>NW_028126552.1:0-1349301 GCF_965194825.1 Balaenoptera physalus
TGATGCATAAAACAACGGTTTCAAATTAGCTCAGATACCGTTCCATAAACCCAGTATGTAATAGACAAGACCTACTCCTTGCTCAGTGAATTGGACTCAAGACCCCTTATTCACCGCCCAAGAATATATCTGAATAGTAAGAATCTTAAAACCTATGTATTGATATCTCCTTGTAAGTGAGTCAAGTGGGTTTAAAGCGGCATAAACACAGCAGTGAAAAGCAGCTAAACCCCATTATAAAAATCAATTACTTTTAAAAACCCGTGAAACAAAGACAGTGAAAGAGAGAGAAATTCTTACAAAATTCGTTCAGGGTCTGTGATGCCACCTGGATTGACCATATCTAGACCCACAGCTGATTGAGACATAAGGGTGGACACTCTTGGGGCTGAGAGGTTTGGTGAGGTTGGGTGAGGAAACGCAGACCCTTTAAAGCAATACTGTGTGGTACCCATCCCATGGGTCCCAAATCTCCAGGTTCAAGGGCATCTTCCTACATCGAAAACATGCATGAGAAACCCAGAAGATGGTACACCGTGTGATTGGGAAAGGTTTCCAAAACGCACCTCATTTCTCCTCTCCTTGTGTTCGGGTTCGCCATTCCAGCCGCTTTACTAGCAATCTCCCTCCTTGGAGAATCAGCACCTTTAACCTCCTGTTCCGTACAGGTTGCAATTTGTCCTGAGGATGAACGGGAAGAGGGGGAACCAATGAGAGACTAGCTCTAGGTGTTGGGACAGGCACAGGTCACTCTATTTTCCCATCAGGAAGAAGAATTAACCACAGGCTCAGCCTGCCGCCCGGGACCAGAATAGGGCCTGAATCAATCCTGCGCTTTTGCGGCCAGCTCCCAAGAAAGCGAGTTGAAAAATGGAGCTCAGGGGCACTGCAATTCACAAACCTGCAGACTTATAAATGATAACTCTCGTCCACAAATATATTGAGGGAAGGCAACGAAGAGGATTTGAAAGCAAGGCAGAATTGCAGGAAACAGATTTCAGGAGGGAGATTCGAATCGCCTTTAAAGAACAGGAAAAGCGGCAAAACCTCGACAATGATGCCCTTGGCCAAAAAGGGCGGATGCGTTTTTTCCTGAATATGTTCAGGAAAAAACGCATCCGCCCTTTTTGGCCAACCAAGCAACCTGGAAAGGCCAATCAGCGCTACAAAGAAGTCTCGCTTCCCATCGGTCAAAAGGGCCATGCTGAATAAAGTGTCAAAACCAGAAATGCAGGACAGGCCATGGCGAAACGGGAGCCTGGCTACGCTGATGGGCAGGATGTAAATTGCCAACAGCCACTCTGGAGAAGTGTACGGTGTGTCCTGAAACATCTAAAAAACTCAGCTTAGAGAGCATAGGGCACTTCCACTCATGGGCGTATAAATTGGGAAAACTAAAAATCAGCAAGACACCGGCACCCCAAAGTTTAGGGCTGCTCTGTTGACAAGAACCTCCACTTCGTTACACCTTAAATATCCCAGGAAAGAGAAAAATGGATAAAGAAGTTGTGGTCCTTTTGTACAATGGAATATCACTCAGCCATGAAATCAACGTCATAAGGCTAGTAGCAGCATGATGAGTGGATTTAGGTTCGACGATTCTAAGTGAAATAAGTCACACAGAAAAACACACTTATCATAAGATATCACTTATAGAGGGAATGTAAAAACAGCTACCCTTGAACTGAATTACAAAACAGAACAGAGTCACACGTTTAGAAAACACACTATGGCTGCTTAACGGGATAGGTGAGGTGGGGTGATGCATAAAACAACGGTTTCAAATTAGCTCAGATACCGTTCCATAAACCCAGTATGTAATAGACAAGACCTACTCCTTGCTCAAAGAATTGGACTCAACACCCCTTATTCACCGCCCAAGAATATATCTGAATAGTAAGAATCTTAAAACCTATGTATTGATATCTCTCTGTAAGTGAGTCAAGTGGGTGTAAAGCGGCATAAACCCAGCAGTGAAAAGCAGCTAAACCCCATTATAAAAATCAATTACTTTTAAAAACCCGTGAAACAAAGACAGTGAAAGAGAGAGAAATTCTTACAAAATTCGTTCAGGGACTGTGATGCCACCTGGATTGACCATATCTAGACCCACAGCTGATTGAGACATAAGGGTGGACACTCTTGGGGCTGAGAGGTTTGGTGAGGTTGGGTGAGGAAACGCAGACGCTTTAAAGTAATACTGCGTGGTGCCCATCCCATGGGTCCCAAATCTCCAGGTTCAAGGGCATCTTCCTACATCGAAAACATGCATGAGAAACCCAGAAGATGGTACACCGTGTGATCGGGCAAGGTTTCCAAAACGCACCTCATTTCTCATCTCCTTGTGCTCGGGTTCGCCATTCCAGCCGCTTTACTAGCAATCTCCCTCCTTGGAGAATCAGCACCTTTAACCTCCTGTTCCGTACAGGTTGCAATTTGTCCTGAGGATGAACGGGAAGAGGGGGAACCAATGAGAGACTAGCTCTAGGTGTTGGGACAGGCACAGGTCACTCTATTTTCCCATCAGGAAGAAGAATTAACCACAGGCTCAGCCTGCCGCCCGGGACCAGAATAGGGCCTGAAGCAATCCTGCGCTTTTGCGGCCAGCTCCCAAGAAAGCGAGTTGAAAAATGGAGCTCAGGGGCACTGCAATTCACAAACCTGCAGACTTATAAATGATAACTCTCGTCCACAAATATATTGAGAGAAGGCAACGAAGAGGATTTGAAAGCAAGGCAGAATTGCAGGAAACAGATCTCAGGAGGGAGATTCGAATCGCCTTTAAAGAACAGGAAAAGCGGCAAAACCTCGACAATGATGCCCTTGGCCAAAAAGGGCGTACGCGTTTTTTCCTGAATATGTTCACGAAAAAACACGTCCGCCCTTTTTGGCCAACCAAGCAACCTGGAAAGGCAAATCAGCGCTACAAAGAAGTCTCGCTTCCCATCGGTCAAAAGGGCCATGCTGAATAAAGTGTCAAAACCAGAAATGCAGGACAGGCCATGGAGAAACGGGAGCCTGGCTTCGCTGATGGGCGGGATGTAAATTGCCAAGAGAAACTCGGGAGAAGTGTACGGTGTGTCCTGAAACATCTAAAAAACTCAGCTTAGAGAGCATAGGGCACTTCCACTCATGGGCGTATAAATTGGGAAAACTAAAAATCAGCAAGACACAGGCACCCCAAAGTTTAGGGTTGCTCTGTTGACAAGAACCTCCACTACGTTTCACCTTAAATATCCCAGGAAAGAGAAAAATGGATAAAGAAGTTGTGGTCCTTATGTACAATGGAATATCACTCAGGCATGAAATCAACGTCATAAGGCTAGTAGCAGCATGATGAGTGGATTTAGGTACGACGATTCTAAGTGAAATAAGTCACACAGAAAAGGACACTTATCATAAGATATCACTTATCGAGGGAATGTAAAAACCGCTACCCTTGAACTGAATTACAAAACAGAACAGAGTCACACGTTTAGAAAACACACTATGGCTGCTTAACGGGAAAGGTGAGGTGGGGTGATGCATAAAACAAGGGTTTCAAATTAGCTCAGATACCGTTCCATAAACCCAATAGGTAATAGACAAGACCTACTCCTTGCTCAGTGAATTGGACTCAACACCCCCTATTCACCGCCCAAGAATATATCTGACTATTAAGAATCTTAAAACCTATGTATTGATATCTCTCTGTAAGTGAGTCAAGTGAGTGTAAAGCGGCATAAACACAGCAGTGAAAAGCAGCTAAATCCCATTATAAAAATCAATTACTTTTAAAAACCCGTGAAACAAAGACAGTGAAAGAGAGAGAAATTCTTACAAAATTCGTTCAGGGGCTGTGATGCCACCTGGATTGACCATATCTAGACCCACAGCTGATTGAGACATAAGGGTGGACACTCTTGGGGCTGAGAGGTTGGGTGAGGTTGGGTGAGGAAACGCAGACCCTTTAAAGTAATACTGCGTGGTGCCCATCCCATGGGTCCCAAATCTCCAGGTTCAAGGGCATCTTCCTACATCGAAAACATGCATGAGAAACCCAGAAGATGGTACACCGTGTGATCGGGCAAGGTTTCCAAAACGCACCTCATTTCTCATCTCCTTGTGCTCGGGTTCGCCATTCCAGCCGCTTTACTAGCAATCTCCCTCCTTGGAGAATCAGCACCTTTAACCTCCTGTTCCGTACAGGTTGCAATTTGTCCTGAGGATGAACGGGAAGAAGGGGAACCAATGAGAGACTAGCTCTAAGTGTTGGGACAGGCACAGGTCACTCTATTTTCCCATCAGGAAGAAGAATTAACCACAGGCTCAGCCTGCCGCCCGGGACCAGAATAGGGCCTGAAGCAATCCTGCGCTTTTGCGGCCAGCTCCCAAGAAAGCGAGTTGAAAAATGGAGCTCAGGGGCACTGCAATTCACAAACCTGCAGACTTATAAATGATAACTCTCGTCCACAAATATATTGAGGGAAGGCAACGAAGAGGATTGGAAAGCAAGGCAGAATTGCAGGAAACAGATCTCAGGAGGAAGATTCGAATCGCCTTTAAAGAACAGGAAAAGCGGCAAAACCTCGACAATGATGCCCTTGGCCAAAAAGGGCGTACGCGTTTTTTCCTGAATATGTTCACGAAAAAACGCGTCCGCCCTTTTTGGCCAACCAAGCAACCTGGAAAGGCAAATCAGCGCTACAAAGAAGTCTCGCTTCCCATCGGTCAAAAGGGCCATGCTGAATAAAGTGTCAAAACCAGAAATGCAGGACAGGCCATGGAGAAACGGGAGCCTGGCTACGCTGATGGGCGGGATGTAAATTGCCAACAGCCACTCTGGAGAAGTGTACGGTGTGTCCTGAAACATCTAAAAATCTCAGCTTAGAGAGCATAGGGCACTTCCACTCAGGGGCGTATAAATTGGGAAAATTAAAAATCAGCAAGACACAGGCACCCCAAAGTTTAGGGCTGCTCTGTTGACAAGAACCTCCGCTTCGTTACACCTTAAATATCCCAGGAAAGAGAAAAATGGATAAAGAAGTTGTGGTCCTTATGTACAATGGAATATCACTCAGCCATGAAATCAACGTCATAAGGCTAGTAGCAGCATGATGAGTGGATTTAGGTACGACGATTCTAAGTGAAATAAGTCACACAGAAAAAGACACTTATCATAAGATATCACTTATCGAGGGAATGTAAAAACCGCTACCCTTGAACTGAATTACAAAACAGAACAGAGTCACACGTTTAGAAAACACACTATGGCTGCTTAACGGGAAAGGTGAGGTGGGGTGATTCATAAAACAAGGGTTTCAAATTAGCTCAGATACCGTTCCATAAACCCAATAGGTAATAGACAAGACCTACTCCTTGCTCAGTGAATTGGACTCAACACCCTCTATTCACCGCCCAAGAATATATCTGACTAGTAAGAATCTTAAAACCTATGTATTGATATCTCTCTGTAAGTGAGTCAAGTGGGTGTAAAGCGGCATAAACACAGCAGTGAAAAGCAGCTACACCCCATTATAAAAATCAATTACTTTTAAAAACCCGTGAAACAAAGACAGTGAAAGAGAGAGAAATTCTTACAAAATTCGTTCAGGGGCTGTGATGCCACCTGGATTGACCATATCTAGACCCACAGCTGATTGAGACATAAGGGTGGACACTCTTGGGGCTGAGAGGTTTGGTGAGGTTGGGTGAGGAAACGTAGACCCTTTAAAGTAATACTGCGTGGTTCCCATCCCTTGGGTCCCAAATCTCCAGGTTCAAGGGCATCTTCCTACATCGAAAACATGCATGAGAAACCCAGAAGATGGTACACCGTGTGATCGGGCAAGGTTTCCAAAAAGCACCTCATTTCTCGTCTCCTTGTGCTCGGGTTCGCCATTCCAGCCGCTTTACTAGCAATCTCCCTCCTTGGAGAATCAGCACCTTTAACCTCCTGTTCCGTACAGGTTGCAATTTGTCCTGAGGATGAACGGGAAGAGGGGGAACCAATGAGAGACTAGCTCTAGGTGTTGGGACAGGCACAGGTCACTCTATTTTCCCATCAGGAAGAATAATTAACCACAGGCTCAGCCTGCCGCCCGGGACCAGAATAGGGCCTGAAGCAATCCTGCGCTTTTGCGGCCAGCTCCCAAGAAAGCGAGTTGAAAAATGGAGCTCAGGGGCACTGCAATTCACAAACCTGCAGACTTATAAATGATAACTCTCGTCCACAAATATATTGAGGGAAGGCAACGAAGAGGATTTGAAAGCAAGGCAGAATTGCAGGAAACAGATCTCAGGAGGGAGATTCGAATCGCCTTTAAAGAACAGGAAAAGCGGCAAAACCTCGACAATGATGCCCTTGGCCAAAAAGGGCGTACGCGTTATTTCCTGAATATATTCAGGAAAAAACGCCTCCGCCCTTTTTGGCCAACAAAGCAACCTGGAAAGGCAAATCAGCGCTACAAAGAAGTCTCGCTTCCCATCGGTCAAAACGGCCATGCTGAATAAAGTGTCAAAACCAGAAATGCAGGACAGGCCATGGAGAAACGGGAGCCTGGCTACGCTGATGGGCGGGATGTAAATTGCCAACAGCCACTCTGGAGAAGTGTACGGTGTGTCCTGAAACATCTAAAAATCTCAGCTTAGAGAGCATAGGGCACTTCCACTCATGGGCGTATAAATTGGGAAAATTAAAAATCAGCAAGACACAGGCACCCCAAAGTTTAGGGCTGCTCTGTTGACAAGAACCTCCACTTCGTTACACCTTAAATATCCCAGGAAAGAGAAAAATGGATAAAGAAGTTGTGGCCCTTATGTACAATGGAATATCACTCAGCCATGAAATCAACGTCATAAGGCTAGTAGAAGCATGATGAGTGGATTTAGGTACGACGATTCTAAGTGAAATAAGTCACACAGAAAAGGACACTTATCATAAGATATCACTTATCGAGGGAATGTAAAAACCGCTACCCTTGAACTGAATTACAAAACAGAACAGAGTCACACGTTTAGAAAACACACTATGGCTGCTAAACGGGAAAGGTGAGGTGGGGTGATGCATAAAACAAGGGTTTCAAATTAGCTCAGATACCGTTCCATAAACCCAATAGGTAATAGACAAGACCTACTCCTTGCTCAGTGAATTGGACTCAACAACCCCTATTCACCGCCCAAGAATATATCTGAGTAGTAAGAATCTTAAAACCTATGTATTGATATCTCTCTGTAAGTGAGTCAAGTGGGTGTAAAGCGGCATAAACACAGCAGTGAAAAGCAGCTACACCCCATTATAAAAATCAATTACTTTTAAAACCCGTGAAACAAAGACAGTGAAAGAGAGAGAAATTCTTACAAAATTCGTTCAGGGACTGTGATGCCACCTGGATTGACCATATCTAGACCCACAGCTGATTGAGACATAAGGGTGGACACTCTTGGGGCTGAGAGGTTTGGTGAGGTTGGGTGAGGAAACGCAGACGCTTTAAAGTAATACTGCGTGGTGCCCATCCCATGGGTCTCAAATCTCCAGGTTCAAGGGCATCTTCCTACATCGAAAACATGCATGAGAAACCCAGAAGATGGTACACCGTGTGATCGGGCAAGGTTTCCAAAACGCACCTCATTTCTCATCTCCTTGTGCTCGGGTTCGCCATTCCAGCCGCTTTACTAGCAATCTCCCTCCTTGGAGAATCAGCACCTTTAACCTCCTGTTCCGTACAGGTTGCAATTTGTCCTGAGGATGAACGGGAAGAGGGGGAACCAATGAGAGACTAGCTCTAGGTGTTGGGACAGGCACAGGTCACTCTATTTTCCCATCAGGAAGAAGAATTAACCACAGGCTCAGCCTGCCGCCCGGGACCAGAATAGGGCCTGAATCAATCCTGCGCTTTTGCGGCCAGCTCCCAAGAAAGCGAGTTGAAAAATGGAGCTCAGGGGCACTGCAATTCACAAACCTGCAGACTTATAAATGATAACTCTCGTCCACAAATATATTGAGAGAAGGCAACGAAGAGGATTTGAAAGCAAGGCAGAATTGCAGGAAACAGATCTCAGGAGGGAGATTCGAATCGCCTTTAAAGAACAGGAAAAGCGGCAAAACCTCGACAATGATGCCCTTGGCGAAAAAGGGCGTACGCGTTTTTTCCTGAATATGTTCACGAAAAAACGCGTCCGCCCTTTTTGGCCAACCAAGCAACCTGGAAAGGCAAATCAGCGCTACAAAGAAGTCTCGCTTCCCATCGGTCAAAAGGGCCATGCTGAATAAAGTGTCAAAACCAGAAATGCAGGACAGGCCATGGAGAAACGGGAGCCTGGCTTCGCTGATGGGCGGGATGTAAATTGCCAAGAGAAACTCGGGAGAAGTGTACGGTGTGTCCTGAAACATCTAAAAAACTCAGCTTAGAGAGCATAGGGCACTTCCACTCATGGGCGTATAAATTGGGAAAACTAAAAATCAGCAAGACACAGGCACCCCAAAGTTTAGGGTTGCTCTGTTGACAAGAACCTCCACTACGTTTCACCTTAAATATCCCAGGAAAGAGAAAAATGGATAAAGAAGTTGTGGTCCTTATGTACAATGGAATATCACTCAGCCATGAAATCAACGTCATAAGGCTAGTAGCAGCATGATGAGTGGATTTAGGTACGACGATTCTAAGTGAAATAAGTCACACAGAAAAGGACACTTATCATAAGATATCACTTATCGAGGGAATGTAAAAACCGCTACCCTTGAACTGAATTACAAAACAGAACAGAGTCACACGTTTAGAAAACACACTATGGCTGCTTAACGGGAAAGGTGAGGTGGGGTGATGCATAAAACAAGGGTTTCAAATTAGCTCAGATACCGTTCCATAAACCCAATAGGTAATAGACAAGACCTACTCCTTGCTCAGTGAATTGGACTCAACACCCCCTATTCACCGCCCAAGAATATATCTGACTATTAAGAATCTTAAAACCTATGTATTGATATCTCTCTGTAAGTGAGTCAAGTGAGTGTAAAGCGGCATAAACACAGCAGTGAAAAGCAGCTAAATCCCATTATAAAAATCAATTACTTTTAAAAACCCGTGAAACAAAGACAGTGAAAGAGAGAGAAATTCTTACAAAATTCGTTCAGGGGCTGTGATGCCACCTGGATTGACCATATCTAGACCCACAGCTGATTGAGACATAAGGGTGGACACTCTTGGGGCTGAGAGGTTGGGTGAGGTTGGGTGAGGAAACGCAGACCCTTTAAAGTAATACTGCGTGGTGCCCATCCCATGGGTCCCAAATCTCCAGGTTCAAGGGCATCTTCCTACATCGAAAACATGCATGAGAAACCCAGAAGATGGTACACCGTGTGATCGGGCAAGGTTTCCAAAACGCACCTCATTTCTCATCTCCTTGTGCTCGGGTTCGCCATTCCAGCCGCTTTACTAGCAATCTCCCTCCTTGGAGAATCAGCACCTTTAACCTCCTGTTCCGTACAGGTTGCAATTTGTCCTGAGGATGAACGGGAAGAGGGGGAACCAATGAGAGACTAGCTCTAGGTGTTGGGACAGGCACAGGTCACTCTATTTTCCCATCAGGAAGAAGAATTAACCACAGGCTCAGCCTGCCGCCCGGGACCAGAATAGGGCCTGAAGCAATCCTGCGCTTTTGCGGCCAGCTCCCAAGAAAGCGAGTTGAAAAATGGAGCTCAGGGGCACTGCAATTCACAAACCTGCAGACTTATAAATGATAACTCTCGTCCACAAATATATTGAGGGAAGGCAACGAAGATGATTTGAAAGCAAGGCAGAATTGCAGGAAACAGATTTCAGGAGGGAGATTCGAATCGCCTTTAAAGAACAGGAAAAGCGGCAAAACCTCGACAATGATGCCCTTGGCCAAAAAGGGCGGATGCGTTTTTTCCTGAATATGTTCAGGAAAAAACGCATCCGCCCTTTTTGGCCAACCAAGCAACCTGGAAAGGCAAATCAGCGCTACAAAGAAGTCTCGCTTCCCATCGGTCAAAAGGGCCATGCTGAATAAAGTGTCAAAACCAGAAATGCAGGACAGGCCATGGAGAAACGGGAGCCTGGCTACGCTGATGGGCGGGATGTAAATTGCCAACAGCCACTCTGGAGAAGTGTACGGTGTGTCCTGAAACATCTAAAAAAACTCAGCTTAGAGAGCATAGGGCACTTCCACTCATGGGCGTATAAATTGGGAAAACTAAAAATCAGCAAGACACAGGCACCCCAAAGTTTAGGGCTGCTCTGTTGACAAGAACCTCCACTTCGTTACACCTTAAATATCCCAGGAAAGCGAAAAATGGATAAAGAAGTTGTGGTCCTTATGTACAATGGAATATCACTCAGCCATGAAATCAACGTCATAAGGCTAGTAGCAGCATGATGAGTGGATTTAGGTACGACGATTCTAAGTGAAATAAGTCACACAGAAAAACACACTTATCATAAGATATCTCTTATAGAGGGAGTGTAAAAACAGCTACCCTTGAACTGAATTACAAAACAGAACAGAGTCACACGTTTAGAAGACACACTATGGCTGCTTAACGGGATAGGTGAGGTGGGGTGATGCATAAAACAACGGTTTCAAATTAGCTCAGATACCGTTCCATAAACCCAGTATGTAATAGACAAGACCTACTCCTTGCTCAGTGAATTGGACTCAAGACCCCTTATTCACCGCCCAAGAATATATCTGAATAGTAAGAATCTTAAAACCTATGTATTGATATCTCCTTGTAAGTGAGTCAAGTGGGTTTAAAGCGGCATAAACACAGCAGTGAAAAGCAGCTAAACCCCATTATAAAAATCAATTACTTTTAAAAACCCGTGAAACAAAGACAGTGAAAGAGAGAGAAATTCTTACAAAATTCGTTCAGGGTCTGTGATGCCACCTGGATTGACCATATCTAGACCCACAGCTGATTGAGACATAAGGGTGGACACTCTTGGGGCTGAGAGGTTTGGTGAGGTTGGGTGAGGAAACGCAGACCCTTTAAAGCAATACTGTGTGGTACCCATCCCATGGGTCCCAAATCTCCAGGTTCAAGGGCATCTTCCTACATCGAAAACATGCATGAGAAACCCAGAAGATGGTACACCGTGTGATTGGGAAAGGTTTCCAAAACGCACCTCATTTCTCCTCTCCTTGTGTTCGGGTTCGCCATTCCAGCCGCTTTACTAGCAATCTCCCTCCTTGGAGAATCAGCACCTTTAACCTCCTGTTCCGTACAGGTTGCAATTTGTCCTGAGGATGAACGGGAAGAGGGGGAACCAATGAGAGACTAGCTCTAGGTGTTGGGACAGGCACAGGTCACTCTATTTTCCCATCAGGAAGAAGAATTAACCACAGGCTCAGCCTGCCGCCCGGGACCAGAATAGGGCCTGAATCAATCCTGCGCTTTTGCGGCCAGCTCCCAAGAAAGCGAGTTGAAAAATGGAGCTCAGGGGCACTGCAATTCACAAACCTGCAGACTTATAAATGATAACTCTCGTCCACAAATATATTGAGGGAAGGCAACGAAGAGGATTTGAAAGCAAGGCAGAATTGCAGGAAACAGATTTCAGGAGGGAGATTCGAATCGCCTTTAAAGAACAGGAAAAGCGGCAAAACCTCGACAATGATGCCCTTGGCCAAAAAGGGCGGATGCGTTTTTTCCTGAATATGTTCAGGAAAAAACGCATCCGCCCTTTTTGGCCAACCAAGCAACCTGGAAAGGCCAATCAGCGCTACAAAGAAGTCTCGCTTCCCATCGGTCAAAAGGGCCATGCTGAATAAAGTGTCAAAACCAGAAATGCAGGACAGGCCATGGCGAAACGGGAGCCTGGCTACGCTGATGGGCAGGATGTAAATTGCCAACAGCCACTCTGGAGAAGTGTACGGTGTGTCCTGAAACATCTAAAAAACTCAGCTTAGAGAGCATAGGGCACTTCCACTCATGGGCGTATAAATTGGGAAAACTAAAAATCAGCAAGACACCGGCACCCCAAAGTTTAGGGCTGCTCTGTTGACAAGAACCTCCACTTCGTTACACCTTAAATATCCCAGGAAAGAGAAAAATGGATAAAGAAGTTGTGGTCCTTTTGTACAATGGAATATCACTCAGCCATGAAATCAACGTCATAAGGCTAGTAGCAGCATGATGAGTGGATTTAGGTTCGACGATTCTAAGTGAAATAAGTCACACAGAAAAACACACTTATCATAAGATATCACTTATAGAGGGAATGTAAAAACAGCTACCCTTGAACTGAATTACAAAACAGAACAGAGTCACACGTTTAGAAAACACACTATGGCTGCTTAACGGGATAGGTGAGGTGGGGTGATGCATAAAACAACGGTTTCAAATTAGCTCAGATACCGTTCCATAAACCCAGTATGTAATAGACAAGACCTACTCCTTGCTCAAAGAATTGGACTCAACACCCCTTATTCACCGCCCAAGAATATATCTGAATAGTAAGAATCTTAAAACCTATGTATTGATATCTCTCTGTAAGTGAGTCAAGTGGGTGTAAAGCGGCATAAACCCAGCAGTGAAAAGCAGCTAAACCCCATTATAAAAATCAATTACTTTTAAAAACCCGTGAAACAAAGACAGTGAAATAGAGAGAAATTCTTACAAAATTCGTTCAGGGGCTGTGATGCCACCTGGATTGACCATATCTAGACCCACAGCTGATTGAGACATAAGGGTGGACACTCTTGGGGCTGAGAGGTTTGGTGAGGTTGGGTGAGGAAACGCAGACCCTTTAAAGCAATACTGCGTGGTACCCATCCCATGGGTCCCAAATCTCCAGGTTCAAGGGCATCTTCCTACATCGAAAACATGCATGAGAAACCCAGAAGATGGTACACCGTGTGATCGGGAAAGGTTTCCAAACCGCACCTCATTTCTCATCTCCTTGTGCTCGGGTTCGCCATTCCAGCCGCTTTACTAGCAATCTCCCTCCTTGGAGAATCAGCACCTTTAACCTCCTGTTCCGTACAGGTTGCAATTTGTCCTGAGGATGAACGGGAAGAGGGGGAACCAATGAGAGACTAGCTCTAGGTGTTGGGACAGGCACAGGTCACTCTATTTTCCCATCAGGAAGAAGAATTAACCACAGGCTCAGCCTGCCGCCCGGGACCAGAATAGGGCCTGAAGCAATCCTGCGCTTTTGCGGCCAGCTCCCAAGAAAGCGAGTTGAAAAATGGAGCTCAGGGGCACTGCAATTCACAAACCTGCAGACTTATAAATGATAACTCTCGTCCACAAATATATTGAGGGAAGGCAACGAAGAGGATTTGAAAGCAAGGCAGAATTGCAGGAAACAGATCTCAGGAGGGAGATTCGAATCGCCGTTAAAGAACAGGAAAGGCGGCAAAACCTCGACAATGATGCCCTTGGCCAAAAAGGGCGGATGCGTTTTTTCCTGAATATGTTCAGGAAAAAACGCATCCGCCCTTTTTGGCCAACCAAGCAACCTGGAAAGGCAAATCAGCGCTACAAAGAAGTCTCGCTTCCCATCGGTCAAAAGGGCCATGCTGAATAAAGTGTCAAAACCAGAAATGCAGGACAGGCCATGGAGAAACGGGAGCCTGGCTACGCTGATGGGCGGGATGTAAATTGCCAACAGCCACTCTGGAGAAGTGTACGGTGTGTCCTGAAACATCTAAAAAACTCAGCTTAGAGAGCATAGGGCACTTCCACTCATGGGCGTATAAATTGGGAAAACTAAAAATCAGCAAGACACAGGCACCCCAAAGTTTAGGGCTGCTCTGTTGACAAGAACCTCCACTTCGTTACACCTTAAATATCCCAGGAAAGAGAAAAATGGATAAAGAAGTTGTGGTCCTTATGTACAATGGAATATCACTCAGCCATGAAATCAACGTCATAAGGCTAGTAGCAGCATGATGAGTGGATTTAGGTACGACGATTCTAAGTGAAATAAGTCACACAGAAAAGGACACTTATCATAAGATATCACTTATAGAGGGAATGTAAAAACAGCTACCCTTGAACTGAATTACAAAACAGAACAGAGTCACACGTTTAGAAGACACACTATGGCTGCTTAACGGGATAGGTGAGGTGGGGTGATGCATAAAACAAGGGTTTCAAATTAGCTCAGATACCGTTCCATAAACCCAATAGGTAATAGACAAGACCTACTCCTTGCTCAGTGAATTGGACTCAACACCCCCTATTCACCGCCCAAGAATATATCTGACTAGTAAGAATCTTAAAACCTATGTATTGATATCTCTCTGTAAGTGAGTCAAGTGGGTTAAAGCGGCATAAACACAGCAGTGAAAAGCAGCTACACCCCATTATAAAAATCAATTACTTTTAAAATCCCGTGAAACAAAGACAGTGAAAGAGAGAGAAATTCTTACAAAATTCGTTCAGGGGCTGTGATGCCACCTGGATTGACCATATCTAGACCCACAGCTGATTGAGACATAAGGGTGGACACTCTTGGGGCTGAGAGGTTTGGTGAGGTTGGGTGAGGAAACGCAGACCCTTTAAAGTAATACTGCGTGGTGCCCATCCCATGGGTCCCAAATCTCCAGGTTCAAGGGCATCTTCCTACATCGAAAACATGCATGAGAAACCCAGAAGATGGTACACCGTGTGATCGGGCAAGGTTTCCAAAACGCACCTCATTTCTCATCTCCTTGTGCTCGGGTTCGCCATTCCAGCCGCTTTACTAGCAATCTCCCTCCTTGGAGAATCAGCACCTTTAACCTCCTGTTCCGTACAGGTTGCAATTTGTCCTGACGATGAACGGGAAGAGGGGGAACCAATGAGAGACTAGCTCTAGGTGTTGGGACAGGCACATGTCACTCTATTTTCCCATCAGGAAGAAGAATTAACCACAGGCTCAGCCTGCCGCCCGGGACCAGAATAGGGCCTGAAGCAATCCTGCGCTTTTGCGGCCAGCTCCCAAGAAAGCGAGTTGAAAAATGGAGCTCAGGGGCACTGCAATTCACAAACCTGCAGACTTATAAATGATAACTCTCGTCCACAAATATATTGAGGGAAGGCAACGAAGAGGATTTGAAAGCAAGGCAGAATTGCAGGAAACAGATCTCAGGAGGGAGATTCGAATCGCCTTTAAAGAACAGGAAAAGCAGCAAAACCTCGACAATGATGCCCTTGGCCAAAAAGGGCGTACGCGTTTTTTCCTGAATATGTTCAGGAAAAAACGCATCCGCCCTTTTTGGCCAACCAAGCAACCTGGAAAGGCAAATCAGCGCTACAAAGAAGTCTCGCTTCCCATCGGTCAAAAGGGCCATGCTGAATAAAGTGTCAAAACCAGAAATGCAGGACAGGCCATGGAGAAACGGGAGCCTGGCTACGCTGATGGGCGGGATGTAAATTGCCAACAGCCACTCTGGAGAAGTGTACGGTGTGTCCTGAAACATCTAAAAAACTCAGCTTAGAGAGCATAGGGCACTTCCACTCATGGGCGTATAAATTGGGAAAACTAAAAATCAGCAAGACACAGGCACCCCAAAGTTTAGGGCTGCTCTGTTGACAAGAACCTCCACTTCGTTACACCTTAAATATCCCAGGAAAGAGAAAAATGGATAAAGAAGTTGTGGTCCTTATGTACAATGGAATATCACTCAGCCATGAAATCAACGTCATAAGGCTAGTAGCAGCATGATGAGTGGATTTAGGTACGACGATTCTAAGTGAAATAAGTCACACAGAAAAGGACACTTATCATAAGATATCACTTATAGAGGGAATGTAAAAACAGCTACCCTTGAACTGAATTACAAAACAGAACAGAGTCACACGTTTAGAAGACACACTATGGCTGCTTAACGGGATAGGTGAGGTGGGGTGATGCATAAAACAAGGGTTTCAAATTAGCTCAGATACCGTTCCATAAACCCAATAGGTAATAGACAAGACCTACTCCTTGCTCAGTGAATTGGACTCAACACCCCCTATTCACCGCCCAAGAATATATCTGACTAGTAAGAATCTTAAAACCTATGTATTGATATCTCTCTGTAAGTGAGTCAAGTGGGTTAAAGCGGCATAAACACAGCAGTGAAAAGCAGCTACACCCCATTATAAAAATCAATTACTTTTAAAATCCCGTGAAACAAAGACAGTGAAAGAGAGAGAAATTCTTACAAAATTCGTTCAGGGGCTGTGATGCCACCTGGATTGACCATATCTAGACCCACAGCTGATTGAGACATAAGGGTGGACACTCTTGGGGCTGAGAGGTTTGGTGAGGTTGGGTGAGGAAACGCAGACCCTTTAAAGTAATACTGCGTGGTGCCCATCCCATGGGTCCCAAATCTCCAGGTTCAAGGGCATCTTCCTACATCGAAAACATGCATGAGAAACCCAGAAGATGGTACACCGTGTGATCGGGCAAGGTTTCCAAAACGCACCTCATTTCTCATCTCCTTGTGCTCGGGTTCGCCATTCCAGCCGCTTTACTAGCAATCTCCCTCCTTGGAGAATCAGCACCTTTAACCTCCTGTTCCGTACAGGTTGCAATTTGTCCTGAGGATGAACGGGAAGAGGGGGAACCAATGAGAGACTAGCTCTAGGTGTTGGGACAGGCACATGTCACTCTATTTTCCCATCAGGAAGAAGAATTAACCACAGGCTCAGCCTGCCGCCCGGGACCAGAATAGTGCCTGAAGCAATCCTGCGCTTTTGCGGCCAGCTCCCAAGAAAGCGAGTTGAAAAATGGAGCTCAGGGGCACTGCAATTCACAAACCTGCAGACTTATAAATGATAACTCTCGTCCACAAATATATTGAGGGAAGGCAACGAAGAGGATTTGAAAGCAAGGCAGAATTGCAGGAAACAGATCTCAGGAGGGAGATTCGAATCGCCTTTAAAGAACAGGAAAAGCAGCAAAACCTCGACAATGATGCCCTTGGCCAAAAAGGGCGTACGCGTTTTTTCCTGAATATGTTCAGGAAAAAACGCATCCGCCCTTTTTGGCCAACCAAGCAACCTGGAAAGGCAAATCAGCGCTACAAAGAAGTCTCGCTTCCCATCGGTCAAAAGGGCCATGCTGAATAAAGTGTCAAAACCAGAAATGCAGGACAGGCCATGGAGAAACGGGAGCCTGGCTACGCTGATGGGCGGGATGTAAATTGCCAACAGCCACTTTGGAGAAGTGTACGGTGTGTCCTGAAACATCTAAAAATCTCAGCTTAGAGAGCATAGGGCACTTCCACTCATGGGCGTATAAATTGGGAAAACTAAAAATCAGCAAGACACAGGCACCCCAAAGTTTAGGGCTGCTCTGTTGACAAGAACCTCCACTTCGTTACACCTTAAATATCCCAGGAAAGAGAAAAATGGATAAAGAAGTTGTGGTCCTTATGTACAATGGAATATCACTCAGCCATGAAATCAACGTCATAAGGCTAGTAGCAGCATGATGAGTGGATTTAGGTACGACGATTCTAAGTGAAATAAGTCACACAGAAAAGGACACTTATCATAAGATATCACTTATAGAGGGAATGTAAAAACCGCTACCCTTGAACTGAATTACAAAACAGAACAGAGTCACACGTTTAGAAAACACACTATGGCTGCTTAACAGGAAAGGTGAGGTGGGGTGATGCATAAAACAAGGGTTTCAAATTAGCTCAGATACCGTTCCATAAACCCAATAGGTAATAGACAAGACCTACTCCTTGCTCAGTGAATTGGACTCAACACCCCCTATTCACCGCCCAAGAATATATCTGACTAGTAAGCATCTTAAAACCTATGTATTGATATCTCTCTGTGAGTCAAGTGGGTGTAAAGCGGCATAAAAACAGCAGTGAAAAGCAGCTAAACCCCATTATAAAAATCAATTACTTTTAAAAACCCGTGAAACAAAGACAGTGAAAGAGAGAGAAATTCTTACAAAATTCGTTCAGGGGCTATGATGCCACCTGGATTGACCATATCTAGACGCACAGCTGATTGAGACATAAGGGTGGACACTCTTGGGGCTGAGAGGTTTGGTGAGGTTGGGTGAGGAAACGCAGACGCTTTAAAGTAATACTGCGTGGTGCCCATCCCATTGGTCCCAAATCTCCAGGTTCAAGGGCATCTTCCTACATCGAAAACATGCATGAGAAACCCAGAAGATGGTACACCGTGTGATCGGGCAAGGTTTCCAAAACGCACCTCATTTCTCATCTCCTTGTGCTCGGGTTCGCCATTCCAGCCGCTTTACTAGCAATCTCCCTCCTTGGAGAATCAGCACCTTTAACCTCCTGTTCCGTACAGGTTGCAATTTGTCCTGAGGATGAACGGGAAGAGGGGGAACCAATGAGAGACTAGCTCTAGGTGTTGGGACAGGCACAGGTCACTCTATTTTCCCATCAGGAAGAAGAATTAACCACAGGCTCAGCCTGCCGCCCGGGACCAGAATAGGGCCTGAAGCAATCCTGCGATTTTGCGGCCAGCTCCCAAGAAAGCGAGTTGAAAAATGGAGCTCAGGGGCACTGCAATTCACAAACCTGCAGACTTATAAATGATAACTCTCGTCCACAAATATATTGAGGGAAGGCAACGAAGAGGATTGGAAAGCAAGGCAGAATTGCAGGAAACAGATCTCAGGAGGGAGATTCGAATCGCCTTTAAAGAACAGGAAAAGCGGCAAAACCTCGACAATGATGCCCTTGGCCAAAAAGGGCGGATGCGTTTTTTCCTGAATATATTCAGGAAAAAACGCATCCGCCCTTTTTGGCCAACCAAGCAACCTGGAAAGGCAAATCAGCGCTACAAAGAAGTCTCGCTTCCCATCGGTCAAAAGGGCCATGCTGAATAAAGTGTCAAAACCAGAAATGCAGGACAGGCCATGGAGAAACGGGAGCCTGGCTACGCTGATGGGCGGGATGTAAATTGCCAAGAGCCACTCTGGAGAAGTGTACGGTGTGTCCTGAAACATCTAAACAACTCAGCTTAGAGAGCATAGGGCACTTCCACTCATGGGCGTATAAATTGGGAAAACTAAAAATCAGCAAGACACAGGCACCCCAAAGTTTAGGGCTGCTCTGTTGACAAGAACCTCCACTTCGTTACACCTTAAATATCCCAGGAAAGAGAAAAATGGATAAAGAAGTTGTGGTCCTTATGTACAATGGAATATCACTCAGCCATGAAATCAACGTCATAAGGCTAGTAGCAGCATGATGAGTGGATTTAGGTACGACGATTCTAAGTGAAATAAGTCACATAGAAAAGGACACTTATCATAAGATATCACTTATCGAGGGAATGTAAAAACCGCTACCCTTGAACTGAATTACAAAACAGAACAGAGTCACACGTTTAGAAAACACACTATGGCTGCTTAACGGGAAAGGTGAGGTGGGGTGATGCATAAAACAAGGGTTTCAAATTAGTTCAGATACCGTTCCATAAACCCAATATGTAATAGACAAGACCTACTACTTGCTCAGTGAATTGGACTCAACACCCCCTATTCACCGCCCAAGAATATATCTGACTAGTAAGAATCTTAAAACCTATGTATTGATATCTCTCTGTAAGTGAGTCAAGTGGGTGTAAAGCGGCATAAACACAGCAGTGAAAAGCAGCTACACCCCATTATAAAAATCAATTACTTTTAAAAACCCGTGAAACAAAGACAGTGAAAGAGAGAGAAATTCTTACAAAATTCGTTCAGGGGCTGTGATGCCACCTGGATTGACCATATCTAGACCCACAGCTGATTGAGACATAAGGGTGGACACTCTTGGGGCTGAGAGGTTGGGTGAGGTTGGGTGAGGAAACGCAGACCCTTTAAAGTAATACTGCGTGGTGCCCATCCCATGGGTCCCAAATCTCCAGGTTCAAGGGCATCTTCCTACATCGAAAACATGCATGAGAAACCCAGAAGATGGTACACCGTGTGATCGGGCAAGGTTTCCAAAACGCACCTCATTTCTCATCTCCTTGTGCTCGGGTTCGCCATTCCAGCCGCTTTACTAGCAATCTCCCTCCTTGGAGAATCAGCACCTTTAACCTCCTGTTCCGTACAGGTTGCAATTTGTCCTGAGGATGAACGGGAAGAGGGGGAACCAATGAGAGACTAGTTCTAGGTGTTGGGACAGGCACAGGTCACTCTATTTTCCCATCAGGAAGAAGAATTAACCACAGGCTCAGCCTGCCGCCCGGGACCAGAATTGGCCCTAAAGCAATCATGCGCTTTTGCGGCCAGCTCCCAAGAAAGCGAGTTGAAAAATGGAGCTCAGGGGCACTGCAATTCACAAACCTGCAGACTTATAAATGATAACTCTCGTCCACAAATATATTGAGGGAAGGCAACGAAGAGGATTTGAAAGCAAGGCAGAATTGCAGGAAACAGATCTCAGGAGGGAGATTCGAATCGCCTTTAAAGAACAGGAAAAGCGGCAAAACCTCGACAATGATGCCCTTGGCCAAAAAGGGCGTACGCGTTATTTCCTGAATATATTCAGGAAAAAACGCCTCCGCCCTTTTTGGCCAACAAAGCAACCTGGAAAGGCAAATCAGCGCTACAAAGAAGTCTCGCTTCCCATCGGTCAAAAGGGCCATGCTGAATAAAGTGTCAAAACCAGAAATGCAGGACAGGCCATGGAGAAACGGGAGCCTGGCTACGCTGATGGGCGGGATGTAAATTGCCAACAGCCACTCTGGAGAAGTGTACGGTGTGTCCTGAAACATCTAAAAAACTCAGCTTAGAGAGCATAGGACACTTCCACTCATGGGCAAATAAATTGGGAAAACTAAAAATCAGCAAGACACAGGCACCCCAAAGTTTAGGGCTGCTCTGTTGACAAGAACCTCCACTTCGTTACACCTTAAATATCCCAGGAAAGAGAAAAATGGATAAAGAAGTTGTGGCCCTTATGTACAATGGAATATCACTCAGCCATGAAATCAACGTCATAAGGATAGTAGCAGCATGATGAGTGGATTTAGGTACGACGATTCTAAGTGAAATAAGTCACACAGAAAAGGACACTTATCATAAGATATCACTTATCGAGGGAATGTAAAAACCGCTACCCTTGAACTGAATTACAAAACAGAACAGAGTCACACGTTTAGAAAACACACTATGGCTGCTAAACGGGAAAGGTGAGGTGGGGTGATGCATAAAACAAGGGTTTCAAATTAGCTCAGATACCGTTCCATAAACCCAATAGGTAATAGACAAGACCTACTCCTTGCTCAGTGAATTGGACTCAACAACCCCTATTCACCGCCCAAGAATATATCTGACTAGTAAGAATCTTAAAACCTATGTATTGATATCTCTCTGTAAGTGAGTCAAGTGGGTGTAAAGCGGCATAAACACAGCAGTGAAAAGCAGCTACACCCCATTATAAAAATCAATTACTTTTAAAAACCCGTGAAACAAAGACAGTGAAAGAGAGAGAAATTCTTACAAAATTCGTTCAGGGGCTGTGATGCCACCTGGATTGACCATATCTAGACCCACAGCTGATTGAGACATAAGGGTGGACACTCTTGGGGCTGAGAGGTTTGGTGAGGTTGGGTGAGGAAACGCAGACGCTTTAAAGTAATACTGCGTGGTGCCCATCCCATGGGTCCCAAATCTCCAGGTTCAAGGGCATCTTCCTACATCGAAAACATGCATGAGAAACCCAGAAGATGGTACACCGTGTGATCGGGCAAGGTTTCCAAAACGCACCTCATTTCTCATCTCCTTGTGCTCGGGTTCGCCATTCCAGCCGCTTTACTAGCAATCTCCCTCCTTGGAGAATCAGCACCTTTAACCTCCTGTTCCGTACAGGTTGCAATTTGTCCTGAGGATGAACGGGAAGAGGGGGAACCAATGAGAGACTAGCTCTAGGTGTTGGGACAGGCACAGGTCACTCTATTTTCCCATCAGGAAGAAGAATTAACCACAGGCTCAGCCTGCCGCCCGGGACCAGAATAGGGCCTGAAGCAATCCTGCGCTTTTGCGGCCAGCTCCCAAGAAAGCGAGTTGAAAAATGGAGCTCAGGGGCACTGCAATTCACAAACCTGCAGACTTATAAATGATAACTCTCGTCCACAAATATATTGAGAGAAGGCAACGAAGAGGATTTCAAAGCAAGGCAGAATTGCAGGAAACAGATCTCAGGAGGGAGATTCGAATCGCCTTTAAAGAACAGGAAAAGCGGCAAAACCTCGACAATGATGCCCTTGGCCAAAAAGGGCGTACGCGTTTTTTCCTGAATATATTCAGGAAAAAACGCATCCGCCCTTTTTGGCCAACAAAGCAACCTGGAAAGGCAAATCAGCGCTACAAAGAAGTCTCGCTTCCCATCGGTCAAAAGGGCCATGCTGAATAAAGTGTCAAAACCAGAAATGCAGGACAGGCCATGGAGAAACGGGAGCCTGGCTACGCTGATGGGCGGGATGTAAATTGCCAACAGCCACTCTGGAGAAGTGTACGGTGTGTCCTGAAACATCTAAAAATCTCAGCTTAGAGAGCATAGGGCACTTCCACTCATGGGCGTATAAATTGGGAAAATTAAAAATCAGCAAGACACAGGCACCCCAAAGTTTAGGGCTGCTCTGTTGACAAGAACCTCCACTTCGTTACACCTTAAATATCCCAGGAAAGAGAAAAATGGATAAAGAAGTTGTGGCCCTTATGTACAATGGAATATCACTCAGCCATGAAATCAACGTCATAAGGCTAGTAGAAGCATGATGAGTGGATTTAGGTACGACGATTCTAAGTGAAATAAGTCACACAGAAAAGGACACTTATCATAAGATATCACTTATCGAGGGAATGTAAAAACCGCTACCCTTGAACTGAATTACAAAACAGAACAGAGTCACACGTTTAGAAAACACACTATGCCTGCTAAACGGGAAAGGTGAGGTGGGGTGATGCATAAAACAAGGGTTTCAAATTAGCTCAGATACCGTTCCATAAACCCAATAGGTAATAGACAAGACCTACTCCTTGCTCAGTGAATTGGACTCAACAACCCCTATTCACCGCCCAAGAATATATCTGACTAGTAAGAATCTTAAAACCTATGTATTGATATCTCTCTGTAAGTGAGTCAAGTGGGTGTAAAGCGGCATAAACACAGCAGTGAAAAGCAGCTACACCCCATTATAAAAATCAATTACTTTTAAAACCCGTGAAACAAAGACAGTGAAAGAGAGAGAAATTCTTACAAAATTCGTTCAGGGACTGTGATGCCACCTGGATTGACCATATCTAGACCCACAGCTGATTGAGACATAAGGGTGGACACTCTTGGGGCTGAGAGGTTTGGTGAGGTTGGGTGAGGAAACGCAGACGCTTTAAAGTAATACTGCGTGGTGCCCATCCCATGGGTCCCAAATCTCCAGGTTCAAGGGCATCTTCCTACATCGAAAACATGCATGAGAAACCCAGAAGATGGTACACCGTGTGATCGGGCAAGGTTTCCAAAACGCACCTCATTTCTCATCTCCTTGTGCTCGGGTTCGCCATTCCAGCCGCTTTACTAGCAATCTCCCTCCTTGGAGAATCAGCACCTTTAACCTCCTGTTCCGTACAGGTTGCAATTTGTCCTGAGGATGAACGGGAAGAGGGGGAACCAATGAGAGACTAGCTCTAGGTGTTGGGACAGGCACAGGTCACTCTATTTTCCCATCAGGAAGAAGAATTAACCACAGGCTCAGCCTGCCGCCCGGGACCAGAATAGGGCCTGAAGCAATCCTGCGCTTTTGCGGCCAGCTCCCAAGAAAGCGAGTTGAAAAATGGAGCTCAGGGGCACTGCAATTCACAAACCTGCAGACTTATAAATGATAACTCTCGTCCACAAATATATTGAGGGAAGGCAACGAAGAGGATTTGAAAGCAAGGCAGAATTGCAGGAAACAGATCTCAGGAGGGAGATTCGAATCGCCTTTAAAGAACAGGAAAAGCAGCAAAACCTCGACAATGATGCCCTTGGCCAAAAAGGGCGTACGCGTTTTTTCCTGAATATGTTCAGGAAAAAACGCATCCGCCCTTTTTGGCCAACCAAGCAACCTGGAAAGGCAAATCAGCGCTACAAAGAAGTCTCGCTTCCCATCGGTCAAAAGGGCCATGCTGAATAAAGTGTCAAAACCAGAAATGCAGGACAGGCCATGGAGAAACGGGAGCCTGGCTACGCTGATGGGCGGGATGTAAATTGCCAACAGCCACTCTGGAGAAGTGTACGGTGTGTCCTGAAACATCTAAAAAACTCAGCTTAGAGAGCATAGGGCACTTCCACTCATGGGCGTATAAATTGGGAAAACTAAAAATCAGCAAGACACAGGCACCCCAAAGTTTAGGGCTGCTCTGTTGACAAGAACCTCCACTTCGTTACACCTTAAATATCCCAGGAAAGAGAAAAATGGATAAAGAAGTTGTGGTCCTTATGTACAATGGAATATCACTCAGCCATGAAATCAACGTCATAAGGCTAGTAGCAGCATGATGAGTGGATTTAGGTACGACGATTCTAAGTGAAATAAGTCACACAGAAAAGGACACTTATCATAAGATATCACTTATAGAGGGAATGTAAAAACCGCTACCCTTGAACTGAATTACAAAACAGAACAGAGTCACACGTTTAGAAAACACACTATGGCTGCTTAACAGGAAAGGTGAGGTGGGGTGATGCATAAAACAAGGGTTTCAAATTAGCTCAGATACCGTTCCATAAACCCAATAGGTAATAGACAAGACCTACTCCTTGCTCAGTGAATTGGACTCAACACCCCCTATTCACCGCCCAAGAATATATCTGACTAGTAAGAATCTTAAAACCTATGTATTGATATCTCTCTGTAAGTGAGTCAAGTGGGTGTAAAGCGGCATAAAAACAGCAGTGAAAAGCAGCTACACCCCATTATAAAAATCAATTACTTTTAAAAACCCGTGAAACAAAGACAGTGAAAGAGAGAGAAATTCTTACAAAATTCGTTCAGGGGCTGTGATGCCACCTGGATTGACCATATCTAGACCCACAGCTGATTGAGACATAAGGGTGGACACTCTTGGGGCTGAGAGGTTTGGTGAGGTTGGGTGAGGAAACGCAGACGCTTTAAAGTAATACTGCGTGGTGCCCATCCCATGGGTCCCAAATCTCCAGGTTCAAGGGCATCTTCCTACATCGAAAACATGCATGAGAAACCCAGAAGATGGTACACCGTGTGATCGGGCAAGGTTTCCAAAACGCACCTCATTTCTCATCTCCTTGTGCTCGGGTTCGCCATTCCAGCCGCTTTACTAGCAATCTCCCTCCTTGGAGAATCAGCACCTTTAACCTCCTGTTCCGTACAGGTTGCAATTTGTCCTGAGGATGAACGGGAAGAGGGGGAACCAATGAGAGACTAGCTCTAGGTGTTGGGACAGGCACAGGTCACTCTATTTTCCCATCAGGAAGAAGAATTAACCACAGGCTCAGCCTGCCGCCCGGGACCAGAATAGGGCCTGAAGCAATCCTGCGCTTTTGCGGCCAGCTCCCAAGAAAGCGAGTTGAAAAATGGAGCTCAGGGGCACTGCAATTCACAAACCTGCAGACTTATAAATGATAACTCTCGTCCACAAATATATTGAGAGAAGGCAACGAAGAGGATTTCAAAGCAAGGCAGAATTGCAGGAAACAGATCTCAGGAGGGAGATTCGAATCGCCTTTAAAGAACAGGAAAAGCGGCAAAACCTCGACAATGATGCCCTTGGCCAAAAAGGGCGTACGCGTTTTTTCCTGAATATATTCAGGAAAAAACGCATCCGCCCTTTTTGGCCAACAAAGCAACCTGGAAAGGCAAATCAGCGCTACAAAGAAGTCTCGCTTCCCATCGGTCAAAAGGGCCATGCTGAATAAAGTGTCAAAACCAGAAATGCAGGACAGGCCATGGAGAAACGGGAGCCTGGCTACGCTGATGGGCGGGATGTAAATTGCCAACAGCCACTCTGGAGAAGTGTACGGTGTGTCCTGAAACATCTAAAAATCTCAGCTTAGAGAGCATAGGGCACTTCCACTCATGGGCGTATAAATTGGGAAAATTAAAAATCAGCAAGACACAGGCACCCCAAAGTTTAGGGCTGCTCTGTTGACAAGAACCTCCACTTCGTTACACCTTAAATATCCCAGGAAAGAGAAAAATGGATAAAGAAGTTGTGGCCCTTATGTACAATGGAATATCACTCAGCCATGAAATCAACGTCATAAGGCTAGTAGAAGCATGATGAGTGGATTTAGGTACGACGATTCTAAGTGAAATAAGTCACACAGAAAAGGACACTTATCATAAGATATCACTTATCGAGGGAATGTAAAAACCGCTACCCTTGAACTGAATTACAAAACAGAACAGAGTCACACGTTTAGAAAACACACTATGCCTGCTAAACGGGAAAGGTGAGGTGGGGTGATGCATAAAACAAGGGTTTCAAATTAGCTCAGATACCGTTCCATAAACCCAATAGGTAATAGACAAGACCTACTCCTTGCTCAGTGAATTGGACTCAACAACCCCTATTCACCGCCCAAGAATATATCTGAGTAGTAAGAATCTTAAAACCTATGTATTGATATCTCTCTGTAAGTGAGTCAAGTGGGTGTAAAGCGGCATAAACACAGCAGTGAAAAGCAGCTACACCCCATTATAAAAATCAATTACTTTTAAAACCCGTGAAACAAAGACAGTGAAAGAGAGAGAAATTCTTACAAAATTCGTTCAGGGACTGTGATGCCACCTGGATTGACCATATCTAGACCCACAGCTGATTGAGACATAAGGGTGGACACTCTTGGGGCTGAGAGGTTTGGTGAGGTTGGGTGAGGAAACGCAGACGCTTTAAAGTAATACTGCGTGGTGCCCATCCCATGGGTCCCAAATCTCCAGGTTCAAGGGCATCTTCCTACATCGAAAACATGCATGAGAAACCCAGAAGATGGTACACCGTGTGATCGGGCAAGGTTTCCAAAACGCACCTCATTTCTCATCTCCTTGTGCTCGGGTTCGCCATTCCAGCCGCTTTACTAGCAATCTCCCTCCTTGGAGAATCAGCACCTTTAACCTCCTGTTCCGTACAGGTTGCAATTTGTCCTGAGGATGAACGGGAAGAGGGGGAACCAATGAGAGACTAGCTCTAGGTGTTGGGACAGGCACAGGTCACTCTATTTTCCCATCAGGAAGAAGAATTAACCACAGGCTCAGCCTGCCGCCCGGGACCAGAATAGGGCCTGAAGCAATCCTGCGCTTTTGCGGCCAGCTCCCAAGAAAGCGAGTTGAAAAATGGAGCTCAGGGGCACTGCAATTCACAAACCTGCAGACTTATAAATGATAACTCTCGTCCACAAATATATTGAGAGAAGGCAACGAAGAGGATTTCAAAGCAAGGCAGAATTGCAGGAAACAGATCTCAGGAGGGAGATTCGAATCGCCTTTAAAGAACAGGAAAAGCGGCAAAACCTCGACAATGATGCCCTTGGCCAAAAAGGGCGTACGCGTTTTTTCCTGAATATATTCAGGAAAAAACGCATCCGCCCTTTTTGGCCAACAAAGCAACCTGGAAAGGCAAATCAGCGCTACAAAGAAGTCTCGCTTCCCATCGGTCAAAAGGGCCATGCTGAATAAAGTGTCAAAACCAGAAATGCAGGACAGGCCATGGAGAAACGGGAGCCTGGCTACGCTGATGGGCGGGATGTAAATTGCCAACAGCCACTCTGGAGAAGTGTACGGTGTGTCCTGAAACATCTAAAAATCTCAGCTTAGAGAGCATAGGGCACTTCCACTCATGGGCGTATAAATTGGGAAAATTAAAAATCAGCAAGACACAGGCACCCCAAAGTTTAGGGCTGCTCTGTTGACAAGAACCTCCACTTCGTTACACCTTAAATATCCCAGGAAAGAGAAAAATGGATAAAGAAGTTGTGGCCCTTATGTACAATGGAATATCACTCAGCCATGAAATCAACGTCATAAGGCTAGTAGAAGCATGATGAGTGGATTTAGGTACGACGATTCTAAGTGAAATAAGTCACACAGAAAAGGACACTTATCATAAGATATCACTTATCGAGGGAATGTAAAAACCGCTACCCTTGAACTGAATTACAAAACAGAACAGAGTCACACGTTTAGAAAACACACTATGCCTGCTAAACGGGAAAGGTGAGGTGGGGTGATGCATAAAACAAGGGTTTCAAATTAGCTCAGATACCGTTCCATAAACCCAATAGGTAATAGACAAGACCTACTCCTTGCTCAGTGAATTGGACTCAACAACCCCTATTCACCGCCCAAGAATATATCTGAGTAGTAAGAATCTTAAAACCTATGTATTGATATCTCTCTGTAAGTGAGTCAAGTGGGTGTAAAGCGGCATAAACACAGCAGTGAAAAGCAGCTACACCCCATTATAAAAATCAATTACTTTTAAAACCCGTGAAACAAAGACAGTGAAAGAGAGAGAAATTCTTACAAAATTCGTTCAGGGACTGTGATGCCACCTGGATTGACCATATCTAGACCCACAGCTGATTGAGACATAAGGGTGGACACTCTTGGGGCTGAGAGGTTTGGTGAGGTTGGGTGAGGAAACGCAGACGCTTTAAAGTAATACTGCGTGGTGCCCATCCCATGGGTCCCAAATCTCCAGGTTCAAGGGCATCTTCCTACATCGAAAACATGCATGAGAAACCCAGAAGATGGTACACCGTGTGATCGGGCAAGGTTTCCAAAACGCACCTCATTTCTCATCTCCTTGTGCTCGGGTTCGCCATTCCAGCCGCTTTACTAGCAATCTCCCTCCTTGGAGAATCAGCACCTTTAACCTCCTGTTCCGTACAGGTTGCAATTTGTCCTGAGGATGAACGGGAAGAGGGGGAACCAATGAGAGACTAGCTCTAGGTGTTGGGACAGGCACAGGTCACTCTATTTTCCCATCAGGAAGAAGAATTAACCACAGGCTCAGCCTGCCGCCCGGGACCAGAATAGGGCCTGAAGCAATCCTGCGCTTTTGCGGCCAGCTCCCAAAAAAGCGAGTTGAAAAATGGAGCTCAGGGGCACTGCAATTCACAAACCTGCAGACTTATAAATGATAACTCTCGTCCACAAATATATTGAGGGAAGGCAACGAAGAGGATTTGAAAGCAAGGCAGAATTGCAGGAAACAGATGTCAGGAGGGAGATTCGAATCGCCTTTAAAGAACAGGAAAAGCAGCAAAACCTCGACAATGATGCCCTTGGCCAAAAAGGGCGTACGCGTTTTTTCCTGAATATGTTCAGGAAAAAACGCATCCGCCCTTTTTGGCCAACCAAGCAACCTGGAAAGGCAAATCAGCGCTACAAAGAAGTCTCGCTTCCCATCGGTCAAAAGGGCCATGCTGAATAAAGTGTCAAAACCAGAAATGCAGGACAGGCCATGGAGAAACGGGAGCCTGGCTACGCTGATGGGCGGGATGTAAATTGCCAACAGCCACTCTGGAGAAGTGTACGGTGTGTCCTGAAACATCTAAAAAACTCAGCTTAGAGAGCATAGGGCACTTCCACTCATGGGCGTATAAATTGGGAAAACTAAAAATCAGCAAGACACAGGCACCCCAAAGTTTAGGGCTGCTCTGTTGACAAGAACCTCCACTTCGTTACACCTTAAATATCCCAGGAAAGAGAAAAATGGATAAAGAAGTTGTGGTCCTTATGTACAATGGAATATCACTCAGCCATGAAATCAACGTCATAAGGCTAGTAGCAGCATGATGAGTGGATTTAGGTACGACGATTCTAAGTGAAATAAGTCACACAGAAAAGGACACTTATCATAAGATATCACTTATAGAGGGAATGTAAAAACCGCTACCCTTGAACTGAATTACAAAACAGAACAGAGTCACACGTTTAGAAAACACACTATGGCTGCTTAACAGGAAAGGTGAGGTGGGGTGATGCATAAAACAAGGGTTTCAAATTAGCTCAGATACCGTTCCATAAACCCAATAGGTAATAGACAAGACCTACTCCTTGCTCAGTGAATTGGACTCAACACCCCCTATTCACCGCCCAAGAATATATCTGACTAGTAAGAATCTTAAAACCTATGTATTGATATCTCTCTGTGAGTCAAGTGGGTGTAAAGCGGCATAAAAACAGCAGTGAAAAGCAGCTAAACCCCATTATAAAAATCAATTACTTTTAAAAACCCGTGAAACAAAGACAGTGAAAGAGAGAGAAATTCTTACAAAATTCGTTCAGGGGCTATGATGCCACCTGGATTGACCATATCTAGACGCACAGCTGATTGAGACATAAGGGTGGACACTCTTGGGGCTGAGAGGTTTGGTGAGGTTGGGTGAGGAAACGCAGACGCTTTAAAGTAATACTGCGTGGTGCCCATCCCATTGGTCCCAAATCTCCAGGTTCAAGGGCATCTTCCTACATCGAAAACATGCATGAGAAACCCAGAAGATGGTACACCGTGTGATCGGGCAAGGTTTCCAAAACGCACCTCATTTCTCATCTCCTTGTGCTCGGGTTCGCCATTCCAGCCGCTTTACTAGCAATCTCCCTCCTTGGAGAATCAGCACCTTTAACCTCCTGTTCCGTACAGGTTGCAATTTGTCCTGAGGATGAACGGGAAGAGGGGGAACCAATGAGAGACTAGCTCTAGGTGTTGGGACAGGCACAGGTCACTCTATTTTCCCATCAGGAAGAAGAATTAACCACAGGCTCAGCCTGCCGCCCGGGACCAGAATAGGGCCTGAAGCAATCCTGCGCTTTTGCGGCCAGCTCCCAAGAAAGCGAGTTGAAAAATGGAGCTCAGGGGCACTGCAATTCACAAACCTGCACACTTATAAATGATAACTCTCGTCCACAAATATATTGAGGGAAGGCAACGAAGAGGATTGGAAAGCAAGGCAGAATTGCAGGAAACAGATCTCAGGAGGGAGATTCGAATCGCCTTTAAAGAACAGGAAAAGCGGCAAAACCTCGACAATGATGCCCTTGGCCAAAAAGGGCGGATGCGTTTTTTCCTGAATATATTCAGGAAAAAACGCATCCGCCCTTTTTGGCCAACCAAGCAACCTGGAAAGGCAAATCAGCGCTACAAAGAAGTCTCGCTTCCCATCGGTCAAAAGGGCCATGCTGAATAAAGTGTCAAAACCAGAAATGCAGGACAGGCCATGGAGAAACGGGAGCCTGGCTACGCTGATGGGCGGGATGTAAATTGCCAACAGCCACTCTGGAGAAGTGTACGGTGTGTCCTGAAACATCTAAAAAACTCAGCTTAGAGAGCATAGGGCACTTCCACTCATGGGCGTATAAATTGGGAAAACTAAAAATCAGCAAGACACAGGCACCCCAAAGTTTAGGGCTGCTCTGTTGACAAGAACCTCCACTTCGTTACACCTTAAATATCCCAGGAAAGAGAAAAATGGATAAAGAAGTTGTGGTCCTTATGTACAATGGAATATCACTCAGCCATGAAATCAACGTCATAAGGCTAGTAGCAGCATGATGAGTGGATTTAGGTACGACGATTCTAAGTGAAATAAGTCACATAGAAAAGGACACTTATCATAAGATATCACTTATCGAGGGAATGTAAAAACCGCTACCCTTGAACTGAATTACAAAACAGAACAGAGTCACACGTTTAGAAAACACACTATGGCTGCTTAACGGGAAAGGTGAGGTGGGGTGATGCATAAAACAAGGGTTTCAAATTAGTTCAGATACCGTTCCATAAACCCAATATGTAATAGACAAGACCTACTACTTGCTCAGTGAATTGGACTCAACACCCCCTATTCACCGCCCAAGAATATATCTGACTAGTAAGAATCTTAAAACCTATGTATTGATATCTCTCTGTAAGTGAGTCAAGTGGGTGTAAAGCGGCATAAACACAGCAGTGAAAAGCAGCTACACCCCATTATAAAAATCAATTACTTTTAAAAACCCGTGAAACAAAGACAGTGAAAGAGAGAGAAATTCTTACAAAATTCGTTCAGGGGCTGTGATGCCACCTGGATTGACCATATCTAGACCCACAGCTGATTGAGACATAAGGGTGGACACTCTTGGGGCTGAGAGGTTGGGTGAGGTTGGGTGAGGAAACGCAGACCCTTTAAAGTAATACTGCGTGGTGCCCATCCCATGGGTCCCAAATCTCCAGGTTCAAGGGCATCTTCCTACATCGAAAACATGCATGAGAAACCCAGAAGATGGTACACCGTGTGATCGGGCAAGGTTTCCAAAACGCACCTCATTTCTCATCTCCTTGTGCTCGGGTTCGCCATTCCAGCCGCTTTACTAGCAATCTCCCTCCTTGGAGAATCAGCACCTTTAACCTCCTGTTCCGTACAGGTTGCAATTTGTCCTGAGGATGAACGGGAAGAGGGGGAACCAATGAGAGACTAGCTCTAGGTGTTGGGACAGGCACAGGTCACTCTATTTTCCCATCAGGAAGAAGAATTAACCACAGGCTCAGCCTGCCGCCCGGGACCAGAATAGGCCCTGAAGCAATCATGCGCTTTTGCGGCCAGCTCCCAAGAAAGCGAGTTGAAAAATGGAGCTCAGGGGCACTGCAATTCACAAACCTGCAGACTTATAAATGATAACTCTCGTCCACAAATATATTGAGGGAAGGCAACGAAGAGGATTTGAAAGCAAGGCAGAATTGCAGGAAACAGATCTCAGGAGGGAGATTCGAATCGCCTTTAAAGAACAGGAAAAGCGGCAAAACCTCGACAATGATGCCCTTGGCCAAAAAGGGCGTACGCGTTATTTCCTGAATATATTCAGGAAAAAACGCCTCCGCCCTTTTTGGCCAACAAAGCAACCTGGAAAGGCAAATCAGCGCTACAAAGAAGTCTCGCTTCCCATCGGTCAAAAGGGCCATGCTGAATAAAGTGTCAAAACCAGAAATGCAGGACAGGCCATGGAGAAACGGGAGCCTGGCTACGCTGATGGGCGGGATGTAAATTGCCAACAGCCACTCTGGAGAAGTGTACGGTGTGTCCTGAAACATCTAAAAAACTCAGCTTAGAGAGCATAGGGCACTTCCACTCATGGGCAAATAAATTGGGAAAACTAAAAATCAGCAAGACACAGGCACCCCAAAGTTTAGGGCTGCTCTGTTGACAAGAACCTCCACTTCGTTACACCTTAAATATCCCAGGAAAGAGAAAAATGGATAAAGAAGTTGTGGCCCTTATGTACAATGGAATATCACTCAGCCATGAAATCAACGTCATAAGGCTAGTAGCAGCATGATGAGTGGATTTAGGTACGACGATTCTAAGTGAAATAAGTCACACAGAAAAGGACACTTATCATAAGATATCACTTATCGAGGGAAAGTAAAAACCGCTACCCTTGAACTGAATTACAAAACAGAACAGAGTCACACGTTTAGAAAACGCACTATGGCTGCTTAACGGGAAAGGTGAGGTGGGGTGATGCATAAAACAAGGGTTTCAAATTAGCTCAGATACCGTTCCATAAACCCAATAGGTAATAGACAAGACCTACTCCTTGCTCAGTGAATTGGACTCAACACCCCCTATTCACCGCCCAAGAATATATCTGACTAGTAAGAATCTTAAAACCTATGTATTGATATCTCTCTGTAAGTGAGTCAAGTGAGTGTAAAGCGGCATAAACACAGCAGTGAAAAGCAGCTAAATCCCATTATAAAAATCAATTACTTTTAAAAACCCGTGAAACAAAGACAGTGAAAGAGAGAGAAATTCTTACAAAATTCGTTCAGGGACTGTGATGCCACCTGGATTGACCATATCTAGACCCACAGCTGATTGAGACATAAGGGTGGACACTCTTGGGGCTGAGAGGTAGGGTGAGGTTGGGTGAGGAAACTCAGACCCTTTAAAGCAATACTGCGTGGTACCCATCCCATGGGTCCCAAATCTCCAGGTTCAAGGGCATCTTCCTACATCGAAAACATGCATGAGAAACCCAGAAGATGGTACACCGTGTGATCGGGAAAGATTTCCAAAACGCACCTCATTTCTCATCTCCTTGTGCTCGGGTTCGCCATTCCAGCCGCTTTACTAGCAATCTCCCTCCTTGGAGAATCAGCACCTTTAACCTCCTGTTCCGTACAGGTTGCAATTTGTCCTGAGGATGAACGGGAAGAGGGGGAACCAATGAGAGACTAGCTCTAGGTGTTGGGACAGGCACAGGTCACTCTATTTTCCCATCAGGAAGAAGAATTAACCACAGGCTCAGCCTGCCGCCCGGGACCAGAATAGGGCCTGAAGCAATCCTGCGCTTTTGCGGCCAGCTCCCAAGAAAGTGAGTTGAAAAATGGAGCTCAGGGGCACTGCAATTCACAAACCTGCAGACTTATAAATGATAACTCTCGTACACAAATATATTGAGAGAAGGCAACGAAGAGGATTTGAAAGCAAGGCAGAATTGCAGGAAACAGATCTCAGGAGGGAGATTCGAATCGCCTTTAAAGAACAGGAAAAGCAGCAAAACCTCAACAATGATGCCCTTGGCCAAAAAGGGCGTACGCGTTTTTTCCTGAATATATTCAGGAAAAAACGCCTCCGCCCTTTTTGGCCAACAAAGCAACCTGGAAAGGCAAATCAGCGCTACAAAGAAGTCTCGCTTCCCATCGGTCAAAAGGGCCATGCTGAATAAAGTGTCAAAACCAGAAATGCAGGACAGGCCATGGAGAAACGGGAGCCTGGCTACGCTGATGGGCGGGATGTAAATTGCCAACAGCCACTCTGGAGAAGTGTACGGTGTGTCCTGAAACATCTAAAAATCTCAGCTTAGAGAGCATAGGGCAATTCCACTCATGGGCGTATAAATTGGGAAAATTAAAAATCAGCAAGACACAGGCACCCCAAAGTTTAGGGCTGCTCTGTTGACAAGAACCTCCACTTCGTTACACCTTAAATATCCCAGGAAAGAGAAAAATGGATAAAGAAGTTGTGGCCCTTATGTACAATGGAATATCACTCAGCCATGAAATCAACGTCATAAGGCTAGTAGAAGCATGATGAGTGGATTTAGGTACGACGATTCTAAGTGAAATAAGTCACACAGAAAAGGACACTTATCATAAGATATCACTTATCGAGGGAATGTAAAAACCGCTACCCTTGAACTGAATTACAAAACAGAACAGAGTCACACGTTTAGAAAACACACTATGCCTGCTAAACGGGAAAGGTGAGGTGGGGTGATGCATAAAACAAGGGTTTCAAATTAGCTCAGATACCGTTCCATAAACCCAATAGGTAATAGACAAGACCTACTCCTTGCTCAGTGAATTGGACTCAACAACCCCTATTCACCGCCCAAGAATATATCTGAGTAGTAAGAATCTTAAAACCTATGTATTGATATCTCTCTGTAAGTGAGTCAAGTGGGTGTAAAGCGGCATAAACACAGCAGTGAAAAGCAGCTACACCCCATTATAAAAATCAATTACTTTTAAAACCCGTGAAACAAAGACAGTGAAAGAGAGAGAAATTCTTACAAAATTCGTTCAGGGACTGTGATGCCACCTGGATTGACCATATCTAGACCCACAGCTGATTGAGACATAAGGGTGGACACTCTTGGGGCTGAGAGGTTTGGTGAGGTTGGGTGAGGAAACGCAGACGCTTTAAAGTAATACTGCGTGGTGCCCATCCCATGGGTCCCAAATCTCCAGGTTCAAGGGCATCTTCCTACATCGAAAACATGCATGAGAAACCCAGAAGATGGTACACCGTGTGATCGGGCAAGGTTTCCAAAACGCACCTCATTTCTCATCTCCTTGTGCTCGGGTTCGCCATTCCAGCCGCTTTACTAGCAATCTCCCTCCTTGGAGAATCAGCACCTTTAACCTCCTGTTCCGTACAGGTTGCAATTTGTCCTGAGGATGAACGGGAAGAGGGGGAACCAATGAGAGACTAGCTCTAGGTGTTGGGACAGGCACAGGTCACTCTATTTTCCCATCAGGAAGAAGAATTAACCACAGGCTCAGCCTGCCGCCCGGGACCAGAATAGGGCCTGAAGCAATCCTGCGCTTTTGCGGCCAGCTCCCAAGAAAGCGAGTTGAAAAATGGAGCTCAGGGGCACTGCAATTCACAAACCTGCAGACTTATAAATGATAACTCTCGTCCACAAATATATTGAGAGAAGGCAACGAAGAGGATTTGAAAGCAAGGCAGAATTGCAGGAAACAGATCTCAGGAGGGAGATTCGAATCGCCTTTAAAGAACAGGAAAAGCGGCAAAACCTCGACAATGATGCCCTTGGCGAAAAAGGGCGTACGCGTTTTTTCCTGAATATGTTCAGGAAAAAACGCATCCGCCCTTTTTGGCCAACCAAGCAACCTGGAAAGGCAAATCAGCGCTACAAAGAAGTCTCGCTTCCCATCGGTCAAAAGGGCCATGCTGAATAAAGTGTCAAAACCAGAAATGCAGGACAGGCCATGGAGAAACGGGAGCCTGGCTACGCTGATGGGCGGGATGTAAATTGCCAACAGCCACTCTGGAGAAGTGTACGGTGTGTCCTGAAACATCTAAAAATCTCAGCTTAGAGAGCATAGGGCACTTCCACTCAGGGGCGTATAAATTGGGAAAATTAAAAATCAGCAAGACACAGGCACCCCAAAGTTTAGGGCTGCTCTGTTGACAAGAACCTCCACTTCGTTACACCTTAAATATCCCAGGAAAGAGAAAAATGGATAAAGAAGTTGTGGTCCTTATGTACAATGGAATATCACTCAGCCATGAAATCAACGTCATAAGGCTAGTAGCAGCATGATGAGTGGATTTAGGTACGACGATTCTAAGTGAAATAAGTCACACAGAAAAAGACACTAATCATAAGATATCACTTATCGAGGGAATGTAAAAACCGCTACCCTTGAACTGAATTACAAAACAGAACAGAGTCACACGTTTAGAAAACACACTATGGCTGCTTAACGGGAAAGGTGAGGTGGGGTGATTCATAAAACAAGGGTTTCAAATTAGCTCAGATACCGTTCCATAAACCCAATAGGTAATAGACAAGACCTACTCCTTGCTCAGTGAATTGGACTCAACACCCTCTATTCACCGCCCAAGAATATATCTGACTAGTAAGAATCTTAAAACCTATGTATTGATATCTCTCTGTAAGTGAGTCAAGTGGGTGTAAAGCGGCATAAACACAGCAGTGAAAAGCAGCTACACCCCATTATAAAAATCAATTACTTTTAAAAACCCGTGAAACAAAGACAGTGAAAGAGAGAGAAATTCTTACAAAATTCGTTCAGGGGCTGTGATGCCACCTGGATTGACCATATCTAGACCCACAGCTGATTGAGACATAAGGGTGGACACTCTTGGGGCTGAGAGGTTTGGTGAGGTTGGGTGAGGAAACGTAGACCCTTTAAAGTAATACTGCGTGGTTCCCATCCCTTGGGTCCCAAATCTCCAGGTTCAAGGGCATCTTCCTACATCGAAAACATGCATGAGAAACCCAGAAGATGGTACACCGTGTGATCGGGCAAGGTTTCCAAAAAGCACCTCATTTCTCGTCTCCTTGTGCTCGGGTTCGCCATTCAAGCCGCTTTACTAGCAATCTCCCTCCTTGGAGAATCAGCTCCTTTAACCTCCTGTTCCGTACAGGTTGCAATTTGTCCTGAGGATGAACGGGAAGAGGGGGAACCAATGAGAGACTAGCTCTAGGTGTTGGGACAGGCACAGGTCACTCTATTTTCCCATCAGGAAGAAGAATTAACCACAGGCTCAGCCTGCCGCCCGGGACCAGAAAAGGGCCTGAAGCAATCCTGCGCTTTTGCGGCCAGCTCCCAAGAAAGCGAGTTGAAAAATGGAGCTCAGGGGCACTGAAATTCACAAACCTGCAGACTTATAAATGATAACTCTCGTCCACAAATATATTGAGAGAAGGCAACGAAGAGGATTGGAAAGCAAGGCAGAATTGCAGGAAACAGATCTCAGGAGGGAGATTCGAATCGCCTTTAAAGAACAGGAAAAGCGGCAAAACCTCGACAATGATGCCCTTGGCCAAAAAGGGCGTACGCGTTTTTTCCTGAATATGTTCACGAAAAAACGCGTCCGCCCTTTTTGGCCAACCAAGCAACCAGGAAAGGCAAATCAGCGCTACAAAGAAGTCTCGCTTCCCATCGGTCAAAAGGGCCATGCTGAATAAAGTGTCAAAACCAGAAATGCAGGACAGGCCATGGAGAAACGGGAGCCTGGCTACGCTGATGGGCGGGATGTAAATTGCCAACAGCCACTCTGGAGAAGTGTACGGTGTGTCCTGAAACATCTAAAAATCTCAGCTTAGAGAGCATAGGGCAATTCCACTCATGGGCGTATAAATTGGGAAAATTAAAAATCAGCAAGACACAGGCACCCCAAAGTTTAGGGCTGCTCTGTTGACAAGAACCTCCACTTCGTTACACCTTAAATATCCCAGGAAAGAGAAAAATGGATAAAGAAGTTGTGGCCCTTATGTACAATGGAATATCACTCAGCCATGAAATCAACGTCATAAGGCTAGTAGAAGCATGATGAGTGGATTTAGGTACGACGATTCTAAGTGAAATAAGTCACACAGAAAAGGACACTTATCATAAGATATCACTTATCGAGGGAATGTAAAAACCGCTACCCTTGAACTGAATTACAAAACAGAACAGAGTCACACGTTTAGAAAACACACTATGCCTGCTAAACGGGAAAGGTGAGGTGGGGTGATGCATAAAACAAGGGTTTCAAATTAGCTCAGATACCGTTCCATAAACCCAATAGGTAATAGACAAGACCTACTCCTTGCTCAGTGAATTGGACTCAACAACCCCTATTCACCGCCCAAGAATATATCTGAGTAGTAAGAATCTTAAAACCTATGTATTGATATCTCTCTGTAAGTGAGTCAAGTGGGTGTAAAGCGGCATAAACACAGCAGTGAAAAGCAGCTACACCCCATTATAAAAATCAATTACTTTTAAAACCCGTGAAACAAAGACAGTGAAAGAGAGAGAAATTCTTACAAAATTCGTTCAGGGACTGTGATGCCACCTGGATTGACCATATCTAGACCCACAGCTGATTGAGACATAAGGGTGGACACTCTTGGGGCTGAGAGGTTTGGTGAGGTTGGGTGAGGAAACGCAGACGCTTTAAAGTAATACTGCGTGGTGCCCATCCCATGGGTCCCAAATCTCCAGGTTCAAGGGCATCTTCCTACATCGAAAACATGCATGAGAAACCCAGAAGATGGTACACCGTGTGATCGGGCAAGGTTTCCAAAACGCACCTCATTTCTCATCTCCTTGTGCTCGGGTTCGCCATTCCAGCCGCTTTACTAGCAATCTCCCTCCTTGGAGAATCAGCACCTTTAACCTCCTGTTCCGTACAGGTTGCAATTTGTCCTGAGGATGAACGGGAAGAGGGGGAACCAATGAGAGACTAGCTCTAGGTGTTGGGACAGGCACAGGTCACTCTATTTTCCCATCAGGAAGAAGAATTAACCACAGGCTCAGCCTGCCGCCCGGGACCAGAATAGGGCCTGAAGCAATCCTGCGCTTTTGCGGCCAGCTCCCAAGAAAGCGAGTTGAAAAATGGAGCTCAGGGGCACTGCAATTCACAAACCTGCAGACTTATAAATGATAACTCTCGTCCACAAATATATTGAGAGAAGGCAACGAAGAGGATTTGAAAGCAAGGCAGAATTGCAGGAAACAGATCTCAGGAGGGAGATTCGAATCGCCTTTAAAGAACAGGAAAAGCGGCAAAACCTCGACAATGATGCCCTTGGCCAAAAAGGGCGGATGCGTTTTTTCCTGAATATGTTCAGGAAAAAACGCGTCCGCCCTTTTTGGCCAACCAAGCAACCTGGAAAGGCAAATCAGCGCTACAAAGAAGTCTCGCTTCCCATCGGTCAAAAGGGCCATGCTGAATAAAGTGTCAAAACCAGAAATGCAGGACAGGCCATGGAGAAACGGGAGCCTGGCTACGCTGATGGGCGGGATGTAAATTGCCAACAGCCACTCTGGAGAAGTGTACGGTGTGTCCTGAAACATCTAAAAATCTCAGCTTAGAGAGCATAGGGCACTTCCACTCATGGGCGTATAAATTGGGAAAATTAAAAATAAGCAAGACACAGGCACCCCAAAGTTTAGGGCTGCTCTGTTGACAAGAACCTCCACTTCGTTACACCTTAAATATCCCAGGAAAGAGAAAAATGGATAAAGAAGTTGTGGCCCTTATGTACAATGGAATATCACTCAGCCATGAAATCAACGTCATAAGGCTAGTAGCAGCATGATGAGTGGATTTAGGTACGACGATTCTAAGTAAAATAAGTCACACAGAAAAGGACACTTATCATAAGATATCACTTATCGAGGGAATGTAAAAACCGCTACCCTTGAACTGAATTACAAAACAGAACAGAGTCACACGTTTAGAAAACACACTATGGCTGCTTAACGGGAAATGTGAGGTGGGGTGATGCATAAAACAAGGGTTTCAAATTAGCTCAGATACCGTTCCATAAACCCAATAGGTAATAGACAAGACCTACTCCTTGCTCAGTGAATTGGACTCAACACCCCCTATTCACCGCCCAAGAATATATCTGACTATTAAGAATCTTAAAACCTATGTATTGATATCTCTCTGTAAGTGAGTCAAGTGAGTGTAAAGCGGCATAAACACAGCAGTGAAAAGCAGCTAAATCCCATTATAAAAATCAATTACTTTTAAAAACCCGTGAAACAAAGACAGTGAAAGAGAGAGAAATTCTTACAAAATTCGTTCAGGGGCTGTGATGCCACCTGGATTGACCATATCTAGACCCACAGCTGATTGAGACATAAGGGTGGACACTCTTGGGGCTGAGAGGTTGGGTGAGGTTGGGTGAGGAAACGCAGACCCTTTAAAGTAATACTGCGTGGTGCCCATCCCATGGGTCCCAAATCTCCAGGTTCAAGGGCATCTTCCTACATCGAAAACATGCATGAGAAACCCAGAAGATGGTACACCGTGTGATCGGGCAAGGTTTCCAAAACGCACCTCATTTCTCATCTCCTTGTGCTCGGGTTCGCCATTCCAGCCGCTTTACTAGCAATCTCCCTCCTTGGAGAATCAGCACCTTTAACCTCCTGTTCCGTACAGGTTGCAATTTGTCCTGAGGATGAACGGGAAGAAGGGGAACCAATGAGAGACTAGCTCTAAGTGTTGGGACAGGCACAGGTCACTCTATTTTCCCATCAGGAAGAAGAATTAACCACAGGCTCAGCCTGCCGCCCGGGACCAGAATAGGGCCTGAAGCAATCCTGCGCTTTTGCGGCCAGCTCCCAAGAAAGCGAGTTGAAAAATGGAGCTCAGGGGCACTGCAATTCACAAACCTGCAGACTTATAAATGATAACTCTCGTCCACAAATATATTGAGGGAAGGCAACGAAGAGGATTGGAAAGCAAGGCAGAATTGCAGGAAACAGATCTCAGGAGGAAGATTCGAATCGCCTTTAAAGAACAGGAAAAGCGGCAAAACCTCGACAATGATGCCCTTGGCCAAAAAGGGCGTACGCGTTTTTTCCTGAATATGTTCACGAAAAAACGCGTCCGCCCTTTTTGGCCAACCAAGCAACCTGGAAAGGCAAATCAGCGCTACAAAGAAGTCTCGCTTCCCATCGGTCAAAAGGGCCATGCTGAATAAAGTGTCAAAACCAGAAATGCAGGACAGGCCATGGAGAAACGGGAGCCTGGCTACGATGATGGGCGGGATGTAAATTGCCAACAGCCACTCTGGAGAAGTGTACGGTGTGTCCTGAAACATCTAAAAATCTCAGCTTAGAGAGCATAGGGCACTTCCACTCAGGGGCGTATAAATTGGGAAAATTAAAAATCAGCAAGACACAGGCAACCCAAAGTTTAGGGCTGCTCTGTTGACAAGAACCTCCACTTCGTTACACCTTAAATATCCCAGGAAAGAGAAAAATGGATAAAGAAGTTGTGGTCCTTATGTACAATGGAATATCACTCAGCCATGAAATCAACGTCATAAGGCTAGTAGCAGCATGATGAGTGGATTTAGGTACGACGATTCTAAGTGAAATAAGTCACACAGAAAAAGACACTAATCATAAGATATCACTTATCGAGGGAATGTAAAAACCGCTACCCTTGAACTGAATTACAAAACAGAACAGAGTCACACGTTTAGAAAACACACTATGGCTGCTTAACGGGAAAGGTGAGGTGGGGTGATTCATAAAACAAGGGTTTCAAATTAGCTCAGATACCGTTCCATAAACCCAATAGGTAATAGACAAGACCTACTCCTTGCTCAGTGAATTGGACTCAACACCCTCTATTCACCGCCCAAGAATATATCTGACTAGTAAGAATCTTAAAACCTATGTATTGATATCTCTCTGTAAGTGAGTCAAGTGGGTGTAAAGCGGCATAAACACAGCAGTGAAAAGCAGCTACACCCCATTATAAAAATCAATTACTTTTAAAAACCCGTGAAACAAAGACAGTGAAAGAGAGAGAAATTCTTACAAAATTCGTTCAGGGGCTGTGATGCCACCTGGATTGACCATATCTAGACCCACAGCTGATTGAGACATAAGGGTGGACACTCTTGGGGCTGAGAGGTTTGGTGAGGTTGGGTGAGGAAACGTAGACCCTTTAAAGTAATACTGCGTGGTTCCCATCCCTTGGGTCCCAAATCTCCAGGTTCAAGGGCATCTTCCTACATCGAAAACATGCATGAGAAACCCAGAAGATGGTACACCGTGTGATCGGGCAAGGTTTCCAAAAAGCACCTCATTTCTCGTCTCCTTGTGCTCGGGTTCGCCATTCAAGCCGCTTTACTAGCAATCTCCCTCCTTGGAGAATCAGCTCCTTTAACCTCCTGTTCCGTACAGGTTGCAATTTGTCCTGAGGATGAACGGGAAGAGGGGGAACCAATGAGAGACTAGCTCTAGGTGTTGGGACAGGCACAGGTCACTCTATTTTCCCATCAGGAAGAAGAATTAACCACAGGCTCAGCCTGCCGCCCGGGACCAGAAAAGGGCCTGAAGCAATCCTGCGCTTTTGCGGCCAGCTCCCAAGAAAGCGAGTTGAAAAATGGAGCTCAGGGGCACTGCAATTCACAAACCTGCAGACTTATAAATGATAACTCTCGTCCACAAATATATTGAGAGAAGGCAACGAAGAGGATTGGAAAGCAAGGCAGAATTGCAGGAAACAGATCTCAGGAGGGAGATTCGAATCGCCTTTAAAGAACAGGAAAAGCGGCAAAACCTCGACAATGATGCCCTTGGCCAAAAAGGGCGTACGCGTTTTTTCCTGAATATGTTCACGAAAAAACGCGTCCGCCCTTTTTGGCCAACCAAGCAACCTGGAAAGGCAAATCAGCGCTACAAAGAAGTCTCGCTTCCCATCGGTCAAAAGGGCCATGCTGAATAAAGTGTCAAAACCAGAAATGCAGGACAGGCCATGGAGAAACGGGAGCCTGGCTACGCTGATGGGCGGGATGTAAATTGCCAACAGCCACTCTGGAGAAGTGTACGGTGTGTCCTGAAACATCTAAAAATCTCAGCTTAGAGAGCATAGGGCACTTCCACTCAGGGGCGTATAAATTGGGAAAATTAAAAATCAGCAAGACACAGGCACCCCAAAGTTTAGGGCTGCTCTGTTGACAAGAACCTCCACTTCGTTACACCTTAAATATCCCAGGAAAGAGAAAAATGGATAAAGAAGTTGTGGTCCTTATGTACAATGGAATATCACTCAGCCATGAAATCAACGTCATAAGGCTAGTAGCAGCATGATGAGTGGATTTAGGTACGACGATTCTAAGTGAAATAAGTCACACAGAAAAAGACACTTATCATAAGATATCACTTATCGAGGGAATGTAAAAACCGCTACCCTTGAACTGAATTACAAAACAGAACAGAGTCACACGTTTAGAAAACACACTATGGCTGCTAAACGGGAAAGGTGAGGTGGGGTGATGCATAAAACAAGGGTTTCAAATTAGCTCAGATACCGTTCCATAAACCCAATAGGTAATAGACAAGACCTACTCCTTGCTCAGTGAATTGGACTCAACAACCCCTATTCACCGCCCAAGAATATATCTGAGTAGTAAGAATCTTAAAACCTATGTATTGATATCTCTCTGTAAGTGAGTCAAGTGGGTGTAAAGCGGCATAAACACAGCAGTGAAAAGCAGCTACACCCCATTATAAAAATCAATTACTTTTAAAACCCGTGAAACAAAGACAGTGAAAGAGAGAGAAATTCTTACAAAATTCGTTCAGGGACTGTGATGCCACCTGGATTGACCATATCTAGACCCACAGCTGATTGAGACATAAGGGTGGACACTCTTGGGGCTGAGAGGTTTGGTGAGGTTGGGTGAGGAAACGCAGACGCTTTAAAGTAATACTGCGTGGTGCCCATCCCATGGGTCCCAAATCTCCAGGTTCAAGGGCATCTTCCTACATCGAAAACATGCATGAGAAACCCAGAAGATGGTACACCGTGTGATCGGGCAAGGTTTCCAAAACGCACCTCATTTCTCATCTCCTTGTGCTCGGGTTCGCCATTCCAGCCGCTTTACTAGCAATCTCCCTCCTTGGAGAATCAGCACCTTTAACCTCCTGTTCCGTACAGGTTGCAATTTGTCCTGAGGATGAACGGGAAGAGGGGGAACCAATGAGAGACTAGCTCTAGGTGTTGGGACAGGCACAGGTCACTCTATTTTCCCATCAGGAAGAAGAATTAACCACAGGCTCAGCCTGCCGCCCGGGACCAGAATAGGGCCTGAAGCAATCCTGCGCTTTTGCGGCCAGCTCCCAAGAAAGCGAGTTGAAAAATGGAGCTCAGGGGCACTGCAATTCACAAACCTGCAGACTTATAAATGATAACTCTCGTCCACAAATATATTGAGAGAAGGCAACGAAGAGGATTTGAAAGCAAGGCAGAATTGCAGGAAACAGATCTCAGGAGGGAGATTCGAATCGCCTTTAAAGAACAGGAAAAGCGGCAAAACCTCGACAATGATGCCCTTGGCCAAAAAGGGCGTACGCGTTTTTTCCTGAATATGTTCACGAAAAAACGCGTCCGCCCTTTTTGGCCAACCAAGCAACCTGGAAAGGCAAATCAGCGCTACAAAGAAGTCTCGCTTCCCATCGGTCAAAAGGGCCATGCTGAATAAAGTGTCAAAACCAGAAATGCAGGACAGGCCATGGAGAAACGGGAGCCTGGCTTCGCTGATGGGCGGGATGTAAATTGCCAAGAGAAACTCGGGAGAAGTGTACGGTGTGTCCTGAAACATCTAAAAAACTCAGCTTAGAGAGCATAGGGCACTTCCACTCATGGGCGTATAAATTGGGAAAACTAAAAATCAGCAAGACACAGGCACCCCAAAGTTTAGGGTTGCTCTGTTGACAAGAACCTCCACTACGTTTCACCTTAAATATCCCAGGAAAGAGAAAAATGGATAAAGAAGTTGTGGTCCTTATGTACAATGGAATATCACTCAGCCATGAAATCAACGTCATAAGGCTAGTAGCAGCATGATGAGTGGATTTAGGTACGACGATTCTAAGTGAAATAAGTCACACAGAAAAGGACACTTATCATAAGATATCACTTATCGAGGGAATGTAAAAACCGCTACCCTTGAACTGAATTACAAAACAGAACAGAGTCACACGTTTAGAAAACACACTATGGCTGCTTAACGGGAAAGGTGAGGTGGGGTGATGCATAAAACAAGGGTTTCAAATTAGCTCAGATACCGTTCCATAAACCCAATAGGTAATAGACAAGACCTACTCCTTGCTCAGTGAATTGGACTCAACACCCCCTATTCGCCGCCCAAGAATATATCTGACTATTAAGAATCTTAAAACCTATGTATTGATATCTCTCTGTAAGTGAGTCAAGTGAGTGTAAAGCGGCATAAACACAGCAGTGAAAAGCAGCTAAATCCCATTATAAAAATCAATTACTTTTAAAAACCCGTGAAACAAAGACAGTGAAAGAGAGAGAAATTCTTACAAAATTCGTTCAGGGGCTGTGATGCCACCTGGATTGACCATATCTAGACCCACAGCTGATTGAGACATAAGGGTGGACACTCTTGGGGCTGAGAGGTTGGGTGAGGTTGGGTGAGGAAACGCAGACCCTTTAAAGTAATACTGCGTGGTGCCCATCCCATGGGTCCCAAATCTCCAGGTTCAAGGGCATCTTCCTACATCGAAAACATGCATGAGAAACCCAGAAGATGGTACACCGTGTGATCGGGCAAGGTTTCCAAAACGCACCTCATTTCTCATCTCCTTGTGCTCGGGTTCGCCATTCCAGCCGCTTTACTAGCAATCTCCCTCCTTGGAGAATCAGCACCTTTAACCTCCTGTTCCGTACAGGTTGCAATTTGTCCTGAGGATGAACGGGAAGAAGGGGAACCAATGAGAGACTAGCTCTAAGTGTTGGGACAGGCACAGGTCACTCTATTTTCCCATCAGGAAGAAGAATTAACCACAGGCTCAGCCTGCCGCCCGGGACCAGAATAGGGCCTGAAGCAATCCTGCGCTTTTGCGGCCAGCTCCCAAGAAAGCGAGTTGAAAAATGGAGCTCAGGGGCACTGCAATTCACAAACCTGCAGACTTATAAATGATAACTCTCGTCCACAAATATATTGAGGGAAGGCAACGAAGAGGATTGGAAAGCAAGGCAGAATTGCAGGAAACAGATCTCAGGAGGGAGATTCGAATCGCCTTTAAAGAACAGGAAAAGCGGCAAAACCTCGACAATGATGCCCTTGGCCAAAAAGGGCGTACGCGTTTTTTCCTGAATATGTTCACGAAAAAACGCGTCCGCCCTTTTTGGCCAACCAAGCAACCTGGAAAGGCAAATCAGCGCTACAAAGAAGTCTCGCTTCCCATCGGTCAAAAGGGCCATGCTGAATAAAGTGTCAAAACCAGAAATGCAGGACAGGCCATGGAGAAACGGGAGCCTGGCTACGCTGATGGGCGGGATGTAAATTGCCAACAGCCACTCTGGAGAAGTGTACGGTGTGTCCTGAAACATCTAAAAATCTCAGCTTAGAGAGCATAGGGCACTTCCACTCAGGGGCGTATAAATTGGGAAAATTAAAAATCAGCAAGACACAGGCACCCCAAAGTTTAGGGCTGCTCTGTTGACAAGAACCTCCACTTCGTTACACCTTAAATATCCCAGGAAAGAGAAAAATGGATAAAGAAGTTGTGGTCCTTATGTACAATGGAATATCACTCAGCCATGAAATCAACGTCATAAGGCTAGTAGCAGCATGATGAGTGGATTTAGGTACGACGATTCTAAGTGAAATAAGTCACACAGAAAAAGACACTTATCATAAGATATCACTTATCGAGGGAATGTAAAAACCGCTACCCTTGAACTGAATTACAAAACAGAACAGAGTCACACGTTTAGAAAACACACTATGGCTGCTTAACGGGAAAGGTGAGGTGGGGTGATTCATAAAACAAGGGTTTCAAATTAGCTCAGATACCGTTCCATAAACCCAATAGGTAATAGACAAGACCTACTCCTTGCTCAGTGAATTGGACTCAACACCCTCTATTCACCGCCCAAGAATATATCTGACTAGTAAGAATCTTAAAACCTATGTATTGATATCTCTCTGTAAGTGAGTCAAGTGGGTGTAAAGCGGCATAAACACAGCAGTGAAAAGCAGCTACACCCCATTATAAAAATCAATTACTTTTAAAAACCCGTGAAACAAAGACAGTGAAAGAGAGAGAAATTCTTACAAAATTCGTTCAGGGGCTGTGATGCCACCTGGATTGACCATATCTAGACCCACAGCTGATTGAGACATAAGGGTGGACACTCTTGGGGCTGAGAGGTTTGGTGAGGTTGGGTGAGGAAACGTAGACCCTTTAAAGTAATACTGCGTGGTTCCCATCCCATGGGTCCCAAATCTCCAGGTTCAAGGGCATCTTCCTACATCGAAAACATGCATGAGAAACCCAGAAGATGGTACACCGTGTGATCGGGCAAGGTTTCCAAAAAGCACCTCATTTCTCGTCTCCTTGTGCTCGGGTTCGCCATTCCAGCCGCTTTACTAGCAATCTCCCTCCTTGGAGAATCAGCTCCTTTAACCTCCTGTTCCGTACAGGTTGCAATTTGTCCTGAGGATGAACGGGAAGAAGGGGAACCATTGAGAGACTAGCTCTAAGTGTTGGGACAGGCACAGGTCACTCTATTTTCCCATCAGGAAGAAGAATTAACCACAGGCTCAGCCTGCCGCCCGGGACCAGAATAGGGCCTGAAGCAATCCTGTGCTTTTGCGGCCAGCTCTCAAGAAAGCGAGTTGAAAAATGGAGCTCAGGGGCACTGCAATTCACAAACCTGCAGACTTATAAATGATAACTCTCGTCCACAAATATATTGAGGGAAGGCAACGAAGAGGATTGGAACGCAAGGCAGAATTGCAGGAAACAGATCTCAGGAGGGAGATTCGAATCGCCTTTAAAGAACAGGAAAAGCGGCAAAACCTCGACAATGATGCCCTTGGCCAAAAAGGGCGTACGCGTTTTTTCCTGAATATGTTCACGAAAAAACGCATCCGCCCTTTTTGGCCAACCAAGCAACCTGGAAAAGCAAATCAGCGCTACAAAGAAGTCTCGCTTCCCATCGGTCAAAAGGGCCATGCTGAATAAAGTGTCAAAACCAGAAATGCAGGACAGGCCATGGAGAAACGGGAGCCTGGCTACGCTGATGGGCGGGATGTAAATTGCCAAGAGCCACTCTGGAGAAGTGTACGGTGTGTCCTGAAACATCTAAAAAACTCAGCTTAGAGAGCATAGGGCACTTCCACTCATGGGCGTATAAATTGGGAAAACTAAAAATCAGCAAGACACAGGCACCCCAAAGTTTAGGGCTGCTCTGTTGACAAGAACCTCCACTTCGTTACACCTTAAATATCCCAGGAAAGAGAAAAATGGATAAAGAAGTTGTGGTCCTTATGTATAATGGAATATCACTCAGCCATGAAATCAACGTCATAAGGATAGTAGCAGCATGATGAGTGGATTTAGGTACGACGATTCTAAGTGAAATAAGTCACACAGAAAAGGACACTTATCATAAGATATCACTTATCGAGGGAATGTAAAAACCGCTACCCTTGAACTGAATTACAAAACAGAACAGAGTCACACGTTTAGAAAACACACTATGGCTGCTTAACGGGAAAGGTGAGGTGGGGTGATGCATAAAACAAGGGTTTCAAATTAGCTCAGATACCGTTCCATAAACCCAATAGGTAATAGACAAGACCTACTCCTTGCTCAGTGAATTGGACTCAACACCCCCTATTCACCGCCCAAGAATATATCTGACTAGTAAGAATCTTAAAACCTATGTATTGATATCTCTCTGTAAGTGAGTCAAGTGGGTGTAAAGCGGCATAAACACAGCAGTGAAAAGCAGCTACACCCCATTATAAAAATCAATTACTTTTAAAAACCCGTGAAACAAAGACAGTGAAAGAGAGAGAAATTCTTACAAAATTCGTTCAGGGGCTGTGATGCCACCTGGATTGACCATATCTAGACCCACAGCTGATTGAGACATAAGGGTGGACACTCTTGGGGCTGAGAGGTTGGGTGAGGTTGGGTGAGGAAACGCAGACCCTTTAAAGTAATACTGCGTGGTGCCCATCCCATGGGTCCCAAATCTCCAGGTTCAAGGGCATCTTCCTACATCGAAAACATGCATGAGAAACCCAGAAGATGGTACACCGTGTGATTGGGCAAGGTTTCCAAAACGCACCTCATTTCTCATCTCCTTGTGCTCGGGTTCGCCATTCCAGCCGCTTTACTAGCAATCTCCCTCCTTGGAGAATCAGCACCTTTAACCTCCTGTTCCGTACAGGTTGCAATTTGTCCTGAGGATGAACGGGAAGAAGGGGAACCAATGAGAGACTAGCTCTAAGTGTTGGGACAGGCACAGGTCACTCTATTTTCCCATCAGGAAGAAGAATTAACCACAGGCTCAGCCTGCCGCCCGGGACCAGAATAGGTCCTGAAGCAATCCTGCGCTTTTGCGGCCAGCTCCCAAGAAAGCGAGTTGAAAAATGGAGCTCAGGGGCACTGCAATTCAGAAACCTGCAGACTTATAAATGATAACTCTCGTCCACAACTATATTGAGGGAAGGCAACGAAGAGGATTGGAAAGCAAGGCAGAATTGCAGGAAACAGATCTCAGGAGGGAGATTCGAATCGCCTTTAAAGAACAGGAAAAGCGGCAAAACCTCGACAATGATGCCCTTGGCCAAAAAGGGCGTACGCGTTTTTTCCTGAATATATTCAGGAAAAAACGCATCCGCCCTTTTTGGCCAACAAAGCAACCTGGAAAGGCAAATCAGCGCTACAAAGAAGTCTCGCTTCCCATCGGTCAAAAGGGCCATGCTGAATAAAGTGTCAAAACCAGAAATGCAGGACAGGCCATGGAGAAACGGGAGCCTGGCTACGCTGATGGGCGGGATGTAAATTGCCAACAGCCACTCTGGAGAAGTGTACGGTGTGTCCTGAAACATCTAAAAAACTCAGCTTAGAGAGCATAGGGCACTTCCACTCATGGGCGTATAAATTGGGAAAACTAAAAATCAGCAAGACACAGGCACCCCAAAGTTTAGGGCTGCTCTGTTGACAAGAACCTCCACTTCGTTATACCTTAAATATCCCAGGAAAGAGAAAAATGGATAAAGAAGTTGTGGTCCTTATGTACAATGGAATATCACTCAGCCATGAAATCAACGTCATAAGGCTAGTAGAAGCATGATGAGTGGATTTAGGTACGACGATTCTAAGTGAAATAAGTCACACAGAAAAGGACACTTATCATAAGATATCACTTATCGAGGGAATGTAAAAACCGCTACCCTTGAACTGAATTACAAAACAGAACAGAGTCACACGTTTAGAAAACACACTATGGCTGCTTAACGGGAAAGGTGAGGTGGGGTGATGCATAAAACAAGGGTTTCAAATTAGCTCAGATACCGTTCCATAACCCCAATAGGTAATAGACAAGACCTACTCCTTGCTCAGTGAATTGGACTCAACACCCCCTATTCACCGCCCAAGAATATATCTGACTAGTAAGAATCTTAAAACCTATGTATTGATATCTCTCTGTAAGTGAGTCAAGTGAGTGTAAAGCGACATAAAAACAGCAGTGAAAAGCAGCTAAATCCCATTATAAAAATCAATTACTTTTAAAAACCCGTGAAACAAAGACAGTGAAAGAGAGAGAAATTCTTACAAAATTCGTTCAGGGGCTGTGATGCCACCTGGATTGACCATATCTAGACCCACAGCTGATTGAGACATAAGGGTGAACACTCTTGGGGCTGAGAGGTTGGGTGAGGTTGGGTGAGGAAACGCAGACCCTTTAAAGTAATACTGCGTGGTGCCCATCCCATGGGTCCCAAATCTCCAGGTTCAAGGGCATCTTCCTACATCGAAAACATGCATGAGAAACCCAGAAGATGGTACACCGCGTGATTGGGCAAGGTTTCCAAAACGCACCTCATTTCTCATCTCCTTGTGCTCGGGTTCGCCATTCCAGCCGCTTTACTAGCAATCTCCCTCCTTGGAGAATCAGCACCTTTAACCTCCTGTTCCGTACAGGTTGCAATTTGTCCTGAGGATGAACGGGAAGAAGGGGAACCAATGAGAGACTAGCTCTAAGTGTTGGGACAGGCACAGGTCACTCTATTTTCCCATCAGGAAGAAGAATTAACCACAGGCTCAGCCTGCCGCCCGGGACCAGAATAGGGCCTGAAGCAATCCTGCGCTTTTGCGGCCAGCTCCCAAGAAAGCGAGTTGAAAAATGGAGCTCAGGGGCACTGCAATTCACAAACCTGCAGACTTATAAATGATAACTCTCGTCCACAAATATATTGAGGGAAGGCAACGAAGAGGATTGGAAAGCAAGGCAGAATTGCAGGAAACAGATCTCAGGAGGGAGATTCGAATCGCCTTTAAAGAACAGGAAAAGCGGCAAAACCTCGACAATGATGCCCTTGGCCAAAAAGGGCGTACGCGTTTTTTCCTGAATATGTTCACGAAAAAACGCGTCCGCCCTTTTTGGCCAACCAAGCAACCTGGAAAGGCAAATCAGCGCTACAAAGAAGTCTCGCTTCCCATCGGTCAAAAGGGCCATGCTGAATAAAGTGTCAAAACCAGAAATGCAGGACAGGCCATGGAGAAACGGGAGCCTGGCTACGCTGATGGGCGGGATGTAAATTGCCAACAGCCACTCTGGAGAAGTGTACGGTGTGTCCTGAAACATCTAAAAAACTCAGCTTAGAGAGCATAGGGCACTTCCACTCATGGGCGTATAAATTGGGAAAACTAAAAATCAGCAAGACACAGGCACCCCAAAGTTTAGGGCTGCTCTGTTGACAAGAACCTCCACTTCGTTATACCTTAAATATCCCAGGAAAGAGAAAAATGGATAAAGAAGTTGTGGTCCTTATGTATAATGGAATATCACTCAGCCATGAAATCAACGTCATAAGGCTAGTAGAAGCATGATGAGTGGATTTAGGTACGACGATTCTAAGTGAAATAAGTCACACAGAAAAGGACACTTATCATAAGATATCACTTATCGAGGGAATGTAAAAACCGCTACCCTTGAACTGAATTACAAAACAGAACAGAGTCACACGTTTAGAAAACACACTATGGCTGCTTAACGGGAAAGGTGAGGTGGGGTGATGCATAAAACAAGGGTTTCAAATTAGCTCAGATACCGTTCCATAACCCCAATAGGTAATAGACAAGACCTACTCCTTGCTCAGTGAATTGGACTCAACACCCCCTATTCACCGCCCAAGAATATATCTGACTAGTAAGAATCTTAAAACCTATGTATTGATATCTCTCTGTAAGTGAGTCAAGTGAGTGTAAAGCGGCATAAAAACAGCAGTGAAAAGCAGCTAAATCCCATTATAAAAATCAATTACTTTTAAAAACCCGTGAAACAAAGACAGTGAAAGAGAGAGAAATTCTTACAAAATTCGTTCAGGGGCTGTGATGCCACCTGGATTGACCATATCTAGACCCACAGCTGATTGAGACATAAGGGTGGACACTCTTGGGGCTGAGAGGTTGGGTGAGGTTGGGTGAGGAAACGCAGACCCTTTAAAGTAATACTGCGTGGTGCCCATCCCATGGGTCCCAAATCTCCAGGTTCAAGGGCATCTTCCTACATCGAAAACATGCATGAGAAACCCAGAAGATGGTACACCGTGTGATTGGGCAAGGTTTCCAAAACGCACCTCATTTCTCATCTCCTTGTGCTCGGGTTCGCCATTCCAGCCGCTTTACTAGCAATCTCCCTCCTTGGAGAATCAGCACCTTTAACCTCCTGTTCCGTACAGGTGGCAATTTGTCCTGAGGATGAACGGGAAGAAGGGGAACCAATGAGAGACTAGCTCTAAGTGTTGGGACAGGCACAGGTCACTCTATTTTCCCATCAGGAAGAAGAATTAACCACAGGCTCAGCCTGCCGCCCGGGACCAGAATAGGGCCTGAAGCAATCCTGCGCTTTTGCGGCCAGCTCCCAAGAAAGCGAGTTGAAAAATGGAGCTCAGGGGCACTGCAATTCACAAACCTGCAGACTTATAAATGATAACTCTCGTCCACAAATATATTGAGGGAAGGCAACGAAGAGGATTGGAAAGCAAGGCAGAATTGCAGGAAACAGATCTCAGGAGGGAGATTCGAATCGGCTTTAAAGAACAGGAAAAGCGGCAAAACCTCGACAATGATGCCCTTGGCCAAAAAGGGCGGATGCGTTTTTTCCTGAATATGTTCACGAAAAAACGCGTCCGCCCTTTTTGGCCAACCAAGCAACCTGGAAAGGCAAATCAGCGCTACAAAGAAGTCTCGCTTCCCATCGGTCAAAAGGGCCATGCTGAATAAAGTGTCAAAACCAGAAATGCAGGACAGGCCATGGAGAAACGGGAGCCTGGCTACGCTGATGGGCGGGATGTAAATTGCCAACAGCCACTCTGGAGAAGTGTACGGTGTGTCCTGAAACATCTAAAAAACTCAGCTTAGAGAGCATAGGGCACTTCCACTCATGGGCGTATAAATTGGGAAAACTAAAAATCAGCAAGACACAGGCACCCCAAAGTTTAGGGCTGCTCTGTTGACAAGAACCTCCACTTCGTTACACCTTAAATATCCCAGGAAAGACAAAAATGGATAAAGAAGTTGTGGTCCTTATGTACAATGGAATATCACTCAGCCATGAAATCAACGTCATAATGCTAGTAGCAGCAAGATGAGTGGATTTAGGTAGGACGATTCTAAATGAAATAAGTCACACAGAAAATGACACTTATCATAAGATATCACTTATAGAGGGAATGTAAAAACCGCTACCCTTGAACTGAATTACAAAACAGAACAGAGTCACACGTTTAGAAAACACACTATGGCTGCTTAACGGGATAGGTGAGGTGGGGTGATGCATAAAACAAGGGTTTCAAATTAGCTCAGATACCGTTCCATAACCCCAATAGGTAATAGACAAGACCTACTCCTTGCTCAGTGAATTGGACTCAACACCCCCTATTCACCGCCCAAGAATATATCTGACTAGTAAGAATCTTAAAACCTATGTATTGATATCTCTCTGTAAGTGAGTCAAGTGAGTGTAAAGCAGCATAAAAACAGCAGTGAAAAGCAGCTAAATCCCATTATAAAAATCAATTACTTTTAAAAACCCGTGAAACAAAGACAGTGAAAGAGAGAGAAATTCTTACAAAATTCGTTCAGGGGCTGTGATGCCACCTGGATTGACCATATCTAGACGCACAGCTGATTGAGACATAAGGGTGGACACTCTTGGGGCTGAGAGGTTTGGTGAGGTTGGGTGAGGAAACGCAGACGCTTTAAAGTAATACTGCGTGGTGCCCATCCCATTGGTCCCAAATCTCCAGGTTCAAGGGCATCTTCCTACATCGAAAACATGCATGAGAAACCCAGAAGATGGTACACCGTGTGATCGGGCAAGGTTTCCAAAACGCACCTCATTTCTCATCTCCTTGTGCTCGGGTTCGCCATTCCAGCCGCTTTACTAGCAATCTCCCTCCTTGGAGAATCAGCACCTTTAACCTCCTGTTCCGTACAGGTTGCAATTTGTCCTGAGGATGAACGGGAAGAGGGGGAACCAATGAGAGACTAGCTCTAGGTGTTGGGACAGGCACAGGTCACTCTATTTTCCCATCAGGAAGAAGAATTAACCACAGGCTCAGCCTGCCGCCCGGGACCAGAATAGGGCCTGAAGCAATCCTGCGCTTTTGCGGCCAGCTCCCAAGAAAGCGAGTTGAAAAATGGAGCTCAGGGGCACTGCAATTCACAAACCTGCAGACTTATAAATGATAACTCTCGTCCACAAATATATTGAGGGAAGGCAACGAAGAGGATTGGAAAGCAAGGCAGAATTGCAGGAAACAGATCTCAGGAGGGAGATTCGAATCGCCTTTAAAGAACAGGAAAAGCGGCAAAACCTCGACAATGATGCCCTTGGCCAAAAAGGGCGGATGCGTTTTTTCCTGAATATATTCAGGAAAAAACGCATCCGCCCTTTTTGGCCAACCAAGCAACCTGGAAAGGCAAATCAGCGCTACAAAGAAGTCTCGCTTCCCATCGGTCAAAAGGGCCATGCTGAATAAAGTGTCAAAACCAGAAATGCAGGACAGGCCATGGAGAAACGGGAGCCTGGCTACGCTGATGGGCGGGATGTAAATTGCCAAGAGCCACTCTGGAGAAGTGTACGGTGTGTCCTGAAACATCTAAAAAACTCAGCTTAGAGAGCATAGGGCACTTCCACTCATGGGCGTATAAATTGGGAAAACTAAAAATCAGCAAGACACAGGCACCCCAAAGTTTAGGGCTGCTCTGTTGACAAGAACCTCCACTTCGTTACACCTTAAATATCCCAGGAAAGAGAAAAATGGATAAAGAAGTTGTGGTCCTTATGTACAATGGAATATCACTCAGCCATGAAATCAACGTCATAAGGCTAGTAGCAGCATGATGAGTGGATTTAGGTACGACGATTCTAAGTGAAATAAGTCACATAGAAAAGGACACTTATCATAAGATATCACTTATCGAGGGAATGTAAAAACCGCTACCCTTGAACTGAATTACAAAACAGAACAGAGTCACACGTTTAGAAAACACACTATGGCTGCTTAACGGGAAAGGTGAGGTGGGGTGATGCATAAAACAAGGGTTTCAAATTAGTTCAGATACCGTTCCATAAACCCAATATGTAATAGACAAGACCTACTACTTGCTCAGTGAATTGGACTCAACACCCCCTATTCACCGCCCAAGAATATATCTGACTAGTAAGAATCTTAAAACCTATGTATTGATATCTCTCTGTAAGTGAGTCAAGTGGGTGTAAAGCGGCATAAACACAGCAGTGAAAAGCAGCTACACCCCATTATAAAAATCAATTACTTTTAAAAACCCGTGAAACAAAGACAGTGAAAGAGAGAGAAATTCTTACAAAATTCGTTCAGGGGCTGTGATGCCACCTGGATTGACCATATCTAGACCCACAGCTGATTGAGACATAAGGGTGGACACTCTTGGGGCTGAGAGGTTGGGTGAGGTTGGGTGAGGAAACGCAGACCCTTTAAAGTAATACTGCGTGGTGCCCATCCCATGGGTCCCAAATCTCCAGGTTCAAGGGCATCTTCCTACATCGAAAACATGCATGAGAAACCCAGAAGATGGTACACCGTGTGATCGGGCAAGGTTTCCAAAACGCACCTCATTTCTCATCTCCTTGTGCTCGGGTTCGCCATTCCAGCCGCTTTACTAGCAATCTCCCTCCTTGGAGAATCAGCACCTTTAACCTCCTGTTCCGTACAGGTTGCAATTTGTCCTGAGGATGAACGGGAAGAGGGGGAACCAATGAGAGACTAGCTCTAGGTGTTGGGACAGGCACAGGTCACTCTATTTTCCCATCAGGAAGAAGAATTAACCACAGGCTCAGCCTGCCGCCCGGGACCAGAATTGGCCCTGAAGCAATCATGCGCTTTTGCGGCCAGCTCCCAAGAAAGCGAGTTGAAAAATGGAGCTCAGGGGCACTGCAATTCACAAACCTGCAGACTTATAAATGATAACTCTCGTCCACAAATATATTGAGGGAAGGCAACGAAGAGGATTTGAAAGCAAGGCAGAATTGCAGGAAACAGATCTCAGGAGGGAGATTCGAATCGCCTTTAAAGAACAGGAAAAGCGGCAAAACCTCGACAATGATGCCCTTGGCCAAAAAGGGCGTACGCGTTATTTCCTGAATATATTCAGGAAAAAACGCCTCCGCCCTTTTTGGCCAACAAAGCAACCTGGAAAGGCAAATCAGCGCTACAAAGAAGTCTCGCTTCCCATCGGTCAAAAGGGCCATGCTGAATAAAGTGTCAAAACCAGAAATGCAGGACAGGCCATGGAGAAACGGGAGCCTGGCTACGCTGATGGGCGGGATGTAAATTGCCAACAGCCACTCTGGAGAAGTGTACGGTGTGTCCTGAAACATCTAAAAAACTCAGCTTAGAGAGCATAGGACACTTCCACTCATGGGCAAATAAATTGGGAAAACTAAAAATCAGCAAGACACAGGCACCCCAAAGTTTAGGGCTGCTCTGTTGACAAGAACCTCCACTTCGTTACACCTTAAATATCCCAGGAAAGAGAAAAATGGATAAAGAAGTTGTGGCCCTTATGTACAATGGAATATCACTCAGCCATGAAATCAACGTCATAAGGCTAGTAGCAGCATGATGAGTGGATTTAGGTACGACGATTCTAAGTGAAATAAGTCACACAGAAAAGGACACTTATCATAAGATATCACTTATCGAGGGAATGTAAAAACCGCTACCCTTGAACTGAATTACAAAACAGAACAGAGTCACACGTTTAGAAAACGCACTATGGCTGCTTAACGGGAAAGGTGAGGTGGGGTGATGCATAAAACAAGGGTTTCAAATTAGCTCAGATACCGTTCCATAAACCCAATAGGTAATAGACAAGACCTACTCCTTGCTCAGTGAATTGGACTCAACACCCCCTATTCACCGCCCAAGAATATATCTGACTAGTAAGAATCTTAAAACCTATGTATTGATATCTCTCTGTAAGTGAGTCAAGTGAGTGTAAAGCGGCATAAACACAGCAGTGAAAAGCAGCTAAATCCCATTATAAAAATCAATTACTTTTAAAAACCCGTGAAACAAAGACAGTGAAAGAGAGAGAAATTCTTACAAAATTCGTTCAGGGACTGTGATGCCACCTGGATTGACCATATCTAGACCCACAGCTGATTGAGACATAAGGGTGGACACTCTTGGGGCTGAGAGGTAGGGTGAGGTTGGGTGAGGAAACTCAGACCCTTTAAAGCAATACTGCGTGGTACCCATCCCATGGGTCCCAAATCTCCAGGTTCAAGGGCATCTTCCTACATCGAAAACATGCATGAGAAACCCAGAAGATGGTACACCGTGTGATCGGGAAAGATTTCCAAAACGCACCTCATTTCTCATCTCCTTGTGCTCGGGTTCGCCATTCCAGCCGCTTTACTAGCAATCTCCCTCCTTGGAGAATCAGCACCTTTAACCTCCTGTTCCGTACAGGTTGCAATTTGTCCTGAGGATGAACGGGAAGAGGGGGAACCAATGAGAGACTAGCTCTAGGTGTTGGGACAGGCACAGGTCACTCTATTTTCCCATCAGGAAGAAGAATTAACCACAGGCTCAGCCTGCCGCCCGGGACCAGAATAGGGCCTGAAGCAATCCTGCGCTTTTGTGGCCAGCTCCCAAGAAAGTGAGTTGAAAAATGGAGCTCAGGGGCACTGCAATTCACAAACCTGCAGACTTATAAATGATAACTCTCGTCCACAAATATATTGAGAGAAGGCAACGAAGAGGATTTGAAAGCAAGGCAGAATTGCAGGAAACAGATCTCAGGAGGGAGATTCGAATCGCCTTTAAAGAACAGGAAAAGCAGCAAAACCTCGACAATGATGCCCTTGGCCAAAAAGGGCGTACGCCTTTTTTCCTGAATATATTCAGGAAAAAACGCCTCCGCCCTTTTTGGCCAACAAAGCAACCTGGAAAGGCAAATCAGCGCTACAAAGAAGTCTCGCTTCCCATCGGTCAAAAGGGCCATGCTGAATAAAGTGTCAAAACCAGAAATGCAGGACAGGCCATGGAGAAACGGGAGCCTGGCTACGCTGATGGGCGGGATGTAAATTGCCAACAGCCACTCTGGAGAAGTGTACGGTGTGTCCTGAAACATCTAAAAATCTCAGCTTAGAGAGCATAGGGCAATTCCACTCATGGGCTTATAAATTGGGAAAATTAAAAATCAGCAAGACACAGGCACCCCAAAGTTTAGGGCTGCTCTGTTGACAAGAACCTCCACTTCGTTACACCTTAAATATCCCAGGAAAGAGAAAAATGGATAAAGAAGTTGTGGCCCTTATGTACAATGGAATATCACTCAGCCATGAAATCAACGTCATAAGGATAGTAGCAGCATGATGAGTGGATTTAGGTACGACGATTCTAAGTGAAATAAGTCACACAGAAAAGGACACTTATCATAAGATATCACTTATCGAGGGAATGTAAAAACCGCTACCCTTGAACTGAATTACAAAACAGAACAGAGTCACACGTTTAGAAAACACACTATGGCTGCTAAACGGGAAAGGTGAGGTGGGGTGATGCATAAAACAAGGGTTTCAAATTAGCTCAGATACCGTTCCATAAACCCAATAGGTAATAGACAAGACCTACTCCTTGCTCAGTGAATTGGACTCAACAACCCCTATTCACCGCCCAAGAATATATCTGACTAGTAAGAATCTTAAAACCTATGTATTGATATCTCTCTGTAAGTGAGTCAAGTGGGTGTAAAGCGGCATAAACACAGCAGTGAAAAGCAGCTACACCCCATTATAAAAATCAATTACTTTTAAAAACCCGTGAAACAAAGACAGTGAAAGAGAGAGAAATTCTTACAAAATTCGTTCAGGGGCTGTGATGCCACCTGGATTGACCATATCTAGACCCACAGCTGATTGAGACATAAGGGTGGACACTCTTGGGGCTGAGAGGTTTGGTGAGGTTGGGTGAGGAAACGCAGACGCTTTAAAGTAATACTGCGTGGTGCCCATCCCATGGGTCCCAAATCTCCAGGTTCAAGGGCATCTTCCTACATCGAAAACATGCATGAGAAACCCAGAAGATGGTACACCGTGTGATCGGGCAAGGTTTCCAAAACGCACCTCATTTCTCATCTCCTTGTGCTCGGGTTCGCCATTCCAGCCGCTTTACTAGCAATCTCCCTCCTTGGAGAATCAGCACCTTTAACCTCCTGTTCCGTACAGGTTGCAATTTGTCCTGAGGATGAACGGGAAGAGGGGGAACCAATGAGAGACTAGCTCTAGGTGTTGGGACAGGCACAGGTCACTCTATTTTCCCATCAGGAAGAAGAATTAACCACAGGCTCAGCCTGCCGCCCGGGACCAGAATAGGGCCTGAAGCAATCCTGCGCTTTTGCGGCCAGCTCCCAAGAAAGCGAGTTGAAAAATGGAGCTCAGGGGCACTGCAATTCACAAACCTGCAGACTTATAAATGATAACTCTCGTCCACAAATATATTGAGAGAAGGCAACGAAGAGGATTTCAAAGCAAGGCAGAATTGCAGGAAACAGATCTCAGGAGGGAGATTCGAATCGCCTTTAAAGAACAGGAAAAGCGGCAAAACCTCGACAATGATGCCCTTGGCCAAAAAGGGCGTACGCGTTTTTTCCTGAATATATTCAGGAAAAAACGCATCCGCCCTTTTTGGCCAACAAAGCAACCTGGAAAGGCAAATCAGCGCTACAAAGAAGTCTCGCTTCCCATCGGTCAAAAGGGCCATGCTGAATAAAGTGTCAAAACCAGAAATGCAGGACAGGCCATGGAGAAACGGGAGCCTGGCTACGCTGATGGGCGGGATGTAAATTGCCAACAGCCACTCTGGAGAAGTGTACGGTGTGTCCTGAAACATCTAAAAATCTCAGCTTAGAGAGCATAGGGCACTTCCACTCATGGGCGTATAAATTGGGAAAATTAAAAATCAGCAAGACACAGGCACCCCAAAGTTTAGGGCTGCTCTGTTGACAAGAACCTCCACTTCGTTACACCTTAAATATCCCAGGAAAGAGAAAAATGGATAAAGAAGTTGTGGCCCTTATGTACAATGGAATATCACTCAGCCATGAAATCAACGTCATAAGGCTAGTAGAAGCATGATGAGTGGATTTAGGTACGACGATTCTAAGTGAAATAAGTCACACAGAAAAGGACACTTATCATAAGATATCACTTATCGAGGGAATGTAAAAACCGCTACCCTTGAACTGAATTACAAAACAGAACAGAGTCACACGTTTAGAAAACACACTATGCCTGCTAAACGGGAAAGGTGAGGTGGGGTGATGCATAAAACAAGGGTTTCAAATTAGCTCAGATACCGTTCCATAAACCCAATAGGTAATAGACAAGACCTACTCCTTGCTCAGTGAATTGGACTCAACAACCCCTATTCACCGCCCAAGAATATATCTGACTAGTAAGAATCTTAAAACCTATGTATTGATATCTCTCTGTAAGTGAGTCAAGTGGGTGTAAAGCGGCATAAACACAGCAGTGAAAAGCAGCTACACCCCATTATAAAAATCAATTACTTTTAAAAACCCGTGAAACAAAGACAGTGAAAGAGAGAGAAATTCTTACAAAATTCGTTCAGGGGCTGTGATGCCACCTGGATTGACCATATCTAGACCCACAGCTGATTGAGACATAAGGGTGGACACTCTTGGGGCTGAGAGGTTTGGTGAGGTTGGGTGAGGAAACGCAGACGCTTTAAAGTAATACTGCGTGGTGCCCATCCCATGGGTCCCAAATCTCCAGGTTCAAGGGCATCTTCCTACATCGAAAACATGCATGAGAAACCCAGAAGATGGTACACCGTGTGATCGGGCAAGGTTTCCAAAACGCACCTCATTTCTCATCTCCTTGTGCTCGGGTTCGCCATTCCAGCCGCTTTACTAGCAATCTCCCTCCTTGGAGAATCAGCACCTTTAACCTCCTGTTCCGTACAGGTTGCAATTTGTCCTGAGGATGAACGGGAAGAGGGGGAACCAATGAGAGACTAGCTCTAGGTGTTGGGACAGGCACAGGTCACTCTATTTTCCCATCAGGAAGAAGAATTAACCACAGGCTCAGCCTGCCGCCCGGGACCAGAATAGGGCCTGAAGCAATCCTGCGCTTTTGCGGCCAGCTCCCAAGAAAGCGAGTTGAAAAATGGAGCTCAGGGGCACTGCAATTCACAAACCTGCAGACTTATAAATGATAACTCTCGTCCACAAATATATTGAGAGAAGGCAACGAAGAGGATTTCAAAGCAAGGCAGAATTGCAGGAAACAGATCTCAGGAGGGAGATTCGAATCGCCTTTAAAGAACAGGAAAAGCGGCAAAACCTCGACAATGATGCCCTTGGCCAAAAAGGGCGTACGCGTTTTTTCCTGAATATATTCAGGAAAAAACGCATCCGCCCTTTTTGGCCAACAAAGCAACCTGGAAAGGCAAATCAGCGCTACAAAGAAGTCTCGCTTCCCATCGGTCAAAAGGGCCATGCTGAATAAAGTGTCAAAACCAGAAATGCAGGACAGGCCATGGAGAAACGGGAGCCTGGCTACGCTGATGGGCGGGATGTAAATTGCCAACAGCCACTCTGGAGAAGTGTACGGTGTGTCCTGAAACATCTAAAAATCTCAGCTTAGAGAGCATAGGGCACTTCCACTCATGGGCGTATAAATTGGGAAAATTAAAAATCAGCAAGACACAGGCACCCCAAAGTTTAGGGCTGCTCTGTTGACAAGAACCTCCACTTCGTTACACCTTAAATATCCCAGGAAAGAGAAAAATGGATAAAGAAGTTGTGGCCCTTATGTACAATGGAATATCACTCAGCCATGAAATCAACGTCATAAGGCTAGTAGAAGCATGATGAGTGGATTTAGGTACGACGATTCTAAGTGAAATAAGTCACACAGAAAAGGACACTTATCATAAGATATCACTTATCGAGGGAATGTAAAAACCGCTACCCTTGAACTGAATTACAAAACAGAACAGAGTCACACGTTTAGAAAACACACTATGCCTGCTAAACGGGAAAGGTGAGGTGGGGTGATGCATAAAACAAGGGTTTCAAATTAGCTCAGATACCGTTCCATAAACCCAATAGGTAATAGACAAGACCTACTCCTTGCTCAGTGAATTGGACTCAACAACCCCTATTCACCGCCCAAGAATATATCTGAGTAGTAAGAATCTTAAAACCTATGTATTGATATCTCTCTGTAAGTGAGTCAAGTGGGTGTAAAGCGGCATAAACACAGCAGTGAAAAGCAGCTACACCCCATTATAAAAATCAATTACTTTTAAAACCCGTGAAACAAAGACAGTGAAAGAGAGAGAAATTCTTACAAAATTCGTTCAGGGACTGTGATGCCACCTGGATTGACCATATCTAGACCCACAGCTGATTGAGACATAAGGGTGGACACTCTTGGGGCTGAGAGGTTTGGTGAGGTTGGGTGAGGAAACGCAGACGCTTTAAAGTAATACTGCGTGGTGCCCATCCCATGGGTCCCAAATCTCCAGGTTCAAGGGCATCTTCCTACATCGAAAACATGCATGAGAAACCCAGAAGATGGTACACCCTGTGATCGGGCAAGGTTTCCAAAACGCACCTCATTTCTCATCTCCTTGTGCTCGGGTTCGCCATTCCAGCCGCTTTACTAGCAATCTCCCTCCTTGGAGAATCAGCACCTTTAACCTCCTGTTCCGTACAGGTTGCAATTTGTCCTGAGGATGAACGGGAAGAGGGGGAACCAATGAGAGACTAGCTCTAGGTGTTGGGACAGGCACAGGTCACTCTATTTTCCCATCAGGAAGAAGAATTAACCACAGGCTCAGCCTGCCGCCCGGGACCAGAATAGGGCCTGAAGCAATCCTGCGCTTTTGCGGCCAGCTCCCAAGAAAGCGAGTTGAAAAATGGAGCTCAGGGGCACTGCAATTCACAAACCTGCAGACTTATAAATGATAACTCTCGTCCACAAATATATTGAGGGAAGGCAACGAAGAGGATTTGAAAGCAAGGCAGAATTGCAGGAAACAGATCTCAGGAGGGAGATTCGAATCGCCTTTAAAGAACAGGAAAAGCAGCAAAACCTCGACAATGATGCCCTTGGCCAAAAAGGGCGTACGCGTTTTTTCCTGAATATGTTCAGGAAAAAACGCATCCGCCCTTTTTGGCCAACCAAGCAACCTGGAAAGGCAAATCAGCGCTACAAAGAAGTCTCGCTTCCCATCGGTCAAAAGGGCCATGCTGAATAAAGTGTCAAAACCAGAAATGCAGGACAGGCCATGGAGAAACGGGAGCCTGGCTACGCTGATGGGCGGGATGTAAATTGCCAACAGCCACTCTGGAGAAGTGTACGGTGTGTCCTGAAACATCTAAAAAACTCAGCTTAGAGAGCATAGGGCACTTCCACTCATGGGCGTATAAATTGGGAAAACTAAAAATCAGCAAGACACAGGCACCCCAAAGTTTAGGGCTGCTCTGTTGACAAGAACCTCCACTTCGTTACACCTTAAATATCCCAGGAAAGAGAAAAATGGATAAAGAAGTTGTGGTCCTTATGTACAATGGAATATCACTCAGCCATGAAATCAACGTCATAAGGCTAGTAGCAGCATGATGAGTGGATTTAGGTACGACGATTCTAAGTGAAATAAGTCACACAGAAAAGGACACTTATCATAAGATATCACTTATAGAGGGAATGTAAAAACCGCTACCCTTGAACTGAATTACAAAACAGAACAGAGTCACACGTTTAGAAAACACACTATGGCTGCTTAACAGGAAAGGTGAGGTGGGGTGATGCATAAAACAAGGGTTTCAAATTAGCTCAGATACCGTTCCATAAACCCAATAGGTAATAGACAAGACCTACTCCTTGCTCAGTGAATTGGACTCAACACCCCCTATTCACCGCCCAAGAATATATCTGACTAGTAAGAATCTTAAAACCTATGTATTGATATCTCTCTGTGAGTCAAGTGGGTGTAAAGCGGCATAAAAACAGCAGTGAAAAGCAGCTAAACCCCATTATAAAAATCAATTACTTTTAAAAACCCGTGAAACAAAGACAGTGAAAGAGAGAGAAATTCTTACAAAATTCGTTCAGGGGCTATGATGCCACCTGGATTGACCATATCTAGACGCACAGCTGATTGAGACATAAGGGTGGACACTCTTGGGGCTGAGAGGTTTGGTGAGGTTGGGTGAGGAAACGCAGACGCTTTAAAGTAATACTGCGTGGTGCCCATCCCATTGGTCCCAAATCTCCAGGTTCAAGGGCATCTTCCTACATCGAAAACATGCATGAGAAACCCAGAAGATGGTACACCGTGTGATCGGGCAAGGTTTCCAAAACGCACCTCATTTCTCATCTCCTTGTGCTCGGGTTCGCCATTCCAGCCGCTTTACTAGCAATCTCCCTCCTTGGAGAATCAGCACCTTTAACCTCCTGTTCCGTACAGGTTGCAATTTGTCCTGAGGATGAACGGGAAGAGGGGGAACCAATGAGAGACTAGCTCTAGGTGTTGGGACAGGCACAGGTCACTCTATTTTCCCATCAGGAAGAAGAATTAACCACAGGCTCAGCCTGCCGCCCGGGACCAGAATAGGGCCTGAAGCAATCCTGCGCTTTTGCGGCCAGCTCCCAAGAAAGCGAGTTGAAAAATGGAGCTCAGGGGCACTGCAATTCACAAACCTGCAGACTTATAAATGATAACTCTCGTCCACAAATATATTGAGGGAAGGCAACGAAGAGGATTGGAAAGCAAGGCAGAATTGCAGGAAACAGATCTCAGGAGGGAGATTCGAATCGCCTTTAAAGAACAGGAAAAGCGGCAAAACCTCGACAATGATGCCCTTGGCCAAAAAGGGCGGATGCGTTTTTTCCTGAATATATTCAGGAAAAAACGCATCCGCCCTTTTTGGCCAACCAAGCAACCTGGAAAGGCAAATCAGCGCTACAAAGAAGTCTCGCTTCCCATCGGTCAAAAGGGCCATGCTGAATAAAGTGTCAAAACCAGAAATGCAGGACAGGCCATGGAGAAACGGGAGCCTGGCTACGCTGATGGGCGGGATGTAAATTGCCAAGAGCCACTCTGGAGAAGTGTACGGTGTGTCCTGAAACATCTAAAAAACTCAGCTTAGAGAGCATAGGGCACTTCCACTCATGGGCGTATAAATTGGGAAAACTAAAAATCAGCAAGACACAGGCACCCCAAAGTTTAGGGCTGCTCTGTTGACAAGAACCTCCACTTCGTTACACCTTAAATATCCCAGGAAAGAGAAAAATGGATAAAGAAGTTGTGGTCCTTATGTACAATGGAATATCACTCAGCCATGAAATCAACGTCATAAGGCTAGTAGCAGCATGATGAGTGGATTTAGGTACGACGATTCTAAGTGAAATAAGTCACATAGAAAAGGACACTTATCATAAGATATCACTTATCGAGGGAATGTAAACACCGCTACCCTTGAACTGAATTACAAAACAGAACAGAGTCACACGTTTAGAAAACACACTATGGCTGCTTAACGGGAAAGGTGAGGTGGGGTGATGCATAAAACAAGGGTTTCAAATTAGTTCAGATACCGTTCCATAAACCCAATATGTAATAGACAAGACCTACTACTTGCTCAGTGAATTGGACTCAACACCCCCTATTCACCGCCCAAGAATATATCTGACTAGTAAGAATCTTAAAACCTATGTATTGATATCTCTCTGTAAGTGAGTCAAGTGGGTGTAAAGCGGCATAAACACAGCAGTGAAAAGCAGCTACACCCCATTATAAAAATCAATTACTTTTAAAAACCCGTGAAACAAAGACAGTGAAAGAGAGAGAAATTCTTACAAAATTCGTTCAGGGGCTGTGATGCCACCTGGATTGACCATATCTAGACCCACAGCTGATTGAGACATAAGGGTGGACACTCTTGGGGCTGAGAGGTTGGGTGAGGTTGGGTGAGGAAACGCAGACCCTTTAAAGTAATACTGCGTGGTGCCCATCCCATGGGTCCCAAATCTCCAGGTTCAAGGGCATCTTCCTACATCGAAAACATGCATGAGAAACCCAGAAGATGGTACACCGTGTGATCGGGCAAGGTTTCCAAAACGCACCTCATTTCTCATCTCCTTGTGCTCGGGTTCGCCATTCCAGCCGCTTTACTAGCAATCTCCCTCCTTGGAGAATCAGCACCTTTAACCTCCTGTTCCGTACAGGTTGCAATTTGTCCTGAGGATGAACGGGAAGAGGGGGAACCAATGAGAGACTAGCTCTAGGTGTTGGGACAGGCACAGGTCACTCTATTTTCCCATCAGGAAGAAGAATTAACCACAGGCTCAGCCTGCCGCCCGGGACCAGAATAGGCCCTGAAGCAATCATGCGCTTTTGCGGCCAGCTCCCAAGAAAGCGAGTTGAAAAATGGAGCTCAGGGGCACTGCAATTCACAAACCTGCAGACTTATAAATGATAACTCTCGTCCACAAATATATTGAGGGAAGGCAACGAAGAGGATTTGAAAGCAAGGCAGAATTGCAGGAAACAGATCTCAGGAGGGAGATTCGAATCGCCTTTAAAGAACAGGAAAAGCGGCAAAACCTCGACAATGATGCCCTTGGCCAAAAAGGGCGTACGCGTTATTTCCTGAATATATTCAGGAAAAAACGCCTCCGCCCTTTTTGGCCAACAAAGCAACCTGGAAAGGCAAATCAGCGCTACAAAGAAGTCTCGCTTCCCATCGGTCAAAAGGGCCATGCTGAATAAAGTGTCAAAACCAGAAATGCAGGACAGGCCATGGAGAAACGGGAGCCTGGCTACGCTGATGGGCGGGATGTAAATTGCCAACAGCCACTCTGGAGAAGTGTACGGTGTGTCCTGAAACATCTAAAAAACTCAGCTTAGAGAGCATAGGGCACTTCCACTCATGGGCAAATAAATTGGGAAAACTAAAAATCAGCAAGACACAGGCACCCCAAAGTTTAGGGCTGCTCTGTTGACAAGAACCTCCACTTCGTTACACCTTAAATATCCCAGGAAAGAGAAAAATGGATAAAGAAGTTGTGGCCCTTATGTACAATGGAATATCACTCAGCCATGAAATCAACGTCATAAGGCTAGTAGCAGCATGATGAGTGGATTTAGGTACGACGATTCTAAGTGAAATAAGTCACACAGAAAAGGACACTTATCATAAGATATCACTTATCGAGGGAAAGTAAAAACCGCTACCCTTGAACTGAATTACAAAACAGAACAGAGTCACACGTTTAGAAAACGCACTATGGCTGCTTAACGGGAAAGGTGAGGTGGGGTGATGCATAAAACAAGGGTTTCAAATTAGCTCAGATACCGTTCCATAAACCCAATAGGTAATAGACAAGACCTACTCCTTGCTCAGTGAATTGGACTCAACACCCCCTATTCACCGCCCAAGAATATATCTGACTAGTAAGAATCTTAAAACCTATGTATTGATATCTCTCTGTAAGTGAGTCAAGTGAGTGTAAAGCGGCATAAACACAGCAGTGAAAAGCAGCTAAATCCCATTATAAAAATCAATTACTTTTAAAAACCCGTGAAACAAAGACAGTGAAAGAGAGAGAAATTCTTACAAAATTCGTTCAGGGACTGTGATGCCACCTGGATTGACCATATCTAGACCCACAGCTGATTGAGACATAAGGGTGGACACTCTTGGGGCTGAGAGGTAGGGTGAGGTTGGGTGAGGAAACTCAGACCCTTTAAAGCAATACTGCGTGGTACCCATCCCATGGGTCCCAAATCTCCAGGTTCAAGGGCATCTTCCTACATCGAAAACATGCATGAGAAACCCAGAAGATGGTACACCGTGTGATCGGGAAAGATTTCCAAAACGCACCTCATTTCTCATCTCCTTGTGCTCGGGTTCGCCATTCCAGCCGCTTTACTAGCAATCTCCCTCCTTGGAGAATCAGCACCTTTAACCTCCTGTTCCGTACAGGTTGCAATTTGTCCTGAGGATGAACGGGAAGAGGGGGAACCAATGAGAGACTAGCTCTAGGTGTTGGGACAGGCACAGGTCACTCTATTTTCCCATCAGGAAGAAGAATTAACCACAGGCTCAGCCTGCCGCCCGGGACCAGAATAGGGCCTGAAGCAATCCTGCGCTTTTGCGGCCAGCTCCCAAGAAAGTGAGTTGAAAAATGGAGCTCAGGGGCACTGCAATTCACAAACCTGCAGACTTATAAATGATAACTCTCGTCCACAAATATATTGAGAGAAGGCAACGAAGAGGATTTGAAAGCAAGGCAGAATTGCAGGAAACAGATCTCAGGAGGGAGATTCGAATCGCCTTTAAAGAACAGGAAAAGCAGCAAAACCTCGACAATGATGCCCTTGGCCAAAAAGGGCGTACGCGTTTTTTCCTGAATATATTCAGGAAAAAACGCCTCCGCCCTTTTTGGCCAACAAAGCAACCTGGAAAGGCAAATCAGCGCTACAAAGAAGTCTCGCTTCCCATCGGTCAAAAGGGCCATGCTGAATAAAGTGTCAAAACCAGAAATGCAGGACAGGCCATGGAGAAACGGGAGCCTGGCTACGCTGATGGGCGGGATGTAAATTGCCAACAGCCACTCTGGAGAAGTGTACGGTGTGTCCTGAAACATCTAAAAATCTCAGCTTAGAGAGCATAGGGCAATTCCACTCATGGGCGTATAAATTGGGAAAATTAAAAATCAGCAAGACACAGGCACCCCAAAGTTTAGGGCTGCTCTGTTGACAAGAACCTCCACTTCGTTACACCTTAAATATCCCAGGAAAGAGAAAAATGGATAAAGAAGTTGTGGCCCTTATGTACAATGGAATATCACTCAGCCATGAAATCAACGTCATAAGGCTAGTAGAAGCATGATGAGTGGATTTAGGTACGACGATTCTAAGTGAAATAAGTCACACAGAAAAGGACACTTATCATAAGATATCACTTATCGAGGGAATGTAAAAACCGCTACCCTTGAACTGAATTACAAAACAGAACAGAGTCACACGTTTAGAAAACACACTATGCCTGCTAAACGGGAAAGGTGAGGTGGGGTGATGCATAAAACAAGGGTTTCAAATTAGCTCAGATACCGTTCCATAAACCCAATAGGTAATAGACAAGACCTACTCCTTGCTCAGTGAATTGGACTCAACAACCCCTATTCACCGCCCAAGAATATATCTGAGTAGTAAGAATCTTAAAACCTATGTATTGATATCTCTCTGTAAGTGAGTCAAGTGGGTGTAAAGCGGCATAAACACAGCAGTGAAAAGCAGCTACACCCCATTATAAAAATCAATTACTTTTAAAACCCGTGAAACAAAGACAGTGAAAGAGAGAGAAATTCTTACAAAATTCGTTCAGGGACTGTGATGCCACCTGGATTGACCATATCTAGACCCACAGCTGATTGAGACATAAGGGTGGACACTCTTGGGGCTGAGAGGTTTGGTGAGGTTGGGTGAGGAAACGCAGACGCTTTAAAGTAATACTGCGTGGTGCCCATCCCATGGGTCCCAAATCTCCAGGTTCAAGGGCATCTTCCTACATCGAAAACATGCATGAGAAACCCAGAAGATGGTACACCGTGTGATCGGGCAAGGTTTCCAAAACGCACCTCATTTCTCATCTCCTTGTGCTCGGGTTCGCCATTCCAGCCGCTTTACTAGCAATCTCCCTCCTTGGAGAATCAGCACCTTTAACCTCCTGTTCCGTACAGGTTGCAATTTGTCCTGAGGATGAACGGGAAGAGGGGGAACCAATGAGAGACTAGCTCTAGGTGTTGGGACAGGCACAGGTCACTCTATTTTCCCATCAGGAAGAAGAATTAACCACAGGCTCAGCCTGCCGCCCGGGACCAGAATAGGGCCTGAAGCAATCCTGCGCTTTTGCGGCCAGCTCCCAAGAAAGCGAGTTGAAAAATGGAGCTCAGGGGCACTGCAATTCACAAACCTGCAGACTTATAAATGATAACTCTCGTCCACAAATATATTGAGAGAAGGCAACGAAGAGGATTTGAAAGCAAGGCAGAATTGCAGGAAACAGATCTCAGGAGGGAGATTCGAATCGCCTTTAAAGAACAGGAAAAGCGGCAAAACCTCGACAATGATGCCCTTGGCGAAAAAGGGCGTACGCGTTTTTTCCTGAATATGTTCAGGAAAAAACGCATCCGCCCTTTTTGGCCAACCAAGCAACCTGGAAAGGCAAATCAGCGCTACAAAGAAGTCTCGCTTCCCATCGGTCAAAAGGGCCATGCTGAATAAAGTGTCAAAACCAGAAATGCAGGACAGGCCATGGAGAAACGGGAGCCTGGCTACGCTGATGGGCGGGATGTAAATTGCCAACAGCCACTCTGGAGAAGTGTACGGTGTGTCCTGAAACATCTAAAAATCTCAGCTTAGAGAGCATAGGGCACTTCCACTCAGGGGCGTATAAATTGGGAAAATTAAAAATCAGCAAGACACAGGCACCCCAAAGTTTAGGGCTGCTCTGTTGACAAGAACCTCCACTTCGTTACACCTTAAATATCCCAGGAAAGAGAAAAATGGATAAAGAAGTTGTGGTCCTTATGTACAATGGAATATCACTCAGCCATGAAATCAACGTCATAAGGCTAGTAGCAGCATGATGAGTGGATTTAGGTACGACGATTCTAAGTGAAATAAGTCACACAGAAAAAGACACTAATCATAAGATATCACTTATCGAGGGAATGTAAAAACCGCTACCCTTGAACTGAATTACAAAACAGAACAGAGTCACACGTTTAGAAAACACACTATGGCTGCTTAACGGGAAAGGTGAGGTGGGGTGATTCATAAAACAAGGGTTTCAAATTAGCTCAGATACCGTTCCATAAACCCAATAGGTAATAGACAAGACCTACTCCTTGCTCAGTGAATTGGACTCAACACCCTCTATTCACCGCCCAAGAATATATCTGACTAGTAAGAATCTTAAAACCTATGTATTGATATCTCTCTGTAAGTGAGTCAAGTGGGTGTAAAGCGGCATAAACACAGCAGTGAAAAGCAGCTACACCCCATTATAAAAATCAATTACTTTTAAAAACCCGTGAAACAAAGACAGTGAAAGAGAGAGAAATTCTTACAAAATTCGTTCAGGGGCTGTGATGCCACCTGGATTGACCATATCTAGACCCACAGCTGATTGAGACATAAGGGTGGACACTCTTGGGGCTGAGAGGTTTGGTGAGGTTGGGTGAGGAAACGTAGACCCTTTAAAGTAATACTGCGTGGTTCCCATCCCTTGGGTCCCAAATCTCCAGGTTCAAGGGCATCTTCCTACATCGAAAACATGCATGAGAAACCCAGAAGATGGTACACCGTGTGATCGGGCAAGGTTTCCAAAAAGCACCTCATTTCTCGTCTCCTTGTGCTCGGGTTCGCCATTCAAGCCGCTTTACTAGCAATCTCCCTCCTTGGAGAATCAGCTCCTTTAACCTCCTTTTCCGTACAGGTTGCAATTTGTCCTGAGGATGAACGGGAAGAGGGGGAACCAATGAGAGACTAGCTCTAGGTGTTGGGACAGGCACAGGTCACTCTATTTTCCCATCAGGAAGAAGAATTAACCACAGGCTCAGCCTGCCGCCCGGGACCAGAAAAGGGCCTGAAGCAATCCTGCGCTTTTGCGGCCAGCTCCCAAGAAAGCGAGTTGAAAAATGGAGCTCAGGGGCACTGAAATTCACAAACCTGCAGACTTATAAATGATAACTCTCGTCCACAAATATATTGAGAGAAGGCAACGAAGAGGATTGGAAAGCAAGGCAGAATTGCAGGAAACAGATCTCAGGAGGGAGATTCGAATCGCCTTTAAAGAACAGGAAAAGCGGCAAAACCTCGACAATGATGCCCTTGGCCAAAAAGGGCGTACGCGTTTTTTCCTGAATATGTTCACGAAAAAACGCGTCCGCCCTTTTTGGCCAACCAAGCAACCTGGAAAGGCAAATCAGCGCTACAAAGAAGTCTCGCTTCCCATCGGTCAAAAGGGCCATGCTGAATAAAGTGTCAAAACCAGAAATGCAGGACAGGCCATGGAGAAACGGGAGCCTGGCTACGCTGATGGGCGGGATGTAAATTGCCAACAGCCACTCTGGAGAAGTGTACGGTGTGTCCTGAAACATCTAAAAATCTCAGCTTAGAGAGCATAGGGCAATTCCACTCATGGGCGTATAAATTGGGAAAATTAAAAATCAGCAAGACACAGGCACCCCAAAGTTTAGGGCTGCTCTGTTGACAAGAACCTCCACTTCGTTACACCTTAAATATCCCAGGAAAGAGAAAAATGGATAAAGAAGTTGTGGCCCTTATGTACAATGGAATATCACTCAGCCATGAAATCAACGTCATAAGGCTAGTAGAAGCATGATGAGTGGATTTAGGTACGACGATTCTAAGTGAAATAAGTCACACAGAAAAGGACACTTATCATAAGATATCACTTATCGAGGGAATGTAAAAACCGCTACCCTTGAACTGAATTACAAAACAGAACAGAGTCACACGTTTAGAAAACACACTATGCCTGCTAAACGGGAAAGGTGAGGTGGGGTGATGCATAAAACAAGGGTTTCAAATTAGCTCAGATACCGTTCCATAAACCCAATAGGTAATAGACAAGACCTACTCCTTGCTCAGTGAATTGGACTCAACACCCCCTATTCACCGCCCAAGAATATATCTGAGTAGTAAGAATCTTAAAACCTATGTATTGATATCTCTCTGTAAGTGAGTCAAGTGGGTGTAAAGCGGCATAAACACAGCAGTGAAAAGCAGCTACACCCCATTATAAAAATCAATTACTTTTAAAACCCGTGAAACAAAGACAGTGAAAGAGAGAGAAATTCTTACAAAATTCGTTCAGGGACTGTGATGCCACCTGGATTGACCATATCTAGACCCACAGCTGATTGAGACATAAGGGTGGACACTCTTGGGGCTGAGAGGTTTGGTGAGGTTGGGTGAGGAAACGCAGACGCTTTAAAGTAATACTGCGTGGTGCCCATCCCATGGGTCCCAAATCTCCAGGTTCAAGGGCATCTTCCTACATCGAAAACATGCATGAGAAACCCAGAAGATGGTACACCGTGTGATCGGGCAAGGTTTCCAAAACGCACCTCATTTCTCATCTCCTTGTGCTCGGGTTCGCCATTCCAGCCGCTTTACTAGCAATCTCCCTCCTTGGAGAATCAGCACCTTTAACCTCCTGTTCCGTACAGGTTGCAATTTGTCCTGAGGATGAACGGGAAGAGGGGGAACCAATGAGAGACTAGCTCTAGGTGTTGGGACAGGCACAGGTCACTCTATTTTCCCATCAGGAAGAAGAATTAACCACAGGCTCAGCCTGCCGCCCGGGACCAGAATAGGGCCTGAAGCAATCCTGCGCTTTTGCGGCCAGCTCCCAAGAAAGCGAGTTGAAAAATGGAGCTCAGGGGCACTGCAATTCACAAACCTGCAGACTTATAAATGATAACTCTCGTCCACAAATATATTGAGAGAAGGCAACGAAGAGGATTTGAAAGCAAGGCAGAATTGCAGGAAACAGATCTCAGGAGGGAGATTCGAATCGCCTTTAAAGAACAGGAAAAGCGGCAAAACCTCGACAATGATGCCCTTGGCGAAAAAGGGCGTACGCGTTTTTTCCTGAATATGTTCAGGAAAAAACGCATCCGCCCTTTTTGGCCAACCAAGCAACCTGGAAAGGCAAATCAGCGCTACAAAGAAGTCTCGCTTCCCATCGGTCAAAAGGGCCATGCTGAATAAAGTGTCAAAACCAGAAATGCAGGACAGGCCATGGAGAAACGGGAGCCTGGCTACGCTGATGGGCGGGATGTAAATTGCCAACAGCCACTCTGGAGAAGTGTACGGTGTGTCCTGAAACATCTAAAAATCTCAGCTTAGAGAGCATAGGGCACTTCCACTCAGGGGCGTATAAATTGGGAAAATTAAAAATCAGCAAGACACAGGCACCCCAAAGTTTAGGGCTGCTCTGTTGACAAGAACCTCCACTTCGTTACACCTTAAATATCCCAGGAAAGAGAAAAATGGATAAAGAAGTTGTGGTCCTTATGTACAATGGAATATCACTCAGCCATGAAATCAACGTCATAAGGCTAGTAGCAGCATGATGAGTGGATTTAGGTACGACGATTCTAAGTGAAATAAGTCACACAGAAAAAGACACTAATCATAAGATATCACTTATCGAGGGAATGTAAAAACCGCTACCCTTGAACTGAATTACAAAACAGAACAGAGTCACACGTTTAGAAAACACACTATGGCTGCTTAACGGGAAAGGTGAGGTGGGGTGATTCATAAAACAAGGGTTTCAAATTAGCTCAGATACCGTTCCATAAACCCAATAGGTAATAGACAAGACCTACTCCTTGCTCAGTGAATTGGACTCAACACCCTCTATTCACCGCCCAAGAATATATCTGACTAGTAAGAATCTTAAAACCTATGTATTGATATCTCTCTGTAAGTGAGTCAAGTGGGTGTAAAGCGGCATAAACACAGCAGTGAAAAGCAGCTACACCCCATTATAAAAATCAATTACTTTTAAAAACCCGTGAAACAAAGACAGTGAAAGAGAGAGAAATTCTTACAAAATTCGTTCAGGGGCTGTGATGCCACCTGGATTGACCATATCTAGACCCACAGCTGATTGAGACATAAGGGTGGACACTCTTGGGGCTGAGAGGTTTGGTGAGGTTGGGTGAGGAAACGTAGACCCTTTAAAGTAATACTGCGTGGTTCCCATCCCTTGGGTCCCAAATCTCCAGGTTCAAGGGCATCTTCCTACATCGAAAACATGCATGAGAAACCCAGAAGATGGTACACCGTGTGATCGGGCAAGGTTTCCAAAAAGCACCTCATTTCTCGTCTCCTTGTGCTCGGGTTCGCCATTCAAGCCGCTTTACTAGCAATCTCCCTCCTTGGAGAATCAGCTCCTTTAACCTCCTGTTCCGTACAGGTTGCAATTTGTCCTGAGGATGAACGGGAAGAGGGGGAACCAATGAGAGACTAGCTCTAGGTGTTGGGACAGGCACAGGTCACTCTATTTTCCCATCAGGAAGAAGAATTAACCACAGGCTCAGCCTGCCGCCCGGGACCAGAAAAGGGCCTGAAGCAATCCTGCGCTTTTGCGGCCAGCTCCCAAGAAAGCGAGTTGAAAAATGGAGCTCAGGGGCACTGAAATTCACAAACCTGCAGACTTATAAATGATAACTCTCGTCCACAAATATATTGAGAGAAGGCAACGAAGAGGATTGGAAAGCAAGGCAGAATTGCAGGAAACAGATCTCAGGAGGGAGATTCGAATCGCCTTTAAAGAACAGGAAAAGCGGCAAAACCTCGACAATGATGCCCTTGGCCAAAAAGGGCGTACGCGTTTTTTCCTGAATATGTTCACGAAAAAACGCGTCCGCCCTTTTTGGCCAACCAAGCAACCTGGAAAGGCAAATCAGCGCTACAAAGAAGTCTCGCTTCCCATCGGTCAAAAGGGCCATGCTGAATAAAGTGTCAAAACCAGAAATGCAGGACAGGCCATGGAGAAACGGGAGCCTGGCTACGCTGATGGGCGGGATGTAAATTGCCAACAGCCACTCTGGAGAAGTGTACGGTGTGTCCTGAAACATCTAAAAATCTCAGCTTAGAGAGCATAGGGCAATTCCACTCATGGGCGTATAAATTGGGAAAATTAAAAATCAGCAAGACACAGGCACCCCAAAGTTTAGGGCTGCTCTGTTGACAAGAACCTCCACTTCGTTACACCTTAAATATCCCAGGAAAGAGAAAAATGGATAAAGAAGTTGTGGCCCTTATGTACAATGGAATATCACTCAGCCATGAAATCAACGTCATAAGGCTAGTAGAAGCATGATGAGTGGATTTAGGTACGACGATTCTAAGTGAAATAAGTCACACAGAAAAGGACACTTATCATAAGATATCACTTATCGAGGGAATGTAAAAACCGCTACCCTTGAACTGAATTACAAAACAGAACAGAGTCACACGTTTAGAAAACACACTATGCCTGCTAAACGGGAAAGGTGAGGTGGGGTGATGCATAAAACAAGGGTTTCAAATTAGCTCAGATACCGTTCCATAAACCCAATAGGTAATAGACAAGACCTACTCCTTGCTCAGTGAATTGGACTCAACAACCCCTATTCACCGCCCAAGAATATATCTGAGTAGTAAGAATCTTAAAACCTATGTATTGATATCTCTCTGTAAGTGAGTCAAGTGGGTGTAAAGCGGCATAAACACAGCAGTGAAAAGCAGCTACACCCCATTATAAAAATCAATTACTTTTAAAACCCGTGAAACAAAGACAGTGAAAGAGAGAGAAATTCTTACAAAATTCGTTCAGGGACTGTGATGCCACCTGGATTGACCATATCTAGACCCACAGCTGATTGAGACATAAGGGTGGACACTCTTGGGGCTGAGAGGTTTGGTGAGGTTGGGTGAGGAAACGCAGACGCTTTAAAGTAATACTGCGTGGTGCCCATCCCATGGGTCCCAAATCTCCAGGTTCAAGGGCATCTTCCTACATCGAAAACATGCATGAGAAACCCAGAAGATGGTACACCGTGTGATCGGGCAAGGTTTCCAAAACGCACCTCATTTCTCATCTCCTTGTGCTCGGGTTCGCCATTCCAGCCGCTTTACTAGCAATCTCCCTCCTTGGAGAATCAGCACCTTTAACCTCCTGTTCCGTACAGGTTGCAATTTGTCCTGAGGATGAACGGGAAGAGGGGGAACCAATGAGAGACTAGCTCTAGGTGTTGGGACAGGCACAGGTCACTCTATTTTCCCATCAGGAAGAAGAATTAACCACAGGCTCAGCCTGCCGCCCGGGACCAGAATAGGGCCTGAAGCAATCCTGCGCTTTTGCGGCCAGCTCCCAAGAAAGCGAGTTGAAAAATGGAGCTCAGGGGCACTGCAATTCACAAACCTGCAGACTTATAAATGATAACTCTCGTCCACAAATATATTGAGAGAAGGCAACGAAGAGGATTTGAAAGCAAGGCAGAATTGCAGGAAACAGATCTCAGGAGGGAGATTCGAATCGCCTTTAAAGAACAGGAAAAGCGGCAAAACCTCGACAATGATGCCCTTGGCCAAAAAGGGCGGATGCGTTTTTTCCTGAATATGTTCAGGAAAAAACGCGTCCGCCCTTTTTGGCCAACCAAGCAACCTGGAAAGGCAAATCAGCGCTACAAAGAAGTCTCGCTTCCCATCGGTCAAAAGGGCCATGCTGAATAAAGTGTCAAAACCAGAAATGCAGGACAGGCCATGGAGAAACGGGAGCCTGGCTACGCTGATGGGCGGGATGTAAATTGCCAACAGCCACTCTGGAGAAGTGTACGGTGTGTCCTGAAACATCTAAAAATCTCAGCTTAGAGAGCATAGGGCACTTCCACTCATGGGCGTATAAATTGGGAAAATTAAAAATAAGCAAGACACAGGCACCCCAAAGTTTAGGGCTGCTCTGTTGACAAGAACCTCCACTTCGTTACACCTTAAATATCCCAGGAAAGAGAAAAATGGATAAAGAAGTTGTGGCCCTTATGTACAATGGAATATCACTCAGCCATGAAATCAACGTCATAAGGCTAGTAGCAGCATGATGAGTGGATTTAGGTACGACGATTCTAAGTAAAATAAGTCACACAGAAAAGGACACTTATCATAAGATATCACTTATCGAGGGAATGTAAAAACCGCTACCCTTGAACTGAATTACAAAACAGAACAGAGTCACACGTTTAGAAAACACACTATGGCTGCTTAACGGGAAAGGTGAGGTGGGGTGATGCATAAAACAAGGGTTTCAAATTAGCTCAGATACCGTTCCATAAACCCAATAGGTAATAGACAAGACCTACTCCTTGCTCAGTGAATTGGACTCAACACCCCCTATTCACCGCCCAAGAATATATCTGACTATTAAGAATCTTAAAACCTATGTATTGATATCTCTCTGTAAGTGAGTCAAGTGAGTGTAAAGCGGCATAAACACAGCAGTGAAAAGCAGCTAAATCCCATTATAAAAATCAATTACTTTTAAAAACCCGTGAAACAAAGACAGTGAAAGAGAGAGAAATTCTTACAAAATTCGTTCAGGGGCTGTGATGCCACCTGGATTGACCATATCTAGACCCACAGCTGATTGAGACATAAGGGTGGACACTCTTGGGGCTGAGAGGTTGGGTGAGGTTGGGTGAGGAAACGCAGACCCTTTAAAGTAATACTGCGTGGTGCCCATCCCATGGGTCCCAAATCTCCAGGTTCAAGGGCATCTTCCTACATCGAAAACATGCATGAGAAACCCAGAAGATGGTACACCGTGTGATCGGGCAAGGTTTCCAAAACGCACCTCATTTCTCATCTCCTTGTGCTCGGGTTCGCCATTCCAGCCGCTTTACTAGCAATCTCCCTCCTTGGAGAATCAGCACCTTTAACCTCCTGTTCCGTACAGGTTGCAATTTGTCCTGAGGATGAACGGGAAGAAGGGGAACCAATGAGAGACTAGCTCTAAGTGTTGGGACAGGCACAGGTCACTCTATTTTCCCATCAGGAAGAAGAATTAACCACAGGCTCAGCCTGCCGCCCGGGACCAGAATAGGGCCTGAAGCAATCCTGCGCTTTTGCGGCCAGCTCCCAAGAAAGCGAGTTGAAAAATGGAGCTCAGGGGCACTGCAATTCACAAACCTGCAGACTTATAAATGATAACTCTCGTCCACAAATATATTGAGGGAAGGCAACGAAGAGGATTGGAAAGCAAGGCAGAATTGCAGGAAACAGATCTCAGGAGGAAGATTCGAATCGCCTTTAAAGAACAGGAAAAGCGGCAAAACCTCGACAATGATGCCCTTGGCCAAAAAGGGCGTACGCGTTTTTTCCTGAATATGTTCACGAAAAAACGCGTCCGCCCTTTTTGGCCAACCAAGCAACCTGGAAAGGCAAATCAGCGCTACAAAGAAGTCTCGCTTCCCATCGGTCAAAAGGGCCATGCTGAATAAAGTGTCAAAACCAGAAATGCAGGACAGGCCATGGAGAAACGGGAGCCTGGCTACGCTGATGGGCGGGATGTAAATTGCCAACAGCCACTCTGGAGAAGTGTACGGTGTGTCCTGAAACATCTAAAAATCTCAGCTTAGAGAGCATAGGGCACTTCCACTCAGGGGCGTATAAATTGGGAAAATTAAAAATCAGCAAGACACAGGCACCCCAAAGTTTAGGGCTGCTCTGTTGACAAGAACCTCCACTTCGTTACACCTTAAATATCCCAGGAAAGAGAAAAATGGATAAAGAAGTTGTGGTCCTTATGTACAATGGAATATCACTCAGCCATGAAATCAACGTCATAAGGCTAGTAGCAGCATGATGAGTGGATTTAGGTACGACGATTCTAAGTGAAATAAGTCACACAGAAAAAGACACTAATCATAAGATATCACTTATCGAGGGAATGTAAAAACCGCTACCCTTGAACTGAATTACAAAACAGAACAGAGTCACACGTTTAGAAAACACACTATGGCTGCTTAACGGGAAAGGTGAGGTGGGGTGATTCATAAAACAAGGGTTTCAAATTAGCTCAGATACCGTTCCATAAACCCAATAGGTAATAGACAAGACCTACTCCTTGCTCAGTGAATTGGACTCAACACCCTCTATTCACCGCCCAAGAATATATCTGACTAGTAAGAATCTTAAAACCTATGTATTGATATCTCTCTGTAAGTGAGTCAAGTGGGTGTAAAGCGGCATAAACACAGCAGTGAAAAGCAGCTACACCCCATTATAAAAATCAATTACTTTTAAAAACCCGTGAAACAAAGACAGTGAAAGAGAGAGAAATTCTTACAAAATTCGTTCAGGGGCTGTGATGCCACCTGGATTGACCATATCTAGACCCACAGCTGATTGAGACATAAGGGTGGACACTCTTGGGGCTGAGAGGTTTGGTGAGGTTGGGTGAGGAAACGTAGACCCTTTAAAGTAATACTGCGTGGTTCCCATCCCTTGGGTCCCAAATCTCCAGGTTCAAGGGCATCTTCCTACATCGAAAACATGCATGAGAAACCCAGAAGATGGTACACCGTGTGATCGGGCAAGGTTTCCAAAAAGCACCTCATTTCTCGTCTCCTTGTGCTCGGGTTCGCCATTCAAGCCGCTTTACTAGCAATCTCCCTCCTTGGAGAATCAGCTCCTTTAACCTCCTGTTCCGTACAGGTTGCAATTTGTCCTGAGGATGAACGGGAAGAGGGGGAACCAATGAGAGACTAGCTCTAGGTGTTGGGACAGGCACAGGTCACTCTATTTTCCCATCAGGAAGAAGAATTAACCACAGGCTCAGCCTGCCGCCCGGGACCAGAAAAGGGCCTGAAGCAATCCTGCGCTTTTGCGGCCAGCTCCCAAGAAAGCGAGTTGAAAAATGGAGCTCAGGGGCACTGCAATTCACAAACCTGCAGACTTATAAATGATAACTCTCGTCCACAAATATATTGAGAGAAGGCAACGAAGAGGATTGGAAAGCAAGGCAGAATTGCAGGAAACAGATCTCAGGAGGGAGATTCGAATCGCCTTTAAAGAACAGGAAAAGCGGCAAAACCTCGACAATGATGCCCTTGGCCAAAAAGGGCGTACGCGTTTTTTCCTGAATATGTTCACGAAAAAACGCGTCCGCCCTTTTTGGCCAACCAAGCAACCTGGAAAGGCAAATCAGCGCTACAAAGAAGTCTCGCTTCCCATCGGTCAAAAGGGCCATGCTGAATAAAGTGTCAAAACCAGAAATGCAGGACAGGCCATGGAGAAACGGGAGCCTGGCTACGCTGATGGGCGGGATGTAAATTGCCAACAGCCACTCTGGAGAAGTGTACGGTGTGTCCTGAAACATCTAAAAATCTCAGCTTAGAGAGCATAGGGCACTTCCACTCAGGGGCGTATAAATTGGGAAAATTAAAAATCAGCAAGACACAGGCACCCCAAAGTTTAGGGCTGCTCTGTTGACAAGAACCTCCACTTCGTTACACCTTAAATATCCCAGGAAAGAGAAAAATGGATAAAGAAGTTGTGGTCCTTATGTACAATGGAATATCACTCAGCCATGAAATCAACGTCATAAGGCTAGTAGCAGCATGATGAGTGGATTTAGGTACGACGATTCTAAGTGAAATAAGTCACACAGAAAAAGACACTTATCATAAGATATCACTTATCGAGGGAATGTAAAAACCGCTACCCTTGAACTGAATTACAAAACAGAACAGAGTCACACGTTTAGAAAACACACTATGGCTGCTAAACGGGAAAGGTGAGGTGGGGTGATGCATAAAACAAGGGTTTCAAATTAGCTCAGATACCGTTCCATAAACCCAATAGGTAATAGACAAGACCTACTCCTTGCTCAGTGAATTGGACTCAACAACCCCTATTCACCGCCCAAGAATATATCTGAGTAGTAAGAATCTTAAAACCTATGTATTGATATCTCTCTGTAAGTGAGTCAAGTGGGTGTAAAGCGGCATAAACACAGCAGTGAAAAGCAGCTACACCCCATTATAAAAATCAATTACTTTTAAAACCCGTGAAACAAAGACAGTGAAAGAGAGAGAAATTCTTACAAAATTCGTTCAGGGACTGTGATGCCACCTGGATTGACCATATCTAGACCCACAGCTGATTGAGACATAAGGGTGGACACTCTTGGGGCTGAGAGGTTTGGTGAGGTTGGGTGAGGAAACGCAGACGCTTTAAAGTAATACTGCGTGGTGCCCATCCCATGGGTCCCAAATCTCCAGGTTCAAGGGCATCTTCCTACATCGAAAACATGCATGAGAAACCCAGAAGATGGTACACCGTGTGATCGGGCAAGGTTTCCAAAACGCACCTCATTTCTCATCTCCTTGTGCTCGGGTTCGCCATTCCAGCCGCTTTACTAGCAATCTCCCTCCTTGGAGAATCAGCACCTTTAACCTCCTGTTCCGTACAGGTTGCAATTTGTCCTGAGGATGAACGGGAAGAGGGGGAACCAATGAGAGACTAGCTCTAGGTGTTGGGACAGGCACAGGTCACTCTATTTTCCCATCAGGAAGAAGAATTAACCACAGGCTCAGCCTGCCGCCCGGGACCAGAATAGGGCCTGAAGCAATCCTGCGCTTTTGCGGCCAGCTCCCAAGAAAGCGAGTTGAAAAATGGAGCTCAGGGGCACTGCAATTCACAAACCTGCAGACTTATAAATGATAACTCTCGTCCACAAATATATTGAGAGAAGGCAACGAAGAGGATTTGAAAGCAAGGCAGAATTGCAGGAAACAGATCTCAGGAGGGAGATTCGAATCGCCTTTAAAGAACAGGAAAAGCGGCAAAACCTCGACAATGATGCCCTTGGCCAAAAAGGGCGTACGCGTTTTTTCCTGAATATGTTCACGAAAAAACGCGTCCGCCCTTTTTGGCCAACCAAGCAACCTGGAAAGGCAAATCAGCGCTACAAAGAAGTCTCGCTTCCCATCGGTCAAAAGGGCCATGCTGAATAAAGTGTCAAAACCAGAAATGCAGGACAGGCCATGGAGAAACGGGAGCCTGGCTTCGCTGATGGGCGGGATGTAAATTGCCAAGAGAAACTCGGGAGAAGTGTACGGTGTGTCCTGAAACATCTAAAAAACTCAGCTTAGAGAGCATAGGGCACTTCCACTCATGGGCGTATAAATTGGGAAAACTAAAAATCAGCAAGACACAGGCACCCCAAAGTTTAGGGTTGCTCTGTTGACAAGAACCTCCACTACGTTTCACCTTAAATATCCCAGGAAAGAGAAAAATGGATAAAGAAGTTGTGGCCCTTATGTACAATGGAATATCACTCAGCCATGAAATCAACGTCATAAGGCTAGTAGCAGCATGATGAGTGGATTTAGGTACGACGATTCTAAGTAAAATAAGTCACACAGAAAAGGACACTTATCATAAGATATCACTTATCGAGGGAATGTAAAAACCGCTACCCTTGAACTGAATTACAAAACAGAACAGAGTCACACGTTTAGAAAACACACTATGGCTGCTTAACGGGAAAGGTGAGGTGGGGTGATGCATAAAACAAGGGTTTCAAATTAGCTCAGATACCGTTCCATAAACCCAATAGGTAATAGACAAGACCTACTCCTTGCTCAGTGAATTGGACTCAACACCCCCTATTCACCGCCCAAGAATATATCTGACTATTAAGAATCTTAAAACCTATGTATTGATATCTCTCTGTAAGTGAGTCAAGTGAGTGTAAAGCGGCATAAACACAGCAGTGAAAAGCAGCTAAATCCCATTATAAAAATCAATTACTTTTAAAAACCCGTGAAACAAAGACAGTGAAAGAGAGAGAAATTCTTACAAAATTCGTTCAGGGGCTGTGATGCCACCTGGATTGACCATATCTAGACCCACAGCTGATTGAGACATAAGGGTGGACACTCTTGGGGCTGAGAGGTTGGGTGAGGTTGGGTGAGGAAACGCAGACCCTTTAAAGTAATACTGCGTGGTGCCCATCCCATGGGTCCCAAATCTCCAGGTTCAAGGGCATCTTCCTACATCGAAAACATGCATGAGAAACCCAGAAGATGGTACACCGTGTGATCGGGCAAGGTTTCCAAAACGCACCTCATTTCTCATCTCCTTGTGCTCGGGTTCGCCATTCCAGCCGCTTTACTAGCAATCTCCCTCCTTGGAGAATCAGCACCTTTAACCTCCTGTTCCGTACAGGTTGCAATTTGTCCTGAGGATGAACGGGAAGAAGGGGAACCAATGAGAGACTAGCTCTAAGTGTTGGGACAGGCACAGGTCACTCTATTTTCCCATCAGGAAGAAGAATTAACCACAGGCTCAGCCTGCCGCCCGGGACCAGAATAGGGCCTGAAGCAATCCTGCGCTTTTGCGGCCAGCTCCCAAGAAAGCGAGTTGAAAAATGGAGCTCAGGGGCACTGCAATTCACAAACCTGCAGACTTATAAATGATAACTCTCGTCCACAAATATATTGAGGGAAGGCAACGAAGAGGATTGGAAAGCAAGGCAGAATTGCAGGAAACAGATCTCAGGAGGAAGATTCGAATCGCCTTTAAAGAACAGGAAAAGCGGCAAAACCTCGACAATGATGCCCTTGGCCAAAAAGGGCGTACGCGTTTTTTCCTGAATATGTTCACGAAAAAACGCGTCCGCCCTTTTTGGCCAACCAAGCAACCTGGAAAGGCAAATCAGCGCTACAAAGAAGTCTCGCTTCCCATCGGTCAAAAGGGCCATGCTGAATAAAGTGTCAAAACCAGAAATGCAGGACAGGCCATGGAGAAACGGGAGCCTGGCTACGCTGATGGGCGGGATGTAAATTGCCAACAGCCACTCTGGAGAAGTGTACGGTGTGTCCTGAAACATCTAAAAATCTCAGCTTAGAGAGCATAGGGCACTTCCACTCAGGGGCGTATAAATTGGGAAAATTAAAAATCAGCAAGACACAGGCACCCCAAAGTTTAGGGCTGCTCTGTTGACAAGAACCTCCACTTCGTTACACCTTAAATATCCCAGGAAAGAGAAAAATGGATAAAGAAGTTGTGGTCCTTATGTACAATGGAATATCACTCAGCCATGAAATCAACGTCATAAGGCTAGTAGCAGCATGATGAGTGGATTTAGGTACGACGATTCTAAGTGAAATAAGTCCCACAGAAAAAGACACTAATCATAAGATATCACTTATCGAGGGAATGTAAAAACCGCTACCCTTGAACTGAATTACAAAACAGAACAGAGTCACACGTTTAGAAAACACACTATGGCTGCTTAACGGGAAAGGTGAGGTGGGGTGATTCATAAAACAAGGGTTTCAAATTAGCTCAGATACCGTTCCATAAACCCAATAGGTAATAGACAAGACCTACTCCTTGCTCAGTGAATTGGACTCAACACCCTCTATTCACCGCCCAAGAATATATCTGACTAGTAAGAATCTTAAAACCTATGTATTGATATCTCTCTGTAAGTGAGTCAAGTGGGTGTAAAGCGGCATAAACACAGCAGTGAAAAGCAGCTACACCCCATTATAAAAATCAATTACTTTTAAAAACCCGTGAAACAAAGACAGTGAAAGAGAGAGAAATTCTTACAAAATTCGTTCAGGGGCTGTGATGCCACCTGGATTGACCATATCTAGACCCACAGCTGATTGAGACATAAGGGTGGACACTCTTGGGGCTGAGAGGTTTGGTGAGGTTGGGTGAGGAAACGTAGACCCTTTAAAGTAATACTGCGTGGTTCCCATCCCTTGGGTCCCAAATCTCCAGGTTCAAGGGCATCTTCCTACATCGAAAACATGCATGAGAAACCCAGAAGATGGTACACCGTGTGATCGGGCAAGGTTTCCAAAAAGCACCTCATTTCTCGTCTCCTTGTGCTCGGGTTCGCCATTCAAGCCGCTTTACTAGCAATCTCCCTCCTTGGAGAATCAGCTCCTTTAACCTCCTGTTCCGTACAGGTTGCAATTTGTCCTGAGGATGAACGGGAAGAGGGGGAACCAATGAGAGACTAGCTCTAGGTGTTGGGACAGGCACAGGTCACTCTATTTTCCCATCAGGAAGAAGAATTAACCACAGGCTCAGCCTGCCGCCCGGGACCAGAAAAGGGCCTGAAGCAATCCTGCGCTTTTGCGGCCAGCTCCCAAGAAAGCGAGTTGAAAAATGGAGCTCAGGGGCACTGCAATTCACAAACCTGCAGACTTATAAATGATAACTCTCGTCCACAAATATATTGAGAGAAGGCAACGAAGAGGATTGGAAAGCAAGGCAGAATTGCAGGAAACAGATCTCAGGAGGGAGATTCGAATCGCCTTTAAAGAACAGGAAAAGCGGCAAAACCTCGACAATGATGCCCTTGGCCAAAAAGGGCGTACGCGTTTTTTCCTGAATATGTTCACGAAAAAACGCGTCCGCCCTTTTTGGCCAACCAAGCAACCTGGAAAGGCAAATCAGCGCTACAAAGAAGTCTCGCTTCCCATCGGTCAAAAGGGCCATGCTGAATAAAGTGTCAAAACCAGAAATGCAGGACAGGCCATGGAGAAACGGGAGCCTGGCTACGCTGATGGGCGGGATGTAAATTGCCAACAGCCACTCTGGAGAAGTGTACGGTGTGTCCTGAAACATCTAAAAATCTCAGCTTAGAGAGCATAGGGCACTTCCACTCAGGGGCGTATAAATTGGGAAAATTAAAAATCAGCAAGACACAGGCACCCCAAAGTTTAGGGCTGCTCTGTTGACAAGAACCTCCACTTCGTTACACCTTAAATATCCCAGGAAAGAGAAAAATGGATAAAGAAGTTGTGGTCCTTATGTACAATGGAATATCACTCAGCCATGAAATCAACGTCATAAGGCTAGTAGCAGCATGATGAGTGGATTTAGGTACGACGATTCTAAGTGAAATAAGTCACACAGAAAAAGACACTTATCATAAGATATCACTTATCGAGGGAATGTAAAAACCGCTACCCTTGAACTGAATTACAAAACAGAACAGAGTCACACGTTTAGAAAACACACTATGGCTGCTAAACGGGAAAGGTGAGGTGGGGTGATGCATAAAACAAGGGTTTCAAATTAGCTCAGATACCGTTCCATAAACCCAATAGGTAATAGACAAGACCTACTCCTTGCTCAGTGAATTGGACTCAACAACCCCTATTCACCGCCCAAGAATATATCTGACTAGTAAGAATCTTAAAACCTATGTATTGATATCTCTCTGTAAGTGAGTCAAGTGGGTGTAAAGCGGCATAAACACAGCAGTGAAAAGCAGCTACACCCCATTATAAAAATCAATTACTTTTAAAACCCGTGAAACAAAGACAGTGAAAGAGAGAGAAATTCTTACAAAATTCGTTCAGGGACTGTGATGCCACCTGGATTGACCATATCTAGACCCACAGCTGATTGAGACATAAGGGTGGACACTCTTGGGGCTGAGAGGTTTGGTGAGGTTGGGTGAGGAAACGCAGACGCTTTAAAGTAATACTGCGTGGTGCCCATCCCATGGGTCCCAAATCTCCAGGTTCAAGGGCATCTTCCTACATCGAAAACATGCATGAGAAACCCAGAAGATGGTACACCGTGTGATCGGGCAAGGTTTCCAAAACGCACCTCATTTCTCATCTCCTTGTGCTCGGGTTCGCCATTCCAGCCGCTTTACTAGCAATCTCCCTCCTTGGAGAATCAGCACCTTTAACCTCCTGTTCCGTACAGGTTGCAATTTGTCCTGAGGATGAACGGGAAGAGGGGGAACCAATGAGAGACTAGCTCTAGGTGTTGGGACAGGCACAGGTCACTCTATTTTCCCATCAGGAAGAAGAATTAACCACAGGCTCAGCCTGCCGCCCGGGACCAGAATAGGGCCTGAAGCAATCCTGCGCTTTTGCGGCCAGCTCCCAAGAAAGCGAGTTGAAAAATGGAGCTCAGGGGCACTGCAATTCACAAACCTGCAGACTTATAAATGATAACTCTCGTCCACAAATATATTGAGAGAAGGCAACGAAGAGGATTTGAAAGCAAGGCAGAATTGCAGGAAACAGATCTCAGGAGGGAGATTCGAATCGCCTTTAAAGAACAGGAAAAGCGGCAAAACCTCGACAATGATGCCCTTGGCCAAAAAGGGCGTACGCGTTTTTTCCTGAATATGTTCACGAAAAAACGCGTCCGCCCTTTTTGGCCAACCAAGCAACCTGGAAAGGCAAATCAGCGCTACAAAGAAGTCTCGCTTCCCATCGGTCAAAAGGGCCATGCTGAATAAAGTGTCAAAACCAGAAATGCAGGACAGGCCATGGAGAAACGGGAGCCTGGCTTCGCTGATGGGCGGGATGTAAATTGCCAAGAGAAACTCGGGAGAAGTGTACGGTGTGTCCTGAAACATCTAAAAAACTCAGCTTAGAGAGCATAGGGCACTTCCACTCATGGGCGTATAAATTGGGAAAACTAAAAATCAGCAAGACACAGGCACCCCAAAGTTTAGGGTTGCTCTGTTGACAAGAACCTCCACTACGTTTCACCTTAAATATCCCAGGAAAGAGAAAAATGGATAAAGAAGTTGTGGTCCTTATGTACAATGGAATATCACTCAGCCATGAAATCAACGTCATAAGGCTAGTAGCAGCATGATGAGTGGATTTAGGTACGACGATTCTAAGTGAAATAAGTCACACAGAAAAGGACACTTATCATAAGATATCACTTATCGAGGGAATGTAAAAACCGCTACCCTTGAACTGAATTACAAAACAGAACAGAGTCACACGTTTAGAAAACACACTATGGCTGCTTAACGGGAAAGGTGAGGTGGGGTGATGCATAAAACAAGGGTTTCAAATTAGCTCAGATACCGTTCCATAAACCCAATAGGTAATAGACAAGACCTACTCCTTGCTCAGTGAATTGGACTCAACACCCCCTATTCGCCGCCCAAGAATATATCTGACTATTAAGAATCTTAAAACCTATGTATTGATATCTCTCTGTAAGTGAGTCAAGTGAGTGTAAAGCGGCATAAACACAGCAGTGAAAAGCAGCTAAATCCCATTATAAAAATCAATTACTTTTAAAAACCCGTGAAACAAAGACAGTGAAAGAGAGAGAAATTCTTACAAAATTCGTTCAGGGGCTGTGATGCCACCTGGATTGACCATATCTAGACCCACAGCTGATTGAGACATAAGGGTGGACACTCTTGGGGCTGAGAGGTTGGGTGAGGTTGGGTGAGGAAACGCAGACCCTTTAAAGTAATACTGCGTGGTGCCCATCCCATGGGTCCCAAATCTCCAGGTTCAAGGGCATCTTCCTACATCGAAAACATGCATGAGAAACCCAGAAGATGGTACACCGTGTGATCGGGCAAGGTTTCCAAAACGCACCTCATTTCTCATCTCCTTGTGCTCGGGTTCGCCATTCCAGCCGCTTTACTAGCAATCTCCCTCCTTGGAGAATCAGCACCTTTAACCTCCTGTTCCGTACAGGTTGCAATTTGTCCTGAGGATGAACGGGAAGAAGGGGAACCAATGAGAGACTAGCTCTAAGTGTTGGGACAGGCACAGGTCACTCTATTTTCCCATCAGGAAGAAGAATTAACCACAGGCTCAGCCTGCCGCCCGGGACCAGAATAGGGCCTGAAGCAATCCTGCGCTTTTGCGGCCAGCTCCCAAGAAAGCGAGTTGAAAAATGGAGCTCAGGGGCACTGCAATTCACAAACCTGCAGACTTATAAATGATAACTCTCGTCCACAAATATATTGAGGGAAGGCAACGAAGAGGATTGGAAAGCAAGGCAGAATTGCAGGAAACAGATCTCAGGAGGGAGATTCGAATCGCCTTTAAAGAACAGGAAAAGCGGCAAAACCTCGACAATGATGCCCTTGGCCAAAAAGGGCGTACGCGTTTTTTCCTGAATATGTTCACGAAAAAACGCGTCCGCCCTTTTTGGCCAACCAAGCAACCTGGAAAGGCAAATCAGCGCTACAAAGAAGTCTCGCTTCCCATCGGTCAAAAGGGCCATGCTGAATAAAGTGTCAAAACCAGAAATGCAGGACAGGCCATGGAGAAACGGGAGCCTGGCTACGCTGATGGGCGGGATGTAAATTGCCAACAGCCACTCTGGAGAAGTGTACGGTGTGTCCTGAAACATCTAAAAATCTCAGCTTAGAGAGCATAGGGCACTTCCACTCAGGGGCGTATAAATTGGGAAAATTAAAAATCAGCAAGACACAGGCACCCCAAAGTTTAGGGCTGCTCTGTTGACAAGAACCTCCACTTCGTTACACCTTAAATATCCCAGGAAAGAGAAAAATGGATAAAGAAGTTGTGGTCCTTATGTACAATGGAATATCACTCAGCCATGAAATCAACGTCATAAGGCTAGTAGCAGCATGATGAGTGGATTTAGGTACGACGATTCTAAGTGAAATAAGTCACACAGAAAAAGACACTTATCATAAGATATCACTTATCGAGGGAATGTAAAAACCGCTACCCTTGAACTGAATTACAAAACAGAACAGAGTCACACGTTTAGAAAACACACTATGGCTGCTTAACGGGAAAGGTGAGGTGGGGTGATTCATAAAACAAGGGTTTCAAATTAGCTCAGATACCGTTCCATAAACCCAATAGGTAATAGACAAGACCTACTCCTTGCTCAGTGAATTGGACTCAACACCCTCTATTCACCGCCCAAGAATATATCTGACTAGTAAGAATCTTAAAACCTATGTATTGATATCTCTCTGTAAGTGAGTCAAGTGGGTGTAAAGCGGCATAAACACAGCAGTGAAAAGCAGCTACACCCCATTATAAAAATCAATTACTTTTAAAAACCCGTGAAACAAAGACAGTGAAAGAGAGAGAAATTCTTACAAAATTCGTTCAGGGGCTGTGATGCCACCTGGATTGACCATATCTAGACCCACAGCTGATTGAGACATAAGGGTGGACACTCTTGGGGCTGAGAGGTTTGGTGAGGTTGGGTGAGGAAACGTAGACCCTTTAAAGTAATACTGCGTGGTTCCCATCCCATGGGTCCCAAATCTCCAGGTTCAAGGGCATCTTCCTACATCGAAAACATGCATGAGAAACCCAGAAGATGGTACACCGTGTGATCGGGCAAGGTTTCCAAAAAGCACCTCATTTCTCGTCTCCTTGTGCTCGGGTTCGCCATTCCAGCCGCTTTACTAGCAATCTCCCTCCTTGGAGAATCAGCTCCTTTAACCTCCTGTTCCGTACAGGTTGCAATTTGTCCTGAGGATGAACGGGAAGAAGGGGAACCATTGAGAGACTAGCTCTAAGTGTTGGGACAGGCACAGGTCACTCTATTTTCCCATCAGGAAGAAGAATTAACCACAGGCTCAGCCTGCCGCCCGGGACCAGAATAGGGCCTGAAGCAATCCTGTGCTTTTGCGGCCAGCTCTCAAGAAAGCGAGTTGAAAAATGGAGCTCAGGGGCACTGCAATTCACAAACCTGCAGACTTATAAATGATAACTCTCGTCCACAAATATATTGAGGGAAGGCAACGAAGAGGATTGGAACGCAAGGCAGAATTGCAGGAAACAGATCTCAGGAGGGAGATTCGAATCGCCTTTAAAGAACAGGAAAAGCGGCAAAACCTCGACAATGATGCCCTTGGCCAAAAAGGGCGTACGCGTTTTTTCCTGAATATGTTCACGAAAAAACGCATCCGCCCTTTTTGGCCAACCAAGCAACCTGGAAAAGCAAATCAGCGCTACAAAGAAGTCTCGCTTCCCATCGGTCAAAAGGGCCATGCTGAATAAAGTGTCAAAACCAGAAATGCAGGACAGGCCATGGAGAAACGGGAGCCTGGCTACGCTGATGGGCGGGATGTAAATTGCCAAGAGCCACTCTGGAGAAGTGTACGGTGTGTCCTGAAACATCTAAAAAACTCAGCTTAGAGAGCATAGGGCACTTCCACTCATGGGCGTATAAATTGGGAAAACTAAAAATCAGCAAGACACAGGCACCCCAAAGTTTAGGGCTGCTCTGTTGACAAGAACCTCCACTTCGTTACACCTTAAATATCCCAGGAAAGAGAAAAATGGATAAAGAAGTTGTGGTCCTTATGTATAATGGAATATCACTCAGCCATGAAATCAACGTCATAAGGATAGTAGCAGCATGATGAGTGGATTTAGGTACGACGATTCTAAGTGAAATAAGTCACACAGAAAAGGACACTTATCATAAGATATCACTTATCGAGGGAATGTAAAAACCGCTACCCTTGAACTGAATTACAAAACAGAACAGAGTCACACGTTTAGAAAACACACTATGGCTGCTTAACGGGAAAGGTGAGGTGGGGTGATGCATAAAACAAGGGTTTCAAATTAGCTCAGATACCGTTCCATAAACCCAATAGGTAATAGACAAGACCTACTCCTTGCTCAGTGAATTGGACTCAACACCCCCTATTCACCGCCCAAGAATATATCTGACTAGTAAGAATCTTAAAACCTATGTATTGATATCTCTCTGTAAGTGAGTCAAGTGGGTGTAAAGCGGCATAAACACAGCAGTGAAAAGCAGCTACACCCCATTATAAAAATCAATTACTTTTAAAAACCCGTGAAACAAAGACAGTGAAAGAGAGAGAAATTCTTACAAAATTCGTTCAGGGGCTGTGATGCCACCTGGATTGACCATATCTAGACCCACAGCTGATTGAGACATAAGGGTGGACACTCTTGGGGCTGAGAGGTTGGGTGAGGTTGGGTGAGGAAACGCAGACCCTTTAAAGTAATACTGCGTGGTGCCCATCCCATGGGTCCCAAATCTCCAGGTTCAAGGGCATCTTCCTACATCGAAAACATGCATGAGAAACCCAGAAGATGGTACACCGTGTGATTGGGCAAGGTTTCCAAAACGCACCTCATTTCTCATCTCCTTGTGCTCGGGTTCGCCATTCCAGCCGCTTTACTAGCAATCTCCCTCCTTGGAGAATCAGCACCTTTAACCTCCTGTTCCGTACAGGTTGCAATTTGTCCTGAGGATGAACGGGAAGAAGGGGAACCAATGAGAGACTAGCTCTAAGTGTTGGGACAGGCACAGGTCACTCTATTTTCCCATCAGGAAGAAGAATTAACCACAGGCTCAGCCTGCCGCCCGGGACCAGAATAGGTCCTGAAGCAATCCTGCGCTTTTGCGGCCAGCTCCCAAGAAAGCGAGTTGAAAAATGGAGCTCAGGGGCACTGCAATTCAGAAACCTGCAGACTTATAAATGATAACTCTCGTCCACAACTATATTGAGGGAAGGCAACGAAGAGGATTGGAAAGCAAGGCAGAATTGCAGGAAACAGATCTCAGGAGGGAGATTCGAATCGCCTTTAAAGAACAGGAAAAGCGGCAAAACCTCGACAATGATGCCCTTGGCCAAAAAGGGCGTACGCGTTTTTTCCTGAATATATTCAGGAAAAAACGCATCCGCCCTTTTTGGCCAACAAAGCAACCTGGAAAGGCAAATCAGCGCTACAAAGAAGTCTCGCTTCCCATCGGTCAAAAGGGCCATGCTGAATAAAGTGTCAAAACCAGAAATGCAGGACAGGCCATGGAGAAACGGGAGCCTGGCTACGCTGATGGGCGGGATGTAAAGTGCCAACAGCCACTCTGGAGAAGTGTACGGTGTGTCCTGAAACATCTAAAAAACTCAGCTTAGAGAGCATAGGGCACTTCCACTCATGGGCGTATAAATTGGGAAAACTAAAAATCAGCAAGACACAGGCACCCCAAAGTTTAGGGCTGCTCTGTTGACAAGAACCTCCACTTCGTTATACCTTAAATATCCCAGGAAAGAGAAAAATGGATAAAGAAGTTGTGGTCCTTATGTACAATGGAATATCACTCAGCCATGAAATCAACGTCATAAGGCTAGTAGAAGCATGATGAGTGGATTTAGGTACGACGATTCTAAGTGAAATAAGTCACACAGAAAAGGACACTTATCATAAGATATCACTTATCGAGGGAATGTAAAAACCGCTACCCTTGAACTGAATTACAAAACAGAACAGAGTCACACGTTTAGAAAACACACTATGGCTGCTTAACGGGAAAGGTGAGGTGGGGTGATGCATAAAACAAGGGTTTCAAATTAGCTCAGATACCGTTCCATAACCCCAATAGGTAATAGACAAGACCTACTCCTTGCTCAGTGAATTGGACTCAACACCCCCTATTCACCGCCCAAGAATATATCTGACTAGTAAGAATCTTAAAACCTATGTATTGATATCTCTCTGTAAGTGAGTCAAGTGAGTGTAAAGCGACATAAAAACAGCAGTGAAAAGCAGCTAAATCCCATTATAAAAATCAATTACTTTTAAAAACCCGTGAAACAAAGACAGTGAAAGAGAGAGAAATTCTTACAAAATTCGTTCAGGGGCTGTGATGCCACCTGGATTGACCATATCTAGACCCACAGCTGATTGAGACATAAGGGTGAACACTCTTGGGGCTGAGAGGTTGGGTGAGGTTGGGTGAGGAAACGCAGACCCTTTAAAGTAATACTGCGTGGTGCCCATCCCATGGGTCCCAAATCTCCAGGTTCAAGGGCATCTTCCTACATCGAAAACATGCATGAGAAACCCAGAAGATGGTACACCGCGTGATTGGGCAAGGTTTCCAAAACGCACCTCATTTCTCATCTCCTTGTGCTCGGGTTCGCCATTCCAGCCGCTTTACTAGCAATCTCCCTCCTTGGAGAATCAGCACCTTTAACCTCCTGTTCCGTACAGGTTGCAATTTGTCCTGAGGATGAACGGGAAGAAGGGGAACCAATGAGAGACTAGCTCTAAGTGTTGGGACAGGCACAGGTCACTCTATTTTCCCATCAGGAAGAAGAATTAACCACAGGCTCAGCCTGCCGCCCGGGACCAGAATAGGGCCTGAAGCAATCCTGCGCTTTTGCGGCCAGCTCCCAAGAAAGCGAGTTGAAAAATGGAGCTCAGGGGCACTGCAATTCACAAACCTGCAGACTTATAAATGATAACTCTCGTCCACAAATATATTGAGGGAAGGCAACGAAGAGGATTGGAAAGCAAGGCAGAATTGCAGGAAACAGATCTCAGGAGGGAGATTCGAATCGCCTTTAAAGAACAGGAAAAGCGGCAAAACCTCGACAATGATGCCCTTGGCCAAAAAGGGCGTACGCGTTTTTTCCTGAATATGTTCACGAAAAAACGCGTCCGCCCTTTTTGGCCAACCAAGCAACCTGGAAAGGCAAATCAGCGCTACAAAGAAGTCTCGCTTCCCATCGGTCAAAAGGGCCATGCTGAATAAAGTGTCAAAACCAGAAATGCAGGACAGGCCATGGAGAAACGGGAGCCTGGCTACGCTGATGGGCGGGATGTAAATTGCCAACAGCCACTCTGGAGAAGTGTACGGTGTGTCCTGAAACATCTAAAAAACTCAGCTTAGAGAGCATAGGGCACTTCCACTCATGGGCGTATAAATTGGGAAAACTAAAAATCAGCAAGACACAGGCACCCCAAAGTTTAGGGCTGCTCTGTTGACAAGAACCTCCACTTCGTTATACCTTAAATATCCCAGGAAAGAGAAAAATGGATAAAGAAGTTGTGGTCCTTATGTATAATGGAATATCACTCAGCCATGAAATCAACGTCATAAGGCTAGTAGAAGCATGATGAGTGGATTTAGGTACGACGATTCTAAGTGAAATAAGTCACACAGAAAAGGACACTTATCATAAGATATCACTTATCGAGGGAATGTAAAAACCGCTACCCTTGAACTGAATTACAAAACAGAACAGAGTCACACGTTTAGAAAACACACTATGGCTGCTTAACGGGAAAGGTGAGGTGGGGTGATGCATAAAACAAGGGTTTCAAATTAGCTCAGATACCGTTCCATAACCCCAATAGGTAATAGACAAGACCTACTCCTTGCTCAGTGAATTGGACTCAACACCCCCTATTCACCGCCCAAGAATATATCTGACTAGTAAGAATCTTAAAACCTATGTATTGATATCTCTCTGTAAGTGAGTCAAGTGAGTGTAAAGCGGCATAAAAACAGCAGTGAAAAGCAGCTAAATCCCATTATAAAAATCAATTACTTTTAAAAACCCGTGAAACAAAGACAGTGAAAGAGAGAGAAATTCTTACAAAATTCGTTCAGGGGCTGTGATGCCACCTGGATTGACCATATCTAGACCCACAGCTGATTGAGACATAAGGGTGGACACTCTTGGGGCTGAGAGGTTGGGTGAGGTTGGGTGAGGAAACGCAGACCCTTTAAAGTAATACTGCGTGGTGCCCATCCCATGGGTCCCAAATCTCCAGGTTCAAGGGCATCTTCCTACATCGAAAACATGCATGAGAAACCCAGAAGATGGTACACCGTGTGATTGGGCAAGGTTTCCAAAACGCACCTCATTTCTCATCTCCTTGTGCTCGGGTTCGCCATTCCAGCCGCTTTACTAGCAATCTCCCTCCTTGGAGAATCAGCACCTTTAACCTCCTGTTCCGTACAGGTGGCAATTTGTCCTGAGGATGAACGGGAAGAAGGGGAACCAATGAGAGACTAGCTCTAAGTGTTGGGACAGGCACAGGTCACTCTATTTTCCCATCAGGAAGAAGAATTAACCACAGGCTCAGCCTGCCGCCCGGGACCAGAATAGGGCCTGAAGCAATCCTGCGCTTTTGCGGCCAGCTCCCAAGAAAGCGAGTTGAAAAATGGAGCTCAGGGGCACTGCAATTCACAAACCTGCAGACTTATAAATGATAACTCTCGTCCACAAATATATTGAGGGAAGGCAACGAAGAGGATTGGAAAGCAAGGCAGAATTGCAGGAAACAGATCTCAGGAGGGAGATTCGAATCGGCTTTAAAGAACAGGAAAAGCGGCAAAACCTCGACAATGATGCCCTTGGCCAAAAAGGGCGGATGCGTTTTTTCCTGAATATGTTCACGAAAAAACGCGTCCGCCCTTTTTGGCCAACCAAGCAACCTGGAAAGGCAAATCAGCGCTACAAAGAAGTCTCGCTTCCCATCGGTCAAAAGGGCCATGCTGAATAAAGTGTCAAAACCAGAAATGCAGGACAGGCCATGGAGAAACGGGAGCCTGGCTACGCTGATGGGCGGGATGTAAATTGCCAACAGCCACTCTGGAGAAGTGTACGGTGTGTCCTGAAACATCTAAAAAACTCAGCTTAGAGAGCATAGGGCACTTCCACTCATGGGCGTATAAATTGGGAAAACTAAAAATCAGCAAGACACAGGCACCCCAAAGTTTAGGGCTGCTCTGTTGACAAGAACCTCCACTTCGTTACACCTTAAATATCCCAGGAAAGACAAAAATGGATAAAGAAGTTGTGGTCCTTATGTACAATGGAATATCACTCAGCCATGAAATCAACGTCATAATGCTAGTAGCAGCAAGATGAGTGGATTTAGGTAGGACGATTCTAAATGAAATAAGTCACACAGAAAATGACACTTATCATAAGATATCACTTATAGAGGGAATGTAAAAACCGCTACCCTTGAACTGAATTACAAAACAGAACAGAGTCACACGTTTAGAAAACACACTATGGCTGCTTAACGGGATAGGTGAGGTGGGGTGATGCATAAAACAAGGGTTTCAAATTAGCTCAGATACCGTTCCATAACCCCAATAGGTAATAGACAAGACCTACTCCTTGCTCAGTGAATTGGACTCAACACCCCCTATTCACCGCCCAAGAATATATCTGACTAGTAAGAATCTTAAAACCTATGTATTGATATCTCTCTGTAAGTGAGTCAAGTGAGTGTAAAGCGGCATAAAAACAGCAGTGAAAAGCAGCTAAATCCCATTATAAAAATCAATTACTTTTAAAAACCCGTGAAACAAAGACAGTGAAAGAGAGAGAAATTCTTACAAAATTCGTTCAGGGGCTGTGATGCCACCTGGATTGACCATATCTAGACCCACAGCTGATTGAGACATAAGGGTGGACACTCTTGGGGCTGAGAGGTTGGGTGAGGTTGGGTGAGGAAACGCAGACCCTTTAAAGTAATACTGCGTGGTGCCCATCCCATGGGTCCCAAATCTCCAGGTTCAAGGTCATCTTCCTACATCGAAAACATGCATGAGAAACCCAGAAGACGGTACACCGTGTGATCGGGCAAGGTTTCCAAAACGCACGTCATTTCTCATCTCCTTGTGCTCGGGTTCGCCATTCCAGCCGCTTTACTAGCAATCTCCCTCCTTGGAGAATCAGCACCTTTAACCTCCTGTTCCGTACAGGTTGCAATTTGTCCTGAGGATGAACGGGAAGAAGGGGAACCAATGAGAGACTAGCTCTAAGTGTTGGGACAGGCACAGGTCACTCTATTTTCCCATCAGGAAGAAGAATTAACCACAGGCTCAGCCTGCCGCCCGGGACCAGAATAGGGCCTGAAGCAATCCTGCGCTTTTGCGGCCAGCTCCCAAGAAAGCGAGTTGAAAAATGGAGCTCAGGGGCACTGCAATTCACAAACCTGCAGACTTATAAATGATAACTCTCGTCCACAAATATATTGAGGGAAGGCAACGAAGAGGATTGGAAAGCAAGGCAGAATTGCAGGAAACAGATCTCAGGAGGGAGATTCGAATCGCCTTTAAAGAACAGGAAAAGCGGCAAAACCTCGACAATGATGCCCTTGGCCAAAAAGGGCGTACGCGTTTTTTCCTGAATATGTTCACGAAAAAACGCGTCCGCCCTTTTTGGCCAACCAAGCAACCTGGAAAGGCAAATCAGCGCTACAAAGAAGTCTCGCTTCCCATCGGTCAAAAGGGCCATGCTGAATAAAGTGTCAAAACCAGAAATGCAGGACAGGCCATGGAGAAACGGGAGCCTGGCTACGCTGATGGGCGGGATGTAAATTGCCAACAATCACTCTGGAGAAGTGTACGGTGTGTCCTGAAACATCTAAAAAACTCAGCTTAGAGAGCATAGGGCACTTCCACTCATGGGCGTATAAATTGGGAAAACTAAAAATCAGCAAGACACAGGCACCCCAAAGTTTAGGGCTGCTCTCTTGACAAGAACCTCCACTTCGTTACACCTTAAATATCCCAGGAAAGAGAAAAATGGATAAAGAAGTTGTGGTCCTTATGTACAATGGAATATCACTCAGCCATGAAATCAACGTCATAAGGCTAGTAGCAGCATGATGAGTGGATTTAGGTACGACGATTCTAAGTGAAATAAGTCACACAGAAAAACACACTTATCATAAGATATCACTTATCGAGGGAATGTAAAAACCGCTACCCTTGAACTGAATTACAAAACAGAACAGAGTCACACGTTTAGAAAACACACTATGGCTGCTTAACGGGAAAGGTGAGGTGGGGTGATGCATAAAACAAGGGTTTCAAATTAGCTCAGATACCGTTCCATAAACCCAATATGTAATAGACAAGACCTACTCCTTGCTCAGTGAATTGGACTCAACACCCCCTATTCACCGCCCAAGAATATATCTGACTAGTAAGAATCTTAAAACCTATGTATTGATATCTCTCTGTAAGTGAGTCAAGTGGGTGTAAAGCGGCATAAACACAGCAGTGAAAAGCAGCTACACCCCATTATAAAAATCAATTACTTTTAAAAACCCGTGAAACAAAGACAGTGAAAGAGAGAGAAATTCTTACAAAATTCGTTCAGGGGCTGTGATGCCACCTGGATTGACCATATCTAGACCCACAGCTGATTGAGACATAAGGGTGGACACTCTTGGGGCTGAGAGGTTTGGTGAGGTTGGGTGAGGAAACGCAGACCCTTTAAAGTAATACTGCGTGGTTCCCATCCCATGGGTCCCAAATCTCCAGGTTCAAGGGCATCTTCCTACATCGAAAACATGCATGAGAAACCCAGAAGATGGTACACCATGTGATCGGGCAAGGTTTCCAAAACGCACCTCATTTCTCATCTCCTTGTGCTAGGGTTCGCCATTCCAGCCGCTTTACTAGCAATCTCCCTCCTTGGAGAATCAGGACCTTTAACCTCCTGTTCCGTACAGGTTGCAATTTGTCCTGAGGATGAACGGGAAGAAGGGGAACCAATGAGAGACTAGCTCTAAGTGTTGGGACAGGCACAGGTCACTCTATTTTCCCATCAGGAAGAAGAATTAAGCACAGGCTCAGCCTGCCGCCCGGGAACACAATAGGGCCTGAAGCAATCCTGCGCTTTTGCGGCCAGCTCCCAAGAAAGCGAGTTGAAAAATGGAGCTCAGGGGCACTGCAATTCACAAACCTGCAGACTTATAAATGATAACTCTCGTCCACAAATATATTGAGGGAAGGCAACAAAGAGGATTTGAAAGCAAGGCAGAATTGCAGGAAACAGATCTCAGGAGGGAGATTCGAATCGCCTTTAAAGAACAGGAAAAGCGGCAAAACCTCGACAATGATGCCCTTGGCCAAAAAGGGCGTACGCGTTTTTTCCTGAATATGTTCACGAAAAAACGCATCCGCCCTTTTTGGCCAACCAAGCAACCTGGAAAGGCAAATCAGCGCTACAAAGAAGTCTCACTTCCCATCGGTCAAAAGGGCCATGCTGAATAAAGTGTCAAAACCAGAAATGCAGGACAGGCCATGGAGAAACGGGAGCCTGGCTACGCTGATGGGCGGGATGTAAATTGCCAACAGCCACTCTGGAGAAGTGTACGGTGTGTCCTGAAACATCTAAAAATCTCAGCTTAGAGAGCATAGGGCACTTCCACTCATGGGCGTATAAATTGGGAAAATTAAAAATCAGCAAGACACAGGCACCCCAAAGTTTAGGGCTGCTCTGTTGACAAGAACCTCCACTTCGTTACACCTTAAATATCCCAGGAAAGAGAAAAATGGATAAAGAAGTTGTGGTCCTTATGTACAATGGAATATCACTCAGCCATGAAATCAACGTCATAAGGCTAGTAGCAGCATGATGAGTGGATTTAGGTACGACGATTCTAAGTGAAATAAGTCACACAGAAAAAGACACTTATCATAAGATATCACTTATCGAGGGAATGTAAAAACCGCTACCCTTGAACTGAATTACAAAACAGAACAGAGTCACACGTTTAGAAAACACACTATGGCTGCTTAACGGGAAAGGTGAGGTGGGGTGATGCATAAAACAAGGGTTTCAAATTAGCTCAGATACCGTTCCATAAACCCAATATGTAATAGACAAGACCTACTCCTTGCTCAATGAATTGGACTCAAAACCCCCTATTCACCGCCCAAGAATATATCTGACTGGTAAGAATCTTAAAACCTATGTATTGATATCTCTCTGTAAGTGAGTCAAGTGGGTGTAAAGCGGCATAAACACAGCAGTGAAAAGCAGCTAAACCCCATTATAAAAATCAATTACTTTTAAAAACCCGTGAAACACAGACAGTGAAAGAGAGAGAAATTCTTACAAAATTCGTTCAGGGGCTGTGATGCCACCTGGATTGACCATATCTAGACCCACAGCTGATTGAGACATAAGGGTGGACACTCTTGGGGCTGAGAGGTTTGGTGAGGTTGGGTGAGGAAACGCAGACCCTTTAAATAATACTGCGTGGTACCCATCCCATGGGTCCCAAATCTCCAGGTTCAAGGGCATCTTCCTACATCGAAAACATGCATGAGAAACCCAGAAGATGGTACACCGTGTGATCGGGAAAGGTTTCCAAAACGCACCTCATTTCTCATCTCCTTGTGCTCGGGTTCGCCATTCCAGCCGCTTTACTAGCAATCTCCCTCCTTGGAGAATCAGCACCTTTAACCTCCTGTTCCGTACAGGTTGCAATTTGTCCTGAGGATGAACGGGAAGAGGGGGAACCAATGAGAGACTAGCTGCAGGTGATGGGACAGGCACAGGTCACTCTATTTTCCCATCAGGAAGAAGAATTAACCACAGGCTCAGCCTGCCGCCCGGGACCAGAAAAGGGCCTGAAGCAATCCTGCGCTTTTGAGGCCAGCTCCCAAGAAAGCGAGTTGAAAAATGGAGCTCAGGGGCACTGCAATTCACAAACCTGCAGACTTATAAATGATAACTCTCGTCCACAAATATATTGAGGGAGGGCAACGAAGAGGGTTTGAAAGCAAGGCAGAATTGCAGGAAACAGATCTCAGGAGGGAGATTCGAATCGCCTTTAAAGAACAGGAAAAGCGGCAAAACCTCGACAATGATGCCCTTGGCCAAAAAGGGCGGATGCGTTTTTTCCTGAATATATTCAGGAAAAAACGCATCCGCCCTTTTTGGCCAACAAAGCAACCTGGAAAGGCAAATCAGCGCTACAAAGAAGTCTCGCTTCCCATCGGTCAAAAGGGCCATGCTGAATAAAGTGTCAAAACCAGAAATGCAGGACAGGCCATGGAGAAACGGGAGCCTGGCTACGCTGATGGGCGGGATGTAAATTGCCAACAGCCACTCTGGAGAAGTGTACGGTGTGTCCTGAAACATCTAAAAATCTCAGCTTAGAGAGCATAGGGCACTTCCACTCATGGGCGTATAAATTGGGAAAATTAAAAATCAGCAAGACACAGGCACCCCAAAGTTTAGGGCTGCTCTGTTGACAAGAACCTCCACTTCGTTACACCTTAAATATCCCAGGAAAGAGAAAAATGGATAAAGAAGTTGTGGCCCTTATGTACAATGGAATATCACTCAGCCATGAAATCAACGTCATAAGGCTAGTAGAAGCATGATGAGTGGATTTAGGTACGACGATTCTAAGTGAAATAAGTCACTCAGAAAAGGACACTTATCATAAGATATCACTTATCGAGGGAATGTAAAAACCGCTACCCTTGAACTGAATTACCTAACAGAACAGAGTCACACGTTTAGAAAACACACTATGGCTGCTAAACGGGAAAGGTGAGGTGGGGTGATGCATAAAACAAGGGTTTCAAATTAGCTCAGATACCGTTCCATAAACCCAATAGGTAATAGACAAGACCTACTCCTTGCTCAGTGAATTGGACTCAACAACCCCTATTCACCGCCCAAGAATATATCTGACTAGTAAGAATCTTAAAACCTATGTATTGATATCTCTCTGTAAGTGAGTCAAGTGGGTGTAAAGCGGCATAAACACAGCAGTGAAAAGCAGCTACACCCCATTATAAAAATCAATTACTTTTAAAAACCCGTGAAACAAAGACAGTGAAAGAGAGAGAAATTCTTACAAAATTCGTTCAGGGACTGTGATGCCACCTGGATTGACCATATCTAGACCCACAGCTGATTGAGACATAAGGGTGGACACTCTTGGGGCTGAGAGGTTTGGTGAGGTTGGGTGAGGAAACGCAGACGCTTTAAAGTAATACTGCGTGGTGCCCATCCCATGGGTCCCAAATCTCCAGGTTCAAGGGCATCTTCCTACATCGAAAACATGCATGAGAAACCCAGAAGATGGTACACCGTGTGATCGGGCAAGGTTTCCAAAACGCACCTCATTTCTCATCTCCTTGTGCTCGGGTTCGCCATTCCAGCCGCTTTACTAGCAATCTCCCTCCTTGGAGAATCAGCATCTTTAACCTCCTGTTCCGTACAGGTTGCAATTTGTCCTGAGGATGAACGGGAAGAGGGGGAACCAATGAGAGACTAGCTCTAGGTGTTGGGACAGGCACAGGTCACTCTATTTTCCCATCAGGAAGAAGAATTAACCACAGGCTCAGCCTGCCGCCCGGGACCAGAATAAGGCCTGAAGCAATCCTGCGCTTTTGCGGCCAGCTCCCAAGAAAGCGAGTTGAAAAATGGAGCTCAGGGGCACTGCAATTCACAAACCTGCAGACTTATAAATGATAACTCTCGTCCACAAATATATTGAGAGAAGGCAACGAAGAGGATTTGAAAGCAAGGCAGAATTGCAGGAAACAGATCTCAGGAGGGAGATTCGAATCGCCTTTAAAGAACAGGAAAAGCGGCAAAACCTCGACAATGATGCCCTTGGCCAAAAAGGGCGTACGCGTTTTTTCCTGAATATATTCAGGAAAAAACGCATCCGCCCTTTTTGGCCAACAAAGCAACCTGGAAAGGCAAATCAGCGCTACAAAGAAGTCTCGCTTCCCATCGGTCAAAAGGGCCATGCTGAATAAAGTGTCAAAACCAGAAATGCAGGACAGGCCATGGAGAAACGGGAGCCTGGCTACGCTGATGGGCGGGATGTAAATTGCCAACAGCCACTCTGGAGAAGTGTACGGTGTGTCCTGAAACATCTAAAAATCTCAGCTTAGAGAGCATAGGGCACTTCCACTCATGGGCGTATAAATTGGGAAAATTAAAAATCAGCAAGACACAGGCACCCCAAAGTTTAGGGCTGCTCTGTTGACAAGAACCTCCACTTCGTTACACCTTAAATATCCCAGGAAAGAGAAAAATGGATAAAGAAGTTGTGGCCCTTATGTACAATGGAATATCACTCAGCCATGAAATCAACGTCATAAGGCTACTAGCAGCATGATGAGTGGATTTAGGTACGACGATTCTAAGTGAAATATGTCACACAGAAAAGGACACTTATCATAAGATATCACTTATCGAGGGAATGTAAAAACCGCTACCCTTGAACTGAATTACAAAACAGAACAGAGTCACACGTTTAGAAAACACACTATGGCTGCTTAACGGGAAAGGTGAGGTGGGGTGATGCATAAAACAAGGGTTTCAAATTAGCTCAGATACCGTTCCATAAACCCAATAAGTAATAGACAAGACCTACTCCTTGCTCAGTGAATTGGACTCAACAACCCCTATTCACCGCCCAAGAATATATCTGACTAGTAAGAATCTTAAAACCTATGTATTGATATCTCTCTGTAAGTGAGTCAAGTGGGTGTAAAGCGGCATAAACACAGCAGTGAAAAGCAGCTACACCCCATTATAAAAATCAATTACTTTTAAAAACCCGTGAAACAAAGACAGTGAAAGAGAGAGAAATTCTTACAAAATTCGTTCAGGGGCTGTGATGCCACCTGGATTGACCATATCTAGACCCACAGCTGATTGAGACATAAGGGTGGACACTCTTGGGGCTGAGAGGTTTGGTGAGGTTGGGTGAGGAAACGCAGACCCTTTAAAGTAATACTGTGTGGTGCCCATCCCATGGGTCCCAAATCTCCAGGTTCAAGGGCATCTTCCTACATCGAAAACATGCATGAGAAACCCAGAAGATGGTACACCGTGTGATCGGGCAAGGTTTCCAAAAAGCACCTCATTTCTCGTCTCCTTGTGCTCGGGTTCGCCATTCCAGCCGCTTTACTAGCAATCTCCCTCCTTGGAGAATCAGCTCCTTTAACCTCCTGTTTCGTACAGGTTGCAATTTGTCCTGGGGATGAACGGGAAGAAGGGGAACCATTGAGAGACTAGCTCTAAGTGTTGGGACAGGCACAGGTCACTCTATTTTCCCATCAGGAAGAAGAATTAACCACAGGCTCAGCCTGCCGCCCGGGACCAGAATAGGGCCTGAAGCAATCCTGTGCTTTTGCGGCCAGCTCCCAAGAAAGCGAGTTGAAAAATGGAGCTCAGGGGCACTGCAATTCACAAACCTGCAGACTTATAAATGATAACTCTCGTCCACAAATATATTGAGGGAAGGCAACGAAGAGGATTGGAACGCAAGGCAGAATTGCAGGAAACAGATCTCAGGAGGGAGATTCGAATCGCCTTTAAAGAACAGGAAAAGCGGCAAAACCTCGACAATGATGCCCTTGGCCAAAAAGGGCGTACGCGTTTTTTCCTGAATATGTTCACGAAAAAACGCATCCGCCCTTTTTGGCCAACCAAGCAACCTGGAAAGGCAAATCAGCGCTACAAAGAAGTCTCGCTTCCCATCGGTCAAAAGGGCCATGCTGAATAAAGTGTCAAAACCAGAAATGCAGGACAGGCCATGGAGAAACGGGAGCCTGGCTACGCTGATGGGCGGGATGTAAATTGCCAAGAGCCACTCTGGAGAAGTGTACGGTGTGTCCTGAAACATCTAAAAAACTCAGCTTAGAGAGCATAGGGCACTTCCACTCATGGGCGTATAAATTGGGAAAACTAAAAATCAGCAAGACACAGGCACCCCAAAGTTTAGGGCTGCTCTGTTGACAAGAACCTCCACTTCGTTACACCTTAAATATCCCAGGAAAGAGAAAAATGGATAAAGAAGTTGTGGTCCTTATGTACAATGGAATATTACTCAGCCATGAAATCAACGTCATAAGGCTAGTAGCAGCATGATGAGTGGATTTAGGTACGACGATTCTAAGTGAAATAAGTCACACAGAAAAGGACACTTATCATAAGATATCACTTATCGAGGGAATGTAAAAACCGCTACCCTTGAACTGAATTACAAAACAGAACAGAGTCACACGTTTAGAAAACACACTATGGCTGCTTAACGGGAAAGGTGAGGTGGGGTGATGCATAAAACAAGGGTTTCAAATTAGCTCAGATACCGTTCCATAAACCCAATAGGTAATAGACAAGACCTACTCCTTGCTCAGTGAATTGGACTCAACACCCCCTATTCACCGCCCAAGAATATATCTGACTAGTAAGAATCTTAAAACCTATGTATTGATATCTCTCTGTAAGTGAGTCAAGTGGGTGTAAAGCGGCATAAACACAGCAGTGAAAAGCAGCTACACCCCATTATAAAAATCAATTACTTTTAAAAACCCGTGAAACAAAGACAGTGAAAGAGAGAGAAATTCTTACAAAATTCGTTCAGGGGCTGTGATGCCACCTGGATTGACCATATCTAGACCCACAGCTGATTGAGACATAAGGGTGGACACTCTTGGGGCTGAGAGGTTGGGTGAGGTTGGGTGAGGAAACGCAGACCCTTTAAAGTAATACTGCGTGGTGCCCATCCCATGGGTCCCAAATCTCCAGGTTCAAGGGCATCTTCCTACATCGAAAACATGCATGAGAAACCCAGAAGATGGTACACCGTGTGATTGGGCAAGGTTTCCAAAACGCACCTCATTTCTCATCTCCTTGTGCTCGGGTTCGCCATTCCAGCCGCTTTACTAGCAATCTCCCTCCTTGGAGAATCAGCACCTTTAACCTCCTGTTCCGTACAGGTTGCAATTTGTCCTGAGGATGAACGGGAAGAAGGGGAACCAATGAGAGACTAGCTCTAAGTGTTGGGACAGGCACAGGTCACTCTATTTTCCCATCAGGAAGAAGAATTAACCACAGGCTCAGCCTGCCGCCCGGGACCAGAATAGGGCCTGAAGCAATCCTGCGCTTTTGCGGCCAGCTCCCAAGAAAGCGAGTTGAAAAATGGAGCTCAGGGGCACTGCAATTCACAAACCTGCAGACTTATAAATGATAACTCTCGTCCACAAACATATTGAGGGAAGGCAACGAAGAGGATTGGAAAGCAAGGCAGAATTGCAGGAAACAGATCTCAGGAGGGAGATTCGAATCGCCTTTTAAGAACAGGAAAAGCGGCAAAACCTCGACAATGATGCCCTTGGCCAAAAAGGGCGTACGCGTTTTTTCCTGAATATATTCAGGAAAAAACGCATCCGCCCTTTTTGGCCAACAAAGCAACCTGGAAAGGCAAATCAGCGCTACAAAGAAGTCTCGCTTCCCATCGGTCAAAAGGGCCATGCTGAATAAAGTGTCAAAACCAGAAATGCAGGACAGGCCATGGAGAAACGGGAGCCTGGCTACACTGATGGGCGGGATGTAAATTGCCAAGAGCCACTCTGGAGAAGTGTACGGTGTGTCCTGAAACATCTAAAAAACTCAGCTTAGAGAGCATAGGGCACTTCCACTCATGGGCGTATAAATTGGGAAAACTAAAAATCAGCAAGACACAGGCACCCCAAAGTTTAGGGTTGCTCTGTTGACAAGAACCTCCACTACGTTACACCTTAAATATCCCAGGAAAGAGAAAAATGGATAAAGAAGTTGTGGTCCTTATGTACAATGGAATATCACTCAGCCATGAAATCAACGTCATAAGGCTAGTAGCAGCATGATGAGTGGATTTAGGTACGACGATTCTAAGTGAAATAAGTCACACAGAAAAGGACACTTATCATAAGATATCACTTATCGAGGGAATGTAAAAACCGCTACCCTTGAACTGAATTACAAAACAGAACAGAGTCACACGTTTAGAAAACACACTATGGCTGCTTAACGGGAAAGGTGAGGTGGGGTGATGCATAAAACAAGGGTTTCAAATTAGCTCAGATACCGTTCCATAAACCCAATAGGTAATAGACAAGACCTACTCCTTGCTCAGTGAATTGGACTCAACACCCCCTATTCACCGCCCAAGAATATATCTGACTAGTAAGAATCTTAAAACCTATGTATTGATATCTCTCTGTAAGTGAGTCAAGTGAGTGTAAAGCGGCATAAACACAGCAGTGAAAAGCAGCTAAATCCCATTATAAAAATCAATTACTTTTAAAAACCCGTGAAACAAAGACAGTGAAAGAGAGAGAAATTCTTACAAAATTCGTTCAGGGGCTGTGATGCCACCTGGATTGACCATATCTAGACCCACAGCTGATTGAGACATAAGGGTGGACACTCTTGGGGCTGAGAGGTTGGGTGAGGTTGGGTGAGGAAACGCAGACCCTTTAAAGTAATACTGCGTGGTGCCCATCCCATGGGTCCCAAATCTCCAGGTTCAAGGGCATCTTCCTACATCGAAAACATGCATGAGAAACCCAGAAGATGGTACACCGTGTGATCGGGCAAGGTTTCCAAAACGCACCTCATTTCTCATCTCCTTGTGCTCGGGTTCGCCATTCCAGCCGCTTTACTAGCAATCTCCCTCCTTGGAGAATCAGCACCTTTAACCTCCTGTTCCGTACAGGTTGCAATTTGTCCTGAGGATGAACGGGAAGAAGGGGAACCAATGAGAGACTAGCTCTAAGTGTTGGGACAGGCACAGGTCACTCTATTTTCCCATCAGGAAGAAGAATTAACCACAGGCTCAGCCTGCCGCCCGGGACCAGAATAGGGCCTGAAGCAATCCTGCGCTTTTGCGGCCAGCTCCCAAGAAAGCGAGTTGAAAAATGGAGCTCAGGGGCACTGCAATTCACAAACCTGCAGACTTATAAATGATAACTCTCGTCCACAAATATATTGAGGGAAGGCAACGAAGAGGATTGGAAAGCAAGGCAGAATTGCAGGAAACAGATCTCAGGAGGGAGATTCGAATCGCCTTTAAAGAACAGGAAAAGCGGCAAAACCTCGAAAATGATGCCCTTGGCCAAAAAGGGCGTACGCGTTTTTTCCTGAATATGTTCACGAAAAAACGCGTCCGCCCTTTTTGGCCAACCAAGCAACCTGGAAAGGCAAATCAGCGCTACAAAGAAGTCTCGCTTCCCATCGGTCAAAAGGGCCATGCTGAATAAAGTGTCAAAACCAGAAATGCAGGACAGGCCATGGAGAAACGGGAGCCTGGCTACGCTGATGGGCGGGATGTAAATTGCCAACAGCCACTCTGGAGAAGTGTACGGTGTGTCCTGAAACATCTAAAAATCTCAGCTTAGAGAGCATAGGGCACTTCCACTCAGGGGCGTATAAATTGGGAAAATTAAAAATCAGCAAGACACAGGCACCCCAAAGTTTAGGGCTGCTCTGTTGACAAGAACCTCCACTTCGTTACACCTTAAATATCCCAGGAAAGAGAAAAATGGATAAAGAAGTTGTGGTCCTTATGTACAATGGAATATCACTCAGCCATGAAATCAACGTCATAAGGCTAGTAGCAGCATGATGAGTGGATTTAGGTACGACGATTCTAAGTGAAATAAGTCACACAGAAAAAGACACTTATCATAAGATATCACTTATCGAGGGAATGTAAAAACCGCTACCCTTGAACTGAATTAAAAAACAGAACAGAGTCACACGTTTAGAAAACACACTATGGCTGCTTAACGGGAAAGGTGAGGTGGGGTGATTCATAAAACAAGGGTTTCAAATTAGCTCAGATACCGTTCCATAAACCCAATAGGTAATAGACAAGACCTACTCCTTGCTCAGTGAATTGGACTCAACACCCTCTATTCACCGCCCAAGAATATATCTGACTAGTAAGAATCTTAAAACCTATGTATTGATATCTCTCTGTAAGTGCGTCAAGTGGGTGTAAAGCGGCATAAACACAGCAGTGAAAAGCAGCTACACCCCATTATAAAAATCAATTACTTTTAAAAACCCGTGAAACAAAGACAGTGAAAGAGAGAGAAATTCTTACAAAATTCGTTCAGGGGCTGTGATGCCACCTGGATTGACCATATCTAGACCCACAGCTGATTGAGACATAAGGGTGGACACTCTTGGGGCTGAGAGGTTTGGTGAGGTTGGGTGATGGAAACGTAGACCCTTTAAAGTAATACTGCGTGGTTCCCATCCCATGGGTCCCAAATCTCCAGGTTCAAGGGCATCTTCCTACATCGAAAACATGCATGAGAAACCCAGAAGATGGTACACCGTGTGATCGGGCAAGGTTTCCAAAAAGCACCTCATTTCTCGTCTCCTTGTGCTCGGGTTCGCCATTCCAGCCGCTTTACTAGCAATCTCCCTCCTTGGAGAATCAGCTCCTTTAACCTCCTGTTCCGTACAGGTTGCAATTTGTCCTGAGGATGAACGGGAAGAAGGGGAACCATTGAGAGACTAGCTCTAAGTGTTGGGACAGGCACAGGTCACTCTATTTTCCCATCAGGAAGAAGAATTAACCACAGGCTCAGCCTGCCGCCCGGGACCAGAATAGGGCCTGAAGCAATCCTGTGCTTTTGCGGCCAGCTCCCAAGAAAGCGAGTTGAAAAATGGAGCTCAGGGGCACTGCAATTCACAAACCTGCAGACTTATAAATGATAACTCTCGTCCACAAATATATTGAGGGAAGGCAACGAAGAGGATTGGAACGCAAGGCAGAATTGCAGGAAACAGATCTCAGGAGGGAGATTCGAATCGCCTTTAAAGAACAGGAAAAGCGGCAAAACCTCGACAATGATGCCCTTGGCCAAAAAGGGCGTACGCGTTTTTTCCTGAATATGTTCACGAAAAAACGCATCCGCCCTTTTTGGCCAACCAAGCAACCTGGAAAGGCAAATCAGCGCTACAAAGAAGTCTCGCTTCCCATCGGTCAAAAGGGCCATGCTGAATAAAGTGTCAAAACCAGAAATGCAGGACAGGCCATGGAGAAACGGGAGCCTGGCTACGCTGATGGGCGGGATGTAAATTGCCAAGAGCCACTCTGGAGAAGTGTACGGTGTGTCCTGAAACATCTAAAAAACTCAGCTTAGAGAGCATAGGGCACTTCCACTCATGGGCGTATAAATTGGGAAAACTAAAAATCAGCAAGACACAGGCACCCCAAAGTTTAGGGCTGCTCTGTTGACAAGAACCTCCACTTCGTTACACCTTAAATATCCCAGGAAAGAGAAAAATGGATAAAGAAGTTGTGGTCCTTATGTACAATGGAATATCACTCAGCCATGAAATCAACGTCATAAGGCTAGTAGCAGCATGATGAGTGGATTTAGGTACGACGATTCTAAGTGAAATAAGTCACACAGAAAAACACACTTATCATAAGATATCACTTATCGAGGGAATGTAAACACCGCTACCCTTGAACTGAATTACAAAACAGAACAGAGTCACACGTTTAGAAAACACACTATGGCTGCTTAACGGGAAAGGTGAGGTGGGGTGATGCATAAAACAAGGGTTTCAAATTAGCTCAGATACCGTTCCATAAACCCAATAGGTAATAGACAAGACCTACTCCTTGCTCAGTGAATTGGACTCAACACCCCCTATTCACCGCCCAAGAATATATCTGACTAGTAAGAATCTTAAAACCTATGTATTGATATCTCTCTGTAAGTGAGTCAAGTGGGTGTAAAGCGGCATAAACACAGCAGTGAAAAGCAGCTACACCCCATTATAAAAATCAATTACTTTTAAAAACCCGTGAAACAAAGACAGTGAAAGAGAGAGAAATTCTTACAAAATTCGTTCAGGGGCTGTGATGCCACCTGGATTGACCATATCTAGACCCACAGCTGATTGAGACATAAGGGTGGACACTCTTGGGGCTGAGAGGTTGGGTGAGGTTGGGTGAGGAAACGCAGACCCTTTAAAGTAATACTGCGTGGTGCCCATCCCATGGGTCCCAAATCTCCAGGTTCAAGGGCATCTTCCTACATCGAAAACATGCATGAGAAACCCAGAAGATGGTACACCGTGTGATTGGGCAAGGTTTCCAAAACGCACCTCATTTCTCATCTCCTTGTGCTCGGGTTCGCCATTCCAGCCGCTTTACTAGCAATCTCCCTCCTTGGAGAATCAGCACCTTTAACCTCCTGTTCCGTACAGGTTGCAATTTGTCCTGATGATGAACGGGAAGAAGGGGAACCAATGAGAGACTAGCTCTAAGTGTTGGGACAGGCACAGGTCACTCTATTTTCCCATCAGGAAGAAGAATTAACCACAGGCTCAGCCTGCCGCCCGGGACCAGAATAGGGCCTGAAGCAATCCTGTGCTTTTGCGGCCAGCTCCCAAGAAAGCGAGTTGAAAAATGGAGCTCAGGGGCACTGCAATTCACAAACCTGCAGACTTATAAATGATAACTCTCGTCCACAAATATATTGAGGGAAGGCAACGAAGAGGATTGGAACGCAAGGCAGAATTGCAGGAAACAGATCTCAGGAGGGAGATTCGAATCGCCTTTAAAGAACAGGAAAAGCGGCAAAACCTCGACAATGATGCCCTTGGCCAAAAAGGGCGTACGCGTTTTTTCCTGAATATGTTCACGAAAAAACGCATCCGCCCTTTTTGGCCAACCAAGCAACCTGGAAAGGCAAATCAGCGCTACAAAGAAGTCTCGCTTCCCATCGGTCAAAAGGGCCATGCTGAATAAAGTGTCAAAACCAGAAATGCAGGACAGGCCATGGAGAAACGGGAGCCTGGCTACGCTGATGGGCGGGATGTAAATTGCCAAGAGCCACTCTGGAGAAGTGTACGGTGTGTCCTGAAACATCTAAAAAACTCAGCTTAGAGAGCATAGGGCACTTCCACTCATGGGCGTATAAATTGGGAAAACTAAAAATCAGCAAGACACAGGCACCCCAAAGTTTAGGGCTGCTCTGTTGACAAGAACCTCCACTTCGTTACACCTTAAATATCCCAGGAAAGAGAAAAATGGATAAAGAAGTTGTGGTCCTTATGTACAATGGAATATCACTCAGCCATGAAATCAACGTCATAAGGCTAGTAGCAGCATGATGAGTGGATTTAGGTACGACGATTCTAAGTGAAATAAGTCACACAGAAAAACACACTTATCATAAGATATCACTTATCGAGGGAATGTAAACACCGCTACCCTTGAACTGAATTACAAAACAGAACAGAGTCACACGTTTAGAAAACACACTATGGCTGCTTAACGGGAAAGGTGAGGTGGGGTGATGCATAAAACAAGGGTTTCAAATTAGCTCAGATACCGTTCCATAAACCCAATAGGTAATAGACAAGACCTACTCCTTGCTCAGTGAATTGGACTCAACACCCCCTATTCACCGCCCAAGAATATATCTGACTAGTAAGAATCTTAAAACCTATGTATTGATATCTCTCTGTAAGTGAGTCAAGTGGGTGTAAAGCGGCATAAACACAGCAGTGAAAAGCAGCTACACCCCATTATAAAAATCAATTACTTTTAAAAACCCGTGAAACAAAGACAGTGAAAGAGAGAGAAATTCTTACAAAATTCGTTCAGGGGCTGTGATGCCACCTGGATTGACCATATCTAGACCCACAGCTGATTGAGACATAAGGGTGGACACTCTTGGGGCTGAGAGGTTGGGTGAGGTTGGGTGAGGAAACGCAGACCCTTTAAAGTAATACTGCGTGGTGCCCATCCCATGGGTCCCAAATCTCCAGGTTCAAGGGCATCTTCCTACATCGAAAACATGCATGAGAAACCCAGAAGATGGTACACCGTGTGATTGGGCAAGGTTTCCAAAACGCACCTCATTTCTCATCTCCTTGTGCTCGGGTTCGCCATTCCAGCCGCTTTACTAGCAATCTCCCTCCTTGGAGAATCAGCACCTTTAACCTCCTGTTCCGTACAGGTTGCAATTTGTCCTGATGATGAACGGGAAGAAGGGGAACCAATGAGAGACTAGCTCTAAGTGTTGGGACAGGCACAGGTCACTCTATTTTCCCATCAGGAAGAAGAATTAACCACAGGCTCAGCCTGCCGCCCGGGACCAGAATAAGGCCTGAAGCAATCCTGCGCTTTTGCGGCCAGCTCCCAAGAAAGCGAGTTGAAAAATGGAGCTCAGGGGCACTGCAATTCACAAACCTGCAGACTTATAAATGATAACTCTCGTCCACAAATATATTGAGGGAAGGCAACGAAGAGGATTGGAAAGCAAGGCAGAATTGCAGGAAACAGATCTCAGGAGGGAGATTCGAATCGCCTTTAAAGAACAGGAAAAGCGGCAAAACCTCGACAATGATGCCCTTGGCCAAAAAGGGCGTACGCGTTTTTTCCTGAATATATTCAGGAAAAAACGAATCCGCCCTTTTTGGCCAACAAAGCAACCTGGAAAGGCAAATCAGCGCTACAAAGAAGTCTCGCTTCCCATCGGTCAAAAGGGCCATGCTGAATAAAGTGTCAAAACCAGAAATGCAGGACAGGCCATGGAGAAACGGGAGCCTGGCTACGCTGATGGGCGGGATGTAAATTGCCAACAGCCACTCTGGAGAAGTGTACGGTGTGTCCTGAAACATCTAAACAACTCAGCTTAGAGAGCATAGGGCACTTCCACTCATGGGCGTATAAATTGGGAAAACTAAAAATCAGCAAGACACAGGCACCCCAAAGTTTAGGGCTGCTCTGTTGACAAGAACCTCCACTTCGTTACACCTTAAATATCCCAGGAAAGAGAAAAATGGATAAAGAAGTTGTGGTCCTTATGTACAATGGAATATCACTCAGCCATGAAATCAACGTCATAAGGCTAGTAGCAGCATGATGAGTGGATTTAGGTACGACGATTCTAAGTGAAATAAGTCACACAGAAAAGGACACTTATCATAAGATATCACTTATCGAGGGAATGTAAAAACCGCTACGCTTGAACTGAATTACAAAACAGAACAGAGTCACACGTTTAGAAAACACACTATGGCTGCTTAACGGGAAAGGTGAGGTGGGGTGATGCATAAAACAAGGGTTTCAAATTAGCTCAGATACCGTTCCATAAACCCAATAGGTAATAGACAAGACCTACTCCTTGCTCAGTGAATTGGACTCAACACCCCCTATTCACCGCCCAAGAATATATCTGACTAGTAAGAATCTTAAAACCTATGTATTGATATCTCTCTGTAAGTGAGTCAAGTGGGTGTAAAGCGGCATAAACACAGCAGTGAAAAGCAGCTACACCCCATTATAAAAATCAATTACTTTTAAAAACCCGTGAAACAAAGACAGTGAAAGAGAGAGAAATTCTTACAAAATTCGTTCAGGGGCTGTGATGCCACCTGGATTGAGCATATCTAGACCCACAGCTGATTGAGACATAAGGGTGGACACTCTTGGGGCTGAGAAGTTGGGTGAGGTTGGGTGAGGAAACGCAGACCCTTTAAAGTAATACTGCGTGGTGCCCATCCCATGGGTCCCAAATCTCCAGGTTCAAGGGCATCTTCCTACATCGAAAACATGCATGAGAAACCCAGAAGATGCTACACCGTGTGATTGGGCAAGGTTTCCAAAACGCACCTCATTTCTCATCTCCTTGTGCTCGGGTTCGCCATTCCAGCCGCTTTACTAGCAATCTCCCTCCTTGGAGAATCAGCACCTTTAACCTCCTGTTCCGTACAGGTTGCAATTTGTCCTGAGGATGAACGGGAAGAAGGGGAACCAATGAGAGACTAGCTCTAAGTGTTGGGACAGGCACAGGTCACTCTATTTTCCCATCAGGAAGAAGAATTAACCACAGGCTCAGCCTGCCGCCCGGGACCAGAATAGGGCCTGAAGCAATCCTGCGCTTTTGCGGCCAGCTCCCAAGAAAGCGAGTTGAAAAATGGAGCTCAGGGGCACTGCAATTCACAAACCTGCAGACTTATAAATGATAACTCTCGTCCACAAATATATTGAGGGAAGGCAACGAAGAGGATTGGAAAGCAAGGCAGAATTGCAGGAAACAGATCTCAGGAGGGAGATTCGAATCGCCTTTAAAGAACAGGAAAAGCGGCAAAACCTCGACAATGATGCCCTTGGCCAAAAAGGGCGTACGCGTTTTTTCCTTAATATATTCAGGAAAAAACGCATCCGCCCTTTTTGGCCAACAAAGCAACCTGGAAAGGCAAATCAGCGCTACAAAGAAGTCTCGCTTCCCATCGGTCAAAAGGGCCATGCTGAATAAACTGTCAAAACCAGAAATGCAGGACAGGCCATGGAGAAACGGGAGCCTGGCTACGCTGATGGGCGGGATGTAAATTGCCAACAGCCACTCTGGAGAAGTGTACGGTGTGTCCTGAAACATCTAAACAACTCAGCTTAGAGAGCATAGGGCACTTCCACTCATGGGCGTATAAATTGGGAAAACTAAAAATCAGCAAGACACAGGCACCCCAAAGTTTAGGGCTGCTCTGTTGACAAGAACCTCCACTTCTTTACACCTTAAATATCCCAGGAAAGACAAAAATGGATAAAGAAGTTGTGGTCCTTATGTACAATGGAATATCACTCAGCCATGAAATCAACGTCATAAGGCTAGTAGAAGCATGATGAGTGGATTTAGGTACGACGATTCTAAGTGAAATAAGTCACACAGAAAAGGACACTTATCATAAGATATCACTTATCGAGGGAATGTAAAAACCGCTACCCTTGAACTGAATTACAAAACAGAACAGAGTCACACGTTTAGAAAACACACTATGGCTGCTTAACGGGAAATGTGAGGTGGGGTGATGCATAAAACAAGGGTTTCAAATTAGCTCAGATACCGTTCCATAACCCCAATAGGTAATAGACAAGACCTACTCCTTGCTCAGTGAATTGGACTCAACACCCCCTATTCACCGCCCAAGAATATATCTGACTAGTAAGAATCTTAAAACCTATGTATTGATATCTCTCTGTAAGTGAGTGAAGTGAGTGTAAAGCGGCATAAAAACAGCAGTGAAAAGCAGCTAAATCCCATTATAAAAATCAATTACTTTTAAAAACCCGTGAAACAAAGACAGTGAAAGAGAGAGAAATTCTTACAAAATTCGTTCAGGGGCTGTGATGCCACCTGGATTGACCATATCTAGACCCACAGCTGATTGAGACATAAGGGTGGACACTCTTGGGGCTGAGAGGTTGGGTGAGGTTGGGTGAGGAAACGCAGACCCTTTAAAGTAATACTGCGTGGTGCCCATCCCATGGGTCCCAAATCTCCAGGTTCAAGGGCATCTTCCTACATCGAAAACATGCATGAGAAACCCAGAAGATGCTACACCGTGTGATTGGGCAAGGTTTCCAAAACGCACCTCATTTCTCATCTCCTTGTGCTCGGGTTCGCCATTCCAGCCGCTTTACTAGCAATCTCCCTCCTTGGAGAATCAGCACCTTTAACCTCCTGTTCCGTACAGGTTGCAATTTGTCCTGAGGATGAACGGGAAGAAGGGGAACCAATGAGAGACTAGCTCTAAGTGTTGGGACAGGCACAGGTCACTCTATTTTCCCATCAGGAAGAAGAATTAACCACAGGCTCAGCCTGCCGCCCGGGACCAGAATAGGGCCTGAAGCAATCCTGCGCTTTTGCGGCCAGCTCCCAAGAAAGCGAGTTGAAAAATGGAGCTCAGGGGCACTGCAATTCACAAACCTGCAGACTTATAAATGATAACTCTCGTCCACAAATATATTGAGGGAAGGCAACGAAGAGGATTGGAAAGCAAGGCAGAATTGCAGGAAACAGATCTCAGGAGGGAGATTCAAATCGCCTTTAAAGAACAGGAAAAGCGGCAAAACCTCGACAATGATGCCCTTGGACAAAAAGGGCGTACGCGTTTTTTCCTGAATATGTTCACGAAAAAACGCATCCGCCCTTTTTGGCCAACCAAGCAACCTGGAAAGGCAAATCAGCGCTACAAAGAAGTCTCGCTTCCCATCGGTCAAAAGGGCCATGCTGAATAAAGTGTCAAAACCAGAAATGCAGGACAGGCCATGGAGAAACGGGAGCCTGGCTACGCTGATGGGCGGGATGTAAATTGCCAACAACCACTCTGGAGAAGTGTACGGTGTGTCCTGAAACATCTAAAAAACTCAGCTTAGAGAGCATAGGGCACTTCCACTCATGGGCGTATAAATTGGGAAAACTAAAAATCAGCAAGACAGAGGCACCCTAAAGTTTAGGGCTGCTCTGTTGACAAGAACCTCCACTTCTTTACACCTTAAATATCCCAGGAAAGACAAAAATGGATAAAGAAGTTGTGGTCCTTATGTACAATGGAATATCACTCAGCCATGAAATCAACGTCATAATGCTAGTAGCAGCAAGATGAGTGGATTTAGGTAGGACGATTCTAAATGAAATAAGTCACACAGAAAATGACACTTATCATAAGATATCACTTATAGAGGGAATGTAAAAACCGCTACCCTTGAACTGAATTACAAAACAGAACAGAGTCACACGTTTAGAAAACACACTATGGCTGCTTAACGGGAAAGGTGAGGTGGGCTGATGCATAAAACAAGGGTTTCAAATTAGCTCAGATACCGTTCCATAAACCCAATATGTAATTGACAAGAGCTACTCCTTGCTCAGTGAATTGGACTCAACACCCCCTATTCACCGCCCAAGAATATATCTGACTAGTAAGAATCTTAAAACCTATGTATTGATATCTCTCTGTAAGTGAGTCAAGTGGGTGTAAAGCGGCATAAACACAGCAGTGAAAAGCAGCTACACCCCATTATAAAAATCAATTACTTTTAAAAACCCGTGAAACAAAGACAGTGAAAGAGAGAGAAATTCTTACAAAATTCGTTCAGGGGCTGTGATGCCACCTGGATTGACCATATCTAGACCCACAGCTGATTGAGACATAAGGGTGGACACTCTTGGGGCTGAGAGGTTTGGTGAGGTTGTGTGAGGAAACGCAGACCCTTTAAAGTAATACTGCGTGGTGCCCATCCCATGGGTCCCAAATCTCCAGGTTCAAGGGCATCTTCCTACATCGAAAACATGCATGAGAAACCCAGAAGACGGTACACCGTGTGATCGGGCAAGGTTTCCAAAACGCACCTCATTTCTCATCTCCTTGTGCTCGGGTTCGCCATTCCAGCCGCTTTACTAGCAATCTCCCTCCTTGGAGAATCAGCACCTTTAACCTCCTGTTCCGTACAGGTTGCAATTTGTCCTGAGGATGAACGGGAAGAAGGGGAACCAATGAGAGACTAGCTCTAAGTGTTGGGACAGGCACAGGTCACTCTATTTTCCCATCAGGAAGAAGAATTAACCACAGGCTCAGCCTGCCGCCCGGGACCAGAATAGGGCCTGAAGCAATCCTGCGCTTTTGCGGCCAGCTCCCAAGAAAGCGAGTTGAAAAATGGAGCTCAGGGGCACTGCAATTCACAAACCTGCAGACTTATAAATGATAACTCTCGTCCACAAATATATTGAGGGAAGGCAACGAAGAGGATTGGAAAGCAAGGCAGAATTGCAGGAAACAGATCTCAGGAGGGAGATTCAAATCGCCTTTAAAGAACAGGAAAAGCGGCAAAACCTCGACAATGATGCCCTTGGCCAAAAAGGGCGTACGCGTTTTTTCCTGAATATGTTCACGAAAAAACGCATCCGCCCTTTTTGGCCAACCAAGCAACCTGGAAAGGCAAATCAGCGCTACAAAGAAGTCTCGCTTCCCATCGGTCAAAAGGGCCATGCTGAATAAAGTGTCAAAACCAGAAATGCAGGACAGGCCATGGAGAAACGGGAGCCTGGCTACGCAGATGGGCGGGATGTAAATTGCCAACAACCACTCTGGAGAAGTGTACGGTGTGTCCTGAAACATCTAAAAAACTCAGCTTAGAGAGCATAGGGCACTTCCACTCATGGGCGTATAAATTGGGAAAACTAAAAATCAGCAAGACACAGGCACCCCAAAGTTTAGGGCTGCTCTGTTGACAAGAACCTCCACTTCGTTACACCTTAAATATCCCAGGAAAGAGAAAAATGGATAAAGAAGTTGTGGTCCTTATGTACAATGGAATATCACTCAGCCATGAAATCAACGTCATAAGGCTAGTAGCAGCATGATGAGTGGATTTCGGTACGACGATTCTAAGTGAAATAAGTCACACAGAAAAAGACACTTATCATAAGATATCACTTATCGAGGGAATGTAAAAACCGCTACCCTTGAACTGAATTACAAAACAGAACAGAGTCACACGTTTAGAAAACACACTATGGCTGCTTAACGGGAAAGGTGAGGTGGGCTGATGCATAAAACAAGGGTTTCAAATTAGCTCAGATACCGTTCCATAAACCCAATAGGTAATAGACAAGAGCTACTCCTTGCTCAGTGAATTGGACTCAGCACCCCCTATTCACCGCCCAAGAATATATCTGACTAGTAAGAATCTTAAAACCTATGTATTGATATCTCTCTGTAAGTGAGTCAAGTGGGTGTAAAGCGGCATAAACACAGCAGTGAAAAGCAGCTACACCCCATTATAAAAATCAATTACTTTTAAAAACCCGTGAAACAAAGACAGTGAAAGAGAGAGAAATTCTTACAAAATTCGTTCAGGGGCTGTGATGCCACCTGGATTGACCATATCTAGACCCACAGCTGATTGAGACATAAGGGTGGACACTCTTGGGGCTGAGAGGTTTGGTGAGGTTGGGTGAGGAAACGCAGACCCTTTAAAGTAATACTGCGTGGTTCCCATCCCATGGGTCCCAAATCTCCAGGTTCAAGGGCATCTTCCTACATCGAAAACATGCATGAGAAACCCAGAAGATGGTACACCGTGTGATCGGGCAAGGTTTCCAAAACGCACCTCATTTCTCATCTCCTTGTGCTCGGGTTCGCCATTCCAGCCGCTTTACTAGCAATCTCCCTCCTTGGAGAATCAGCTCCTTTAACCTCCTGTTCCGTACAGGTTGCAATTTGTCCTGAGGATGAACGGGAAGAAGGGGAACCATTGAGAGACTAGCTCTAAGTGTTGGGACAGGCACAGGTCACTCTATTTTCCCATCAGGAAGAAGAATTAACCACAGGCTCAGCCTGCCGCCCGGGACCAGAATAGGGCCTGACGCAATCCTGCGCTTTTGCGGCCAGCTCCCAAGAAAGCGAGTTGAAAAATGGAGCTCAGGGGCACTGCAATTCACAAACCTGCAGACTTATAAATGATAACTCTCGTCCACAAATATATTGAGGGAAGGCAACGAAGAGGATTGGAAAGCAAGGCAGAATTGCAGGAAACAGATCTCAGGAGGGAGATTCGAATCGCCTTTAAAGAACAGGAAAAGCGGCAAAACCTCGACAATGATGCCCTTGGCCAAAAAGGGCGTACGCGTTTTTTCCTGAATATGTTCACGAAAAAACGCATCCGCCCTTTTTGGCCAACCAAGCAACCTGGAAAGGCAAATCAGCGCTAAAAAGAAGTCTCGCTTCCCATCGGTCAAAAGGGCCATGCTGAATAAAGTGTCAAAACCAGAAATGCAGGACAGGCCATGGAGAAACGGGAGCCTGGCTACGCTGATGGGCGGGATGTAAATTGCCAACAGCCACTCTGGAGAAGTGTACGGTGTGTCCTGAAACATCTAAAAAACTCAGCTTAGAGAGCATAGGGCACTTCCACTCATGGGCGTATAAATTGGGAAAACTAAAAATCAGCAAGACACAGGCACCCCAAAGTTTAGGGCTGCTCTGTTGACAAGAACCTCCACTTCGTTACACCTTAAATATACCAGGAAAGAGAAAAATGGATAAAGAAGTTGTGGTCCTTATGTACAATGGAATATCACTCAGCCATGAAATCAACGTCATAAGGCTAGTAGCAGCATGATGAGTGGATTTAGGTACGACGATTCTAAGTGAAATAAGTCACACAGAAAAAGACACTTATCATAAGATATCACTTATCGAGGGAATGTAAAAACCGCTACCCTTGGACTGAATTACAAAACAGAACAGAGTCACACGTTTAGAAAACACACTATGGCTGCTTAACGGGAAAGGTGAGGTGGGGTGATGCATAAAACAAGGGTTTCAAATTAGCTCAGATACCGTTCCATAAACCCAATATGTAATAGACAAGACCTACTCCTTGCTCAGTGAATTGGACTCAACACCCCCTATTCACCGCCCAAGAATATATCTGACTAGTAAGAATCTTAAAACCTATGTATTGATATCTCTCTGTAAGTGAGTCAAGTGGGTGTAAAGCGGCATAAACACAGCAGTGAAAAGCAGCTACACCCCTTTATAAAAATCAATTACTTTTAAAAACCCGTGAAACAAAGACAGTGAAAGAGAGAGAAATTCTTACAAAATTCGTTCAGGGGCTGTGATGCCACCTGGATTGACCATATCTAGACCCACAGCTGATTGAGACATAAGGGTGGACACTCTTGGGGCTGAGAGGTTTGGTGAGGTTGGGTGAGGAAACGCAGACCCTTTAAAGTAATACTGCGTGGTGCCCATCCCATGGGTCCCAAATCTCCAGGTTCAAGGGCATCTTCCTACATCGAAAACATGCATGAGAAACCCAGAAGATGGTACACCGTGTGACCGGGCAAGGTTTCCAAAACGCACCTCATTTCTCATCTCCTTGTGCTAGGGTTCGCCATTCCAGCCGCTTTACTAGCAATCTCCCTCCTTGGAGAATCAGCACCTTTAACCTCCTGTTCCGTACAGGTTGCAATTTGTCCTGAGGATGAACGGGAAGAAGGGGAACCAATGAGAGACTAGCTCTAAGTGTTGGGACAGGCACAGGTCACTCTATTTTCCCATCAGGAAGAAGAATTAAGCACAGGCTCAGCCTGCAGCCCGGGAACACAATAGGGCCTGAAGCAATCCTGCGCTTTTGCGGCCAGCTCCCAAAAAAGCGAGTTGAAAAATGGAGCTCAGGGGCACTGCAATTCACAAACCTGCAGACTTATAAATGATAACTCTCGTCCACAAATATATTGAGGGAAGGCAACAAAGAGGATTTGAAAGCAAGGCAGAATTGCAGGAAACAGATCTCAGGAGGGAGATTCGAATCGCCTTTAAAGAACAGGAAAAGCGGCAAAACCTCGACAATGATGCCCTTGGCCAAAAAGGGCGTACGCGTTTTTTCCTGAATATGTTCACGAAAAAACGCATCCGCCCTTTTTGGCCAACCAAGCAACCTGGAAAGGCAAATCAGCGCTACAAAGAAGTCTCACTTCCCATCGGTCAAAAGGGCCATGCTGAATAAAGTGTCAAAACCAGAAATGCAGGACAGGCCATGGAGAAACGGGAGCCTGGCTACGCTGATGGGCGGGATGTAAATTGCCAACAGCCACTCTGGAGAAGTGTACGGTGTGTCCTGAAACTTCTAAAAATCTCAGCTTAGAGAGCATAGGGCACTTCCACTCATGGGCGTATAAATTGGGAAAATTAAAAATCAGCAAGACACAGGCACCCCAAAGTTTAGGGCTGCTCTGTTGACAAGAACCTCCACTTCGTTACACCTTAAATATCCCAGGAAAGAGAAAAATGGATAAAGAAGTTGTGGTCCTTATGTACAATGGAATATCACTCAGCCATGAAATCAACGTCATAAGGCTAGTAGCAGCATGATGAGTGGATTTAGGTACGACGATTCTAAGTGAAATAAGTCACACAGAAAAAGACACTTATCATAAGATATCACTTATCGAGGGAATGTAAAAACCGCTACCCTTGAACTGAATTACAAAACAGAACAGAGTCACACGTTTAGAAAACACACTATGGCTGCTTAACGGGAAAGGTGAGGTGGGGTGATGCATAAAACAAGGGTTTCAAATTAGCTCAGATACCGTTCCATAAACCCAATATGTAATAGACAAGACCTACTCCTTGCTCAATGAATTGGACTCAAAACCCCCTATTCACCGCCCAAGAATATATCTGACTGGTAAGAATCTTAAAACCTATGTATTGATATCTCTCTGTAAGTGAGTCAAGTGGGTGTAAAGCGGCATAAACACAGCAGTGAAAAGCAGCTAAACCCCATTATAAAAATCAATTACTTTTAAAAACCCGTGAAACAAAGACAGTGAAAGAGAGAGAAATTCTTACAAAATTCGTTCAGGGGCTGTGATGCCACCTGGATTGACCATATCTAGACCCACAGCTGATTGAGACATAAGGGTGGACACTCTTGGGGCTGAGAGGTTTGGTGAGGTTGGGTGAGGAAACGCAGACCCTTTAAATAATACTGCGTGGTACCCATCCCATGGGTCCCAAATCTCCAGGTTCAAGGGCATCTTCCTACATGGAAAACATGCATGAGAAACCCAGAAGATGGTACACCGTGTGATCGGGAAAGGTTTCCAAAACGCACCTCATTTCTCATCTCCTTGTGCTCGGGTTCGCCATTCCAGCCGCTTTACTATCAATCTCCCTCCTTGGAGAATCAGCACCTTTAACCTCCTGTTCCGTACAGGTTGCAATTTGTCCTGAGGATGAACGGGAAGAGGGGGAACCAATGAGAGACTAGCTGCAGGTGATGGGACAGGCACAGGTCACTCTATTTTCCCATCAGGAAGAAGAATTAACCACAGGCTCAGCCTGCCGCCCGGGACCAGAATAGGGCCTGAAGCAATCCTGCGCTTTTGCGGCCAGCTCCCAAGAAAGCGAGTTGAAAAATGGAGCTCAGGGGCACTGCAATTCACAAACCTGCAGACTTATAAATGATAACTCTCGTCCACAAATATATTGAGGGAGGGCAACGAAGAGGGTTTGAAAGCAAGGCAGAATTGCAGGAAACAGATCTCAGGAGGGAGATTCGAATCGCCTTTAAAGAACAGGAAAAGCGGCAAAACCTCGACAATGATGCCCTTGGCCAAAAAGGGCGGATGCGTTTTTTCCTGAATATATTCAGGAAAAAACGCATCCGCCCTTTTTGGCCAACAAAGCAACCTGGAAAGGCAAATCAGCGCTACAAAGAAGTCTCGCTTCCCATCGGTCAAAAGGGCCATGCTGAATAAAGTGTCAAAACCAGAAATGCAGGACAGGCCATGGAGAAACGGGAGACTGGCTACGCTGATGGGCGGGATGTAAATTGCCAACAGCCACTCTGGAGAAGTGTACGGTGTGTCCTGAAACATCTAACAATCTCAGCTTAGAGAGCATAGGGCACTTCCACTCATGGGCGTATAAATTTGAAAACTAAAAATCAGCAAGACACAGGCACCCCAAAGTTTAGGGCTGCTCTGTTGACAAGAACCTCCACTTCGTTACACCTTAAATATCCCAGGAAAGAGAAAAATGGATAAAGAAGTTGTGGTCCTTATGTACAATGGAATATCACTCAACCATGAAATCAACGTCATAAGGCTAGTAGCAGCATGATGAGTGGATTTAGGTACGACAATTCTAAGTGAAATAAGTCACACAGAAAAGGACACTTATCATAAGATATCACTTATCGAGGGAATGTAAAAACCGCTACCCTTGAACTGAATTACAAAACAGAACAGAGTCACACGTTTAGAAAACACACTATGGCTGCTTAACGGGAAAGGTGAGGTGGGGTGATGCATAAAACAAGGGTTTCAAATTAGCTCAGATACCGTTCCATAAACCCAATATGTAATAGACAAGACCTACTCCTTGCTCAGTGAATTGGACTCAACACCCCTTATTCACCGCCCAAGAATATATCTGAATAGTAAGAATCTTAAAACCTATGTGTTGATATCTCTCTGTAAGTGAGTCAAGTGGGTGTAAAGCGGCATAAACACAGCACTGAAAAGCAGCTAAACCCCATTATAAAAATCAATTACTTTTAAAAACCCGTGAAACAAAGACAGTGAAAGAGAGAGAAATTCTTACAAAATTCGTTCAGGGGCTGTGATGCCACCTGGATTGACCATATCTAGACCCACAGCTGATTGAGACATAAGGGTGGACACTCTTGGGGCTGAGAGGTTTGGTGAGGTTGGGTGAGGAAACGCAGACCCTTTAAAGCAACACTGCGTGGTACCCATCCCATGGGTCCCAAATCTCCAGGTCCAAGGGCATCTACCTACATCGAAAACATGCATGAGAAACCCAGAAGATGGTACACCGTGTGATCGGGAAAGGTTTAAAAACGCACCTCATTTCTCATCTCCTTGTGCTCGGGTTCGCCATTCCAGCCGCTTTACTAGCAATCTCCCTCCTTGGAGAATCAGCACCTTTAACCTCCTGTTCCGTACAGGTTGCAATTTGTCCTGAGGATGAACGGGAAGAGGGGGAACCAATGAGAGACTAGCTCTAGGTGTTGGGACAGGCACAGGTCACTCTATTTTCCCATCAGGAAGAAGAATTAACCACAGGCTCAGCCTGCCGACCGGGACCAGAATAGGGCCTGAAGCAATCCTGCGCTTTTGCGGCCAGCTCCCAAGAAAGCGAGTTGAAAAATGGAGCTCAGGGGCACTGCAATTCACAAACCTGCAGACTTATAAATGATAACTCTCGTCCACAAATATATTGAGGGAAGGCAACGAAGAGGATTTGCAAGCAAGGCAGAAATGCAGGAAACAGATCTCAGGAGGGAGATTCGAATCGCCTTTAAAGAACAGGAAAAGCGGCAAAACCTCGACAATGATGCCCTTGGCCAAAAAGGGCGGATGCGTTTTTTCCTGAATATATTCAGGAAAAAACGCATCCGCCCTTTTTGGCCAACCAAGCAACCTGGAAAGGCAAATCAGCGCTACAAAGAAGTCTCGCTTCCCATCGGTCAAAAGGGCCATGCTGAATAAAGTGTCAAAACCAGAAATGCAGGACAGGCCATGGAGAAACGGGAGCCTGGCTACGCTGATGGGCGGGATGTAAATTGCCAACAGCCACTCTGGAGAAGTGTACGGTATGTCCTGAAACATCTAAAAAACTCAGCTTAGAGAGCATAGGGCACTTCCACTCATGGGCGTATAAATTGGGAAAACTAAAAATCAGCAAGACACAGGCACCACAAAGTTTAGGGCTGCTCTGTTGACAAGAACCTCCACTTCGTTACACCTTAAATATCCCAGGAAAGAGAAAAATGGATAAAGAAGTTGTGGTCCTTATGTACAATGGAATATCACTCAGCCATGAAATCAACGTCATAAGGCTAGTAGCAGCATGATGAGTGGATTTAGGTACGACGATTCTAAGTGAAATAAGTCACACAGAAAAAGACACTTATCATAAGATATCACTTATCGAGGGAATGTAAAAACCGCTACCCTTGAACTGAATTACAAAACAGAACAGAGTCACACGTTTAGAAAACACACTATGGCTGCTTAACGGGAAAGGTGAGGTGGGGTGATGCATAAAACAAGGGTTTCAAATTAGCTCAGATACCGTTCCATAAACCCAATATGTAATAGACAAGACCTACTCCTTGCTCAGTGAATTGGACTTAAAACCCCCTATTCACCGCCCAAGAATATATCTGACTGGTAAGAATCTTAAAACCTATGTATTGATATCTCTCTGTAAGTGAGTCAAGTGGGTGTAAAGCGGCATAAACACAGCAGTGAAAAGCAGCTAAACCCCATTATAAAAATCAATTACTTTTAAAAACCCGTGAAACAAAGACAGTGAAAGAGAGAGAAATTCTTACAAAATTCGTTCAGGGGCTGTGATGCCACCTGGATTGACCATATCTAGACCCACAGCTGATTGAGACATAAGGGTGGACACTCATGGGGCTGAGAGGTTTGGTGAGGTTGGGTGAGGAAACGCAGACCCTTTAAAGTAATACTGCGTGGTGCCCAACCCATGGGTCCCAAATCTCCAGGTTCAAGGGCATCTTCCTACATCGAAAACATGCATGAGAAACCCAGAAGATGGTACACCGTGTGATCGGGTAAGGTTTCAAAAACGCACCTCATTTCTCATCTCCTTGTGCTAGGGTTCGCCATTCCAGCCGCTTTACTAGCAATCTCCCTCCTTGGAGAATCAGCACCTTTAACCTACTGTTCCGTACAGGTTGCAATTTGTCCTGAGGATGAACGGGAAGAAGGGGAACCAATGAGAGACTAGCTCTAAGTGTTGGGACAGGCACAGGTCACTCTATTTTCCCATCAGGAAGAAGAATTAACCACAGGCTCAGCCTGCCGCCCGGGACCAGAATAGGGCCTGAAGCAATCCTGCGCTTTTGCGGCCAGCTCCCAAGAAAGCGAGTTGAAAAATGGAGCTCAGGGGCACTGCAATTCACAAACCTGCAGACTTATAAATGATAACTCTCGTCCACAAATATATTGAGGGAAGGCAACGAAGAGGATTGGAACGCAAGGCAGAATTGCAGGAAACAGATCTCAGGAGGGAGATTCGAATCGCCTTTAAAGAACAGGAAAAGCGGCAAAACCTCGACAATGATGCCCTTGGCCAAAAAGGGCGTACGCGTTTTTTCCTGAATATGTTCACGAAAAAACGCATCCGCCCTTTTTGGCCAACCAAGCAACCTGGAAAGGCAAATCAGCGCTACAAAGAAGTCTCGCTTCCCATCGGTCAAAAGGGCCATGCTGAATAAAGTGTCAAAACCAGAAATGCAGGACAGGCCATGGAGAAACGGGAGCCTGGCTACGCTGATGGGCGGGATGTAAATTGCCAAGAGCCACTCTGGAGAAGTGTACGGTGTGTCCTGAAACATCTAAAAAACTCAGCTTAGAGAGCATAGGGCACTTCCACTCATGGGCGTATAAATTGGGAAAACTAAAAATCAGCAAGACACAGGCACCCCAAAGTTTAGGGCTGCTCTGTTGACAAGAACCTCCACTTCGTTACACCGTAAATATCCCAGGAAAGAGAAAAATGGATAAAGAAGTTGTGGTCCTTATGTACAATGGAATATCACTCAGCCGTGAAATCAACGTCATAAGGCTAGTAGCAGCATGATGAGTGGATTTAGGTACGACGATTCTAAGTGAAATAAGTCACACAGAAAAAGACACTTATCATAAGATATCACTTATAGAGGGAATGTAAAAACCGCTACCCTTGAACTGAATTACAAAACAGAAGAGAGTCACACGTTTAGAAAACACACAATAGCTGCTTAACGGGAAAGGTGAGGTGGGGTGATACATAAAACAAGGGTTTCAAATTAGCTCAGATACCGTTCCATAAACCCAATATGTAATAGACAAGACCTACTCCTTGCTCAGTGAAGTGGACTCAACACCCCATATTCACCGCCCAAGAATATATCTGACTAGTAAGAATCTTAAAACCTATGTATTGATATCTCTCTGTAAGTGAGTCAAGTGGGTGTAAAGCGGCATAAACACAGCAGTGAAAAGCAGCTAAACCCCATTATAAAAATCAATTACTTTTAAAAACCCGTGAAACAAAGACAGTGAAAGAGAGAGAAATTCTTACAAAATTCGTTCAGGGGTTGTGATGCCACCTGGATTGACCATATCTAGACACACAGCTGATTGAGACATAAGGGTGGACACTCTTGGGGCTGAGAGGTTTGGTGAGGTTGGGTGAGGAAACGCAGACCCTTTAAAGTAATACTGCGTGGTACCCATCCCATGGGTCCCAAACCTCCAGGTTCAAGGGCATCTTCCTACATCGAAAACATGCATGAGAAACCCAGAAGAGGGTACACCGTGTGATCGGGAAAGGTTTCCAAAACGCACCTCATTTCTCATCTCCTTGTGCTCGGGTTCGCCATTCCAGCCGCTTTACTAGCAATCTCCCTCCTTGGAGAATCAGCACCTTTAACCTCCTGTTCCGTACAGGTTACAATTTGTCCTGAGGATGAACGGGAAGAGGGGGAACCAATGAGAGACTAGCTCTAGGTGTTGGGACAGGCACAGGTCACTCTATTTTCCCATCAGGAAGAAGAATTAACCACAGGCTCAGCCTGCCGCCCGGGACCAGAATAGGGCCTGAAGCAATCCTGCGCTTTTGCGGCCAGCTCCCAAGAAAGCGAGTTGAAAAATGGAGCTCAGGGGCACTGCAATTCACAAACCTGCAGACTTATAAATGATAACTCTCGTCCACAAATATATTGAGGGAAGGCAACGAAGAGGATTCGAAAGCAAGGCAGAATTGCAGGAAACAGATCTCAGGAGGGAGATTCGAATCGCCTTTAAAGAACAGGAAAAGCGGCAAAACCTCGACAATGATGCCCTTGGCCAAAAAGGGCGGATGCGTTTTTTCCTGAATATATTCAGGAATAAACGCATCCGCCCTTTTTGGCCAACCAAGCAACCTGGAAAGGCAAATCAGCGCTACAAAGAAGTCTCGCTTCCCATCGGTCAAAAGGGCCATGCTGAATAAAGTGTCAAAACCAGAAAGGTAGGACAGGCCATGGAGAAACGGGAGCCTGGCTATGCTGGTGGGCGGGATGTAAATTGCCAACAGCCACTCTGGAGAAGTGTACTGTGTGTCCTGAAACGTCTAAAAAACTCAGCTTAGAGAGCATAGGGCACTTCCACTCATGGGCGTATAAATTGGGAAAACTAAAAATCAGCAAGACACAGGCACCCCAAAGTTTAGGGCTGCTCTGTTGACAAAAACCTCCACTTCGTTACACCTTAAATATCCCAGGAAAGAGAAAAATTGATAAAGAAGTTGTGGTGCTTATGTACAATGGAATATCACTACGCCATGAAATCAACGTCATAAGGCTAGTAGCAGCATGATGAGTGGATTTAGGTACGACGATTCTAAGTGAAATAAGTCACACAGAAAGAGCCACTTATCATAAGATATCACTTATAGAGGGAATGTAAAAACCGCTACCCTTGAACTGAATTACAAAACAGAACAGAGTCACACGTTTAGAAAACACACTATGGCTGCTTAACGGGAAAGGTGAGGTGGGGTGATGCATAAAACAAGGGTTTCAAATTAGCTCAGATACCGTTCCATAAACCCAAAATGTAATAGACAAGGCCTACTCCTTGCTCAGTGAATTGGACTCAACACCCCCTATTCACCGCCCAAGAATATATCTGACTAGTAAGAATCTTGAAACCTATGTATTGATATCTATCTGTAAGTGAGTCAAGTGGGTGTAAAGCGGCAGAAACACAGCAGTGAAAAGCAGCTAAACCTCATTATAAAAATCAATTACTTTTAAAAACCCGTGAAACAGAGACAGTGAAAGAGAGAGAAATTCTTACAAAATTCGTTCAGGGGCTGTGATGCCACCTGGATTGACCATATCGAGACCCACAGCTGATTGAGACATAAGGGTGGACACTCTTGGGGCTGAGAGGTGTGGTGAGGTTGGGTGAGGAAACGCAGACCCTTTAAAGTAATACTGCGTGGTACCCATCCCGTGGGTCCCAAATCTCCAGGTTCAAGGGCATCTTCCTACATCGAAAACATGCATGAGAAACCCAGAAGATGGTACACCGTGTGATCGGGAAAGGTTTCCAAAACGCACCTCATTTCTCATCTCCTTGTGCTCGGGTTCGCCATTCCAGCCGCTTTACTAGCAATCTCCCTCCTTGGAGAATCAGCACCTTTAACCTCCTGTTCCGTACAGGTTGCAATTTGTCCTGAGGATGAACGGGAAGAGGGGGAACCAATGAGAGACTAGCTCTAGGTGTTGGGACAGGCACAGGTCACTCTATTTTCCCATCAGGAAGAAGAATTAACCACAGGCTCAGCCTGCCGCCCGGGACCAGAATAGGGCCTGAAGCAATCCTGCGCTTTTGCGGCCAGCTCCCAAGAAAGCGAGTTGAAAAATGGAGCTCAGGGGCACTGCAATTCACAAACCTGCAGACTTATAAATGATAACTCTCCTCCACAAATATATTGAGGGAAGGTAACGAAGAGGATTTGAAAGCAAGGCAGAATTGCAGGAAACGGGTTTCAGGAGGGAGATTCGCATTGCCTTTAAAGCACAGGAAAAGCGGCAAAACCTCGACAATGATGCCCTTGGCCAAAAAGGGCGGATGCGTTTTTTCCTGAATATATTCAGGAAAAAACGCATACGCCCTTTTTAGCCAACCAAGCAACCTGGAAAGGCAAATCAGCGCTACAAAGAAGTCTCGCTTCCCATTGGTCAAAAGGGCCATGCTGAATAAAGTGTCAAAACCAGAAAGGCAGGACACGCCATGGAGAAACGGGAGCCTGGTTACTCTGGTGGGCGGGATGTAAATTGCCAACAGCCACTCTGGAGAAATGTATTCTGTGTCCTGAAACGTCTAAAAAACTCAGCTTAGAGAGCAAAGGGCACTTCCACTCATGGGCGTATAAATTGGGAAATCTAAAAATCAGCAAGACACAGGCACCCCAAACTTTAGGGCTGCTCTGTTGACAAAAACCTCCCCTTCGTTACTCCTTAAATATCCCAGGAAAGAGAAAAATGGATAAAGAAGTTGTGGTCCTTATGTACAATGGAATATCACTCAGCCATGAAATCAACGTCATAAGGCTAGTAGCAGCATGATGAGTGGATTTAGGTACGACGATTCTAAATGAAATAAGTCACACAGAAAAAGACACTTATCATAAGATATCACTTATAGAGGGAATGTAAAAACCGCTACCCTTGAACTGAATTACAAAACAGAACAGAGTCACACGCTTAGAAAACACACTATGGCTGCTTAACGGGAAAGGTGAGGTGGGGTGATGCATAAAACAAGGGTTTCAAATTAGCTCAGATACCTTTCCATAAACGCAATATGTAATAGACAAGGCCTACTCCTTGCTCAGTGAATTGGACTCAACACCCCCTATTCACCACCCAAGAATATATCTGACTAGTAAGAATCTTAAAACCTATGTATTGATATCTCTCTGTAAGTGAGTCAAGTGGGTGTAAAGTGGCAGAAACACAGCAGTGAAAAGCAGCTACACCCCATTATAAAAATCAATTACTTTTAAAAACCCGTGAAACAAAGACAGTGAAAGAGAGAGAAATTCTTACAAAATTCGTTCAGGGGCTGTGATGCCACCTGGATTGACCATATCTAGACCCACAGCTGATTGAGACATAAGGGTGGACACTCTTGGGGCTGAGAGGTTTGGTGAGGTTGTGTGAGGAAACGCAGACCCTTTAAAGTAATACTGCGTGGTGCCCATCCCATGGGTCCCAAATCTCCAGGTTCAAGGGCATCTTCCTACATCGAAAACATGCATGAGAAACCCAGAAGACGGTACACCGTGTGATCGGGCAAGGTTTCCAAAACGCACCTCATTTCTCATCTCCTTGTGCTCGGGTTCGCCATTCCAGCCGCTTTACTAGCAATCTCCCTCCTTGGAGAATCAGCACCTTTAACCTCCTGTTCCGTACAGGTTGCAATTTGTCCTGAGGATGAACGGGAAGAAGGGGAACCAATGAGAGACTAGCTCTAAGTGTTGGGACAGGCACAGGTCACTCTATTTTCCCATCAGGAAGAAGAATTAACCACAGGCTCAGCCTGCCGCCCGGGACCAGAATAGGGCCTGAAGCAATCCTGCGCTTTTGCGGCCAGCTCCCAAGAAAGCGAGTTGAAAAATGGAGCTCAGGGGCACTGCAATTCACAAACCTGCAGACTTATAAATGATAACTCTCGTCCACAAATATATTGAGGGAAGGCAACGAAGAGGATTGGAAAGCAAGGCAGAATTGCAGGAAACAGATCTCAGGAGGGAGATTCAAATCGCCTTTAAAGAACAGGAAAAGCGGCAAAACCTCGACAATGATGCCCTTGGCCAAAAAGGGCGTACGCGTTTTTTCCTGAATATGTTCACGAAAAAACGCATCCGCCCTTTTTGGCCAACCAAGCAACCTGGAAAGGCAAATCAGCGCTACAAAGAAGTCTCGCTTCCCATCGGTCAAAAGGGCCATGCTGAATAAAGTGTCAAAACCAGAAATGCAGGACAGGCCATGGAGAAACGGGAGCCTGGCTACGCTGATGGGCGGGATGTAAATTGCCAACAACCACTCTGGAGAAGTGTACGGTGTGTCCTGAAACATCTAAAAAACTCAGCTTAGAGAGCATAGGGCACTTCCACTCATGGGCGTATAAATTGGGAAAACTAAAAATCAGCAAGACACAGGCACCCCAAAGTTTAGGGCTGCTCTGTTGACAAGAACCTCCACTTCGTTACACCTTAAATATCCCAGGAAAGAGAAAAATGGATAAAGAAGTTGTGGTCCTTATGTACAATGGAATATCACTCAGCCATGAAATCAACGTCATAAGGCTAGTAGCAGCATGATGAGTGGATTTCGGTACGACGATTCTAAGTGAAATAAGTCACACAGAAAAAGACACTTATCATAAGATATCACTTATCGAGGGAATGTAAAAACCGCTACCCTTGAACTGAATTACAAAACAGAACAGAGTCACACGTTTAGAAAACACACTATGGCTGCTTAACGGGAAAGGTGAGGTGGGCTGATGCATAAAACAAGGGTTTCAAATTAGCTCAGATACCGTTCCATAAACCCAATAGGTAATAGACAAGAGCTACTCCTTGCTCAGTGAATTGGACTCAGCACCCCCTATTCACCGCCCAAGAATATATCTGACTAGTAAGAATCTTAAAACCTATGTATTGATATCTCTCTGTAAGTGAGTCAAGTGGGTGTAAAGCGGCATAAACACAGCAGTGAAAAGCAGCTACACCCCATTATAAAAATCAATTACTTTTAAAAACCCGTGAAACAAAGACAGTGAAAGAGAGAGAAATTCTTACAAAATTCGTTCAGGGGCTGTGATGCCACCTGGATTGACCATATCTAGACCCACAGCTGATTGAGACATAAGGGTGGACACTCTTGGGGCTGAGAGGTTTGGTGAGGTTGGGTGAGGAAACGCAGACCCTTTAAAGTAATACTGCGTGGTTCCCATCCCATGGGTCCCAAATCTCCAGGTTCAAGGGCATCTTCCTACATCGAAAACATGCATGAGAAACCCAGAAGATGGTACACCGTGTGATCGGGCAAGGTTTCCAAAACGCACCTCATTTCTCATCTCCTTGTGCTCGGGTTCGCCATTCCAGCCGCTTTACTAGCAATCTCCCTCCTTGGAGAATCAGCTCCTTTAACCTCCTGTTCCGTACAGGTTGCAATTTGTCCTGAGGATGAACGGGAAGAAGGGGAACCATTGAGAGACTAGCTCTAAGTGTTGGGACAGGCACAGGTCACTCTATTTTCCCATCAGGAAGAAGAATTAACCACAGGCTCAGCCTGCCGCCCGGGACCAGAATAGGGCCTGACGCAATCCTGCGCTTTTGCGGCCAGCTCCCAAGAAAGCGAGTTGAAAAATGGAGCTCAGGGGCACTGCAATTCACAAACCTGCAGACTTATAAATGATAACTCTCGTCCACAAATATATTGAGGGAAGGCAACGAAGAGGATTGGAAAGCAAGGCAGAATTGCAGGAAACAGATCTCAGGAGGGAGATTCGAATCGCCTTTAAAGAACAGGAAAAGCGGCAAAACCTCGACAATGATGCCCTTGGCCAAAAAGGGCGTACGCGTTTTTTCCTGAATATGTTCACGAAAAAACGCATCCGCCCTTTTTGGCCAACCAAGCAACCTGGAAAGGCAAATCAGCGCTAAAAAGAAGTCTCGCTTCCCATCGGTCAAAAGGGCCATGCTGAATAAAGTGTCAAAACCAGAAATGCAGGACAGGCCATGGAGAAACGGGAGCCTGGCTACGCTGATGGGCGGGATGTAAATTGCCAACAGCCACTCTGGAGAAGTGTACGGTGTGTCCTGAAACATCTAAAAAACTCAGCTTAGAGAGCATAGGGCACTTCCACTCATGGGCGTATAAATTGGGAAAACTAAAAATCAGCAAGACACAGGCACCCCAAAGTTTAGGGCTGCTCTGTTGACAAGAACCTCCACTTCGTTACACCTTAAATATACCAGGAAAGAGAAAAATGGATAAAGAAGTTGTGGTCCTTATGTACAATGGAATATCACTCAGCCATGAAATCAACGTCATAAGGCTAGTAGCAGCATGATGAGTGGATTTAGGTACGACGATTCTAAGTGAAATAAGTCACACAGAAAAAGACACTTATCATAAGATATCACTTATCGAGGGAATGTAAAAACCGCTACCCTTGGACTGAATTACAAAACAGAACAGAGTCACACGTTTAGAAAACACACTATGGCTGCTTAACGGGAAAGGTGAGGTGGGGTGATGCATAAAACAAGGGTTTCAAATTAGCTCAGATACCGTTCCATAAACCCAATATGTAATAGACAAGACCTACTCCTTGCTCAGTGAATTGGACTCAACACCCCCTATTCACCGCCCAAGAATATATCTGACTAGTAAGAATCTTAAAACCTATGTATTGATATCTCTCTGTAAGTGAGTCAAGTGGGTGTAAAGCGGCATAAACACAGCAGTGAAAAGCAGCTACACCCCTTTATAAAAATCAATTACTTTTAAAAACCCGTGAAACAAAGACAGTGAAAGAGAGAGAAATTCTTACAAAATTCGTTCAGGGGCTGTGATGCCACCTGGATTGACCATATCTAGACCCACAGCTGATTGAGACATAAGGGTGGACACTCTTGGGGCTGAGAGGTTTGGTGAGGTTGGGTGAGGAAACGCAGACCCTTTAAAGTAATACTGCGTGGTGCCCATCCCATGGGTCCCAAATCTCCAGGTTCAAGGGCATCTTCCTACATCGAAAACATGCATGAGAAACCCAGAAGATGGTACACCGTGTGACCGGGCAAGGTTTCCAAAACGCACCTCATTTCTCATCTCCTTGTGCTAGGGTTCGCCATTCCAGCCGCTTTACTAGCAATCTCCCTCCTTGGAGAATCAGCACCTTTAACCTCCTGTTCCGTACAGGTTGCAATTTGTCCTGAGGATGAACGGGAAGAAGGGGAACCAATGAGAGACTAGCTCTAAGTGTTGGGACAGGCACAGGTCACTCTATTTTCCCATCAGGAAGAAGAATTAAGCACAGGCTCAGCCTGCAGCCCGGGAACACAATAGGGCCTGAAGCAATCCTGCGCTTTTGCGGCCAGCTCCCAAAAAAGCGAGTTGAAAAATGGAGCTCAGGGGCACTGCAATTCACAAACCTGCAGACTTATAAATGATAACTCTCGTCCACAAATATATTGAGGGAAGGCAACAAAGAGGATTTGAAAGCAAGGCAGAATTGCAGGAAACAGATCTCAGGAGGGAGATTCGAATCGCCTTTAAAGAACAGGAAAAGCGGCAAAACCTCGACAATGATGCCCTTGGCCAAAAAGGGCGTACGCGTTTTTTCCTGAATATGTTCACGAAAAAACGCATCCGCCCTTTTTGGCCAACCAAGCAACCTGGAAAGGCAAATCAGCGCTACAAAGAAGTCTCACTTCCCATCGGTCAAAAGGGCCATGCTGAATAAAGTGTCAAAACCAGAAATGCAGGACAGGCCATGGAGAAACGGGAGCCTGGCTACGCTGATGGGCGGGATGTAAATTGCCAACAGCCACTCTGGAGAAGTGTACGGTGTGTCCTGAAACTTCTAAAAATCTCAGCTTAGAGAGCATAGGGCACTTCCACTCATGGGCGTATAAATTGGGAAAATTAAAAATCAGCAAGACACAGGCACCCCAAAGTTTAGGGCTGCTCTGTTGACAAGAACCTCCACTTCGTTACACCTTAAATATCCCAGGAAAGAGAAAAATGGATAAAGAAGTTGTGGTCCTTATGTACAATGGAATATCACTCAGCCATGAAATCAACGTCATAAGGCTAGTAGCAGCATGATGAGTGGATTTAGGTACGACGATTCTAAGTGAAATAAGTCACACAGAAAAAGACACTTATCATAAGATATCACTTATCGAGGGAATGTAAAAACCGCTACCCTTGAACTGAATTACAAAACAGAACAGAGTCACACGTTTAGAAAACACACTATGGCTGCTTAACGGGAAAGGTGAGGTGGGGTGATGCATAAAACAAGGGTTTCAAATTAGCTCAGATACCGTTCCATAAACCCAATATGTAATAGACAAGACCTACTCCTTGCTCAATGAATTGGACTCAAAACCCCCTATTCACCGCCCAAGAATATATCTGACTGGTAAGAATCTTAAAACCTATGTATTGATATCTCTCTGTAAGTGAGTCAAGTGGGTGTAAAGCGGCATAAACACAGCAGTGAAAAGCAGCTAAACCCCATTATAAAAATCAATTACTTTTAAAAACCCGTGAAACAAAGACAGTGAAAGAGAGAGAAATTCTTACAAAATTCGTTCAGGGGCTGTGATGCCACCTGGATTGACCATATCTAGACCCACAGCTGATTGAGACATAAGGGTGGACACTCTTGGGGCTGAGAGGTTTGGTGAGGTTGGGTGAGGAAACGCAGACCCTTTAAATAATACTGCGTGGTACCCATCCCATGGGTCCCAAATCTCCAGGTTCAAGGGCATCTTCCTACATGGAAAACATGCATGAGAAACCCAGAAGATGGTACACCGTGTGATCGGGAAAGGTTTCCAAAACGCACCTCATTTCTCATCTCCTTGTGCTCGGGTTCGCCATTCCAGCCGCTTTACTATCAATCTCCCTCCTTGGAGAATCAGCACCTTTAACCTCCTGTTCCGTACAGGTTGCAATTTGTCCTGAGGATGAACGGGAAGAGGGGGAACCAATGAGAGACTAGCTGCAGGTGATGGGACAGGCACAGGTCACTCTATTTTCCCATCAGGAAGAAGAATTAACCACAGGCTCAGCCTGCCGCCCGGGACCAGAATAGGGCCTGAAGCAATCCTGCGCTTTTGCGGCCAGCTCCCAAGAAAGCGAGTTGAAAAATGGAGCTCAGGGGCACTGCAATTCACAAACCTGCAGACTTATAAATGATAACTCTCGTCCACAAATATATTGAGGGAGGGCAACGAAGAGGGTTTGAAAGCAAGGCAGAATTGCAGGAAACAGATCTCAGGAGGGAGATTCGAATCGCCTTTAAAGAACAGGAAAAGCGGCAAAACCTCGACAATGATGCCCTTGGCCAAAAAGGGCGGATGCGTTTTTTCCTGAATATATTCAGGAAAAAACGCATCCGCCCTTTTTGGCCAACAAAGCAACCTGGAAAGGCAAATCAGCGCTACAAAGAAGTCTCGCTTCCCATCGGTCAAAAGGGCCATGCTGAATAAAGTGTCAAAACCAGAAATGCAGGACAGGCCATGGAGAAACGGGAGACTGGCTACGCTGATGGGCGGGATGTAAATTGCCAACAGCCACTCTGGAGAAGTGTACGGTGTGTCCTGAAACATCTAACAATCTCAGCTTAGAGAGCATAGGGCACTTCCACTCATGGGCGTATAAATTTGAAAACTAAAAATCAGCAAGACACAGGCACCCCAAAGTTTAGGGCTGCTCTGTTGACAAGAACCTCCACTTCGTTACACCTTAAATATCCCAGGAAAGAGAAAAATGGATAAAGAAGTTGTGGTCCTTATGTACAATGGAATATCACTCAACCATGAAATCAACGTCATAAGGCTAGTAGCAGCATGATGAGTGGATTTAGGTACGACAATTCTAAGTGAAATAAGTCACACAGAAAAGGACACTTATCATAAGATATCACTTATCGAGGGAATGTAAAAACCGCTACCCTTGAACTGAATTACAAAACAGAACAGAGTCACACGTTTAGAAAACACACTATGGCTGCTTAACGGGAAAGGTGAGGTGGGGTGATGCATAAAACAAGGGTTTCAAATTAGCTCAGATACCGTTCCATAAACCCAATATGTAATAGACAAGACCTACTCCTTGCTCAGTGAATTGGACTCAACACCCCTTATTCACCGCCCAAGAATATATCTGAATAGTAAGAATCTTAAAACCTATGTGTTGATATCTCTCTGTAAGTGAGTCAAGTGGGTGTAAAGCGGCATAAACACAGCACTGAAAAGCAGCTAAACCCCATTATAAAAATCAATTACTTTTAAAAACCCGTGAAACAAAGACAGTGAAAGAGAGAGAAATTCTTACAAAATTCGTTCAGGGGCTGTGATGCCACCTGGATTGACCATATCTAGACCCACAGCTGATTGAGACATAAGGGTGGACACTCTTGGGGCTGAGAGGTTTGGTGAGGTTGGGTGAGGAAACGCAGACCCTTTAAAGCAACACTGCGTGGTACCCATCCCATGGGTCCCAAATCTCCAGGTCCAAGGGCATCTACCTACATCGAAAACATGCATGAGAAACCCAGAAGATGGTACACCGTGTGATCGGGAAAGGTTTAAAAACGCACCTCATTTCTCATCTCCTTGTGCTCGGGTTCGCCATTCCAGCCGCTTTACTAGCAATCTCCCTCCTTGGAGAATCAGCACCTTTAACCTCCTGTTCCGTACAGGTTGCAATTTGTCCTGAGGATGAACGGGAAGAGGGGGAACCAATGAGAGACTAGCTCTAGGTGTTGGGACAGGCACAGGTCACTCTATTTTCCCATCAGGAAGAAGAATTAACCACAGGCTCAGCCTGCCGACCGGGACCAGAATAGGGCCTGAAGCAATCCTGCGCTTTTGCGGCCAGCTCCCAAGAAAGCGAGTTGAAAAATGGAGCTCAGGGGCACTGCAATTCACAAACCTGCAGACTTATAAATGATAACTCTCGTCCACAAATATATTGAGGGAAGGCAACGAAGAGGATTTGCAAGCAAGGCAGAAATGCAGGAAACAGATCTCAGGAGGGAGATTCGAATCGCCTTTAAAGAACAGGAAAAGCGGCAAAACCTCGACAATGATGCCCTTGGCCAAAAAGGGCGGATGCGTTTTTTCCTGAATATATTCAGGAAAAAACGCATCCGCCCTTTTTGGCCAACCAAGCAACCTGGAAAGGCAAATCAGCGCTACAAAGAAGTCTCGCTTCCCATCGGTCAAAAGGGCCATGCTGAATAAAGTGTCAAAACCAGAAATGCAGGACAGGCCATGGAGAAACGGGAGCCTGGCTACGCTGATGGGCGGGATGTAAATTGCCAACAGCCACTCTGGAGAAGTGTACGGTATGTCCTGAAACATCTAAAAAACTCAGCTTAGAGAGCATAGGGCACTTCCACTCATGGGCGTATAAATTGGGAAAACTAAAAATCAGCAAGACACAGGCACCACAAAGTTTAGGGCTGCTCTGTTGACAAGAACCTCCACTTCGTTACACCTTAAATATCCCAGGAAAGAGAAAAATGGATAAAGAAGTTGTGGTCCTTATGTACAATGGAATATCACTCAGCCATGAAATCAACGTCATAAGGCTAGTAGCAGCATGATGAGTGGATTTAGGTACGACGATTCTAAGTGAAATAAGTCACACAGAAAAAGACACTTATCATAAGATATCACTTATCGAGGGAATGTAAAAACCGCTACCCTTGAACTGAATTACAAAACAGAACAGAGTCACACGTTTAGAAAACACACTATGGCTGCTTAACGGGAAAGGTGAGGTGGGGTGATGCATAAAACAAGGGTTTCAAATTAGCTCAGATACCGTTCCATAAACCCAATATGTAATAGACAAGACCTACTCCTTGCTCAGTGAATTGGACTTAAAACCCCCTATTCACCGCCCAAGAATATATCTGACTGGTAAGAATCTTAAAACCTATGTATTGATATCTCTCTGTAAGTGAGTCAAGTGGGTGTAAAGCGGCATAAACACAGCAGTGAAAAGCAGCTAAACCCCATTATAAAAATCAATTACTTTTAAAAACCCGTGAAACAAAGACAGTGAAAGAGAGAGAAATTCTTACAAAATTCGTTCAGGGGCTGTGATGCCACCTGGATTGACCATATCTAGACCCACAGCTGATTGAGACATAAGGGTGGACACTCATGGGGCTGAGAGGTTTGGTGAGGTTGGGTGAGGAAACGCAGACCCTTTAAAGTAATACTGCGTGGTGCCCAACCCATGGGTCCCAAATCTCCAGGTTCAAGGGCATCTTCCTACATCGAAAACATGCATGAGAAACCCAGAAGATGGTACACCGTGTGATCGGGTAAGGTTTCAAAAACGCACCTCATTTCTCATCTCCTTGTGCTAGGGTTCGCCATTCCAGCCGCTTTACTAGCAATCTCCCTCCTTGGAGAATCAGCACCTTTAACCTACTGTTCCGTACAGGTTGCAATTTGTCCTGAGGATGAACGGGAAGAAGGGGAACCAATGAGAGACTAGCTCTAAGTGTTGGGACAGGCACAGGTCACTCTATTTTCCCATCAGGAAGAAGAATTAACCACAGGCTCAGCCTGCCGCCCGGGACCAGAATAGGGCCTGAAGCAATCCTGCGCTTTTGCGGCCAGCTCCCAAGAAAGCGAGTTGAAAAATGGAGCTCAGGGGCACTGCAATTCACAAACCTGCAGACTTATAAATGATAACTCTCGTCCACAAATATATTGAGGGAAGGCAACGAAGAGGATTGGAACGCAAGGCAGAATTGCAGGAAACAGATCTCAGGAGGGAGATTCGAATCGCCTTTAAAGAACAGGAAAAGCGGCAAAACCTCGACAATGATGCCCTTGGCCAAAAAGGGCGTACGCGTTTTTTCCTGAATATGTTCACGAAAAAACGCATCCGCCCTTTTTGGCCAACCAAGCAACCTGGAAAGGCAAATCAGCGCTACAAAGAAGTCTCGCTTCCCATCGGTCAAAAGGGCCATGCTGAATAAAGTGTCAAAACCAGAAATGCAGGACAGGCCATGGAGAAACGGGAGCCTGGCTACGCTGATGGGCGGGATGTAAATTGCCAAGAGCCACTCTGGAGAAGTGTACGGTGTGTCCTGAAACATCTAAAAAACTCAGCTTAGAGAGCATAGGGCACTTCCACTCATGGGCGTATAAATTGGGAAAACTAAAAATCAGCAAGACACAGGCACCCCAAAGTTTAGGGCTGCTCTGTTGACAAAAACCTCCACTTCGTTACACCTTAAATATCCCAGGAAAGAGAAAAATTGATAAAGAAGTTGTGGTGCTTATGTACAATGGAATATCACTACGCCATGAAATCAACGTCATAAGGCTAGTAGCAGCATGATGAGTGGATTTAGGTACGACGATTCTAAGTGAAATAAGTCACACAGAAAGAGCCACTTATCATAAGATATCACTTATAGAGGGAATGTAAAAACCGCTACCCTTGAACTGAATTACAAAACAGAACAGAGTCACACGTTTAGAAAACACACTATGGCTGCTTAACGGGAAAGGTGAGGTGGGGTGATGCATAAAACAAGGGTTTCAAATTAGCTCAGATACCGTTCCATAAACCCAAAATGTAATAGACAAGGCCTACTCCTTGCTCAGTGAATTGGACTCAACACCCCCTATTCACCGCCCAAGAATATATCTGACTAGTAAGAATCTTGAAACCTATGTATTGATATCTATCTGTAAGTGAGTCAAGTGGGTGTAAAGCGGCAGAAACACAGCAGTGAAAAGCAGCTAAACCTCATTATAAAAATCAATTACTTTTAAAAACCCGTGAAACAGAGACAGTGAAAGAGAGAGAAATTCTTACAAAATTCGTTCAGGGGCTGTGATGCCACCTGGATTGACCATATCGAGACCCACAGCTGATTGAGACATAAGGGTGGACACTCTTGGGGCTGAGAGGTGTGGTGAGGTTGGGTGAGGAAACGCAGACCCTTTAAAGTAATACTGCGTGGTACCCATCCCGTGGGTCCCAAATCTCCAGGTTCAAGGGCATCTTCCTACATCGAAAACATGCATGAGAAACCCAGAAGATGGTACACCGTGTGATCGGGAAAGGTTTCCAAAACGCACCTCATTTCTCATCTCCTTGTGCTCGGGTTCGCCATTCCAGCCGCTTTACTAGCAATCTCCCTCCTTGGAGAATCAGCACCTTTAACCTCCTGTTCCGTACAGGTTGCAATTTGTCCTCAGGATGAACGGGAAGAGGGGGAACCAATGAGAGACTAGCTCTAGGTGTTGGGACAGGCACAGGTCACTCTATTTTCCCATCAGGAAGAAGAATTAACCACAGGCTCAGCCTGCCGCCCGGGACCAGAATAGGGCCTGAAGCAATCCTGCGCTTTTGCGGCCAGCTCCCAAGAAAGCGAGTTGAAAAATGGAGCTCAGGGGCACTGCAATTCACAAACCTGCAGACTTATAAATGATAACTCTCCTCCACAAATATATTGAGGGAAGGTAACGAAGAGGATTTGAAAGCAAGGCAGAATTGCAGGAAACGGGTTTCAGGAGGGAGATTCGCATTGCCTTTAAAGCACAGGAAAAGCGGCAAAACCTCGACAATGATGCCCTTGGCCAAAAAGGGCGGATGCGTTTTTTCCTGAATATATTCAGGAAAAAACGCATACGCCCTTTTTAGCCAACCAAGCAACCTGGAAAGGCAAATCAGCGCTACAAAGAAGTCTCGCTTCCCATTGGTCAAAAGGGCCATGCTGAATAAAGTGTCAAAACCAGAAAGGCAGGACACGCCATGGAGAAACGGGAGCCTGGTTACTCTGGTGGGCGGGATGTAAATTGCCAACAGCCACTCTGGAGAAATGTATTCTGTGTCCTGAAACGTCTAAAAAACTCAGCTTAGAGAGCAAAGGGCACTTCCACTCATGGGCGTATAAATTGGGAAATCTAAAAATCAGCAAGACACAGGCACCCCAAACTTTAGGGCTGCTCTGTTGACAAAAACCTCCCCTTCGTTACTCCTTAAATATCCCAGGAAAGAGAAAAATGGATAAAGAAGTTGTGGTCCTTATGTACAATGGAATATCACTCAGCCATGAAATCAACGTCATAAGGCTAGTAGCAGCATGATGAGTGGATTTAGGTACGACGATTCTAAATGAAATAAGTCACACAGAAAAAGACACTTATCATAAGATATCACTTATAGAGGGAATGTAAAAACCGCTACCCTTGAACTGAATTACAAAACAGAACAGAGTCACACGCTTAGAAAACACACTATGGCTGCTTAACGGGAAAGGTGAGGTGGGGTGATGCATAAAACAAGGGTTTCAAATTAGCTCAGATACCTTTCCATAAACGCAATATGTAATAGACAAGGCCTACTCCTTGCTCAGTGAATTGGACTCAACACCCCCTATTCACCACCCAAGAATATATCTGACTAGTAAGAATCTTAAAACCTATGTATTGATATCTCTCTGTAAGTGAGTCAAGTGGGTGTAAAGTGGCAGAAACACAGCAGTGAAAAGCAGCTAAACCCCATTATAAAAATCAATTACTTTTAAAAACCCGTTAAACAGAGACAGTGAAAGAGAGAAATTCTTACAAAATTCGTTCAGGGGCTGTGATGCCACCTGGATTGACCATATCTAGACCCAGAGCTGATTGAGACATAAGGGTGGACACTCTTGGGGCTGAGAGGTTTGGTGAGGTTGGGTGAGGAAACACAGACCCTTTAAAGTAATACTGCGTGGTACCCATCCCATGGTTCCCAAATCTCCAGGTTCAAGGTCATCTTCCTACATCGAAAACATGCATGAGAAACCCAGAAGATGGTAAACCGTGTGATCGGGAAAGGTTTCCAAAACGCACCTCATTTCTCATCTCCTTGTGCTCGGGTTCGCCATTCCAGCCGCTTTACTAGCAATCTCCCTCCTTGGAGAATCAGCACCTTTAACCTCCTGTTCCGTACAGGTTGCAATTTGTCCTGAGGACGAACGGGAAGAGGGGGAACCAATGAGAGACTAGCTCTAGGTGTTGGGACAGGCACAGGTCACTCTATTTTCCCATCAGGAAGAAGAATTAACCACAGGCTCAGCCTGCCGCCCGGGACCAGAATAGTGCCTGAAGCAATCCTGCGCTTTTGCGGCCAGCTCCCAAGAAAGCAAGTTGAAAAATGGAGCTCAGGGGCACTGCAATTCACAAACCTGCTGACTTATAAATGATAACTCTCGTCCCCAAATATATTGAGGGAAGGAAACGAAGAGGATTTGAAAGCAAGGCAGAATTGCAGGAAACAGATTTCAGGAGGGAGATTCGAATCGCCTTTAAAGAACAGGAAAAGCGGGAAAACCTCGACAATGATGCCCTTGGACAAAAAGGGCGGATGCGTTTTTTCCTGAATATATTCAGGAAAAAACGCATCCGCCCTTTTTGGCCAACCAAGCAACCTGGAAAGGCAAATCAGCGCTACAAAGAAGTCTCGCTTCCCATCGGTCAAAAGGGCCATGCTGAATAAAGTGTCAAAAGCAGAAATGCAGGACAGGCCATGGAGAAACAGGAGCCTGGCTACGCTGATGGGCGGGATGTAAATTGCCAACAGCCACTCTGGAGAAGGGTACGGTGTGTCCTGAAACATCTAAAAAACTCAGCTTAGAGAGCATAGGGCACTTCCACTCATGGGCGTATAAATTGGGAAAACTAAAAATCAGCAAGACACAGGCACCCCAAAGTTTAGGGCTGCTCTGTTGACAAGAACCTCCACTTCGTTACACCGTAAATATCCCAGGAAAGAGAAAAATGGATAAAGAAGTTGTGGTCCTTATGTACAATGGAATATCACTCAGCCGTGAAATCAACGTCATAAGGCTAGTAGCAGCATGATGAGTGGATTTAGGTACGACGATTCTAAGTGAAATAAGTCACACAGAAAAAGACACTTATCATAAGATATCACTTATAGAGGGAATGTAAAAACCGCTACCCTTGAACTGAATTACAAAACAGAAGAGAGTCACACGTTTAGAAAACACACAATAGCTGCTTAACGGGAAAGGTGAGGTGGGGTGATACATAAAACAAGGGTTTCAAATTAGCTCAGATACCGTTCCATAAACCCAATATGTAATAGACAAGACCTACTCCTTGCTCAGTGAATTGGACTCAACACCCCATATTCACCGCCCAAGAATATATCTGACTAGTAAGAATCTTAAAACCTATGTATTGATATCTCTCTGTAAGTGAGTCAAGTGGGTGTAAAGCGGCATAAACACAGCAGTGAAAAGCAGCTAAACCCCATTATAAAAATCAATTACTTTTAAAAACCCGTGAAACAAAGACAGTGAAAGAGAGAGAAATTCTTACAAAATTCGTTCAGGGGTTGTGATGCCACCTGGATTGACCATATCTAGACACACAGCTGATTGAGACATAAGGGTGGACACTCTTGGGGCTGAGAGGTTTGGTGAGGTTGGGTGAGGAAACGCAGACCCTTTAAAGTAATACTGCGTGGTACCCATCCCATGGGTCCCAAACCTCCAGGTTCAAGGGCATCTTCCTACATCGAAAACATGCATGAGAAACCCAGAAGAGGGTACACCGTGTGATCGGGAAAGGTTTCCAAAACGCACCTCATTTCTCATCTCCTTGTGCTCGGGTTCGCCATTCCAGCCGCTTTACTAGCAATCTCCCTCCTTGGAGAATCAGCACCTTTAACCTCCTGTTCCGTACAGGTTACAATTTGTCCTGAGGATGAACGGGAAGAGGGGGAACCAATGAGAGACTAGCTCTAGGTGTTGGGACAGGCACAGGTCACTCTATTTTCCCATCAGGAAGAAGAATTAACCACAGGCTCAGCCTGCCGCCCGGGACCAGAATAGGGCCTGAAGCAATCCTGCGCTTTTGCGGCCAGCTCCCAAGAAAGCGAGTTGAAAAATGGAGCTCAGGGGCACTGCAATTCACAAACCTGCAGACTTATAAATGATAACTCTCGTCCACAAATATATTGAGGGAAGGCAACGAAGAGGATTCGAAAGCAAGGCAGAATTGCAGGAAACAGATCTCAGGAGGGAGATTCGAATCGCCTTTAAAGAACAGGAAAAGCGGCAAAACCTCGACAATGATGCCCTTGGCCAAAAAGGGCGGATGCGTTTTTTCCTGAATATATTCAGGAAAAAACGCATCCGCCCTTTTTGGCCAACCAAGCAACCTGGAAAGGCAAATCAGCGCTACAAAGAAGTCTCGCTTCCCATCGGTCAAAAGGGCCATGCTGAATAAAGTGTCAAAACCAGAAAGGTAGGACAGGCCATGGAGAAACGGGAGCCTGGCTATGCTGGTGGGCGGGATGTAAATTGCCAACAGCCACTCTGGAGAAGTGTACTGTGTGTCCTGAAACGTCTAAAAAACTCAGCTTAGAGAGCATAGGGCACTTCCACTCATGGGCGTATAAATTGGGAAAACTAAAAATCAGCAAGACACAGGCACCCCAAAGTTTAGGGCTGCTCTGTTGACAAAAACCTCCACTTCGTTACACCTTAAATATCCCAGGAAAGAGAAAAATTGATAAAGAAGTTGTGGTGCTTATGTACAATGGAATATCACTACGCCATGAAATCAACGTCATAAGGCTAGTAGCAGCATGATGAGTGGATTTAGGTACGACGATTCTAAGTGAAATAAGTCACACAGAAAGAGCCACTTATCATAAGATATCACTTATAGAGGTAATGTAAAAACCGCTACCCTTGAACTGAATTACAAAACAGAACAGAGTCACACGTTTAGAAAACACACTATGGCTGCTTAACGGGAAAGGTGAGGTGGGGTGATGCATAAAACAAGGGTTTCAAATTAGCTCAGATACCGTTCCATAAACCCAAAATGTAATAGACAAGGCCTACTCCTTGCTCAGTGAATTGGACTCAACACCCCCTATTCACCGCCCAAGAATATATCTGACTAGTAAGAATCTTGAAACCTATGTATTGATATCTATCTGTAAGTGAGTCAAGTGGGTGTAAAGCGGCAGAAACACAGCAGTGAAAAGCAGCTAAACCTCATTATAAAAATCAATTACTTTTAAAAACCCGTGAAACAGAGACAGTGAAAGAGAGAGAAATTCTTACAAAATTCGTTCAGGGGCTGTGATGCCACCTGGATTGACCATATCGAGACCCACAGCTGATTGAGACATAAGGGTGGACACTCTTGGGGCTGAGAGGTGTGGTGAGGTTGGGTGAGGAAACGCAGACCCTTTAAAGTAATACTGCGTGGTACCCATCCCGTGGGTCCCAAATCTCCAGGTTCAAGGGCATCTTCCTACATCGAAAACATGCATGAGAAACCCAGAAGATGGTACACCGTGTGATCGGGAAAGGTTTCCAAAACGCACCTCATTTCTCATCTCCTTGTGCTCGGGTTCGCCATTCCAGCCGCTTTACTAGCAATCTCCCTCCTTGGAGAATCAGCACCTTTAACCTCCTGTTCCGTACAGGTTGCAATTTGTCCTGAGGATGAACGGGAAGAGGGGGAACCAATGAGAGACTAGCTCTAGGTGTTGGGACAGGCACAGGTCACTCTATTTTCCCATCAGGAAGAAGAATTAACCACAGGCTCAGCCTGCCGCCCGGGACCAGAATAGGGCCTGAAGCAATCCTGCGCTTTTGCGGCCAGCTCCCAAGAAAGCGAGTTGAAAAATGGAGCTCAGGGGCACTGCAATTCACAAACCTGCAGACTTATAAATGATAACTCTCCTCCACAAATATATTGAGGGAAGGTAACGAAGAGGATTTGAAAGCAAGGCAGAATTGCAGGAAACGGGTTTCAGGAGGGAGATTCGCATTGCCTTTAAAGCACAGGAAAAGCGGCAAAACCTCGACAATGATGCCCTTGGCCAAAAAGGGCGGATGCGTTTTTTCCTGAATATATTCAGGAAAAAACGCATACGCCCTTTTTAGCCAACCAAGCAACCTGGAAAGGCAAATCAGCGCTACAAAGAAGTCTCGCTTCCCATTGGTCAAAAGGGCCATGCTGAATAAAGTGTCAAAACCAGAAAGGCAGGACACGCCATGGAGAAACGGGAGCCTGGTTACTCTGGTGGGCGGGATGTAAATTGCCAACAGCCACTCTGGAGAAATGTATTCTGTGTCCTGAAACGTCTAAAAAACTCAGCTTAGAGAGCAAAGGGCACTTCCACTCATGGGCGTATAAATTGGGAAATCTAAAAATCAGCAAGACACAGGCACCCCAAACTTTAGGGCTGCTCTGTTGACAAAAACCTCCCCTTCGTTACTCCTTAAATATCCCAGGAAAGAGAAAAATGGATAAAAAAGTTGTGGTCCTTATGTACAATGGAATATCACTCAGCCATGAAATCAACGTCATAAGGCTAGTAGCAGCATGATGAGTGGATTTAGGTACGACGATTCTAAATGAAATAAGTCACACAGAAAAAGACACTTATCATAAGATATCACTTATAGAGGGAATGTAAAAACCGCTACCCTTGAACTGAATTACAAAACAGAACAGAGTCACACGCTTAGAAAACACACTATGGCTGCTTAACGGGAAAGGTGAGGTGGGGTGATGCATAAAACAAGGGTTTCAAATTAGCTCAGATACCTTTCCATAAACGCAATATGTAATAGACAAGGCCTACTCCTTGCTCAGTGAATTGGACTCAACACCCCCTATTCACCACCCAAGAATATATCTGACTAGTAAGAATCTTAAAACCTATGTATTGATATCTCTCTGTAAGTGAGTCAAGTGGGTGTAAAGTGGCAGAAACACAGCAGTGAAAAGCAGCTAAACCCCATTATAAAAATCAATTACTTTTAAAAACCCGTTAAACAGAGACAGTGAAAGAGAGAAATTCTTACAAAATTCGTTCAGGGGCTGTGATGCCACCTGGATTGACCATATCTAGACCCAGAGCTGATTGAGACATAAGGGTGGACACTCTTGGGGCTGAGAGGTTTGGTGAGGTTGGGTGAGGAAACACAGACCCTTTAAAGTAATACTGCGTGGTACCCATCCCATGGTTCCCAAATCTCCAGGTTCAAGGGCATCTTCCTACATCGAAAACATGCATGAGAAACCCAGAAGATGGTAAACCGTGTGATCGGGAAAGGTTTCCAAAACGCACCTCATTTCTCATCTCCTTGTGCTCGGGTTCGCCATTCCAGCCGCTTTACTAGCAATCTCCCTCCTTGGAGAATCAGCACCTTTAACCTCCTGTTCCGTACAGGTTGCAATTTGTCCTGAGGACGAACGGGAAGAGGGGGAACCAATGAGAGACTAGCTCTAGGTGTTGGGACAGGCACAGGTCACTCTATTTTCCCATCAGGAAGAAGAATTAACCACAGGCTCAGCCTGCCGCCCGGGACCAGAATAGTGCCTGAAGCAATCCTGCGCTTTTGCGGCCAGCTCCCAAGAAAGCAAGTTGAAAAATGGAGCTCAGGGGCACTGCAATTCACAAACCTGCTGACTTATAAATGATAACTCTCGTCCCCAAATATATTGAGGGAAGGAAACGAAGAGGATTTGAAAGCAAGGCAGAATTGCAGGAAACAGATTTCAGGAGGGAGATTCGAATCGCCTTTAAAGCACAGGAAAAGCGGCAAAACCTCGACAATGATGCCCGTGGCCAAAAAGGGCGTATGCGTTTTTTCCTGAATATATTCAGGAAAAAACGCATACGCCCTTTTTGGCGAACCAAGCAACCTGGAAAGGCAAATCAGCGCTACAAAGAATTCTCGCTTCCCATCGGTCACAAGGGCCATGCTGAATAAAGTGTCAAAACCAGAAAGGCAGGACAGGCCATGGAGAAAGGGGAGCCTGGCTACGCTGATGGGCGGGATGTAAATTGCCAACAGCCACTCTGGAGAAATGTATTCTGTGTCCTGAAACGTCTAAAAAACTCGGCTTAGAGAGCAAAGGGCACTTCCACTCATGGGCGTATAAATTGGGAAATCTAAAAATCAGCAAGACACAGGCACCCCAAACTTTAGGGCTGCTCTGTTGACAAAAACCTCCACTTCGTTACTCCTTAAATATCCCAGGAAAGAGAAAAATGGATAAAGAAGTTGTGGTCCTTATGTACAATGGAATATCACTCAGCCATGAAATCAACGTCATAAGGCTAGTAGCAGCATGATGAGTGGATTTAGGTACGACGATTCTAAATGAAATAAGTCACACAGAAAAAGACACTTATCATAAGATATCACTTATAGAGGGAATGTAAAAACCGCTACCCTTGAACTGAATTACAAAACAGAACAGAGTCACACGCTTAGAAAACACACTATGGCTGCTTCACGGGAAAGGTGAGGTGGGGTGATGCATAAAACAAGGGTTTCAAATTAGCTCAGATACCTTTCCATAAACGCAATATGTAATAGACAAGGCCTACTCCTTGCTCAGTGAATTGGACTCAACACCCCCTATTCACCACCCAAGAATATATCTGACTAGTAAGAATCTTAAAACCTATGTATTGATATCTCTCTGTAAGTGAGTCAAGTGGGTGTAAAGTGGCAGAAACACAGCAGTGAAAAGCAGCTAAACCCCATTATAAAAATCAATTACTTTTAAAAACCCGTTAAACAGAGACAGTGAAAGAGAGAAATTCTTACAAAATTCGTTCAGGGGCTGTGATGCCACCTGGATTGACCATATCTAGACCCAGAGCTGATTGAGACATAAGGGTGGACACTCTTGGGGCTGAGAGGTTTGGTGAGGTTGGGTGAGGAAACACAGACCCTTTAAAGTAATACTGCGTGGTACCCATCCCAAGGTTCCCAAATCTCCAGGTTCAAGGGCATCTTCCTACATCGAAAACATGCATGAGAAACCCAGAAGATGGTACACTGTGTGATCGGGAAAGGTTTCCAAAACGCACCTCATTTCTCATCTCCTTGTGCTCGGGTTCGCCATTCCAGCTGCTTTAATAGCAATCTCCCTCCTTGGAGAATCAGCACCTTTAACCTCCTGTTCCGTATAGGTTGCAATTTGTCCTGAGGACGAACGGGAAGAGGGGGAACCAATGAGAGACTAGCTCTAGGTGTTGGGACAGGCACAGGTCACTCTATTTTCCCATCAGGAAGAAGAATTAACCACAGGCTCAGCCTGCCGCCCGGGACCAGAATAGGGCCTGAAGCAATCCTGCACTTTTGCGGCCAGCTCCCAAGAAAGCGAGTTGAAATATGGAGCTCAGGGGCACTGCAATTCACAAACCTGCAGACTTATAAATGATAACTCTCGTCCACAAATATATTGAGGGAAAGTAACGAAGAGGATTTGAAAGCAAGGTAGAATTGCAGGAAACGGGTTTCAGGAGGGAGATTCGCATCGCCTTTAAAGCACATGAAAAGCGGCAAAACCTCGACAATGATGCCCTTGGCCAAAAAGGGCGTATGCGTTTTTTCCTGAATATATTCAGGAAAAAACGCATACGCCCTTTTTGGCCAACCAAGCAACCTGGAAAGGCAAATCAGCGCTACAAAGAAGTCTCGCTTCCCATTGGTCAAAAGGGCCATGCTGAATAAAGTGTCAAAACCAGAAAGGTAGGACAGGCCATGGAGAAACGGGAGCCTGGCTACACTGGTGGGCGGGATGTAAATTGCCAACAGCCACTCTGGAGAAGTGTACTGTGTGTCCTGAAACGTCTAAAAAACTCAGCTTAGAGAGCATAGGGCACTTCCACTCATGGGCGTATAAATTGAGAAAACTAAAAATCAGCAAGACACAGGCACCCCAAAGTTTAGGGCTGCTCTGTTGACAAAAACCTCCACTTCATTACACCTTAAATATCCCAGGAAAGAGAAAAATTGATAAAGAAGTTGTGGTCCTTATGTACAATGGAATATCACTACGCCATGAAATCAACGTCATAAGGCTAGTAGCAGCATGATGAGTGGATTTAGGTACGACGAATCTAAGTGAAATAAGTCACACAGAAAAAGACACTTATCATAAGATATCACTTATAGAGGGAATGTAAAAACCGCTACCCTTGAACTGAATTACAAAACAAAACAGAGTCACACGTTTAGAAAACACACTATGGCTGCTTAACGGGAAAGGTGAGGTGGGGTGATGCATAAAACAAGGGTTTCAAATTAGCTCAGATACCTTTCCATAAACGCAATATGTAATAGACAAGGCCTACTCCTTGCTCAGTGAATTGGACTCAACACACCCTATTCACCACCCAAGAATATATCTGACTAGTAAGAATCTTAAAACCTATGTATTGATATCTCTCTGTAAGTGAGTCAAGTGGGTGTAAAGTGGCAGAAACACAGCAGTGAAAAGCAGCTAAACCCCATTATAAAAATCAATTACTTTTAAAAACCCGTTAAACAGAGACAGTGAAAGAGAGAGAAATTCTTACAAAATTCGTTCAGGGGCTGTGATGCCACCTGGATTGACCATATCTAGACCCAGAGCTGATTGAGACATAAGGGTGGACACTCTTGGGGCTGAGAGGTTTGGTGAGGTTGGGTGAGGAAACGCAGACCCTTTAAAGTAATACTGCGTGGTACCCATCCCATGGTTCCCAAATCTCCAGGTTCAAGGGCATCTTCCTACATCGAAAACATGCATGAGAAACCCAGAAGATGGTAAACCGTGTGATCGGGAAAGGTTTCCAAAACGCACCTCATTTCTCATCTCCTTGTGCTCGGGTTCGCCATTCCAGCCGCTTTACTAGCAATCTCCCTCCTTGGAGAATCAGCACCTTTAACCTCCTGTTCCGTACAGGTTGCAATTTGTCCTGAGGACGAACGGGAAGAGGGGGAACCAATGAGAGACTAGCTCTAGGTGTTGGGACAGGCACAGGTCACTCTATTTTCCCATCAGGAAGAAGAATTAACCACAGGCTCAGCCTGCCGCCCGGGACCAGAATAGTGCCTGAAGCAATCCTGCGCTTTTGCGGCCAGCTCCCAAGAAAGCGAGTTGAAAAATGGAGCTCAGGGGCACTGCAATTCACAAACCTGCAGACTTATAAATGATAACTCTCGTCCACAAATATATTGAGGGAAGGTAACGAAGAGGATTTGAAAGCAAGGCAGAATTGCAGGAAACAGATTTCAGGAGGGAGATTCGCATTGCCGTTAAAGCACAGGAAAAGCGGCAAAACCTCGACAATGATGCCCTTGGCCAAAAAGGGCGTATGCGTTTTTTCCTGAATATATTCAGGAAAAAACGCATACGCCCTTTTTAGCCAACCAAGCAACCTGGAAAGGCAAATCAGCGCTACAAAGAAGTCTCGCTTCCCATCGGTCACAAGGGCCATGCTGAATAAAGTGTCAAAACCAGAAAGGCAGGACAGGCCATGGAGAAAGGGGAGCCTGGCTACGCTGATGGGCGGGATGTAAATTGCCAACAGCCACTCTGGAGAAATGTATTCTGTGTCCTGAAACGTCTAAAAAACTCAGCTTAGAGAGCAAAGGGCACTTCCACTCATGGGCGTATAAATTGGGAAATCTAAAAATCAGCAAGACACAGGCACCCCAAAATTTAGGGCTGCTCTGTTGACAAAAACCTCCACTTCGTTACTCCTTAAATATCCCAGGAAAGAGAAAAATGGATAAAGAAGTTGTGGTCCTTATGTACAATGGAATATCACTCAGCCATGAAATCAACGTCATAAGGCTAGTAGCAGCATGATGAGTGGATTTAGGTACGACGATTCTAAATGAAATAAGTCACAGAGAAAAAGACACTTATCATAAGATATCACTTATAGAGGGAATGTAAAAACCGCTACCCTTGAACTGAATTACAAAACAGAACAGAGTCACACGCTTAGAAAACACACTATGGCTGCTTAACGGGAAAGGTGAGGTGGGGTGATGCATAAAACAAGGGTTTCAAATTAGCTCAGATACCTTTCCATAAACGCAATATGTAATAGACAAGGCCTACTCCTTGCTCAGTGAATTGGACTCAACACCCCCTATTCACCACCCAAGAATATATCTGACTAGTAAGAATCTTAAAACCTATGTATTGATATCTCTCTGTAAGTGAGTCAAGTGGGTGTAAAGTGGCAGAAACACAGCAGTGAAAAGCAGCTAAACCCCATTATAAAAATCAATTACTTTTAAAAACCCGTTAAACAGAGACAGTGAAAGAGAGAAATTCTTACAAAATTCGTTCAGGGGCTGTGATGCCACCTGGATTGACCATATCTAGACCCAGAGCTGATTGAGACATAAGGGTGGACACTCTTGGGGCTGAGAGGTTTGGTGAGGTTGGGTGAGGAAACACAGACCCTTTAAAGTAATACTGCGTGGTACCCATCCCATGGTTCCCAAATCTCCAGGTTCAAGGGCATCTTCCTACATCGAAAACATGCATGAGAAACCCAGAAGATGGTAAACCGTGTGATCGGGAAAGGTTTCCAAAACGCACCTCATTTCTCATCTCCTTGTGCTCGGGTTCGCCATTCCAGCCGCTTTACTAGCAATCTCCCTCCTTGGAGAATCAGCACCTTTAACCTCCTGTTCCGTACAGGTTGCAATTTGTCCTGAGGACGAACGGGAAGAGGGGGAACCAATGAGAGACTAGCTCTAGGTGTTGGGACAGGCACAGGTCACTCTATTTTCCCATCAGGAAGAAGAATTAACCACAGGCTCAGCCTGCCGCCCGGGACCAGAATAGTGCCTGAAGCAATCCTGCGCTTTTGCGGCCAGCTCCCAAGAAAGCGAGTTGAAAAATGGAGCTCAGGGGCACTGCAATTCACAAACCTGCAGACTTATAAATGATAACTCTCGTCCACAAATATATTGAGGGAAGGTAACAAAGAGGATTTGAAAGCAAGGCAGAATTGCAGGAAACGGGTTTCAGGAGGGAGATTCGCATCGCCTTTAAAGCACAGGAAAAGCGGCAAAACCTCGACAATGATGCCCTTGGCCAAAAAGGGCGGATGCGTTTTTTCCTGAATATATTCAGGAAAAAACGCATCCGCCCTTTTTGGCCAACCAAGCAACCTGGAAAGGCAAATCAGCGCTACAAAGAAGTCTCGCTTCCCATCGGTCAAAAGGGCCATGCTGAATAAAGTGTCAAAACCAGAAAGGCAGGACAGGCCATGGAGAAACGGGAGCCTGGCTACGCTGATGGGCGGGATGTAAATTGCCAACAGCCACTCTGGAGAAATGTATTCTGTTTCCTGAAACGTCTAAAAAACTCAGCTTAGAGAGCAAAGGGCACTTCCACTCATGGGCGTATAAATTGGGAAATCTAAAAATCAGCAAGACACAGGCACCCCAAACTTTAGGGCTGCTCTGTTGACAAAAACCTCCCCTTCGTTACTCCTTAAATATCCCAGGAAAGAGAAAAATTGATAAAGAAGTTGTGGTCCTTATGTACAATGGAATATCACTCAGCCGTGAAATCAACGTCATAAGGCTAGTAGCAGCATGATGAGTGGATTTAGGTACGACGATTCTAAATGAAATAAGTCACACAGAAAAAGACACTTATCATAAGATATCACTTACAGAGGGAATGTAAAAACCGCTACCCTTGAACTGAATTACAAAACAGAACAGAGTCACACGTTTAGAAAACACACTATGGCTGCTTAACGGGAAAGGTGAGGTGGGGTGATGCATAAAACAAGGGTTTCAAATTAGCTCAGATACCTTTCCATAAACGCAATATGTAATAGACAAGGCCTACTCCTTGCTCAGTGAATTGGACTCAACACCCCCTATTCACCACCCAAGAATATATCTGACTAGTAAGAATCTTAAAACCTATGTATTGATATCTCTCTGTAAGTGAGTCAAGTGGGTGTAAAGTGGCAGAAACACAGCAGTGAAAAGCAGCTAAACCCCATTATAAAAATCAATTACTTTTAAAAACCCGTGAAACAGAGACAGTGAAAGAGAGAGAAATTCTTACAAAATTCGTTCAGGGGCTGTGATGCCACCTGGATTGACCATATCTAGACCCAGAGCTGATTGAGACATAAGGGTGGACACTCTTGGGGCTGAGAGGTTTGGTGAGGTTGGGTGAGGAAACACAGACCCTTTAAAGTAATACTGCGTGGTACCCATCCCATGGTTCCCAAATCTCCAGGTTCAAGGGCATCTTCCTACATCGAAAACATGCATGAGAAACCCAGAAGATGGTAAACCGTGTGATCGGGAAAGGTTTCCAAAACGCACCTCATTTCTCATCTCCTTGTGCTCGGGTTCGCCATTCCAGCCGCTTTACTAGCAATCTCCCTCCTTGGAGAATCAGCACCTTTAACCTCCTGTTCCGTACAGGTTGCAATTTGTCCTGAGGACGAACGGGAAGAGGGGGAACCAATGAGAGACTAGCTCTAGGTGTTGGGACAGGCACAGGTCACTCTATTTTCCCATCAGGAAGAAGAATTAACCACAGGCTCAGCCTGCCGCCCGGGACCAGAATAGTGCCTGAAGCAATCCTGCGGTTTTGCGGCCAGCTCCCAAGAAAGCGAGTTGAAAAATGGAGCTCAGGGGCACTGCAATTCACAAACCTGCTGACTTATAAATGATAACTCTCGTCCCCAAATATATTGAGGGAAGGAAACGAAGAGGATTTGAAAGCAAGGCAGAATTGCAGGAAACAGATTTCAGGAGGGAGATTCGAATCGCCTTTAAAGCACAGGAAAAGCGGCAAAACCTCGACAATGATGCCCTTGGCCAAAAAGGGCGTATGCGTTTTTTCCTGAATATATTCAGGAAAAAACGCATACGCCCTTTTTGGCCAACCAAGCAACCTGGAAAGGCAAATCAGCGCTACAAAGAATTCTCGCTTCCCATCGGTCACAAGGGCCATGCTGAATAAAGTGTCAAAACCAGAAAGGCAGGACAGGCCATGGAGAAAGGGGAGCCTGGCTACGCTGATGGGCGGGATGTAAATTGCCAACAGCCACTCTGGAGAAATGTATTCTGTGTCCTGAAACGTCTAAAAAACTCAGCTTAGAGAGCAAAGGGCACTTCCACTCATGGGCGTATAAATTGGGAAATCTAAAAATCAGCAAGACACAGGCACCCCAAAATTTAGGGCTGCTCTGTTGACAAAAACCTCCACTTCGTTACTCCTTAAATATCCCAGGAAAGAGAAAAATGGATAAAGAAGTTGTGGTCCTTATGTACAATGGAATATCACTCAGCCATGAAATCAACGTCATAAGGCTAGTAGCAGCATGATGAGTGGATTTAGGTACGACGATTCTAAATGAAATAAGTCACAGAGAAAAAGACACTTATCATAAGATATCACTTATAGAGGGAATGTAAAAACCGCTACCCTTGAACTGAATTACAAAACAGAACAGAGTCACACGCTTAGAAAACACACTATGGCTGCTTAACGGGAAAGGTGAGGTGGGGTGATGCATAAAACAAGGGTTTCAAATTAGCTCAGATACCTTTCCATAAACGCAATATGTAATAGACAAGGCCTACTCCTTGCTCAGTGAATTGGACTCAACACCCCCTATTCACCACCCAAGAATATATCTGACTAGTAAGAATCTTAAAACCTATGTATTGATATCTCTCTGTAAGTGAGTCAAGTGGGTGTAAAGTGGCAGAAACACAGCAGTGAAAAGCAGCTAAACCCCATTATAAAAATCAATTACTTTTAAAAACCCGTTAAACAGAGACAGTGAAAGAGAGAAATTCTTACAAAATTCGTTCAGGGGCTGTGATGCCACCTGGATTGACCATATCTAGACCCAGAGCTGATTGAGACATAAGGGTGGACACTCTTGGGGCTGAGAGGTTTGGTGAGGTTGGGTGAGGAAACACAGACCCTTTAAAGTAATACTGCGTGGTACCCATCCCATGGTTCCCAAATCTCCAGGTTCAAGGGCATCTTCCTACATCGAAAACATGCATGAGAAACCCAGAAGATGGTAAACCGTGTGATCGGGAAAGGTTTCCAAAACGCACCTCATTTCTCATCTCCTTGTGCTCGGGTTCGCCATTCCAGCCGCTTTACTAGCAATCTCCCTCCTTGGAGAATCAGCACCTTTAACCTCCTGTTCCGTACAGGTTGCAATTTGTCCTGAGGACGAACGGGAAGAGGGGGAACCAATGAGAGACTAGCTCTAGGTGTTGGGACAGGCACAGGTCACTCTATTTTCCCATCAGGAAGAAGAATTAACCACAGGCTCAGCCTGCCGCCCGGGACCAGAATAGTGCCTGAAGCAATCCTGCGCTTTTGCGGCCAGCTCCCAAGAAAGCGAGTTGAAAAATGGAGCTCAGGGGCACTGCAATTCACAAACCTGCAGACTTATAAATGATAACTCTCGTCCACAAATATATTGAGGGAAGGTAACGAAGAGGATTTGAAAGCAAGGCAGAATTGCAGGAAACGGGTTTCAGGAGGGAGATTCGCATCGCCTTTAAAGCACAGGAAAAGCGGCAAAACCTCGACAATGATGCCCTTGGCCAAAAAGGGCGGATGCGTTTTTTCCTGAATATATTCAGGAAAAAACGCATACGCCCTTTTTGGCCAACCAAGCAACCTGGAAAGGCAAATCAGCGCTACAAAGAAGTCTCGCTTCCCATCGGTCAAAAGGGCCATGCTGAATAAAGTGTCAAAACCAGAAAGGCAGGACAGGCCATGGAGAAACGGGAGCCTGGCTACGCTGATGGGCGGGATGTAAATTGCCAACAGCCACTCTGGAGAAATGTATTCTGTGTCCTGAAACGTCTAAAAAACTCAGCTTAGAGAGCAAAGGGCACTTCCACTCATGGGCGTATAAATTGGGAAATCTAAAAATCAGCAAGACACAGGCACCCCAAACTTTAGGGCTGCTCTGTTGACAAAAACCTCCCCTTCGTTACTCCTTAAATATCCCAGGAAAGAGAAAAATTGATAAAGAAGTTGTGGTCCTTATGTACAATGGAATATCACTCAGCCGTGAAATCAACGTCATAAGGCTAGTAGCAGCATGATGAGTGGATTTAGGTACGACGATTCTAAATGAAATAAGTCACACAGAAAAAGACACTTATCATAAGATATCACTTACAGAGGGAATGTAAAAACCGCTACCCTTGAACTGAATTACAAAACAGAACAGAGTCACACGTTTAGAAAACACACTATGGCTGCTTAACGGGAAAGGTGAGGTGGGGTGATGCATAAAACAAGGGTTTCAAATTAGCTCAGATACCTTTCCATAAACGCAATATGTAATAGACAAGGCCTACTCCTTGCTCAGTGAATTGGACTCAACACCCCCTATTCACCACCCAAGAATATATCTGACTAGTAAGAATCTTAAAACCTATGTATTGATATCTCTCTGTAAGTGAGTCAAGTGGGTGTAAAGTGGCAGAAACACAGCAGTGAAAAGCAGCTAAACCCCATTATAAAAATCAATTACTTTTAAAAACCCGTTAAACAGAGACAGTGAAAGAGAGAGAAATTCTTACAAAATTCGTTCAGGGGATGTGATGCCACCTGGATTGACCATATCTAGACCCAGAGCTGATTGAGACATAAGGGTGGACACTCTTGGGGCTGAGAGGTTTGGTGAGGCTGGGTGAGGAAACACAGACCCTTTAAAGTAATACTGCGTGGTACCCATCCCATGGTTCCCAAATCTCCAGGTTCAAGGGCATCTTCCTACATCGAAAACATGCATGAGAAACCCAGAAGATGTTAAACCGTGTGATCGGGAAAGGTTTCCAAAACGCACCTCATTTCTCATCTCCTTGTGCTCGGGTTCGCCATTCCAGCCGCTTTACTAGCAATCTCCCTCCTTGGAGAATCAGCACCTTTAACCTCCTGTTCCGTACAGGTTGCAATTTGTCCTGAGGACGAACGGGAAGAGGGGGAACCAATGAGAGACTAGCTCTAGGTGTTGGGACAGGCACAGGTCACTCTATTTTCCCATCAGGAAGAAGAATTAACCACAGGCTCAGCCTGCTGCCCGGGACCAGAATAGTGCCTGAAGCAATCCTGCGCTTTTGCGGCCAGCTCCCAAGAAAGCGAGTTGAAAAATGGAGCTCAGGGGCACTGCAATTCACAAACCTGCAGACTTATAAATGATAACTCTCGTCCACAAATATATTGAGGGAAGGTAACGAAGAGGATTTGAAAGCAAGGCAGAATTGCAGGAAACGGGTTTCAGGAGGGAGATTCGCATCGCCTTTAAAGCACAGGAAAAGCGGCAAGACTTCAACAATGATGCCCTTGGCCAAAAAGGGCGTATGCGTTTTTTCCTGAATATATTCAGGAAAAAACGCATACGCCCTTTTTGGCCAACCAAGCAACCTGGAAAGGCAAATCAGAGCTACAAAGAAGTCTCGCTTCCCATCGGTCAAAAGGGCCATGCTGAATAAAGTGTCAAAACCAGAAAGGCAGGACAGGCCATGGAGAAACGGGAGCCTGGCTACGCTGATGGGCGGGATGTAAATTGCCAACAGCCACTCTGGAGAAATGTATTCTGTGTCCTGAAACGTCTAAAAAACTCAGCTTAGAGCGCAAAGGGCACTTCCACTCATGGGCGTATAAATTGGGAAATCTAAAAATCAGCAAGACACAGGCACCCCAAACTTTAGGGCTGCTCTGTTGACAAAAACCTCCCCTTCGTTACTCCTTAAATATCCCAGGAAAGAGAAAAATGGATAAAGAAGTTGTGGTCCTTATGTACAATGGAATATCACTCAGCCATGAAATCCACGTCATAAGGCTAGTAGCAGCATGATGAGTGGATTTAGGTACGACGATTCTAAATGAAATAAGTCACACAGAAAAAGACACTTATCATAAGATATCACTTATAGAGGGAATGTAAAAACCGCTACCCTTGAACTGAATTACAAAACAGAACAGAGTCACACGCTTAGAAAACACACTATGGCTGCTTAACGGGAAAGGTGAGGTGGGGTGATGCATAAAACAAGGGTTTCAAATTAGCTCAGATACCTTTCCATAAACGCAATATGTAATAGACAAGGCCTACTCCTTGCTCAGTGAATTGGACTCAACACCCCCTATTCACCACCCAAGAATATATCTGACTAGTAAGAATCTTAAAACCTATGTATTGATATCTCTCTGTAAGTGAGTCAAGTGGGTGTAAAGTGGCAGAAACACAGCAGTGAAAAGCAGCTAAACCCCATTATAAAAATCAATTACTTTTAAAAACCCGTTAAACAGAGACAGTGAAAGAGAGAAATTCTTACAAAATTCGTTCAGGGGCTGTGATGCCACCTGGATTGACCATATCTAGACCCAGAGCTGATTGAGACATAAGGGTGGACACTCTTGGGGCTGAGAGGTTTGGTGAGGTTGGGTGAGGAAACACAGACCCTTTAAAGTAATACTGCGTGGTACCCATCCCATGGTTCCCAAATCTCCAGGTTCAAGGGCATCTTCCTACATCGAAAACATGCATGAGAAACCCAGAAGATGGTAAACCGTGTGATCGGGAAAGGTTTCCAAAACGCACCTCATTTCTCATCTCCTTGTGCTCGGGTTCGCCATTCCAGCCGCTTTACTAGCAATCTCCCTCCTTGGAGAATCAGCACCTTTAACCTCCTGTTCCGTACAGGTTGCAATTTGTCCTGAGGACGAACGGGAAGAGGGGGAACCAATGAGAGACTAGCTCTAGGTGTTGGGACAGGCACAGGTCACTCTATTTTCCCATCAGGAAGAAGAATTAACCACAGGCTCAGCCTGCCGCCCGGGACCAGAATAGTGCCTGAAGCAATCCTGCGCTTTTGCGGCCAGCTCCCAAGAAAGCGAGTTGAAAAATGGAGCTCAGGGGCACTGCAATTCACAAACCTGCTGACTTATAAATGATAACTCTCGTCCCCAAATATATTGAGGGAAGGAAACGAAGAGGATTTGAAAGCAAGGCAGAATTGCAGGAAACAGATTTCAGGAGGGAGATTCGAATCGCCTTTAAAGCACAGGAAAAGCGGCAAAACCTCGACAATGACGCCCTTGGCCAAAAAGGGCGTATGCGTTTTTTCCTGAATATATTCAGGAAAAAACGCATACGCCCTTTTTGGCCAACCAAGCCACCTGGAAAGGCAAATCAGCGCTACAAAGAATTCTCGCTTCCCATCGGTCACAAGGGCCATGCTGAATAAAGTGTCAAAACCAGAAAGGCAGGACAGGCCATGGAGAAAGGGGAGCCTGGCTACGCTGATGGGCGGGATGTAAATTGCCAACAGCCACTCTGGAGAAATGTATTCTGTGTCCTGAAACGTCTAAAAAACTCAGCTTAGAGAGCAAAGGGCACTTCCACTCATGGGCGTATAAATTGGGAAATCTAAAAATCAGCAAGACACAGGGACCACAAACTTTAGGGCTGCTCTGTTGACAAAAACCTCCACTTCGTTACTCCTTAAATATCCCAGGAAAGAGAAAAATTGATAAAGAAGTTGTGGTCCTTATGTACAATGGAATATCACTCAGCCGTGAAATCAACGTCATAAGGCTAGTAGCAGCATGATGAGTGGATTTAGGTACGACGATTCTAAATGAAATAAGTCACACAGAAAAAGACACTTATCATAAGATATCACTTATAGAGGGAATGTAAAAACCGCTACCCTTGAACTGAATTACAAAACAGAACAGAGTCACACGTTTAGAAAACACACTATGGCTGCTTAACGGGAAAGGTGAGGTGGGGTGATGCATAAAACAAGGGTTTCAAATTAGCTCAGATACCTTTCCATAAACGCAATATGTAATAGACAAGGCCTACTCCTTGCTCAGTGAATTGGACTCAACACCCCCTATTCACCACCCAAGAATATATCTGACTAGTAAGAATCTTAAAACCTATGTATTGATATCTCTCTGTAAGTGAGTCAAGTGGGTGTAAAGTGGCAGAAACACAGCAGTGAAAAGCAGCTAAACCCCATTATAAAAATCAATTACTTTTAAAAACCCGTTAAACAGAGACAGTGAAAGAGAGAAATTCTTACAAAATTCGTTCAGGGGCTGTGATGCCACCTGGATTGACCATATCTAGACCCAGAGCTGATTGAGACATAAGGGTGGACACTCTTGGGGCTGAGAGGTTTGGTGAGGTTGGGTGAGGAAACACAGACCCTTTAAAGTAATACTGCGTGGTACCCATCCCATGGTTCCCAAATCTCCAGGTTCAAGGGCATCTTCCTACATCGAAAACATGCATGAGAAACCCAGAAGATGGTAAACCGTGTGATCGGGAAAGGTTTCCAAAACGCACCTCATTTCTCATCTCCTTGTGCTCGGGTTCGCCATTCCAGCCGCTTTACTAGCAATCTCCCTCCTTGGAGAATCAGCACCTTTAACCTCCTGTTCCGTACAGGTTGCAATTTGTCCTGAGGACGAACGGGAAGAGGGGGAACCAATGAGAGACTAGCTCTAGGTGTTGGGACAGGCACAGGTCACTCTATTTTCCCATCAGGAAGAAGAATTAACCACAGGCTCAGCCTGCCGCCCGGGACCAGAATAGTGCCTGAAGCAATCCTGCGCTTTTGCGGCCAGCTCCCAAGAAAGCGAGTTGAAAAATGGAGCTCAGGGGCACTGCAATTCACAAACCTGCAGACTTATAAATGATAACTCTCGTCCACAAATATATTGAGGGAAGGTAACGAAGAGGATTTGAAAGCAAGGCAGAATTGCAGGAAACGGGTTTCAGGAGGGAGATTCGCATCGCCTTTAAAGCACAGGAAAAGCGGCAAAACCTCGACAATGATGCCCTTGGCCAAAAAGGGCGGATGCGTTTTTTCCTGAATATATTCAGGAAAAAACGCATACGCCCTTTTTGGCCAACCAAGCAACCTGGAAAGGCAAATCAGCGCTACAAAGAAGTCTCGCTTCCCATCGGTCAAAAGGGCCATGCTGAATAAAGTGTCAAAACCAGAAAGGCAGGACAGGCCATGGAGAAACGGGAGCCTGGCTACGCTGATGGGCGGGATGTAAATTGCCAACAGCCACTCTGGAGAAATGTATTCTGTGTCCTGAAACGTCTAAAAAACTCAGCTTAGAGAGCAAAGGGCACTTCCACTCATGGGCGTATAAATTGGGAAATCTAAAAATCAGCAAGACACAGGCACCCCAAACTTTAGGGCTGCTCTGTTGACAAAAACCTCCCCTTCGTTACTCCTTAAATATCCCAGGAAAGAGAAAAATTGATAAAGAAGTTGTGGTCCTTATGTACAATGGAATATCACTCAGCCGTGAAATCAACGTCATAAGGCTAGTAGCAGCATGATGAGTGGATTTAGGTACGACGATTCTAAATGAAATAAGTCACACAGAAAAAGACACTTATCATAAGATATCACTTACAGAGGGAATGTAAAAACCGCTACCCTTGAACTGAATTACAAAACAGAACAGAGTCACACGTTTAGAAAACACACTATGGCTGCTTAACGGGAAAGGTGAGGTGGGGTGATGCATAAAACAAGGGTTTCAAATTAGCTCAGATACCTTTCCATAAACGCAATATGTAATAGACAAGGCCTACTCCTTGCTCAGTGAATTGGACTCAACACCCCCTATTCACCACCCAAGAATATATCTGACTAGTAAGAATCTTAAAACCTATGTATTGATATCTCTCTGTAAGTGAGTCAAGTGGGTGTAAAGTGGCAGAAACACAGCAGTGAAAAGCAGCTAAACCCCATTATAAAAATCAATTACTTTTAAAAACCCGTTAAACAGAGACAGTGAAAGAGAGAGAAATTCTTACAAAATTCGTTCAGGGGATGTGATGCCACCTGGATTGACCATATCTAGACCCAGAGCTGATTGAGACATAAGGGTGGACACTCTTGGGGCTGAGAGGTTTGGTGAGGCTGGGTGAGGAAACACAGACCCTTTAAAGTAATACTGCGTGGTACCCATCCCATGGTTCCCAAATCTCCAGGTTCAAGGGCATCTTCCTACATCGAAAACATGCATGAGAAACCCAGAAGATGTTAAACCGTGTGATCGGGAAAGGTTTCCAAAACGCACCTCATTTCTCATCTCCTTGTGCTCGGGTTCGCCATTCCAGCCGCTTTACTAGCAATCTCCCTCCTTGGAGAATCAGCACCTTTAACCTCCTGTTCCGTACAGGTTGCAATTTGTCCTGAGGACGAACGGGAAGAGGGGGAACCAATGAGAGACTAGCTCTAGGTGTTGGGACAGGCACAGGTCACTCTATTTTCCCATCAGGAAGAAGAATTAACCACAGGCTCAGCCTGCTGCCCGGGACCAGAATAGTGCCTGAAGCAATCCTGCGCTTTTGCGGCCAGCTCCCAAGAAAGCGAGTTGAAAAATGGAGCTCAGGGGCACTGCAATTCACAAACCTGCAGACTTATAAATGATAACTCTCGTCCACAAATATATTGAGGGAAGGTAACGAAGAGGATTTGAAAGCAAGGCAGAATTGCAGGAAACGGGTTTCAGGAGGGAGATTCGCATCGCCTTTAAAGCACAGGAAAAGCGGCAAGACTTCAACAATGATGCCCTTGGCCAAAAAGGGCGTATGCGTTTTTTCCTGAATATATTCAGGAAAAAACGCATACGCCCTTTTTGGCCAACCAAGCAACCTGGAAAGGCAAATCAGAGCTACAAAGAAGTCTCGCTTCCCATCGGTCAAAAGGGCCATGCTGAATAAAGTGTCAAAACCAGAAAGGCAGGACAGGCCATGGAGAAACGGGAGCCTGGCTACGCTGATGGGCGGGATGTAAATTGCCAACAGCCACTCTGGAGAAATGTATTCTGTGTCCTGAAACGTCTAAAAAACTCAGCTTAGAGCGCAAAGGGCACTTCCACTCATGGGCGTATAAATTGGGAAATCTAAAAATCAGCAAGACACAGGCACCCCAAACTTTAGGGCTGCTCTGTTGACAAAAACCTCCCCTTCGTTACTCCTTAAATATCCCAGGAAAGAGAAAAATGGATAAAGAAGTTGTGGTCCTTATGTACAATGGAATATCACTCAGCCATGAAATCCACGTCATAAGGCTAGTAGCAGCATGATGAGTGGATTTAGGTACGACGATTCTAAATGAAATAAGTCACACAGAAAAAGACACTTATCATAAGATATCACTTATAGAGGGAATGTAAAAACCGCTACCCTTGAACTGAATTACAAAACAGAACAGAGTCACACGCTTAGAAAACACACTATGGCTGCTTAACGGGAAAGGTGAGGTGGGGTGATGCATAAAACAAGGGTTTCAAATTAGCTCAGATACCTTTCCATAAACGCAATATGTAATAGACAAGGCCTACTCCTTGCTCAGTGAATTGGACTCAACACCCCCTATTCACCACCCAAGAATATATCTGACTAGTAAGAATCTTAAAACCTATGTATTGATATCTCTCTGTAAGTGAGTCAAGTGGGTGTAAAGTGGCAGAAACACAGCAGTGAAAAGCAGCTAAACCCCATTATAAAAATCAATTACTTTTAAAAACCCGTTAAACAGAGACAGTGAAAGAGAGAAATTCTTACAAAATTCGTTCAGGGGCTGTGATGCCACCTGGATTGACCATATCTAGACCCAGAGCTGATTGAGACATAAGGGTGGACACTCTTGGGGCTGAGAGGTTTGGTGAGGTTGGGTGAGGAAACACAGACCCTTTAAAGTAATACTGCGTGGTACCCATCCCATGGTTCCCAAATCTCCAGGTTCAAGGGCATCTTCCTACATCGAAAACATGCATGAGAAACCCAGAAGATGGTAAACCGTGTGATCGGGAAAGGTTTCCAAAACGCACCTCATTTCTCATCTCCTTGTGCTCGGGTTCGCCATTCCAGCCGCTTTACTAGCAATCTCCCTCCTTGGAGAATCAGCACCTTTAACCTCCTGTTCCGTACAGGTTGCAATTTGTCCTGAGGACGAACGGGAAGAGGGGGAACCAATGAGAGACTAGCTCTAGGTGTTGGGACAGGCACAGGTCACTCTATTTTCCCATCAGGAAGAAGAATTAACCACAGGCTCAGCCTGCCGCCCGGGACCAGAATAGTGCCTGAAGCAATCCTGCGCTTTTGCGGCCAGCTCCCAAGAAAGCGAGTTGAAAAATGGAGCTCAGGGGCACTGCAATTCACAAACCTGCAGACTTATAAATGATAACTCTCGTCCACAAATATATTGAGGGAAGGTAACGAAGAGGATTTGAAAGCAAGGCAGAATTGCAGGAAACGGGTTTCAGGAGGGAGATTCGCATCGCCTTTAAAGCACAGGAAAAGCGGCAAAACCTCGACAATGATGCCCTTGGCCAAAAAGGGCGGATGCGTTTTTTCCTGAATATATTCAGGAAAAAACGCATACGCCCTTTTTGGCCAACCAAGCAACCTGGAAAGGCAAATCAGCGCTACAAAGAAGTCTCGCTTCCCATCGGTCAAAAGGGCCATGCTGAATAAAGTGTCAAAACCAGAAAGGCAGGACAGGCCATGGAGAAAGGGGAGCCTGGCTACGCTGATGGGCGGGATGTAAATTGCCAACAGCCACTCTGGAGAAATGTATTCTGTGTCCTGAAACGTCTAAAAAACTCAGCTTAGAGAGCAAAGGGCACTTCCACTCATGGGCGTATAAATTGGGAAATCTAAAAATCAGCAAGACACAGGGACCCCAAACTTTAGGGCTGCTCTGTTGACAAAAACCTCCACTTCGTTACTCCTTAAATATCCCAGGAAAGAGAAAAATTGATAAAGAAGTTGTGGTCCTTATGTACAATGGAATATCACTCAGCCGTGAAATCAACGTCATAAGGCTAGTAGCAGCATGATGAGTGGATTTAGGTACGACGATTCTAAATGAAATAAGTCACACAGAAAAAGACACTTATCATAAGATATCACTTATAGAGGGAATGTAAAAACCGCTACCCTTGAACTGAATTACAAAACAGAACAGAGTCACACGTTTAGAAAACACACTATGGCTGCTTAACGGGAAAGGTGAGGTGGGGTGATGCATAAAACAAGGGTTTCAAATTAGCTCAGATACCTTTCCATAAACGCAATATGTAATAGACAAGGCCTACTCCTTGCTCAGTGAATTGGACTCAACACCCCCTATTCACCACCCAAGAATATATCTGACTAGTAAGAATCTTAAAACCTATGTATTGATATCTCTCTGTAAGTGAGTCAAGTGGGTGTAAAGTGGCAGAAACACAGCAGTGAAAAGCAGCTAAACCCCATTATAAAAATCAATTACTTTTAAAAACCCGTTAAACAGAGACAGTGAAAGAGAGAGAAATTCTTACACAATTCGTTCAGGGGATGTGATGCCACCTGGATTGACCATATCTAGACCCAGAGCTGATTGAGACATAAGGGTGGACACTCTTGGGGCTGAGAGGTTTGGTGAGGTTGGGTGAGGAAACACAGACCCTTTAAAGTAATACTGCGTGGTACCCATCCTATGGTTCCCAAATCTCCAGGTTCAAGGGCATCTTCCTACATCGAAAACATGCATGAGAAACCCAGAAGATGGTAAACCGTGTGATCGGGAAAGGTTTCCAAAACGCACCTCATTTCTCATCTCCTTGTGCTCGGGTTCGCCATTCCAGCCGCTTTACTAGCAATCTCCCTCCTTGGAGAATCAGCACCTTTAACCTCCTGTTCCGTACAGGTTGCAATTTGTCCTGAGGACGAACGGGAAGAGGGGGAACCAATGAGAGACTAGCTCTAGGTGTTGGGACAGGCACAGGTCACTCTATTTTCCCATCAGGAAGAAGAATTAACCACAGGCTCAGCCTGCCGCCCGGGACCAGAATAGTGCCTGAAGCAATCCTGCGCTTTTGCGGCCAGCTCCCAAGAAAGCGAGTTGAAAAATGGAGCTCAGGGGCACTGCAATTCACAAACCTGCAGACTTATAAATGATAACTCTCGTCCACAAATATATTGAGGGAAGGTAACGAAGAGGATTTGAAAGCAAGGCAGAATTGCAGGAAACGGGTTTCAGGAGGGAGATTCGCATCGCCTTTAAAGCACAGGAAAAGCGGCAAAACCTCGACAATGATGCCCTTGGCCAAAAAGGGCGTATGCGTTTTTTCCTGAATATATTCAGGAAAAAACGCATACGCCATTTTTGGCCAACCAAGCAACCTGGAAAGGCAAATCAGCGCTACAAAGAATTCTCGCTTCCCATCGGTCACAAGGGCCATGCTGAATAAAGTGTCAAAACCAGAAAGGCAGGACAGGCCATGGAGAAAGGGGAGCCTGGCTACGCTGATGGGCGGGATGTAAATTGCCAACAGCCACTCTGGAGAAATGCATTCTGTGTCCTGAAACGTCTAAAAAACTCAGCTTAGAGAGCAAAGGGCACTTCCACTCATGGGCGTATAAATTGGGAAATCTAAAAATCAGCAAGACACAGGCACCCCAAACTTTAGGGCTGCTCTGTTGACAAAAACCTCCACTTCGTTACTCCTTAAATATCCCAGGAAAGAGAAAAATTGATAAAGAAGTTGTGGTCCTTATGTACAATGGAATATCACTCAGCCGTGAAATCAACGTCATAAGGCTAGTAGCAGCATGATGAGTGGATTTAGGTACGACGATTCTAAATGAAATAAGTCACACAGAAAAAGACACTTATCATAAGATATCACTTATAGAGGGAATGTAAAAACCGCTACCCTTGAACTGAATTACAAAACAGAACAGAGTCACACGTTTAGAAAACACACTATGGCTGCTTAACGGGAAAGGTGAGGTGGGGTGATGCATAAAACAAGGGTTTCAAATTAGCTCAGATACCTTTCCATAAACGCAATATGTAATAGACAAGGCCTACTCCTTGCTCAGTGAATTGGACTCAACACCCCCTATTCACCACCCAAGAATATATCTGACTAGTAAGAATCTTAAAACCTATGTATTGATATCTCTCTGTAAGTGAGTCAAGTGGGTGTAAAGTGGCAGAAACACAGCAGTGAAAAGCAGCTAAACCCCATTATAAAAATCAATTACTTTTAAAAACCCGTTAAACAGAGACAGTGAAAGAGAGAGAAATTCTTACACAATTCGTTCAGGGGATGTGATGCCACCTGGATTGACCATATCTAGACCCAGAGCTGATTGAGACATAAGGGTGGACACTCTTGGGGCTGAGAGGTTTGGTGAGGTTGGGTGAGGAAACACAGACCCTTTAAAGTAATACTGCGTGGTACCCATCCTATGGTTCCCAAATCTCCAGGTTCAAGGGCATCTTCCTACATCGAAAACATGCATGAGAAACCCAGAAGATGGTAAACCGTGTGATCGGGAAAGGTTTCCAAAACGCACCTCATTTCTCATCTCCTTGTGCTCGGGTTCGCCATTCCAGCCGCTTTACTAGCAATCTCCCTCCTTGGAGAATCAGCACCTTTAACCTCCTGTTCCGTACAGGTTGCAATTTGTCCTGAGGACGAACGGGAAGAGGGGGAACCAATGAGAGACTAGCTCTAGGTGTTGGGACAGGCACAGGTCACTCTATTTTCCCATCAGGAAGAAGAATTAACCACAGGCTCAGCCTGCCGCCCGGGACCAGAATAGTGCCTGAAGCAATCCTGCGCTTTTGCGGCCAGCTCCCAAGAAAGCGAGTTGAAAAATGGAGCTCAGGGGCACTGCAATTCACAAACCTGCAGACTTATAAATGATAACTCTCGTCCACAAATATATTGAGGGAAGGTAACGAAGAGGATTTGAAAGCAAGGCAGAATTGCAGGAAACGGGTTTCAGGAGGGAGATTCGCATCGCCTTTAAAGCACAGGAAAAGCGGCAAAACCTCGACAATGATGCCCTTGGCCAAAAAGGGCGTATGCGTTTTTTCCTGAATATATTCAGGAAAAAACGCATACGCCCTTTTTGGCCAACCAAGCAACCTGGAAAGGCAAATCAGCGCTACAAAGAATTCTCGCTTCCCATCGGTCACAAGGGCCATGCTGAATAAAGTGTCAAAACCAGAAAGGCAGGACAGGCCATGGAGAAAGGGGAGCCTTGCTACGCTGATGGGCGGGATGTAAATTGCCAACAGCCACTCTGGAGAAATGCATTCTGTGTCCTGAAACGTCTAAAAAACTCAGCTTAGAGAGCAAAGGGCACTTCCACTCATGGGCGTATAAATTGGGAAATCTAAAAATCAGCAAGACACAGGCACCCCAAACTTTAGGGCTGCTCTGTTGACAAAAACCTCCACTTCGTTACTCCTTAAATATCCCAGGAAAGAGAAAAATTGATAAAGAAGTTGTGGTCCTTATGTACAATGGAATATCACTCAGCCGTGAAATCAACGTCATAAGGCTAGTAGCAGCATGATGAGTGGATTTAGGTACGACGATTCTAAATGAAATAAGTCACACAGAAAAAGACACTTATCATAAGATATCACTTATAGAGGGAATGTAAAAACCGCTACCCTTGAACTGAATTACAAAACAGAACAGAGTCACACGTTTAGAAAACACACTATGGCTGCTTAACGGGAAAGGTGAGGTGGGGTGATGCATAAAACAAGGGTTTCAAATTAGCTCAGATACCTTTCCATAAACGCAATATGTAATAGACAAGGCCTACTCCTTGCTCAGTGAATTGGACTCAACACCCCCTATTCACCACCCAAGAATATATCTGACTAGTAAGAATCTTAAAACCTATGTATTGATATCTCTCTGTAAGTGAGTCAAGTGGGTGTAAAGCGGCATAAACACAGCAGTGAAAAGCAGCTAAACCCCATTATAAAAATCAATTACTTTTAAAAACCCGTGAAACAAAGATAGTGAAACAGAGAGAAATTCTTACAAAATTCGTTCAGGGGCTGTGATGCCTCCTGGATTGACCATATCTAGACCCACAGCTGATTGAGACATAAGGGTGGACATTCTTGGGCCTGAGAGGTTTGGTGAGGTTGGGTGAGGAAACACAGACCCTTTAATTAATAATGCGTGGTACCCATCCCATGGGTCCCAAATCTCCAGGTTCAAGGGCATCTTCCTACATCGAAAACATGCATGAGAAACCCAGAAGATGGTACACTGTGTGATCGGGAAAGGTTTCCAAAACGCACCTCATTTCTCATCTCCTTGTGCTCGGGTTCGCCATTCCAGCTGCTTTACTAGCAATCTCCCTCCTTGGAGAATCAGCACCTTTAACCTCCTGTTCCGTATAGGTTGCAATTTGTCCTGAGGACGAACGGGAAGAGGGGGAACCAATGAGAGACTAGCTCTAGGTGTTGGGACAGGCACAGGTCACTCTATTTTCCCATCAGGAAGAAGAATTAACCACAGGCTCAGCCTGCCGCCCGGGACCAGAATAGGGCCTGAAGCAATCCTGCACTTTTGCGGCCAGCTCCCAAGAAAGCGAGTTGAAATATGGAGCTCAGGGGCACTGCAATTCACAAACCTGCAGACTTATAAATGATAACTCTCGTCCACAAATATATTGAGGGAAAGTAACGAAGAGGATTTGAAAGCAAGGTAGAATTGCAGGAAACGGGTTTCAGGAGGGAGAATCGCATCTCCTTTAAAGCACATGAAAAGCGGCAAAACCTCGACAATGATGCCCTTGGCCAAAAAGGGCGTATGCGTTTTTTCCTGAATATATTCAGGAAAAAACGCATACGCCCTTTTTGGCCAACCAAGCAACCTGGAAAGGCAAATCAGCGCTACAAAGAAGTCTCGCTTCCCATTGGTCAAAAGGGCCATGCTGAATAAAGTGTCAAAAGCAGAAAGGTAGGACAGGCCATGGAGAAACGGGAGCCTGGCTACGCTGGTGGGCGGGATGTAAATTGCCAACAGCCACTCTGGAGAAGTGTACTGTGTGTCCTGAAACGTCTAAAAAACTCAGCCTAGAGAGCATAGGGCACTTCCACTCATGGGCGTATAAATTGAGAAAACTAAAAATCAGCAAGACACAGGCACCCCAAAGTTTAGGGCTGCTCTGTTGACAAAAACCTCCACTTCGTTACACCTTAAATATCCCAAGAAAGAGAAAAATTGATAAAGAAGTTGTGGTCCTTATGTACAATGGAATATCACTACGCCATGAAATCAACGTCATAAGGCTAGTAGCAGCATGATGAGTGGATTTAGGTACGACGATTCTAAGTGAAATAAGTCACACAGAAAGAGCCACTTATCATAAGATATCACTTATAGAGCGAATGTAAAAACCGCTACCCTTGAACTGAATTACAAAACAGAACAGAGTCACACGTTTAGAAAACACACTATGGTTGCTTAACGGGAAAGGTGAGGTGGGGTGATGCATAAAACAAGGGTTTCAAATTAGCTCAGATACCGTTCCATAAACCCAATATGTAATAGACAAGGCCTACTCCTTGCTCAGTGAATTGGACTCAACACCCCCTATTCACCACCCAAGAATATATCTGACTAGTAAGAATCTTAAAACCTATGTATTGATATCTCTCTGTAAGTGAGTCAAGTGGGTGTAAAGTGGCAGAAACACAGCAGTGAAAAGCAGCTAAACCCCATTATAAGAATCAATTACTTTTAAAAACCCGTTAAACAGAGACAGTGAAAGAGAGAAATTCTTACAAAATTCGTTCAGGGGCTGTGATGCCACCTGGATTGACCATATCTAGACCCAGAGCTGATTGAGACATAAGGGTGGACACTCTTGGGGCTGAGAGGTTTGGTGAGGTTGGGTGAGGAAACACAGACCCTTTAAAGTAATACTGCGTGGTACCCATCCCATGGTTCCCAAATCTCCAGGTTCAAGGGCATCTTCCTACATCGAAAACATGCATGAGAAACCCAGAAGATGGTAAACCGTGTGATCGGGAAAGGTTTCCAAAACGCACCTCATTTCTCATCTCCTTGTGCTCGGGTTCGCCATTCCAGCCGCTTTACTAGCAATCTCCCTCCTTGGAGAATCAGCACCTTTAACCTCCTGTTCCGTACAGGTTGCAATTTGTCCTGAGGACGAACGGGAAGAGGGGGAACCAATGAGAGACTAGCTCTAGGTGTTGGGACAGGCACAGGTCACTCTATTTTCCCATCAGGAAGAAGAATTAACCACAGGCTCAGCCTGCCGCCCGGGACCAGAATAGTGCCTGAAGCAATCCTGCGCTTTTGCGGCCAGCTCCCAAGAAAGCGAGTTGAAAAATGGAGCTCAGGGGCACTGCAATTCACAAACCTGCTGACTTATAAATGATAACTCTCGTCCCCAAATATATTGAGGGAAGGAAACGAAGAGGATTTGAAAGCAAGGCAGAATTGCAGGAAACAGATTTCAGGAGGGAGATTCGAATCGCCTTTAAAGCACAGGAAAAGCGGCAAAACCTCGACAATGATGCCCTTGGCCAAAAAGGGCGTATGCGTTTTTTCCTGAATATATTCAGGAAAAAACGCATACGCCCTTTTTGGCCAACCAAGCAACCTGGAAAGGCAAATCAGCGCTACAAAGAATTCTCGCTTCCCATCGGTCACAAGGGCCATGCTGAATAAAGTGTCAAAACCAGAAAGGCAGGACAGGCCATGGAGAAAGGGGAGCCTTGCTACGCTGATGGGCGGGATGTAAATTGCCAACAGCCACTCTGGAGAAATGCATTCTGTGTCCTGAAACGTCTAAAAAACTCAGCTTAGAGAGCAAAGGGCACTTCCACTCATGGGCGTATAAATTGGGAAATCTAAAAATCAGCAAGACACAGGCACCCCAAACTTTAGGGCTGCTCTGTTGACAAAAACCTCCACTTCGTTACTCCTTAAATATCCCAGGAAAGAGAAAAATTGATAAAGAAGTTGTGGTCCTTATGTACAATGGAATATCACTCAGCCGTGAAATCAACGTCATAAGGCTAGTAGCAGCATGATGAGTGGATTTAGGTACGACGATTCTAAATGAAATAAGTCACACAGAAAAAGACACTTATCATAAGATATCACTTATAGAGGGAATGTAAAAACCGCTACCCTTGAACTGAATTACAAAACAGAACAGAGTCACACGTTTAGAAAACACACTATGGCTGCTTAACGGGAAAGGTGAGGTGGGGTGATGCATAAAACAAGGGTTTCAAATTAGCTCAGATACCTTTCCATAAACGCAATATGTAATAGACAAGGCCTACTCCTTGCTCAGTGAATTGGACTCAACACCCCCTATTCACCACCCAAGAATATATCTGACTAGTAAGAATCTTAAAACCTATGTATTGATATCTCTCTGTAAGTGAGTCAAGTGGGTGTAAAGCGGCATAAACACAGCAGTGAAAAGCAGCTAAACCCCATTATAAAAATCAATTACTTTTAAAAACCCGTGAAACAAAGATAGTGAAACAGAGAGAAATTCTTACAAAATTCGTTCAGGGGCTGTGATGCCTCCTGGATTGACCATATCTAGACCCACAGCTGATTGAGACATAAGGGTGGACATTCTTGGGCCTGAGAGGTTTGGTGAGGTTGGGTGAGGAAACACAGACCCTTTAATTAATAATGCGTGGTACCCATCCCATGGGTCCCAAATCTCCAGGTTCAAGGGCATCTTCCTACATCGAAAACATGCATGAGAAACCCAGAAGATGGTACACTGTGTGATCGGGAAAGGTTTCCAAAACGCACCTCATTTCTCATCTCCTTGTGCTCGGGTTCGCCATTCCAGCTGCTTTACTAGCAATCTCCCTCCTTGGAGAATCAGCACCTTTAACCTCCTGTTCCGTATAGGTTGCAATTTGTCCTGAGGACGAACGGGAAGAGGGGGAACCAATGAGAGACTAGCTCTAGGTGTTGGGACAGGCACAGGTCACTCTATTTTCCCATCAGGAAGAAGAATTAACCACAGGCTCAGCCTGCCGCCCGGGACCAGAATAGGGCCTGAAGCAATCCTGCACTTTTGCGGCCAGCTCCCAAGAAAGCGAGTTGAAATATGGAGCTCAGGGGCACTGCAATTCACAAACCTGCAGACTTATAAATGATAACTCTCGTCCACAAATATATTGAGGGAAAGTAACGAAGAGGATTTGAAAGCAAGGTAGAATTGCAGGAAACGGGTTTCAGGAGGGAGAATCGCATCTCCTTTAAAGCACATGAAAAGCGGCAAAACCTCGACAATGATGCCCTTGGCCAAAAAGGGCGTATGCGTTTTTTCCTGAATATATTCAGGAAAAAACGCATACGCCCTTTTTGGCCAACCAAGCAACCTGGAAAGGCAAATCAGCGCTACAAAGAAGTCTCGCTTCCCATTGGTCAAAAGGGCCATGCTGAATAAAGTGTCAAAAGCAGAAAGGTAGGACAGGCCATGGAGAAACGGGAGCCTGGCTACGCTGGTGGGCGGGATGTAAATTGCCAACAGCCACTCTGGAGAAGTGTACTGTGTGTCCTGAAACGTCTAAAAAACTCAGCCTAGAGAGCATAGGGCACTTCCACTCATGGGCGTATAAATTGAGAAAACTAAAAATCAGCAAGACACAGGCACCCCAAAGTTTAGGGCTGCTCTGTTGACAAAAACCTCCACTTCGTTACACCTTAAATATCCCAAGAAAGAGAAAAATTGATAAAGAAGTTGTGGTCCTTATGTACAATGGAATATCACTACGCCATGAAATCAACGTCATAAGGCTAGTAGCAGCATGATGAGTGGATTTAGGTACGACGATTCTAAGTGAAATAAGTCACACAGAAAGAGCCACTTATCATAAGATATCACTTATAGAGCGAATGTAAAAACCGCTACCCTTGAACTGAATTACAAAACAGAACAGAGTCACACGTTTAGAAAACACACTATGGTTGCTTAACGGGAAAGGTGAGGTGGGGTGATGCATAAAACAAGGGTTTCAAATTAGCTCAGATACCGTTCCATAAACCCAATATGTAATAGACAAGGCCTACTCCTTGCTCAGTGAATTGGACTCAACACCCCCTATTCACCACCCAAGAATATATCTGACTAGTAAGAATCTTAAAACCTATGTATTGATATCTCTCTGTAAGTGAGTCAAGTGGGTGTAAAGTGGCAGAAACACAGCAGTGAAAAGCAGCTAAACCCCATTATAAGAATCAATTACTTTTAAAAACCCGTTAAACAGAGACAGTGAAAGAGAGAAATTCTTACAAAATTCGTTCAGGGGCTGTGATGCCACCTGGATTGACCATATCTAGACCCAGAGCTGATTGAGACATAAGGGTGGACACTCTTGGGGCTGAGAGGTTTGGTGAGGTTGGGTGAGGAAACACAGACCCTTTAAAGTAATACTGCGTGGTACCCATCCCATGGTTCCCAAATCTCCAGGTTCAAGGGCATCTTCCTACATCGAAAACATGCATGAGAAACCCAGAAGATGGTAAACCGTGTGATCGGGAAAGGTTTCCAAAACGCACCTCATTTCTCATCTCCTTGTGCTCGGGTTCGCCATTCCAGCCGCTTTACTAGCAATCTCCCTCCTTGGAGAATCAGCACCTTTAACCTCCTGTTCCGTACAGGTTGCAATTTGTCCTGAGGACGAACGGGAAGAGGGGGAACCAATGAGAGACTAGCTCTAGGTGTTGGGACAGGCACAGGTCACTCTATTTTCCCATCAGGAAGAAGAATTAACCACAGGCTCAGCCTGCCGCCCGGGACCAGAATAGTGCCTGAAGCAATCCTGCGCTTTTGCGGCCAGCTCCCAAGAAAGCGAGTTGAAAAATGGAGCTCAGGGGCACTGCAATTCACAAACCTGCTGACTTATAAATGATAACTCTCGTCCCCAAATATATTGAGGGAAGGAAACGAAGAGGATTTGAAAGCAAGGCAGAATTGCAGGAAACAGATTTCAGGAGGGAGATTCGAATCGCCTTTAAAGCACAGGAAAAGCGGCAAAACCTCGACAATGATGCCCTTGGCCAAAAAGGGCGTATGCGTTTTTTCCTGAATATATTCAGGAAAAAACGCATACGCCCTTTTTGGCCAACCAAGCAACCTGGAAAGGCAAATCAGCGCTACAAAGAATTCTCGCTTCCCATCGGTCACAAGGGCCATGCTGAATAAAGTGTCAAAACCAGAAAGGCAGGACAGGCCATGGAGAAAGGGGAGCCTTGCTACGCTGATGGGCGGGATGTAAATTGCCAACAGCCACTCTGGAGAAATGCATTCTGTGTCCTGAAACGTCTAAAAAACTCAGCTTAGAGAGCAAAGGGCACTTCCACTCATGGGCGTATAAATTGGGAAATCTAAAAATCAGCAAGACACAGGCACCCCAAACTTTAGGGCTGCTCTGTTGACAAAAACCTCCACTTCGTTACTCCTTAAATATCCCAGGAAAGAGAAAAATTGATAAAGAAGTTGTGGTCCTTATGTACAATGGAATATCACTCAGCCGTGAAATCAACGTCATAAGGCTAGTAGCAGCATGATGAGTGGATTTAGGTACGACGATTCTAAATGAAATAAGTCACACAGAAAAAGACACTTATCATAAGATATCACTTATAGAGGGAATGTAAAAACCGCTACCCTTGAACTGAATTACAAAACAGAACAGAGTCACACGTTTAGAAAACACACTATGGCTGCTTAACGGGAAAGGTGAGGTGGGGTGATGCATAAAACAAGGGTTTCAAATTAGCTCAGATACCTTTCCATAAACGCAATATGTAATAGACAAGGCCTACTCCTTGCTCAGTGAATTGGACTCAACACCCCCTATTCACCACCCAAGAATATATCTGACTAGTAAGAATCTTAAAACCTATGTATTGATATCTCTCTGTAAGTGAGTCAAGTGGGTGTAAAGCGGCATAAACACAGCAGTGAAAAGCAGCTAAACCCCATTATAAAAATCAATTACTTTTAAAAACCCGTGAAACAAAGATAGTGAAACAGAGAGAAATTCTTACAAAATTCGTTCAGGGGCTGTGATGCCTCCTGGATTGACCATATCTAGACCCACAGCTGATTGAGACATAAGGGTGGACATTCTTGGGCCTGAGAGGTTTGGTGAGGTTGGGTGAGGAAACACAGACCCTTTAATTAATAATGCGTGGTACCCATCCCATGGGTCCCAAATCTCCAGGTTCAAGGGCATCTTCCTACATCGAAAACATGCATGAGAAACCCAGAAGATGGTACACTGTGTGATCGGGAAAGGTTTCCAAAACGCACCTCATTTCTCATCTCCTTGTGCTCGGGTTCGCCATTCCAGCTGCTTTACTAGCAATCTCCCTCCTTGGAGAATCAGCACCTTTAACCTCCTGTTCCGTATAGGTTGCAATTTGTCCTGAGGACGAACGGGAAGAGGGGGAACCAATGAGAGACTAGCTCTAGGTGTTGGGACAGGCACAGGTCACTCTATTTTCCCATCAGGAAGAAGAATTAACCACAGGCTCAGCCTGCCGCCCGGGACCAGAATAGGGCCTGAAGCAATCCTGCACTTTTGCGGCCAGCTCCCAAGAAAGCGAGTTGAAATATGGAGCTCAGGGGCACTGCAATTCACAAACCTGCAGAGTTATAAATGATAACTCTCGTCCACAAATATATTGAGGGAAAGTAACGAAGAGGATTTGAAAGCAAGGTAGAATTGCAGGAAACGGGTTTCAGGAGGGAGATTCGCATCGCCGTTAAAGCACATGAAAAGCGGCAAAACCTCGACAATGATGCCCTTGGCCAGAAAGGGCGTATGCGTTTTTTCCTGAATATATTCAGGAAAAAACGCATACGCCCTTTTTGACCAACCAAGCAACCTGGAAAGGCAAATCAGCGCTACAAAGAAGTCTCGCTTCCCATTGGTCAAAAGGGCCATTCTGAATAAAGTGTCAAAACCAGAAAGGTAGGACAGGCCATGGAGAAACGGGAGCCTGGCTACGCTGGTGGGCGGGATGTAAATTGCCAACAGCCACTCTGGAGAAGTGTACTGTGTGTCCTGAAACGTCTAAAAAACTCAGCTTAGAGAGCATAGGGCACTTCCACTCATGGGCGTATAAATTGAGAAAACTAAAAATCAGCAAGACACAGGCACCCCAAAGTTTAGGGCTGCTCTGTTGACAAAAACCTCCACTTCGTTACTCCTTAAATATCCCAGGAAAGAGAAAAATTGATAAAGAAGTTGTGGTCCTTATGTACAATGGAATATCACTCAGCCGTGAAATCCACGTCATAAGGCTAGTAGCAGCATGATGAGTGGATTTAGGTACGACGATTCTAAATGAAATAAGTCACACAGAAAAAGACACTTATCATAAGATATCACTTATCGAGGGAATGTAAAAACCGCTACCCTTGAACTGAATTACAAAACAGAACAGAGTCACACGCTTAGAAAACACACTATGGCTGCTTAACGGGAAAGGTGAGGTGGGGTGATGCATAAAACAAGGGTTTCAAATTAGCTCAGATACCTTTCCATAAACGCAATATGTAATAGACAAGGCCTACTCCTTGCTCAGTGAATTGGACTCAACACCCCCTATTCACCATCCAAGAATATATCTGACTAGTAAGAATCTTAAAACCTATGTATTGATATCTCTCTGTAAGTGAGTCAAGTGGGTGTAAAGTGGCAGAAACACAGCAGTGAAAAGCAGCTAAACCCCATTATAAAAATCAATTACTTTTAAAAACCCGTGAAACAGAGACAGTGAAAGAGAGAGAAATTCTTACAAAATTCGTTCAGGGGCTGTGATGCCACCTGGATTGACCATATCTAGACCCAGAGCTGATTGAGACATAAGGGTGGACACTCTTGGGGCTGAGAGGTTTGGTGAGGTTGGGTGAGGAAACACAGACCCTTTAAAGTAATACTGCGTGGTACCCATCCCATGGTTCCCAAATCTCCAGGTTCAAGGGCATCTTCCTACATCGAAAACATGCATGAGAAACCCAGAAGATGTTAAACCGTGTGATCGGGAAAGGTTTCCAAAACGCACCTCATTTCTCATCTCCTTGTGCTCGGGTTCGCCATTCCAGCCGCTTTACTAGCAATCTCCCTCCTTGGAGAATCAGCACCTTTAACCTCCTGTTCCGTACAGGTTGCAATTTGTCCTGAGGACGAACGGGAAGAGGGGGAACCAATGAGAGACTAGCTCTAGGTGTTGGGACAGGCACAGGTCACTCTATTTTCCCATCAGGAAGAAGAATTAACCACAGGCTCAGCCTGCCGCCCGGGACCAGAATAGTGCCTGAAGCAATCCTGCGCTTTTGCGGCCAGCTCCCAAGAAAGCGAGTTGAAAAATGGAGCTCAGGGCCACTGCAATTCACAAACCTGCAGACTTATAAATGATAACTCTCGTCCACAAATATATTGAGGGAAGGTAACGAAGAGGATTTGAAAGCAAGGCAGAATTGCAGGAAACGGGTTTCAGGAGGGAGATTCGCATCGCCTTTAAAGCACAGGAAAAGCGGCAAAACCTCGACAATGATGCCCTTGGCCAAAAAGGGCGTATGCGTTTTTTCCTGAATATATTCAGGAAAAAACGCATACGCCCTTTTTGGCCAACCAAGCAACCTGGAAAGGCAAATCAGCGCTACAAAGAATTCTCGCTTCCCATCGGTCACAAGGGCCATGCTGAATAAAGTGTCAAAACCAGAAAGGCAGGACAGGCCATGGAGAAAGGGGAGCCTGGCTACGCTGATGGGCGGGATGTAAATTGCCAACAGCCACTCTGGAGAAATGTATTCTGTGTCCTGAAACGTCTAAAAAACTCAGCTTAGAGAGCAAAGGGCACTTCCACTCATGGGCGTATAAATTGGGAAATCTAAAAATCAGCAAGACACAGGCACCCCAAAATTTAGGGCTGCTCTGTTGACAAAAACCTCCACTTCGTTACTCCTTAAATATCCCAGGAAAGAGAAAAATGGATAAAGAAGTTGTGGTCCTTATGTACAATGGAATATCACTCAGCCGTGAAATCAACGTCATAAGGCTAGTAGCAGCATGATGAGTGGATTTAGGTACGACGATTCTAAATGAAATAAGTCACAGAGAAAAAGACACTTATCATAAGATATCACTTATAGAGGGAATGTAAAAACCGCTACCCTTGAACTGAATTACAAAACAGAACAGAGTCACACGCTTAGAAAACACACTATGGCTGCTTAACGGGAAAGGTGAGGTGGGGTGATGCATAAAACAAGGGTTTCAAATTAGCTCAGATACCTTTCCATAAACGCAATATGTAATAGACAAGGCCTACTCCTTGCTCAGTGAATTGGACTCAACACCCCCTATTCACCACCCAAGAATATATCTGACTAGTAAGAATCTTAAAACCTATGTATTGATATCTCTCTGTAAGTGAGTCAAGTGGGTGTAAAGTGGCAGAAACACAGCAGTGAAAAGCAGCTAAACCCCATTATAAAAATCAATTACTTTTAAAAACCCGTTAAACAGAGACAGTGAAAGAGAGAGAAATTCTTACAAAATTCGTTCAGGGGATGTGATGCCACCTGGATTGACCATATCTAGACCCAGAGCTGATTGAGACATAAGGGTGGACACTCTTGGGGCTGAGAGGTTTGGTGAGGCTGGGTGAGGAAACACAGACCCTTTAAAGTAATACTGCGTGGTACCCATCCCATGGTTCCCAAATCTCCAGGTTCAAGGGCATCTTCCTACATCGAAAACATGCATGAGAAACCCAGAAGATGTTAAACCGTGTGATCGGGAAAGGTTTCCAAAACGCACCTCATTTCTCATCTCCTTGTGCTCGGGTTCGCCATTCCAGCCGCTTTACTAGCAATCTCCCTCCTTGGAGAATCAGCACCTTTAACCTCCTGTTCCGTACAGGTTGCAATTTGTCCTGAGGACGAACGGGAAGAGGGGGAACCAATGAGAGACTAGCTCTAGGTGTTGGGACAGGCACAGGTCACTCTATTTTCCCATCAGGAAGAAGAATTAACCACAGGCTCAGCCTGCTGCCCGGGACCAGAATAGTGCCTGAAGCAATCCTGCGCTTTTACGGCCAGCTCCCAAGAAAGCGAGTTGAAAAATGGAGCTCAGGGGCACTGCAATTCACAAACCTGCAGACTTATAAATGATAACTCTCGTCCACAAATATATTGAGGGAAGGTAACGAAGAGGATTTGAAAGCAAGGCAGAATTGCAGGAAACGGGTTTCAGGAGGGAGATTCGCATCGCCTTTAAAGCACAGGAAAAGCGGCAAGACTTCAACAATGATGCCCTTGGCCAAAAAGGGCGTATGCGTTTTTTCCTGAATATATTCAGGAAAAAACGCATACGCCCTTTTTGGCCAACCAAGCAACCTGGAAAGGCAAATCAGCGCTACAAAGAAGTCTCGCTTCCCATCGGTCAAAAGGGCCATGCTGAATAAAGTGTCAAAACCAGAAAGGCAGGACAGGCCATGGAGAAACGGGAGCCTGGCTACGCTGATGGGCGGGATGTAAATTGCCAACAGCCACTCTGGAGAAATGTATTCTGTGTCCTGAAACGTCTAAAAAACTCAGCTTAGAGCGCAAAGGGCACTTCCACTCATGGGCGTATAAATTGGGAAATCTAAAAATCAGCAAGACACAGGCACCCCAAACTTTAGGGCTGCTCTGTTGACAAAAACCTCCACTTCGTTACTCCTTAAATATCCCAGGAAAGAGAAAAATGGATAAAGAAGTTGTGGTCCTTATGTACAATGGAATATCACTCAGCCGTGAAATCAACGTCATAAGGCTAGTAGCAGCATGATGAGTGGATTTAGGTACGACGATTCTAAATGATATAAGTCACAGAGAAAAAGACACTTATCATAAGATATCACTTATCGAGGGAATGTAAAAACCGCTACCCTTGAACTGAATTACAAAACAGAACAGAGTCACACGCTTAGAAAACACACTATGGCTGCTTAACGGGAAAGGTGAGGTGGGGTGATGCATAAAACAAGGGTTTCAAATTAGCTCAGATACCTTTCCATAAACGCAATATGTAATAGACAAGGCCTACTCCTTGCTCAGTGAATTGGACTCAACACCCCCTATTCACCATCCAAGAATATATCTGACTAGTAAGAATCTTAAAACCTATGTATTGATATCTCTCTGTAAGTGAGTCAAGTGGGTGTAAAGTGGCAGAAACACAGCAGTGAAAAGCAGCTAAACCCCATTATAAAAATCAATTACTTTTAAAAACCCGTGAAACAGAGACAGTGAAAGAGAGAGAAATTCTTACAAAATTCGTTCAGGGGCTGTGATGCCACCTGGATTGACCATATCTAGACCCAGAGCTGATTGAGACATAAGGGTGGACACTCTTGGGGCTGAGAGGTTTGGTGAGGTTGGGTGAGGAAACACAGACCCTTTAAAGTAATACTGCGTGGTACCCATCCCATGGTTCCCAAATCTCCAGGTTCAAGGGCATCTTCCTACATCGAAAACATGCATGAGAAACCCAGAAGATGTTAAACCGTGTGATCGGGAAAGGTTTCCAAAACGCACCTCATTTCTCATCTCCTTGTGCTCGGGTTCGCCATTCCAGCCGCTTTACTAGCAATCTCCCTCCTTGGAGAATCAGCACCTTTAACCTCCTGTTCCGTACAGGTTGCAATTTGTCCTGAGGACGAACGGGAAGAGGGGGAACCAATGAGAGACTAGCTCTAGGTGTTGGGACAGGCACAGGTCACTCTATTTTCCCATCAGGAAGAAGAATTAACCACAGGCTCAGCCTGCCGCCCGGGACCAGAATAGTGCCTGAAGCAATCCTGCGCTTTTGCGGCCAGCTCCCAAGAAAGCGAGTTGAAAAATGGAGCTCAGGGCCACTGCAATTCACAAACCTGCAGACTTATAAATGATAACTCTCGTCCACAAATATATTGAGGGAAGGTAACGAAGAGGATTTGAAAGCAAGGCAGAATTGCAGGAAACGGGTTTCAGGAGGGAGATTCGCATCGCCTTTAAAGCACAGGAAAAGCGGCAAAACCTCGACAATGATGCCCTTGGCCAAAAAGGGCGTATGCGTTTTTTCCTGAATATATTCAGGAAAAAACGCATACGCCCTTTTTGGCCAACCAAGCAACCTGGAAAGGCAAATCAGCGCTACAAAGAATTCTCGCTTCCCATCGGTCACAAGGGCCATGCTGAATAAAGTGTCAAAACCAGAAAGGCAGGACAGGCCATGGAGAAAGGGGAGCCTGGCTACGCTGATGGGCGGGATGTAAATTGCCAACAGCCACTCTGGAGAAATGTATTCTGTGTCCTGAAACGTCTAAAAAACTCAGCTTAGAGAGCAAAGGGCACTTCCACTCATGGGCGTATAAATTGGGAAATCTAAAAATCAGCAAGACACAGGCACCCCAAAATTTAGGGCTGCTCTGTTGACAAAAACCTCCACTTCGTTACTCCTTAAATATCCCAGGAAAGAGAAAAATGGATAAAGAAGTTGTGGTCCTTATGTACAATGGAATATCACTCAGCCATGAAATCAACGTCATAAGGCTAGTAGCAGCATGATGAGTGGATTTAGGTACGACGATTCTAAATGAAATAAGTCACAGAGAAAAAGACACTTATCATAAGATATCACTTATAGAGGGAATGTAAAAACCGCTACCCTTGAACTGAATTACAAAACAGAACAGAGTCACACGCTTAGAAAACACACTATGGCTGCTTAACGGGAAAGGTGAGGTGGGGTGATGCATAAAACAAGGGTTTCAAATTAGCTCAGATACCTTTCCATAAACGCAATATGTAATAGACAAGGCCTACTCCTTGCTCAGTGAATTGGACTCAACACCCCCTATTCACCACCCAAGAATATATCTGACTAGTAAGAATCTTAAAACCTATGTATTGATATCTCTCTGTAAGTGAGTCAAGTGGGTGTAAAGTGGCAGAAACACAGCAGTGAAAAGCAGCTAAACCCCATTATAAAAATCAATTACTTTTAAAAACCCGTTAAACAGAGACAGTGAAAGAGAGAAATTCTTACAAAATTCGTTCAGGGGCTGTGATGCCACCTGGATTGACCATATCTAGACCCAGAGCTGATTGAGACATAAGGGTGGACACTCTTGGGGCTGAGAGGTTTGGTGAGGTTGGGTGAGGAAACACAGACCCTTTAAAGTAATACTGCGTGGTACCCATCCCATGGTTCCCAAATCTCCAGGTTCAAGGGCATCTTCCTACATCGAAAACATGCATGAGAAACCCAGAAGATGGTAAACCGTGTGATCGGGAAAGGTTTCCAAAACGCACCTCATTTCTCATCTCCTTGTGCTCGGGTTCGCCATTCCAGCCGCTTTACTAGCAATCTCCCTCCTTGGAGAATCAGCACCTTTAACCTCCTGTTCCGTACAGGTTGCAATTTGTCCTGAGGACGAACGGGAAGAGGGGGAACCAATGAGAGACTAGCTCTAGGTGTTGGGACAGGCACAGGTCACTCTATTTTCCCATCAGGAAGAAGAATTAACCACAGGCTCAGCCTGCCGCCCGGGACCAGAATAGTGCCTGAAGCAATCCTGCGCTTTTGCGGCCAGCTCCCAAGAAAGCGAGTTGAAAAATGGAGCTCAGGGGCACTGCAATTCACAAACCTGCAGACTTATAAATGATAACTCTCGTCCACAAATATATTGAGGGAAGGTAACAAAGAGGATTTGAAAGCAAGGCAGAATTGCAGGAAACGGGTTTCAGGAGGGAGATTCGCATCGCCTTTAAAGCACAGGAAAAGCGGCAAAACCTCGACAATGATGCCCTTGGCCAAAAAGGGCGGATGCGTTTTTTCCTGAATATATTCAGGAAAAAACGCATCCGCCCTTTTTGGCCAACCAAGCAACCTGGAAAGGCAAATCAGCGCTACAAAGAAGTCTCGCTTCCCATCGGTCAAAAGGGCCATGCTGAATAAAGTGTCAAAACCAGAAAGGCAGGACAGGCCATGGAGAAACGGGAGCCTGGCTACGCTGATGGGCGGGATGTAAATTGCCAACAGCCACTCTGGAGAAATGTATTCTGTGTCCTGAAACGTCTAAAAAACTCAGCTTAGAGAGCAAAGGGCACTTCCACTCATGGGCGTATAAATTGGGAAATCTAAAAATCAGCAAGACACAGGCACCCCAAACTTTAGGGCTGCTCTGTTGACAAAAACCTCCCCTTCGTTACTCCTTAAATATCCCAGGAAAGAGAAAAATTGATAAAGAAGTTGTGGTCCTTATGTACAATGGAATATCACTCAGCCGTGAAATCAACGTCATAAGGCTAGTAGCAGCATGATGAGTGGATTTAGGTACGACGATTCTAAATGAAATAAGTCACACAGAAAAAGACACTTATCATAAGATATCACTTACAGAGGGAATGTAAAAACCGCTACCCTTGAACTGAATTACAAAACAGAACAGAGTCACACGTTTAGAAAACACACTATGGCTGCTTAACGGGAAAGGTGAGGTGGGGTGATGCATAAAACAAGGGTTTCAAATTAGCTCAGATACCTTTCCATAAACGCAATATGTAATAGACAAGGCCTACTCCTTGCTCAGTGAATTGGACTCAACACCCCCTATTCACCACCCAAGAATATATCTGACTAGTAAGAATCTTAAAACCTATGTATTGATATCTCTCTGTAAGTGAGTCAAGTGGGTGTAAAGTGGCAGAAACACAGCAGTGAAAAGCAGCTAAACCCCATTATAAAAATCAATTACTTTTAAAAACCCGTGAAACAGAGACAGTGAAAGAGAGAGAAATTCTTACAAAATTCGTTCAGGGGCTGTGATGCCACCTGGATTGACCATATCTAGACCCAGAGCTGATTGAGACATAAGGGTGGACACTCTTGGGGCTGAGAGGTTTGGTGAGGTTGGGTGAGGAAACACAGACCCTTTAAAGTAATACTGCGTGGTACCCATCCCATGGTTCCCAAATCTCCAGGTTCAAGGGCATCTTCCTACATCGAAAACATGCATGAGAAACCCAGAAGATGTTAAACCGTGTGATCGGGAAAGGTTTCCAAAACGCACCTCATTTCTCATCTCCTTGTGCTCGGGTTCGCCATTCCAGCCGCTTTACTAGCAATCTCCCTCCTTGGAGAATCAGCACCTTTAACCTCCTGTTCCGTACAGGTTGCAATTTGTCCTGAGGACGAACGGGAAGAGGGGGAACCAATGAGAGACTAGCTCTAGGTGTTGGGACAGGCACAGGTCACTCTATTTTCCCATCAGGAAGAAGAATTAACCACAGGCTCAGCCTGCCGCCCGGGACCAGAATAGTGCCTGAAGCAATCCTGCGGTTTTGCGGCCAGCTCCCAAGAAAGCGAGTTGAAAAATGGAGCTCAGGGGCACTGCAATTCACAAACCTGCTGACTTATAAATGATAACTCTCGTCCCCAAATATATTGAGGGAAGGAAACGAAGAGGATTTGAAAGCAAGGCAGAATTGCAGGAAACAGATTTCAGGAGGGAGATTCGAATCGCCTTTAAAGCACAGGAAAAGCGGCAAAACCTCGACAATGATGCCCTTGGCCAAAAAGGGCGTATGCGTTTTTTCCTGAATATATTCAGGAAAAAACGCATACGCCCTTTTTGGCCAACCAAGCAACCTGGAAAGGCAAATCAGCGCTACAAAGAATTCTCGCTTCCCATCGGTCACAAGGGCCATGCTGAATAAAGTGTCAAAACCAGAAAGGCAGGACAGGCCATGGAGAAAGGGGAGCCTGGCTACGCTGATGGGCGGGATGTAAATTGCCAACAGCCACTCTGGAGAAATGTATTCTGTGTCCTGAAACGTCTAAAAAACTCAGCTTAGAGAGCAAAGGGCACTTCCACTCATGGGCGTATAAATTGGGAAATCTAAAAATCAGCAAGACACAGGCACCCCAAAATTTAGGGCTGCTCTGTTGACAAAAACCTCCACTTCGTTACTCCTTAAATATCCCAGGAAAGAGAAAAATGGATAAAGAAGTTGTGGTCCTTATGTACAATGGAATATCACTCAGCCATGAAATCAACGTCATAAGGCTAGTAGCAGCATGATGAGTGGATTTAGGTACGACGATTCTAAATGAAATAAGTCACAGAGAAAAAGACACTTATCATAAGATATCACTTATAGAGGGAATGTAAAAACCGCTACCCTTGAACTGAATTACAAAACAGAACAGAGTCACACGTTTAGAAAACACACTATGGCTGCTTAACGGGAAAGGTGAGGTGGGGTGATGCATAAAACAAGGGTTTCAAATTAGCTCAGATACCTTTCCATAAACGCAATATGTAATAGACAAGGCCTACTCCTTGCTCAGTGAATTGGACTCAACACCCCCTATTCACCACCCAAGAATATATCTGACTAGTAAGAATCTTAAAACCTATGTATTGATATCTCTCTGTAAGTGAGTCAAGTGGGTGTAAAGTGGCAGAAACACAGCAGTGAAAAGCAGCTAAACCCCATTATAAAAATCAATTACTTTTAAAAACCCGTTAAACAGAGACAGTGAAAGAGAGAGAAATTCTTACAAAATTCGTTCAGGGGATGTGATGCCACCTGGATTGACCATATCTAGACCCAGAGCTGATTGAGACATAAGGGTGGACACTCTTGGGGCTGAGAGGTTTGGTGAGGCTGGGTGAGGAAACACAGACCCTTTAAAGTAATACTGCGTGGTACCCATCCCATGGTTCCCAAATCTCCAGGTTCAAGGGCATCTTCCTACATCGAAAACATGCATGAGAAACCCAGAAGATGTTAAACCGTGTGATCGGGAAAGGTTTCCAAAACGCACCTCATTTCTCATCTCCTTGTGCTCGGGTTCGCCATTCCAGCCGCTTTACTAGCAATCTCCCTCCTTGGAGAATCAGCACCTTTAACCTCCTGTTCCGTACAGGTTGCAATTTGTCCTGAGGACGAACGGGAAGAGGGGGAACCAATGAGAGACTAGCTCTAGGTGTTGGGACAGGCACAGGTCACTCTATTTTCCCATCAGGAAGAAGAATTAACCACAGGCTCAGCCTGCTGCCCGGGACCAGAATAGTGCCTGAAGCAATCCTGCGCTTTTGCGGCCAGCTCCCAAGAAAGCGAGTTGAAAAATGGAGCTCAGGGGCACTGCAATTCACAAACCTGCAGACTTATAAATGATAACTCTCGTCCACAAATATATTGAGGGAAGGTAACGAAGAGGATTTGAAAGCAAGGCAGAATTGCAGGAAACGGGTTTCAGGAGGGAGATTCGCATCGCCTTTAAAGCACAGGAAAAGCGGCAAGACTTCAACAATGATGCCCTTGGCCAAAAAGGGCGTATGCGTTTTTTCCTGAATATATTCAGGAAAAAACGCATACGCCCTTTTTGGCCAACCAAGCAACCTGGAAAGGCAAATCAGCGCTACAAAGAAGTCTCGCTTCCCATCGGTCAAAAGGGCCATGCTGAATAAAGTGTCAAAACCAGAAAGGCAGGACAGGCCATGGAGAAACGGGAGCCTGGCTACGCTGATGGGCGGGATGTAAATTGCCAACAGCCACTCTGGAGAAATGTATTCTGTGTCCTGAAACGTCTAAAAAACTCAGCTTAGAGCGCAAAGGGCACTTCCACTCATGGGCGTATAAATTGGGAAATCTAAAAATCAGCAAGACACAGGCACCCCAAACTTTAGGGCTGCTCTGTTGACAAAAACCTCCCCTTCGTTACTCCTTAAATATCCCAGGAAAGAGAAAAATGGATAAAGAAGTTGTGGTCCTTATGTACAATGGAATATCACTCAGCCATGAAATCCACGTCATAAGGCTAGTAGCAGCATGATGAGTGGATTTAGGTACGACGATTCTAAATGAAATAAGTCACACAGAAAAAGACACTTATCATAAGATATCACTTATAGAGGGAATGTAAAAACCGCTACCCTTGAACTGAATTACAAAACAGAACAGAGTCACACGCTTAGAAAACACACTATGGCTGCTTAACGGGAAAGGTGAGGTGGGGTGATGCATAAAACAAGGGTTTCAAATTAGCTCAGATACCTTTCCATAAACGCAATATGTAATAGACAAGGCCTACTCCTTGCTCAGTGAATTGGACTCAACACCCCCTATTCACCACCCAAGAATATATCTGACTAGTAAGAATCTTAAAACCTATGTATTGATATCTCTCTGTAAGTGAGTCAAGTGGGTGTAAAGTGGCAGAAACACAGCAGTGAAAAGCAGCTAAACCCCATTATAAAAATCAATTACTTTTAAAAACCCGTTAAACAGAGACAGTGAAAGAGAGAAATTCTTACAAAATTCGTTCAGGGGCTGTGATGCCACCTGGATTGACCATATCTAGACCCAGAGCTGATTGAGACATAAGGGTGGACACTCTTGGGGCTGAGAGGTTTGGTGAGGTTGGGTGAGGAAACACAGACCCTTTAAAGTAATACTGCGTGGTACCCATCCCATGGTTCCCAAATCTCCAGGTTCAAGGGCATCTTCCTACATCGAAAACATGCATGAGAAACCCAGAAGATGGTAAACCGTGTGATCGGGAAAGGTTTCCAAAACGCACCTCATTTCTCATCTCCTTGTGCTCGGGTTCGCCATTCCAGCCGCTTTACTAGCAATCTCCCTCCTTGGAGAATCAGCACCTTTAACCTCCTGTTCCGTACAGGTTGCAATTTGTCCTGAGGACGAACGGGAAGAGGGGGAACCAATGAGAGACTAGCTCTAGGTGTTGGGACAGGCACAGGTCACTCTATTTTCCCATCAGGAAGAAGAATTAACCACAGGCTCAGCCTGCCGCCCGGGACCAGAATAAGGCCTGAAGCAATCCTGCGCTTTTGCGGCCAGCTCCCAAGAAAGCGAGTTGAAAAATGGAGCTCAGGGGCACTGCAATTCACAAACCTGCTGACTTATAAATGATAACTCTCGTCCCCAAATATATTGAGGGAAGGAAACGAAGAGGATTTGAAAGCAAGGCAGAATTGCAGGAAACAGATTTCAGGAGGGAGATTCGAATCGCCTTTAAAGCACAGGAAAAGCGGCAAAACCTCGACAATGACGCCCTTGGCCAAAAAGGGCGTATGCGTTTTTTCCTGAATATATTCAGGAAAAAACGCATACGCCCTTTTTGGCCAACCAAGCCACCTGGAAAGGCAAATCAGCGCTACAAAGAATTCTCGCTTCCCATCGGTCACAAGGGCCATGCTGAATAAAGTGTCAAAACCAGAAAGGCAGGACAGGCCATGGAGAAAGGGGAGCCTGGCTACGCTGATGGGCGGGATGTAAATTGCCAACAGCCACTCTGGAGAAATGTATTCTGTGTCCTGAAACGTCTAAAAAACTCAGCTTAGAGAGCAAAGGGCACTTCCACTCATGGGCGTATAAATTGGGAAATCTAAAAATCAGCAAGACACAGGGACCCCAAACTTTAGGGCTGCTCTGTTGACAAAAACCTCCACTTCGTTACTCCTTAAATATCCCAGGAAAGAGAAAAATTGATAAAGAAGTTGTGGTCCTTATGTACAATGGAATATCACTCAGCCGTGAAATCAACGTCATAAGGCTAGTAGCAGCATGATGAGTGGATTTAGGTACGACGATTCTAAATGAAATAAGTCACACAGAAAAAGACACTTATCATAAGATATCACTTATAGAGGGAATGTAAAAACCGCTACCCTTGAACTGAATTACAAAACAGAACAGAGTCACACGTTTAGAAAACACACTATGGCTGCTTAACGGGAAAGGTGAGGTGGGGTGATGCATAAAACAAGGGTTTCAAATTAGCTCAGATACCTTTCCATAAACGCAATATGTAATAGACAAGGCCTACTCCTTGCTCAGTGAATTGGACTCAACACCCCCTATTCACCACCCAAGAATATATCTGACTAGTAAGAATCTTAAAACCTATGTATTGATATCTCTCTGTAAGTGAGTCAAGTGGGTGTAAAGTGGCAGAAACACAGCAGTGAAAAGCAGCTAAACCCCATTATAAAAATCAATTACTTTTAAAAACCCGTTAAACAGAGACAGTGAAAGAGAGAGAAATTCTTACACAATTCGTTCAGGGGATGTGATGCCACCTGGATTGACCATATCTAGACCCAGAGCTGATTGAGACATAAGGGTGGACACTCTTGGGGCTGAGAGGTTTGGTGAGGTTGGGTGAGGAAACACAGACCCTTTAAAGTAATACTGCGTGGTACCCATCCTATGGTTCCCAAATCTCCAGGTTCAAGGGCATCTTCCTACATCGAAAACATGCATGAGAAACCCAGAAGATGGTAAACCGTGTGATCGGGAAAGGTTTCCAAAACGCACCTCATTTCTCATCTCCTTGTGCTCGGGTTCGCCATTCCAGCCGCTTTACTAGCAATCTCCCTCCTTGGAGAATCAGCACCTTTAACCTCCTGTTCCGTACAGGTTGCAATTTGTCCTGAGGACGAACGGGAAGAGGGGGAACCAATGAGAGACTAGCTCTAGGTGTTGGGACAGGCACAGGTCACTCTATTTTCCCATCAGGAAGAAGAATTAACCACAGGCTCAGCCTGCCGCCCGGGACCAGAATAGTGCCTGAAGCAATCCTGCGCTTTTGCGGCCAGCTCCCAAGAAAGCGAGTTGAAAAATGGAGCTCAGGGGCACTGCAATTCACAAACCTGCAGACTTATAAATGATAACTCTCGTCCACAAATATATTGAGGGAAGGTAACGAAGAGGATTTGAAAGCAAGGCAGAATTGCAGGAAACGGGTTTCAGGAGGGAGATTCGCATCGCCTTTAAAGCACAGGAAAAGCGGCAAAACCTCGACAATGATGCCCTTGGCCAAAAAGGGCGTATGCGTTTTTTCCTGAATATATTCAGGAAAAAACGCATACGCCATTTTTGGCCAACCAAGCAACCTGGAAAGGCAAATCAGCGCTACAAAGAATTCTCGCTTCCCATCGGTCACAAGGGCCATGCTGAATAAAGTGTCAAAACCAGAAAGGCAGGACAGGCCATGGAGAAAGGGGAGCCTGGCTACGATGATGGGCGGGATGTAAATTGCCAACAGCCACTCTGGAGAAATGCATTCTGTGTCCTGAAACGTCTAAAAAACTCAGCTTAGAGAGCAAAGGGCACTTCCACTCATGGGCGTATAAATTGGGAAATCTAAAAATCAGCAAGACACAGGCACCCCAAACTTTAGGGCTGCTCTGTTGACAAAAACCTCCACTTCGTTACTCCTTAAATATCCCAGGAAAGAGAAAAATTGATAAAGAAGTTGTGGTCCTTATGTACAATGGAATATCACTCAGCCGTGAAATCAACGTCATAAGGCTAGTAGCAGCATGATGAGTGGATTTAGGTACGACGATTCTAAATGAAATAAGTCACACAGAAAAAGACACTTATCATAAGATATCACTTATCGAGGGAATGTAAAAACCGCTACCCTTGAACTGAATTACAAAACAGAACAGAGTCACACGCTTAGAAAACACACTATGGCTGCTTAACGGGAAAGGTGAGGTGGGGTGATGCATAAAACAAGGGTTTCAAATTAGCTCAGATACCTTTCCATAAACGCAATATGTAATAGACAAGGCCTACTCCTTGCTCAGTGAATTGGACTCAACACCCCCTATTCACCACCCAAGAATATATCTGACTAGTAAGAATCTTAAAACCTATGTATTGATATCTCTCTGTAAGTGAGTCAAGTGGGTGTAAAGCGGCATAAACACAGCAGTGAAAAGCAGCTAAACCCCATTATAAAAATCAATTACTTTTAAAAACCCGTGAAACAAAGATAGTGAAACAGAGAGAAATTCTTACAAAATTCGTTCAGGGGCTGTGATGCCTCCTGGATTGACCATATCTAGACCCAGAGCTGATTGAGACATAAGGGTGGACATTCTTGGGCCTGAGAGGTTTGGTGAGGTTGGGTGAGGAAACACAGACCCTTTAATTAATAATGCGTGGTACCCATCCCATGGGTCCCAAATCTCCAGGTTCAAGGGCATCTTCCTACATCGAAAACATGCATGAGAAACCCAGAAGATGGTACACTGTGTGATCGGGAAAGGTTTCCAAAACGCACCTCATTTCTCATCTCCTTGTGCTCGGGTTCGCCATTCCAGCTGCTTTACTAGCAATCTCCCTCCTTGGAGAATCAGCACCTTTAACCTCCTGTTCCGTATAGGTTGCAATTTGTCCTGAGGATGAACGGGAAGAGGGGGAACCAATGAGAGACTAGCTCTAGGTGTTGGGACAGGCACAGGTCACTCTATTTTCCCATCAGGAAGAAGAATTAACCACAGGCTCAGCCTGCCGCCCGGGACCAGAATAGGGCCTGAAGCAATCCTGCACTTTTGCGGCCAGCTCCCAAGAAAGCGAGTTGAAATATGGAGCTCAGGGGCACTGCAATTCACAAACCTGCAGACTTATAAATGATAACTCTCGTCCACAAATATATTGAGGGAAAGTAACGAAGAGGATTTGAAAGCAAGGTAGAATTGCAGGAAACGGGTTTCAGGAGGGAGAATCGCATCTCCTTTAAAGCACATGAAAAGCGGCAAAACCTCGACAATGATGCCCTTGGCCAAAAAGGGCGTATGCGTTTTTTCCTGAATATATTCAGGAAAAAACGCATACGCCCTTTTTGGCCAACCAAGCAACCTGGAAAGGCAAATCAGCGCTACAAAGAAGTCTCGCTTCCCATTGGTCAAAAGGGCCATGCTGAATAAAGTGTCAAAAGCAGAAAGGTAGGACAGGCCATGGAGAAACGGGAGCCTGGCTACGCTGGTGGGCGGGATGTAAATTGCCAACAGCCACTCTGGAGAAGTGTACTGTGTGTCCTGAAACGTCTAAAAAACTCAGCCTAGAGAGCATAGGGCACTTCCACTCATGGGCGTATAAATTGAGAAAACTAAAAATCAGCAAGACACAGGCACCCCAAAGTTTAGGGCTGCTCTGTTGACAAAAACCTCCACTTCGTTACACCTTAAATATCCCAAGAAAGAGAAAAATTGATAAAGAAGTTGTGGTCCTTATGTACAATGGAATATCACTACGCCATGAAATCAACGTCATAAGGCTAGTAGCAGCATGATGAGTGGATTTAGGTACGACGATTCTAAGTGAAATAAGTCACACAGAAAGAGCCACTTATCATAAGATATCACTTATAGAGCGAATGTAAAAACCGCTACCCTTGAACTGAATTACAAAACAGAACAGAGTCACACGTTTAGAAAACACACTATGGTTGCTTAACGGGAAAGGTGAGGTGGGGTGATGCATAAAACAAGGGTTTCAAATTAGCTCAGATACCGTTCCATAAACCCAATATGTAATAGACAAGGCCTACTCCTTGCTCAGTGAATTGGACTCAACACCCCCTATTCACCACCCAAGAATATATCTGACTAGTAAGAATCTTAAAACCTATGTATTGATATCTCTCTGTAAGTGAGTCAAGTGGGTGTAAAGTGGCAGAAACACAGCAGTGAAAAGCAGCTAAACCCCATTATAAGAATCAATTACTTTTAAAAACCCGTTAAACAGAGACAGTGAAAGAGAGAAATTCTTACAAAATTCGTTCAGGGGCTGTGATGCCACCTGGATTGACCATATCTAGACCCAGAGCTGATTGAGACATAAGGGTGGACACTCTTGGGGCTGAGAGGTTTGGTGAGGTTGGGTGAGGAAACACAGACCCTTTAAAGTAATACTGCGTGGTACCCATCCCATGGTTCCCAAATCTCCAGGTTCAAGGGCATCTTCCTACATCGAAAACATGCATGAGAAACCCAGAAGATGGTAAACCGTGTGATCGGGAAAGGTTTCCAAAACGCACCTCATTTCTCATCTCCTTGTGCTCGGGTTCGCCATTCCAGCCGCTTTACTAGCAATCTCCCTCCTTGGAGAATCAGCACCTTTAACCTCCTGTTCCGTACAGGTTGCAATTTGTCCTGAGGACGAACGGGAAGAGGGGGAACCAATGAGAGACTAGCTCTAGGTGTTGGGACAGGCACAGGTCACTCTATTTTCCCATCAGGAAGAAGAATTAACCACAGGCTCAGCCTGCCGCCCGGGACCAGAATAGTGCCTGAAGCAATCCTGCGCTTTTGCGGCCAGCTCCCAAGAAAGCGAGTTGAAAAATGGAGCTCAGGGGCACTGCAATTCACAAACCTGCTGACTTATAAATGATAACTCTCGTCCCCAAATATATTGAGGGAAGGAAACGAAGAGGATTTGAAAGCAAGGCAGAATTGCAGGAAACAGATTTCAGGAGGGAGATTCGAATCGCCTTTAAAGCACAGGAAAAGCGGCAAAACCTCGACAATGATGCCCTTGGCCAAAAAGGGCGTATGCGTTTTTTCCTGAATATATTCAGGAAAAAACGCATACGCCCTTTTTGGCCAACCAAGCAACCTGGAAAGGCAAATCAGCGCTACAAAGAATTCTCGCTTCCCATCGGTCACAAGGGCCATGCTGAATAAAGTGTCAAAACCAGAAAGGCAGGACAGGCCATGGAGAAAGGGGAGCCTTGCTACGCTGATGGGCGGGATGTAAATTGCCAACAGCCACTCTGGAGAAATGCATTCTGTGTCCTGAAACGTCTAAAAAACTCAGCTTAGAGAGCAAAGGGCACTTCCACTCATGGGCGTATAAATTGGGAAATCTAAAAATCAGCAAGACACAGGCACCCCAAACTTTAGGGCTGCTCTGTTGACAAAAACCTCCACTTCGTTACTCCTTAAATATCCCAGGAAAGAGAAAAATTGATAAAGAAGTTGTGGTCCTTATGTACAATGGAATATCACTCAGCCGTGAAATCAACGTCATAAGGCTAGTAGCAGCATGATGAGTGGATTTAGGTACGACGATTCTAAATGAAATAAGTCACACAGAAAAAGACACTTATCATAAGATATCACTTATAGAGGGAATGTAAAAACCGCTACCCTTGAACTGAATTACAAAACAGAACAGAGTCACACGTTTAGAAAACACACTATGGCTGCTTAACGGGAAAGGTGAGGTGGGGTGATGCATAAAACAAGGGTTTCAAATTAGCTCAGATACCTTTCCATAAACGCAATATGTAATAGACAAGGCCTACTCCTTGCTCAGTGAATTGGACTCAACACCCCCTATTCACCACCCAAGAATATATCTGACTAGTAAGAATCTTAAAACCTATGTATTGATATCTCTCTGTAAGTGAGTCAAGTGGGTGTAAAGCGGCATAAACACAGCAGTGAAAAGCAGCTAAACCCCATTATAAAAATCAATTACTTTTAAAAACCCGTGAAACAAAGATAGTGAAACAGAGAGAAATTCTTACAAAATTCGTTCAGGGGCTGTGATGCCTCCTGGATTGACCATATCTAGACCCACAGCTGATTGAGACATAAGGGTGGACATTCTTGGGCCTGAGAGGTTTGGTGAGGTTGGGTGAGGAAACACAGACCCTTTAATTAATAATGCGTGGTACCCATCCCATGGGTCCCAAATCTCCAGGTTCAAGGGCATCTTCCTACATCGAAAACATGCATGAGAAACCCAGAAGATGGTACACTGTGTGATCGGGAAAGGTTTCCAAAACGCACCTCATTTCTCATCTCCTTGTGCTCGGGTTCGCCATTCCAGCTGCTTTACTAGCAATCTCCCTCCTTGGAGAATCAGCACCTTTAACCTCCTGTTCCGTATAGGTTGCAATTTGTCCTGAGGACGAACGGGAAGAGGGGGAACCAATGAGAGACTAGCTCTAGGTGTTGGGACAGGCACAGGTCACTCTATTTTCCCATCAGGAAGAAGAATTAACCACAGGCTCAGCCTGCCGCCCGGGACCAGAATAGGGCCTGAAGCAATCCTGCACTTTTGCGGCCAGCTCCCAAGAAAGCGAGTTGAAATATGGAGCTCAGGGGCACTGCAATTCACAAACCTGCAGACTTATAAATGATAACTCTCGTCCACAAATATATTGAGGGAAAGTAACGAAGAGGATTTGAAAGCAAGGTAGAATTGCAGGAAACGGGTTTCAGGAGGGAGAATCGCATCTCCTTTAAAGCACATGAAAAGCGGCAAAACCTCGACAATGATGCCCTTGGCCAAAAAGGGCGTATGCGTTTTTTCCTGAATATATTCAGGAAAAAACGCATACGCCCTTTTTGGCCAACCAAGCAACCTGGAAAGGCAAATCAGCGCTACAAAGAAGTCTCGCTTCCCATTGGTCAAAAGGGCCATGCTGAATAAAGTGTCAAAAGCAGAAAGGTAGGACAGGCCATGGAGAAACGGGAGCCTGGCTACGCTGGTGGGCGGGATGTAAATTGCCAACAGCCACTCTGGAGAAGTGTACTGTGTGTCCTGAAACGTCTAAAAAACTCAGCCTAGAGAGCATAGGGCACTTCCACTCATGGGCGTATAAATTGAGAAAACTAAAAATCAGCAAGACACAGGCACCCCAAAGTTTAGGGCTGCTCTGTTGACAAAAACCTCCACTTCGTTACACCTTAAATATCCCAAGAAAGAGAAAAATTGATAAAGAAGTTGTGGTCCTTATGTACAATGGAATATCACTACGCCATGAAATCAACGTCATAAGGCTAGTAGCAGCATGATGAGTGGATTTAGGTACGACGATTCTAAGTGAAATAAGTCACACAGAAAGAGCCACTTATCATAAGATATCACTTATAGAGCGAATGTAAAAACCGCTACCCTTGAACTGAATTACAAAACAGAACAGAGTCACACGTTTAGAAAACACACTATGGTTGCTTAACGGGAAAGGTGAGGTGGGGTGATGCATAAAACAAGGGTTTCAAATTAGCTCAGATACCGTTCCATAAACCCAATATGTAATAGACAAGGCCTACTCCTTGCTCAGTGAATTGGACTCAACACCCCCTATTCACCACCCAAGAATATATCTGACTAGTAAGAATCTTAAAACCTATGTATTGATATCTCTCTGTAAGTGAGTCAAGTGGGTGTAAAGTGGCAGAAACACAGCAGTGAAAAGCAGCTAAACCCCATTATAAGAATCAATTACTTTTAAAAACCCGTTAAACAGAGACAGTGAAAGAGAGAAATTCTTACAAAATTCGTTCAGGGGCTGTGATGCCACCTGGATTGACCATATCTAGACCCAGAGCTGATTGAGACATAAGGGTGGACACTCTTGGGGCTGAGAGGTTTGGTGAGGTTGGGTGAGGAAACACAGACCCTTTAAAGTAATACTGCGTGGTACCCATCCCATGGTTCCCAAATCTCCAGGTTCAAGGGCATCTTCCTACATCGAAAACATGCATGAGAAACCCAGAAGATGGTAAACCGTGTGATCGGGAAAGGTTTCCAAAACGCACCTCATTTCTCATCTCCTTGTGCTCGGGTTCGCCATTCCAGCCGCTTTACTAGCAATCTCCCTCCTTGGAGAATCAGCACCTTTAACCTCCTGTTCCGTACAGGTTGCAATTTGTCCTGAGGACGAACGGGAAGAGGGGGAACCAATGAGAGACTAGCTCTAGGTGTTGGGACAGGCACAGGTCACTCTATTTTCCCATCAGGAAGAAGAATTAACCACAGGCTCAGCCTGCCGCCCGGGACCAGAATAGTGCCTGAAGCAATCCTGCGCTTTTGCGGCCAGCTCCCAAGAAAGCGAGTTGAAAAATGGAGCTCAGGGGCACTGCAATTCACAAACCTGCTGACTTATAAATGATAACTCTCGTCCCCAAATATATTGAGGGAAGGAAACGAAGAGGATTTGAAAGCAAGGCAGAATTGCAGGAAACAGATTTCAGGAGGGAGATTCGAATCGCCTTTAAAGCACAGGAAAAGCGGCAAAACCTCGACAATGATGCCCTTGGCCAAAAAGGGCGTATGCGTTTTTTCCTGAATATATTCAGGAAAAAACGCATACGCCCTTTTTGGCCAACCAAGCAACCTGGAAAGGCAAATCAGCGCTACAAAGAATTCTCGCTTCCCATCGGTCACAAGGGCCATGCTGAATAAAGTGTCAAAACCAGAAAGGCAGGACAGGCCATGGAGAAAGGGGAGCCTTGCTACGCTGATGGGCGGGATGTAAATTGCCAACAGCCACTCTGGAGAAATGCATTCTGTGTCCTGAAACGTCTAAAAAACTCAGCTTAGAGAGCAAAGGGCACTTCCACTCATGGGCGTATAAATTGGGAAATCTAAAAATCAGCAAGACACAGGCACCCCAAACTTTAGGGCTGCTCTGTTGACAAAAACCTCCACTTCGTTACTCCTTAAATATCCCAGGAAAGAGAAAAATTGATAAAGAAGTTGTGGTCCTTATGTACAATGGAATATCACTCAGCCGTGAAATCAACGTCATAAGGCTAGTAGCAGCATGATGAGTGGATTTAGGTACGACGATTCTAAATGAAATAAGTCACACAGAAAAAGACACTTATCATAAGATATCACTTATAGAGGGAATGTAAAAACCGCTACCCTTGAACTGAATTACAAAACAGAACAGAGTCACACGTTTAGAAAACACACTATGGCTGCTTAACGGGAAAGGTGAGGTGGGGTGATGCATAAAACAAGGGTTTCAAATTAGCTCAGATACCTTTCCATAAACGCAATATGTAATAGACAAGGCCTACTCCTTGCTCAGTGAATTGGACTCAACACCCCCTATTCACCACCCAAGAATATATCTGACTAGTAAGAATCTTAAAACCTATGTATTGATATCTCTCTGTAAGTGAGTCAAGTGGGTGTAAAGCGGCATAAACACAGCAGTGAAAAGCAGCTAAACCCCATTATAAAAATCAATTACTTTTAAAAACCCGTGAAACAAAGATAGTGAAACAGAGAGAAATTCTTACAAAATTCGTTCAGGGGCTGTGATGCCTCCTGGATTGACCATATCTAGACCCACAGCTGATTGAGACATAAGGGTGGACATTCTTGGGCCTGAGAGGTTTGGTGAGGTTGGGTGAGGAAACACAGACCCTTTAATTAATAATGCGTGGTACCCATCCCATGGGTCCCAAATCTCCAGGTTCAAGGGCATCTTCCTACATCGAAAACATGCATGAGAAACCCAGAAGATGGTACACTGTGTGATCGGGAAAGGTTTCCAAAACGCACCTCATTTCTCATCTCCTTGTGCTCGGGTTCGCCATTCCAGCTGCTTTACTAGCAATCTCCCTCCTTGGAGAATCAGCACCTTTAACCTCCTGTTCCGTATAGGTTGCAATTTGTCCTGAGGACGAACGGGAAGAGGGGGAACCAATGAGAGACTAGCTCTAGGTGTTGGGACAGGCACAGGTCACTCTATTTTCCCATCAGGAAGAAGAATTAACCACAGGCTCAGCCTGCCGCCCGGGACCAGAATAGGGCCTGAAGCAATCCTGCACTTTTGCGGCCAGCTCCCAAGAAAGCGAGTTGAAATATGGAGCTCAGGGGCACTGCAATTCACAAACCTGCAGAGTTATAAATGATAACTCTCGTCCACAAATATATTGAGGGAAAGTAACGAAGAGGATTTGAAAGCAAGGTAGAATTGCAGGAAACGGGTTTCAGGAGGGAGATTCGCATCGCCGTTAAAGCACATGAAAAGCGGCAAAACCTCGACAATGATGCCCTTGGCCAGAAAGGGCGTATGCGTTTTTTCCTGAATATATTCAGGAAAAAACGCATACGCCCTTTTTGACCAACCAAGCAACCTGGAAAGGCAAATCAGCGCTACAAAGAAGTCTCGCTTCCCATTGGTCAAAAGGGCCATTCTGAATAAAGTGTCAAAACCAGAAAGGTAGGACAGGCCATGGAGAAATGGGAGCCTGGCTACGCTGGTGGGCGGGATGTAAATTGCCAACAGCCACTCTGGAGAAGTGTACTGTGTGTCCTGAAACGTCTAAAAAACTCAGCTTAGAGAGCATAGGGCACTTCCACTCATGGGCGTATAAATTGAGAAAACTAAAAATCAGCAAGACACAGGCACCCCAAAGTTTAGGGCTGCTCTGTTGACAAAAACCTCCACTTCGTTACTCCTTAAATATCCCAGGAAAGAGAAAAATTGATAAAGAAGTTGTGGTCCTTATGTACAATGGAATATCACTCAGCCGTGAAATCCACGTCATAAGGCTAGTAGCAGCATGATGAGTGGATTTAGGTACGACGATTCTAAATGAAATAAGTCACACAGAAAAAGACACTTATCATAAGATATCACTTATAGAGGGAATGTAAAAACCGCTACCCTTGAACTGAATTACAAAACAGAACAGAGTCACACGTTTAGAAAACACACTATGGCTGCTTAACGGGAAAGGTGAGGTGGGGTGATGCATAAAACAAGGGTTTCAAATTAGCTCAGATACCTTTCCATAAACGCAATATGTAATAGACAAGGCCTACTCCTTGCTCAGTGAATTGGACTCAACACCCCCTATTCACCATCCAAGAATATATCTGACTAGTAAGAATCTTAAAACCTATGTATTGATATCTCTCTGTAAGTGAGTCAAGTGGGTGTAAAGTGGCAGAAACACAGCAGTGAAAAGCAGCTAAACCCCATTATAAAAATCAATTACTTTTAAAAACCCGTGAAACAGAGACAGTGAAAGAGAGAGAAATTCTTACAAAATTCGTTCAGGGGCTGTGATGCCACCTGGATTGACCATATCTAGACCCAGAGCTGATTGAGACATAAGGGTGGACACTCTTGGGGCTGAGAGGTTTGGTGAGGTTGGGTGAGGAAACACAGACCCTTTAAAGTAATACTGCGTGGTACCCATCCCATGGTTCCCAAATCTCCAGGTTCAAGGGCATCTTCCTACATCGAAAACATGCATGAGAAACCCAGAAGATGTTAAACCGTGTGATCGGGAAAGGTTTCCAAAACGCACCTCATTTCTCATCTCCTTGTGCTCGGGTTCGCCATTCCAGCCGCTTTACTAGCAATCTCCCTCCTTGGAGAATCAGCACCTTTAACCTCCTGTTCCGTACAGGTTGCAATTTGTCCTGAGGACGAACGGGAAGAGGGGGAACCAATGAGAGACTAGCTCTAGGTGTTGGGACAGGCACAGGTCACTCTATTTTCCCATCAGGAAGAAGAATTAACCACAGGCTCAGCCTGCCGCCCGGGACCAGAATAGTGCCTGAAGCAATCCTGCGCTTTTGCGGCCAGCTCCCAAGAAAGCGAGTTGAAAAATGGAGCTCAGGGCCACTGCAATTCACAAACCTGCAGACTTATAAATGATAACTCTCGTCCACAAATATATTGAGGGAAGGTAACGAAGAGGATTTGAAAGCAAGGCAGAATTGCAGGAAACGGGTTTCAGGAGGGAGATTCGCATCGCCTTTAAAGCACAGGAAAAGCGGCAAAACCTCGACAATGATGCCCTTGGCCAAAAAGGGCGTATGCGTTTTTTCCTGAATATATTCAGGAAAAAACGCATACGCCCTTTTTGGCCAACCAAGCAACCTGGAAAGGCAAATCAGCGCTACAAAGAATTCTCGCTTCCCATCGGTCACAAGGGCCATGCTGAATAAAGTGTCAAAACCAGAAAGGCAGGACAGGCCATGGAGAAAGGGGAGCCTGGCTACGCTGATGGGCGGGATGTAAATTGCCAACAGCCACTCTGGAGAAATGTATTCTGTGTCCTGAAACGTCTAAAAAACTCAGCTTAGAGAGCAAAGGGCACTTCCACTCATGGGCGTATAAATTGGGAAATCTAAAAATCAGCAAGACACAGGCACCCCAAAATTTAGGGCTGCTCTGTTGACAAAAACCTCCACTTCGTTACTCCTTAAATATCCCAGGAAAGAGAAAAATGGATAAAGAAGTTGTGGTCCTTATGTACAATGGAATATCACTCAGCCGTGAAATCAACGTCATAAGGCTAGTAGCAGCATGATGAGTGGATTTAGGTACGACGATTCTAAATGAAATAAGTCACAGAGAAAAAGACACTTATCATAAGATATCACTTATAGAGGGAATGTAAAAACCGCTACCCTTGAACTGAATTACAAAACAGAACAGAGTCACACGCTTAGAAAACACACTATGGCTGCTTAACGGGAAAGGTGAGGTGGGGTGATGCATAAAACAAGGGTTTCAAATTAGCTCAGATACCTTTCCATAAACGCAATATGTAATAGACAAGGCCTACTCCTTGCTCAGTGAATTGGACTCAACACCCCCTATTCACCACCCAAGAATATATCTGACTAGTAAGAATCTTAAAACCTATGTATTGATATCTCTCTGTAAGTGAGTCAAGTGGGTGTAAAGTGGCAGAAACACAGCAGTGAAAAGCAGCTAAACCCCATTATAAAAATCAATTACTTTTAAAAACCCGTTAAACAGAGACAGTGAAAGAGAGAGAAATTCTTACAAAATTCGTTCAGGGGATGTGATGCCACCTGGATTGACCATATCTAGACCCAGAGCTGATTGAGACATAAGGGTGGACACTCTTGGGGCTGAGAGGTTTGGTGAGGCTGGGTGAGGAAACACAGACCCTTTAAAGTAATACTGCGTGGTACCCATCCCATGGTTCCCAAATCTCCAGGTTCAAGGGCATCTTCCTACATCGAAAACATGCATGAGAAACCCAGAAGATGTTAAACCGTGTGATCGGGAAAGGTTTCCAAAACGCACCTCATTTCTCATCTCCTTGTGCTCGGGTTCGCCATTCCAGCCGCTTTACTAGCAATCTCCCTCCTTGGAGAATCAGCACCTTTAACCTCCTGTTCCGTACAGGTTGCAATTTGTCCTGAGGACGAACGGGAAGAGGGGGAACCAATGAGAGACTAGCTCTAGGTGTTGGGACAGGCACAGGTCACTCTATTTTCCCATCAGGAAGAAGAATTAACCACAGGCTCAGCCTGCTGCCCGGGACCAGAATAGTGCCTGAAGCAATCCTGCGCTTTTACGGCCAGCTCCCAAGAAAGCGAGTTGAAAAATGGAGCTCAGGGGCACTGCAATTCACAAACCTGCAGACTTATAAATGATAACTCTCGTCCACAAATATATTGAGGGAAGGTAACGAAGAGGATTTGAAAGCAAGGCAGAATTGCAGGAAACGGGTTTCAGGAGGGAGATTCGCATCGCCTTTAAAGCACAGGAAAAGCGGCAAGACTTCAACAATGATGCCCTTGGCCAAAAAGGGCGTATGCGTTTTTTCCTGAATATATTCAGGAAAAAACGCATACGCCCTTTTTGGCCAACCAAGCAACCTGGAAAGGCAAATCAGCGCTACAAAGAAGTCTCGCTTCCCATCGGTCAAAAGGGCCATGCTGAATAAAGTGTCAAAACCAGAAAGGCAGGACAGGCCATGGAGAAACGGGAGCCTGGCTACGCTGATGGGCGGGATGTAAATTGCCAACAGCCACTCTGGAGAAATGTATTCTGTGTCCTGAAACGTCTAAAAAACTCAGCTTAGAGCGCAAAGGGCACTTCCACTCATGGGCGTATAAATTGGGAAATCTAAAAATCAGCAAGACACAGGCACCCCAAACTTTAGGGCTGCTCTGTTGACAAAAACCTCCACTTCGTTACTCCTTAAATATCCCAGGAAAGAGAAAAATTGATAAAGAAGTTGTGGTCCTTATGTACAATGGAATATCACTCAGCCGTGAAATCAACGTCATAAGGCTAGTAGCAGCATGATGAGTGGATTTAGGTACGACGATTCTAAATGAAATAAGTCACACAGAAAAAGACACTTATCATAAGATATCACTTATCGAGGGAATGTAAAAACCGCTACCCTTGAACTGAATTACAAAACAGAACAGAGTCACACGCTTAGAAAACACACTATGGCTGCTTAACGGGAAAGGTGAGGTGGGGTGATGCATAAAACAAGGGTTTCAAATTAGCTCAGATACCTTTCCATAAACGCAATATGTAATAGACAAGGCCTACTCCTTGCTCAGTGAATTGGACTCAACACCCCCTATTCACCACCCAAGAATATATCTGACTAGTAAGAATCTTAAAACCTATGTATTGATATCTCTCTGTAAGTGAGTCAAGTGGGTGTAAAGCGGCATAAACACAGCAGTGAAAAGCAGCTAAACCCCATTATAAAAATCAATTACTTTTAAAAACCCGTGAAACAAAGATAGTGAAACAGAGAGAAATTCTTACAAAATTCGTTCAGGGGCTGTGATGCCTCCTGGATTGACCATATCTAGACCCACAGCTGATTGAGACATAAGGGTGGACATTCTTGGGCCTGAGAGGTTTGGTGAGGTTGGGTGAGGAAACACAGACCCTTTAATTAATAATGCGTGGTACCCATCCCATGGGTCCCAAATCTCCAGGTTCAAGGGCATCTTCCTACATCGAAAACATGCATGAGAAACCCAGAAGATGGTACACTGTGTGATCGGGAAAGGTTTCCAAAACGCACCTCATTTCTCATCTCCTTGTGCTCGGGTTCGCCATTCCAGCTGCTTTACTAGCAATCTCCCTCCTTGGAGAATCAGCACCTTTAACCTCCTGTTCCGTATAGGTTGCAATTTGTCCTGAGGATGAACGGGAAGAGGGGGAACCAATGAGAGACTAGCTCTAGGTGTTGGGACAGGCACAGGTCACTCTATTTTCCCATCAGGAAGAAGAATTAACCACAGGCTCAGCCTGCCGCCCGGGACCAGAATAGGGCCTGAAGCAATCCTGCACTTTTGCGGCCAGCTCCCAAGAAAGCGAGTTGAAATATGGAGCTCAGGGGCACTGCAATTCACAAACCTGCAGACTTATAAATGATAACTCTCGTCCACAAATATATTGAGGGAAAGTAACGAAGAGGATTTGAAAGCAAGGTAGAATTGCAGGAAACGGGTTTCAGGAGGGAGAATCGCATCTCCTTTAAAGCACATGAAAAGCGGCAAAACCTCGACAATGATGCCCTTGGCCAAAAAGGGCGTATGCGTTTTTTCCTGAATATATTCAGGAAAAAACGCATACGCCCTTTTTGGCCAACCAAGCAACCTGGAAAGGCAAATCAGCGCTACAAAGAAGTCTCGCTTCCCATTGGTCAAAAGGGCCATGCTGAATAAAGTGTCAAAAGCAGAAAGGTAGGACAGGCCATGGAGAAACGGGAGCCTGGCTACGCTGGTGGGCGGGATGTAAATTGCCAACAGCCACTCTGGAGAAGTGTACTGTGTGTCCTGGAACGTCTAAAAAACTCAGCCTAGAGAGCATAGGGCACTTCCACTCATGGGCGTATAAATTGAGAAAACTAAAAATCAGCAAGACACAGGCACCCCAAAGTTTAGGGCTGCTCTGTTGACAAAAACCTCCACTTCGTTACACCTTAAATATCCCAAGAAAGAGAAAAATTGATAAAGAAGTTGTGGTCCTTATGTACAATGGAATATCACTACGCCATGAAATCAACGTCATAAGGCTAGTAGCAGCATGATGAGTGGATTTAGGTACGACGATTCTAAGTGAAATAAGTCACACAGAAAGAGCCACTTATCATAAGATATCACTTATAGAGCGAATGTAAAAACCGCTACCCTTGAACTGAATTACAAAACAGAACAGAGTCACACGTTTAGAAAACACACTATGGTTGCTTAACGGGAAAGGTGAGGTGGGGTGATGCATAAAACAAGGGTTTCAAATTAGCTCAGATACCGTTCCATAAACCCAATATGTAATAGACAAGGCCTACTCCTTGCTCAGTGAATTGGACTCAACACCCCCTATTCACCACCCAAGAATATATCTGACTAGTAAGAATCTTAAAACCTATGTATTGATATCTCTCTGTAAGTGAGTCAAGTGGGTGTAAAGTGGCAGAAACACAGCAGTGAAAAGCAGCTAAACCCCATTATAAAAATCAATTACTTTTAAAAACCCGTTAAACAGAGACAGTGAAAGAGAGAAATTCTTACAAAATTCGTTCAGGGGCTGTGATGCCACCTGGATTGACCATATCTAGACCCAGAGCTGATTGAGACATAAGGGTGGACACTCTTGGGGCTGAGAGGTTTGGTGAGGTTGGGTGAGGAAACACAGACCCTTTAAAGTAATACTGCGTGGTACCCATCCCATGGTTCCCAAATCTCCAGGTTCAAGGGCATCTTCCTACATCGAAAACATGCATGAGAAACCCAGAAGATGGTAAACCGTGTGATCGGGAAAGGTTTCCAAAACGCACCTCATTTCTCATCTCCTTGTGCTCGGGTTCGCCATTCCAGCCGCTTTACTAGCAATCTCCCTCCTTGGAGAATCAGCACCTTTAACCTCCTGTTCCGTACAGGTTGCAATTTGTCCTGAGGACGAACGGGAAGAGGGGGAACCAATGAGAGACTAGCTCTAGGTGTTGGGACAGGCACAGGTCACTCTATTTTCCCATCAGGAAGAAGAATTAACCACAGGCTCAGCCTGCCGCCCGGGACCAGAATAGTGCCTGAAGCAATCCTGCGCTTTTGCGGCCAGCTCCCAAGAAAGCGAGTTGAAAAATGGAGCTCAGGGGCACTGCAATTCACAAACCTGCTGACTTATAAATGATAACTCTCGTCCCCAAATATATTGAGGGAAGGAAACGAAGAGGATTTGAAAGCAAGGCAGAATTGCAGGAAACAGATTTCAGGAGGGAGATTCGAATCGCCTTTAAAGCACAGGAAAAGTGGCAAAACCTCGACAATGATGCCCTTGGCCAAAAAGGGCGTATGCGTTTTTTCCTGAATATATTCAGGAAAAAACGCATACGCCCTTTTTGGCCAACCAAGCAACCTGGAAAGGCAAATCAGCGCTACAAAGAATTCTCGCTTCCCATCGGTCACAAGGGCCATGCTGAATAAAGTGTCAAAACCAGAAAGGCAGGACAGGCCATGGAGAAAGGGGAGCCTTGCTACGCTGATGGGCGGGATGTAAATTGCCAACAGCCACTCTGGAGAAATGCATTCTGTGTCCTGAAACGTCTAAAAAACTCAGCTTAGAGAGCAAAGGGCACTTCCACTCATGGGCGTATAAATTGGGAAATCTAAAAATCAGCAAGACACAGGCACCCCAAACTTTAGGGCTGCTCTGTTGACAAAAACCTCCACTTCGTTACTCCTTAAATATCCCAGGAAAGAGAAAAATTGATAAAGAAGTTGTGGTCCTTATGTACAATGGAATATCACTCAGCCGTGAAATCAACGTCATAAGGCTAGTAGCAGCATGATGAGTGGATTTAGGTACGACGATTCTAAATGAAATAAGTCACACAGAAAAAGACACTTATCATAAGATATCACTTATAGAGGGAATGTAAAAACCGCTACCCTTGAACTGAATTACAAAACAGAACAGAGTCACACGTTTAGAAAACACACTATGGCTTCTTAACGGGAAAGGTGAGGTGGGGTGATGCATAAAACAAGGGTTTCAAATTAGCTCAGATACCTTTCCATAAACGCAATATGTAATAGACAAGGCCTACTCCTTGCTCAGTGAATTGGACTCAACACCCCCTATTCACCACCCAAGAATATATCTGACTAGTAAGAATCTTAAAACCTATGTATTGATATCTCTCTGTAAGTGAGTCAAGTGGGTGTAAAGCGGCATAAACACAGCAGTGAAAAGCAGCTAAACCCCATTATAAAAATCAATTACTTTTAAAAACCCGTGAAACAAAGATAGTGAAACAGAGAGAAATTCTTACAAAATTCGTTCAGGGGCTGTGATGCCTCCTGGATTGACCATATCTAGACCCACAGCTGATTGAGACATAAGGGTGGACATTCTTGGGCCTGAGAGGTTTGGTGAGGTTGGGTGAGGAAACACAGACCCTTTAATTAATAATGCGTGGTACCCATCCCATGGGTCCCAAATCTCCAGGTTCAAGGGCATCTTCCTACATCGAAAACATGCATGAGAAACCCAGAAGATGGTACACTGTGTGATCGGGAAAGGTTTCCAAAACGCACCTCATTTCTCATCTCCTTGTGCTCGGGTTCGCCATTCCAGCTGCTTTACTAGCAATCTCCCTCCTTGGAGAATCAGCACCTTTAACCTCCTGTTCCGTATAGGTTGCAATTTGTCCTGAGGACGAACGGGAAGAGGGGGAACCAATGAGAGACTAGCTCTAGGTGTTGGGACAGGCACAGGTCACTCTATTTTCCCATCAGGAAGAAGAATTAACCACAGGCTCAGCCTGCCGCCCGGGACCAGAATAGGGCCTGAAGCAATCCTGCACTTTTGCGGCCAGCTCCCAAGAAAGCGAGTTGAAATATGGAGCTCAGGGGCACTGCAATTCACAAACCTGCAGAGTTATAAATGATAACTCTCGTCCACAAATATATTGAGGGAAAGTAACGAAGAGGATTTGAAAGCAAGGTAGAATTGCAGGAAACGGGTTTCAGGAGGGAGATTCGCATCGCCGTTAAAGCACATGAAAAGCGGCAAAACCTCGACAATGATGCCCTTGGACAGAAAGGGCGTATGCGTTTTTTCCTGAATATATTCAGGAAAAAACGCATACGCCCTTTTTGACCAACCAAGCAACCTGGAAAGGCAAATCAGCGCTACAAAGAAGTCTCGCTTCCCATTGGTCAAAAGGGCCATTCTGAATAAAGTGTCAAAACCAGAAAGGTAGGACAGGCCATGGAGAAACGGGAGCCTGGCTACGCTGGTGGGCGGGATGTAAATTGCCAACAGCCACTCTGGAGAAGTGTACTGTGTGTCCTGAAACGTCTAAAAAACTCAGCTTAGAGAGCATAGGGCACTTCCACTCATGGGCGTATAAATTGAGAAAACTAAAAATCAGCAAGACACAGGCACCCCAAAGTTTAGGGCTGCTCTGTTGACAAAAACCTCCACTTCGTTACACCTTAAATATCCCAAGAAAGAGAAAAATTGATAAAGAAGTTGTGGTCCTTATGTACAATGGAATATCACTACGCCATGAAATCAACGTCATAAGGCTAGTAGCAGCATGATGAGTGGATTTAGGTACGACGATTCTAAGTGAAATAAGTCACACAGAAAGAGCCACTTATCATAAGATATCACTTATAGAGCGAATGTAAAAACCGCTACCCTTGAACTGAATTACAAAACAGAACAGAGTCACACGTTTAGAAAACACACTATGGCTGCTTAACGGGAAAGGTGAGGTGGGGTGATGCATAAAACAAGGGTTTCAAATTAGCTCAGATACCGTTCCATAAACCCAATATGTAATAGACAAGGCCGACTCCTTGCTCAGTGAATTGGACTCAACACCCCCTATTCACCGCCCAAGAATATATCTGACTAGTAAGAATCTTGAAACCTATGTATTGATATCTCTCTGTAAGTGAGTCAAGTGGGTGTAAAGCGGCAGAAACACAGCAGTGAAAAGCAGCTAAACCCCATTATAAAAATCAATTACTTTTAAAAACCCGTGAAACAGAGACAGTGAAAGAGAGAGAAATTCTTACAAAATTCGTTCAGGGGCTGTGATGCCACCTGGATTGACCATATCGAGACCCACAGCTGATTGAGACAGAAGGGTGGACACTCTTGGGGCTGAGAGGTGTGGTGAGGTTGGGTGAGGAAACACAGACCCTTTAAAGTAATACTGCGTGGTACCCATCCCATGGGTCCCAAATCTCCAGGTTCAAGGGCATCTTCCTACATCGAAAACATGCATGAGAAACCCAGAAGATGGTACACCGTGTGATCGGGAAAGGTTTCCAAAACGCACCTCATTTCTCATCTCCTTGTGCTCGGGTTCGCCATTCCAGCCGCTTTACTAGCAATCTCCCTCCTTGGAGAATCAGCACCTTTAACCTCCTGTTCCGTACAGGTTGCAATTTGTCCTGAGGATGAACGGGAAGAGGGGGAACCAATGAGAAACTAGCTCTAGGTGTTGGGACAGGCACAGGTCACTCTATTTTCCCATCAGGAAGAAGAATTAACCACAGGCTCAGCCTGCCGCCCGGGACCAGAATAGGGCCTGAAGCAATCCAGCGCTTTTGCGGCCAGCTCCCAAGAAAGCGAGTTGAAAAATGGAGCTCAGGGGCACTGCAATTCACAAACCTGCAGACTTATAAATGATAACTCTCCTCCACAAATATATTGAGGGAAGGTAACGAAGAGGATTTGAAAGCAAGGCAGAATTGCAGGAAACGGGTTTCAGGAGGGAGATTCGCATCGCCTTTAAAGCACAGGAAAAGCGGCAAAACCTCGACAATGATGCCCTTGGCCAAAAAGGGCGTATGCGTTTTTTCCTGAATATATTCAGGAAAAAACGCATACGCCCTTTTTAGCCAACCAAGCAACCTGGAAAGGCAAATCAGCGCTACAAAGAAGTCTCGCTTCCCATCGGTCAAAAGGGCCATGCTGAATAAAGTGTCAAAACCAGAAAGGCAGGACAGGCCATGGAGAAACCGGAGCCTGGCTACGCTGATGGGCGGGATGTAAATTGCCAACAGCCACCCTGGAGAAATGTATTCTGTGTCCTGAAACGTCTAAAAAACTCAGCTTAGAGAGCAAAGGGCACTTCCACTCATGGGCGTATAAATTGGGAAATCTAAAAATCAGCAAGACACAGGCACCCCAAACTTTAGGGCTGCTCTGTTGACAAAAACCTCCCCTTCGTTACTCCTTAAATATCCCAGGAAAGAGAAAAATGGATAAAGAAGTTGTGGTCCTTATGTACAATGGAATATCACTCAGCCGTGAAATCCACGTCATAAGGCTAGTAGCAGCATGATGAGTGGATTTAGGTACGACGATTCTAAATGAAATAAGTCACACAGAAAAAGACACTTATCATAAGATATCACTTATAGAGGGAATGTAAAAACCGCTACCCTTGAACTGAATTACAAAACAGAACAGAGTCACACGTTTAGAAAACACACTATGGCTGCTTAACGGGAAAGGTGAGGTGGGGTGATGCATAAAACAAGGGTTTCAAATTAGCTCAGATACCTTTCCATAAACGCAATATGTAATAGACAAGGCCTACTCCTTGCTCAGTGAATTGGACTCAACACCCCCTATTCACCATCCAAGAATATATCTGACTAGTAAGAATCTTAAAACCTATGTATTGATATCTCTCTGTAAGTGAGTCAAGTGGGTGTAAAGTGGCAGAAACACAGCAGTGAAAAGCAGCTAAACCCCATTATAAAAATCAATTACTTTTAAAAACCCGTGAAACAGAGACAGTGAAAGAGAGAGAAATTCTTACAAAATTCGTTCAGGGGCTGTGATGCCACCTGGATTGACCATATCTAGACCCAGAGCTGATTGAGACATAAGGGTGGACACTCTTGGGGCTGAGAGGTTTGGTGAGGTTGGGTGAGGAAACACAGACCCTTTAAAGTAATACTGCGTGGTACCCATCCCATGGTTCCCAAATCTCCAGGTTCAAGGGCATCTTCCTACATCGAAAACATGCATGAGAAACCCAGAAGATGTTAAACCGTGTGATCGGGAAAGGTTTCCAAAACGCACCTCATTTCTCATCTCCTTGTGCTCGGGTTCGCCATTCCAGCCGCTTTACTAGCAATCTCCCTCCTTGGAGAATCAGCACCTTTAACCTCCTGTTCCGTACAGGTTGCAATTTGTCCTGAGGACGAACGGGAAGAGGGGGAACCAATGAGAGACTAGCTCTAGGTGTTGGGACAGGCACAGGTCACTCTATTTTCCCATCAGGAAGAAGAATTAACCACAGGCTCAGCCTGCCGCCCGGGACCAGAATAGTGCCTGAAGCAATCCTGCGCTTTTGCGGCCAGCTCCCAAGAAAGCGAGTTGAAAAATGGAGCTCAGGGCCACTGCAATTCACAAACCTGCAGACTTATAAATGATAACTCTCGTCCACAAATATATTGAGGGAAGGTAACGAAGAGGATTTGAAAGCAAGGCAGAATTGCAGGAAACGGGTTTCAGGAGGGAGATTCGCATCGCCTTTAAAGCACAGGAAAAGCGGCAAAACCTCGACAATGATGCCCTTGGCCAAAAAGGGCGTATGCGTTTTTTCCTGAATATATTCAGGAAAAAACGCATACGCCCTTTTTGGCCAACCAAGCAACCTGGAAAGGCAAATCAGCGCTACAAAGAATTCTCGCTTCCCATCGGTCACAAGGGCCATGCTGAATAAAGTGTCAAAACCAGAAAGGCAGGACAGGCCATGGAGAAAGGGGAGCCTGGCTACGCTGATGGGCGGGATGTAAATTGCCAACAGCCACTCTGGAGAAATGTATTCTGTGTCCTGAAACGTCTAAAAAACTCAGCTTAGAGAGCAAAGGGCACTTCCACTCATGGGCGTATAAATTGGGAAATCTAAAAATCAGCAAGACACAGGCACCCCAAAATTTAGGGCTGCTCTGTTGACAAAAACCTCCACTTCGTTACTCCTTAAATATCCCAGGAAAGAGAAAAATGGATAAAGAAGTTGTGGTCCTTATGTACAATGGAATATCACTAAGCCATGAAATCAACGTCATAAGGCTAGTAGCAGCATGATGAGTGGATTTAGGTACGACGATTCTAAATGAAATAAGTCACAGAGAAAAAGACACTTATCATAAGATATCACTTATAGAGGGAATGTAAAAACCGCTACCCTTGAACTGAATTACAAAACAGAACAGAGTCACACGCTTAGAAAACACACTATGGCTGCTTAACGGGAAAGGTGAGGTGGGGTGATGCATAAAACAAGGGTTTCAAATTAGCTCAGATACCTTTCCATAAACGCAATATGTAATAGACAAGGCCTACTCCTTGCTCAGTGAATTGGACTCAACACCCCCTATTCACCACCCAAGAATATATCTGACTAGTAAGAATCTTAAAACCTATGTATTGATATCTCTCTGTAAGTGAGTCAAGTGGGTGTAAAGTGGCAGAAACACAGCAGTGAAAAGCAGCTAAACCCCATTATAAAAATCAATTACTTTTAAAAACCCGTTAAACAGAGACAGTGAAAGAGAGAAATTCTTACAAAATTCGTTCAGGGGCTGTGATGCCACCTGGATTGACCATATCTAGACCCAGAGCTGATTGAGACATAAGGGTGGACACTCTTGGGGCTGAGAGGTTTGGTGAGGTTGGGTGAGGAAACACAGACCCTTTAAAGTAATACTGCGTGGTACCCATCCCATGGTTCCCAAATCTCCAGGTTCAAGGGCATCTTCCTACATCGAAAACATGCATGAGAAACCCAGAAGATGGTAAACCGTGTGATCGGGAAAGGTTTCCAAAACGCACCTCATTTCTCATCTCCTTGTGCTCGGGTTCGCCATTCCAGCCGCTTTACTAGCAATCTCCCTCCTTGGAGAATCAGCACCTTTAACCTCCTGTTCCGTACAGGTTGCAATTTGTCCTGAGGACGAACGGGAAGAGGGGGAACCAATGAGAGACTAGCTCTAGGTGTTGGGACAGGCACAGGTCACTCTATTTTCCCATCAGGAAGAAGAATTAACCACAGGCTCAGCCTGCCGCCCGGGACCAGAATAGTGCCTGAAGCAATCCTGCGCTTTTGCGGCCAGCTCCCAAGAAAGCGAGTTGAAAAATGGAGCTCAGGGGCACTGCAATTCACAAACCTGCAGACTTATAAATGATAACTCTCGTCCACAAATATATTGAGGGAAGGTAACAAAGAGGATTTGAAAGCAAGGCAGAATTGCAGGAAACGGGTTTCAGGAGGGAGATTCGCATCGCCTTTAAAGCACAGGAAAAGCGGCAAAACCTCGACAATGATGCCCTTGGCCAAAAAGGGCGTATGCGTTTTTTCCTGAATATATTCAGGAAAAAACGCATACGCCCTTTTTGGCCAACCAAGCAACCTGGAAAGGCAAATCAGCGCTACAAAGAAGTCTCGCTTCCCATCGGTCAAAAGGGCCATGCTGAATAAAGTGTCAAAACCAGAAAGGCAGGACAGGCCATGGAGAAACGGGAGCCTGGCTACGCTGATGGGCGGGATGTAAATTGCCAACAGCCACTCTGGAGAAATGTATTCTGTGTCCTGAAACGTCTAAAAAACTCAGCTTAGAGAGCAAAGGGCACTTCCACTCATGGGCGTATAAATTGGGAAATCTAAAAATCAGCAAGACACAGGCACCCCAAACTTTAGGGCTGCTCTGTTGACAAAAACCTCCCCTTCGTTACTCCTTAAATATCCCAGGAAAGAGAAAAATTGATAAAGAAGTTGTGGTCCTTATGTACAATGGAATATCACTCAGCCGTGAAATCAACGTCATAAGGCTAGTAGCAGCATGATGAGTGGATTTAGGTACGACGATTCTAAATGAAATAAGTCACACAGAAAAAGACACTTATCATAAGATATCACTTACAGAGGGAATGTAAAAACCGCTACCCTTGAACTGAATTACAAAACAGAACAGAGTCACACGTTTAGAAAACACACTATGGCTGCTTAACGGGAAAGGTGAGGTGGGGTGATGCATAAAACAAGGGTTTCAAATTAGCTCAGATACCTTTCCATAAACGCAATATGTAATAGACAAGGCCTACTCCTTGCTCAGTGAATTGGACTCAACACCCCCTATTCACCACCCAAGAATATATCTGACTAGTAAGAATCTTAAAACCTATGTATTGATATCTCTCTGTAAGTGAGTCAAGTGGGTGTAAAGTGGCAGAAACACAGCAGTGAAAAGCAGCTAAACCCCATTATAAAAATCAATTACTTTTAAAAACCCGTTAAACAGAGACAGTGAAAGAGAGAGAAATTCTTACAAAATTCGTTCAGGGGATGTGATGCCACCTGGATTGACCATATCTAGACCCAGAGCTGATTGAGACATAAGGGTGGACACTCTTGGGGCTGAGAGGTTTGGTGAGGCTGGGTGAGGAAACACAGACCCTTTAAAGTAATACTGCGTGGTACCCATCCCATGGTTCCCAAATCTCCAGGTTCAAGGGCATCTTCCTACATCGAAAACATGCATGAGAAACCCAGAAGATGTTAAACCGTGTGATCGGGAAAGGTTTCCAAAACGCACCTCATTTCTCATCTCCTTGTGCTCGGGTTCGCCATTCCAGCCGCTTTACTAGCAATCTCCCTCCTTGGAGAATCAGCACCTTTAACCTCCTGTTCCGTACAGGTTGCAATTTGTCCTGAGGACGAACGGGAAGAGGGGGAACCAATGAGAGACTAGCTCTAGGTGTTGGGACAGGCACAGGTCACTCTATTTTCCCATCAGGAAGAAGAATTAACCACAGGCTCAGCCTGCTGCCCGGGACCAGAATAGTGCCTGAAGCAATCCTGCGCTTTTACGGCCAGCTCCCAAGAAAGCGAGTTGAAAAATGGAGCTCAGGGGCACTGCAATTCACAAACCTGCAGACTTATAAATGATAACTCTCGTCCACAAATATATTGAGGGAAGGTAACGAAGAGGATTTGAAAGCAAGGCAGAATTGCAGGAAACGGGTTTCAGGAGGGAGATTCGCATCGCCTTTAAAGCACAGGAAAAGCGGCAAGACTTCAACAATGATGCCCTTGGCCAAAAAGGGCGTATGCGTTTTTTCCTGAATATATTCAGGAAAAAACGCATACGCCCTTTTTGGCCAACCAAGCAACCTGGAAAGGCAAATCAGCGCTACAAAGAAGTCTCGCTTCCCATCGGTCAAAAGGGCCATGCTGAATAAAGTGTCAAAACCAGAAAGGCAGGACAGGCCATGGAGAAACGGGAGCCTGGCTACGCTGATGGGCGGGATGTAAATTGCCAACAGCCACTCTGGAGAAATGTATTCTGTGTCCTGAAACGTCTAAAAAACTCAGCTTAGAGCGCAAAGGGCACTTCCACTCATGGGCGTATAAATTGGGAAATCTAAAAATCAGCAAGACACAGGCACCCCAAACTTTAGGGCTGCTCTGTTGACAAAAACCTCCACTTCGTTACTCCTTAAATATCCCAGGAAAGAGAAAAATTGATAAAGAAGTTGTGGTCCTTATGTACAATGGAATATCACTCAGCCGTGAAATCAACGTCATAAGGCTAGTAGCAGCATGATGAGTGGATTTAGGTACGACGATTCTAAATGAAATAAGTCACACAGAAAAAGACACTTATCATAAGATATCACTTATCGAGGGAATGTAAAAACCGCTACCCTTGAACTGAATTACAAAACAGAACAGAGTCACACGCTTAGAAAACACACTATGGCTGCTTAACGGGAAAGGTGAGGTGGGGTGATGCATAAAACAAGGGTTTCAAATTAGCTCAGATACCTTTCCATAAACGCAATATGTAATAGACAAGGCCTACTCCTTGCTCAGTGAATTGGACTCAACACCCCCTATTCACCACCCAAGAATATATCTGACTAGTAAGAATCTTAAAACCTATGTATTGATATCTCTCTGTAAGTGAGTCAAGTGGGTGTAAAGCGGCATAAACACAGCAGTGAAAAGCAGCTAAACCCCATTATAAAAATCAATTACTTTTAAAAACCCGTGAAACAAAGATAGTGAAACAGAGAGAAATTCTTACAAAATTCGTTCAGGGGCTGTGATGCCTCCTGGATTGACCATATCTAGACCCACAGCTGATTGAGACATAAGGGTGGACATTCTTGGGCCTGAGAGGTTTGGTGAGGTTGGGTGAGGAAACACAGACCCTTTAATTAATAATGCGTGGTACCCATCCCATGGGTCCCAAATCTCCAGGTTCAAGGGCATCTTCCTACATCGAAAACATGCATGAGAAACCCAGAAGATGGTACACTGTGTGATCGGGAAAGGTTTCCAAAACGCACCTCATTTCTCATCTCCTTGTGCTCGGGTTCGCCATTCCAGCTGCTTTACTAGCAATCTCCCTCCTTGGAGAATCAGCACCTTTAACCTCCTGTTCCGTATAGGTTGCAATTTGTCCTGAGGATGAACGGGAAGAGGGGGAACCAATGAGAGACTAGCTCTAGGTGTTGGGACAGGCACAGGTCACTCTATTTTCCCATCAGGAAGAAGAATTAACCACAGGCTCAGCCTGCCGCCCGGGACCAGAATAGGGCCTGAAGCAATCCTGCACTTTTGCGGCCAGCTCCCAAGAAAGCGAGTTGAAATATGGAGCTCAGGGGCACTGCAATTCACAAACCTGCAGACTTATAAATGATAACTCTCGTCCACAAATATATTGAGGGAAAGTAACGAAGAGGATTTGAAAGCAAGGTAGAATTGCAGGAAACGGGTTTCAGGAGGGAGAATCGCATCTCCTTTAAAGCACATGAAAAGCGGCAAAACCTCGACAATGATGCCCTTGGCCAAAAAGGGCGTATGCGTTTTTTCCTGAATATATTCAGGAAAAAACGCATACGCCCTTTTTGGCCAACCAAGCAACCTGGAAACGCAAATCAGCGCTACAAAGAAGTCTCGCTTCCCATTGGTCAAAAGGGCCATGCTGAATAAAGTGTCAAAAGCAGAAAGGTAGGACAGGCCATGGAGAAACGGGAGCCTGGCTACGCTGGTGGGCGGGATGTAAATTGCCAACAGCCACTCTGGAGAAGTGTACTGTGTGTCCTGGAACGTCTAAAAAACTCAGCCTAGAGAGCATAGGGCACTTCCACTCATGGGCGTATAAATTGAGAAAACTAAAAATCAGCAAGACACAGGCACCCCAAAGTTTAGGGCTGCTCTGTTGACAAAAACCTCCACTTCGTTACACCTTAAATATCCCAAGAAAGAGAAAAATTGATAAAGAAGTTGTGGTCCTTATGTACAATGGAATATCACTACGCCATGAAATCAACGTCATAAGGCTAGTAGCAGCATGATGAGTGGATTTAGGTACGACGATTCTAAGTGAAATAAGTCACACAGAAAGAGCCACTTATCATAAGATATCACTTATAGAGCGAATGTAAAAACCGCTACCCTTGAACTGAATTACAAAACAGAACAGAGTCACACGTTTAGAAAACACACTATGGTTGCTTAACGGGAAAGGTGAGGTGGGGTGATGCATAAAACAAGGGTTTCAAATTAGCTCAGATACCGTTCCATAAACCCAATATGTAATAGACAAGGCCTACTCCTTGCTCAGTGAATTGGACTCAACACCCCCTATTCACCACCCAAGAATATATCTGACTAGTAAGAATCTTAAAACCTATGTATTGATATCTCTCTGTAAGTGAGTCAAGTGGGTGTAAAGTGGCAGAAACACAGCAGTGAAAAGCAGCTAAACCCCATTATAAAAATCAATTACTTTTAAAAACCCGTTAAACAGAGACAGTGAAAGAGAGAAATTCTTACAAAATTCGTTCAGAGGCTGTGATGCCACCTGGATTGACCATATCTAGACCCAGAGCTGATTGAGACATAAGGGTGGACACTCTTGGGGCTGAGAGGTTTGGTGAGGTTGGGTGAGGAAACACAGACCCTTTAAAGTAATACTGCGTGGTACCCATCCCATGGTTCCCAAATCTCCAGGTTCAAGGGCATCTTCCTACATCGAAAACATGCATGAGAAACCCAGAAGATGGTAAACCGTGTGATCGGGAAAGGTTTCCAAAACGCACCTCATTTCTCATCTCCTTGTGCTCGGGTTCGCCATTCCAGCCGCTTTACTAGCAATCTCCCTCCTTGGAGAATCAGCACCTTTAACCTCCTGTTCCGTACAGGTTGCAATTTGTCCTGAGGACGAACGGGAAGAGGGGGAACCAATGAGAGACTAGCTCTAGGTGTTGGGACAGGCACAGGTCACTCTATTTTCCCATCAGGAAGAAGAATTAACCACAGGCTCAGCCTGCCGCCCGGGACCAGAATAGTGCCTGAAGCAATCCTGCGCTTTTGCGGCCAGCTCCCAAGAAAGCGAGTTGAAAAATGGAGCTCAGGGGCACTGCAATTCACAAACCTGCTGACTTATAAATGATAACTCTCGTCCCCAAATATATTGAGGGAAGGAAACGAAGAGGATTTGAAAGCAAGGCAGAATTGCAGGAAACAGATTTCAGGAGGGAGATTCGAATCGCCTTTAAAGCACAGGAAAAGCGGCAAAACCTCGACAATGATGCCCTTGGCCAAAAAGGGCGTATGCGTTTTTTCCTGAATATATTCAGGAAAAAACGCATACGCCCTTTTTGGCCAACCAAGCAACCTGGAAAGGCAAATCAGCGCTACAAAGAATTCTCGCTTCCCATCGGTCACAAGGGCCATGCTGAATAAAGTGTCAAAACCAGAAAGGCAGGACAGGCCATGGAGAAAGGGGAGCCTTGCTACGCTGATGGGCGGGATGTAAATTGCCAACAGCCACTCTGGAGAAATGCATTCTGTGTCCTGAAACGTCTAAAAAACTCAGCTTAGAGAGCAAAGGGCACTTCCACTCATGGGCGTATAAATTGGGAAATCTAAAAATCAGCAAGACACAGGCACCCCAAACTTTAGGGCTGCTCTGTTGACAAAAACCTCCACTTCGTTACTCCTTAAATATCCCAGGAAAGAGAAAAATTGATAAAGAAGTTGTGGTCCTTATGTACAATGGAATATCACTCAGCCGTGAAATCAACGTCATAAGGCTAGTAGCAGCATGATGAGTGGATTTAGGTACGACGATTCTAAATGAAATAAGTCACACAGAAAAAGACACTTATCATAAGATATCACTTATAGAGGGAATGTAAAAACCGCTACCCTTGAACTGAATTACAAAACAGAACAGAGTCACACGTTTAGAAAACACACTATGGCTGCTTAACGGGAAAGGTGAGGTGGGGTGATGCATAAAACAAGGGTTTCAAATTAGCTCAGATACCTTTCCATAAACGCAATATGTAATAGACAAGGCCTACTCCTTGCTCAGTGAATTGGACTCAACACCCCCTATTCACCACCCAAGAATATATCTGACTAGTAAGAATCTTAAAACCTATGTATTGATATCTCTCTGTAAGTGAGTCAAGTGGGTGTAAAGCGGCATAAATACAGCAGTGAAAAGCAGCTAAACCCCATTATAAAAATCAATTACTTTTAAAAACCCGTGAAACAAAGATAGTGAAACAGAGAGAAATTCTTACAAAATTCGTTCAGGGGCTGTGATGCCTCCTGGATTGACCATATCTAGACCCACAGCTGATTGAGACATAAGGGTGGACATTCTTGGGCCTGAGAGGTTTGGTGAGGTTGGGTGAGGAAACACAGACCCTTTAATTAATAATGCGTGGTACCCATCCCATGGGTCCCAAATCTCCAGGTTCAAGGGCATCTTCCTACATCGAAAACATGCATGAGAAACCCAGAAGATGGTACACTGTGTGATCGGGAAAGGTTTCCAAAACGCACCTCATTTCTCATCTCCTTGTGCTCGGGTTCGCCATTCCAGCTGCTTTACTAGCAATCTCCCTCCTTGGAGAATCAGCACCTTTAACCTCCTGTTCCGTATAGGTTGCAATTTGTCCTGAGGACGAACGGGAAGAGGGGGAACCAATGAGAGACTAGCTCTAGGTGTTGGGACAGGCACAGGTCACTCTATTTTCCCATCAGGAAGAAGAATTAACCACAGGCTCAGCCTGCCGCCCGGGACCAGAATAGGGCCTGAAGCAATCCTGCACTTTTGCGGCCAGCTCCCAAGAAAGCGAGTTGAAATATGGAGCTCAGGGGCACTGCAATTCACAAACCTGCAGAGTTATAAATGATAACTCTCGTCCACAAATATATTGAGGGAAAGTAACGAAGAGGATTTGAAAGCAAGGTAGAATTGCAGGAAACGGGTTTCAGGAGGGAGATTCGCATCGCCGTTAAAGCACATGAAAAGCGGCAAAACCTCGACAATGATGCCCTTGGCCAGAAAGGGCGTATGCGTTTTTTCCTGAATATATTCAGGAAAAAACGCATACGCCCTTTTTGACCAACCAAGCAACCTGGAAAGGCAAATCAGCGCTACAAAGAAGTCTCGCTTCCCATTGGTCAAAAGGGCCATTCTGAATAAAGTGTCAAAACCAGAAAGGTAGGACAGGCCATGGAGAAACGGGAGCCTGGCTACGCTGGTGGGCGGGATGTAAATTGCCAACAGCCACTCTGGAGAAGTGTACTGTGTGTCCTGAAACGTCTAAAAAACTCAGCTTAGAGAGCATAGGGCACTTCCACTCATGGGCGTATAAATTGAGAAAACTAAAAATCAGCAAGACACAGGCACCCCAAAGTTTAGGGCTGCTCTGTTGACAAAAACCTCCACTTCGTTACACCTTAAATATCCCAAGAAAGAGAAAAATTGATAAAGAAGTTGTGGTCCTTATGTACAATGGAATATCACTACGCCATGAAATCAACGTCATAAGGCTAGTAGCAGCATGATGAGTGGATTTAGGTACGACGATTCTAAGTGAAATAAGTCACACAGAAAGAGCCACTTATCATAAGATATCACTTATAGAGGGAATGTAAAAACCGCTACCCTTGAACTGAATTACAAAACAGAACAGAGTCACACGTTTAGAAAACACACTATGGCTGCTTAACGGGAAAGGTGAGGTGGGGTGATGCATAAAACAAGGGTTTCAAATTAGCTCAGATACCGTTCCATAAACCCAATATGTAATAGACAAGGCCTACTCCTTGCTCAGTGAATTGGACTCAACACCCCCTATTCACCGCCCAAGAATATATCTGACTAGTAAGAATCTTGAAACCTATGTATTGATATCTCTCTGTAAGTGAGTCAAGTGGGTGTAAAGCGGCAGAAACACAGCAGTGAAAAGCAGCTAAACCCCATTATAAAAATCAATTACTTTTAAAAACCCGTGAAACAGAGACAGTGAAAGAGAGAGAAATTCTTACAAAATTCGTTCAGGGGCTGTGATGCCACCTGGATTGACCATATCGAGACCCACAGCTGATTGAGACAGAAGGGTGGACACTCTTGGGGCTGAGAGGTGTGGTGAGGTTGGGTGAGGAAACACAGACCCTTTAAAGTAATACTGCGTGGTACCCATCCCATGGGTCCCAAATCTCCAGGTTCAAGGGCATCTTCCTACATCGAAAACATGCATGAGAAACCCAGAAGATGGTACACCGTGTGATCGGGAAAGGTTTCCAAAACGCACCTCATTTCTCATCTCCTTGTGCTCGGGTTCGCCATTCCAGCCGCTTTACTAGCAATCTCCCTCCTTGGAGAATCAGCACCTTTAACCTCCTGTTCCGTACAGGTTGCAATTTGTCCTGAGGATGAACGGGAAGAGGGGGAACCAATGAGAAACTAGCTCTAGGTGTTGGGACAGGCACAGGTCACTCTATTTTCCCATCAGGAAGAAGAATTAACCACAGGCTCAGCCTGCCGCCCGGGACCAGAATAGGGCCTGAAGCAATCCAGCGCTTTTGCGGCCAGCTCCCAAGAAAGCGAGTTGAAAAATGGAGCTCAGGGGCACTGCAATTCACAAACCTGCAGACTTATAAATGATAACTCTCCTCCACAAATATATTGAGGGAAGGTAACGAAGAGGATTTGAAAGCAAGGCAGAATTGCAGGAAACGGGTTTCAGGAGGGAGATTCGCATCGCCTTTAAAGCACAGGAAAAGCGGCAAAACCTCGACAATGATGCCCTTGGCCAAAAAGGGCGTATGCGTTTTTTCCTGAATATATTCAGGAAAAAACGCATACGCCCTTTTTAGCCAACCAAGCAACCTGGAAAGGCAAATCAGCGCTACAAAGAAGTCTCGCTTCCCATCGGTCAAAAGGGCCATGCTGAATAAAGTGTCAAAACCAGAAAGGCAGGACAGGCCATGGAGAAACCGGAGCCTGGCTACGCTGATGGGCGGGATGTAAATTGCCAACAGCCACCCTGGAGAAATGTATTCTGTGTCCTGAAACGTCTAAAAAACTCAGCTTAGAGAGCAAAGGGCACTTCCACTCATGGGCGTATAAATTGGGAAATCTAAAAATCAGCAAGACACAGGCACCCCAAACTTTAGGGCTGCTCTGTTGACAAAAACCTCCCCTTCGTTACTCCTTAAATATCCCAGGAAAGAGAAAAATGGATAAAGAAGTTGTGGTCCTTATGTACAATGGAATATCACTCAGCCATGAAATCAACGTCCTAAGGCTAGTAGCAGCATGATGAGTGGATTTAGGTACGACGATTCTAAATGAAATAAGTCACACAGAAAAAGACACTTATCATAAGATATCACTTATAGAGGGAATGTAAAAACCGCTACCCTTGAACTGAATTACAAAACAGAACAGAGTCACACGTTTAGAAAACACACTATGGCTGCTTAACGGGAAAGGTGAGGTGGGGTGATGCATAAAACAAGGGTTTCAAATTAGCTCAGATACCTTTCCATAAACGCAATATGTAATAGACAAGGCCTACTCCTTGCTCAGTGAATTGGACTCAACACCCCCTATTCACCACCCAAGAATATATCTGACTAGTAAGAATCTTAAAACCTATGTATTGATATCTCTCTGTAAGTGAGTCAAGTGGGTGTAAAGTGGCAGAAACACAGCAGTGAAAAGCAGCTAAACCCCATTATAAAAATCAATTACTTTTAAAAACCCGTTAAACAGAGACAGTGAAAGAGAGAGAAATTCTTACAAAATTCGTTCAGGGGCTGTGATGCCACCTGGATTGACCATATCTAGACCCAGAGCTGATTGAGACATAAGGGTGGACACTCTTGGGGCTGAGAGGTTTGGTGAGGTTGGGTGAGGAAACACAGACCCTTTAAAGTAATACTGCGTGGTACCCATCCCATGGTTCCCAAATCTCCAGGTTCAAGGGCATCTTCCTACATCGAAAACATGCATGAGAAACCCAGAAGATGTTAAACCGTGTGATCGGGAACGGTTTCCAAAACGCACCTCATTTCTCAACTCCTTGTGCTCGGGTTCGCCATTCCAGCCGCTTTACTAGCAATCTCCCTCCTTGGAGAATCAGCACCTTTAACCTCCTGTTCCGTACAGGTTGCAATTTGTCCTGAGGACGAACGGGAAGAGGGGGAACCAATGAGAGACTAGCTCTAGGTGTTGGGACAGGCACAGGTCACTCTATTTTCCCATCAGGAAGAAGAATTAACCACAGGCTCAGCCTGCCGCCCCGGACCAGAATAGTGCCTGAAGCAATCCTGCGCTTTTGCGGCCAGCTCCCAAGAAAGCGAGTTGAAAAATGGAGCTCAGGGGCACTGCAATTCACAACCCTGCAGACTTATAAATGATAACTCTCGTCCACAAATATATTGAGGGAAGGTAACGAAGAGGATTTGAAAGCAAGGCAGAATTGCAGGAAACGGGTTTCAGGAGGGAGATTCGCATCGCCTTTAAAGCACAGGAAAAGCGGCAAAACCTCGACAATGATGCCCTTGGCCAAAAAGGGCGTATGCGTTTTTTCCTGAATATATTCAGGAAAAAACGCATACGCCCTTTTTGGCCAACCAAGCAACCTGGAAAGGCAAATCAGCGCTACAAAGAAGTCTCGCTTCCCATCGGTCAAAAGGGCCATGCTGAATAAAGTGTCAAAACCAGAAAGGCAGGACAGGCCATGGAGAAACGGGAGCCTGGCTAAGCTGATGGGCGGGATGTAAATTGCCAATAGCCACTCTGGAGAAATGTATTTTGTGTCCTGAAACGTCTAAAAAACTCAGCTTAGAGAGCAAAGGGCACTTCCACTCATGGGCGTATAAATTGGGAAATCTAAAAATCAGCAAGACACAGGCACCCCAAACTTTAGGGCTGCTCTGTTGACAAAAACCTCCCCTTCGTTACTCCTTAAATATCCCAGGAAAGAGAAAAATGGATAAAGAAGTTGTGGTCCTTATGTACAATGGAATATCACTCAGCCATGAAATCAACGTCATAAGGCTAGTAGCAGCATGATGAGTGGATTTAGGTACGACGATTCTAAATGAAATAAGTCACACAGAAAAAGACACTTATCATAAGATATCACTTATAGAGGGAATGTAAAAACCGCTACCCTTGAACTGAATTACAAAACAGAACAGAGTCACACGCTTAGAAAACACACTATGGCTGCTTAACGGGAAAGGTGAGGTGGGGTGATGCATAAAACAAGGGTTTCAAATTAGCTCAGATACCTTTCCATAAACGCAATATGTAATAGACAAGGCCTACTCCTTGCTCAGTGAATTGGACTCAACACCCCCTATTCACCACCCAAGAATATATCTGACTAGTAAGAATCTTAAAACCTATGTATTGATATCTCTCTGTAAGTGAGTCAAGTGGGTGTAAAGTGGCAGAAACACAGCAGTGAAAAGCAGCTAAACCCCATTATAAAAATCAATTACTTTTAAAAACCCGTTAAACAGAGACAGTGAAAGAGAGAAATTCTTACAAAATTCGTTCAGGGGCTGTGATGCCACCTGGATTGACCATATCTAGACCCAGAGCTGATTGAGACATAAGGGTGGACACTCTTGGGGCTGAGAGGTTTGGTGAGGTTGGGTGAGGAAACACAGACCCTTTAAAGTAATACTGCGTGGTACCCATCCCATGGTTCCCCAATCTCCAGGTTCAAGGGCATCTTCCTACATCGAAAACATGCATGAGAAACCCAGAAGATGGTAAACCGTGTGATCGGGAAAGGTTTCCAAAACGCACCTCATTACTCATCTCCTTGTGCTCGGGTTCGCCATTCCAGCCGCTTTACTAGCAATCTCCCTCCTTGGAGAATCAGCACCTTTAACCTCCTGTTCCGTACAGGTTGCAATTTGTCCTGAGGATGAACGGGAAGAGGGGGAACCAATGAGAAACTAGCTCTAGGTGTTGGGATAGGCACAGGTCACTCTATTTTCCCATCAGGAAGAAGAATTAACCACAGGCTCAGCCTGCCGCCCGGGACCAGAATAGGGCCTGAAGCAATCCAGCGCTTTTGCGGCCAGCTCCCAAGAAAGCGAGTTGAAAAATGGAGCTCAGGGGCACTGCAATTCACAAACCTGCAGACTTATAAATGATAACTCTCCTCCACAAATATATTGAGGGAAGGTAACGAAGAGGATTTGAAAGCAAGGCAGAATTGCAGGAAACGGGTTTCAGGAGGGAGATTCGCATCGCCTTTAAAGCACAGGAAAAGCGGCAAAACCTCGACAATGATGCCCTTGGCCAAAAAGGGCGTATGCGTTTTTTCCTGAATATATTCAGGAAAAAACGCATACGCCCTTTTTAGCCAACCAAGCAACCTGGAAAGGCAAATCAGCGCTACAAAGAAGTCTCGCTTCCCATCGGTCAAAAGGGCCATGCTGAATAAAGTGTCAAAACCAGAAAGGCAGGACAGGCCATGGAGAAACCGGAGCCTGGCTACGCTGATGGGCGGGATGTAAATTGCCAACAGCCACCCTGGAGAAATGTATTCTGTGTCCTGAAACGTCTAAAAAACTCAGCTTAGAGAGCAAAGGGCACTTCCACTCATGGGCGTATAAATTGGGAAATCTAAAAATCAGCAAGACACAGGCACCCCAAACTTTAGGGCTGCTCTGTTGACAAAAACCTCCCCTTCGTTACTCCTTAAATATCCCAGGAAAGAGAAAAATGGATAAAGAAGTTGTGGTCCTTATGTACAATGGAATATCACTCAGCCATGAAATCAACGTCATAAGGCTAGTAGCAGCATGATGAGTGGATTTAGGTACGACGATTCTAAATGAAATAAGTCACACAGAAAAAGACACTTATCATAAGATATCACTTATAGAGGGAATGTAAAAACCGCTACCCTTGAACTGAATTACAAAACAGAACAGAGTCACACGCTTAGAAAACACACTATGGCTGCTTAACGGGAAAGGTGAGGTGGGGTGATGCATAAAACAAGGGTTTCAAATTAGCTCAGATACCTTTCCATAAACGCAATATGTAATAGACAAGGCCTACTCCTTGCTCAGTGAATTGGACTCAACACCCCCTATTCACCACCCAAGAATATATCTGACTAGTAAGAATCTTAAAACCTATGTATTGATATCTCTCTGTAAGTGAGTCAAGTGGGTGTAAAGTGGCAGAAACACAGCAGTGAAAAGCAGCTAAACCCCATTATAAAAATCAATTACTTTTAAAAACCCGTTAAACAGAGACAGTGAAAGAGAGAAATTCTTACAAAATTCGTTCAGGGGCTGTGATGCCACCTGGATTGACCATATCTAGACCCAGAGCTGATTGAGACATAAGGGTGGACACTCTTGGGGCTGAGAGGTTTGGTGAGGTTGGGTGAGGAAACACAGACCCTTTAAAGTAATACTGCGTGGTACCCATCCCATGGTTCCCCAATCTCCAGGTTCAAGGGCATCTTCCTACATCGAAAACATGCATGAGAAACCCAGAAGATGGTAAACCGTGTGATCGGGAAAGGTTTCCAAAACGCACCTCATTTCTCATCTCCTTGTGCTCGGGTTCGCCATTCCAGCCGCTTTACTAGCAATCTCCCTCCTTGGAGAATCAGCACCTTTAACCTCCTGTTCCGTACAGGTTGCAATTTGTCCTGAGGATGAACGGGAAGAGGGGGAACCAATGAGAAACTAGCTCTAGGTTTTGGGACAGGCACAGGTCACTCTATTTTCCCATCAGGAAGAAGAATTGACCACAGGCTCAGCCTGCCGCCCGGGACCAGAATAGGGCCTGAAGCAATCCAGCGCTTTTGCGGCCAGCTCCCAAGAAAGCGAGTTGAAAAATGGAGCTCAGGGGCACTGCAATTCACAAACCTGCAGACTTATAAATGATAACTCTCCTCCACAAATATATTGAGGGAAGGTAACGAAGAGCATTTGAAAGCAAGGCAGAATTGCAGGAAACGGGTTTCAGGAGGGAGATTCGCATCGCCTTTAAAGCACAGGAAAAGCGGCAAAACCTCGACAATGATGCCCTTGGCCAAAAAGGGCGTATGCGTTTTTTCCTGAATATATTCAGGAAAAAACGCATACGCCCTTTTTGGCCAACCAAGCAACCTGGAAAGGCAAATCAGCGCTACAAAGAAGTCTCGCTTCCCATCGGTCAAAAGGGCCATGCTGAATAAAGTGTCAAAACCAGAAAGGCAGGACAGGCCATGGAGAAACGGGAGCCTGGCTACGCTGATGGGCGGGATGTAAATTGCCAATAGCCACTCTGGAGAAATGTATTCTGTGTCCTGAAACGTCTAAAAAACTCAGCTTAGAGAGCAAAGGGCACTTCCACTCATGGGCGTATAAATTGGGAAATCTAAAAATCAGCAAGACACAGGCACCCCAAACTTTACGGCTGCTCTGTTGACAAAAACCTCCCCTTCGTTACTCCTTAAATATCCGAGGAAAGAGAAAAATGGATAAAGAAGTTGTGGTCCTTATGTACAATGGAATATCACTCAGCCATGAAATCAACGTCATAAGGCTAGTAGCAGCATGATGAGTGGATTTAGGTACGACGATTCTAAATGAAATAAGTCACACAGAAAAAGACACTTATCATAAGATATCACTTATAGAGGGAATGTAAAAACCGCTACCCTTGAACTGAATTACAAAACAGAACAGAGTCACACGCTTAGAAAACACACTATGGCTGCTTAACGGGAAAGGTGAGGTGGGGTGATGCATAAAACAAGGGTTTCAAATTAGCTCAGATACCTTTCCATAAACGCAATATGTAATAGACAAGGCCTACTCCTTGCTCAGTGAATTGGACTCAACACCCCCTATTCACCACCCAAGAATATATCTGACTAGTAAGAATCTTAAAACCTATGTATTTATATCTCTCTGTAAGTGAGTCAAGTGGGTGTAAAGTGGCAGAAACACAGCAGTGAAAAGCAGCTAAACCCCATTATAAAAATCAATTACTTTTAAAAACCCGTGAAACAGAGACAGTGAAAGAGAGAGAAATTCTTACAAAATTCGTTCAGGGGCTGTGATGCCACCTGGATTGACCATATCTAGACCCAGAGCTGATTGAGACATAAGGGTGGACACTCTTGGGGCTGAGAGGTTTGGTGAGGTTGGGTGAGGAAACACAGACCCTTTAAAGTAATACTGCGTGGTACCCATCCCATGGTTCCCAAATCTCCAGGTTCAAGGGCATCTTCCTACATCGAAAACATGCATGAGAAACCCAGAAGATGTTAAACCGTGTGATCGGGAAAGGTTTCCAAAACGCACCTCATTTCTCAACTCCTTGTGCTCGGGTTCGCCATTCCAGCCGCTTTACTAGCAATCTCCCTCCTTGGAGAATCAGCACCTTTAACCTCCTGTTCCGTACAGGTTGCAATTTGTCCTGAGGACGAACGGGAAGAGGGGGAACCAATGAGAGACTAGCTCTAGGTGTTGGGACAGGCACAGGTCACTCTATTTTCCCATCAGGAAGAAGAATTAACCACAGGCTCAGCCTGCCGCCCGGGACCAGAATAGTGCCTGAAGCAATCCTGCGCTTTTGCGGCCAGCTCCCAAGAAAGCGAGTTGAAACATGGAGCTCAGGGGCACTGCAATTCACAAACCTGCAGACTTATAAATGATAACTCTCGTCCACAAATATATTGAGGGAAGGTAACGAAGAGGATTTGAAAGCAAGGCAGAATTGCAGGAAACGGGTTTCAGGAGGGAGATTCGCATCGCCTTTAAAGCACAGGAAAAGCAGCAAAGCCTCGACAATGATGCCCTTGGCCAAAAAGGGCGTATGCGTTTTTTCCTGAATATATTCAGGAAAAAACGCATACGCCCTTTTTGGCCAACCAAGCAACCTGGAAAGGCAAATCAGCGCTACAAAGAAGTCTCGCTTCCCATCGGTCAAAAGGGCCATGCTGAATAAAGTGTCAAAACCAGAAAGGCAGGACAGGCCATGGAGAAACGGGAGCCTGGCTACGCTGATGGGCGGGATGTAAATTGCCAACAGCCACTCTGGAGAAATGTATTCTGTGTCCTGAAACGTCTAAAAAACTCAGCTTAGAGAGCAAAGGGCACTTCCACTCATGGGCGTATAAATTGGGAAATCTAAAAATCAGCAAGACACAGGCACCCCAAACTTTAGGGCTGCTCTGTTGACAAAAACCTCCCCTTCGTTACTCCTTAAATATCCCAGGAAAGAGAAAAATGGATAAAGAAGTTGTGGTCCTTATGTACAATGGAATATCACTCAGCCATGAAATCAACGTCATAAGGCTAGTAGCAGCATGATGAGTGGATTTAGGTACGACGATTCTAAATGAAATAAGTCACACAGAAAAAGACACTTATCATAAGATATCACTTATAGAGGGAATGTAAAAACCGCTACCCTTGAACTGAATTACAAAACAGAACAGAGTCACACGCTTAGAAAACACACTATGGCTGCTTAACGGGAAAGGTGAGGTGGGGTGATGCATAAAACAAGGGTTTCAAATTAGCTCAGATACCTTTCCATAAACGCAATATGTAATAGACAAGGCCTACTCCTTGCTCAGTGAATTGGACTCAACACCCCCTATTCACCACCCAAGAATATATCTGACTAGTAAGAATCTTAAAACCTATGTATTGATATCTCTCTGTAAGTGAGTCAAGTGGGTGTAAAGTGGCAGAAACACAGCAGTGAAAAGCAGCTAAACCCCATTATAAAAATCAATTACTTTTAAAAACCCGTGAAACAGAGACAGTGAAAGAGAGAGAAATTCTTACAAAATTCGTTCAGGGGCTGTGATGCCACCTGGATTGACCATATCTAGACCCAGAGCTGATTGAGACATAAGGGTGGACACTCTTGGGGCTGAGAGGTTTGGTGAGGTTGGGTGAGGAAACACAGACCCTTTAAAGTAATACTGCGTGGTACCCATCCCATGGTTCCCAAATCTCCAGGTTCAAGGGCATCTTCCTACATCGAAAACATGCATGAGAAACCCAGAAGATGTTAAACCGTGTGATCGGGAAAGGTTTCCAAAACGCACCTCATTTCTCATCTCCTTGTGCTCGGGTTCGCCATTCCAGCCGCTTTACTAGCAATCTCCCTCCTTGGAGAATCAGCACCTTTAACCTCCTGTTCCGTACAGGTTGCAATTTGTCCTGAGGACGAACGGGAAGAGGGGGAACCAATGAGAGACTAGCTCTAGGTGTTGGGACAGGCACAGGTCACTCTATTTTCCCATCAGGAAGAAGAATTAACCACAGGCTCAGCCTGCCGCCCGGGACCAGAATAGTGCCTGAAGCAATCCTGCGCTTTTGCGGCTAGCTCCCAAGAAAGCGAGTTGAAAAATGGAGCTCAGGGGCACTGCAATTCACAAACCTGCAGACTTATAAATGATAACTCTCGTCCACAAATATATTGAGGGAAGGTAATGAAGAGGATTTGAAAGCAAGGCAGAATTGCAGGAAACGGGTTTCAGGAGGGAGATTCGAATCGCCTTTAAAGCACAGGAAAAGCAGCAAAACCTCGACAATGATGCCCTTGGCCAAAAAGGGCGTATGCGTTTTTTCCTGAATATATTCAGGAAAAAACGCATACGCACTTTTTAGCCAACCAAGCAACCTGGAAAGGCAAATCAGCGCTACAAAGAAGTCTCGCTTCCCATCGGTCAAAAGGGCCATGCTGAATAAAGTGTCAAAACCAGAAAGGCAGGACAGGCCATGGAGAAACCGGAGCCTGGCTACGCTGATGGGCGGGATGTAAATTGCCAACAGCCACTCTGGAGAAATGTATTCTGTGTCCTGAAACGTCTAAAAAACTCAGCTTAGAGAGCAAAGGGCACTTCCACTCATGGGCGTATAAATTGGGAAATCTAAAAATCAGCAAGACACAGGCACCCCAAACTTTAGGGCTGCTCTGTTGACAAAAACCTCCCCTTCGTTACTCCTTAAATATCCCAGGAAAGAGAAAAATGGATAAAGAAGTTGTGGTCCTTATGTACAATGGAATATCACTCAGCCATGAAATCAACGTCATAAGGCTAGTAGCAGCATGATGAGTGGATTTAGGTACGACGATTCTAAATGAAATAAGTCACACAGAAAAAGACACTTATCATAAGATATCACTTATAGAGGGAATGTAAAAACCGCTACCCTTGAACTGAATTACAAAACAGAACAGAGTCACACGTTTAGAAAACACACTATGGCTGCTTAACGGGAAAGGTGAGGTGGGGTGATGCATAAAACAAGGGTTTCAAATTAGCTCAGATACCTTTCCATAAACGCAATATGTAATAGACAAGGCCTACTCCTTGCTCAGTGAATTGGACTCAACACCCCCTATTCACCACCCAAGAATATATCTGACTAGTAAGAATCTTAAAACCTATGTATTGATATCTCTCTGTAAGTGAGTCAAGTGGGTGTAAAGTGGCAGAAACACAGCAGTGAAAAGCAGCTAAACCCCATTATAAAAATCAATTACTTTTAAAAACCCGTTAAACAGAGACAGTGAAAGAGAGAGAAATTCTTACAAAATTCGTTCAGGGGCTGTGATGCCACCTGGATTGACCATATCTAGACCCAGAGCTGATTGAGACATAAGGGTGGACACTCTTGGGGCTGAGAGGTTTGGTGAGGTTGGGTGAGGAAACACAGACCCTTTAAAGTAATACTGCGTGGTACCCATCCCATGGTTCCCAAATCTCCAGGTTCAAGGGCATCTTCCTACATCGAAAACATGCATGAGAAACCCAGAAGATGTGAAACCGTGTGATCGGGAAAGGTTTCCAAAACGCACCTCATTTCTCAACTCCTTGTGCTCGGGTTCGCCATTCCAGCCGCTTTACTAGCAATCTCCCTCCTTGGAGAATCAGCACCTTTAACCTCCTGTTCCGTACAGGTTGCAATTTGTCCTGAGGACGAACGGGAAGAGGGGGAACCAATGAGAGACTAGCTCTAGGTGTTGGGACAGGCACAGGTCACTCTATTTTCCCATCAGGAAGAAGAATTAACCACAGGCTCAGCCTGCCGCCCGGGACCAGAATAGTGCCTGAAGCAATCCTGCGCTTTTGCGGCCAGCTCCCAAGAAAGCGAGTTGAAAAATGGAGCTCAGGGGCACTGCAATTCACAAACCTGCAGACTTATAAATGATAACTCTCGTCCACAAATATATTGAGGGAAGGTAACGAAGAGGATTTGAAAGCAAGGCAGAATTGCAGGAAACGGGTTTCAGGAGGGAGATTCGCATCGCCTTTAAAGCACAGGAAAAGCGGCAAAACCTCGACAATGATGCCCTTGGCCAAAAAGGGCGTATGCGTTTTTTCCTGAATATATTCAGGAAAAAACGCATACGCCCTTTTTGGCCAACCAAGCAACCTGGAAAGGCAAATCAGCGCTACAAAGAAGTCTCGCTTCCCATCGGTCACAAGGGCCATGCTGAATAAAGTGTCAAAACCAGAAAGGCAGGACAGGCCATGGAGAAACGGGAGCCTGGCTACGCTGATGGGCGGGATGTAAATTGCCAATAGCCACTCTGGAGAAATGTATTCTGTGTCCTGAAACGTCTAAAAAACTCAGCTTAGAGAGCAAAGGGCACTTCCACTCATGGGCGTATAAATTGGGAAATCTAAAAATCAGCAAGACACAGGCACCCCAAACTTTAGGGCTGCTCTGTTGACAAAAACCTCCCCTTCGTTACTCCTTAAATATCCCAGGAAAGAGAAAAATGGATAAAGAAGTTGTGGTCCTTATGTACAATGGAATATCACTCAGCCATGAAATCAACGTCATAAGGCTAGTAGCAGCATGATGAGTGGATTTAGGTACGACGATTCTAAATGAAATAAGTCACACAGAAAAAGACACTTATCATAAGATATCACTTATAGAGGGAATGTAAAAACCGCTACCCTTGAACTGAATTACAAAACAGAACAGAGTCACACGCTTAGAAAACACACTATGGCTGCTTAACGGGAAAGGTGAGGTGGGGTGATGCATAAAACAAGGGTTTCAAATTAGCTCAGATACCTTTCCATAAACGCAATATGTAATAGACAAGGCCTACTCCTTGCTCAGTGAATTGGACTCAACACCCCCTATTCACCACCCAAGAATATATCTGACTAGTAAGAATCTTAAAACCTATGTATTGATATCTCTCTGTAAGTGAGTCAAGTGGGTGTAAAGTGGCAGAAACACAGCAGTGAAAAGCAGCTAAACCCCATTATAAAAATCAATTACTTTTAAAAACCCGTTAAACAGAGACAGTGAAAGAGAGAGAAATTCTTACAAAATTCGTTCAGGGGCTGTGATGCCACCTGGATTGACCATATCTAGACCCAGAGCTGATTGAGACATAAGGGTGGACACTCTTGGGGCTGAGAGGTTTGGTGAGGTTGGGTGAGGAAACACAGACCCTTTAAAGTAATACTGCGTGGTACCCATCCCATGGTTCCCAAATCTCCAGGTTCAAGGGCATCTTCCTACATCGAAAACATGCATGAGAAACCCAGAAGATGTGAAACCGTGTGATCGGGAAAGGTTTCCAAAACGCACCTCATTTCTCAACTCCTTGTGCTCGGGTTCGCCATTCCAGCCGCTTTACTAGCAATCTCCCTCCTTGGAGAATCAGCACCTTTAACCTCCTGTTCCGTACAGGTTGCAATTTGTCCTGAGGACGAACGGGAAGAGGGGGAACCAATGAGAGACTAGCTCTAGGTGTTGGGACAGGCACAGGTCACTCTATTTTCCCATCAGGAAGAAGAATTAACCACAGGCTCAGCCTGCCGCCCGGGACCAGAATAGTGCCTGAAGCAATCCTGCGCTTTTGCGGCCAGCTCCCAAGAAAGCGAGTTGAAAAATGGAGCTCAGGGGCACTGCAATTCACAAACCTGCAGACTTATAAATGATAACTCTCGTCCACAAATATATTGAGGGAAGGTAACGAAGAGGATTTGAAAGCAAGGCAGAATTGCAGGAAACGGGTTTCAGGAGGGAGATTCGCATCGCCTTTAAAGCACAGGAAAAGCGGCAAAACCTCGACAATGATGCCCTTGGCCAAAAAGGGCGTATGCGTTTTTTCCTGAATATATTCAGGAAAAAACGCATACGCCCTTTTTGGCCAACCAAGCAACCTGGAAAGGCAAATCAGCGCTACAAAGAAGTCTCGCTTCCCATCGGTCACAAGGGCCATGCTGAATAAAGTGTCAAAACCAGAAAGGCAGGACAGGCCATGGAGAAACGGGAGCCTGGCTACGCTGATGGGCGGGATGTAAATTGCCAATAGCCACTCTGGAGAAATGTATTCTGTGTCCTGAAACGTCTAAAAAACTCAGCTTAGAGAGCAAAGGGCACTTCCACTCATGGGCGTATAAATTGGGAAATCTAAAAATCAGCAAGACACAGGCACCCCAAACTTTAGGGCTGCTCTGTTGACAAAAACCTCCCCTTCGTTACTCCTTAAATATCCCAGGAAAGAGAAAAATGGATAAAGAAGTTGTGGTCCTTATGTACAATGGAATATCACTCAGCCATGAAATCAACGTCATAAGGCTAGTAGCAGCATGATGAGTGGATTTAGGTACGACGATTCTAAATGAAATAAGTCACACAGAAAAAGACACTTATCATAAGATATCACTTATAGAGGGAATGTAAAAACCGCTACCCTTGAACTGAATTACAAAACAGAACAGAGTCACACGCTTAGAAAACACACTATGGCTGCTTAACGGGAAAGGTGAGGTGGGGTGATGCATAAAACAAGGGTTTCAAATTAGCTCAGATACCTTTCCATAAACGCAATATGTAATAGACAAGGCCTACTCCTTGCTCAGTGAATTGGACTCAACACCCCCTATTCACCACCCAAGAATATATCTGACTAGTAAGAATCTTAAAACCTATGTATTGATATCTCTCTGTAAGTGAGTCAAGTGGGTGTAAAGTGGCAGAAACACAGCAGTGAAAAGCAGCTAAACCCCATTATAAAAATCAATTACTTTTAAAAACCCGTTAAACAGAGACAGTGAAAGAGAGAGAAATTCTTACAAAATTCGTTCAGGGGCTGTGATGCCACCTGGATTGACCATATCTAGACCCAGAGCTGATTGAGACATAAGGGTGGACACTCTTGGGGCTGAGAGGTTTGGTGAGGTTGGGTGAGGAAACACAGACCCTTTAAAGTAATACTGCGTGGTACCCATCCCATGGTTCCCAAATCTCCAGGTTCAAGGGCATCTTCCTACATCGAAAACATGCATGAGAAACCCAGAAGATGGTACACTGTGTGATCGGAAAAGGTTTCCAAAACGCACCTCATTTCTCATCTCCTTGTGCTCGGGTTCGCCATTCCAGCTGCTTTACTAGCAATCTCCCTCCTTGGAGAATCAGCACCTTTAAACTCCTGTTCCGTATAGGTTGCAATTTGTCCTGAGGACGAACGGGAAGAGGGGGAACCAATGAGAGACTAGCTCTAGGTGTTGGGACAGGCACAGGTCACTCTATTTTCCCATCAGGAAGAAGAATTAACCACAGGCTCAGCCTGCCGCCCGGGACCAGAATAGGGCCTGAAGCAATCCTGCACTTTTGCGGCCAGCTCCCAAGAAAGCGAGTTGAAATATGGAGCTCAGGGGCACTGCAATTCACAAACCTGCAGACTTATAAATGATAACTCTCGTCCACAAATATATTGAGGGAAAGTAACGAAGAGGATTTGAAAGCAAGGTAGAATTGCAGGAAACGGGTTTCAGGAGGGAGATTCGCATCGCCGTTAAAGCAAATGAAAAGCGGCAAAACCTCGACAATGATGCCCTTGGCCAAAAAGGGCGTATGCGTTTTTTCCTGAATATATTCAGGAAAAAACGCATACGCCCTTTTTGGCCAACCAAGCAACCTGGAAAGGCAAATCAGCGCTACAAAGAAGTCTCGCTTCCCATTGGTCAAAAGGGCCATGCTGAATAAAGTGTCAAAACGAGAAAGGTAGGACAGGCCATGGAGAAACGGGAGCCTGGCTACGCTGGTGGGCGGGATGTAAATTGCCAACAGCCACTCTGGAGAAGTGTACTGTGTGTCCTGAAACGTCTAAAAAACTCAGCTTAGAGAGCATAGGGCACTTCCACTCATGGGCGTATAAATTGAGAAAACTAAAAATCAGCAAGACACAGGCACCCCAAAGTTTAGGGCTGCTCTGTTGACAAAAACCTCCACTTCGTTACACCTTAAATATCCCAAGAAAGAGAAAAATTGATAAAGAAGTTGTGGTCCTTATGTACAATGGAATATCACTACGCCATGAAATCAACGTCATAAGGCTAGTAGCAGCATGATGAGTGGATTTAGGTACGACGATTCTAAGTGAAATAAGTCACACAGAAAGAGCCACTTATCATAAGATATCACTTATAGAGGGAATGTAAAAACCGCTACCCTTGAACTGAATTACAAAACAGAACAGAGTCACACGTTTAGAAAACACACTATGGCTGCTTAACGGGAAAGGTGAGGTGGGGTGATGCATAAAACAAGGGTTTCAAATTAGCTCAGATACCGTTCCATAAACCCAATATGTAATAGACAAGGCCTACTCCTTGCTCAGTGAATTGGACTCAACACCCCCTATTCACCGCCCAAGAATATATCTGACTAGTAAGAATCTTGAAACCTATGTATTGATATCTCTCTGTAAGTGAGTCAAGTGGGTGTAAAGCGGCAGAAACACAGCAGTGAAAAGCAGCTAAACCCCATTATAAAAATCAATTACTTTTAAAAACCCGTGAAACAGAGACAGTGAAAGAGAGAGAAATTCTTACAAAATTCGTTCAGGGGCTGTGATGCCACCTGGATTGACCATATCGAGACCCACAGCTGATTGAGACATAAGGGTGGACACTCTTGGGGCTGAGAGGTGTGGTGAGGTTGGGTGAGGAAACACAGACCCTTTAAAGTAATACTGCGTGGTACCCATCCCATGGGTCCCAAATCTCCAGGTTCAAGGGCATCTTCCTACATCGAAAACATGCATGAGAAACCCAGAAGATGGTACACCGTGTGATCGGGAAAGGTTTCCAAAACGCACCTCATTTCTCATCTCCTTGTGCTCGGGTTCGCCATTCCAGCCGCTTTACTAGCAATCTCCCTCCTTGGAGAATCAGCACCTTTAACCTCCTGTTCCGTACAGGTTGCAATTTGTCCTGAGGATGAACGGGAAGAGGGGGAACCAATGAGAGACTAGCTCTAGGTGTTGGGACAGGCACAGGTCACTCTATTTTCCCATCAGGAAGAAGAATTAACCACAGGCTCAGCCTGCCGCCCGGGACCAGAATAGGGCCTGAAGCAATCCCGCGCTTTTGCGGCCAGCTCCCAAGAAAGCGAGTTGAAAAATGGAGCTCAGGGGCACTGCAATTCACAAACCTGCAGACTTATAAATGATAACTCTCCTCCACAAATATATTGAGGGAAGGTAACGAAGAGGATTTGAAAGCAAGGCAGAATTGCAGGAAACGGGTTTCAGGAGGGAGATTCGAATCGCCTTTAAAGCACAAGAAAAGCGGCAAAACCTCGACAATGATGCCCTTAGCCAAAAAGGGCGTATGCGTTTTTTCCTGAATATATTCAGGAAAAAACGCATACGCCCTTTTTAGCCAACCAAGCAACCTGGAAAAGCAAATCAGCGCTACAAAGAAGTCTCGCTTCCCATCGGTTAAAAGGGCCATGCTGAATAAAGTGTCAAAACCAGAAAGGCAGGACAGGCCATGGAGAAACCGGAGCCTGGCTACGCTGATGGGCGGGATGTAAATTGCCAACAGCCACTCTGGAGAAATGTATTCTGTGTCCTGAAACGTCTAAAAAACTCAGCTTAGAGAGCAAAGGGCACTTCCACTCATGGGCGTATAAATTGGGAAATCTAAAAATCAGCAAGACACAGGCACCCCAAACTTTAGGGCTGCTCTGTTGACAAAAACCTCCCCTTCGTTACTCCTTAAATATCCCAGGAAAGAGAAAAATGGATAAAGAAGTTGTGGTCCTTATGTACAATGGAATATCACTCAGCCATGAAATCAACGTCATAAGGCTAGTAGCAGCATGATGAGTGGATTTAGGTACGACGATTCTAAATGAAATAAGTCACACAGAAAAAGACACTTATCATAAGATATCACTTATAGAGGGAATGTAAAAACCGCTACCCTTGAACTGAATTACAAAACAGAACAGAGTCACACGTTTAGAAAACACACTATGGCTGCTTAACGGGAAAGGTGAGGTGGCGTGATGCATAAAACAAGGGTTTCAAATTAGCTCAGATACCTTTCCATAAACGCAATATGTAATAGACAAGGCCTACTCCTTGCTCAGAGAATTGGACTCAACACCCCCTATTCACCACCCAAGAATATATCTGACTAGTAAGAATCTTAAAACCTTTGTATTGATATCTCTCTGTAAGTGAGTCAAGTGGGTGTAAAGTGGCAGAAACACAGCAGTGAAAAGCAGCTAAACCCCATTATAAAAATCAATTACTTTTAAAAACCCGTTAAACAGAGACAGTGAAAGAGAGAGAAATTCTTACAAAATTCGTTCAGGGGCTGTGATGCCACCTGGATTGACCATATCTAGACCCAGAGCTGATTGAGACATAAGGGTGGACACTCTTGGGGCTGAGAGGTTTGGTGAGGTTGGGTGAGGAAACACAGACCCTTTAAATTAATACTGCGTGGTACCCATCCCATGGTTCCCAAATCTCCAGGTTCAAGGGCATCTTCCTACATCGAAAACATGCATGAGAAACCCAGAAGATGTTAAACCGTGTGATCGGGAAAGGTTTCCAAAACGCACCTCATTTCTCATCTCCTTGTGCTCGGGTTCGCCATTCCAGCTGCTTTACTAGCAATCTCCCTCCTTGGAGAATCAGCACCTTTAAACTCCTGTTCCGTATAGGTTGCAATTTGTCCTGAGGACGAACGGGAAGAGGGGGAACCAATGAGAGACTAGCTCTAGGTGTTGGGACAGGCACAGGTCACTCTATTTTCCCATCAGGAAGAAGAATTAACCACAGGCTCAGCCTGCCGCCCGGGACCAGAATAGGGCCTGAAGCAATCCTGCACTTTTGCGGCCAGCTCCCAAGAAAGCGAGTTGAAATATGGAGCTCAGGGGCACTGCAATTCACAAACCTGCAGACTTATAAATGATAACTCTCGTCCACAAATATATTGAGGGAAAGTAACGAAGAGGATTTGAAAGCAAGGTAGAATTGCAGGAAACGGGTTTCAGGAGGGAGATTCGCATCGCCGTTAAAGCAAATGAAAAGCGGCAAAACCTCGACAATGATGCCCTTGGCCAAAAAGGGCGTATGCGTTTTTTCCTGAATATATTCAGGAAAAAACGCATACGCCCTTTTTGGCCAACCAAGCAACCTGGAAAGGCAAATCAGCGCTACAAAGAAGTCTCGCTTCCCATCGGTCAAAAGGGCCATGCTGAATAAAGTGTCAAAACCAGAAAGGCAGGACAGGCCATGGAGAAACGGGAGCCTGGCTACGCTGATGGGCGGGATGTAATTTGCCAATAGCCACTCTGGAGAAATGTATTCTGTGTCCTAAAACGTCTAAAAAACTCAGCTTAGAGAGCAAAGGGCACTTCCACTCATGGGCGTATAAATTGGGAAATCTAAAAATCAGCAAGACACAGGCACCCCAAACTTTAGGGCTGCTCTGTTGACAAAAACCTCCCCTTCGTTACTCCTTAAATATCCCAGGAAAGAGAAAAATGGATAAAGAAGTTGTGGTCCTTATGTACAATGGAATATCACTCAGCCATGAAATCAACGTCATAAGGCTAGTAGCAGCATGATGAGTGGATTTAGGTACGACGATTCTAAATGAAATAAGTCACACAGAAAAAGACACTTATCATAAGATATCACTTATAGAGGGAATGTAAAAACCGCTACCCTTGAACTGAATTACAAAGCAGAACAGAGTCACACGCTTAGAAAACACACTATGGCTGCTTAACGGGAAAGGTGAGGTGGGGTGATGCATAAAACAAGGGTTTCAAATTAGCTCAGATACCTTTCCATAAACGCAATATGTAATAGACAAGGCCTACTCCTTGCTCAGTGAATTGGACTCAACACCCCCTATTCACCACCCAAGAATATATCTGACTAGTAAGAATCTTAAAACCTATGTATTGATATCTCTCTGTAAGTGAGTCAAGTGGGTGTAAAGTGGCAGAAACACAGCAGTGAAAAGCAGCTAAACCCCATTATAAAAATCAATTACTTTTAAAAACCCGTGAAACAGAGACAGTGAAAGAGAGAGAAATTCTTACAAAATTCGTTCAGGGGCTGTGATGCCACCTGGATTGACCATATCTAGACCCAGAGCTGATTGAGACATAAGGGTGGACACTCTTGGGGCTGAGAGGTTTGGTGAGGTTGGGTGAGGAAACACAGACCCTTTAAAGTAATACTGCGTGGTACCCATCCCATGGTTCCCAAATCTCCAGGTTCAAGGGCATCTTCCTACATCGAAAACATGCATGAGAAACCCAGAAGATGTTAAACCGTGTGATCGGGAAAGGTTTCCAAAACGCACCTCATTTCTCATCTCCTTGTGCTCGGGTTCGCCATTCCAGCCGCTTTACTAGCAATCTCCCTCCTTGGAGAATCAGCACCTTTAACCTCCTGTTCCGTACAGGTTGCAATTTGTCCTGAGGACGAACGGGAAGAGGGGGAACCAATGAGAGACTAGCTCTAGGTGTTGGGACAGGCACAGGTCACTCTATTTTCCCATCAGGAAGAAGAATTAACCACAGGCTCAGCCTGCCGCCCGCGACCAGAATAGTGCCTGAAGCAATCCTGCGCTTTTGCGGCCAGCTCCCAAGAAAGCGAGTTGAAAAATGGAGCTCAGGGGCACTGCAATTCACAAACCTGCAGACTTATAAATGATAACTCTCGTCCACAAATATATTGAGGGAAGGTAACGAAGAGGATTTGAAAGCAAGGCAGAATTGCAGGAAACGGGTTTCAGGAGGGAGATTCGAATCGCCTTTAAAGCACAGGAAAAGCAGCAAAACCTCGACAATGATGCCCTTGGCCAAAAAGGGCGTATGCGTTTTTTCCTGAATATATTCAGGAAAAAACGCATACGCCCTTTTTAGCCAACCAAGCAACCTGGAAAGGCAAATCAGCGCTACAAAGAAGTCTCGCTTCCCATCGGTCAAAAGGGCCATGCTGAATAAAGTGTCAAAACCAGAAAGGCAGGACAGGCCATGGAGAAACCGGAGCCTGGCTACGCTGATGGGCGGGATGTAAATTGCCAACAGCCACTCTGGAGAAATGTATTCTGTGTCCTGAAACGTCTAAAAAACTCAGCTTAGAGAGCAAAGGGCACTTCCACTCATGGGCGTATAAATTGGGAAATCTAAAAATCAGCAAGACACAGGCACCCCAAACTTTAGGGCTGCTCTGTTGACAAAAACCTCCCCTTCGTTACTCCTTAAATATCCCAGGAAAGAGGAAAATGGATAAAGAAGTTGTGGTCCTTATGTACAATGGAATATCACTCAGCCATGAAATCAACGTCATAAGGCTAGTAGCAGCATGATGAGTGGATTTAGGTACGACGATTCTAAATGAAATAAGTCACACAGAAAAAGACACTTATCATAAGATATCACTTATAGAGGGAATGTAAAAACCGCTACCCTTGAACTGAATTACAAAACAGAACAGAGTCACACGTTTAGAAAACACACTATGGCTGCTTAACGGGAAAGGTGAGGTGGGGTGATGCATAAAACAAGGGTTTCAAATTAGCTCAGATACCTTTCCATAAACGCAATATGTAATAGACAAGGCCTACTCCTTGCTCAGTGAATTGGACTCAACACCCCCTATTCACCACCCAAGAATATATCTGACTAGTAAGAATCTTAAAACCTATGTATTGATATCTCTCTGTAAGTGAGTCAAGTGGGTGTAAAGTGGCAGAAACACAGCAGTGAAAAGCAGCTAAACCCCATTATAAAAATCAATTACTTTTAAAAACCCGTTAAACAGAGACAGTGAAAGAGAGAGAAATTCTTACAAAATTCGTTCAGGGGCTGTGATGCCACCTGGATTGACCATATCTAGACCCAGAGCTGATTGAGACATAAGGGTGGACACTCTTGGGGCTGAGAGGTTTGGTGAGGTTGGGTGAGGAAACACAGACCCTTTAAAGTAATACTGCGTGGTACCCATCCCATGGTTCCAAAATCTCCAGGTTCAAGGGCATCTTCCTACATCGAAAACATGCATGAGAAACCCAGAAGATGTGAAACCGTGTGATCGGGAAAGGTTTCCAAAACGCACCTCATTTCTCAACTCCTTGTGCTCGGGTTCGCCATTCCAGCCGCTTTACTAGCAATCTCCCTCCTTGGAGAATCAGCACCTTTAACCTCCTGTTCCGTACAGGTTGCAATTTGTCCTGAGGACGAACGGGAAGAGGGGGAACCAATGAGAGACTAGCTCTAGGTGTTGGGACAGGCACAGGTCACTCTATTTTCCCATCAGGAAGAAGAATTAACCACAGGCTCAGCCTGCCGCCCGGGACCAGAATAGTGCCTGAAGCAATCCTGCGCTTTTGCGGCCAGCTCCCAAGAAAGCGAGTTGAAAAATGGAGCTCAGGGGCACTGCAATTCATAAACCTGCAGACTTATAAATGATAACTCTCGTCCACAAATATATTGAGGGAAGGTAACGAAGAGGATTTGAAAGCAAGGCAGAATTGCAGGAAACGGGTTTCAGGAGGGAGATTCGCATCGCCTTTAAAGCACAGGAAAAGCGGCAAAACCTCGACAATGATGCCCTTGGCCAAAAAGGGCGTATGCGTTTTTTCCTGAATATATTCAGGAAAAAACGCATACGCCCTTTTTGGCCAACCAAGCAACCTGGAAAGGCAAATCAGCGCTACAAAGAAGTCTCGCTTCCCATCGGTCAAAAGGACCATGCTGAATAAAGTGTCAAAACCAGAAAGGCAGGACAGGCCATGGAGAAACGGGAGCCTGGCTACGCTGATGGGCGGGATGTAAATTGCCAATAGCCACTCTGGAGAAATGTATTCTGTGTCCTGAAACGTCTAAAAAACTCAGCTTAGAGAGCAAAGGGCACTTCCACTCATGGGCGTATAAATTGGGAAATCTAAAAATCAGCAAGACACAGGCACCCCAAACTTTAGGGCTGCTCTGTTGACAAAAACCTCCCCTTCGTTACTCCTTAAATATCCCAGGAAAGAGAAAAATGGATAAAGAAGTTGTGGTCCTTATGTACAATGGAATATCACTCAGCCATGAAATCAACGTCATAAGGCTAGTAGCAGCATAATGAGTGGATTTAGGTACGACGATTCTAAATGAAATAAGTCACACAGAAAAAGACACTTATCATAAGATATCACTTATAGAGGGAATGTAAAAACCGCTACCCTTGAACTGAATTACAAAACAGAACAGAGTCACACGCTTAGAAAACACACTATGGCTGCTTAACGGGAAAGGTGAGGTGGGGTGATGCATAAAACAAGGGTTTCAAATTAGCTCAGATACCTTTCCATAAACGCAATATGTAATAGACAAGGCCTACTCCTTGCTCAGTGAATTGGACTCAACACCCCCTATTCACCACCCAAGAATATATCTGACTAGTAAGAATCTTAAAACCTATGTATTGATATCTCTCTGTAAGTGAGTCAAGTGGGTGTAAAGTGGCAGAAACACAGCAGTGAAAAGCAGCTAAACCCCATTATAAAAATCAATTACTTTTAAAAACCCGTTAAACAGAGACAGTGAAAGAGAGAGAAATTCTTACAAAATTCGTTCAGGGGCTGTGATGCCACCTGGATTGACCATATCTAGACCCAGAGCTGATTGAGACATAAGGGTGGACACTCTTGGGGCTGAGAGGTTTGGTGAGGTTGGGTGAGGAAACACAGACCCTTTAAAGTAATACTGCGTGGTACCCATCCCATGGTTCCCAAATCTCCAGGTTCAAGGGCATCTTCCTACATCGAAAACATGCATGAGAAACCCAGAAGATGTTAAACCGTGTGATCGGGAAAGGTTTCCAAAACGCACCTCATTTCTCATCTCCTTGTGCTCGGGTTCGCCATTCCAGCCGCTTTACTAGCAATCTCCCTCCTTGGAGAATCAGCACCTTTAACCTCCTGTTCCGTACAGGTTGCAATTTGTCCTGAGGACGAACGGGAAGAGGGGGAACCAATGAGAGACTAGCTCTAGGTGTTGGGACAGGCACAGGTCACTCTATTTTCCCATCAGGAAGAAGAATTAACCACAGGCTCAGCCTGCCGCCCGGGACCAGAATAGTGCCTGAAGCAATCCTGCGCTTTTGCGGCCAGCTCCCAAGAAAGCGAGTTGAAAAATGGAGCTCAGGGGCACTGCAATTCACAAACCTGCAGACTTATAAATGATAACTCTCGTCCACAAATATATTGAGGGAAGGTAACGAAGAGGATTTGAAAGCAAGGCAGAATTGCAGGAAACGGGTTTCAGGAGGGAGATTCGCATCGCCTTTAAAGCACAGGAAAAGCGGAAAAACCTTCACAATGATGCCCTTGGCCAAAAAGGGCGTATGCGTTTTATCCTGAATATATTCAGGAAAAAACGCATACGCCCTTTTTGGCCAACCAAGCAACCTGGAAAGGCAAATCAGCGCTACAAAGAAGTCTCGCTTCCCATCGGTCAAAAGGGCCATGCTGAATAAAGTGTCAAAACCAGAAAGGCAGGACAGGCCATGGAGAAACGGGAGCCTGGCTACGCTGATGGGCGGGATGTAAATTGCCAACAGCCACTCTGGAGAAGTGTACTGTGTGTCCTGAAACGTCTAAAAAACTCAGCTTAGAGAGCAAAGGGCACTTCCACTCATGGGCGTATAAATTGGGAAATCTAAAAATCAGCAAGACACAGGCACCCCAAACTTTAGGGCTGCTCTGTTGACAAAAACCTCCCCTTCGTTACTCCTTAAATATCCCAGGAAAGAGAAAAATGGATAAAGAAGTTGTGGTCCTTATGTACAATGGAATATCACTCAGCCATGAAATCAACGTCATAAGGCTAGTAGCAGCATGATGAGTGGATTTAGGTACGACGATTCTAAATGAAATAAGTCACACAGAAAAAGACACTTATCATAAGATATCACTTATAGAGGGAATGTAAAAACCGCTACCCTTGAACTGAATTACAAAACAGAACAGAGTCACACGCTTAGAAAACACACTATGGCTGCTTAACGGGAAAGGTGAGGTGGGGTGATGCATAAAACAAGGGTTTCAAATTAGCTCAGATACCTTTCCATAAACGCAATATGTAATAGACAAGGCCTACTCCTTGCTCAGTGAATTGGACTCAACACCCCCTATTCACCACCCAAGAATATATCTGACTAGTAAGAATCTTAAAACCTATGTATTGATATCTCTCTGTAAGTGAGTCAAGTGGGTGTAAAGTGGCAGAAACACAGCAGTGAAAAGCAGCTAAACCCCATTATAAAAATCAATTACTTTTAAAAACCCGTTAAACAGAGACAGTGAAAGAGAGAGAAATTCTTACAAAATTCGTTCAGGGGCTGTGATGCCACCTGGATTGACCATATCTAGACCCAGAGCTGATTGAGACATAAGGGTGGACACTCTTGGGGCTGAGAGGTTTGGTGAGGTTGGGTGAGGAAACACAGACCCTTTAAAGTAATACTGCGTGGTACCCATCCCATGGTTCCCAAATCTCCAGGTTCAAAGGCATCTTCCTACATCGAAAACATGCATGAGAAACCCAGAAGATGGTAAACCGTGTGATCGGGAAAGGTTTCCAAAACGCACCTCATTTCTCATCTCCTTGTGCTCGGGTTCGCCATTCCAGCCGCTTTACTAGCAATCTCCCTCCTTGGAGAATCAGCACCTTTAACCTCCTGTTCCGTACAGGTTGCAATTTGTCCTGAGGACGAACGGGAAGAGGGGGAACCAATGAGAGACTAGCTCTAGGTGTTGGGACAGGCACAGGTCACTCTATTTTCCCATCAGGAAGAAGAATTAACCACAGGCTCAGCCTGCCGCCCGGGACCAGAATAGTGCCTGAAGCAATCCTGCGGTTTTGCGGCCAGCTCCCAAGAAAGCGAGTTGAAAAATGGAGCTCAGGGGCACTGCAACTCACAAACCTGCAGACTTATAAATGATAACTCTCGTCCACAAATATATTGAGGGAAGGTAACGAAGAGGATTTGAAAGCAAGGCAGAATTGCAGGAAACGGGTTTCAGGAGGGAGATTCACATCGCCTTTAAAGCACAGGAAAAGCGGCAAAACCTCGACAATGATGCCCTTGGCCAAAAAGGGCGTATGCGTTTTTTCCTGAATATATTCAGGAAAAAACGCATACGCCCTTTTTGGCCAACCAAGCAACCTGGAAAGGCAAATCAGCGCTACAAAGAAGTCTCGCTTCCCATCGGTCAAAAGGGCCATGCTGAATAAAGTGTCAAAACCAGAAAGGCAGGACAGGCCATGGAGAAACGGGAGCCTGGCTACGCTGATGGGCGGGATGTAAATTGCCAACAGCCACTCTGGAGAAATGTATTCTGTGTCCTGAAACGTCTAAAAAACTCAGCTTAGAGAGCAAAGGGCACTTCCACTCATGGGCGTATAAATTGGGAAATCTAAAAATCAGCAAGACACAGGCACCCCAAACTTTAGGGCTGCTCTGTTGACAAAAACCTCCCCTTCGTTACTCCTTAAATATCCCAGGAAAGAGAAAAATGGATAAAGAAGTTGTGGTCCTTATGTACAATGGAATATCACTCAGCCATGAAATCAACGTCATAAGGCTAGTAGCAGCATGATGAGTGGATTTAGGTACGACGATTCTAAATGAAATAAGTCACACAGAAAAAGACACTTATCATAAGATATCACTTATAGAGGGAATGTAAAAACCGCTACCCTTGAACTGAATTACAAAACAGAACAGAGTCACACGCTTAGAAAACACACTATGGCTGCTTAACGGGAAAGGTGAGGTGGGGTGATGCATAAAACAAGGGTTTCAAATTAGCTCAGATACCTTTCCATAAACGCAATATGTAATAGACAAGGCCTACTCCTTGCTCAGTGAATTGGACTCAACACCCCCTATTCACCACCCAAGAATATATCTGACTAGTAAGAATCTTAAAACCTATGTATTGATATCTCTCTGTAAGTGAGTCAAGTGGGTGTAAAGTGGCAGAAACACAGCAGTGAAAAGCAGCTAAACCCCATTATAAAAATCAATTACTTTTAAAAACCCGTTAAACAGAGACAGTGAAAGAGAGAAATTCTTACAAAATTCGTTCAGGGGCTGTGATGCCACCTGGATTGACCATATCTAGACCCAGAGCTGATTGAGACATAAGGGTGGACACTCTTGGGGCTGAGAGGTTTGGTGAGGTTGGGTGAGGAAACACAGACCCTTTAAAGTAATACTGCGTGGTACCCATCCCATGGTTCCCAAATCTCCAGGTTCAAGGGCATCTTCCTACATCGAAAACATGCATGAGAAACCCAGAAGATGGTAAACCGTGTGATCGGGAAAGGTTTCCAAAACGCACCTCATTTCTCATCTCCTTGTGCGCGGGTTCGCCATTCCAGCCGCTTTACTAGCAATCTCCCTCCTTGGAGAATCAGCACCTTTAACCTCCTGTTCCGTACAGGTTGCAATTTGTCCTGAGGACGAACGGGAAGAGGGGGAACCAATGAGAGACTAGCTCTAGGTGTTGGGACAGGCACAGGTCACTCTATTTTCCCATCAGGAAGAAGAATTAACCACAGGCTCAGCCTGCCGCCCGGGACCAGAATAGTGCCTGAAGCAATCCTGCGCTTTTGCGGCCAGCTCCCAAGAAAGCGAGTTGAAAAATGGAGCTCAGGGGCACTGCAATTCACAAACCTGCTGACTTATAAATGATAACTCTCGTCCCCAAATATATTGAGGGAAGGAAACGAAGAGGATTTGAAAGCAAGGCAGAATTGCAGGAAACAGATTTCAGGAGGGAGATTCGAATCGCCTTTAAAGCACAGGAAAAGCGGCAAAACCTCGACAATGATGCCCTTGGCCAAAAAGGGCGTATGCGTTTTTTCCTGAATATATTCAGGAAAAAACGCATACGCCCTTTTTGGCCAACCAAGCAACCTGGAAAGGCAAATCAGCGCTACAAAGAATTCTCGCTTCCCATCAGTCACAAGGGCCATGCTGAATAAAGTGTCAAAACCAGAAAGGCAGGACAGGCCATGGAGAAAGGGGAGCCTGGCTACGCTGATGGGCGGGATGTAAATTGCCAACAGCCACTCTGGAGAAATGTATTCTGTGTCCTGAAACGTCTAAAAAACTCAGCTTAGAGAGCAAAGGGCACTTCCACTCATGGGCGTATAAATTGGGAAATCTAAAAATCAGCAAGACACAGGCACCCCAAACTTTAGGGCTGCTCTGTTGACAAAAACCTCCCCTTCGTTACTCCTTAAATATCCCAGGAAAGAGAAAAATGGATAAAGAAGTTGTGGTCCTTATGTACAATGGAATATCACTCAGCCATGAAATCAACGTCATAAGGCTAGTAGCAGCATGATGAGTGGATTTAGGTACGACGATTCTAAATGAAATAAGTCACACAGAAAAAGACACTTATCATAAGATATCACTTATAGAGGGAATGTAAAAACCGCTACCCTTGAACTGAATTACAAAACAGAACAGAGTCACACGCTTAGAAAACACACTATGGCTGCTTAACGGGAAAGGTGAGGTGGGGTGATGCATAAAACAAGGGTTTCAAATTAGCTCAGATACCTTTCCATAAACGCAATATGTAATAGACAAGGCCTACTCCTTGCTCAGTGAATTGGACTCAACACCCCCTATTCACCACCCAAGAATATATCTGACTAGTAAGAATCTTAAAACCTATGTATTGATATCTCTCTGTAAGTGAGTCAAGTGGGTGTAAAGTGGCAGAAACACAGCAGTGAAAAGCAGCTAAACCCCATTATAAAAATCAATTACTTTTAAAAACCCGTTAAACAGAGACAGTGAAAGAGAGAGAAATTCTTACAAAATTCGTTCAGGGGCTGTGATGCCACCTGGATTGACCATATCTAGACCCAGAGCTGATTGAGACATAAGGGTGGACACTCTTGGGGCTGAGAGGTTTGGTGAGGTTGGGTGAGGAAACACAGACCCTTTAAAGTAATACTGCGTGGTACCCATCCCATGGTTCCCAAATCTCCAGGTTCAAGGGCATCTTCCTACATCGAAAACATGCATGAGAAACCCAGAAGATGTTAAACCGTGTGATCGGGAAAGGTTTCCAAAACGCACCTCATTTCTCATCTCCTTGTGCTCGGGTTCGCCATTCCAGCCGCTTTACTAGCAATCTCCCTCCTTGGAGAATCAGCACCTTTAACCTCCTGTTCCGTACAGGTTGCAATTTGTCCTGAGGACGAACGGGAAGAGGGGGAACCAATGAGAGACTAGCTCTAGGTGTTGGGACAGGCACAGGTCACTCTATTTTCCCATCAGGAAGAAGAATTAACCACAGGCTCAGCCTGCCGCCCGGGACCAGAATAGTGCCTGAAGCAATCCTGCGCTTTTGCGGCCAGCTCCCAAGAAAGCGAGTTGAAAAATGGAGCTCAGGGGCACTGCAATTCACAAACCTGCAGACTTATAAATGATAACTCTCGTCCACAAATATATTGAGGGAAGGTAACGAAGAGGATTTGAAAGCAAGGCAGAATTGCAGGAAACGGGTTTCAGGAGGGAGATTCGCATCGCCTTTAAAGCACAGGAAAAGCGGAAAAACCTTCACAATGATGCCCTTGGCCAAAAAGGGCGTATGCGTTTTATCCTGAATATATTCAGGAAAAAACGCATACGCCCTTTTTGGCCAACCAAGCAACCTGGAAAGGCAAATCAGCGCTACAAAGAAGTCTCGCTTCCCATCGGTCAAAAGGGCCATGCTGAATAAAGTGTCAAAACCAGAAAGGCAGGACAGGCCATGGAGAAACGGGAGCCTGGCTACGCTGATGGGCGGGATGTAAATTGCCAACAGCCACTCTGGAGAAGTGTACTGTGTGTCCTGAAACGTCTAAAAAACTCAGCTTAGAGAGCAAAGGGCACTTCCACTCATGGGCGTATAAATTGGGAAATCTAAAAATCAGCAAGACACAGGCACCCCAAACTTTAGGGCTGCTCTGTTGACAAAAACCTCCCCTTCGTTACTCCTTAAATATCCCAGGAAAGAGAAAAATGGATAAAGAAGTTGTGGTCCTTATGTACAATGGAATATCACTCAGCCATGAAATCAACGTCATAAGGCTAGTAGCAGCATGATGAGTGGATTTAGGTACGACGATTCTAAATGAAATAAGTCACACAGAAAAAGACACTTATCATAAGATATCACTTATAGAGGGAATGTAAAAACCGCTACCCTTGAACTGAATTACAAAACAGAACAGAGTCACACGCTTAGAAAACACACTATGGCTGCTTAACGGGAAAGGTGAGGTGGGGTGATGCATAAAACAAGGGTTTCAAATTAGCTCAGATACCTTTCCATAAACGCAATATGTAATAGACAAGGCCTACTCCTTGCTCAGTGAATTGGACTCAACACCCCCTATTCACCACCCAAGAATATATCTGACTAGTAAGAATCTTAAAACCTATGTATTGATATCTCTCTGTAAGTGAGTCAAGTGGGTGTAAAGTGGCAGAAACACAGCAGTGAAAAGCAGCTAAACCCCATTATAAAAATCAATTACTTTTAAAAACCCGTTAAACAGAGACAGTGAAAGAGAGAAATTCTTACAAAATTCGTTCAGGGGCTGTGATGCCACCTGGATTGACCATATCTAGACCCAGAGCTGATTGAGACATAAGGGTGGACACTCTTGGGGCTGAGAGGTTTGGTGAGGTTGGGTGAGGAAACACAGACCCTTTAAAGTAATACTGCGTGGTACCCATCCCATGGTTCCCAAATCTCCAGGTTCAAGGGCATCTTCCTACATCGAAAACATGCATGAGAAACCCAGAAGATGGTAAACCGTGTGATCGGGAAAGGTTTCCAAAACGCACCTCATTTCTCATCTCCTTGTGCGCGGGTTCGCCATTCCAGCCGCTTTACTAGCAATCTCCCTCCTTGGAGAATCAGCACCTTTAACCTCCTGTTCCGTACAGGTTGCAATTTGTCCTGAGGACGAACGGGAAGAGGGGGAACCAATGAGAGACTAGCTCTAGGTGTTGGGACAGGCACAGGTCACTCTATTTTCCCATCAGGAAGAAGAATTAACCACAGGCTCAGCCTGCCGCCCGGGACCAGAATAGTGCCTGAAGCAATCCTGCGCTTTTGCGGCCAGCTCCCAAGAAAGCGAGTTGAAAAATGGAGCTCAGGGGCACTGCAATTCACAAACCTGCTGACTTATAAATGATAACTCTCGTCCCCAAATATATTGAGGGAAGGAAACGAAGAGGATTTGAAAGCAAGGCAGAATTGCAGGAAACAGATTTCAGGAGGGAGATTCGAATCGCCTTTAAAGCACAGGAAAAGCGGCAAAACCTCGACAATGATGCCCTTGGCCAAAAAGGGCGTATGCGTTTTTTCCTGAATATATTCAGGAAAAAACGCATACGCCCTTTTTGGCCAACCAAGCAACCTGGAAAGGCAAATCAGCGCTACAAAGAATTCTCGCTTCCCATCGGTCACAAGGGCCATGCTGAATAAAGTGTCAAAACCAGAAAGGCAGGACAGGCCATGGAGAAAGGGGAGCCTGGCTACGCTGATGGGCGGGATGTAAATTGCCAACAGCCACTCTGGAGAAATGTATTCTGTGTCCTGAAACGTCTAAAAAACTCAGCTTAGAGAGCAAAGGGCACTTCCACTCATGGGCGTATAAATTGGGAAATCTAAAAATCAGCAAGACACAGGCACCCCAAACTTTAGGGCTGCTCTGTTGACAAAAACCTCCCCTTCGTTACTCCTTAAATATCCCAGGAAAGAGAAAAATGGATAAAGAAGTTGTGGTCCTTATGTACAATGGAATATCACTCAGCCATGAAATCAACGTCATAAGGCTAGTAGCAGCATGATGAGTGGATTTAGGTACGACGATTCTAAATGAAATAAGTCACACAGAAAAAGACACTTATCATAAGATATCACTTATAGAGGGAATGTAAAAACCGCTACCCTTGAACTGAATTACAAAACAGAACAGAGTCACACGCTTAGAAAACACACTATGGCTGCTTAACGGGAAAGGTGAGGTGGGGTGATGCATAAAACAAGGGTTTCAAATTAGCTCAGATACCTTTCCATAAACGCAATATGTAATAGACAAGGCCTACTCCTTGCTCAGTGAATTGGACTCAACACCCCCTATTCACCACCCAAGAATATATCTGACTAGTAAGAATCTTAAAACCTATGTATTGATATCTCTCTGTAAGTGAGTCAAGTGGGTGTAAAGTGGCAGAAACACAGCAGTGAAAAGCAGCTAAACCCCATTATAAAAATCAATTACTTTTAAAAACCCGTTAAACAGAGACAGTGAAAGAGAGAGAAATTCTTACAAAATTCGTTCAGGGGCTGTGATGCCACCTGGATTGACCATATCTAGACCCAGAGCTGATTGAGACATAAGGGTGGACACTCTTGGGGCTGAGAGGTTTGGTGAGGTTGGGTGAGGAAACACAGACCCTTTAAAGTAATACTGCGTGGTACCCATCCCATGGTTCCCAAATCTCCAGGTTCAAGGGCATCTTCCTACATCGAAAACATGCATGAGAAACCCAGAAGATGTTAAACCGTGTGATCGGGAAAGGTTTCCAAAACGCACCTCATTTCTCATCTCCTTGTGCTCGGGTTCGCCATTCCAGCCGCTTTACTAGCAATCTCCCTCCTTGGAGAATCAGCACCTTTAACCTCCTGTTCCGTACAGGTTGCAATTTGTCCTGAGGACGAACGGGAAGAGGGGGAACCAATGAGAGACTAGCTCTAGGTGTTGGGACAGGCACAGGTCACTCTATTTTCCCATCAGGAAGAAGAATTAACCACAGGCTCAGCCTGCCGCCCGGGACCAGAATAGTGCCTGAAGCAATCCTGCGCTTTTGCGGCCAGCTCCCAAGAAAGCGAGTTGAAAAATGGAGCTCAGGGGCACTGCAATTCACAAACCTGCAGACTTATAAATGATAACTCTCGTCCACAAATATATTGAGGGAAGGTAACGAAGAGGATTTGAAAGCAAGGCAGAATTGCAGGAAACGGGTTTCAGGAGGGAGATTCGCATCGCCTTTAAAGCACAGGAAAAGCGGCAAAACCTCGACAATGATGCCCTTGGCCAAAAAGGGCGTATGCGTTTTTTCCTGAATATATTCAGGAAAAAACGCATACGCCCTTTTTGGCCAACCAAGCAACCTGGAAAGGCAAATCAGCGCTACAAAGAAGTCTCGCTTCCCATCGGTCAAAAGGGCCATGCTGAATAAAGTGTCAAAACCAGAAAGGCAGGACAGGCCATGGAGAAACGGGAGCCTGGCTACGCTGATGGGCGGGATGTAAATTGCCAACAGCCACTCTGGAGAAATGTATTCTGTGTCCTGAAACGTCTAAAAAACTCAGCTTAGAGAGCAAAGGGCACTTCCACTCATGGGCGTATAAATTGGGAAATCTAAAAATCAGCAAGACACAGGCACCCCAAACTTTAGGGCTGCTCTGTTGACAAAAACCTCCCCTTCGTTACTCCTTAAATATCCCAGGAAAGAGAAAAATGGATAAAGAAGTTGTGGTCCTTATGTACAATGGAATATCACTCAGCCATGAAATCAACGTCATAAGGCTAGTAGCAGCATGACGAGTGGATTTAGGTACGACGATTCTAAATGAAATAAGTCACACAGAAAAAGACACTTATCATAAGATATCACTTATAGACGGAATGTAAAAACCGCTACCCTTGAACTGAATTACAAAACAGAACAGAGTCACACGCTTAGAAAACACACTATGGCTGCTTAACGGGAAAGGTGAGGTGGGGTGATGCATAAAACAAGGGTTTCAAATTAGCTCAGATACCTTTCCATAAACGCAATATGTAATAGACAAGGCCTACTCCTTGCTCAGTGAATTGGACTCAACACCCCCTATTCACCACCCAAGAATATATCTGACTAGTAAGAATCTTAAAACCTATGTATTGATATCTCTCTGTAAGTGAGTCAAGTGGGTGTAAAGTGGCAGAAACACAGCAGTGAAAAGCAGCTAAACCCCATTATAAAAATCAATTACTTTTAAAAACCCGTTAAACAGAGACAGTGAAAGAGAGAGAAATTCTTACAAAATTCGTTCAGGGGCTGTGATGCCACCTGTATTGACCATATCTAGACCCAGAGCTGATTGAGACATAAGGGTGGACACTCTTGGGGCTGAGAGGTTTGGTGAGGTTGGGTGAGGAAACACAGACCCTTTAAAGTAATACTGCGTGGTACCCATCCCATGGTTCCCAAATCTCCAGGTTCAAGGGCATCTTCCTACATCGAAAACATGCATGAGAAACCCAGAAGATGTTAAACCGTGTGATCGGGAAAGGTTTCCAAAACGCACCTCATTTCTCATCTCCTTGTGCTCGGGTTCGCCATTCCAGCCGCTTTACTAGAAATCTCCCTCCTTGGAGAATCAGCACCTTTAACCTCCTGTTCCGTACAGGTTGCAATTTGTCCTGAGGACGAACGGGAAGAGGGGGAACCAATGAGAGACTAGCTCTAGGTGTTGGGACAGGCACAGGTCACTCTATTTTCCCATCAGGAAGAAGAATTAACCACAGGCTCAGCCTGCCGCCCGGGACCAGAATAGTGCCTGAAGCAATCCTGCGGTTTTGCGGCCAGCTCCCAAGAAAGCGAGTTGAAAAATGGAGCTCAGGGGCACTGCAATTCACAAACCTGCAGACTTATAAATGATAACTCTCGTCCACAAATATATTGAGGGAAGGTAACGAAGAGGATTTGAAAGCAAGGCAGAATTGCAGGAAACGGGTTTCAGGAGGGAGATTCGCATCGCCTTTAAAGCACAGGAAAAGCGGCAAAACCTCGACAATGATGCCCTTGGCCAAAAAGGGCGTATGCGTTTTTTCCTGAATATATTCAGGAAAAAACGCATACGCCCTTTTTGGCTAACCAAGCAACCTGGAAAGGCAAATCAGCGCTACAAAGAAGTCTCGCTTCCCATTGGTCAAAAGGGCCATGCTGAATAAAGTGTCAAAACCAGAAAGGCAGGACAGGCCATGGAGAAACGGGAGCCTGGTTACTCTGGTGGGTGGGATGTAAATTGCCAACAGCCACTCTGGAGAAGTGTACTGTGTGTCCTGAAACGTCTAAAAAACACAGCTTAGAGAGCATAGGGCACTTCCACTCATGGGCGTATAAATTGGGAAAACTAAAAATCAGCAAGACACAGGCACCCCAAAGTTTAGGGCTGCTCTGTTGACAAAAACCTCCACTTCGTTACACCTTAAATATCCCAGGAAAGAGAAAAATTGATAAGGAAGTTGTGGTCCTCATGTACAATGGAATATCACTAAGCCATGAAATCAAAGTCATAAGGCTAGTAGCAGCATGATGAGTGGATTTAGGTACGACGAATCTAAGTGAAATAAGTCACACAGAAAAAGACACTTATCATAAGATATCACTTATAGAGGGAATGTAAAAACCGCTACCCTTGAACTGAATTACAAAACAGAACAGAGTCACACGTTTAGAAAACACACTATGGCTGCTTAACGGGAAAGGTGAGGTGGGGTGATGCATAAAACAAGGGTTTGAAATTAGCTCAGATACCGTTCCATAAACCCAATATGTAATACACAAGACCTACTCCTTGCTCAGTGAATTGGACTCAATACCCCCTATTCACCGCCCAAGAATATATCTGCCTAGTAAGAATCTTAAAACCTATGTATTGATATCTCTCTGTAAGTGAGTCAAGTGGGTGTAAAGCGGCATAAACACAGCAGTGAAAAGCAGCTAAACCTCATTATAAAAATCAATTACTTTTAAAAACCCGTGAAACAAAGATAGTGAAACAGAGAGAAATTCTTACAAAATTCGTTCAGGGGCTGTGATGCCTCCTGGATTGACCATATCTAGACCCACAGCTGATTGAGACATAAGGGTGGACATTCTTGGGCCTGAGAGGTTTGGTGAGGTTGCGTGAGGAAACACAGACCCTTTAATTAATAATGCGTGGTACCCATCCCATGGGTCCCAAATCTCCAGGTTCAAGGGCATCTTCCTACATCGAAAACATGCATGAGAAACCCAGAAGATGGTACACTGTGTGATCGGGAAAGGTTTCCAAAACGCACCTCATTTCTCATCTCCTTGTGCTCGGGTTCGCCATTCCAGCTGCTTTACTAGCAATCTCCCTCCTTGGAGAATCAGCACCTTTAACCTCCTGTTCCGTATAGGTTGCAATTTGTCCTGAGGACGAACGGGAAGAGGGGGAACCAATGAGAGACTAGCTCTAGGTGTTGGGACAGGCACAGGTCACTCTATTTTCCCATCAGGAAGAAGAATTAACCACAGGCTCAGCCTGCCGCCCGGGACCAGAATAGGGCCTGAAGCAATCCAGCGCTTTTGCGGCCAGCTCCCAAGAAAGTGAGTTGAAAAATGGAGCTCAGGGGCACTGCAATTCACAAACCTGCAGACTTATAAATGATAACTCTCCTCCACAAATATATTGAGGGAAGGTAACGAAGAGGATTTGAAAGCAAGGCACAATTGCAGGAAACGGGTTTCAGGAGGGAGATTCGCATCGCCTTTAAAGCACAGGAAAAGCGGCAAAACCTCGACAATGATGCCCTTGGCCAAAAAGGGCGTATGCGTTTTTTCCTGAATATATTCAGGAAAAAACGCATACGCCCTTTTTAGCCAACCAAGCAACCTGGAAAGGCAAATCAGCGCTACAAAGAAGTCTCGCTTCCCATTGGTCAAAAGGGCCATGCTGAATAAAGTGTCAAAACCAGAAAGGCAGGACAGGCCATGGAGAAATGGGAGCCTGGTTACTCTGGTGGGCGGGATGTAAATTGGCAACAGCCACTCTGGAGAAGTGTACTGTGTGTCCTGAGACTTCTAAAAAACTCAGCTTAGAGAGCATAGGGCACTTCCACTCATGGGCGTATAAATTGGGAAAACTAAAATTCAGCAAGACACAGGCACCCCAAAGTTTCAGGCTGCTCTGTTGACAAGAACCTCCTACTTCGTTACACCTTAAATATCCCAGGAAAGAGAAAAATGGATAAAGAAGTTGTGGTCCTTATATACAATGGAATATCACTCAGCCATGAAATCAACGTCATAAGGCTAGTAGCAGCATGATGAGTGGATTTAGGTACGACGAATCTAAGTGAAATAAGTCACACAGAAAAAGACACTTATCATAAGATATCACTTATAGAGGGAATGTAAAAACCGCTACCCTTGAACTGAATTACAAAATAGAACAGAATCACACGTTTAGAAAACACACTATGGCTGCTTAACGGGAAAGGTGAGGTGGGGTGATGCATAAAACAAGGGTTTCAAATTAGCTCAGATACCTTTCCATAAACGCAATATGTAATAGACAAGGCCTACTCCTTGCTCAGTGAATTGGACTCAACACCCCCTATTCACCACCCAAGAATATATCTGACTAGTAAGAATCTTAAAACCTATGTATTGATATCTCTCTGTAAGTGAGTCAAGTGGGTGTAAAGTGGCAGAAACACAGCAGTGAAAAGCAGCAAAACCCCATTATAAAAATCAATTACTTTTAAAAACCCGTTAAACAGAGACAGTGAAAGAGAGAGAAATTCTTACAAAATTCGTTCAGGGGCTGTGATGCCACCTGGATTGACCATATCTAGACCCAGAGCTGATTGAGACATAAGGGTGGACACTCTTGGGGCTGAGAGGTTTGGTGAGGTTGGGTGAGGAAACACAGACCCTTTAAAGTAATACTGCGTGGTACCCATCCCATGGTTCCCAAATCTCCAGGTTCAAGGGCATCTTCCTACATCGAAAACATGCATGAGAAACCCAGAAGATGTTAAACCGTGTGATCGGGAAAGGTTTCCAAAACGCACCTCATTTCTCATCTCCTTGTGCTCTGGTTCGCCATTCCAGCCGCTTTACTAGCAATCTCCCTCCTTGGAGAATCAGCACCTTTGACCTCCTGTTCCGTACAGGTTGCAATTTGTCCTGAGGACGAACGGGAAGAGGGGGAACCAATGAGAGACTAGCTCTAGGTGTTGGGACAGGCACAGGTCACTCTATTTTCCCATCAGGAAGAAGAATTAACCACAGGCTCAGCCTGCCGCCCGGGACCAGAATAGGGCCTGAAGCAATCCAGCGCTTTTGCGGCCAGCTCCCAAGAAAGCGAGTTGAAAAATGGAGCTCAGGGGCACTGCAATTCACAAACCTGCAGTCTTATAAATGATAACTCTCGTCCACAAATATATTGAGGGAAGGTAACGAAGAGGATTTGAAAGCAAGGCAGAATTGCAGGAAACGGGTTTCAGGAGGGAGATTCGCATCGCCTTTAAAGCACATGAAAAGCGGCAAAAGCTTGACAATGATGCCCTTGGCCAAAAAGGGCGTATGCGTTTTTTCCTGAATATATTCAGGAAAAAACGCATACGCCCTTTTTGGCCAACCAAGCAACCTGGAAAGGCAAATCAGCGCTACAAAGAAGTCTCGCTTCCCATCGGTCAAAAGGGCCATGCTGAATAAAGTGTCAAAACCAGAAAGGCAGGACAGGCCATGGAGAAACGGGAGCCTGGCTACGCTGATGGGCGGGATGTAAATTGCCAACAGCCACTCTGGAGAAATGTATTCTGTGTCCTGAAACGTCTAAAAAACTCAGCTTAGAGAGCAAAGGGCACTTCCACTCATGGGCGTATAAATTGGGAAATCTAAAAATCAGCAAGACACAGGCACCCCAAACTTTAGGGCTGCTCTGTTGACAAAAACCTCCCCTTCGTTACTCCTTAAATATCCCAGGAAAGAGAAAAATGGATAAAGAAGTTGTGGTCCTCACGTACAATGGAATATCACTCAGCCATGAAATCAACGTCATAAGGCTAGTAGCAGCATGATGAGTGGATTTAGGTACGACGATTCTAAATGAAATAAGTCACACAGAAAAAGACACTTATCATAAGATATCACTTATAGAGGGAATGTAAAAACCGCTACCCTTGAACTGAATTACAAAACAGAACAGAGTCACACGTTTAGAAAACACACTATGGCTGCTTAACGGGAAAGGTGAGGTGGGGTGATGCATAAAACAAGGGTTTCAAATTAGCTCAGATACCGTTCCATAAACCCAATATGTAATAGACAAGGCCTACTCCTTGCTCAGTGAATTGGACTCAACACCCCCTATTCACCACCCAAGAATATATCTGAATAGTAAGAATCTTAAAACCTATGTATTGATATCTCTCTGTAAGTGAGTCAAGTGGGTGTAAAGTGGCAGAAACACAGCAGTGAAAAGCAGCTAAACCCCATTATAAAAATCAATTACTTTTAAAAACCCGTTAAACAGAGACAGTGAAAGAGAGAAATTCTTACAAAATTCGTTCAGGGGCTGTGATGCCACCTGGATTGACCATATCTAGACCCAGAGCTGATTGAGACATAAGGGTGGACACTCTTGGGGCTGAGAGGTTTGGTGAGGTTGGGTGAGGAAACACAGACCCTTTAAAGTAATACTGCGTGGTACCCATCCCATGGTTCCCAAATCTCCAGGTTCAAGGGCATCTTCCTACATCGAAAACATGCATGAGAAACCCAGAAGATGGTAAACCGTGTGATCGGGAAAGGTTTCCAAAACGCACCTCATTTCTCATCTCCTTGTGCTCGTGTTCGCCATTCCAGCCGCTTTACTAGCAATCTCCCTCCTTGGAGAATCAGCACCTTTAACCTCCTGTTCCGTACAGGTTGCAATTTGTCCTGAGGACGAACGGGAAGAGGGGGAACCAATGAGAGACTAGCTCTAGGTGTTGGGACAGGCACAGGTCACTCTATTTTCCCATCAGGAAGAAGAATTAACCACAGGCTCAGCCTGCCGCCCGGGACCAGAATAGTGCCTGAAGCAATCCTGCGCTTTTGCGGCCAGCTCCCAAGAAAGCGAGTTGAAAAATGGAGCTCAGGGGCACTGCAATTCACAAACCTGCAGACTTATAAATGATAACTCTCGTCCCCAAATATATTGAGGGAAGGTAACGAAGAGGATTTGAAAGCAAGGCAGAATTGCAGGAAACGGGTTTCAGGAGGGAGATTCGCATCGCCTTTAAAGCACAGGAAAAGCGGCAAAACCTCGACAATGATGCCCTTGGCCAAAAAGGGCGTATGCGTTTTTTCCTGAATATATTCAGGAAAAAACGCATACGCCCTTTTTGGCCAACCAAGCAACCTGGAAAGGCAAATCAGCGCTACAAAGAAGTCTCGCTTCCCATTGGTCAAAAGGGCCATGCTGAATAAAGTGTCAAAACCAGAAAGGCAGGACAGGCCATGGAGAAACGGGAGCCTGGTTACTCTGGTGGGTGGGATGTAAATTGCCAACAGCCACTCTGGAGAAGTGTACTGTGTGTCCTGAAACGTCTAAAAAACTCAGCTTAGAGAGCATAGGGCACTTCCACTCATGGGCGTATAAATTGGGAAAACTAAAAATCAGCAAGACACAGGCACCCCAAAGTTTAGGGCTGCTCTGTTGACAAAAACCTCCACTTCGTTACACCTTAAATATCCCAGGAAAGAGAAAAATTGATAAGGAAGTTGTGGTCCTCATGTACAATGGAATATCACTAAGCCATGAAATCAAAGTCATAAGGCTAGTAGCAGCATGATGAGTGGATTTAGGTACGACGAATCTAAGTGAAATAAGTCACACAGAAAAAGACACTTATCATAAGATATCACTTATAGAGGGAATGTAAAAACCGCTACCCTTGAACTGAATTACAAAACAGAACAGAGTCACACGTTTAGAAAACACACTATGGCTGCTTAACGGGAAAGGTGAGGTGGGGTGATGCATAAAACAAGGGTTTGAAATTAGCTCAGATACCGTTCCATAAACCCAATATGTAATACACAAGACCTACTCCTTGCTCAGTGAATTGGACTCAATACCCCCTATTCACCGCCCAAGAATATATCTGCCTAGTAAGAATCTTAAAACCTATGTATTGATATCTCTCTGTAAGTGAGTCAAGTGGGTGTAAAGCGGCATAAACACAGCAGTGAAAAGCAGCTAAACCTCATTATAAAAATCAATTACTTTTAAAAACCCGTGAAACAAAGATAGTGAAACAGAGAGAAATTCTTACAAAATTCGTTCAGGGGCTGTGATGCCTCCTGGATTGACCATATCTAGACCCACAGCTGATTGAGACATAAGGGTGGACATTCTTGGGCCTGAGAGGTTTGGTGAGGTTGCGTGAGGAAACACAGACCCTTTAATTAATAATGCGTGGTACCCATCCCATGGGTCCCAAATCTCCAGGTTCAAGGGCATCTTCCTACATCGAAAACATGCATGAGAAACCCAGAAGATGGTACACTGTGTGATCGGGAAAGGTTTCCAAAACGCACCTCATTTCTCATCTCCTTGTGCTCGGGTTCGCCATTCCAGCTGCTTTACTAGCAATCTCCCTCCTTGGAGAATCAGCACCTTTAACCTCCTGTTCCGTATAGGTTGCAATTTGTCCTGAGGACGAACGGGAAGAGGGGGAACCAATGAGAGACTAGCTCTAGGTGTTGGGACAGGCACAGGTCACTCTATTTTCCCATCAGGAAGAAGAATTAACCACAGGCTCAGCCTGCCGCCCGGGACCAGAATAGGGCCTGAAGCAATCCAGCGCTTTTGCGGCCAGCTCCCAAGAAAGTGAGTTGAAAAATGGAGCTCAGGGGCACTGCAATTCACAAACCTGCAGACTTATAAATGATAACTCTCCTCCACAAATATATTGAGGGAAGGTAACGAAGAGGATTTGAAAGCAAGGCAGAATTGCAGGAAACGGGTTTCAGGAGGGAGATTCGCATCGCCTTTAAAGCACAGGAAAAGCGGCAAAACCTCTACAATGATGCCCTTGGCCAAAAAGGGCGTATGCGTTTTTTCCTGAATATATTCAGGAAAAAACGCATACGCCCTTTTTAGCCAACCAAGCAACCTGGAAAGGCAAATCAGCGCTACAAAGAAGTCTCGCTTCCCATCGGTCACAAGGGCCATGCTGAATAAAGTGTCAAAACCAGAAAGGCAGGACAGGCCATGGAGAAAGGGGAGCCTGGCTACGCTGATGGGCGGGATGTAAATTGCCAACAGCCACTCTGGAGAAATGTATTCTGTGTCCTGAAACGTCTAAAAAACTCAGCTTAGAGAGCAAAGGGCACTTCCACTCATGGGCGTATAAATTGGGAAATCTAAAAATCAGCAAGACACAGGCACCCCAAACTTTAGGGCTGCTCTGTTGACAAAAACCTCCCCTTCGTTACTCCTTAAATATCCCAGGAAAGAGAAAAATGGATAAAGAAGTTGTGGTCCTTATGTACAATGGAATATCACTCAGCCGTGTAATCAACGTCATAAGGCTAGTAGCAGCATGATGAGTGGATTTAGGTACGACGATTCTAAATGAAATAAGTCAAACAGAAAAAGACACTTATCATAAGATATCACTTATAGAGGGAATGTAAAAACCGCTACCCTTGAACTGAATTACAAAACAGAACAGAGTCACACGTTTAGAAAACACACTATGGCTGCTTAACGGGAAAGGTGAGGTGGGGTGATGCATAAAACAAGGGTTTCAAATTAGCTCAGATACCTTTCCATAAACGCAATATGTAATAGACAAGGCCTACTCCTTGCTCAGTGAATTGGACTCCACACCCCCTATTCACCACCCAAGAATATATCTGACTAGTAAGAATCTTAAAACCTATGTATTGATATCTCTCTGTAAGTGAGTCAAGTGGGTGTAAAGTGGCAGAAACACAGCAGTGAAAAGCAGCTAAACCCCATTATAAAAATCAATTACTTTTAAAAACCCGTTAAACAGAGACAGTGAAAGAGAGAGAAATTCTTACAAAATTCGTTCAGGGGCTGTGATGCCACCTGGATTGACCATATCTAGACCCAGAGCTGATTGAGACATAAGGGTGGACACTCTTGGGGCTGAGAGTTTTGGTGAGGTTGGGTGAGAAAACACAGACCCTTTAAAGTAATACTGCGTGGTACCCATCCCATGGTTCCCAAATCTCCAGGTTCAAGGGCATCTTCCTACATCGAAAACATGCATGAGAAACCCAGAAGATGTTAAACCGTGTGATCGGGAAAGGTTTCCAAAACGCACCTCATTTCTCATCTCCTTGTGCTCGGGTTCGCCATTCCAGCCGCTTTACTAGCAATCTCCCTCCTTGGAGAATCAGCACCTTTAACCTCCTGTTCCGTACAGGTTGCAATTTGTCCTGAGGACGAACGGGAAGAGGGGGAACCAATGAGAGACTAGCTCTAGGTGTTGGGACAGGCACAGGTCACTCTATTTTCCCATCAGGAAGAAGAATTAACCACAGGCTCAGCCTGCCGCCCGGGACCAGAATAGTGCCTGAAGCAATCCTGCGCTTTTGCGGCCAGCTCCCAAGAAAGCGAGTTGAAAAATGGAGCTCAGGGGCACTGCAATTCACAAACCTGCAGACTTATAAATGATAACTCTCGTCCACAAATATATTGAGGGAAGGTAACGAAGAGGATTTGAAAGCAAGGCAGAATTGCAGGAAACGGGTTTCAGGAGGGAGATTCGCATCGCCTTTAAAGCACAGGAAAAGCGGCAAAACCTCGACAATGATGCCCTTGGCCAAAAAGGGCGTATGCGTTTTTTCCTGAATATATTCAGGAAAAAACGCATACGCCCTTTTTGGCCAACCAAGCAACCTGGAAAGGCAAATCAGCGCTACAAAGAAGTCTCGCTTCCCATCGGACAAAAGGGCCATGCTGAATAAAGTGTCAAAACCAGAAAGGCAGGACAGGCCATGGAGAAACGGGAGCCTGGCTACGCTGATGGGCGGGATGTAAATTGCCAACAGCCACTCTGGAGAAATGTATTCTGTGTCCTGAAACGTCTAAAAAACTCAGCTTAGAGAGCAAAGGGCACTTCCACTCATGGGCGTATAAATTGGGAAATCTAAAAATCAGCAAGACACAGGCACCCCAAACTTTAGGGCTGCTCTGTTGACAAAAACCTCCCCTTCGTTACTCCTTAAATATCCCAGGAAAGAGAAAAATGGATAAAGAAGTTGTGGTCCTTACGTACAATGGAATATCACTCAGCCATGAAATCAACGTCATAAGGCTAGTAGCAGCATGATGAGTGGATTTAGGTACGACGATTCTAAATGAAATAAGTCACACAGAAAAAGACACTTATCATAAGATATCACTTATAGAGGGAATGTAAAAACCGCTACCCTTGAACTGAATTACAAAACAGAACAGAGTCACACGCTTAGAAAACACACTATGGCTACTTAACGGGAAAGGTGAGGTGGGGTGATGCATAAAACAAGGGTTTCAAATTAGCTCAGATACCTTTCCATAAACGCAATATGTAATAGACAAGGCCTACTCCTTGCTCAGTGAATTGGACTCCACACCCCCTATTCACCACCCAAGAATATATCTGACTAGTAAGAATCTTAAAACCTATGTATTGATATCTCTCTGTAAGTGAGTCAAGTGGGTGTAAAGTGGCAGAAACACAGCAGTGAAAAGCAGCAAAACCCCATTATAAAAATCAATTACTTTTAAAAACCCGTTAAACAGAGACAGTGAAAGAGAGAGAAATTCTTACAAAATTCGTTCAGGGGCTGTGATGCCACCTGGATTGACCATATCTAGACCCAGAGCTGATTGAGACATAAGGGTGGACACTCTTGGGGCTGAGAGGTTTGGTGAGGTTGGGTGAGGAAACACAGACCCTTTAAAGTAATACTGCGTGGTACCCATCCCATGGTTCCCAAATCTCCAGGTTCAAGGGCATCTTCCTACATCGAAAACATGCATGAGAAACCCAGAAGATGGTAAACCGTGTGATCGGGAAAGGTTTCCAAAACGCACCTCATTTCTCATCTCCTTGTGCTCGGGTTCGCCATTCCAGCCGCTTTACTAGCAATCTCCCTCCTTGGAGAATCAGCACCTTTAACCTCCTGTTCCGTACAGGTTGCAATTTGTCCTGAGGACGAACGGGAAGAGGGGGAACCAATGAGAGACTAGCTCTAGGTGTTGGGACAGGCACAGGTCACTCTATTTTCCCATCAGGAAGAAGAATTAACCACAGGCTCAGCCTGCCGCCCGGGACCAGAATAGGGCCTGAAGCAATCCAGCGCTTTTGCGGCCAGCTACCAAGAAAGCGAGTTGAAAAATGGAGCTCAGTGGCACTGCAATTCACAAACCTGCTGACTTATAAATGATAACTCTCGTCCCCAAATATACTGAGGGAAGGAAACGAAGAGGATTTGAAAGCAAGGCAGAATTGCAGGAAACAGATTTCAGGAGGGAGATTCGAATCGCCTTTAAAGCACAGGAAAAGGGGCAAAACCTCGACAATGATGCCCTTGGCCAAAAAGGGCGTATGCGTTTTTTCCTGAATATATTCAGGAAAAAACGCATACGCCCTTTTTGGCCAACCAAGCAACCTGGAAAGGCAAATCAGCGCTACAAAGAATTCTCGCTTCCCATCGGTCACAAGGGCCATGCTGAATAAAGTGTCAAAACCAGAAAGGCAGGACAGGCCATGGAGAAAGGGGAGCCTGGCTACGCTGATGGGCGGGATGTAAATTGCCAACAGCCACTCTGGAGAAATGTATTCTGTGTCCTGAAACGTCTAAAAAACTCAGCTTAGAGAGCAAAGGGCACTTCCACTCATGGGCGTATAAATTGGGAAATCTAAAAATCAGCAAGACACAGGCACCCCAAACTTTAGGGCTGCTCTGTTGACAAAAACCTCCCCTTCGTTACTCCTTAAATATCCCAGGAAAGAGAAAAATGGATAAAGAAGTTGTGGTCCTTATGTACAATGGAATATCACTCAGCCGTGAAATCAACGTCATAAGGCTAGTAGCAGCATGATGAGTGGATTTAGGTACGACGATTCTAAATGAAATAAGTCAAACAGAAAAAGACACTTATCATAAGATATCACTTATAGAGGGAATGTAAAAACCGCTACCCTTGAACTGAATTACAAAACAGAACAGAGTCACACGTTTAGAAAACACACTATGGCTGCTTAACGGGAAAGGTGAGGTGGGGTGATGCATAAAACAAGGGTTTCAAATTAGCTCAGATACCTTTCCATAAACGCAATATGTAATAGACAAGGCCTACTCCTTGCTCAGTGAATTGGACTCAACACCCCCTATTCACCACCCAAGAATATATCTGACTAGTAAGAATCTTAAAACCTATGTATTGATATCTCTCTGTAAGTGAGTCAAGTGGGTGTAAAGTGGCAGAAACACAGCAGTGAAAAGCAGCTAAACCCCATTATAAAAATCAATTACTTTTAAAAACCCGTTAAACAGAGACAGTGAAAGAGAGAGAAATTCTTACAAAATTCGTTCAGGGGCTGTGATGCCACCTGGATTGACCATATCTAGACCCAGAGCTGATTGAGACATAAGGGTGGACACTCTTGGGGCTGAGAGGTTTGGTGAGGTTGGGTGAGAAAACACAGACCCTTTAAAGTAATACTGCGTGGTACCCATCCCATGGTTCCCAAATCTCCAGGTTCAAGGGCATCTTCCTACATCGAAAACATGCATGAGAAACCCAGAAGATGGTAAACCGTGTGATCGGGAAAGGTTTCCAAAACGCACCTCATTTCTCATCTCCTTGTGCTCGGGTTCGCCATTCCAGCCGCTTTACTAGCAATCTCCCTCCTTGGAGAATCAGCACCTTTAACCTCCTGTTCCGTACAGGTTGCAATTTGTCCTGAGGACGAACGGGAAGAGGGGGAACCAATGAGAGACTAGCTCTAGGTGTTGGGACAGGCACAGGTCACTCTATTTTCCCATCAGGAAGAAGAATTAACCACAGGCTCAGCCTGCCGCCCGGGACCAGAATAGTGCCTGAAGCAATCCTGCGCTTTTGCGGCCAGCTCCCAAGAAAGCGAGTTGAAAAATGGAGCTCAGTGGCACTGCAATTCACAAACCTGCTGACTTATAAATGATAACTCTCGTCCCCAAATATACTGAGGGAAGGAAACGAAGAGGATTTGAAAGCAAGGCAGAATTGCAGGAAACAGATTTCAGGAGGGAGATTCGAATCGCCTTTAAAGCACAGGAAAAGGGGCAAAACCTCGACAATGATGCCCTTGGCCAAAAAGGGCGTATGCGTTTTTTCCTGAATATATTCAGGAAAAAACGCATACGCCCTTTTTGGCCAACCAAGCAACCTGGAAAGGCAAATCAGCGCTACAAAGAATTCTCGCTTCCCATCGGTCACAAGGGCCATGCTGAATAAAGTGTCAAAACCAGAAAGGCAGGACAGGCCATGGAGAAAGGGGAGCCTGGCTACGCTGATGGGCGGGATGTAAATTGCCAACAGCCACTCTGGAGAAATGTATTCTGTGTCCTGAAACGTCTAAAAACTCAGCTTAGAGAGCAAAGGGCACTTCCACTCATGGGCGTATAAATTGGGAAATCTAAAAATCAGCAAGACACAGGCACCCCAAACTTTAGGGCTGCTCTGTTGACAAAAACCTCCCCTTCGTTACTCCTTAAATATCCCAGGAAAGAGAAAAATGGATAAAGAAGTTGTGGTCCTTATGTACAATGGAATATCACTCAGCCGTGAAATCAACGTCATAAGGCTAGTAGCAGCATGATGAGTGGATTTAGGTACGACGATTCTAAATGAAATAAGTCAAACAGAAAAAGACACTTATCATAAGATATCACTTATAGAGGGAATGTAAAAACCGCTACCCTTGAACTGAATTACAAAACAGAACAGAGTCACACGTTTAGAAAACACACTATGGCTGCTTAACGGGAAAGGTGAGGTGGGGTGATGCATAAAACAAGGGTTTCAAATTAGCTCAGATACCTTTCCATAAACGCAATATGTAATAGACAAGGCCTACTCCTTGCTCAGTGAATTGGACTCAACACCCCCTATTCACCACCCAAGAATATATCTGACTAGTAAGAATCTTAAAACCTATGTATTGATATCTCTCTGTAAGTGAGTCAAGTGGGTGTAAAGTGGCAGAAACACAGCAGTGAAAAGCAGCTAAACCCCATTATAAAAATCAATTACTTTTAAAAACCCGTTAAACAGAGACAGTGAAAGAGAGAGAAATTCTTACAAAATTCGTTCAGGGGCTGTGATGCCACCTGGATTGACCATATCTAGACCCAGAGCTGATTGAGACATAAGGGTGGACACTCTTGGGGCTGAGAGGTTTGGTGAGGTTGGGTGAGAAAACACAGACCCTTTAAAGTAATACTGCGTGGTACCCATCCCATGGTTCCCAAATCTCCAGGTTCAAGGGCATCTTCCTACATCGAAAACATGCATGAGAAACCCAGAAGATGGTAAACCGTGTGATCGGGAAAGGTTTCCAAAACGCACCTCATTTCTCATCTCCTTGTGCTCGGGTTCGCCATTCCAGCCGCTTTACTAGCAATCTCCCTCCTTGGAGAATCAGCACCTTTAACCTCCTGTTCCGTACAGGTTGCAATTTGTCCTGAGGACGAACGGGAAGAGGGGGAACCAATGAGAGACTAGCTCTAGGTGTTGGGACAGGCACAGGTCACTCTATTTTCCCATCAGGAAGAAGAATTAACCACAGGCTCAGCCTGCCGCCCGGGACCAGAATAGTGCCTGAAGCAATCCTGCGCTTTTGCGGCCAGCTCCCAAGAAAGCGAGTTGAAAAATGGAGCTCAGGGGCACTGCAATTCACAAACCTGCAGACTTATAAATGATAACTCTCGTCCACAAATATATTGAGGGAAGGTAACGAAGAGGATTTGAAAGCAAGGCAGAATTGCAGGAAACGGGTTTCAGGAGGGAGATTCGCATCGCCTTTAAAGCACAGGAAAAGCGGCAAAACCTCGACAATGATGCCCTTGGCCAAAAAGGGCGTATGCGTTTTTTCCTGAATATATTCAGGAAAAAACGCATACGCCCTTTTTGGCCAACCAAGCAACCTGGAAAGGCAAATCAGCGCTACAAAGAAGTCTCGCTTCCCATCGGTCAAAAGGGCCATGCTGAATAAAGTGTCAAAACCAGAAAGGCAGGACAGGCCATGGAGAAACGGGAGCCTGGCTACGCTGATGGGCGGGATGTAAATTGCCAACAGCCACTCTGGAGAAATGTATTCTGTGTCCTGAAACGTCTAAAAAACTCAGCTTAGAGAGCAAAGGGCACTTCCACTCATGGGCGTATAAATTGGGAAATCTAAAAATCAGCAAGACACAGGCACCCCAAACTTTAGGGCTGCTCTGTTGACAAAAACCTCCCCTTCGTTACTCCTTAAATATCCCAGGAAAGAGAAAAATGGATAAAGAAGTTGTGGTCCTTACGTACAATGGAATATCACTCAGCCATGAAATCAACGTCATAAGGCTAGTAGCAGCATGATGAGTGGATTTAGGTACGACGAATCTAAGTGAAATAAGTCACACAGAAAAAGACACTTATCATAAGATATCACTTATAGAGGGAATGTAAAAAACGCTACCCTTGAACTGAATTACAAAACAGAACAGAGTCACACGTTTAGAAAACACACTATGGCTGCTTAACGGGAGAGGTGAGGTGGGGTGATGCATAAAACAAGGGTTTGAAATTAGCTCAGATACCGTTCCATAAACCCAATATGTAATACACAAGACCTACTCCTTGCTCAGTGAATTGGACTCAATACCCCCTATTCACCGCCCAAGAATATATCTGCCTAGTAAGAATCTTAAAACCTATGTATTGATATCTCTCTGTAAGTGAGTCAAGTGGGTGTAAAGCGGCATAAACACAGCAGTGAAAAGCAGCTAAACCTCATTATAAAAATCAATTACTTTTAAAAACCCGTGAAACAAAGATAGTGAAACAGAGAGAAATTCTTACAAAATTCGTTCAGGGGCTGTGATGCCTCCTGGATTGACCATATCTAGACCCACAGCTGATTGAGACATAAGGGTGGACATTCTTGGGCCTGAGAGGTTTGGTGAGGTTGCGTGAGGAAACACAGACCCTTTAATTAATAATGCGTGGTACCCATCCCATGGGTCCCAAATCTCCAGGTTCAAGGGCATCTTCCTACATCGAAAACATGCATGAGAAACCCAGAAGATGGTACACTGTGTGATCGGGAAAGGTTTCCAAAACGCACCTCATTTCTCATCTCCTTGTGCTCGGGTTCGCCATTCCAGCCGCTTTACTAGCAATCTCCCTCCTTGGAGAATCAGCACCTTTAACCTCCTGTTCCGTATAGGTTGCAATTTGTCCTGAGGACGAACGGGAAGAGGGGGAACCAATGAGAGACTAGCTCTAGGTGTTGGGACAGTCACAGGTCACTCTATTTTCCCATCAGGAAGAAGAATTAACCACAGGCTCAGCCTGCCGCCCGGGACCAGAATAGGGCCTGAAGCAATCCAGCGCTTTTGCGGCCAGCTCCCAAGAAAGTGAGTTGAAAAATGGAGCTCAGGGGCACTGCAATTCACAAACCTGCAGACTTATAAATGATAACTCTCGTCCACAAATATATTGAGGGAAGGTAACGAAGAGGATTTGAAAGCAAGGCAGAATTGCAGGAAACGGGTTTCAGGAGGGAGATTTGCATCGCCTTTAAAGCACAGGAAAAGCGGCAAAACCTCGACAATGATGCCCTTGGCCAAAAAGGGCGTATGCGTTTTTTCCTGAATATATTCAGGAAAAAACGCATACGCCCTTTTTAGCCAACCAAGCAACCTGGAAAGGCAAATCAGCGCTACAAAGAAGTCTCGCTTCCCATTGGTCAAAAGGGCCATGCTGAATAAAGTGTCAAAACCAGAAAGGCAGGACAGGCCATGGAGAAACGGGAGCCTGGTTACTCTGGTGGGCGGGATGTAAATTGGCAACAGCCACTCTGGAGAAGTGTACTGTGTGTCCTGAAACTTCTAAAAAACTCAGCTTAGAGAGCATAGGGCACTTCCACTCATGGGCGTATAAATTGGGAAAACTAAAATTCAGCAAGACACAGGCACCCCAAAGTTTCAGGCTGCTCTGTTGACAAGAACCTCCACTTCGTTACACCTTAAATATCCCAGGAAAGAGAAAAATGGATAAAGAAGTTGTGGTCCTTATATACAATGGAATATCACTCAGCCATGAAATCAACGTCATAAGGCTAGTAGCAGCATGATGAGTGGATTTAGGTACGACGAATCTAAGTGAAATAAGTCACACAGAAAAAGACACTTATCATAAGATATCACTTATAGAGGGAATGTAAAAACCGCTACCCTTGAACTGAATTACAAAACAGAACAGAATCACACGTTTAGAAAACACACTATGGCTGCTTAACGGGAAAGGTGAGGTGGGGTGATGCATAAAACAAGGGTTTCAAATTAGCTCAGATACCTTTCCATAAACGCAATATGTAATAGACAAGGCCTACTCCTTGCTCAGTGAATTGGACTCAACACCCCCTATTTACCACCCAAGAATATATCTGACTAGTAAGAATCTTAAAACCTATGTATTGATATCTCTCTGTAAGTGAGTCAAGTGGGTGTAAAGTGGCAGAAACACAGCAGTGAAAAGCAGCAAAACCCCATTATAAAAATCAATTACTTTTAAAAACCCGTTAAACAGAGACAGTGAAAGAGAGAGAAATTCTTACAAAATTCGTTCAGGGGCTGTGATGCCACCTGGATTGACCATATCTAGACCCAGAGCTGATTGAGACATAAGGGTGGACACTCTTGGGGCTGAGAGGTTTGGTGAGGTTGGGTGAGGAAACACAGACCCTTTAAAGTAATACTGCGTGGTACCCATCCCATGGTTCCCAAATCTCCAGGTTCAAGGGCATCTTCCTACATCGAAAACATGCATGAGAAACCCAGAAGATGTTAAACCGTGTGATCGGGAAAGGTTTCCAAAACGCACCTCATTTCTCATCTCCTTGTGCTCGGGTTCGCCATTCCAGCCACTTTACTAGCAATCTCCCTCCTTGGAGAATCAGCACCTTTGACCTCCTGTTCCGTACAGGTTGCAATTTGTCCTGAGGACGAACGGGAAGAGGGGGAACCAATGAGAGACTAGCTCTAGGTGTTGGGACAGGCACAGGTCACTCTATTTTCCCATCAGGAAGAAGAATTAACCACAGGCTCAGCCTGCCGCCCGGGACCAGAATAGGGCCTGAAGCAATCCAGCGCTTTTGCGGCCAGCTACCAAGAAAGCGAGTTGAAAAATGGAGCTCAGGGGCACTGCAATTCACAAACCTGCAGTCTTATAAATGATAACTCTCGTCCACAAATATATTGAGGGAAGGTAACGAAGAGGATTTGAAAGCAAGGCAGAATTGCAGGAAACGGGTTTCAGGAAGGAGATTCGCATCGCCTTTAAAGCACATGAAAAGCGGCAAAAGCTCGACAATGATGCCCTTGGCCAAAAAGGGCGTATGCGTTTTTTCCTGAATATATTCAGGAAAAAAACGCATACGCCCTTTTTGGCCAACCAAGCAACCTGGAAAGGCAAATCAGCGCTACAAAGAAGTCTCGCTTCCCATCGGTCAAAAGGGCCATGCTGAATAAAGTGTCAAAACCAGAAAGGCAGGACAGGCCATGGAGAAACGGGAGCCTGGCTACGCTGATGGGCGGGATGTAAATTGCCAACAGCCACTCTGGAGAAATGTATTCTGTGTCCTGAAACGTCTAAAAAACTCAGCTTAGAGAGCAAAGGGCACTTCCACTCATGGGCGTATAAATTGGGAAATCTAAAAATCAGCAAGACACAGGCACCCCAAACTTTAGGGCTGCTCTGTTGACAAAAACCTCACCTTCGTTACTCCTTAAATATCCCAGGAAAGAGAAAAATGGATAAAGAAGTTGTGGTCCTTATGTACAATGGAATATCACTCAGCCATGAAATCAACGTCATAAGGCTAGTAGCAGCATGATGAGTGGATTTAGGTACGACGATTCTAAATGAAATAAGTCACACAGAAAAAGACACTTATCATAAGATATCACTTATAGAGGGAATGTAAAAACCGCTACCCTTGAACTGAATTACAAAACGGAACAGAGTCACACGCTTAGAAAACACACTATGGCTGCTTAACGGGAAAGGTGAGGTGGGGTGATGCATAAAACAAGGGTTTCAAATTAGCTCAGATACCTTTCCATAAACGCAATATGTAATAGACAAGGCCTACTCCTTGCTCAGTGAATTGGACTCAACACCCCCTATTCACCACCCAAGAATATATCTGACTAGTAAGAATCTTAAAACCTATGTATTGATATCTCTCTGTAAGTGAGTCAAGTGGGTGTAAAGTGGCAGAAACACAGCAGTGAAAAGCAGCAAAACCCCATTATAAAAATCAATTACTTTTAAAAACCCGTTAAACAGAGACAGTGAAAGAGAGAGAAATTCTTACAAAATTCGTTCAGGGGCTGTGATGCCACCTGGATTGACCATATCTAGACCCAGAGCTGATTGAGACATAAGGGTGGACACTCTTGGGGCTGAGAGGTTTGGTGAGGTTGGGTGAGGAAACACAGACCCTTTAAAGTAATACTGCGTGGTACCCATCCCATGGTTCCCAAATCTCCAGGTTCAAGGGCATCTTCCTACATCGAAAACATGCATGAGAAACCCAGAAGATGTTAAACCGTGTGATCGGGAAAGGTTTCCAAAACGCACCTCATTTCTCATCTCCTTGTGCTCGGGTTCGCCATTCCAGCCGCTTTACTAGCAATCTCCCTCCTTGGAGAATCAGCACCTTTGACCTCCTGTTCCGTACAGGTTGCAATTTGTCCTGAGGACGAACGGGAAGAGGGGGAACCAATGAGAGACTAGCTCTAGGTGTTGGGACAGGCACAGGTCACTCTATTTTCCCATCAGGAAGAAGAATTAACCACAGGCTCAGCCTGCCGCCCGGGACCAGAATAGGGCCTGAAGCAATCCAGCGCTTTTGCGGCCAGCTACCAAGAAAGCGAGTTGAAAAATGGAGCTCAGGGGCACTGCAATTCACAAACCTGCAGTCTTATAAATGATAACTCTCGTCCACAAATATATTGAGGGAAGGTAACGAAGAGGATTTGAAAGCAAGGCAGAATTGCAGGAAACGGGTTTCAGGAAGGAGATTCGCATCGCCTTTAAAGCACATGAAAAGCGGCAAAAGCTCGACAATGATGCCCTTGGCCAAAAAGGGCGTATGCGTTTTTTCCTGAATATATTCAGGAAAAAAACGCATACGCCCTTTTTGGCCAACCAAGCAACCTGGAAAGGCAAATCAGCGCTACAAAGAAGTCTCGCTTCCCATCGGTCAAAAGGGCCATGCTGAATAAAGTGTCAAAACCAGAAAGGCAGGACAGGCCATGGAGAAACGGGAGCCTGGCTACGCTGATGGGCGGGATGTAAATTGCCAACAGCCACTCTGGAGAAATGTATTCTGTGTCCTGAAACGTCTAAAAAACTCAGCTTAGAGAGCAAAGGGCACTTCCACTCATGGGCGTATAAATTGGGAAATCTAAAAATCAGCAAGACACAGGCACCCCAAACTTTAGGGCTGCTCTGTTGACAAAAACCTCACCTTCGTTACTCCTTAAATATCCCAGGATAGAGAAAAATGGATAAAGAAGTTGTGGTCCTTATGTACAATGGAATATCACTCAGCCATGAAATCAACGTCATAAGGCTAGTAGCAGCATGATGAGTGGATTTAGGTACGACGATTCTAAATGAAATAAGTCACACAGAAAAAGACACTTATCATAAGATATCACTTATAGAGGGAATGTAAAAACCGCTACCCTTGAACTGAATTACAAAACGGAACAGAGTCACACGCTTAGAAAACACACTATGGCTGCTTAACGGGAAAGGTGAGGTGGGGTGATGCATAAAACAAGGGTTTCAAATTAGCTCAGATACCTTTCCATAAACGCAATATGTAATAGACAAGGCCTACTCCTTGCTCAGTGAATTGGACTCAACACCCCCTATTCACCACCCAAGAATATATCTGACTAGTAAGAATCTTAAAACCTATGTATTGATATCTCTCTGTAAGTGAGTCAAGTGGGTGTAAAGTGGCAGAAACACAGCAGTGAAAAGCAGCAAAACCCCATTATAAAAATCAATTACTTTAAAAAACCCGTTAAACAGAGACAGTGAAAGAGAGAGAAATTCTTACAAAATTCGTTCAGGGGCTGTGATGCCACCTGGATTGACCATATCTAGACCCAGAGCTGATTGAGACATAAGGGTGGACACTCTTGGGGCTGAGAGGTTTGGTGAGGTTGGGTGAGGAAACACAGACCCTTTAAAGTAATACTGCGTGGTACCCATCCCATGGTTCCCAAATCTCCAGGTTCAAGGGCATCTTCCTACATCGAAAACATGCATGAGAAACCCAGAAGATGTTAAACCGTGTGATCGGGAAAGGTTTCCAAAACGCACCTCATTTCTCAACTCCTTGTGCTCGGGTTCGCCATTCCAGCCGCTTTACTAGCAATCTCCCTCCTTGGAGAATCAGCACCTTTAACCTCCTGTTCCGTACAGGTTGCAATTTGTCCTGAGGACGAACGGGAAGAGGGGGAACCAATGAGAGACTAGCTCTAGGTGTTGGGACAGGCACAGGTCACTCTATTTTCCCATCAGGAAGAAGAATTAACCACAGGCTCAGCCTGCCGCCCGGGACCAGAATAGTGCCTGAAGCAATCCTGCGCTTTTGCGGCCAGGTCCCAAGAAAGCGAGTTGAAAAATGGAGCTCAGGGGCACTGCAATTCACAAACCTGCAGACTTATAAATGATAACTCTCGTCCACAAATATATTGAGGGAAGGTAACGAAGAGGATTTGAAAGCAAGGCAGAATTGCAGGAAACGGGTTTCAGGAGGGAGATTCGCATCGCCTTTAAAGCACAGGAAAAGCGGCAAAACCTCGACAATGATGCCCTTGGCCAAAAAGGGCGTATGCGTTTTTTCCTGAATATATTCAGGAAAAAACGCATACGCCCTTTTTAGCCAACCAAGCAACCTGGAAAGGCAAATCAGCGCTACAAAGAAGTCTCGCTTCCCATCGGTCAAAAGGGCCATGCTGAATAAAGTGTCAAAACCAGAAAGGCAGGACAGGCCATGGAGAAACCGGAGCCTGGCTACGCTGATGGGCGGGATGTAAATTGCCAACAGCCACCCTGGAGAAATGTATTCTGTGTCCTGAAACGTCTAAAAAACTCAGCTTAGAGAGCAAAGGGCACTTCCACTCATGGGCGTATAAATTGGGAAATCTAAAAATCAGCAAGACACAGGCACCCCAAACTTTAGGGCTGCTCTGTTGACAAAAACCTCCCCTTCGTTACTCCTTAAATATCCCAGGAAAGAGAAAAATGGATAAAGAAGTTGTGGTCCTTATGTACAATGGAATATCACTCAGCCATGAAATCAACGTCATAAGGCTAGTAGCAGCATGATGAGTGGATTTAGGTACGACGATTCTAAATGAAATAAGTCACACAGAAAAAGACACTTATCATAAGATATCACTTATAGAGGGAATGTAAAAACCGCTACCCTTGAACTGAATTACAAAACAGAACAGAGTCACACGCTTAGAAAACACACTATGGCTGCTTAACGGGAAAGGTGAGGTGGGGTGATGCATAAAACAAGGGTTTCAAATTAGCTCAGATACCTTTCCATAAACGCAATATGTAATACACAAGGCCTACTCCTTGCTCAGTGAATTGGACTCAACACCCCCTATTCACCACCCAAGAATATATCTGACTAGTAAGAATCTTAAAACCTATGTATTGATATCTCTCTGTAAGTGAGTCAAGTGGGTGTAAAGTGGCAGAAACACAGCAGTGAAAAGCAGCTAAACCCCATTATAAAAGTCAATTACTTTTAAAAACCCGTTAAACAGAGACAGTGAAAGAGAGAAATTCTTACAAAATTCGTTCAGGGGCTGTGATGCCACCTGGATTGACCATATCTAGACCCAGAGCTGATTGAGACATAAGGGTGGACACTCTTGGGGCTGAGAGGTTTGGTGAGGTTGGGTGAGGAAACACAGACCCTTTAAAGTAATACTGCGTGGTACCCATCCCATGGTTCCCAAATCTCCAGGTTCAAGGGCATCTTCCTACATCGAAAACATGCATGAGAAACCCAGAAGATGGTAAACCGTGTGATCGGGAAAGGTTTCCAAAACGCACCTCATTTCTCATCTCCTTGTGCTCGGGTTCGCCATTCCAGCCGCTTTACTAGCAATCTCCCTCCTTGGAGAATCAGCACCTTTAACCTCCTGTTCCGTACAGGTTGCAATTTGTCCTGAGGATGAACGGGAAGAGGGGGAACCAATGAGAAACTAGCTCTAGGTGTTGGGACAGGCACAGGTCACTCTATTTTCCCATCAGGAAGAAGAATTAACCACAGGCTCAGCCTGCCGCCCGGGGCCAGAATAGGGCCTGAAGCAATCCAGCACTTTTGCGGCCAGCTCGCAAGAAAGCGAGTTGAAAAATGGAGCTCAGGGGCACTGCAATTCACAAACCTGCAGACTTATAAATGATAACTCTCCTCCACAAATATATTGAGGGAAGGTAACGAAGAGGATTTGAAAGCAAGGCAGAATTGCAGGAAACGGGTTTCAGGAGGGAGATTCGCATCGCCTTTAAAGCACAGGAAAAGCGGCAAAACCTCGACAATGATGCCCTTGGCCAAAAAGGGCGTATGCGTTTTTTCCTGAATATATTCAGGAAAAAACGCATACGCCCTTTTTAGCCAACCAAGCAACATGGAAAGGCAAATCAGCGCTACAAAGAAGTCTCGCTTCCCATCGGTCAAAAGGGCCATGCTGAATAAAGTGTCAAAACCAGAAAGGCAGGACAGGCCATGGAGAAACCGGAGCCTGGCTACGCTGATGGGCGGGATGTAAATTGCCAACAGCCACCCTGGAGAAATGTATTCTGTGTCCTGAAACGTCTAAAAAACTCAGCTTAGAGAGCAAAGGGCACTTCCACTCATGGGCGTATAAATTGGGAAATCTAAAAATCAGCAAGACACAGGCACCCCAAACTTTAGGTCTGCTCTGTTGACAAAAACCTCCCCTTCGTTACTCCTTAAATATCCCAGGAAAGAGAAAAATGGATAAAGAAGTTGTGGTCCTTATGTACAATGGAATATCACTCAGCCATGAAATCAACGTCATAAGGCTAGTAGCAGCATGATGAGTGGATTTAGGTACGACGATTCTAAATGAAATAAGTCACACAGAAAAAGACACTTATCATAAGATATCACTTATAGAGGGAATGTAAAAACCGCTACCCTTGAACTGAATTACAAAACAGAACAGAGTCACACGCTTAGAAAACACACTATGGCTGCTTAACGGGAAAGGTGAGGTGGGGTGATTCATAAAACAAGGGTTTCAAATTAGCTCAGATACCTTTCCATAAACGCAATATGTAATAGACAAGGCCTACTCCTTGCTCAGTGAATTGGACTCAACACCCCCTATTCACCACCCAAGAATATATCTGACTAGTAAGAATCTTAAAACCTATGTATTGATATCTCTCTGTAAGTGAGTCAAGTGGGTGTAAAGTGGCAGAAACACAGCAGTGAAAAGCAGCTAAACCCCATTATAAAAATCAATTACTTTTAAAAACCCGTGAAACAAAGATAGTGAAACAGAGAGAAATTCTTACAAAATTCGTTCAGGGGCTGTGATGCCACCTGGATTGACCATATCTAGACCCAGAGCTGATTGAGACATAAGGGTGGACACTCTTGGGGGTGAGAGGTTTGGTGAGGTTGGGTGAGGAAACACAGACCCTTTAAAGTAATACTGCGTGGTACCCATCCCATGGTTCCCAAATCTCCAGGTTCAAGGGCATCTTCCTACATCGAAAACATGCATGAGAAACCCAGAAGATGGTAAACCGTGTGATCGGGAAAGGTTTCCAAAACGCACCTCATTTCTCATCTCCTTGTGCTCGGGTTCGCCATTCCAGCCGCTTTACTAGCAATCTCCCTCCTTGGAGAATCAGCACCTTTAACCTCCTGTTCCGTACAGGTTGCAATTTGTCCTGAGGACGAACGGGAAGAGGGGGAACCAATGAGAGACTAGCTCTAGGTGTTGGGACAGGCACAGGTCACTCTATTTTCCCATCAGGAAGAAGAATTAACCACAGGCTCAGCCTGCTGCCCGGGACCAGAATAGTGCCTGAAGCAATCCTGCGCTTTTGCGGCCAGCTTCCAAGAAAGCGAGTTGAAAAATGGAGCTCAGGGGCACTGCAATTCACAAACCGGCAGACTTATAAATGATAACTCTCGTCCACAAATATATTGAGGGAAGGTAACGAAGAGGATTTGAAAGCAAGGCAGAATTGCAGGAAACGGGTTTCAGGAGGGAGATTCGCATCGCCTTTAAAGCACAGGAAAAGCGGCAAAACTTCAACAATGATGCCCTTGGCCAAAAAGGGCGTATGCGTTTTTTCCTGAATATATTCAGGAAAAAACGCATACGCCCTTTTTGGCCAACCAAGCAACCTGGAAAGGCAAATCAGCGCTACAAAGAAGTCTCGCTTCCCATCGGTCAAAAGGGCCATGCTGAATAAAGTGTCAAAACCAGAAAGGCAGGACAGGCCATGGAGAAACGGGAGCCTGGCTACGCTGATGGGCGGGATGTAAATTGCCAACAGCCACTCTGGAGAAATGTATTCTGTGTCCTGAAACGTCTAAAAAACTCAGCTTAGAGAGCAAAGGGCACTTCCACTCATGGGCGTATAAATTGGGAAATCTAAAAATCAGCAAGACACAGGCACCCCAAACTTTAGGGCTGCTCTGTTGACAAAAACCTCCCCTTCGTTACTCCTTAAATATCCCAGGAAAGAGAAAAATGGATAAAGAAGTTGTGGTCCTTATGTACAATGGAATATCACTCAGCCATTAAATCAATGTCATAAGGCTAGTAGCAGCATGATGAGTGGATTTAGGTACGACGATTCTAAATGAAATAAGTCACACAGAAAAAGACACTTATCATAAGATATCACTTATAGAGGGAATGTAAAAACCGCTACCCTTGAACTGAATTACAAAACAGAACAGAGTCACACGCTTAGAAAACACACTATGGCTGCTTAACGGGAAAGGTGAGGTGGGGTGATGCATAAAACAAGGGTTTCAAATTAGCTCAGATACCTTTCCATAAACGCAATGTGTAATAGACAAGGCCTACTCCTTGCTCAGTGAATTGGACTCAACACCCCCTATTCACCACCCAAGAATATATCTGACTAGTAAGAATCTTAAAACCTATGTATTGATATCTCTCTGTAAGTGAGTCAAGTGGGTGTAAAGTGGCAGAAACACAGCAGTGAAAAGCAGCTAAACCCCATTATAAAAATCAATTACTTTTAAAAACCCGTTAAACAGAGACAGTGAAAGAGAGAGAAATTCTTACAAAATTCGTTCAGGGGATGTGATGCCACCTGGATTGACCATATCTAGACCCAGAGCTGATTGAGACATAAGGGTGGACACTCTTGGGGCTGAGAGGTTTGGTGAGGTTGGGTGAGGAAACACAGACCCTTTAAAGTAATACTGCGTGGTACCCATCCCATGGTTCACAAATCTCCAGGTTCAAGGGCATCTTCCTACATCGAAAACATGCATGAGAAACCCAGAAGATGGTACACCGTGTGATCGGGAAAGTTTTCCAAAACGCACCTCATTTCTCATCTCCTTGTGCTCGGGTTCGCCATTCCAGCTGCTTTACTAGCAATCTCCCTCCTTGGAGAATCAGCACCTTTAACCTCCTGTTCCGTACAGGTTGCAATTTGTCCTGAGGACGAACGGGAAGAGGGGGAACCAATGAGAGACTAGCTCTAGGTGTTGGGACAGGCACAGGTCACTCTATTTTCCCATCAGGAAGAAGAATTAACCACAGGCTCAGCCTGCTGCCGGGGACCAGAATAGTGCCTGAAGCAATCCTGCGCTTTTGCGGCCAGCTCCCAAGAAAGCGAGTTGAAAAATGGAGCTCAGGGGCACTGCAATTCACAAACCTGCAGACTTATAAATGATAACTCTCGTCCACAAATATATTGAGGGAAGGTAACGAAGAGGATTTGAAAGCAAGGCAGAATTGCAGGAAACGGGTTTCGGGAGGGAGATTCGCATCGCCTTTAAAGCACAGGAAAAGCGGCAAAACCTCGACAATGATGCCCTTGGCCAAAAAGGGCGTATGCGTTTTTTCCTGAATATATTCAGGAAAAAACGCATACGCCCTTTTTGGCCAACCAAGCAACCTGGAAAGGCAAATCAGCGCTACAAAGAAGTCTCGCTTCCCATCGGTCAAAAGGGCCATGCTGAATAAAGTGTCAAAACCAGAAAGGGAGGACAGGCCATGGAGAAACGGGAGCCTGGCTACGCTGATGGCCGGGATGTAAATTGCCAACAGCCACTCTGTAGAAATGTATTCTGTGTCCTGAAACGTCTAAAAAACTCAGCTTAGAGAGCAAAGGGCACTTCCACTCATGGGCGTATAAATTGGGAAATCTAAAAATCAGCAAGACACAGGCACCCCAAACTTTAGGGCTGCTCTGTTGACAAAAACCTCCCCTTCGTTACTCCTTAAATATCCCAGGAAAGAGAAAAATGGATAAAGAAGTTGTGGTCCTTATGTACAATGGAATATCACTCAGCCATGAAATCAACGTCATAAGGCTAGTAGCAGCATGATGAGTGGATTTAGGTACGACGATTCTAAATGAAATAAGTCACACAGAAAAAGACACTTATCATAAGATATCACTTATAGAGGGAATGTAAAAACCGCTACCCTTGAACTGAATTACAAAACAGAACAGAGTCACACGCTTAGAAAACACACTATGGCTGCTTAACGGGAAAGGTGAGGTGGGGTGATGCATAAAACAAGGGTTTCAAATTAGCTCAGATACCGTTCCATAAACCCAATATGTAATAGACAAGGCCTACTCCTTGCTCAGTGAATTGGACTCAACACCCCCTATTCACCACCCAAGAATATATCTGACTAGTAAGAATCTTAAAACCTATGTATTGATATCTCTCTGTAAGTGAGTCAAGTGGGTGTAAAGCGGCATCAACACAGCAGTGAAAAGCAGCTAAACCCCATTATAAAAATCAATTACTTTTAAAAACCCGTGAAACAAAGACAGTGAAAGAGAGAGAAATTCTTACAAAATTCGTTCAGGGGCTGTGATGCCTCCTGGATTGACCATATCTAGACCCAGAGCTGATTGAGACATAAGGGTGGACACTCTTGGGGCTGAGAGGTTTGGTGAGGTTGGGTGAGGAAACACAGACCCTTTAAAGTAATACTGCGTGGTACCCATCCCATGGTTCCCAAATCTCCAGGTTCAAGGGCATCTTCCTACATCGAAAACATGCATGAGAAACCCAGAAGATGTTAAACCGTGTGATCGGGAAAGGTTTCCAAAACGCACCTCATTTCTCATCTCCTTGTGCTCGGGTTCGCCATTCCAGCCGCTTTACTAGCAATCTCCCTCCTTGGAGAATCAGCACCTGTGACCTCCTGTTCCGTACAGGTTGCAATTTGTCCTGAGGACGAACGGGAAGAGGGGGAACCAATGAGAGACTAGCTCTAGGTGTTGGGACAGGCACAGGTCACTCTATTTTCCCATCAGGAAGAAGAATTAACCACAGGCTCAGCCTGCCGCCCGGGACCAGAATAGGGCCTGAAGCAATCCAGCGCTTTTGCGGCCAGCTACCAAGAAAGCGAGTTGAAAAATGGAGCTCAGGGGCACTGCAATTCACAAACCTGCAGTCTTATAAATGATAACTCTCGTCCACAAATATATTGAGGGAAGGTAACGAAGAGGATTTGAAAGCAAGGCAGAATTGCAGGAAACGGGTTTCAGGAAGGAGATTCGCATCGCCTTTAAAGCACATGAAAAGCGGCAAAAGCTCGACAATGATGCCCTTGGCCAAAAAGGGCGTATGCGTTTTTTCCTGAATATATTCAGGAAAAAAACGCATACGCCCTTTTTGGCCAACCAAGCAACCTGGAAAGGCAAATCAGCGCTACAAAGAAGTCTCGCTTCCCATCGGTCAAAAGGGCCATGCTGAATAAAGTGTCAAAACCAGAAAGGCAGGACAGGCCATGGAGAAACGGGAGCCTGGCTACGCTGATGGGCGGGATGTAAATTGCCAACAGCCACTCTGGAGAAATGTATTCTGTGTCCTGAAACGTCTAAAAAACTCAGCTTAGAGAGCAAAGGGCACTTCCACTCATGGGCGTATAAATTGGGAAATCTAAAAATCAGCAAGACACAGGCACCCCAAACTTTAGGGCTGCTCTGTTGACAAAAACTTCCCCTTCGTTACTCCTTAAATATCCCAGGAAAGAGAAAAATGGATAAAGAAGTTGTGGTCCTTATGTACAATGGAATATCACTCAGCCATGAAATCAACGTCATAAGGCTAGTAGCAGCATGATGAGTGGATTTAGGTACGACGATTCTAAATGAAATAAGTCACACAGAAAAAGACACTTATCATAAGATATCACTTATAGAGGGAATGTAAAAACCGCTACCCTTGAACTGAATTACAAAACGGAACAGAGTCACACGCTTAGAAAACACACTATGGCTGCTTAACGGGAAAGGTGAGGTGGGGTGATGCATAAAACAAGGGTTTCAAATTAGCTCAGATACCTTTCCATAAACGCAATATGTAATAGACAAGGCCTACTCCTTGCTCAGTGAATTGGACTCAACACCCCCTATTCACCACCCAAGAATATATCTGACTAGTAAGAATCTTAAAACCTATGTATTGATATCTCTCTGTAAGTGAGTCAAGTGGGTGTAAAGTGGGAGAAACACAGCAGTGAAAAGCAGCTAAACCCCATTATAAAAATCAATTACTTTTAAAAACCCGTTAAACAGAGACAGTGAAAGAGAGAGAAATTCTTACAAAATTCGTTCAGGGGCTGTGATGCCACCTGGATTGACCATATCTAGACCCAGAGCTGATTGAGACATAAGGGTGGACACTCTTGGGGCTGAGAGGTTTGGTGAGGTTGGGTGAGGAAACACAGACCCTTTAAAGTAATACTGCGTGGTACCCATCCCATGGTTCCCAAATCTCCAGGTTCAAGGGCATCTTCCTACATCGAAAACATGCATGAGAAACCCAGAAGATGTTAAACCGTGTGATCGGGAAAGGTTTCCAAAACGCACCTCATTTCTCAACTCCTTGTGCTCGGGTTCGCCATTCCAGCCGCTTTACTAGCAATCTCCCTCCTTGGAGAATCAGCACCTTTAACCTCCTGTTCCGTACAGGTTGCAATTTGTCCTGAGGACGAACGGGAAGAGGGGGAACCAATGAGAGACTAGCTCTAGGTGTTGGGACAGGCACAGGTCACTCTATTTTCCCATCAGGAAGAAGAATTAACCACAGGCTCAGCCTGCCGCCCGGGACCAGAATAGTGCCTGAAGCAATCCTGCGCTTTTGCGGCCAGGTCCCAAGAAAGCGAGTTGAAAAATGGAGCTCAGGGGCACTGCAATTCACAAACCTGCAGACTTATAAATGATAACTCTCGTCCACAAATATATTGAGGGAAGGTAACGAAGAGGATTTGAAAGCAAGGCAGAATTGCAGGAAACGGGTTTCAGGAGGGAGATTCGCATCGCCTTTAAAGCACAGGAAAAGCGGCAAAACCTCGACAATGATGCCCTTGGCCAAAAAGGGCGTATGCGTTTTTTCCTGAATATATTCAGGAAAAAACGCATACGCCCTTTTTAGCCAACCAAGCAACCTGGAAAGGCAAATCAGCGCTACAAAGAAGTCTCGCTTCCCATCGGTCAAAAGGGCCATGCTGAATAAAGTGTCAAAACCAGAAAGGCAGGACAGGCCATGGAGAAACCGGAGCCTGGCTACGCTGATGGGCGGGATGTAAATTGCCAACAGCCACCCTGGAGAAATGTATTCTGTGTCCTGAAACGTCTAAAAAACTCAGCTTAGAGAGCAAAGGGCACTTCCACTCATGGGCGTATAAATTGGGAAATCTAAAAATCAGCAAGACACAGGCACCCCAAACTTTAGGGCTGCTCTGTTGACAAAAACCTCCCCTTCGTTACTCCTTAAATATCCCAGGAAAGAGAAAAATGGATAAAGAAGTTGTGGTCCTTATGTACAATGGAATATCACTCAGCCATGAAATCAACGTCATAAGGCTTGTAGCAGCATGATGAGTGGATTTAGGTATGACGATTCTAAATGAAATAAGTCACACAGAAAAAGACACTTATCATAAGATATCACTTATAGAGGGAATGTAAAAACCGCTACCCTTGAACTGAATTACAAAACAGAACAGAGTCACACGCTTAGAAAACACACTATGGCTGCTTAACGGGAAAGGTGAGGTGGGGTGATGCATAAAACAAGGGTTTCAAATTAGCTCAGATACCTTTCCATAAACGCAATATGTAATAGACAAGGCCTACTCCTTGCTCAGTGAATTGGACTCAACACCCCCTATTCACCACCCAAGAATATATCTGACTAGTAAGAATCTTAAAACCTATGTATTGATATCTCTCTGTAAGTGAGTCAAGTGGGTGTAAAGTGGCAGAAACACAGCAGTGAAAAGCAGCTAAACCCCATTATAAAAATCAATTACTTTTAAAAACCCGTTAAACAGAGACAGTGAAAGAGAGAGAAATTCTTACAAAATTCGTTCAGGGGCTGTGATGCCACCTGGATTGACCATATCTAGACCCAGAGCTGATTGAGACATAAGGGTGGACACTCTTGGGGCTGAGAGGTTTGGTGAGGTTGGGTGAGGAAACACAGACCCTTTAAAGTAATACTGCGTGGTACCCATCCCATGGTTCCCAAATCTCCAGGTTCAAGGGCATCTTCCTACATCGAAAACATGCATGAGAAACCCAGAAGATGTTAAACCGTGTGATCGGGAAAGGTTTCCAAAACGCACCTCATTTCTCAACTCCTTGTGCTCGGGTTCGCCATTCCAGCCGCTTTACTAGCAATCTCCCTCCTTGGAGAATCAGCACCTTTAACCTCCTGTTCCGTACAGGTTGCAATTTGTCCTGAGGACGAACGGGAAGAGGGGGAACCAATGAGAGACTAGCTCTAGGTGTTGGGACAGGCACAGGTCACTCTATTTTCCCATCAGGAAGAAGAATTAACCACAGGCTCAGCCTGCCGCCCGGGACCAGAATAGTGCCTGAAGCAATCCTGCGCTTTTGCGGCCAGCTCCCAAGAAAGCGAGTTGAAAAATGGAGCTCAGGGGCACTGCAATTCACAAACCTGCAGACTTATAAATGATAACTCTCGTCCACAAATATATTGAGGGAAGGTAACGAAGAGGATTTGAAAGCAAGGCAGAATTGCAGGAAACGGGTTTCAGGAGGGAGATTCGCATCGCCTTTAAAGCACAGGAAAAGCGGCAAAACCTCGACAATGATGCCCTTGGCCAAAAAGGGCGTATGCGTTTTTTCCTGAATATATTCAGGAAAAAACGCATACGCCCTTTTTGGCCAACCAAGCAACCTGGAAAGGCAAATCAGCGCTACAAAGAAGTCTCGCTTCCCATTGGTCAAAAGGGCCATGCTGAATAAAGTGTCAAAACCAGAAAGGCAGGACAGGCCATGGAGAAACGGGAGCCTGGCTACGCTGATGGGCGGGATGTAAATTGCCAATAGCCACTCTGGAGAAATGTATTCTGTGTCCTGAAACGTCTAAAAAACTCAGCTTAGAGAGCAAAGGGCACTTCCACTCATGGGCGTATAAATTGGGAAATCTAAAAATCAGCAAGACACAGGCACCCCAAAATTTACGGCTGCTCTGTTGACAAAAACCTCCCCTTCGTTACTCCTTAAATATCCCAGGAAAGAGAAAAATGGATAAAGAAGTTGTGGTCCTTATGTACAATGGAATATCACTCAGCCATGAAATCAACGTCATAAGGCTAGTAGCAGCATGATGAGTGGATTTAGGTACGACGATTCTAAATGAAATAAGTCACACAGAAAAAGACACTTATCATAAGATATCACTTATAGAGGGAATGTAAAAACCGCTACCCTTGAACTGAATTACAAAACAGAACAGAGTCACACGCTTAGAAAACACACTATGGCTGCTTAACGGGAAAGGTGAGGTGGGGTGATGCATAAAACAAGGGTTTCAAATTAGCTCAGATACCTTTCCATAAACGCAATATGTAATAGACAAGGCCTACTCCTTGCTCAGTGAATTGGACTCAACACCCCCTATTCACCACCCAAGAATATATCTGACTAGTAAGAATCTTAAAACCTATGTATTTATATCTCTCTGTAAGTGAGTCAAGTGGGTGTAAAGTGGCAGAAACACAGCAGTGAAAAGCAGCTAAACCCCATTATAAAAATCAATTACTTTTAAAGACCCGTGAAACAGAGACAGTGAAAGAGAGAGAAATTCTTACAAAATTCGTTCAGGGGCTGTGATGCCACCTGGATTGACCATATCTAGACCCAGAGCTGATTGAGACATAAGGGTGGACACTCTTGGGGCTGAGAGGTTTGGTGAGGTTGGGTGAGGAAACACAGACCCTTTAAAGTAATACTGCGTGGTACCCATCCCATGGTTCCCAAATCTCCAGGTTCAAGGGCATCTTCCTACATCGAAAACATGCATGAGAAACCCAGAAGATGTTAAACCGTGTGATCGGGAAAGGTTTCCAAAACGCACCTCATTTCTCATCTCCTTGTGCTCGGGTTCGCCATTCCAGCCGCTTTACTAGCAATCTCCCTCCTTGGAGAATCAGCACCTTTAACCTCCTGTTCCGTACAGGTTGCAATTTGTCCTGAGGACGAACGGGAAGAGGGGGAACCAATGAGAGACTAGCTCTAGGTGTTGGGACAGGCACAGGTCACTCTATTTTCCCATCAGGAAGAAGAATTAACCACAGGCTCAGCCTGCCGCCCGGGACCAGAATAGTGCCTGAAGCAATCCTGCGCTTTTGCGGCCAGCTCCCAAGAAAGCGAGTTGAAACATGGAGCTCAGGGGCACTGCAATTCACAAACCTGCAGACTTATAAATGATAACTCTCGTCCACAAATATATTGAGGGAAGGTAACGAAGAGGATTTGAAAGCAAGGCAGAATTGCAGGAAACGGGTTTCAGGAGGGAGATTCGCATCGCCTTTAAAGCACAGGAAAAGCGGCAAAACTTCGACAATGATGCCCTTGGCCAAAAAGGGCGTATGCGTTTTTTCCTGAATATATTCAGGAAAAAACGCATACGCCCTTTTTGGCCAACCAAGCAACCTGGAAAGGCAAATCAGCGCTACAAAGAAGTCTCGCTTCCCATCGGTCAAAAGGGCCATGCTGAATAAAGTGTCAAAACCAGAAAGGCAGGACAGGCCATGGAGAAACGGGAGCCTGGCTACGCTGATGGGCGGGATGTAAATTGCCAACAGCCACTCTGGAGAAATGTATTCTGTGTCCTGAAACGTCTAAAAAACTCAGCTTAGAGAGCAAAGGGCACTTCCACTCATGGGCGTATAAATTGGGAAATCTAAAAATCAGCAAGACACAGGCACCCCAAACTTTAGGGCTGCTCTGTTGACAAAAACCTCCCCTTCGTTACTCCTTAAATATCCCAGGAAAGAGAAAAATGGATAAAGAAGTTGTGGTCCTTATGTACAATGGAATATCACTCAGCCATGAAATCAACGTCATAAGGCTAGTAGCAGCATGATGAGTGGATTTAGGTACGACGATTCTAAATGAAATAAGTCACACAGAAAAAGACACTTATCATAAGATATCACTTATAGAGGGAATGTAAAAACCGCTACCCTTGAACTGAATTACAAAACAGAACAGAGTCACACGCTTAGAAAACACACTATGGCTGCTTAACGGGAAAGGTGAGGTGGGGTGATGCATAAAACAAGGGTTTCAAATTAGCTCAGATACCTTTCCATAAACGCAATATGTAATAGACAAGGCCTACTCCTTGCTCAGTGAATTGGACTCAACACCCCCTATTCACCACCCAAGAATATATCTGACTAGTAAGAATCTTAAAACCTATGTATTTATATCTCTCTGTAAGTGAGTCAAGTGGGTGTAAAGTGGCAGAAACACAGCAGTGAAAAGCAGCTAAACCCCATTATAAAAATCAATTACTTTTAAAGACCCGTGAAACAGAGACAGTGAAAGAGAGAGAAATTCTTACAAAATTCGTTCAGGGGCTGTGATGCCACCTGGATTGACCATATCTAGACCCAGAGCTGATTGAGACATAAGGGTGGACACTCTTGGGGCTGAGAGGTTTGGTGAGGTTGGGTGAGGAAACACAGACCCTTTAAAGTAATACTGCGTGGTACCCATCCCATGGTTCCCAAATCTCCAGGTTCAAGGGCATCTTCCTACATCGAAAACATGCATGAGAAACCCAGAAGATGTTAAACCGTGTGATCGGGAAAGGTTTCCAAAACGCACCTCATTTCTCATCTCCTTGTGCTCGGGTTCGCCATTCCAGCCGCTTTACTAGCAATCTCCCTCCTTGGAGAATCAGCACCTTTAACCTCCTGTTCCGTACAGGTTGCAATTTGTCCTGAGGACGAACGGGAAGAGGGGGAACCAATGAGAGACTAGCTCTAGGTGTTGGGACAGGCACAGGTCACTCTATTTTCCCATCAGGAAGAAGAATTAACCACAGGCTCAGCCTGCCGCCCGGGACCAGAATAGTGCCTGAAGCAATCCTGCGCTTTTGCGGCCAGCTCCCAAGAAAGCGAGTTGAAACATGGAGCTCAGGGGCACTGCAATTCACAAACCTGCAGACTTATAAATGATAACTCTCGTCCACAAATATATTGAGGGAAGGTAACGAAGAGGATTTGAAAGCAAGGCAGAATTGCAGGAAACGGGTTTCAGGAGGGAGATTCGCATCGCCTTTAAAGCACAGGAAAAGCGGCAAAACTTCGACAATGATGCCCTTGGCCAAAAAGGGCGTATGCGTTTTTTCCTGAATATATTCAGGAAAAAACGCATACGCCCTTTTTGGCCAACCAAGCAACCTGGAAAGGCAAATCAGCGCTACAAAGAAGTCTCGCTTCCCATCGGTCAAAAGGGCCATGCTGAATAAAGTGTCAAAACCAGAAAGGCAGGACAGGCCATGGAGAAACGGGAGCCTGGCTACGCTGATGGGCGGGATGTAAATTGCCAACAGCCACTCTGGAGAAATGTATTCTGTGTCCTGAAACGTCTAAAAAACTCAGCTTAGAGAGCAAAGGGCACTTCCACTCATGGGCGTATAAATTGGGAAATCTAAAAATCAGCAAGACACAGGCACCCCAAACTTTAGGGCTGCTCTGTTGACAAAAACCTCCCCTTCGTTACTCCTTAAATATCCCAGGAAAGAGAAAAATGGATAAAGAAGTTGTGGTCCTTATGTACAATGGAATATCACTCAGCCATGAAATCAACGTCATAAGGCTAGTAGCAGCATGATGAGTGGATTTAGGTACGACGATTCTAAATGAAATAAGTCACACAGAAAAAGACACTTATCATAAGATATCACTTATAGAGGGAATGTAAAAACCGCTACCCTTGAACTGAATTACAAAACAGAACAGAGTCACACGCTTAGAAAACACACTATGGCTGCTTAACGGGAAAGGTGAGGTGGGGTGATGCATAAAACAAGGGTTTCAAATTAGCTCAGATACCTTTCCATAAACGCAATATGTAATAGACAAGGCCTACTCCTTGCTCAGTGAATTGGACTCAACACCCCCTATTCACCACCCAAGAATATATCTGACTAGTAAGAATCTTAAAACCTATGTATTGATATCTCTCTGTAAGTGAGTCAAGTGGGTGTAAAGTGGCAGAAACACAGCAGTGAAAAGCAGCTAAACCCCATTATAAAAATCAATTACTTTTAAAAACCCGTTAAACAGAGACAGTGAAAGAGAGAGAAATTCTTACAAAATTCGTTCAGGGGCTGTGATGCCACCTGGATTGACCATATCTAGACCCAGAGCTGATTGAGACATAAGGGTGGACACTCTTGGGGCTGAGAGGTTTGGTGAGGTTGGGTGAGGAAACACAGACCCTTTAAAGTAATACTGCGTGGTACCCATCCCATGGTTCCCAAATCTCCAGGTTCAAGGGCATCTTCCTACATCGAAAACATGCATGAGAAACCCAGAAGATGTTAAACCGTGTGATCGGGAAAGGTTTCCAAAACGCACCTCATTTCTCAACTCCTTGTGCTCGGGTTCGCCATTCCAGCCGCTTTACTAGCAATCTCCCTCCTTGGAGAATCAGCACCTTTAACCTCCTGTTCCGTACAGGTTGCAATTTGTCCTGAGGACGAACGGGAAGAGGGGGAACCAATGAGAGACTAGCTCTAGGTGTTGGGACAGGCACAGGTCACTCTATTTTCCCATCAGGAAGAAGAATTAACCACAGGCTCAGCCTGCCGCCCGGGACCAGAATAGTGCCTGAAGCAATCCTGCGCTTTTGCGGCCAGCTCCCAAGAAAGCGAGTTGAAAAATGGAGCTCAGGGGCACTGCAATTCACAAACCTGCAGACTTATAAATGATAACTCTCGTCCACAAATATATTGAGGGAAGGTAACGAAGAGGATTTGAAAGCAAGGCAGAATTGCAGGAAACGGGTTTCAGGAGGGAGATTCGCATCGCCTTTAAAGCACAGGAAAAGCGGCAAAACCTCGACAATGATGCCCTTGGCCAAAAAGGGCGTATGCGTTTTTTCCTGAATATATTCAGGAAAAAACGCATACGCCCTTTTTGGCCAACCAAGCAACCTGGAAAGGCAAATCAGCGCTACAAAGAAGTCTCGCTTCCCATCGGTCAAAAGGGCCATGCTGAATAAAGTGTCAAAACCAGAAAGGCAGGACAGGCCATGGAGAAACGGGAGCCTGGCTACGCTGATGGGCGGGATGTAAATTGCCAATAGCCACTCTGGAGAAATGTATTCTGTGTCCTGAAACGTCTAAAAAACTCAGCTTAGAGAGCAAAGGGCACTTCCACTCATGGGCGTATAAATTGGGAAATCTAAAAATCAGCAAGACACAGGCACCCCAAACTTTAGGGCTGCTCTGTTGACAAAAACCTCCCCTTCGTTACTCCTTAAATATCCCAGGAAAGAGAAAAATGGATAAAGAAGTTGTGGTCCTTATGTACAATGGAATATCACTCAGCCATGAAATCAACGTCATAAGGCTAGTAGCAGCATGATGAGTGGATTTAGGTACGACGATTCTAAATGAAATAAGTCACACAGAAAAAGACACTTATCATAAGATATCACTTATAGAGGGAATGTAAAAACCGCTACCCTTGAACTGAATTACAAAACAGAACAGAGTCACACGCTTAGAAAACACACTATGGCTGCTTAACGGGAAAGGTGAGGTGGGGTGATGCATAAAACAAGGGTTTCAAATTAGCTCAGATACCTTTCCATAAACGCAATATGTAATAGACAAGGCCTACTCCTTGCTCAGTGAATTGGACTCAACACCCCCTATTCACCACCCAAGAATATATCTGACTAGTAAGAATCTTAAAACCTATGTATTTATATCTCTCTGTAAGTGAGTCAAGTGGGTGTAAAGTGGCAGAAACACAGCAGTGAAAAGCAGCTAAACCCCATTATAAAAATCAATTACTTTTAAAGACCCGTGAAACAGAGACAGTGAAAGAGAGAGAAATTCTTACAAAATTCGTTCAGGGGCTGTGATGCCACCTGGATTGACCATATCTAGACCCAGAGCTGATTGAGACATAAGGGTGGACACTCTTGGGGCTGAGAGGTTTGGTGAGGTTGGGTGAGGAAACACAGACCCTTTAAAGTAATACTGCGTGGTACCCATCCCATGGTTCCCAAATCTCCAGGTTCAAGGGCATCTTCCTACATCGAAAACATGCATGAGAAACCCAGAAGATGTTAAACCGTGTGATCGGGAAAGGTTTCCAAAACGCACCTCATTTCTCATCTCCTTGTGCTCGGGTTCGCCATTCCAGCCGCTTTACTAGCAATCTCCCTCCTTGGAGAATCAGCACCTTTAACCTCCTGTTCCGTACAGGTTGCAATTTGTCCTGAGGACGAACGGGAAGAGGGGGAACCAATGAGAGACTAGCTCTAGGTGTTGGGACAGGCACAGGTCACTCTATTTTCCCATCAGGAAGAAGAATTAACCACAGGCTCAGCCTGCCGCCCGGGACCAGAATAGTGCCTGAAGCAATCCTGCGCTTTTGCGGCCAGCTCCCAAGAAAGCGAGTTGAAACATGGAGCTCAGGGGCACTGCAATTCACAAACCTGCAGACTTATAAATGATAACTCTCGTCCACAAATATATTGAGGGAAGGTAACGAAGAGGATTTGAAAGCAAGGCAGAATTGCAGGAAACGGGTTTCGGGAGGGAGATTCGCATCGCCTTTAAAGCACAGGAAAAGCGGCAAAACCTCGACAATGATGCCCTTGGCCAAAAAGGGCGTATGCGTTTTTTCCTGAATATATTCAGGAAAAAACGCATACGCCCTTTTTGGCCAACCAAGCAACCTGGAAAGGCAAATCAGCGCTACAAAGAAGTCTCGCTTCCCATCGGTCAAAAGGGCCATGCTGAATAAAGTGTCAAAACCAGAAAGGGAGGACAGGCCATGGAGAAACGGGAGCCTGGCTACGCTGATGGCCGGGATGTAAATTGCCAACAGCCACTCTGGAGAAATGTATTCTGTGTCCTGAAACGTCTAAAAAACTCAGCTTAGAGAGCAAAGGGCACTTCCACTCATGGGCGTATAAATTGGGAAATCTAAAAATCAGCAAGACACAGGCACCCCAAACTTTAGGGCTGCTCTGTTGACAAAAACCTCCCCTTCGTTACTCCTTAAATATCCCAGGAAAGAGAAAAATGGATAAAGAAGTTGTGGTCCTTATGTACAATGGAATATCACTCAGCCATGAAATCAACGTCATAAGGCTAGTAGCAGCATGATGAGTGGATTTAGGTACGACGATTCTAAATGAAATAAGTCACACAGAAAAAGACACTTATCATAAGATATCACTTATAGAGGGAATGTAAAAACCGCTACCCTTGAACTGAATTACAAAACAGAACAGAGTCACACGCTTAGAAAACACACTATGGCTGCTTAACGGGAAAGGTGAGGTGGGGTGATGCATAAAACAAGGGTTTCAAATTAGCTCAGATACCGTTCCATAAACCCAATATGTAATAGACAAGGCCTACTCCTTGCTCAGTGAATTGGACTCAACACCCCCTATTCACCACCCAAGAATATATCTGACTAGTAAGAATCTTAAAACCTATGTATTGATATCTCTCTGTAAGTGAGTCAAGTGGGTGTAAAGCGGCATAAACACAGCAGTGAAAAGCAGCTAAACCCCATTATAAAAATCAATTACTTTTAAAAACCCGTGAAACAAAGACAGTGAAAGAGAGAGAAATTCTTACAAAATTCGTTCAGGGGCTGTGATGCCTCCTGGATTGACCATATCTAGACCCAGAGCTGATTGAGACATAAGGGTGGACACTCTTGGGGCTGAGAGGTTTGGTGAGGTTGGGTGAGGAAACACAGACCCTTTAAAGTAATACTGCGTGGTACCCATCCCATGGTTCCCAAATCTCCAGGTTCAAGGGCATCTTCCTACATCGAAAACATGCATGAGAAACCCAGAAGATGTTAAACCGTGTGATCGGGAAAGGTTTCCAAAACGCACCTCATTTCTCATCTCCTTGTGCTCGGGTTCGCCATTCCAGCCGCTTTACTAGCAATCTCCCTCCTTGGAGAATCAGCACCTGTGACCTCCTGTTCCGTACAGGTTGCAATTTGTCCTGAGGACGAACGGGAAGAGGGGGAACCAATGAGAGACTAGCTCTAGGTGTTGGGACAGGCACAGGTCACTCTATTTTCCCATCAGGAAGAAGAATTAACCACAGGCTCAGCCTGCCGCCCGGGACCAGAATAGGGCCTGAAGCAATCCAGCGCTTTTGCGGCCAGCTACCAAGAAAGCGAGTTGAAAAATGGAGCTCAGGGGCACTGCAATTCACAAACCTGCAGTCTTATAAATGATAACTCTCGTCCACAAATATATTGAGGGAAGGTAACGAAGAGGATTTGAAAGCAAGGCAGAATTGCAGGAAACGGGTTTCAGGAAGGAGATTCGCATCGCCTTTAAAGCACATGAAAAGCGGCAAAAGCTCGACAATGATGCCCTTGGCCAAAAAGGGCGTATGCGTTTTTTCCTGAATATATTCAGGAAAAAAACGCATACGCCCTTTTTGGCCAACCAAGCAACCTGGAAAGGCAAATCAGCGCTACAAAGAAGTCTCGCTTCCCATCGGTCAAAAGGGCCATGCTGAATAAAGTGTCAAAACCAGAAAGGCAGGACAGGCCATGGAGAAACGGGAGCCTGGCTACGCTGATGGGCGGGATGTAAATTGCCAACAGCCACTCTGGAGAAATGTATTCTGTGTCCTGAAACGTCTAAAAAACTCAGCTTAGAGAGCAAAGGGCACTTCCACTCATGGGCGTATAAATTGGGAAATCTAAAAATCAGCAAGACACAGGCACCCCAAACTTTAGGGCTGCTCTGTTGACAAAAACCTCCCCTTCGTTACTCCTTAAATATCCCAGGAAAGAGAAAAATGGATAAAGAAGTTGTGGTCCTTATGTACAATGGAATATCACTCAGCCATGAAATCAACGTCATAAGGCTAGTAGCAGCATGATGAGTGGATTTAGGTACGACGATTCTAAATGAAATAAGTCACACAGAAAAAGACACTTATCATAAGATATCACTTATAGAGGGAATGTAAAAACCGCTACCCTTGAACTGAATTACAAAACGGAACAGAGTCACACGATTAGAAAACACACTATGGCTGCTTAACGGGAAAGGTGAGGTGGGGTGATGCATAAAACAAGGGTTTCAAATTAGCTCAGATACCTTTCCATAAACGCAATATGTAATAGACAAGGCCTACTCCTTGCTCAGTGAATTGGACTCAACACCCCCTATTCACCACCCAAGAATATATCTGACTAGTAAGAATCTTAAAACCTATGTATTGATATCTCTCTGTAAGTGAGTCAAGTGGGTGTAAAGTGGCAGAAACACAGCAGTGAAAAGCAGCTAAACCCCATTATAAAAATCAATTACTTTTAAAAACCCGTTAAACAGAGACAGTGAAAGAGAGAGAAATTCTTACAAAATTCGTTCAGGGGCTGTGATGCCACCTGGATTGACCATATCTAGACCCAGAGCTGATTGAGACATAAGGGTGGACACTCTTGGGGCTGAGAGGTTTGGTGAGGTTGGGTGAGGAAACACAGACCCTTTAAAGTAATACTGCGTGGTACCCATCCCATGGTTCCCAAATCTCCAGGTTCAAGGGCATCTTCCTACATCGAAAACATGCATGAGAAACCCAGAAGATGTTAAACCGTGTGATCGGGAAAGGTTTCCAAAACGCACCTCATTTCTCAACTCCTTGTGCTCGGGTTCGCCATTCCAGCCGCTTTACTAGCAATCTCCCTCCTTGGAGAATCAGCACCTTTAACCTCCTGTTCCGTACAGGTTGCAATTTGTCCTGAGGACGAACGGGAAGAGGGGGAACCAATGAGAGACTAGCTCTAGGTGTTGGGACAGGCACAGGTCACTCTATTTTCCCATCAGGAAGAAGAATTAACCACAGGCTCAGCCTGCCGCCCGGGACCAGAATAGTGCCTGAAGCAATCCTGCGCTTTTGCGGCCAGGTCCCAAGAAAGCGAGTTGAAAAATGGAGCTCAGGGGCACTGCAATTCACAAACCTGCAGACTTATAAATGATAACTCTCGTCCACAAATATATTGAGGGAAGGTAACGAAGAGGATTTGAAAGCAAGGCAGAATTGCAGGAAACGGGTTTCAGGAGGGAGATTCGCATCGCCTTTAAAGCACAGGAAAAGCGGCAAAACCTCGACAATGATGCCCTTGGCCAAAAAGGGCGTATGCGTTTTTTCCTGAATATATTCAGGAAAAAACGCATACGCCCTTTTTAGCCAACCAAGCAACCTGGAAAGGCAAATCAGCGCTACAAAGAAGTCTCGCTTCCCATCGGTCAAAAGGGCCATGCTGAATAAAGTGTCAAAACCAGAAAGGCAGGACAGGCCATGGAGAAACCGGAGCCTGGCTACGCTGATGGGCGGGATGTAAATTGCCAACAGCCACCCTGGAGAAATGTATTCTGTGTCCTGAAACGTCTAAAAAACTCAGCTTAGAGAGCAAAGGGCACTTCCACTCATGGGCGTATAAATTGGGAAATCTAAAAATCAGCAAGACACAGGCACCCCAAACTTTAGGGCTGCTCTGTTGACAAAAACCTCCCCTTCGTTACTCCTTAAATATCCCAGGAAAGAGAAAAATGGATAAAGAAGTTGTGGTCCTTATGTACAATGGAATATCACTCAGCCATGAAATCAACGTCATAAGGCTAGTAGCAGCATGATGAGTGGATTTAGGTATGACGATTCTAAATGAAATAAGTCACACAGAAAAAGACACTTATCATAAGATATCACTTATAGAGGGAATGTAAAAACCGCTACCCTTGAACTGAATTACAAAACAGAACAGAGTCACACGCTTAGAAAACACACTATGGCTGCTTAACGGGAAAGGTGAGGTGGGGTGATGCATAAAACAAGGGTTTCAAATTAGCTCAGATACCTTTCCATAAACGCAATATGTAATAGACAAGGCCTACTCCTTGCTCAGTGAATTGGACTCAACACCCCCTATTCACCACCCAAGAATATATCTGACTAGTAAGAATCTTAAAACCTATGTATTGATATCTCTCTGTAAGTGAGTCAAGTGGGTGTAAAGTGGCAGAAACACAGCAGTGAAAAGCAGCTAAACCCCATTATAAAAATCAATTACTTTTAAAAACCCGTTAAACAGAGACAGTGAAAGAGAGAGAAATTCTTACAAAATTCGTTCAGGGGCTGTGATGCCACCTGGATTGACCATATCTAGACCCAGAGCTGATTGAGACATAAGGGTGGACACTCTTGGGGCTGAGAGGTTTGGTGAGGTTGGGTGAGGAAACACAGACCCTTTAAAGTAATACTGCGTGGTACCCATCCCATGGTTCCCAAATCTCCAGGTTCAAGGGCATCTTCCTACATCGAAAACATGCATGAGAAACCCAGAAGATGGTAAACCGTGTGATCGGGAAAGGTTTCCAAAACGCACCTCATTTCTCAACTCCTTGTGCTCGGGTTCGCCATTCCAGCCGCTTTACTAGCAATCTCCCTCCTTGGAGAATCAGCACCTTTAACCTCCTGTTCCGTACAGGTTGCAATTTGTCCTGAGGACGAACGGGAAGAGGGGGAACCAATGAGAGACTAGCTCTAGGTGTTGGGACAGGCACAGGTCACTCTATTTTCCCATCAGGAAGAAGAATTAACCACAGGCTCAGCCTGCCGCCCGGGACCAGAATAGTGCCTGAAGCAATCCTGCGCTTTTGCGGCCAGCTCCCAAGAAAGCGAGTTGAAAAATGGAGCTCAGGGGCACTGCAATTCACAAACCTGCAGACTTATAAATGATAACTCTCGGCCACAAATATATTGAGGGAAGGTAACGAAGAGGATTTGAAAGCAAGGCAGAATTGCAGGAAACGGGTTTCAGGAGGGAGATTCGCATCGCCTTTAAAGCACAGGAAAAGCGGCAAAACCTCGACAATGATGCCCTTGGCCAAAAAGGGCGTATGCGTTTTTTCCTGAATATATTCAGGAAAAAACGCATACGCCCTTTTTGGCCAACCAAGCAACCTGGAAAGGCAAATCAGCGCTACAAAGAAGTCTCGCTTCCCATCGGTCAAAAGGGCCATGCTGAATAAAGTGTCAAAACCAGAAAGGCAGGACAGGCCATGGAGAAACGGGAGCCTGGCTACGCTGATGGGCGGGATGTAAATTGCCAACAGCCACTCTGGAGAAATGTATTCTGTGTCCTGAAACGTCTAAAAAACTCAGCTTAGAGAGCAAAGGGCACTTCCACTCATGGGCGTATAAATTGGGAAATCTAAAAATCAGCAAGACACAGGCACCCCAAACTTTAGGGCTGCTCTGTTGACAAAAACCTCCCCTTCGTTACTCCTTAAATATCCCAGGAAAGAGAAAAATGGATAAAGAAGTTGTGGTCCTTATGTACAATGGAATATCACTCAGCCATGAAATCAACGTCATAAGGCTAGTAGCAGCATGATGAGTGGATTTAGGTACGACGATTCTAAATGAAATAAGTCACACAGAAAAAGACACTTATCATAAGATATCACTTATAGAGGGAATGTAAAAACCGCTACCCTTGAACTGAATTACAAAACAGAACAGAGTCACACGCTTAGAAAACACACTATGGCTGCTTAACGGGAAAGGTGAGGTGGGGTGATGCATAAAACAAGGGTTTCAAATTAGCTCAGATACCTTTCCATAAACGCAATATGTAATAGACAAGGCCTACTCCTTGCTCAGTGAATTGGACTCAACACCCCCTATTCACCACCCAAGAATATATCTGACTAGTAAGAATCTTAAAACCTATGTATTGATATCTCTCTGTAAGTGAGTCAAGTGGGTGTAAAGTGGCAGAAACACAGCAGTGAAAAGCAGCTAAACCCCATTATAAAAATCAATTACTTTTAAAAACCCGTTAAACAGAGACAGTGAAAGAGAGAGAAATTCTTACAAAATTCGTTCAGGGGCTGTGATGCCACCTGGATTGACCATATCTAGACCCAGAGCTGATTGAGACATAAGGGTGGACACTCTTGGGGCTGAGAGGTTTGGTGAGGTTGGGTGAGGAAACACAGACCCTTTAAAGTAATACTGCGTGGTACCCATCCCATGGTTCCCAAATCTCCAGGTTCAAGGGCATCTTCCTACATCGAAAACATGCATGAGAAACCCAGAAGATGTTAAACCGTGTGATCGGGAAAGGTTTCCAAAACGCACCTCATTTCTCAACTCCTTGTGCTCGGGTTCGCCATTCCAGCCGCTTTACTAGCAATCTCCCTCCTTGGAGAATCAGCACCTTTAACCTCCTGTTCCGTACAGGTTGCAATTTGTCCTGAGGACGAACGGGAAGAGGGGGAACCAATGAGAGACTAGCTCTAGGTGTTGGGACAGGCACAGGTCACTCTATTTTCCCATCAGGAAGAAGAATTAACCACAGGCTCAGCCTGCCGCCCGGGACCAGAATAGTGCCTGAAGCAATCCTGCGCTTTTGCGGCCAGCTCCCAAGAAAGCGAGTTGAAAAATGGAGCTCAGGGGCACTGCAATTCACAAACCTGCAGACTTATAAATGATAACTCTCGTCCACAAATATATTGAGGGAAGGTAACGAAGAGGATTTGAAAGCAAGGCAGAATTGCAGGAAACGGGTTTCAGGAGGGAGATTCGCATCGCCTTTAAAGCACAGGAAAAGCGGCAAAACCTCGACAATGATGCCCTTGGCCAAAAAGGGCGTATGCGTTTTTTCCTGAATATATTCAGGAAAAAACGCATACGCCCTTTTTGGCCAACCAAGCAACCTGGAAAGGCAAATCAGCGCTACAAAGAAGTCTCGCTTCCCATCGGTCAAAAGGGCCATGCTGAATAAAGTGTCAAAACCAGAAAGGCAGGACAGGCCATGGAGAAACGGGAGCCTGGCTACGCTGATGGGCGGGATGTAAATTGCCAATAGCCACTCTGGAGAAATGTATTCTGTGTCCTGAAACGTCTAAAAAACTCAGCTTAGAGAGCAAAGGGCACTTCCACTCATGGGCGTATAAATTGGGAAATCTAAAAATCAGCAAGACACAGGCACCCCAAACTTTACGGCTGCTCTGTTGACAAAAACCTCCCCTTCGTTACTCCTTAAATATCCCAGGAAAGAGAAAAATGGATAAAGAAGTTGTGGTCCTTATGTACAATGGAATATCACTCAGCCATGAAATCAACGTCATAAGGCTAGTAGCAGCATGATGAGTGGATTTAGGTACGACGATTCTAAATGAAATAAGTCACACAGAAAAAGACACTTATCATAAGATATCACTTATAGAGGGAATGTAAAAACCGCTACCCTTGAACTGAATTACAAAACAGAACAGAGTCACACGCTTAGAAAACACACTATGGCTGCTTAACGGGAAAGGTGAGGTGGGGTGATGCATAAAACAAGGGTTTCAAATTAGCTCAGATACCTTTCCATAAACGCAATATGTAATAGACAAGGCCTACTCCTTGCTCAGTGAATTGGACTCAACACCCCCTATTCACCACCCAAGAATATATCTGACTAGTAAGAATCTTAAAACCTATGTATTTATATCTCTCTGTAAGTGAGTCAAGTGGGTGTAAAGTGGCAGAAACACAGCAGTGAAAAGCAGCTAAACCCCATTATAAAAATCAATTACTTTTAAAGACCCGTGAAACAGAGACAGTGAAAGAGAGAGAAATTCTTACAAAATTCGTTCAGGGGCTGTGATGCCACCTGGATTGACCATATCTAGACCCAGAGCTGATTGAGACATAAGGGTGGACACTCTTGGGGCTGAGAGGTTTGGTGAGGTTGGGTGAGGAAACACAGACCCTTTAAAGTAATACTGCGTGGTACCCATCCCATGGTTCCCAAATCTCCAGGTTCAAGGGCATCTTCCTACATCGAAAACATGCATGAGAAACCCAGAAGATGTTAAACCGTGTGATCGGGAAAGGTTTCCAAAACGCACCTCATTTCTCATCTCCTTGTGCTCGGGTTCGCCATTCCAGCCGCTTTACTAGCAATCTCCCTCCTTGGAGAATCAGCACCTTTAACCTCCTGTTCCGTACAGGTTGCAATTTGTCCTGAGGACGAACGGGAAGAGGGGGAACCAATGAGAGACTAGCTCTAGGTGTTGGGACAGGCACAGGTCACTCTATTTTCCCATCAGGAAGAAGAATTAACCACAGGCTCAGCCTGCCGCCCGGGACCAGAATAGTGCCTGAAGCAATCCTGCGCTTTTGCGGCCAGCTCCCAAGAAAGCGAGTTGAAACATGGAGCTCAGGGGCACTGCAATTCACAAACCTGCAGACTTATAAATGATAACTCTCGTCCACAAATATATTGAGGGAAGGTAACGAAGAGGATTTGAAAGCAAGGCAGAATTGCAGGAAACGGGTTTCAGGAGGGAGATTCGCATCGCCTTTAAAGCACAGGAAAAGCGGCAAAACTTCGACAATGATGCCCTTGGCCAAAAAGGGCGTATGCGTTTTTTCCTGAATATATTCAGGAAAAAACGCATACGCCCTTTTTGGCCAACCAAGCAACCTGGAAAGGCAAATCAGCGCTACAAAGAAGTCTCGCTTCCCATCGGTCAAAAGGGCCATGCTGAATAAAGTGTCAAAACCAGAAAGGCAGGACAGGCCATGGAGAAACGGGAGCCTGGCTACGCTGATGGGCGGGATGTAAATTGCCAACAGCCACTCTGGAGAAATGTATTCTGTGTCCTGAAACGTCTAAAAAACTCAGCTTAGAGAGCAAAGGGCACTTCCACTCATGGGCGTATAAATTGGGAAATCTAAAAATCAGCAAGACACAGGCACCCCAAACTTTAGGGCTGCTCTGTTGACAAAAACCTCCCCTTCGTTACTCCTTAAATATCCCAGGAAAGAGAAAAATGGATAAAGAAGTTGTGGTCCTTATGTACAATGGAATATCACTCAGCCATGAAATCAACGTCATAAGGCTAGTAGCAGCATGATGAGTGGATTTAGGTACGACGATTCTAAATGAAATAAGTCACACAGAAAAAGACACTTATCATAAGATATCACTTATAGAGGGAATGTAAAAACCGCTACCTTTGAACTGAATTACAAAACAGAACAGAGTCACACGCTTAGAAAACACACTATGGCTGCTTAACGGGAAAGGTGAGGTGGGGTGATGCATAAAACAAGGGTTTCAAATTAGTTCAGATACCTTTCCATAAACGCAATATGTAATAGACAAGGCCTACTCCTTGCTCAGTGAATTGGACTCAACACCCCCTATTCACCACCCAAGAATATATCTGACTAGTAAGAATCTTAAAACCTATGTATTGATATCTCTCTGTAAGTGAGTCAAGTGGGTGTAAAGTGGCAGAAACACAGCAGTGAAAAGCAGCTAAACCCCATTATAAAAATCAATTACTTTTAAAAACCCGTGAAACAAAGATAGTGAAACAGAGAGAAATTCTTACAAAATTCGTTCAGGGGCTGTGATGCCACCTGGATTGACCATATCTAGACCCAGAGCTGATTGAGACATAAGGGTGGACACTCTTGGGGCTGAGAGGTTTGGTGAGGTTGGGTGAGGAAACACAGACCCTTTAAAGTAATACTGCGTGGTACCCATCCCATGGTTCCCAAATCTCCAGGTTCAAGGGCATCTTCCTACATCGAAAACATGCATGAGAAACCCAGAAGATGGTAAACCGTGTGATCGGGAAAGGTTTCCAAAACGCACCTCATTTCTCATCTCCTTGTGCTCGGGTTCGCCATTCCAGCCGCTTTACTAGCAATCTCCCTCCTTGGAGAATCAGCACCTTTAACCTCCTGTTCCGTACAGGTTGCAATTTGTCCTGAGGACGAACGGGAAGAGGGGGAACCAATGAGAGACTAGCTCTAGGTGTTGGGACAGGCACAGGTCACTCTATTTTCCCATCAGGAAGAAGAATTAACCACAGGCTCAGCCTGCTGCCCGGGACCAGAATAGTGCCTGAAGCAATCCTGCGCTTTTGCGGCCAGCTCCCAAGAAAGCGAGTTGAAAAATGGAGCTCAGGGGCACTGCAATTCACAAACCTGCAGACTTATAAATGATAACTCTCGTCCACAAATATATTGAGGGAAGGTAACGAAGAGGATTTGAAAGCAAGGCAGAATTGCAGGAAACGGGTTTCAGGAGGGAGATTCGCATCGCCTTTAAAGCACAGGAAAAGCGGCAAAACTTCAACAATGATGCCCTTGGCCAAAAAGGGCGTATGCGTTTTTTCCTGAATATATTCAGGAAAAAACGCATACGCCCTTTTTGGCCAACCAAGCAACCTGGAAAGGCAAATCAGCGCTACAAAGAAGTCTCGCTTCCCATCGGTCAAAAGGGCCATGCTGAATAAAGTGTCAAAACCAGAAAGGCAGGACAGGCCATGGAGAAACGGGAGCCTGGCTACGCTGATGGGCGGGATGTAAATTGCCAACAGCCACTCTGGAGAAATGTATTCTGTGTCCTGAAACGTCTAAAAAACTCAGCTTAGAGAGCAAAGGGCACTTCCACTCATGGGCGTATAAATTGGGAAATCTAAAAATCAGCAAGACACAGGCACCCCAAACTTTAGGGCTGCTCTGTTGACAAAAACCTCACCTTCGTTACTCCTTAAATATCCCAGGAAAGAGAAAAATGGATAAAGAAGTTGTGGTCCTTATGTACAATGGAATATCACTCAGCCATGAAATCAACGTCATAAGGCTAGTAGCAGCATGATGAGTGGATTTAGGTACGACGATTCTAAATGAAATAAGTCACACAGAAAAAGACACTTATCATAAGATATCACTTATAGAGGGAATGTAAAAACCGCTACCCTTGAACTGAATTACAAAACAGAACAGAGTCACACGCTTAGAAAACACACTATGGCTGCTTAACGGGAAAGGTGAGGTGGGGTGATGCATAAAACAAGGGTTTCAAATTAGCTCAGATACCTTTCAATAAACGCAATGTGTAATAGACAAGGCCTACTCCTTGCTCAGTGAATTGGACTCAACACCCCCTATTCACCACCCAAGAATATATCTGACTAGTAAGAATCTTAAAACCTATGTATTGATATCTCTCTGTAAGTGAGTCAAGTGGGTGTAAAGTGGCAGAAACACAGCAGTGAAAAGCAGCTAAACCCCATTATAAAAATCAATTACTTTTAAAAACCCGTTAAACAGAGACAGTGAAAGAGAGAGAAATTCTTACAAAATTCGTTCAGGGGATGTGATGCCACCTGGATTGACCATATCTAGACCCAGAGCTGATTGAGACATAAGGGTGGACACTCTTGGGGCTGAGAGGTTTGGTGAGGTTGGGTGAGGAAACACAGACCCTTTAAAGTAATACTGCGTGGTACCCATCCCATGGTTCACAAATCTCCAGGTTCAAGGGCATCTTCCTACATCGAAAACATGCATGAGAAACCCAGAAGATGGTACACCGTGTGATCGGGAAAGGTTTCCAAAACGCACCTCATTTCTCATCTCCTTGTGCTCGGGTTCGCCATTCCAGCTGCTTTACTAGCAATCTCCCTCCTTGGAGAATCAGCACCTTTAACCTCCTGTTCCGTACAGGTTGCAATTTGTCCTGAGGACGATCGGGAAGAGGGGGAACCAATGAGAGACTAGCTCTAGGTGTTGGGACAGGCACAGGTCACTCTATTTTCCCATCAGGAAGAAGAATTAACCACAGGCTCAGCCTGCCGCCGGGGACCAGAATAGTGCCTGAAGCAATCCTGCGCTTTTGCGGCCAGCTCCCAAGAAAGCGAGTTGAAAAATGGAGCTCAGGGGCACTGCAATTCACAAACCTGCAGACTTATAAATGATAACTCTCGTCCACAAATATATTGAGGGAAGGTAACGAAGAGGATTTGAAAGCAAGGCAGAATTGCAGGAAACGGGTTTCGGGAGGGAGATTCGCATCGCCTTTAAAGCACAGGAAAAGCGGCAAAAGCTCGACAATGATGCCCTTGGCCAAAAAGGGCGTATGCGTTTTTTCCTGAATATATTCAGGAAAAAACGCATACGCCCTTTTTGGCCAACCAAGCAACCTGGAAAGGCAAATCAGCGCTACAAAGAAGTCTCGCTTCCCATCGGTCAAAAGGGCCATGCTGAATAAAGTGTCAAAACCAGAAAGGCAGGACAGGCCATGGAGAAAGGGGAGCCTGGCTACGCTGATGGGCGGGATGTAAATTGCCAACAGCCACTCTGGAGAAATGTATTCTGTGTCCTGAAACGTCTAAAAAACTCAGCTTAGAGAGCAAAGGGCACTTCCACTCATGGGCGTATAAATTGGGAAATCTAAAAATCAGCAAGACACAGGCACCCCAAACTTTAGGGCTGCTCTGTTGACAAAAACCTCCCCTTCGTTACTCCTTAAATATCCCAGGAAAGAGAAAAATGGATAAAGAAGTTGTGGTCCTTATGTACAATGGAATATCACTCAGCCATGAAATCAACGTCATAAGGCTAGTAGCAGCATGATGAGTGGATTTAGGTACGACGATTCTAAATGAAATAAGTCACACAGAAAAAGACACTTATCATAAGATATCACTTATAGAGGGAATGTAAAAACCGCTACCCTTGAACTGAATTACAAAACAGAACAGAGTCACACGCTTAGAAAACACACTATGGCTGCTTAACGGGAAAGGTGAGGTGGGGTGATGCATAAAACAAGGGTTTCAAATTAGCTCAGATACCTTTCCATAAACGCAATATATAATAGACAAGGCCTACTCCTTGCTCAGTGAATTGGACTCAACACCCCCTATTCACCACCCAAGAATATATCTGACTAGTAAGAATCTTAAAACCTATGTATTGATATCTCTCTGTAAGTGAGTCAAGTGGGTGTAAAGTGGCAGAAACACAGCAGTGAAAAGCAGCTAAACCCCATTATAAAAATCAATTACTTTTAAAAACCCGTGAAACAGAGACAGTGAAAGAGAGAAATTCTTACAAAATTCGTTCAGGGGCTGTGATGCCACCTGGATTGACCATATCTAGACCCAGAGCTGATTGAGACATAAGGGTGGACACTCTTGGGGCTGAGAGGTTTGGTGAGGTTGGGTGAGGAAACACAGACCCTTTAAAGTAATACTGCGTGGTACCCATCCCATGGTTCCCAAATCTCCAGGTTCAAGGGCATCTTCCTACATCGAAAACATGCATGAGAAACCCAGAAGATGGTAAACCGTGTGATCGGGAAAGGTTTCCAAAACGCACCTCATTTCTCATCTCCTTGTGCGCGGGTTCGCCATTCCAGCCGCTTTACTAGCAATCTCCCTCCTTGGAGAATCAGCACCTTTAACCTCCTGTTCCGTACAGGTTGCAATTTGTCCTGAGGACGAACGGGAAGAGGGGGAACCAATGAGAGACTAGCTCTAGGTGTTGGGACAGGCACAGGTCACTCTATTTTCCCATCAGGAAGAAGAATTAACCACAGGCTCAGCCTGCCGCCCGGGACCAGAATAGTGCCTGAAGCAATCCTGCGCTTTTGCGGCCAGCTCCCAAGAAAGCGAGTTGAAAAATGGAGCTCAGGGGCACTGCAATTCACAAACCTGCTGACTTATAAATGATAACTCTCGTCCCCAAATATATTGAGGGAAGGAAACGAAGAGGATTTGAAAGCAAGGCAGAATTGCAGGAAACAGATTTCAGGAGGGAGATTCGAATCGCCTTTAAAGCACAGGAAAAGCGGCAAAACCTCGACAATGATGCCCTTGGCCAAAAAGGGCTTATGCGTTTTTTCCTGAATATATTCAGGAAAAAACGCATACGCCCTTTTTGGCCAACCAAGCATCCTGGAAAGGCAAATCAGCGCTACAAAGAATTCTCGCTTCCCATCGGTCACAAGGGCCATGCTGAATAAAGTGTCAAAACCAGAAAGGCAGGACAGGCCATGGAGAAAGGGGAGCCTGGCTACGCTGATGGGCGGGATGTAAATTGCCAACAGCCACTCTGGAGAAATGCATTCTGTGTCCTGAAACGTCTAAAAAACTCAGCTTAGAGAGCAAAGGGCACTTCCACTCATGGGCGTATAAATTGGGAAATCTAAAAATCAGCAAAACACAGGCACCCCAAACTTTAGGGCTGCTCTGTTGACAAAAACCTCCACTTCGTTACTCCTTAAATATCCCAGGAAAGAGAAAAATTGATAAAGAAGTTGTGGTCCTTATGTACAATGGAATATCACTCAGCCGTGAAATCAACGTCATAAGGCTAGTAGCAGCATGATGAGTGGATTTAGGTACGACGATTCTAAATGAAATAAGTCACACAGAAAAAGACACTTATCATAAGATATCACTTATAGAGGGAATGTAAAAACCGCTACCCTTGAACTGAATTACAAAACAGAACAGAGTCACACGTTTAGAAAACACACTATGGCTGCTTAACGGGAAAGGTGAGGTGGGGTGATGCATAAAACAAGGGTTTCAAATTAGCTCAGATACCTTTCCATAAACGCAATATGTAATAGACAAGGCCTACTCCTTGCTCAGTGAATTGGACTCAACACCCCCTATTCACCACCCAAGAATATATCTGACTAGTAAGAATCTTAAAACCTATGTATTGATATCTCTCTGTAAGTGAGTCAAGTGGGTGTAAAGCGGCATAAACACAGCAGTGAAAAGCAGCTAAACCCCATTATAAAAATCAATTACTTTTAAAAACCCGTGAAACAAAGATAGTGAAACAGAGAGAAATTCTTACAAAATTCGTTCAGGGGCTGTGATGCCTCCTGGATTGACCATATCTAGACCCACAGCTGATTGAGACATAAGGGTGGACATTCTTGGGCCTGAGAGGTTTGGTGAGGTTGGGTGAGGAAATACAGACCCTTTAATTAATAATGCGTGGTACCCATCCCATGGGTCCCAAATCTCCAGGTTCAAGGGCATCTTCCTACATCGAAAACATGCATGAGAAACCAAGAAGATGGTACACTGTGTGATCGGGAAAGGTTTCCAAAACGCACCTCATTTCTCATCTCCTTGTGCTCGGGTTCGCCATTGCAGCTGCTTTACTAGCAATCTCCCTCCTTGGAGAATCAGCACCTTTAACCTCCTGTTCCGTATAGGTTGCAATTTGTCCTGAGGACGAACGGGAAGAGGGGGAACCAATGAGAGACTAGCTCTAGGTGTTGGGACAGGCACAGGTCACTCTATTTTCCCATCAGGAAGAAGAATTAACCACAGGCTCAGCCTGCCGCCCGGGACCAGAATAGGGCCTGAAGCAATCCTGCACTTTTGCGGCCAGTTCCCAAGAAAGCGAGTTGAAATATGGAGCTCAGGGGCACTGCAATTCACAAACCTGCAGACTTATAAATGATAACTCTCGTCCACAAATATATTGAGGGAAAGTAACGAAGAGGATTTGAAAGCAAGGTAGAATTGCAGGAAACGGGTTTCAGGAGGGAGATTCGCATCGCCTTTAAAGCACATGAAAAGCGGCAAAACCTCGACAATGATGCCCTTGGCCAAAAAGGGCGTATGCGTTTTTTCCTGAATATATTCAGGAAAAAACGCATACGCCCTTTTTGGCCAACCAAGCAACCTGGAAAGGCAAATCAGCGCTACAAAGAAGTCTCGCTTCCCATTGGTCAAAAGGGCCATGCTGAATAAAGTGTCAAAAGCAGAAAGGTAGGACAGGCCATGGAGAAACGGGAGCCTGGCTATGCTGGTGGGCGGGATGTAAATTGCCAACAGCCACTCTGGAGAAGTGTACTGTGTGTCCTGAAACGTCTAAAAAACTCAGCTTAGAGAGCATAGGGCACTTCCACTCATGGGCGTATAAATTGAGAAAACTAAAAATCAGCAAGACACAGGCACCCCAAAGTTTAGGGTTGCTCTGTTGATAAAAACCTCCACTTCGTTACACCTTAAATATCCCAAGAAAGAGAAAAATTGATAAAGAAGTTGTGGTCCTTATGTACAATGGAATATCACTACGCCATGAAATCAACGTCATAAGGCTAGTAGCAGCATGATGAGTGGATTTAGGTACGACGATTCTAAATGAAATAAGTCACACAGAAAAAGACACTTATCATAAGATATCACTTATAGAGGGAATGTAAAAACCGCTACCCTTGAACTGAATTACAAAACAGAACAGAGTCACACGCTTAGAAAACACACTATGGCTGCTTAACGGGAAAGGTGAGGTGGGGTGATGCATAAAACAAGGGTTTCAAATTAGCTCAGATACCTTTCCATAAACGCAATATGTAATAGACAAGGCCTACTCCTTGCTCAGTGAATTGGACTCAACACCCCCTATTCACCACCCAAGAATATATCTGACTAGTAAGAATCTTAAAACCTATGTATTGATATCTCTCTGTAAGTGAGTCAAGTGGGTGTAAAGTGGCAGAAACACAGCAGTGAAAAGCAGCTAAACCCCATTATAAAAATCAATTACTTTTAAAAACCCGTGAAACAGAGACAGTGAAAGAGAGAGAAATTCTTACAAAATTCGTTCAGGGGCTGTGATGCCACCTGGATTGACCATATCTAGACCCAGAGCTGATTGAGACATAAGGGTGGACACTCTTGGGGCTGAGAGGTTTGGTGAGGTTGGGTGAGGAAACACAGACCCTTTAAAGTAATACTGCGTGGTACCCATCCCATGGTTCACAAATCTCCAGGTTCAAGGGCATCTTCCTACATCGAAAACATGCATGAGAAACCCAGAAGATGGTAAACCGTGTGATCGGGAAAGGTTTCCAAAACGCACCTCATTTCTCATCTCCTTGTGCGCGGGTTCGCCATTCCAGCCGCTTTACTAGCAATCTCCCTCCTTGGAGAATCAGCACCTTTAACCTCCTGTTCCGTACAGGTTGCAATTTGTCCTGAGGACGAACGGGAAGAGGGGGAACCAATGAGAGACTAGCTCTAGGTGTTGGGACAGGCACAGGTCACTCTATTTTCCCATCAGGAAGAAGAATTAACCACAGGCTCAGCCTGCCGCCAGGGACCAGAATAGTGCCTGAAGCAATCCTGCGCTTTTGCGGCCAGCTCCCAAGAAAGCGAGTTGAAAAATGGAGCTCAGGGGCACTGCAATTCACAAACCTGCAGACTTATAAATGATAACTCTCGTCCACAAATATATTGAGGGAAGGTAACGAAGAGGATTTGAAAGCAAGGCAGAATTGCAGGAAATGGGTTTCAGGAGGGAGATTCACATCGCCTTTAAAGCACAGGAAAAGCGGCAAAACCTCGACAATGATGCCCTTGGCCAAAAAGGGCGTACGCGTTTTTTCCTGAATATATTCAGGAAAAAACGCATACGCCCTTTTTGGCCAACCAAGCAACCTGGAAAGGCAAATCAGCGCTACAAAGAAGTCTCGCTTCCCATCGGTCAAAAGGGCCATGCTGAATAAAGTGTCAAAACCAGAAAGGCAGGACAGGCCATGGAGAAACGGGAGCCTGGCTACGCTGATGGGCGGGATGTAAATTGCCAACAGCCACTCTGGAGAAATGTATTCTGTGTCCTGAAACGTCTAAAAAACTCAGCTTAGAGAGCAAAGGGCACTTCCACTCATGGGCGTATAAATTGGGAAATCTAAAAATCAGCAAGACACAGGCACCCCAAACTTTAGGGCTGCTCTGTTGACAAAAACCTCCACTTCGTTACTCCTTAAATATCCCAGGAAAGAGAAAAATTGATAAAGAAGTTGTGGTCCTTATGTACAATGGAATATCACTCAGCCGTGAAATCAACATCATAAGGCTAGTAGCAGCATGATGAGTGGATTTAGGTACGACGATTCTAAATGAAATAAGTCACACAGAAAAAGACACTTATCATAAGATATCACTTATAGAGGGAATGTAAAAACCGCTACCCTTGAACTGAATTACAAAACAGAACAGAGTCACACGTTTAGAAAACACACTATGGCTGCTTAACGGGAAAGGTGAGGTGGGGTGATGCATAAAACAAGGGTTTCAAATTAGCTCAGATACCTTTCCATAAACGCAATATGTAATAGACAAGGCCTACTCCTTGCTCAGTGAATTGGACTCAACACCCCTTATTCACCACCCAAGAATATATCTGACTAGTAAGAATCTTAAAACCTATGTATTGATATCTCTCTGTAAGTGAGTCAAGTGGGTGTAAAGTGGCAGAAACACAGCAGTGAAAAGCAGCTAAACACCATTATAAAAATCAATTACGTTTAAAAACCCGTTAAACAGAGACAGTGAAAGAGAGAGAAATTCTTTCAAAATTCGTTCAGGGGCTGTGATGCCACCTGGATTGACCATATCTAGACCCAGAGCTGATTGAGACATAAGGGTGGACACTCTTGGGGCTGAGAGGTTTGGTGAGGTTGGGTGAGGAAACACAGACCCTTTAAAGTAATACTGCGTGGTACCCATCCCATGGTTCCCAAATCTCCAGGTTCAAGGGCATCTTCCTACATCGAAAACATGCATGAGAAACCCAGAAGATGGTAAACCGTGTGATCGGGAAAGGTTTCCAAAACGCACCTCATTTCTCATCTCCTTGTGCGCGGGTTCGCCATTCCAGCCGCTTTACTAGCAATCTCCCTCCTTGGAGAATCAGCACCTTTAACCTCCTGTTCCGTACAGGTTGCAATTTGTCCTGAGGACGAACGGGAAGAGGGGGAACCAATGAGAGACTAGCTCTAGGTGTTGGGACAGGCACAGGTCACTCTATTTTCCCATCAGGAAGAAGAATTAACCACAGGCTCAGCCTGCCGCCCGGGACCAGAATAGTGCCTGAAGCAATCCTGCGCTTTTGCGGCCAGCTCCCAAGAAAGCGAGTTGAAAAATGGAGCTCAGGGGCACTGCAATTCACAAACCTGCTGACTTATAAATGATAACTCTCGTCCCCAAATATATTGAGGGAAGGAAACGAAGAGGATTTGAAAGCAAGGCAGAATTGCAGGAAACAGATTTCAGGAGGGAGATTCGAATCGCCTTTAAAGCACAGGAAAAGCGGCAAAACCTCGACAATGATGCCCTTGGCCAAAAAGGGCGTATGCGTTTTTTCCTGAATATATTCAGGAAAAAACGCATACGCCCTTTTTGGCCAACCAAGCAACCTGGAAAGGCAAATCAGCGCTACAAAGAAGTCTCGCTTCCCATCGGTCAAAAGGGCCATGCTGAATAAAGTGTCAAAACCAGAAAGGCAGGACAGGCCATGGAGAAACGGGATCCTGGCTACGCTGATGGGCGGGATGTAAATTGCCAACAGCCACTCTGGAGAAATGTATTCTGTGTCCTGAAACGTCTAAAAAACTCAGCTTAGAGAGCAAAGGGCACTTCCACTCATGGGCGTATAAATTGGGAAATCTAAAAATCAGCAAGACACAGGCACCCCAAACTTTAGGGCTGCTCTGTTGACAAAAACCTCCACTTCGTTACTCCTTAAATATCCCAGGAAAGAGAAAAATTGATAAAGAAGTTGTGGTCCTTATGTACAATGGAATATCACTCAGCCGTGAAATCAACATCATAAGGCTAGTAGCAGCATGATGAGTGGATTTAGGTACGACGATTCTAAATGAAATAAGTCACACAGAAAAAGACACTTATCATAAGATATCACTTATAGAGGGAATGTAAAAACCGCTACCCTTGAACTGAATTACAAAACAGAACAGAGTCACACGTTTAGAAAACACACTATGGCTGCTTAACGGGAAAGGTGAGGTGGGGTGATGCATAAAACAAGGGTTTCAAATTAGCTCAGATACCTTTCCATAAACGCAATATGTAATAGACAAGGCCTACTCCTTGCTCAGTGAATTGGACTCAACACCCCTTATTCACCACCCAAGAATATATCTGACTAGTAAGAATCTTAAAACCTATGTATTGATATCTCTCTGTAAGTGAGTCAAGTGGGTGTAAAGTGGCAGAAACACAGCAGTGAAAAGCAGCTAAACCCCATTATAAAAATCAATTACGTTTAAAAACCCGTTAAACAGAGACAGTGAAAGAGAGAGAAATTCTTACAAAATTCGTTCAGGGGCTGTGATGCCACCTGGATTGACCATATCTAGACCCAGAACTGATTGAGACATAAGGGTGGACACTCTTGGGGCTGAGAGGTTTGGTGAGGTTGGGTGAGGAAACACAGACCCTTTAAAGTAATACTGCGTGGTACCCATCCCATGGTTCCCAAATCTCCAGGTTCAAGGGCATCTTCCTACATCGAAAACATGCATGAGAAACCCAGAAGATGGTAAACCGTGTGATCGGGAAAGGTTTCCAAAACGCACCTCATTTCTCATCTCCTTGTGCTCGGGTTCGCCATTCCAGCCGCTTTACTAGCAATCTCCCTCCTTGGAGAATCAGCACCTTTAACCTCCTGTTCCGTACAGGTTGCAATTTGTCCTGAGGACGAACGGGAAGAGGGGGAACCAATGAGAGACTAGCTCTAGGTGTTGGGACAGGCACAGGTCACTCTATTTTCCCATCAGGAAGAAGAATTAACCACAGGCTCAGCCTGCCGCCCGGGACCAGAATAGTGCCTGAAGCAATCCTGCGCTTTTGCGGCCAGCTCCCAAGAAAGCGAGTTGAAAAATGGAGCTCAGGGGCACTGCAATTCACAAACCTGCTGACTTATAAATGATAACTCTCGTCCCCAAATATATTGAGGGAAGGAAACGAAGAGGATTTGAAAGCAAGGCAGAATTGCAGGAAACAGATTTCAGGAGGGAGATTCGAATCGCCTTTAAAGCACAGGAAAAGCGGCAAAACCTCGACAATGATGCCCTTGGCCAAAAAGGGCGTATGCGTTTTTTCCTGAATATATTCAGGAAAAAACGCATACGCCCTTTTTGGCCAACCAAGCAACCTGGAAAGGCAAATCAGCGCTACAAAGAATTCTCGCTTCCCATCGGTCACAAGGGCCATGCTGAATAAAGTGTCAAAACCAGAAAGGCAGGACAGGCCATGGAGAAAGGGGAGCCTGGCTACGCTGATGGGCGGGATGTAAATTGCCAACAGCCACTCTGGAGAAATGTATTCTGTGTCCTGAAACGTCTAAAAAACTCAGCTTAGAGAGCAAAGGGCACTTCCACTCATGGGCGTATAAATTGGGAAATCTAAAAATCAGCAAGACACAGGCACCCCAAACTTTAGGGCTGCTCTGTTGACAAAAACCTCCCCTTCGTTACTCCTTAAATATCCCAGGAAAGAGAAAAATGGATAAAGAAGTTGTGGTCCTTATGTACAATGGAATATCACTCAGCCATGAAATCAACGTCATAAGGCTAGTAGCAGCATGATGAGTGGATTTAGGTACGACGATTCTAAATGAAATAAGTCACACAGAAAAAGACACTTATCATAAGATATCACTTATAGAGGGAATGTAAAAACCGCTACCCTTGAACTGAATTACAAAACAGAACAGAGTCACACGCTTAGAAAACACACTATGGCTGCTTAACGGGAAAGGTGAGGTGGGGTGATGCATAAAACAAGGGTTTCAAATTAGCTCAGATACCTTTCCATAAACGCAATATGTAATAGACAAGGCCTACTCCTTGCTCAGTGAATTGGACTCAACACCCCCTATTCACCACCCAAGAATATATATGACTAGTAAGAATCTTAAAACCTATGTATTGATATCTCTCTGTAAGTGAGTCAAGTGGGTGTAAAGTGGCAGAAACACAGCAGTGAAAAGCAGCAAAACCCCATTATAAAAATCAATTACTTTTAAAAACCCGTTAAACAGAGACAGTGAAAGAGAGAGAAATTCTTACAAAATTCGTTCAGGGGCTGTGATGCCACCTGGATTGACCATATCTAGACCCAGAGCTGATTGAGACATAAGGGTGGACACTCTTGGGGCTGAGAGGTTTGGTGAGGTTGGGTGAGGAAACACAGACCCTTTAAAGTAATACTGCGTGGTACCCATCCCATGGTTCCCAAATCTGCAGGTTCAAGGGCATCTTCCTACATCGAAAACATGCATGAGAAACCCAGAAGATGGTAAACCGTGTGATCGGGAAAGGTTTCCAAAACGCACCTCATTTCTCATCTCCTTGTGCGCGGGTTCGCCATTCCAGCCGCTTTACTAGCAATCTCCCTCCTTGGAGAATCAGCACCTTTAACCTCCTGTTCCGTACAGGTTGCAATTTGTCCTGAGGACGAACGGGAAGAGGGGGAACCAATGAGAGACTAGCTCTAGGTGTTGGGACAGGCACAGGTCACTCTATTTTCCCATCAGGAAGAAGAATTAACCACAGGCTCAGCCTGCCGCCCGGGACCAGAATAGTGCCTGAAGCAATCCTGCGCTTTTGCGGCCAGCTCCCAAGAAAGCGAGTTGAAAAATGGAGCTCAGGGGCACTGCAATTCACAAACCTGCTGACTTATAAATGATAACTCTCGTCCCCAAATATATTGAGGGAAGGAAACGAAGAGGATTTGAAAGCAAGGCAGAATTGCAGGAAACAGATTTCAGGAGGGAGATTCGAATCGCCTTTAAAGCACAGGAAAAGCGGCAAAACCTCGACAATGATGCCCTTGGCCAAAAAGGGCGTATGCGTTTTTTCCTGAATATATTCAGGAAAAAACGCATACGCCCTTTTTGGCCAACCAAGCAACCTGGAAAGGCAAATCAGCGCTACAAAGAAGTCTCGCTTCCCATCGGTCAAAAGGGCCATGCTGAATAAAGTGTCAAAACCAGAAAGGCAGGACAGGCCATGGAGAAACGGGAGCCTGGCTACGCTGATGGGCGGGATGTAAATTGCCAACAGCCACTCTGGAGAAATGTATTCTGTGTCCTGAAACGTCTAAAAAACTCAGCTTAGAGAGCAAAGGGCACTTCCACTCATGGGCGTATAAATTGGGAAATCTAAAAATCAGCAAGACACAGGCACCCCAAACTTTAGGGCTGCTCTGTTGACAAAAACCTCCACTTCGTTACTCCTTAAATATCCCAGGAAAGAGAAAAATTGATAAAGAAGTTGTGGTCCTTATGTACAATGGAATATCACTCAGCCGTGAAATCAACATCATAAGGCTAGTAGCAGCATGATGAGTGGATTTAGGTACGACGATTCTAAATGAAATAAGTCACACAGAAAAAGACACTTATCATAAGATATCACTTATAGAGGGAATGTAAAAACCGCTACCCTTGAACTGAATTACAAAACAGAACAGAGTCACACGTTTAGAAAACACACTATGGCTGCTTAACGGGAAAGGTGAGGTGGGGTGATGCATAAAACAAGGGTTTCAAATTAGCTCAGATACCTTTCCATAAACGCAATATGTAATAGACAAGGCCTACTCCTTGCTCAGTGAATTGGACTCAACACCCCTTATTCACCACCCAAGAATATATCTGACTAGTAAGAATCTTAAAACCTATGTATTGATATCTCTCTGTAAGTGAGTCAAGTGGGTGTAAAGTGGCAGAAACACAGCAGTGAAAAGCAGCTAAACCCCATTATAAAAATCAATTACGTTTAAAAACCCGTTAAACAGAGACAGTGAAAGAGAGAGAAATTCTTACAAAATTCGTTCAGGGGCTGTGATGCCACCTGGATTGACCATATCTAGACCCAGAGCTGATTGAGACATAAGGGTGGACACTCTTGGGGCTGAGAGGTTTGGTGAGGTTGGGTGAGGAAACACAGACCCTTTAAAGTAATACTGCGTGGTACCCATCCCATGGTTCCCAAATCTCCAGGTTCAAGGGCATCTTCCTACATCGAAAACATGCATGAGAAACCCAGAAGATGGTAAACCGTGTGATCGGGAAAGGTTTCCAAAACGCACCTCATTTCTCATCTCCTTGTGCGCGGGTTCGCCATTCCAGCCGCTTTACTAGCAATCTCCCTCCTTGGAGAATCAGCACCTTTAACCTCCTGTTCCGTACAGGTTGCAATTTGTCCTGAGGACGAACGGGAAGAGGGGGAACCAATGAGAGACTAGCTCTAGGTGTTGGGACAGGCACAGGTCACTCTATTTTCCCATCAGGAAGAAGAATTAACCACAGGCTCAGCCTGCCGCCCGGGACCAGAATAGTGCCTGAAGCAATCCTGCGCTTTTGCGGCCAGCTCCCAAGAAAGCGAGTTGAAAAATGGAGCTCAGGGGCACTGCAATTCACAAACCTGCTGACTTATAAATGATAACTCTCGTCCCCAAATATATTGAGGGAAGGAAACGAAGAGGATTTGAAAGCAAGGCAGAATTGCAGGAAACAGATTTCAGGAGGGAGATTCGAATCGCCTTTAAAGCACAGGAAAAGCGGCAAAACCTCGACAATGATGCCCTTGGCCAAAAAGGGCGTATGCGTTTTTTCCTGAATATATTCAGGAAAAAACGCATACGCCCTTTTTGGCCAACCAAGCAACCTGGAAAGGCAAATCAGCGCTACAAAGAATTCTCGCTTCCCATCGGTCACAAGGGCCATGCTGAATAAAGTGTCAAAACCAGAAAGGCAGGACAGGCCATGGAGAAAGGGGAGCCTGGCTACGCTGATGGGCGGGATGTAAATTGCCAACAGCCACTCTGGAGAAATGTATTCTGTGTCCTGAAACGTCTAAAAAACTCAGCTTAGAGAGCAAAGGGCACTTCCACTCATGGGCGTATAAATTGGGAAATCTAAAAATCAGCAAGACACAGGCACCCCAAACTTTAGGGCTGCTCTGTTGACAAAAACCTCCACTTCGTTACTCCTTAAATATCCCAGGAAAGAGAAAAATTGATAAAGAAGTTGTGGTCCTTATGTACAATGGAATATCACTCAGCCGTGAAATCAACGTCATAAGGCTAGTAGCAGCATGATGAGTGGATTTAGGTACGACGATTCTAAATGAAATAAGTCACACAGAAAAAGACACTTATCATAAGATATCACTTATAGAGGGAATGTAAAAACCGCTACCCTTGAACTGAATTACAAAACAGAACAGAGTCACACGTTTAGAAAACACACTATGGCTGCTTAACGGGAAAGGTGAGGTGGGGTGATGCATAAAACAAGGGTTTCAAATTAGCTCAGATACCTTTCCATAAACGCAATATGTAATAGACAAGGCCTACTCCTTGCTCAGTGAATTGGACTCAACACCCCTTATTCACCACCCAAGAATATATCTGACTAGTAAGAATCTTAAAACCTATGTATTGATATCTCTCTGTAAGTGAGTCAAGTGGGTGTAAAGTGGCAGAAACACAGCAGTGAAAAGCAGCTAAACCCCATTATAAAAATCAATTACGTTTAAAAACCCGTTAAACAGAGACAGTGAAAGAGAGAGAAATTCTTACAAAATTCGTTCAGGGGCTGTGATGCCACCTGGATTGACCATATCTAGACCCAGAGCTGATTGAGACATAAGGGTGGACACTCTTGGGGCTGAGAGGTTTGGTGAGGTTGGGTGAGGAAACACAGACCCTTTAAAGTAATACTGCGTGGTACCCATCCCATGGTTCCCAAATCTCCAGGTTCAAGGGCATCTTCCTACATCGAAAACATGCATGAGAAACCCAGAAGATGGTAAACCGTGTGATCGGGAAAGGTTTCCAAAACGCACCTCATTTCTCATCTCCTTGTGCGCGGGTTCGCCATTCCAGCCGCTTTACTAGCAATCTCCCTCCTTGGAGAATCAGCACCTTTAACCTCCTGTTCCGTACAGGTTGCAATTTGTCCTGAGGACGAACGGGAAGAGGGGGAACCAATGAGAGACTAGCTCTAGGTGTTGGGACAGGCACAGGTCACTCTATTTTCCCATCAGGAAGAAGAATTAACCACAGGCTCAGCCTGCCGCCCGGGACCAGAATAGTGCCTGAAGCAATCCTGCGCTTTTGCGGCCAGCTCCCAAGAAAGCAAGTTGAAAAATGGAGCTCAGGGGCACTGCAATTCACAAACCTGCAGACTTATAAATGATAACTCTCGTCCACAAATATATTGAGGGAAGGTAACGAAGAGGATTTGAAAGCAAGGCAGAATTGCAGGAAACGGGTTTCAGGAGGGAGATTCGCATCGCATTTAAAGCACAGGAAAAGCGGCAAAACCTCGACAATGATGCCCTTGGCCAAAAAGGGCGTATGCGTTTTTTCCTGAATATATTCAGGAAAAAACGCATACGCCCTTTTTGGCCAACCAAGCAACCTGGAAAGGCAAATCAGCGCTACAAAGAAGTCTCGCTTCCCATCGGTCAAAAGGGCCATGCTGAATAAAGTGTCAAAACCAGAAAGGCAGGACAGGCCATGGAGAAACGGGAGCCTGGCTACGCTGATGGGCGGGATGTAAATTGCCAACAGCCACTCTGGAGAAATGTATTCTGTGTCCTGAAACGTCTAAAAAACTCAGCTTAGAGAGCAAAGGGCACTTCCACTCATGGGCGTATAAATTGGGAAATCTAAAAATCAGCAAGACACAGGCACCCCAAACTTTAGGGCTGCTCTGTTGACAAAAACCTCCCCTTCGTTACTCCTTAAATATCCCAGGAAAGAGAAAAATGGATAAAGAAGTTGTGGTCCTTATGTACAATGGAATATCACTCAGCCATGAAATCAACGTCATAAGGCTAGTAGCAGCATGATGAGTGGATTTAGGTACGACAATTCTAAATGAAATAAGTCACACAGAAAAAGACACTTATCATAAGATATCACTTATAGAGGGAATGTAAAAACCGCTACCCTTGAACTGAATTACAAAACAGAACAGAGTCACACGCTTAGAAAACACACTATGGCTGCTTAACGGGAAAGGTGAGGTGGGATGATGCATAAAACAAGGGTTTCAAATTAGCTCAGATACCTTTCCATAAACGCAATATGTAATAGACAAGGCCTACTCCTTGCTCAGTGAATTGGACTCAACACCCCCTATTCACCACCCAAGAATATATCTGACTAGTAAGAATCTTAAAACCTATGTATTGATATCTCTCTGTAAGTGAGTCAAGTGGGTGTAAAGTGGCAGAAACACAGCAGTGAAAAGCAGCTAAACCCCATTATAAAAATCAATTACTTTTAAAAACCCGTTAAACAGAGACAGTGAAAGAGAGAAATTCTTACAAAATTCGTTCAGGGGCTGTGATGCCACCTGGATTGACCATATCTAGACCCAGAGCTGATTGAGACATAAGGGTGGACACTCTTGGGGCTGAGAGGTTTGGTGAGGTTGGGTGAGGAAACACAGACCCTTTAAAGTAATACTGCGTGGTACCCATCCCATGGTTCCCAAATCTCCAGGTTCAAGGGCATCTTCCTACATCGAAAACATGCATGAGAAACCCAGAAGATGGTAAACCGTGTGATCGGGAAAGGTTTCCAAAACGCACCTCATTTCTCATCTCCTTGTGCTCGGATTCGCCATTCCAGCCGCTTTACTAGCAATCTCCCTCCTTGGAGAATCAGCACCTTTAACCTCCTGTTCCGTACAGGTTGCAATTTGTCCTGAGGACGAACGGGAAGAGGGGGAACCAATGAGAGACTAGCTCTAGGTGTTGGGACAGGCACAGGTCACTCTATTTTCCCATCAGGAAGAAGAATTAACCACAGGCTCAGCCTGCCGCCCGGGACCAGAATAGTGCCTGAAGCAATCCTGCGCTTTTGCGGCCAGCTCCCAAGAAAGCGAGTTGAAAAATGGAGCTCAGGGGCACTGCAATTCACAAACCTGCTGACTTATAAATGATAACTCTCGTCCCCAAATATATTGAGGGAAGGAAACGAAGAGGATTTGAAAGCAAGGCAGAATTGCAGGAAACAGATTTCAGGAGGGAGATTCGAATCGCCTTTAAAGCACAGGAAAAGCGGCAAAACCTCGACAATGATGCCCTTGGCCAAAAAGGGCGTATGCGTTTTTTCCTGAATATATTCAGGAAAAAACGCATACGCCCCTTTTGGCCAACCAAGCAACCTGGAAAGGCAAATCAGCGCTACAAAGAATTCTCGCTTCCCATCGGTCACAAGGGCCATGCTGAATAAAGTGTCAAAACCAGAAAGGCAGGACAGGCCATGGAGAAAGGGGAGCCTGGCTACGCTGATGGGCGGGATGTAAATTGCCAACAGCCACTCTGGAGAAATGTATTCTGTGTCCTGAAACGTCTAAAAAACTCAGCTTAGAGAGCAAAGGGCACTTCCACTCATGGGCGTATAAATTGGGAAATCTAAAAATCAGCAAGACACAGGCACCCCAAACTTTAGGGCTGCTCTGTTGACAAAAACCTCCCCTTCGTTACTCCTTAAATATCCCAGGAAAGAGAAAAATGGATAAAGAAGTTGTGGTCCTTATGTACAATGGAATATCACTCAGCCATGAAATCAACGTCATAAGGCTAGTAGCAGCATGATGAGTGGATTTAGGTACGACGATTCTAAATGAAATAAGTCACACAGAAAAAGACACTTATCATAAGATATCACTTATAGAGGGAATGTAAAAACCGCTACCCTTGAACTGAATTACAAAACAGAACAGAGTCACACGCTTAGAAAACACACTATGGCTGCTTAACGGGAAAGGTGAGGTGGGGTGATGCATAAAACAAGGGTTTCAAATTAGCTCAGATACCTTTCCATAAACGCAATATGTAATAGACAAGGCCTACTCCTTGCTCAGTGAATTGGACTCAACACCCCCTATTCACCATCCAAGAATATATCTGACTAGTAAGAATCTTAAAACCTATGTATTGATATCTCTCTGTAAGTGAGTCAAGTGGGTGTAAAGTGGCAGAAACACAGCAGTGAAAAGCAGCTAAACCCCATTATAAAAATCAATTACTTTTAAAAACCCGTTAAACAGAGACAGTGAAAGAGAGAGAAATTCTTACAAAATTCGTTCAGGGGATGTGATGCCACCTGGATTGACCATATCTAGACCCAGAGCTGATTGAGACATAAGGGTGGACACTCTTGGGGCTGAGAGGTTTGGTGAGGTTGGGTGAGGAAACACAGACCCTTTAAAGTAATACTGCGTGGTACCCATCCCATGGTTCCCAAATCTCCAGGTTCAAGGGCATCTTCCTACATCGAAAACATGCATGAGAAACCCAGAAGATGGTAAACCGTGTGATCGGGAAAGGTTGCCAAAACGCACCTCATTTCTCATCTCCTTGTGCGCGGGTTCGCCATTCCAGCCGCTTTACTAGCAATCTCCCTCCTTGGAGAATCAGCACCTTTAACCTCCTGTTCCGTACAGGTTGCAATTTGTCCTGAGGACGAACGGGAAGAGGGGGAACCAATGAGAGACTAGCTCTAGGTGTTGGGACAGGCACAGGTCACTCTATTTTCCCATCAGGAAGAAGAATTAACCACAGGCTCAGCCTGCCGCCCGGGACCAGAATAGTGCCTGAAGCAATCCTGCGCTTTTGCGGCCAGCTCCCAAGAAAGCGAGTTGAAAAATGGAGCTCAGGGGCACTGCAATTCACAAACCTGCTGACTTATAAATGATAACTCTCGTCCCCAAATATATTGAGGGAAGGAAACGAAGAGGATTTGAAAGCAAGGCAGAATTGCAGGAAACAGATTTCAGGAGGGAGATTCGAATCGCCTTTAAAGCACAGGAAAAGCGGCAAAACCTCGACAATGATGCCCTTGGCCAAAAAGGGCGTATGCGTTTTTTCCTGAATATATTCAGGAAAAAACGCATACGCCCTTTTTGGCCAACCAAGCAACCTGGAAAGGCAAATCAGCGCTACAAAGAATTCTCGCTTCCCATCGGTCACAAGGGCCATGCTGAATAAAGTGTCAAAACCAGAAAGGCAGGACAGGCCATGGAGAAAGGGGAGCCTGGCTACGCTGATGGGCGGGATGTAAATTGCCAACAGCCACTCTGGAGAAATGTATTCTGTGTCCTGAAACGTCTAAAAAACTCAGCTTAGAGAGCAAAGGGCACTTCCACTCATGGGCGTATAAATTGGGAAATCTAAAAATCAGCAAGACACAGGCACCCCAAACTTTAGGGCTGCTCTGTTGACAAAAACCTCCCCTTCGTTACTCCTTAAATATCCCAGGAAAGAGAAAAATGGATAAAGAAGTTGTGGTCCTTATGTACAATGGAATATCACTCAGCCATGAAATCAACGTCATAAGGCTAGTAGCAGCATGATGAGTGGATTTAGGTACGACGATTCTAAATGAAATAAGTCACACAGAAAAAGACACTTATCATAAGATATCACTTATAGAGGGAATGTAAAAACCGCTACCCTTGAACTGAATTACAAAACAGAACAGAGTCACACGCTTAGAAAACACACTATGGCTGCTTAACGGGAAAGGTGAGGTGGGGTGATGCATAAAACAAGGGTTTCAAATTAGCTCAGATACCTTTCCATAAACGCAATATGTAATAGACAAGGCCTACTCCTTGCTCAGTGAATTGGACTCAACACCCCCTATTCACCACCCAAGAATATATCTGACTAGTAAGAATCTTAAAACCTATGTATTGATATCTCTCTGTAAGTGAGTCAAGTGGGTGTAAAGTGGCAGAAACACAGCAGTGAAAAGCAGCTAAACCCCATTATAAAAATCAATTACTTTTAAAAACCCGTTAAACAGAGACAGTGAAAGAGAGAAATTCTTACAAAATTCGTTCAGGGGCTGTGATGCCACCTGGATTGACCATATCTAGACCCAGAGCTGATTGAGACATAAGGGTGGACACTCTTGGGGCTGAGAGGTTTGGTGAGGTTGGGTGAGGAAACACAGACCCTTTAAAGTAATACTGCGTGGTACCCATCCCATGGTTCCCAAATCTCCAGGTTCAAGGGCATCTTCCTACATCGAAAACATGCATGAGAAACCCAGAAGATGGTAAACCGTGTGATCGGGAAAGGTTTCCAAAACGGACCTCATTTCTCATCTCCTTGTGCGCGGGTTCGCCATTCCAGCCGCTTTACTAGCAATCTCCCTCCTTGGGGAATCAGCACCTTTAACCTCCTCTTCCGTACAGGTTGCAATTTGTCCTGAGGACGAACGGGAAGAGGGGGAACCAATGAGAGACTAGCTCTAGGTGTTGGGACAGGCACAGGTCACTCTATTTTCCCATCAGGAAGAAGAATTAACCACAGGCTCAGCCTGCCGCCCGGGACCAGAATAGTGCCTGAAGCAATCCTGCGCTTTTGCGGCCAGCTCCCAAGAAAGCGAGTTGAAAAATGGAGCTCAGGGGCACTGCAATTCACAAACCTGCTGACTTATAAATGATAACTCTCGTCCCCAAATATATTGAGGGAAGGAAACGAAGAGGATTTGAAAGCAAGGCAGAATTGCAGGAAACAGATTTCAGGAGGGAGATTCGAATCGCCTTTAAAGCACAGGAAAAGCGGCAAAACCTCGACAATGATGCCCTTGGCCAAAAAGGGCGTATGCGTTTTTTCCTGAATATATTCAGGAAAAAACGCATACGCCCTTTTTGGCCAACCAAGCAACCTGGAAAGGCAAATCAGCGCTACAAAGAATTCTCGCTTCCCATCGGTCACAAGGGCCATGCTGAATAAAGTGTCAAAACCAGAAAGGCAGGACAGGCCATGGAGAAAGGGGAGCCTGGCTACGCTGATGGGCGGGATGTAAATTGCCAACAGCCACTCTGGAGAAATGTATTCTGTGTCCTGAAACGTCTAAAAAACTCAGCTTAGAGAGCAAAGGGCACTTCCACTCATGGGCGTATAAATTGGGAAATCTAAAAATCAGCAAGACACAGGCACCCCAAACTTTAGGGCTGCTCTGTTGACAAAAACCTCCCCTTCGTTACTCCTTAAATATCCCAGGAAAGAGAAAAATGGATAAAGAAGTTGTGGTCCTTATGTACAATGGAATATCACTCAGCCATGAAATCAACGTCATAAGGCTAGTAGCAGCATGATGAGTGGATTTAGGTACGACGATTCTAAATGAAATAAGTCACACAGAAAAAGACACTTATCATAAGATATCACTTATAGAGGGAATGTAAAAACCGCTACCCTTGAACTGAATTACAAAACAGAACAGAGTCACACGCTTAGAAAACACACTATGGCTGCTTAACGGGAAAGGTGAGGTGGGGTGATGCATAAAACAAGGGTTTCAAATTAGCTCAGATACCTTTCCATAAACGCAATATGTAATAGACAAGGCCTACTCCTTGCTCAGTGAATTGGACTCAACACCCCCTATTCACCACCCAAGAATATATCTGACTAGTAAGAATCTTAAAACCTATGTATTGATATCTCTCTGTAAGTGAGTCAAGTGGGTGTAAAGTGGCAGAAACACAGCAGTGAAAAGCAGCTAAACCCCATTATAAAAATCAATTACTTTTAAAAACCTGTTAAACAGAGACAGTGAAAGAGAGAGAAATTCTTACAAAATTCGTTCAGGGGATGTGATGCCACCTGGATTGACCATATCTAGACCCAGAGCTGATTGAGACATAAGGGTGGACACTCTTGGGGCTGAGAGGTTTGGTGAGGTTGGGTGAGGAAACACAGACCCTTTAAAGTAATACTGCGTGGTACCCATCCCATGGTTCCCAAATCTCCAGGTTCAAGGGCATCTTCCTACATCGAAAACATGCATGAGAAACCCAGAAGATGTTAAACCGTGTGATCGGGAAAGGTTTCCAAAACGCACCTCATTTCTCATCTCCTTGTGCTCGGGTTCGCCATTACAGCTGCTTTACTAGCAATCTCCCTCCTTGGAGAATCAGCACCTTTGACCTCCTGTTCCGTATAGGTTGCAATTTGTCCTGAGGACGAACGGGAAGAGGGGGAACCAATGAGAGACTAGCTCTAGGTGTTGGGACAGGCACAGGTCACTCTATTTTCCCATCAGGAAGAAGAATTAACCACAGGCTCAGCCTGCCGCCCGGGACCAGAATAGGGCCTGAAGCAATCCAGCGCTTTTGCGGCCAGCTCCCAAGAAAGTGAGTTGAAAAATGGAGCTCAGGGGCACTGCAATTCACAAACCTGCAGACTTATAAATGATAACTCTCCTCCACAAATATATTGAGGGAAGGTAACGAAGAGGATTTGAAAGCAAGGCAGAATTGCAGGAAACGGGTTTCAGGAGGGAGATTCGCATCGCCTTTAAAGCACAGGAAAAGCGGCAAAACCTCGACAATGATGCCCTTGGCCAAAAAGGGCGTATGCGTTTTTTCCTGAATATATTCAGGAAAAAACGCATAAGCCCTTTTTAGCCAACCAAGCAACCTGGAAAGGCAAATCAGCGCTACAAAGAAGTCTCGCTTCCCATTGGTCAAAAGGGCCATGCTGAATAAAGTGTCAAAACCAGAAAGGCAGGACAGGCCATGGAGAAACGGGAGCCTGGTTACTCTGGTGGGCGGGATGTAAATTGGCAACAGCCACTCTGGAGAAGTGTACTGTGTGTCCTGAAACTTCTAAAAAACTCAGCTTAGAGAGCATAGGGCACTTCCACTCATGGGCGTATAAATTGGGAAAACTAAAATTCAGCAAGACACAGGCACCCCAAAGTTTCAGGCTGCTCTGTTGACAAGAACCTCCACTTCGTTACACCTTAAATATCCCAGGAAAGAGAAAAATGGATAAAGAAGTTGTGGTCCTTATATACAATGGAATATCACTCAGCCATGAAATCAACGTCATAAGGCTAGTAGCAGCATGATGAGTGGATTTAGGTACGACGAATCTAAGTGAAATAAGTCACACAGAAAAAGACACTTATCATAAGATATCACTTATAGAGGGAATGTAAAAACCGCTACCCTTGAACTGAATTACAAAACAGAACAGAATCACACGTTTAGAAAACACACTATGGCTGCTTAACGGGAAAGGTGAGGTGGGGTGATGCATAAAACAAGGGTTTCAAATTAGCTCAGATACCTTTCCATAAACGCAATATGTAATAGACAAGGCCTATTCCTTGCTCAGTGAATTGGACTCAACACCCCCTATTCACCACCCAAGAATATATCTGACTAGTAAGAATCTTAAAACCTATGTATTGATATCTCTCTGTAAGTGAGTCAAGTGGGTGTAAAGTGGCAGAAACACAGCAGTGAAAAGCAGCAAAACCCCATTATAAAAATCAATTACTTTTAAAAACCCGTTAAACAGAGACAGTGAAAGAGAGAGAAATTCTTACAAAATTCGTTCAGGGGCTGTGATGCCACCTGGATTGACCATATCTAGACCCAGAGCTGATTGAGACATAAGGGTGGACACTCTTGGGGCTGAGAGGTTTGGTGAGGTTGGGTGAGGAAACACAGACCCTTTAAAGTAATACTGCGTGGTACCCATCCCATGGTTCCCAAATCTCCAGGTTCAAGGGCATCTTCCTACATCGAAAACATGCATGAGAAACCCAGAAGATGTTAAACCGTGTGATCGGGAAAGGTTTCCAAAACGCACCTCATTTCTCATCTCCTTGTGCTCGGGTTCGCCATTCCAGCCGCTTTACTAGCAATCTCCCTCCTTGGAGAATCAGCACCTTTAACCTCCTGTTCCGTACAGGTTGCAATTTGTCCTGAGGACGAACGGGAAGAGGGGGAACCAATGAGAGACTAGCTCTAGGTGTTGGGACAGGCACAGGTCACTCTATTTTCCCATCAGGAAGAAGAATTAACCACAGGCTCAGCCTGCCGCCCGGGACCAGAATAGTGCCTGAAGCAATCCTGCGCTTTTGCGGCCAGCTCCCAAGAAAGCGAGTCGAAAAATGGAGCTCAGGGGCACTGCAATTCACAAACCTGCAGACTTATAAATGATAACTCTCGTCCACAAATATATTGAGGGAAGGTAACGAAGAGGATTTGAAAGCAAGGCAGAATTGCAGGAAACGGGTTTCAGGAGGGAGATTCGCATCGCCTTTAAAGCACAGGAAAAGCGGCAAAACCTCGACAATGATGCCCTTGGCCAAAAAGGGCGTATGCGTTTTTTCCTGAATATATTCAGGAAAAAACGCATACGCCCTTTTTGGCCAACCAAGCAACCTGGAAAGGCAAATCAGCGCTACAAAGAAGTCTCGCTTCCCATCGGTCAAAAGGGCCATGCTGAATAAAGTGTCAAAACCAGAAAGGCAGGACAGGCCATGGAGAAACGGGAGCCTGGCTACGCTGATGGGCGGGATGTAAATTGCCAACAGCCACTCTGGAGAAATGTATTCTGTGTCCTGAAACGTCTAAAAAACTCAGCTTAGAGAGCAAAGGGCACTTCCACTCATGGGCGTATAAATTGGGAAATCTAAAAATCAGCAAGACACAGGCACCCCAAACTTTAGGGCTGCTCTGTTGACAAAAACCTCCCCTTCGTTACTCCTTAAATATCCCAGGAAAGAGAAAAATGGATAAAGAAGTTGTGGTCCTTATGTACAATGGAATATCACTCAGCCATGAAATCAACGTCATAAGGCTAGTAGCAGCATGATGAGTGGATTTAGGTACGACGATTCTAAATGAAATAAGTCACACAGAAAAAGACACTTATCATAAGATATCACTTATAGAGGGAATGTAAAAACCGCTACCCTTGAACTGAATTACAAAACGGAACAGAGTCACACGCTTAGAAAACACACTATGGCTGCTTAACGGGAAAGGTGAGGTGGGGTGATGCATAAAACAAGGGTTTCAAATTAGCTCAGATACCTTTCCATAAACGCAATATGTAATAGACAAGGCCTACTCCTTGCTCAGTGAATTGGACTCAACACCCCCTATTCACCAACCAAGAATATATCTGACTAGTAAGAATCTTAAAACCTATGTATTGATATCTCTCTGTAAGTGAGTCAAGTGGGTGTAAAGTGGCAGAAACACAGCAGTGAAAAGCAGCTAAACCCCATTATAAAAATCAATTACTTTTAAAAGCCCGTTAAACAGAGACAGTGAAAGAGAGAAATTCTTACAAAATTCGTTCAGGGGCTGTGATGCCACCTGGATTGACCATATCTAGACCCAGAGCTGATTGAGACATAAGGGTGGACACTCTTGGGGCTGAGAGGTTTGGTGAGGTTGGGTGAGGAAACACAGACCCTTTAAAGTAATACTGCGTGGTACCCATCCCATGGTTCCCAAATCTCCAGGTTCAAGGGCATCTTCCTACATCGAAAACATGCATGAGAAACCCAGAAGATGGTAAACCGTGTGATCGGGAAAGGTTTCCAAAACGCACCTCATTTCTCATCTCCTTGTGCTCGGGTTCGCCATTCCAGCCACTTTACTAGCAATCTCCCTCCTTGGAGAATCAGCACCTTTAACCTCCTGTTCCGTACAGGTTGCAATTTGTCCTGAGGACGAACGGGAAGAGGGGGAACCAATGAGAGACTAGCTCTAGGTGTTGGGACAGGCACAGGTCACTCTATTTTCCCATCAGGAAGAAGAATTAACCACAGGCTCAGCCTGCCGCCCGGGACCAGAATAGTGCCTGAAGCAATCCTGCGCTTTTGCGGCCAGCTCCCAAGAAAGCGAGTTGAAAAATGGAGCTCAGGGGCACTGCAATTCACAAACCTGCTGACTTATAAATGATAACTCTCGTCCCCAAATATACTGAGGGAAGGAAACGAAGAGGATTTGAAAGCAAGGCAGAATTGCAGGAAACAGATTTCAGGAGGGAGTTTCGAATCGCCTTTAAAGCACAGGAAAAGGGGCAAAACCTCGACAATGATGCCCTTGGCCAAAAAGGGCGTATACGTTTTTTCCTGAATATATTCAGGAAAAAACGCATACGCCCTTTTTGGCCAACCAAGCAACCTGGAAAGGCAAATCAGCGCTACAAAGAATTCTCGCTTCCCATCGGTCACAAGGGCCATGCTGAATAAAGTGTCAAAACCAGAAAGGCAGGACAGGCCATGGAGAAAGGGGAGCCTGGCTACGCTGATGGGCGGGATGTAAATTGCCAACAGCCACTCTGGAGAAATGTATTCTGTGTCCTGAAACGTCTAAAAAACTCAGCTTAGAGAGCAAAAGGCACTTCCACTCATGGGCGTATAAATTGGGAAATCTAAAAATCAGCAAGACACAGGCACCCCAAACTTTAGGGCTGCTCTGTTGACAAAAACCTCCCCTTCGTTACTCCTTAAATATCCCAGGAAAGAGAAAAATGGATAAAGAAGTTGTGGTCCTTATGTACAATGGAATATCACTCAGCCGTGAAATCAACGTCATAAGGCTAGTAGCAGCATGATGAGTGGATTTAGGTACGACGATTCTAAATGAAATAAGTCAAACAGAAAAAGACACTTATCATAAGATATCACTTATAGAGGGAATGTAAAAACCGCTACCCTTGAACTGAATTACAAACCAGAACAGAGTCACACGTTTAGAAAACACACTATGGCTGCTTAACGGGAAAGGTGAGGTGGGGTGATGCATAAAACAAGGGTTTCAAATTAGCTCAGATACCTTTCCATAAACGCAATATGTAATAGACAAGGCCTACTCCTTGCTCAGTGAATTGGACTCAACACCCCCTATTCACCACCCAAGAATATATCTGACTAGTAAGAATCTTAAAACCTATGTATTGATATCTCTCTGTAAGTGAGTCAAGTGGGTGTAAAGTGGCAGAAACACAGCAGTGAAAAGCAGCTAAACCCCATTATAAAAATCAATTACTTTTAAAAACCCGTTAAACAGAGACAGTGAAAGAGAGAGAAATTCTTACAAAATTCGTTCAGGGGCTGTGATGCCACCTGGATTGACCATATCTAGACCCAGAGCTGATTGAGACATAAGGGTGGACACTCTTGTGGCTGAGAGGTTTGGTGAGGTTGGGTGAGAAAACACAGACCCTTTAAAGTAATACTGCGTGGTACCCATCCCATGGTTCCCAAATCTCCAGGTTCAAGGGCATCTTCCTACATCGAAAACATGCATGAGAAACCCAGAAGATGGTAAACCGTGTGATCGGGAAAGGTTTCCAAAACGCACCTCATTTCTCATCTCCTTGTGCTCGGGTTCGCCATTCCAGCCGCTTTACTAGCAATCTCCCTCCTTGGAGAATCAGCACCTTTAACCTCCTGTTCCGTACAGGTTGCAATTTGTCCTGAGGACGAACGGGAAGAGGGGGAACCAATGAGAGACTAGCTCTAGGTGTTGGGACAGGCACAGGTCACTCTATTTTCCCATCAGGAAGAAGAATTAACCACAGGCTCAGCCTGCCGCCCGGGACCAGAATAGTGCCTGAAGGAATCCTGCGCTTTTGCGGCCAGCTCCCAAGAAAGCGAGTTGAAAAATGGAGCTCAGGGGCACTACAATTCAAAAACCTGCAGACTTATAAATGATAACTCTCGTCCACAAATATATTGAGGGAAGGTAACGAAGAGGATTTGAAAGCAAGGCAGAATTGCAGGAAACGGGTTTCAGGAGGGAGATTCGCATCGCCTTTAAAGCACAGGAAAAGCGGCAAAACCTCCACAATGATGCCCTTGGCCAAAAAGGGCGTATGCGTTTTTTCCTGAATATATTCAGGAAAAAACGCATACGCCCTTTTTGGCCAACCAAGCAACCTGGAAAGGCAAATCAGCGCTACAAAGAAGTCTCGCTTCCCATCGGTCAAAAGGGCCATGCTGAATAAAGTGTCAAAACCAGAAAGGCAGGACAGGCCATGGAGAAACGGGAGCCTGGCTACGCTGATGGGCGGGATGTAAATTGCCAACAGCCACTCTGGAGAAATGTATTCTGTGTCCTGAAACGTCTAAAAAACTCAGCTTAGAGAGCAAAGGGCACTTCCACTCATGGGCGTATAAATTGGGAAATCTAAAAATCAGCAAGACACAGGCACCCCAAACTTTAGGGCTGCTCTGTTGACAAAAACCTCCCCTTCGTTACTCCTTAAATATCCCAGGAAAGAGAAAAATGGATAAAGAAGTTGTGGTCCTTATGTACAATGGAATATCACTCAGCCATGAAATCAACGTCATAAGGCTAGTAGCAGCATGATGAGTGGATTTAGGTACGACGATTCTAAATGAAATAAGTCACACAGAAAAAGACACTTATCATAAGATATCACTTATAGAGGGAATGTAAAAACCGCTACCCTTGAACTGAATTACAAAACGGAACAGAGTCACACGCTTAGAAAACACACTATGGCTGCTTAACGGGAAAGGTGAGGTGGGGTGATGCATAAAACAAGGGTTTCAAATTAGCTCAGATACCTTTCCATAAACGCAATATGTAATAGACAAGGCCTACTCCTTGCTCAGTGAATTGGACTCAACACCCCCTATTCACCACCCAAGAATATATCTGACTAGTAAGAATCTTAAAACCTATGTATTGATATCTCTCTGAAAGTGAGTCAAGTGGGTGTAAAGTGGCAGAAACACAGCAGTGAAAAGCAGCTAAACCCCATTATAAAAATCAATTACTTTTAAAAACCCATTAAACAGAGACAGTGAAAGAGAGAGAAATTCTTACAAAATTCGTTCAGGGGCTTTGATGCCACCTGGATTGACCATATCTAGACCCAGAGCTGATTGAGACATAAGGGTGGACACTCTTGTGGCTGAGAGGTTTGGTGAGGTTGGGTGAGAAAACACAGACCCTTTAAAGTAATACTGCGTGGTACCCATCCCATGGTTCCCAAATCTCCAGGTTCAAGGGCATCTTCCTACATCGAAAACATGCATGAGAAACCCAGAAGATGGTAAACCGTGTGATCGGGAAAGGTTTCCAAAACGCACCTCATTTCTCATCTCCTTGTGCTCGGGTTCGCCATTCCAGCCGCTTTACTAGCAATCTCCCTCCTTGGAGAATCAGCACCTTTAACCTCCTGTTCCGTACAGCTTGCAATTTGTCCTGAGGACGAACGGGAAGAGGGGGAACCAATGAGAGACTAGCTCTAGGTGTTGGGACAGGCACAGGTCACTCTATTTTCCCATCAGGAAGAAGAATTAACCACAGGCTCAGCCTGCCGCCCGGGACCAGAATAGGGCCTGAAGCAATCCAGCGCTTTTGCGGCCAGCTCCCAAGAAAGTGAGTTGAAAAATGGAGCTCAGGGGCACTGCAATTCACAAACCTGCAGACTTATAAATGATAACTCTCCTCCACAAATATATTGAGGGAAGGTAACGAAGAGGATTTGAAAGCAAGGCAGAATTGCAGGAAACGGGTTTCAGGAGGGAGATTCGCATCGCCTTTAAAGCACAGGAAAAGTGGCAAAACCTCGACAATGATGCCCTTGGCCAAAAAGGGCGTATGCGTTTTTTCCTGAATATATTCAGGAAAAAACGCATACGCCCTTTTTAGCCAACCAAGCAACCTGGAAAGGCAAATCAGCGCTACAAAGAAGTCTCGCTTCCCATTGGTCAAAAGGGCCATGCTGAATAAAGTGTCAAAACCAGAAAGGCAGGACAGGCCATGGAGAAACGGGAGCCTGGTTACTCTGGTGGGCGGGATGTAAATTGGCAACAGCCACTCTGGAGAAGTGTACTGTGTGTCCTGAAACTTCTAAAAAACTCAGCTTAGAGAGCATAGGGCACTTCCACTCATGGGCGTATAAATTGGGAAAATTAAATTCAGCAAGACACAGGCACCCCAAAGTTTCAGGCTGCTCTGTTGACAAGAACCTCCACTTCGTTACACCTTAAATATCCCAGGAAAGAGAAAAATGGATAAAGAAGTTGTGGTCCTTATATACAATGGAATATCACTCAGCCATGAAATCAACGTCATAAGGCTAGTAGCAGCATGATGAGTGGATTTAGGTACGACGAATCTAAGTGAAATAAGTCACACAGAAAAAGACACTTATCATAAGATATCACTTATAGAGGGAATGTAAAAACCGCTACCCTTGAACTGAATTACAAAACAGAACAGAATCACACGTTTAGAAAACACACTATGGCTGCTTAACGGGAAAGGTGAGGTGGGGTGATGCATAAAACAAGGGTTTCAAATTAGCTCAGATACCTTTCCATAAACGCAATATGTAATAGACAAGGCCTACTCCTTGCTCAGTGAATTGGACTCAACACCCCCTATTCACCACCCAAGAATATATCTGACTAGTAAGAATCTTAAAACCTATGTATTGATATCTCTCTGTAAGTGAGTCAAGTGGGTGTAAAGTGGCAGAAACACAGCAGTGAAAAGCAGCAAAACCCCATTATAAAAATCAATTACTTTTAAAAACCCGTTAAACAGAGACAGTGAAAGAGAGAGAAATTCTTACAAAATTCGTTCAGGGGCTGTGATGCCACCTGGATTGACCATATCTAGACCCAGAGCTGATTGAGACATAAGGGTGGACACTCTTGGGGCTGAGAGGTTTGGTGAGGTTGGGTGAGGAAACACAGACCCTTTAAAGTAATACTGCGTGGTACCCATCCCATGGTTCCCAAATCTCCAGGTTCCAGGGCATCTTCCTACATCGAAAACATGCATGAGAAACCCAGAAGATGTTAAACCGTGTGATCGGGAAAGGTTTCCAAAACGCACCTCATTTCTCATCTCCTTGTGCTCGGGTTCGCCATTCCAGCCGCTTTACTAGCAATCTCCCTCCTTGGAGAATCAGCACCTTTGACCTCCTGTTCCGTACAGGTTGCAATTTGTCCTGAGGACGAACGGGAAGAGGGGGAACCAATGAGAGACTAGCTCTAGGTGTTGGGACAGGCACAGGTCACTCTATTTTCCCATCAGGAAGAAGAATTAACCACAGGCTCAGCCTGCCGCCCGGGACCAGAATAGGGCCTGAAGCAATCCAGCGCTTTTGCGGCCAGCTACCAAGAAAGCGAGTTGAAAAATGGAGGTCAGGGGCACTGCAATTCACAAACCTGCAGTCTTATAAATGATAACTCTCGTCCACAAATATATTGAGGGAAGGTAACGAAGAGGATTTGAAAGCAAGGCAGAATTGCAGGAAACGGGATTCAGGAGGGAGATTCGCATCGCCTTTAAAGCACATGAAAAGCGGCAAAAGCTCGACAATGATGCCCTTGGCCAAAAAGGGCGTATGCGTTTTTTCCTGAATATATTCAGGAAAAAACGCATACGCCCTTTTTGGCCAACCAAGCAACCTGGAAAGGCAAATCAGCGCTACAAAGAAGTCTCGCTTCCCATCGGTCAAAAGGGCCATGCTGAATAAAGTGTCAAAACCAGAAAGGCAGGACAGGCCATGGAGAAACGGGAGCCTGGCTACGCTGATGGGCGGGATGTAAATTGCCAACAGCCACTCTGGAGAAATGTATTCTGTGTCCTGAAACGTCTAAAAAACTCAGCTTAGAGAGCAAAGGGCACTTCCACTCATGGGCGTATAAATTGGGAAATCTAAAAATCAGCAAGACACAGGCACCCCAAACTTTAGGGCTGCTCTGTTGACAAAAACCTCCCCTTCGTTACTCCTTAAATATCCCAGGAAAGAGAAAAATGGATAAAGAAGTTGTGGTCCTTATGTACAATGGAATATCACTCAGCCATGAAATCAACGTCATAAGGCTAGTAGCAGCATGATGAGTGGATTTAGGTACGACGATTCTAAATGAAATAAGTCACACAGAAAAAGACACTTATCATAAGATATCACTTATAGAGGGAATGTAAAAACCGCTACCCTTGAACTGAATTACAAAACGGAACAGAGTCACACGCTTAGAAAACACACTATGGCTGCTTAACGGGAAAGGTGAGGTGGGGTGATGCATAAAACAAGGGTTTCAAATTAGCTCAGATACCTTTCCATAAACGCAATATGTAATAGACAAGGCCTACTCCTTGCTCAGTGAATTGGACTCAACACCCCCTATTCACCACCCAAGAATATATCTGACTAGTAAGAATCTTAAAACCTATGTATTGATATCTCTCTGTAAGTGAGTCAAGTGGGTGTAAAGTGGCAGAAACACAGCAGTGAAAAGCAGCTAAACCCCATTATAAAAATCAATTACTTTTAAAAGCCCGTTAAACAGAGACAGTGAAAGAGAGAAATTCTTACAAAATTCGTTCAGGGGCTGTGATGCCACCTGGATTGACCATATCTAGACCCAGAGCTGATTGAGACATAAGGGTGGACACTCTTGGGGCTGAGAGGTTTGGTGAGGTTGGGTGAGGAAACACAGACCCTTTAAAGTAATACTGCGTGGTACCCATCCCATGGTTCCCAAATCTCCAGGTTCAAGGGCATCTTCCTACATCGAAAACATGCATGAGAAACCCAGAAGATGGTAAACCGTGTGATCGGGAAAGGTTTCCAAAACGCACCTCATTTCTCATCTCCTTCTGCTCGGGTTCGCCATTCCAGCCACTTTACTAGCAATCTCCCTCCTTGGAGAATCAGCACCTTTAACCTCCTGTTCCGTACAGGTTGCAATTTGTCCTGAGGACGAACGGGAAGAGGGGGAACCAATGAGAGACTAGCTCTAGGTGTTGGGACAGGCACAGGTCACTCTATTTTCCCATCAGGAAGAAGAATTAACCACAGGCTCAGCCTGCCGCCCGGGACCAGAATAGTGCCTGAAGCAATCCTGCGCTTTTGCGGCCAGCTCCCAAGAAAGCGAGTTGAAAAATGGAGCTCAGTGGCACTGCAATTCACAAACCTGCTGACTTATAAATGATAACTCTCGTCCCCAAATATACTGAGGGAAGGAAACGAAGAGGATTTGAAAGCAAGGCAGAATTGCAGGAAACAGATTTCAGGAGGGAGATTCGAATCGCCTTTAAAGCACAGGAAAAGGGGCAAAACCTCGACAATGATGCCCTTGGCCAAAAAGGGCGTATGCGTTTTTTCCTGAATATATTCAGGAAAAAACGCATACGCCCTTTTTGGCCAACCAAGCAACCTGGAAAGGCAAATCAGCGCTACAAAGAATTCTCGCTTCCCATCGGTCACAAGGGCCATGCTGAATAAAGTGTCAAAACCAGAAAGGCAGGACAGGCCATGGAGAAAGGGGAGCCTGGCTACGCTGATGGGCGGGATGTAAATTGCCAACAGCCACTCTGGAGAAATGTATTCTGTGTCCTGAAACGTCTAAAAAACTCAGCTTAGAGAGCAAAGGGCACTTCCACTCATGGGCGTATAAATTGGGAAATCTAAAAATCAGCAAGACACAGGCACCCCAAACTTTAGGGCTGCTCTGTTGACAAAAACCTCCCCTTCGTTACTCCTTAAATATCCCAGGAAAGAGAAAAATGGATAAAGAAGTTGTGGTCCTTATGTACAATGGAATATCACTCAGCCGTGAAATCAACGTCATAAGGCTAGTAGCAGCATGATGAGTGGATTTAGGTACGACGATTCTAAATGAAATAAGTCACACAGAAAAAGACACTTATCATAAGATATCACTTATAGAGGGAATGTAAAAACCGCTACCCTTGAACTGAATTACAAAACAGAACAGAGTCACACGTTTAGAAAACACACTATGGCTGCTTAACGGGAAAGGTGAGGTGGGGTGATGCATAAAACAAGGGTTTCAAATTAGCTCAGATACCTTTCCATAAACGCAATATGTAATAGACAAGGCCTACTCCTTGCTCAGTGAATTGGACTCAACACCCCCTATTCACCACCCAAGAATATATCTGACTAGTAAGCATCTTAAAACCTATGTATTGATATCTCTCTGAAAGTGAGTCAAGTGGGTGTAAAGTGGCAGAAACACAGCAGTGAAAAGCAGCTAAACCCCATTATAAAAATCAATTACTTTTAAAAACCCGTTAAACAGAGACAGTGAAAGAGAGAGAAATTCTTACAAAATTCGTTCAGGGGCTGTGATGCCACCTGGATTGACCATATCTAGACCCAGAGCTGATTGAGACATAAGGGTGGACACTCTTGTGGCTGAGAGGTTTGGTGAGGTTGGGTGAGAAAACACAGACCCTTTAAAGTAATACTGCGTGGTACCCATCCCATGGTTCCCAAATCTCCAGGTTCAAGGGCATCTTCCTACATCGAAAACATGCATGAGAAACCCAGAAGATGGTAAACCGTGTGATCGGGAAAGGTTTCCAAAACGCACCTCATTTCTCATCTCCTTGTGCTCGGGTTCGCCATTCCAGCCGCTTTACTAGCAATCTCCCTCCTTGGAGAATCAGCACCTTTAACCTCCTGTTCCGTACAGCTTGCAATTTGTCCTGAGGACGAACGGGAAGAGGGGGAACCAATGAGAGACTAGCTCTAGGTGTTGGGACAGGCACAGGTCACTCTATTTTCCCATCAGGAAGAAGAATTAACCACAGGCTCAGCCTGCCGCCCGGGACCAGAATAGTGCCTGAAGCAATCCTGCGCTTTTGCGGCCAGCTCCCAAGAAAGCGAGTTGAAAAATGGAGCTCAGGGGCACTGCAATTCACAAACCTGCAGACTTATAAATGATAACTCTCGTCCACAAATATATTGAGGGAAGGTAACGAAGAGGATTTGAAAGCAAGGCAGAATTGCAGGAAACGGGTTTCAGGAGGGAGATTCGCATCGCCTTTAAAGCACAGGAAAAGCGGCAAAACCTCGACAATGATGCCCTTGGCCAAAAAGGGCGTATGCGTTTTTTCCTGAATATATTCAGGAAAAAACGCATACGCCCTTTTTGGCCAACCAAGCAACCTGGAAAGGCAAATCAGAGCTACAAAGAAGTCTCGCTTCCCATTGGTCAAAAGGGCCATGCTGAATAAAGTGTCAAAACCAGAAAGGTAGGACAGGCCATGGAGAAACGGGAGCCTGGCTACGCTGGTGGGCGGGATGTAAATTGCCAACAGCCACTCTGGAGAAGTGTACTGTGTGTCCTGAAACGTCTAAAAAACTCAGCTTAGAGAGCATAGGGCACTTCCACTCATGGGCGTATAAATTGGGAAAACTAAAATTTAGCAAGACACAGGCACCCCAAAGTTTCAGGCTGCTCTGTTGACAAGAACCTCCACTTCGTTACACCTTAAATATCCCAGGATAGAGAAAAATGGATAAAGAAGTTGTGGTCCTTATGTACAATGGAATATCACTCAGCCATGAAATCAACGTCATAAGGCTAGTAGCAGCATGATGAGTGGATTTAGGTACGACGAATCTAAGTGAAATAAGTCACACAGAAAAAGACACTTATCATAAGATATCACTTATAGAGGGAATGTAAAAACCGCTACCCTTGAACTGAATTACAAAACAGAACAGAGTCACACGTTTAGAAAACACACTATGGCTGCTTAACGGGAAAGGTGAGGTGGGGTGATGCATAAAACAAGGGTTTCAAATTAGCTCAGATACCTTTCCATAAACGCAATATGTAATAGACAAGGCCTACTCCTTGCTCAGTGAATTGGACTCAACACCCCCTATTCACCACCCAAGAATATATCTGACTAGTAAGAATCTTAAAACCTATGTATTGATATCTCTCTGTAAGTGAGTCAAGTGGGTGTAAAGTGGCAGAAACACAGCAGTGAAAAGCAGCTAAACCCCATTATAAAAATCAATTACTTTTAAAAACCCGTTAAACAGAGACAGTGAAAGAGAGAGAAATTCTTACAAAATTCGTTCAGGGGCTGTGATGCCACCTGGATTGACCATATCTAGACCCAGAGCTGATTGAGACATAAGGGTGGACACTCTTGGGGCTGAGAGGTTTGGTGAGGTTGGGTGAGGAAACACAGACCCTTTAAAGTAATACTGCGTGGTACCCATCCCATGGTTCCCAAATCACCAGGTTCAAGGGCATCTTCCTACATCGAAAACATGCATGAGAAACCCAGAAGATGTTAAACCGTGTGATCGGGAAAGGTTTCCAAAACGCATCTCATTTCTCATCTCCTTGTGCTCGGGTTCGCCATTCCAGCCGCTTTACTAGCAATCTCCCTCCTTGGAGAATCAGCACCTTTAACCTCCTGTTCCGTACAGGTTGCAATTTGTCCTGAGGACGAATGGGAAGAGGGGGAACCAATGAGAGACTAGCTCTAGGTGTTGGGACAGGCACAGGTCACTCTATTTTCCCATCAGGAAGAAGAATTAACCACAGGCTCAGCCTGCCGCCCGGGACCAGAATAGTGCCTGAAGCAATCCTGCGCTTTTGCGGCCAGCTCCCAAGAAAGCGAGTTGAAAAATGGAGCTCAGGGGCACTGCAATTCACAAACCTGCAGACTTATAAATGATAACTCTCGTCCACAAATATATTGAGGGAAGGTAACGAAGAGGATTTGAAAGCAAGGCAGAATTGCAGGAAACGGGTTTCAGGAGGGAGATTAGCATCGCCTTTAAAGCACAGGAAAAGCGGCAAAACCTCGACAATGATGCCCTTGGCCAAAAAGGGCGTATGCGTTTTTTCCTGAATATATTCAGGAAAAAACGCATACGCCCTTTTTGGCCAACCAAGCAACCTGGAAAGGCAAATCAGAGCTACAAAGAAGTCTCGCTTCCCATTGGTCAAAAGGGCCATGCTGAATAAAGTGTCAAAACCAGAAAGGTAGGACAGGCCATGGAGAAACGGGAGCCTGGCTACGCTGGTGGGCGGGATGTAAATTGCCAACAGCCACTCTGGAGAAGTGTACTGTGTGTCCTGAAACGTCTAAAAAACTCAGCTTAGAGAGCATAGGGCACTTCCACTCATGGGCGTATAAATTGGGAAAACTAAAATTTAGCAAGACACAGGCACCCCAAAGTTTCAGGCTGCTCTGTTGACAAGAACCTCCACTTCGTTACACCTTAAATATCCCAGGATAGAGAAAAATGGATAAAGAAGTTGTGGTCCTTATGTACAATGGAATATCACTCAGCCATGAAATCAACGTCATAAGGCTAGTAGCAGCATGATGAGTGGATTTAGGTACGACGAACCTAAGTGAAATAAGTCACACAGAAAAAGACACTTATCATAAGATATCACTTATAGAGGGAATGTAAAAACCGCTACCCTTGAACTGAATTACAAAACAGAACAGAGTCACACGTTTAGAAAACACACTATGGCTGCTTAACGGGAAAGGTGAGGTGGGGTGATGCATAAAACAAGGGTTTCAAATTAGCTCAGATACCTTTCCATAAACGCAATATGTAATAGACAAGGCCTACTCCTTGCTCAGTGAATTGGACTCAACACCCCCTATTCACCACCCAAGAATATATCTGACTAGTAAGAATCTTAAAACCTATGTATTGATATCTCTCTGTAAGTGAGTCAAGTGGGTGTAAAGTGGCAGAAACACAGCAGTGAAAAGCAGCTAAACCCCATTATAAAAATCAATTACTTTTAAAAACCCGTTAAACAGAGACAGTGAAAGAGAGAGAAATTCTTACAAAATTCGTTCAGGGGCTGTGATGCCACCTGGATTGACCATATCTAGACCCAGAGCTGATTGAGACATAAGGGTGGACACTCTTGGGGCTGAGAGGTTTGGTGAGGTTGGGTGAGGAAACACAGACCCTTTAAAGTAATACTGCGTGGTACCCATCCCATGGTTCCCAAATCTCCAGGTTAAAGGGCATCTTCCTACATCGAAAACATGCATGAGAAACCCAGAAGATGTTAAACCGTGTGATCGGGAAAGGTTTCCAAAACGCACCTCATTTCTCATCTCCTTGTGCTCGGGTTCGCCATTCCAGCCGCTTTACTAGCAATCTCCCTCCTTGGAGAATCAGCACCTTTAACCTCCTGTTCCGTACAGGTTGCAATTTGTCCTGAGGACGAACGGGAAGAGGGGGAACCAATGAGAGACTAGCTCTAGGTGTTGGGACAGGCACAGGTCACTCTATTTTCCCATCAGGAAGAAGAATTAACCACAGGCTCAGCCTGCCGCCCGGGACCAGAATAGTGCCTGAAGCAATCCTGCGCTTTTGCGGCCAGCTCCCAAGAAAGCGAGTTGAAAAATGGAGCTCAGGGGCACTGCAATTCACAAACCTGCAGACTTATAAATGATAACTCTCGTCCACAAATATATTGAGGGAAGGTAACGAAGAGGATTTGAAAGCAAGGCAGAATTGCAGGAAACGGGTTTCAGGAGGGAGATTCGCATCGCCTTTAAAGCACAGGAAAAGCGGCAAAACCTCGACAATGATGCCCTTGGCCAAAAAGGGCGTATGCGTTTTTTCCTGAATATATTCAGGAAAAAACGCATACGCCCTTTTTGGCCAACCAAGCAACCTGGAAAGGCAAATCAGCGCTACAAAGAATTCTCGCTTCCCATCGGTCACAAGGGCCATGCTGAATAAAGTGTCAAAACCAGAAAGGCAGGACAGGCCATGGAGAAAGGGGAGCCTGGCTACGCTGATGGGCGGGATGTAAATTGCCAACAGCCACTCTGGAGAAATGTATTCTGTGTCCTGAAACGTCTAAAAAACTCAGCTTAGAGAGCAAAGGGCACTTCCACTCATGGGCGTATAAATTGGGAAATCTAAAAATCAGCAAGACACAGGCACCCCAAACTTTAGGGCTGCTCTGTTGACAAGAACCTCCCCTTCGTTACTCCTTAAATATCCCAGGAAAGAGAAAAATGGATAAAGAAGTTGTGGTCCTTATGTACAATGGAATATCACTCAGCCGTGAAATCAACGTCATAAGGCTAGTAGCAGCATGATGAGTGGATTTAGGTACGACGATTCTAAATGAAATAAGTCACACAGAAAAAGACACTTATCATAAGATATCACTTATAGAGGGAATGTAAAAACCGCTACCCTTGAACTGAATTACAAAACAGAACAGAGTCACACGTTTAGAAAACACACTATGGCTGCTTAACGGGAAAGGTGAGGTGGGGTGATGCATAAAACAAGGGTTTCAAATTAGCTCAGATACCTTTCCATAAACGCAATATGTAATAGACAAGGCCTACTCCTTGCTCAGTGAATTGGACTCAACACCCCCTATTCACCACCCAAGAATATATCTGACTAGTAAGAATCTTAAAACCTATGTATTGATATCTCTCTGTAAGTGAGTCAAGTGGGTGTAAAGTGGCAGAAACACAGCAGTGAAAAGCAGCTAAACCCCATTATAAAAATCAATTACTTTTAAAAACCCGTTAAACAGAGACAGTGAAAGAGAGAAATTCTTACAAAATTCGTTCAGGGGCTGTGATGCCACCTGGATTGACCATATCTAGACCCAGAGCTGATTGAGACATAAGGGTGGACACTCTTGGGGCTGAGAGGTTTGGTGAGGTTGGGTGAGGAAACACAGACCCTTTAAAGTAATATTGCGTGGTACCCATCCCATGGTTCCCAAATCTCCAGGTTCAAGGGCATCTTCCTACATCGAAAACATGCATGAGAAACCCAGAAGATGGTAAACCGTGTGATCGGGAAAGGTTTCCAAAACGCACCTCATTTCTCATCTCCTTGTGCTCGGGTTCGCCATTCCAGCCGCTTTACTAGCAATCTCCCTCCTTGGAGAATCAGCACCTTTAACCTCCTGTTCCGTACAGGTTGCAATTTGTCCTGAGGACGAACGGGAAGAGGGGGAACCAATGAGAGACTAGCTCTAGGTGTTGGGACAGGCACAGGTCACTCTATTTTCCCATCAGGAAGAAGAATTAACCACAGGCTCAGCCTGCCGCCCGGGACCAGAATAGTGCCTGAAGCAATCCTGCGCTTTTGCGGCCAGCTCCCAAGAAAGCGAGTTGAAAAATGGAGCTCAGGGGCACTGCAATTCACAAACCTGCAGACTTATAAATGATAACTCTCGTCCACAAATATATTGAGGGAAGGTAACGAAGAGGATTTGAAAGCAAGGCAGAATTGCAGGAAACGGGTTTCAGGAGGGAGATTCGCATCGCCTTTAAAGCACAGGAAAAGCGGCAAAACCTCGACAATGATGCCCTTGGCCAAAAAGGGCGTATGCGTCTTTTCCTGAATATATTCAGGAAAAAACGCATACGCCCTTTTTGGCCAACCAAGCAACCTGGAAAGGCAAATCAGAGCTACAAAGAAGTCTCGCTTCCCATTGGTCAAAAGGGCCATGCTGAATAAAGTGTCAAAACCAGAAAGGTAGGACAGGCCATGGAGAAACGGGAGCCTGGCTACGCTGGTGGGCGGGATGTAAATTGCCAACAGCCACTCTGGAGAAGTGTACTGTGTGTCCTGAAACGTCTAAAAAACTCAGCTTAGAGAGCATAGGGCACTTCCACTCATGGGCGTATAAATTGGGAAAACTAAAATTTAGCAAGACACAGGCACCCCAAAGTTTCAGGCTGCTCTGTTGACAAGAACCTCCACTTCGTTACACCTTAAATATCCCAGGATAGAGAAAAATGGATAAAGAAGTTGTGGTCCTTATGTACAATGGAATATCACTCAGCCATGAAATCAACGTCATAAGGCTAGTAGCAGCATGATGAGTGGATTTAGGTACGACGAACCTAAGTGAAATAAGTCACACAGAAAAAGACACTTATCATAAGATATCACTTATAGAGGGAATGTAAAAACCGCTACCCTTGAACTGAATTACAAAACAGAACAGAGTCACACGTTTAGAAAACACACTATGGCTGCTTAACGGGAAAGGTGAGGTGGGGTGATGCATAAAACAAGGGTTTCAAATTAGCTCAGATACCTTTCCATAAACGCAATATGTAATAGACAAGGCCTACTCCTTGCTCAGTGAATTGGACTCAACACCCCCTATTCACCACCCAAGAATATATCTGACTAGTAAGAATCTTAAAACCTATGTATTGATATCTCTCTGTAAGTGAGTCAAGTGGGTGTAAAGTGGCAGAAACACAGCAGTGAAAAGCAGCTAAACCCCATTATAAAAATCAATTACTTTTAAAAACCCGTTAAACAGAGACAGTGAAAGAGAGAGAAATTCTTACAAAATTCGTTCAGGGGCTGTGATGCCACCTGGATTGACCATATCTAGACCCAGAGCTGATTGAGACATAAGGGTGGACACTCTTGGGGCTGAGAGGTTTGGTGAGGTTGGGTGAGGAAACACAGACCCTTTAAAGTAATACTGCGTGGTACCCATCCCATGGTTCCCAAATCTCCAGGTTCAAGGGCATCTTCCTACATCGAAAACATGCATGAGAAACCCAGAAGATGTTAAACCGTGTGATCGGGAAAGGTTTCCAAAACGCACCTCATTTCTCATCTCCTTGTGCTCGGGTTCGCCATTCCAGCCGCTTTACTAGCAATCTCCCTCCTTGGAGAATCAGCACCTTTAACCTCCTGTTCCGTACAGGTTGCAATTTGTCCTGAGGACGAACGGGAAGAGGGGGAACCAATGAGAGACTAGCTCTAGGTGTTGGGACAGGCACAGGTCACTCTATTTTCCCATCAGGAAGAAGAATTAACCACAGGCTCAGCCTGCCGCCCGGGACCAGAATAGTGCCTGAAGCAATCCTGCGCTTTTGCGGCCAGCTCCCAAGAAAGCGAGTTGAAAAATGGAGCTCAGGGGCACTGCAATTCACAAACCTGCAGACTTATAAATGATAACTCTCGTCCACAAATATATTGAGGGAAGGTAACGAAGAGGATTTGAAAGCAAGGCAGAATTGCAGGAAACGGGTTTCAGGAGGGAGATTCGCATCGCCTTTAAAGCACAGGAAAAGCGGCAAAACCTCGACAATGATGCCCTTGGCCAAAAAGGGCGTATGCGTTTTTTCCTGAATATATTCAGGAAAAAACGCATACGCCCTTTTTGGCCAACCAAGCAACCTGGAAAGGCAAATCAGCGCTACAAAGAAGTCTCGCTTCCCATCGGTCAAAAGGGCCATGCTGAATAAAGTGTCAAAACCAGAAAGGTAGGACAGGCCATGGAGAAACGGGAGCCTGGCTACGCTGGTGGGCGGGATGTAAATTGCCAACAGCCACTCTGGAGAAGTGTACTGTGTGTCCTGAAACGTCTAAAAAACTCAGCTTAGAGAGCATAGGGCACTTCCACTCATGGGCGTATAAATTGGGAAAACTAAAATTTAGCAAGACACAGGCACCCCAAAGTTTCAGGCTGCTCTGTTGACAAGAACCTCCACTTCGTTACACCTTAAATATCCCAGGATAGAGAAAAATGGATAAAGAAGTTGTGGTCCTTATGTACAATGGAATATCACTCAGCCATGAAATCAACGTCATAAGGCTAGTAGCAGCATGATGAGTGGATTTAGGTACGACGAATCTAAGTGAAATAAGTCACACAGAAAAAGACACTTATCATAAGATATCACTTATAGAGGGAATGTAAAAACCGCTACCCTTGAACTGAATTACAAAACAGAACAGAGTCACACGTTTAGAAAACACACTATGGCTGCTTAACGGGAAAGGTGAGGTGGGGTGATGCATAAAACAAGGGTTTCAAATTAGCTCAAATACCTTTCCATAAACGCAATATGTAATAGACAAGGCCTACTCCTTGCTCAGTGAATTGGACTCAACACCCCCTATTCACCACCCAAGAATATATCTGACTAGTAAGAATCTTAAAACCTATGTATTGATATCTCTCTGTAAGTGAGTCAAGTGGGTGTAAAGTGGCAGAAACACAGCAGTGAAAAGCAGCTAAACCCCATTATAAAAATCAATTACTTTTAAAAACCCGTTAAACAGAGACAGTGAAAGAGAGAGAAATTCTTACAAAATTCGTTCAGGGGCTGTGATGCCACCTGGATTGACCATATCTAGACCCAGAGCTGATTGAGACATAAGGGTGGACACTCTTGGGGCTGAGAGGTTTGGTGAGGTTGGGTGAGGAAACACAGACCCTTTAAAGTAATACTGCGTGGTACCCATCCCATGGTTCCCAAATCTCCAGGTTCAAGGGCATCTTCCTACATCGAAAACATGCATGAGAAACCCAGAAGATGTTAAAACGTGTGATCGGGAAAGGTTTCCAAAACGCACCTCATTTCTCATCTCCTTGTGCTCGGGTTCGCCATTCCAGCCGCTTTACTAGCAATCTCCCTCCTTGGAGAATCAGCACCTTTAACCTCCTGTTCCGTACAGGTTGCAATTTGTCCTGAGGACGAACGGGAAGAGGGGGAACCAATGAGAGACTAGCTCTAGGTGTTGGGACAGGCACAGGTCACTCTATTTTCCCATCAGGAAGAAGAATTAACCACAGGCTCAGCCTGCCGCCCGGGACCAGAATAGTGCCTGAAGCAATCCTGCGCTTTTGCGGCCAGCTCCCAAGAAAGCGAGTTGAAAAATGGAGCTCAGGGGCACTGCAATTCACAAACCTGCAGACTTATAAATGATAACTCTCGTCCACAAATATATTGAGGGAAGGTAACGAAGAGGATTTGAAAGCAAGGCAGAATTGCAGGAAACGGGTTTCAGGAGGGAGATTCGCATCGCCTTTAAAGCACAGGAAAAGCGGCAAAACCTCGACAATGATGCCCTTGGCCAAAAAGGGCGTATGCGTTTTTTCCTGAATATATTCAGGAAAAAACGCATACGCCCTTTTTGGCCAACCAAGCAACCTGGAAAGGCAAATCAGCGCTACAAAGAAGTCTCGCTTCCCATCGGTCAAAAGGGCCATGCTGAATAAAGTGTCAAAACCAGAAAGGCAGGACAGGCCATGGAGAAACGGGAGCCTGGCTACGCTGATGGGCGGGATGTAAATTGCCAACAGCCACTCTGGAGAAATGTATTCTGTGTCCTGAAACGTCTAAAAAACTCAGCTTAGAGAGCAAAGGGCACTTCCACTCATGGGCGTATAAATTGGGAAATCTAAAAATCAGCAAGACACAGGCACCCCAAACTTTAGGGCTGCTCTGTTGACAAAAACCTCCCCTTCGTTACTCCTTAAATGTCCCAGGAAAGAGAAAAATGGATAAAGAAGTTGTGGTCCTTATGTACAATGGAATATCACTCAGCCATGAAATCAACGTCATAAGGCTAGTAGCAGCATGATGAGTGGATTTAGGTACGACGATTCTAAATGAAATAAGTCACACAGAAAAAGACACTTATCATAAGATATCACTTATAGAGGGAATGTAAAAACCGCTACCCTTGAACTGAATTACAAAACAGAACAGAGTCACACGCTTAGAAAACACACTATGGCTGCTTAACGGGAAAGGTGAGGTGGGGTGATGCATAAAACAAGGGTTTCAAATTAGCTCAGATACCTTTCCATAAACGCAATATGTAATAGACAAGGCCTACTCCTTGCTCAGTGAATTGGACTCAACACCCCCTATTCACCACCCAAGAATATATCTGACTAGTAAGAATCTTAAAACCTATGTATTGATATCTCTCTGTAAGTGAGTCAAGTGGGTGTAAAGTGGCAGAAACACAGCAGTGAAAAGCAGCTAAACCCCATTATAAAAATCAATTAGTTTTAAAAACCCGTTAAACAGAGACAGTGAAAGAGAGAAATTCTTACAAAATTCGTTCAGGGGCTGTGATGCCACCTGGATTGACCATATCTAGACCCAGAGCTGATTGAGACATAAGGGTGGACACTCTTGGGGCTGAGAGGTTTGGTGAGGTTGGGTGAGGAAACACAGACCCTTTAAAGTAATACTGCGTGGTACCCATCCCATGGTTCCCAAATCTCCAGGTTCAAGGGCATCTTCATACATCGAAAACATGCATGAGAAACCCAGAAGATGGTAAACCGTGTGATCGGGAAAGGTTTCCAAAACGCACCTCATTTCTCATCTCCTTGTGCTCGGGTTCGCCATTCCAGCCGCTTTACTAGCAATCTCCCTCCTTGGAGAATCAGCACCTTTAACCTCCTGTTCCGTACAGGTTGCAATTTGTCCTGAGGACGAACGGGAAGAGGGGGAACCAATGAGAGACTAGCTCTAGGTGTTGGGACAGGCACAGGTCACTCTATTTTCCCATCAGGAAGAAGAATTAACCACAGGCTCAGCCTGCCGCCCGAGACCAGAATAGTGCCTGAAGCAATCCTGCGCTTTTGCGGCCAGCTCCCAAGAAAGCGAGTTGAAAAATGGAGCTCAGGGGCACTGCAATTCACAAACCTGCAGACTTATAAATGATAACTCTCGTCCACAAATATATTGAGGGAAGGTAACGAAGAGGATTTGAAAGCAAGGCAGAATTGCAGGAAACGGGTTTCAGGAGGGAGATTCGCATCGCCTTTAAAGCACAGGAAAAGCGGCAAAACCTCGACAATGATGCCCTTGGCCAAAAAGGGCGTATGCGTTTTTTCCTGAATATATTCAGGAAAAAACGCATACGCCCTTTTTGGCCAACCAAGCAACCTGGAAAGGCAAATCAGAGCTACAAAGAAGTCTCGCTTCCCATTGGTCAAAAGGGCCATGCTGAATAAAGTGTCAAAACCAGAAAGGTAGGACAGGCCATGGAGAAACGGGAGCCTGGCTACGCTGGTGGGCGGGATGTAAATTGCCAACAGCCACTCTGGAGAAGTGTACTGTGTGTCCTGAAACGTCTAAAAAACTCAACTTAGAGAGCATAGGGCACTTCCACTCATGGGCGTATAAATTGGGAAAACTAAAATTTAGCAAGACACAGGCACCCCAAAGTTTCAGGCTGCTCTGTTGACAAGAACCTCCACTTCGTTACACCTTAAATATCCCAGGATAGAGAAAAATGGATAAAGAAGTTGTGGTCCTTATGTACAATGGAATATCACTCAGCCATGAAATCAACGTCATAAGGCTAGTAGCAGCATGATGAGTGGATTTAGGTACGACGAACCTAAGTGAAATAAGTCACACAGAAAAAGACACTTATCATAAGATATCACTTATAGAGGGAATGTAAAAACCGCTACCCTTGAACTGAATTACAAAACAGAACAGAGTCACACGTTTAGAAAACACACTATGGCTGCTTAACGGGAAAGGTGAGGTGGGGTGATGCATAAAACAAGGGTTTCAAATTAGCTCAGATACCTTTCCATAAACGCAATATGTAATAGACAAGGCCTACTCCTTGCTCAGTGAATTGGACTCAACACCCCCTATTCACCACCCAAGAATATATCTGACTAGTAAGAATCTTAAAACCTATGTATTGATATCTCTCTGTAAGTGAGTCAAGTGGGTGTAAAGTGGCAGAAACACAGCAGTGAAAAGCAGCTAAACCCCATTATAAAAATCAATTACTTTTAAAAACCCGTTAAACAGAGACAGTGAAAGAGAGAGAAATTCTTACAAAATTCGTTCAGGGGCTGTGATGCCACCTGGATTGACCATATCTAGACCCAGAGCTGATTGAGACATAAGGGTGGACACTCTTGGGGCTGAGAGGTTTGGTGAGGTTGGGTGAGGAAACACAGACCCTTTAAAGTAATACTGCGTGGTACCCATCCCATGGTTCCCAAATCTCCAGGTTCAAGGGCATCTTCCTACATCGAAAACATGCATGAGAAACCCAGAAGATGTTAAACCGTGTGATCGGGAAAGGTTTCCAAAACGCACCTCATTTCTCATCTCCTTGTGCTCGGGTTCGCCATTCCAGCCGCTTTACTAGCAATCTCCCTCCTTGGAGAATCAGCACCTTTAACCTCCTGTTCCGTACAGGTTGCAATTTGTCCTGAGGACGAACGGGAAGAGGGGGAACCAATGAGAGACTAGCTCTAGGTGTTGGGACAGGCACAGGTCACTCTATTTTCCCATCAGGAAGAAGAATTAACCACAGGCTCAGCCTGCCGCCCGGGACCAGAATAGTGCCTGAAGCAATCCTGCGCTTTTGCGGCCAGCTCCCAAGAAAGCGAGTTGAAAAATGGAGCTCAGGGGCACTGCAATTCACAAACCTGCAGACTTATAAATGATAACTCTCGTCCACAAATATATTGAGGGAAGGTAACGAAGAGGATTTGAAAGCAAGGCAGAATTGCAGGAAACGGGTTTCAGGAGGGAGATTCGCATCGCCTTTAAAGCACAGGAAAAGCGGCAAAACCTCGACAATGATGCCCTTGGCCAAAAAGGGCGTATGCGTTTTTTCCTGAATATATTCAGGAAAAAACGCATACGCCCTTTTTGGCCAACCAAGCAACCTGGAAAGGCAAATCAGCGCTACAAAGAAGTCTCGCTTCCCATCGGTCAAAAGGGCCATGCTGAATAAAGTGTCAAAACCAGAAAGGTAGGACAGGCCATGGAGAAACGGGAGCCTGGCTACGCTGGTGGGCGGGATGTAAATTGCCAACAGCCACTCTGGAGAAGTGTACTGTGTGTCCTGAAACGTCTAAAAAACTCAGCTTAGAGAGCATAGGGCACTTCCACTCATGGGCGTATAAATTGGGAAAACTAAAATTTAGCAAGACACAGGCACCCCAAAGTTTCAGGCTGCTCTGTTGACAAGAACCTCCACTTCGTTACACCTTAAATATCCCAGGATAGAGAAAAATGGATAAAGAAGTTGTGGTCCTTATGTACAATGGAATATCACTCAGCCATGAAATCAACGTCATAAGGCTAGTAGCAGCATGATGAGTGGATTTAGGTACGACGAATCTAAGTGAAATAAGTCACACAGAAAAAGACACTTATCATAAGATATCACTTATAGAGGGAATGTAAAAACCGCTACCCTTGAACTGAATTACAAAACAGAACAGAGTCACACGTTTAGAAAACACACTATGGCTGCTTAACGGGAAAGGTGAGGTGGGGTGATGCATAAAACAAGGGTTTCAAATTAGCTCAGATACCTTTCCATAAACGCAATATGTAATAGACAAGGCCTACTCCTTGCTCAGTGAATTGTACTCAACACCCCCTATTCACCACCCAAGAATATATCTGACTAGTAAGAATCTTAAAACCTATGTATTGATATCTCTCTGTAAGTGAGTCAAGTGGGTGTAAAGTGGCAGAAACACAGCAGTGAAAAGCAGCTAAACCCCATTATAAAAATCAATTACTTTTAAAAACCCGTTAAACAGAGACAGTGAAAGAGAGAGAAATTCTTACAAAATTCGTTCAGGGGCTGTGATGCCACCTGGATTGACCATATCTAGACCCAGAGCTGATTGAGACATAAGGGTGGACACTCTTGGGGCTGAGAGGTTTGGTGAGGTTGGGTGAGGAAACACAGACCCTTTAAAGTAATACTGCGTGGTACCCATCCCATGGTTCCCAAATCTCCAGGTTCAAGGGCATCTTCCTACATCGAAAACATGCATGAGAAACCCAGAAGATGTTAAACCGTGTGATCGGGAAAGGTTTCCAAAACGCACCTCATTTCTCATCTCCTTGTGCTCGGGTTCGCCATTCCAGCCGCTTTACTAGCAATCTCCCTCCTTGGAGAATCAGCACCTTTAACCTCCTGTTCCGTACAGGTTGCAATTTGTCCTGAGGACGAACGGGAAGAGGGGGAACCAATGAGAGACTAGCTCTAGGTGTTGGGACAGGCACAGGTCACTCTATTTTCCCATCAGGAAGAAGAATTAACCACAGGCTCAGCCTGCCGCCCGGGACCAGAATAGTGCCTGAAGCAATCCTGCGCTTTTGCGGCCAGCTCCCAAGAAAGCGAGTTGAAAAATGGAGCTCAGGGGCACTGCAATTCACAAACCTGCAGACTTATAAATGATAACTCTCGTCCACAAATATATTGAGGGAAGGTAACGAAGAGGATTTGAAAGCAAGGCAGAATTGCAGGAAACGGGTTTCAGGAGGGAGATTCGCATCGCCTTTAAAGCACAGGAAAAGCGGCAAAACCTCGACAATGATGCCCTTGGCCAAAAAGGGCGTATGCGTTTTTTCCTGAATATATTCAGGAAAAAACGCATACGCCCTTTTTGGCCAACCAAGCAACCTGGAAAGGCAAATCAGCGCTACAAAGAAGTCTCGCTTCCCATCGGTCAAAAGGGCCATGCTGAATAAAGTGTCAAAACCAGAAAGGCAGGACAGGCCATGGAGAAACGGGAGCCTGGCTACGCTGATGGGCGGGATGTAAATTGCCAACAGCCACTCTGGAGAAATGTATTCTGTGTCCTGAAACGTCTAAAAAACTCAGCTTAGAGAGCAAAGGGCACTTCCACTCATGGGCGTATAAATTGGGAAATCTAAAAATCAGCAAGACACAGGCACCCCAAACTTTAGGGCTGCTCTGTTGACAAAAACCTCCCCTTCGTTACTCCTTAAATGTCCCAGGAAAGAGAAAAATGGATAAAGAAGTTGTGGTCCTTATGTACAATGGAATATCACTCAGCCATGAAATCAACGTCATAAGGCTAGTAGCAGCATGATGAGTGGATTTAGGTACGACGATTCTAAATGAAATAAGTCACACAGAAAAAGACACTTATCATAAGATATCACTTATAGAGGGAATGTAAAAACCGCTACCCTTGAACTGAATTACAAAACAGAACAGAGTCACACGCTTAGAAAACACACTATGGCTGCTTAACGGGAAAGGTGAGGTGGGGTGATGCATAAAACAAGGGTTTCAAATTAGCTCAGATACCTTTCCATAAACGCAATATGTAATAGACAAGGCCTACTCCTTGCTCAGTGAATTGGACTCAACACCCCCTATTCACCACCCAAGAATATATCTGACTAGTAAGAATCTTAAAACCTATGTATTGATATCTCTCTGTAAGTGAGTCAAGTGGGTGTAAAGTGGCAGAAACACAGCAGTGAGAAGCAGCTAAACCCCATTATAAAAATCAATTAGTTTTAAAAACCCGTTAAACAGAGACAGTGAAAGAGAGAAATTCTTACAAAATTCGTTCAGGGGCTGTGATGCCACCTGGATTGACCATATCTAGACCCAGAGCTGATTGAGACATAAGGGTGGACACTCTTGGGGCTGAGAGGTTTGGTGAGGTTGGGTGAGGAAACACAGACCCTTTAAAGTAATACTGCGTGGTACCCATCCCATGGTTCCCAAATCTCCAGGTTCAAGGGCATCTTCATACATCGAAAACATGCATGAGAAACCCAGAAGATGGTAAACCGTGTGATCGGGAAAGGTTTCCAAAACGCACCTCATTTCTCATCTCCTTGTGCTCGGGTTCGCCATTCCAGCCGCTTTACTAGCAATCTCCCTCCTTGGAGAATCAGCACCTTTAACCTCCTGTTCCGTACAGGTTGCAATTTGTCCTGAGGACGAACGGGAAGAGGGGGAACCAATGAGAGACTAGCTCTAGGTGTTGGGACAGGCACAGGTCACTCTATTTTCCCATCAGGAAGAAGAATTAACCACAGGCTCAGCCTGCCGCCCGGGACCAGAATAGTGCCTGAAGCAATCCTGCGCTTTTGCGGCCAGCTCCCAAGAAAGCGAGTTGAAAAATGGAGCTCAGGGGCACTGCAATTCACAAACCTGCTGACTTATAAATGATAACTCTCGTCCCCAAATATATTGAGGGAAGGAAACGAAGAGGATTTGAAAGCAAGGCAGAATTGCAGGAAACAGATTTCAGGAGGGAGATTCGAATCGCCTTTAAAGCACAGGAAAAGCGGCAAAACCTCGACAATGATGCCCTTGGCCAAAAAGGGCGTATGCGTTTTTTCCTGAATATATTCAGGAAAAAACGCATACGCCCTTTTTGGCCAACCAAGCAACCTGGAAAGGCAAATCAGCGCTACAAAGAAGTCTCGCTTCCCATCGGTCAAAAGGGCCATGCTGAATAAAGTGTCAAAACCAGAAAGGTAGGACAGGCCATGGAGAAACGGGAGCCTGGCTACGCTGGTGGGCGGGATGTAAATTGCCAACAGCCACTCTGGAGAAGTGTACTGTGTGTCCTGAAACGTCTAAAAAACTCAGCTTAGAGAGCATAGGGCACTTCCACTCATGGGCGTATAAATTGGGAAAACTAAAATTTAGCAAGACACAGGCACCCCAAAGTTTCAGGCTGCTCTGTTGACAAGAACCTCCACTTCGTTACACCTTAAATATCCCAGGATAGAGAAAAATGGATAAAGAAGTTGTGGTCCTTATGTACAATGGAATATCACTCAGCCATGAAATCAACGTCATAAGGCTAGTAGCAGCATGATGAGTGGATTTAGGTACGACGAATCTAAGTGAAATAAGTCACACAGAAAATGACACTTATCATAAGATATCACTTATAGAGGGAATGTAAAAACCGCTACCCTTGAACTGAATTACAAAACAGAACAGAGTCACACGTTTAGAAAACACACTATGGCTGCTTAACGGGAAAGGTGAGGTGGGGTGATGCATAAAACAAGGGTTTCAAATTAGCTCAGATACCTTTCCATAAACGCAATATGTAATAGACAAGGCCTACTCCTTGCTCAGTGAATTGGACTCAACACCCCCTATTCACCACCCAAGAATATATCTGACTAGTAAGAATCTTAAAACCTATGTATTGATATCTCTCTGTAAGTGAGTCAAGTGGGTGTAAAGTGGCAGAAACACAGCAGTGAAAAGCAGCTAAACCCCATTATAAAAATCAATTACTTTTAAAAACTCGTTAAACAGAGACAGTGAAAGAGAGAGAAATTCTTACAAAATTCGTTCAGGGGCTGTGATGCCACCTGGATTGACCATATCTAGACCCAGAGCTGATTGAGACATAAGGGTGGACACTCTTGGGGCTGAGAGGTTTGGTGAGGTTGGGTGAGGAAACACAGACCCTTTAAAGTAATACTGCGTGGTACCCATCCCATGGTTCCCAAATCTCCAGGTTCAAGGGCATCTTCCTACATCGAAAACATGCATGAGAAACCCAGAAGATGTTAAACCGTGTGATCGGGAAAGGTTTCCAAAACGCACCTCATTTCTCATCTCCTTGTGCTCGGGTTCGCCATTCCAGCCGCTTTACTAGCAATCTCCCTCCTTGGAGAATCAGCACCTTTAACCTCCTGTTCCGTACAGGTTGCAATTTGTCCTGAGGACGAACGGGAAGAGGGGGAACCAATGAGAGACTAGCTCTAGGTGTTGGGACAGGCACAGGTCACTCTATTTTCCCATCAGGAAGAAGAATTAACCACAGGCTCAGCCTGCCGCCCGGGACCAGAATAGTGCCTGAAGCAATCCTGCGCTTTTGCGGCCAGCTCCCAAGAAAGCGAGTTGAAAAATGGAGCTCAGGGGCACTGCAATTCACAAACCTGCAGACTTATAAATGATAACTCTCGTCCACAAATATATTGAGGGAAGGTAACGAAGAGGATTTGAAAGCAAGGCAGAATTGCAGGAAACGGGTTTCAGGAGGGAGATTCGCATCGCCTTTAAAGCACAGGAAAAGCGGCAAAACCTCGACAATGATGCCCTTGGCCAAAAAGGGCGTATGCGTTTTTTCCTGAATATATTCAGGAAAAAACGCATACGCCCTTTTTGGCCAACCAAGCAACCTGGAAAGGCAAATCAGCGCTACAAAGAAGTCTCGCTTCCCATCGGTCAAAAGGGCCATGCTGAATAAAGTGTCAAAACCAGAAAGGCAGGACAGGCCATGGAGAAACGGGAGCCTGGCTACGCTGATGGGCGGGATGTAAATTGCCAACAGCCACTCTGGAGAAATGTATTCTGTGTCCTGAAACGTCTAAAAAACTCAGCTTAGAGAGCAAAGGGCACTTCCACTCATGGGCGTATAAATTGGGAAATCTAAAAATCAGCAAGACACAGGCACCCCAAACTTTAGGGCTGCTCTGTTGACAAAAACCTCCCCTTCGTTACTCCTTAAATGTCCCAGGAAAGAGAAAAATGGATAAAGAAGTTGTGGTCCTTATGTACAATGGAATATCACTCAGCCATGAAATCAACGTCATAAGGCTAGTAGCAGCATGATGAGTGGATTTAGGTACGACGATTCTAAATGAAATAAGTCACACAGAAAAAGACACTTATCATAAGATATCACTTATAGAGGGAATGTAAAAACCGCTACCCTTGAACTGAATTACAAAACAGAACAGAGTCACACGCTTAGAAAACACACTATGGCTGCTTAACGGGAAAGGTGAGGTGGGGTGATGCATAAAACAAGGGTTTCAAATTAGCTCAGATACCTTTCCATAAACGCAATATGTAATAGACAAGGCCTACTCCTTGCTCAGTGAATTGGACTCAACACCCCCTATTCACCACCCAAGAATATATCTGACTAGTAAGAATCTTAAAACCTATGTATTGATATCTCTCTGTAAGTGAGTCAAGTGGGTGTAAAGTGGCAGAAACACAGCAGTGAAAAGCAGCTAAACCCCATTATAAAAATCAATTAGTTTTAAAAACCCGTTAAACAGAGACAGTGAAAGAGAGAAATTCTTACAAAATTCGTTCAGGGGCTGTGATGCCACCTGGATTGACCATATCTAGACCCAGAGCTGATTGAGACATAAGGGTGGACACTCTTGGGGCTGAGAGGTTTGGTGAGGTTGGGTGAGGAAACACAGACCCTTTAAAGTAATACTGCGTGGTACCCATCCCATGGTTCCCAAATCTCCAGGTTCAAGGGCATCTTCATACATCGAAAACATGCATGAGAAACCCAGAAGATGGTAAACCGTGTGATCGGGAAAGGTTTCCAAAACGCACCTCATTTCTCATCTCCTTGTGCTCGGGTTCGCCATTCCAGCCGCTTTACTAGCAATCTCCCTCCTTGGAGAATCAGCACCTTTAACCTCCTGTTCCGTACAGGTTGCAATTTGTCCTGAGGACGAACGGGAAGAGGGGGAACCAATGAGAGACTAGCTCTAGGTGTTGGGACAGGCACAGGTCACTCTATTTTCCCATCAGGAAGAAGAATTAACCACAGGCTCAGCCTGCCGCCCGGGACCAGAATAGTGCCTGAAGCAATCCTGCGCTTTTGCGGCCAGCTCCCAAGAAAGCGAGTTGAAAAATGGAGCTCAGGGGCACTGCAATTCACAAACCTGCTGACTTATAAATGATAACTCTCGTCCCCAAATATATTGAGGGAAGGAAACGAAGAGGATTTGAAAGCAAGGCAGAATTGCAGGAAACAGATTTCAGGAGGGAGATTCGAATCGCCTTTAAAGCACAGGAAAAGCGGCAAAACCTCGACAATGATGCCCTTGGCCAAAAAGGGCGTATGCGTTTTTTCCTGAATATATTCAGGAAAAAACGCATACGCCCTTTTTGGCCAACCAAGCAACCTGGAAAGGCAAATCAGCGCTACAAAGAATTCTCGCTTCCCATCGGTCACAAGGGCCATGCTGAATAAAGTGTCAAAACCAGAAAGGCAGGACAGGCCATGGAGAAAGGGGAGCCTGGCTACGTTGATGGGCGGGATGTAAATTGCCAACAGCCACTCTGGAGAAATGTATTCTGTGTCCTGAAACGTCTAAAAAACTCAGCTTAGAGAGCAAAGGGCACTTCCACTCATGGGCGTATAAATTGGGAAATCTAAAAATCAGCAAGACACAGGCACCCCAAAATTTAGGGCTGCTCTGTTGACAAAAACCTCCACTTCGTTACTCCTTAAATATCCCAGGAAAGAGAAAAATGGATAAAGAAGTTGTGGTCCTTATGTACAATGGAATATCACTCAGCCGTGAAATCAACGTCATAAGGCTAGTAGCAGCATGATGAGTGGATTTAGGTACGACGAACCTAAGTGAAATAAGTCACACAGAAAAAGACACTTATCATAAGATATCACTTATAGAGGGAATGTAAAAACCGCTACCCTTGAACTGAATTACAAAACAGAACAGAGTCACACGTTTAGAAAACACACTATGGCTGCTTAACGGGAAAGGTGAGGTGGGGTGATGCATAAAACAAGGGTTTCAAATTAGCTCAGATACCTTTCCATAAACGCAATATGTAATAGACAAGGCCTACTCCTTGCTCAGTGAATTGGACTCAACACCCCCTATTCACCACCCAAGAATATATCTGACTAGTAAGAATCTTAAAACCTATGTATTGATATCTCTCTGTAAGTGAGTCAAGTGGGTGTAAAGTGGCAGAAACACAGCAGTGAAAAGCAGCTAAACCCCATTATAAAAATCAATTACTTTTAAAAACCCGTTAAACAGAGACAGTGAAAGAGAGAGAAATTCTTACAAAATTCGTTCAGGGGCTGTGATGCCACCTGGATTGACCATATCTAGACCCAGAGCTGATTGAGACATAAGGGTGGACACTCTTGGGGCTGAGAGGTTTGGTGAGGTTGGGTGAGGAAACACAGACCCTTTAAAGTAATACTGCGTGGTACCCATCCCATGGTTCCCAAATCTCCAGGTTCAAGGGCATCTTCCTACATCGAAAACATGCATGAGAAACCCAGAAGATGTTAAACCGTGTGATCGGGAAAGGTTTCCAAAACGCACCTCATTTCTCATCTCCTTGTGCTCGGGTTCGCCATTCCAGCCGCTTTACTAGCAATCTCCCTCCTTGGAGAATCAGCACCTTTAACCTCCTGTTCCGTACAGGTTGCAATTTGTCCTGAGGACGAACGGGAAGAGGGGGAACCAATGAGAGACTAGCTCTAGGTGTTGGGACAGGCACAGGTCACTCTATTTTCCCATCAGGAAGAAGAATTAACCACAGGCTCAGCCTGCCGCCCGGGACCAGAATAGTGCCTGAAGCAATCCTGCGCTTTTGCGGCCAGCTCCCAAGAAAGCGAGTTGAAAAATGGAGCTCAGGGGCACTGCAATTCACAAACCTGCAGACTTATAAATGATAACTCTCGTCCACAAATATATTGAGGGAAGGTAACGAAGAGGATTTGAAAGCAAGGCAGAATTGCAGGAAACGGGTTTCAGGAGGGAGATTCGCATCGCCTTTAAAGCACAGGAAAAGCGGCAAAACCTCGACAATGATGCCCTTGGCCAAAAAGGGCGTATGCGTTTTTTCCTGAATATATTCAGGAAAAAACGCATACGCCCTTTTTGGCCAACCAAGCAACCTGGAAAGGCAAATCAGCGCTACAAAGAAGTCTCGCTTCCCATCGGTCAAAAGGGCCATGCTGAATAAAGTGTCAAAACCAGAAAGGTAGGACAGGCCATGGAGAAACGGGAGCCTGGCTACGCTGGTGGGCGGGATGTAAATTGCCAACAGCCACTCTGGAGAAGTGTACTGTGTGTCCTGAAACGTCTAAAAAACTCAGCTTAGAGAGCATAGGGCACTTCCACTCATGGGCGTATAAATTGGGAAAACTAAAATTTAGCAAGACACAGGCACCCCAAAGTTTCAGGCTGCTCTGTTGACAAGAACCTCCACTTCGTTACACCTTAAATATCCCAGGATAGAGAAAAATGGATAAAGAAGTTGTGGTCCTTATGTACAATGGAATATCACTCAGCCATGAAATCAACGTCATAAGGCTAGTAGCAGCATGATGAGTGGATTTAGGTACGACGAATCTAAGTGAAATAAGTCACACAGAAAAAGACACTTATCATAAGATATCACTTATAGAGGGAATGTAAAAACCGCTACCCTTGAACTGAATTACAAAACAGAACAGAGTCACACGCTTAGAAAACACACTATGGCTGCTTAACGGGAAAGGTGAGGTGGGGTGATGCATAAAACAAGGGTTTCAAATTAGCTCAGATACCTTTCCATAAACGCAATATGTAATAGACAAGGCCTACTCCTTGCTCAGTGAATTGGACTCAACACCCCCTATTCACAACCCAAGAATATATCTGACTAGTAAGAATCTTAAAACCTATGTATTGATATCTCTCTGTAAGTGAGTCAAGTGGGTGTAAAGTGGCAGAAACACAGCAGTGAAAAGCAGCTAAACCCCATTATAAAAATCAATTAGTTTTAAAAACCCGTTAAACAGAGACAGTGAAAGAGAGAAATTCTTACAAAATTCGTTCAGGGGCTGTGATGCCACCTGGATTGACCATATCTAGACCCAGAGCTGATTGAGACATAAGGGTGGACACTCTTGGGGCTGAGAGGTTTGGTGAGGTTGGGTGAGGAAACACAGACCCTTTAAAGTAATACTGCGTGGTACCCATCCCATGGTTCCCAAATCTCCAGGTTCAAGGGCATCTTCCTACATCGAAAACATGCATGAGAAACCCAGAAGATGGTAAACCGTGTGATCGGGAAAGGTTTCCAAAACGCACCTCATTTCTCATCTCCTTGTGCTCGGGTTCGCCATTCCAGCCGCTTTACTAGCAATCTCCCTCCTTGGAGAATCAGCACCTTTAACCTCCTGTTCCGTACAGGTTGCAATTTGTCCTGAGGACGAACGGGAAGAGGGGGAACCAATGAGAGACTAGCTCTAGGTGTTGGGACAGGCACAGGTCACTCTATTTTCCCATCAGGAAGAAGAATTAACCACAGGCTCAGCCTGCCGCCCGGGACCAGAATAGTGCCTGAAGCAATCCTGCGCTTTTGCGGCCAGCTCCCAAGAAAGCGAGTTGAAAAATGGAGCTCAGGGGCACTGCAATTCACAAACCTGCAGACTTATAAATGATAACTCTCGTCCACAAATATATTGAGGGAAGGTAACGAAGAGGATTTGAAAGCAAGGCAGAATTGCAGGAAACGGGTTTCAGGAGGGAGATTCGCATCGCCTTTAAAGCACAGGAAAAGCGGCAAAACCTCGACAATGATGCCCTTGGCCAAAAAGGGCGTATGCGTTTTTTCCTGAATATATTCAGGAAAAAACGCATACGCCCTTTTTGGCCAACCAAGCAACCTGGAAAGGCAAATCAGCGCTACAAAGAAGTCTCGCTTCCCATCGGTCAAAAGGGCCATGCTGAATAAAGTGTCAAAACCAGAAAGGCAGGACAGGCCATGGAGAAACGGGAGCCTGGCTACGCTGATGGGCGGGATGTAAATTGCCAACAGCCACTCTGGAGAAATGTATTCTGTGTCCTGAAACGTCTAAAAAACTCAGCTTAGAGAGCAAAGGGCACTTCCACTCATGGGCGTATAAATTGGGAAATCTAAAAATCAGCAAGACACAGGCACCCCAAACTTTAGGGCTGCTCTGTTGACAAAAACCTCCCCTTCGTTACTCCTTAAATGTCCCAGGAAAGAGAAAAATGGATAAAGAAGTTGTGGTCCTTATGTACAATGGAATATCACTCAGCCATGAAATCAACGTCATAAGGCTAGTAGCAGCATGATGAGTGGATTTAGGTACGACGATTCTAAATGAAATAAGTCACACAGAAAAAGACACTTATCATAGGATATCACTTATAGAGGGAATGTAAAAACCGCTACCCTTGAACTGAATTACAAAACAGAACAGAGTCACACGCTTAGAAAACACACTATGGCTGCTTAACGGGAAAGGTGAGGTGGGGTGATGCATAAAACAAGGGTTTCAAATTAGCTCAGATACCTTTCCATAAACGCAATATGTAATAGACAAGGCCTACTCCTTGCTCAGTGAATTGGACTCAACACCCCCTATTCACCACCCAAGAATATATCTGACTAGTAAGAATCTTAAAACCTATGTATTGATATCTCTCTGTAAGTGAGTCAAGTGGGTGTAAAGTGGCAGAAACACAGCAGTGAAAAGCAGCTAAACCCCATTATAAAAATCAATTAGTTTTAAAAACCCGTTAAACAGAGACAGTGAAAGAGAGAAATTCTTACAAAATTCGTTCAGGGGCTGTGATGCCACCTGGATTGACCATATCTAGACCCAGAGCTGATTGAGACATAAGGGTGGACACTCTTGGGGCTGAGAGGTTTGGTGAGGTTGGGTGAGGAAACACAGACCCTTTAAAGTAATACTGCGTGGTACCCATCCCATGGTTCCCAAATCTCCAGGTTCAAGGGCATCTTCATACATCGAAAACATGCATGAGAAACCCAGAAGATGGTAAACCGTGTGATCGGGAAAGGTTTCCAAAACGCACCTCATTTCTCATCTCCTTGTGCTCGGGTTCGCCATTCCAGCCGCTTTACTAGCAATCTCCCTCCTTGGAGAATCAGCACCTTTAACCTCCTGTTCCGTACAGGTTGCAATTTGTCCTGAGGACGAACGGGAAGAGGGGGAACCAATGAGAGACTAGCTCTAGGTGTTGGGACAGGCACAGGTCACTCTATTTTCCCATCAGGAAGAAGAATTAACCACAGGCTCAGCCTGCCGCCCGGGACCAGAATAGTGCCTGAAGCAATCCTGCGCTTTTGCGGCCAGCTCCCAAGAAAGCGAGTTGAAAAATGGAGCTCAGGGGCACTGCAATTCACAAACCTGCTGACTTATAAATGATAACTCTCGTCCCCAAATATATTGAGGGAAGGAAACGAAGAGGATTTGAAAGCAAGGCAGAATTGCAGGAAACAGATTTCAGGAGGGAGATTCGAATCGCCTTTAAAGCACAGGAAAAGCGGCAAAACCTCGACAATGATGCCCTTGGCCAAAAAGGGCGTATGCGTTTTTTCCTGAATATATTCAGGAAAAAACGCATACGCCCTTTTTGGCCAACCAAGCAACCTGGAAAGGCAAATCAGCGCTACAAAGAATTCTCGCTTCCCATCGGTCACAAGGGCCATGCTGAATAAAGTGTCAAAACCAGAAAGGCAGGACAGGCCATGGAGAAAGGGGAGCCTGGCTACGCTGATGGGCGGGATGTAAATTGCCAACAGCCACTCTGGAGAAATGTATTCTGTGTCCTGAAACGTCTAAAAAACTCAGCTTAGAGAGCAAAGGGCACTTCCACTCATGGGCGTATAAATTGGGAAATCTAAAAATCAGCAAGACACAGGCACCCCAAACTTTAGGGCTGCTCTGTTGACAAAAACCTCCACTTCGTTACTCCTTAAATATCCCAGGAAAGAGAAAAATGGATAAAGAAGTTGTGGTCCTTATGTACAATGGAATATCACTCAGCCGTGAAATCAACGTCATAAGGCTAGTAGCAGCATGATGAGTGGATTTAGGTACGACGATTCTAAATGAAATAAGTCACACAGAAAAAGACACTTATCATAAGATATCACTTATAGAGGGAATGTAAAAACCGCTACCCTTGAACTGAATTACAAAACAGAACAGAGTCACACGTTTAGAAAACACACTATGGCTGCTTAACGGGAAAGGTGAGGTGGGGTGATGCATAAAACAAGGGTTTCAAATTAGCTCAGATACCTTTCCATAAACGCAATATGTAATAGACAAGGCCTACTCCTTGCTCAGTGAATTGGACTCAACACCCCCTATTCACCACCCAAGAATATATCTGACTAGTAAGAATCTTAAAACCTATGTATTGATATCTCTCTGTAAGTGAGTCAAGTGGGTGTAAAGTGGCAGAAACACAGCAGTGAAAAGCAGCTAAACCCCATTATAAAAATCAATTACTTTTAAAAACCCGTTAAACAGAGACAGTGAAAGAGAGAAATTCTTACAAAATTCGTTCAGGGGCTGTGATGCCACCTGGATTGACCATATCTAGACCCAGAGCTGATTGAGACATAAGGGTGGACACTCTTGGGGCTGAGAGGTTTGGTGAGGTTGGGTGAGGAAACACAGACCCTTTAAAGTAATACTGCGTGGTACCCATCCCATGGTTCCCAAATCTCCAGGTTCAAGGGCATCTTCATACATCGAAAACATGCATGAGAAACCCAGAAGATGGTAAACCGTGTGATCGGGAAAGGTTTCCAAAACGCACCTCATTTCTCATCTCCTTGTGCTCGGGTTCGCCATTCCAGCCGCTTTACTAGCAATCTCCCTCCTTGGAGAATCAGCACCTTTAACCTCCTGTTCCGTACAGGTTGCAATTTGTCCTGAGGACGAACGGGAAGAGGGGGAACCAATGAGAGACTAGCTCTAGGTGTTGGGACAGGCACAGGTCACTCTATTTTCCCATCAGGAAGAAGAATTAACCACAGGCTCAGCCTGCCGCCCGGGACCAGAATAGTGCCTGAAGCAATCCTGCGCTTTTGCGGCCAGCTCCCAAGAAAGCGAGTTGAAAAATGGAGCTCAGGGGCACTGCAATTCACAAACCTGCTGACTTATAAATGATAACTCTCGTCCCCAAATATATTGAGGGAAGGAAACGAAGAGGATTTGAAAGCAAGGCAGAATTGCAGGAAACAGATTTCAGGAGGGAGATTCGAATCGCCTTTAAAGCACAGGAAAAGCGGCAAAACCTCGACAATGATGCCCTTGGCCAAAAAGGGCGTATGCGTTTTTTCCTGAATATATTCAGGAAAAAACGCATACGCCCTTTTTGGCCAACCAAGCAACCTGGAAAGGCAAATCAGCGCTACAAAGAATTCTCGCTTCCCATCGGTCACAAGGGCCATGCTGAATAAAGTGTCAAAACCAGAAAGGCAGGACAGGCCATGGAGAAAGGGGAGCCTGGCTACGCTGATGGGCGGGATGTAAATTGCCAACAGCCACTCTGGAGAAATGTATTCTGTGTCCTGAAACGTCTAAAAAACTCAGCTTAGAGAGCAAAGGGCACTTCCACTCATGGGCGTATAAATTGGGAAATCTAAAAATCAGCAAGACACAGGCACCCCAAACTTTAGGGCTGCTCTGTTGACAAAAACCTCCACTTCGTTACTCCTTAAATATCCCAGGAAAGAGAAAAATGGATAAAGAAGTTGTGGTCCTTATGTACAATGGAATATCACTCAGCCGTGAAATCAACGTCATAAGGCTAGTAGCAGCATGATGAGTGGATTTAGGTACGACGATTCTAAATGAAATAAGTCACACAGAAAAAGACACTTATCATAAGATATCACTTATAGAGGGAATGTAAAAACCGCTACCCTTGAACTGAATTACAAAACAGAACAGAGTCACACGTTTAGAAAACACACTATGGCTGCTTAACGGGAAAGGTGAGGTGGGGTGATGCATAAAACAAGGGTTTCAAATTAGCTCAGATACCTTTCCATAAACGCAATATGTAATAGACAAGGCCTACTCCTTGCTCAGTGAATTGGACTCAACACCCCCTATTCACCACCCAAGAATATATCTGACTAGTAAGAATCTTAAAACCTATGTATTGATATCTCTCTGTAAGTGAGTCAAGTGGGTGTAAAGTGGCAGAAACACAGCAGTGAAAAGCAGCTAAACCCCATTATAAAAATCAATTACTTTTAAAAACCCGTTAAACAGAGACAGTGAAAGAGAGAAATTCTTACAAAATTCGTTCAGGGGCTGTGATGCCACCTGGATTGACCATATCTAGACCCAGAGCTGATTGAGACATAAGGGTGGACACTCTTGGGGCTGAGAGGTTTGGTGAGGTTGGGTGAGGAAACACAGACCCTTTAAAGTAATACTGCGTGGTACCCATCCCATGGTTCCCAAATCTCCAGGTTCAAGGGCATCTTCCTACATCGAAAACATGCATGAGAAACCCAGAAGATGTTAAACCGTGTGATCGGGAAAGGTTTCCAAAACGCACCTCATTTCTCATCTCCTTGTGCTCGGGTTCGCCATTCCAGCCGCTTTACTAGCAATCTCCCTCCTTGGAGAATCAGCACCTTTAACCTCCTGTTCCGTACAGGTTGCAATTTGTCCTGAGGACGAACGGGAAGAGGGGGAACCAATGAGAGACTAGCTCTAGGTGTTGGGACAGGCACAGGTCACTCTATTTTCCCATCAGGAAGAAGAATTAACCACAGGCTCAGCCTGCCGCCCGGGACCAGAATAGTGCCTGAAGCAATCCTGCGCTTTTGCGGCCAGCTCCCAAGAAAGCGAGTTGAAAAATGGAGCTCAGGGGCACTGCAATTCACAAACCTGCAGACTTATAAATGATAACTCTCGTCCACAAATATATTGAGGGAAGGTAACGAAGAGGATTTGAAAGCAAGGCAGAATTGCAGGAAACGGGTTTCAGGAGGGAGATTCGCATCGCCTTTAAAGCACAGGAAAAGCGGCAAAACCTCGACAATGATGCCCTTGGCCAAAAAGGGCGTATGCGTTTTTTCCTGAATATATTCAGGAAAAAACGCATACGCCCTTTTTGGCCAACCAAGCAACCTGGAAAGGCAAATCAGCGCTACAAAGAAGTCTCGCTTCCCATCGGTCAAAAGGGCCATGCTGAATAAAGTGTCAAAACCAGAAAGGCAGGACAGGCCATGGAGAAACGGGAGCCTGGCTACGCTGATGGGCGGGATGTAAATTGCCAACAGCCACTCTGGAGAAATGTATTCTGTGTCCTGAAACGTCTAAAAAACTCAGCTTAGAGAGCAAAGGGCACTTCCACTCATGGGCGTATAAATTGGGAAATCTAAAAATCAGCAAGACACAGGCACCCCAAACTTTAGGGCTGCTCTGTTGACAAAAACCTCCCCTTCGTTACTCCTTAAATGTCCCAGGAAAGAGAAAAATGGATAAAGAAGTTGTGGTCCTTATGTACAATGGAATATCACTCAGCCATGAAATCAACGTCATAAGGCTAGTAGCAGCATGATGAGTGGATTTAGGTACGATGATTCTAAATGAAATAAGTCACACAGAAAAAGACACTTATCATAAGATATCACTTATAGAGGGAATGTAAAAACCGCTACCCTTGAACTGAATTACAAAACAGAACAGAGTCACACGCTTAGAAAACACACTATGGCTGCTTAACGGGAAAGGTGAGGTGGGGTGATGCATAAAACAAGGGTTTCAAATTAGCTCAGATACCTTTCCATAAACGCAATATGTAATAGACAAGGCCTACTCCTTGCTCAGTGAATTGGACTCAACACCCCCTATTCACCACCCAAGAATATATCTGACTAGTAAGAATCTTAAAACCTATGTATTGATATCTCTCTGTAAGTGAGTCAAGTGGGTGTAAAGTGGCAGAAACACAGCAGTGAAAAGCAGCTAAACCCCATTATAAAAATCAATTAGTTTTAAAAACCCGTTAAACAGAGACAGTGAAAGAGAGAAATTCTTACAAAATTCGTTCAGGGGCTGTGATGCCACCTGGATTGACCATATCTAGACCCAGAGCTGATTGAGACATAAGGGTGGACACTCTTGGGGCTGAGAGGTTTGGTGAGGTTGGGTGAGGAAACACAGACCCTTTAAAGTAATACTGCGTGGTACCCATCCCATGGTTCCCAAATCTCCAGGTTCAAGGGCATCTTCCTACATCAAAAACATGCATGAGAAACCCAGAAGATGTTAAACCGTGTGATCGGGAAAGGTTTCCAAAACGCACCTCATTTCTCATCTCCTTGTGCTCGGGTTCGCCATTCCAGCCGCTTTACTAGCAATCTCCCTCCTTGGAGAATCAGCACCTTTAACCTCCTGTTCCGTACAGGTTGCAATTTGTCCTGAGGACGAACGGGAAGAGGGGGAACCAATGAGAGACTAGCTCTAGGTGTTGGGACAGGCACAGGTCACTCTATTTTCCCATCAGGAAGAAGAATTAACCACAGGCTCAGCCTGCCGCCCGGGACCAGAATAGTGCCTGAAGCAATCCTGCGCTTTTGCGGCCAGCTCCCAAGAAAGCGAGTTGAAAAATGGAGCTCAGGGGCACTGCAATTCACAAACCTGCAGACTTATAAATGATAACTCTCGTCCACAAATATATTGAGGGAAGGTAACGAAGAGGATTTGAAAGCAAGGCAGAATTGCAGGAAACGGGTTTCAGGAGGGAGATTCGCATCGCCTTTAAAGCACAGGAAAAGCGGCAAAACCTCGACAATGATGCCCTTGGCCAAAAAGGGCGTATGCGTTTTTTCCTGAATATATTCAGGAAAAAACGCATACGCCCTTTTTGGCCAACCAAGCAACCTGGAAAGGCAAATCAGCGCTACAAAGAAGTCTCGCTTCCCATCGGTCAAAAGGGCCATGCTGAATAAAGTGTCAAAACCAGAAAGGTAGGACAGGCCATGGAGAAACGGGAGCCTGGCTACGCTGGTGGGCGGGATGTAAATTGCCAACAGCCACTCTGGAGAAGTGTACTGTGTGTCCTGAAACGTCTAAAAAACTCAGCTTAGAGAGCATAGGGCACTTCCACTCATGGGCGTATAAATTGGGAAAACTAAAATTTAGCAAGACACAGGCACCAGAAAGTTTCAGGCTGCTCTGTTGACAAGAACCTCCACTTCGTTACACCTTAAATATCCCAGGATAGAGAAAAATGGATAAAGAAGTTGTGGTCCTTATGTACAATGGAATATCACTCAGCCATGAAATCAACGTCATAAGGCTAGTAGCAGCATGATGAGTGGATTTAGGTACGACGAATCTAAGTGAAATAAGTCACACAGAAAAAGACACTTATCATAAGATATCACTTATAGAGGGAATGTAAAAACCGCTACCCTTGAACTGAATTACAAAACAGAACAGAGTCACACGTTTAGAAAACACACTATGGCTGCTTAACGGGAAAGGTGAGGTGGGGTGATGCATAAAACAAGGGTTTCAAATTAGCTCAGATACCTTTCCATAAACGCAATATGTAATAGACAAGGCCTACTCCTTGCTCAGTGAATTGGACTCAACACCCCCTATTTACCACCCAAGAATATATCTGACTAGTAAGAATCTTAAAACCTATGTATTGATATCTCTCTGTAAGTGAGTCAAGTGGGTGTAAAGTGGCAGAAACACAGCAGTGAAAAGCAGCTAAACCCCATTATAAAAATCAATTACTTTTAAAAACCCGTTAAACAGAGACAGTGAAAGAGAGAGAAATTCTTACAAAATTCGTTCAGGGGCTGTGATGCCACCTGGATTGACCATATCTAGACCCAGAGCTGATTGAGACATAAGGGTGGACACTCTTGGGGCTGAGAGGTTTGGTGAGGTTGGGTGAGGAAACACAGACCCTTTAAAGTAATACTGCGTGGTACCCATCCCATGGTTCCCAAATCTCCAGGTTCAAGGGCATCTTCCTACATCGAAAACATGCATGAGAAACCCAGAAGATGTTAAACCGTGTGATCGGGAAAGGTTTCCAAAACGCACCTCATTTCTCATCTCCTTGTGCTCGGGTTCGCCATTCCAGCCGCTTTACTAGCAATCTCCCTCCTTGGAGAATCAGCACCTTTAACCTCCTGTTCCGTACAGGTTGCAATTTGTCCTGAGGACGAACGGGAAGAGGGGGAACCAATGAGAGACTAGCTCTAGGTGTTGGGACAGGCACAGGTCACTCTATTTTCCCATCAGGAAGAAGAATTAACCACAGGCTCAGCCTGCCGCCCGGGACCAGAATAGTGCCTGAAGCAATCCTGCGCTTTTGCGGCCAGCTCCCAAGAAAGCGAGTTGAAAAATGGAGCTCAGGGGCACTGCAATTCACAAACCTGCAGACTTATAAATGATAACTCTCGTCCACAAATATATTGAGGGAAGGTAACGAAGAGGATTTGAAAGCAAGGCAGAATTGCAGGAAACGGGTTTCAGGAGGGAGATTCGCATCGCCTTTAAAGCACAGGAAAAGCGGCAAAACCTCGACAATGATGCCCGTGGCCAAAAAGGGCGTATGCGTTTTTTCCTGAATATATTCAGGAAAAAACGCATACGCCCTTTTTGGCCAACCAAGCAACCTGGAAAGGCAAATCAGCGCTACAAAGAAGTCTCGCTTCCCATCGGTCAAAAGGGCCATGCTGAATAAAGTGTCAAAACCAGAAAGGCAGGACAGGCCATGGAGAAACGGGAGCCTGGCTACGCTGATGGGCGGGATGTAAATTGCCAACAGCCACTCTGGAGAAATGTATTCTGTGTCCTGAAACGTCTAAAAAACTCAGCTTAGAGAGCAAAGGGCACTTCCACTCATGGGCGTATAAATTGGGAAATCTAAAAATCAGCAAGACACAGGCACCCCAAACTTTAGGGCTGCTCTGTTGACAAAAACCTCCCCTTCGTTACTCCTTAAATGTCCCAGGAAAGAGAAAAATGGATAAAGAAGTTGTGGTCCTTATGTACAATGGAATATCACTCAGCCATGAAATCAACGTCATAAGGCTAGTAGCAGCATGATGAGTGGATTTAGGTACGACGATTCTAAATGAAATAAGTCACACAGAAAAAGACACTTATCATAAGATATCACTTATAGAGGGAATGTAAAAACCGCTACCCTTGAACTGAATTACAAAACAGAACAGAGTCACACGCTTAGAAAACACACTATGGCTGCTTAACGGGAAAGGTGAGGTGGGGTGATGCATAAAACAAGGGTTTCAAATTAGCTCAGATACCTTTCCATAAACGCAATATGTAATAGACAAGGCCTACTCCTTGCTCAGTGAATTGGACTCAACACCCCCTATTCACCACCCAAGAATATATCTGACTAGTAAGAATCTTAAAACCTATGTATTGATATCTCTCTGTAAGTGAGTCAAGTGGGTGTAAAGTGGCAGAAACACAGCAGTGAAAAGCAGCTAAACCCCATTATAAAAATCAATTACTTTTAAAAACCCGTTAAACAGAGACAGTGAAAGAGAGAGAAATTCTTACAAAATTCGTTCAGGGGCTGTGATGCCACCTGGATTGACCATATCTAGACCCAGAGCTGATTGAGACATAAGGGTGGACACTCTTGGGGCTGAGAGGTTTGGTGAGGTTGGGTGAGGAAACACAGACCCTTTAAAGTAATACTGCGTGGTACCCATCCCATGGTTCCCAAATCTCCAGGTTCAAGGGCATCTTCCTACATCGAAAACATGCATGAGAAACCCAGAAGATGGTAAACCGTGTGATCGGGAAAGGTTTCCAAAACGCACCTCATTTCTCATCTCCTTGTGCTCGGGTTCGCCATTCCAGCCGCTTTACTAGCAATCTTCCTCCTTGGAGAATCAGCACCTTTAACCTCCTGTTCCGTACAGGTTGCAATTTGTCCTGAGGACGAACGGGAAGAGGGGGAACCAATGAGAGACTAGCTCTAGGTGTTGGGACAGGCACAGGTCACTCTATTTTCCCATCAGGAAGAAGAATTAACCACAGGCTCAGCCTGCCGCCCGGGACCAGAATAGTGCCTGAAGCAATCCTGCGCTTTTGCGGCCAGCTCCCAAGAAAGCGAGTTGAAAAATGGAGCTCAGGGGCACTGCAATTCACAAACCTGCAGACTTATAAATGATAACTCTCGTCCACAAATATATTGAGGGAAGGTAACGAAGAGGATTTGAAAGCAAGGCAGAATTGCAGGAAACGGGTTTCAGGAGGGAGATTCGCATAGCCTTTAAAGCACAGGAAAAGCGGCAAAACTTCGACAATGATGCCCTTGGCCAAAAAGGGCGTATGCGTTTTTTCCTGAATATATTCAGGAAAAAACGCATACGCCCTTTTTGGCCAACCAAGCAACCTGGAAAGGCAAATCAGCGCTACAAAGAAGTCTCGCTTCCCATCGGTCAAAAGGGCCATGCTGAATAAAGTGTCAAAACCAGAAAGGCAGGACAGGCCATGGAGAAACGGGAGCCTGGCTACGCTGATGGGCGGGATGTAAATTGCCAACAGCCACTCTGGAGAAATGTATTCTGTGTCCTGAAACGTCTAAAAAACTCAGCTTAGAGAGCAAAGGGCACTTCCACTCATGGGCGTATAAATTGGGAAATCTAAAAATCAGCAAGACACAGGCACCCCAAACTTTAGGGCTACTCTGTTGACAAAAACCTCCACTTCGTTACTCCTTAAATATCCCAGGAAAGAGAAAAATGGATAAAGAAGTTGTGGTCCTTATGTACAATGGAATATCACTCAGCCATGAAATCAACGTCATAAGGCTAGTAGCAGCATGATGAGTGGATTTAGGTACGACGATTCTAAATGAAATAAGTCACACAGAAAAAGACACTTATCATAAGATATCACATATAGAGGGAATGTAAAAACCGCTACCCTTGAACTGAATTACAAAACAGAACAGAGTCACACGCTTAGAAAACACACTATGGCTGCTTAACGGGAAAGGTGAGGTGGGGTGATGCATAAAACAAGGGTTTCAAATTAGCTCAGATACCTTTCCATAAACGCAATATGTAATAGACAAGGCCTACTCCTTGCTCAGTGAATTGGACTCAACACCCCCTATTCACCACCCAAGAATATATCTGACTAGTAAGAATCTTAAAACCTATGTATTGATATCTCTCTGTAAGTGAGTCAAGTGGGTGTAAAGTGGCAGAAACACAGCAGTGAAAAGCAGCTAAACCCCATTATAAAAATCAATTACTTTTAAAAACCCGTTAAACAGAGACAGTGAAAGAGAGAGAAATTCTTACAAAATTCGTTCAGGGGCTGTGATGCCACCTGGATTGACCATATCTAGACCCAGAGATGATTGAGACATAAGGGTGGACACTCTTGGGGCTGAGAGGTTTGGTGAGGTTGGGTGAGGAAACACAGACCCTTTAAAGTAATACTGCGTGGTACCCATCCCATGGTTCCCAAATCTCCAGGTTCAAGGGCATCTTCCTACATCGAAAACATGCATGAGAAACCCAGAAGATGGTAAACCGTGTGATCGGGAAAGGTTTCCAAAACGCACCTCATTTCTCATCTCCTTGTGCTCGGGTTCGCCATTCCAGCCGCTTTACTAGCAATCTCCCTCCTTGGAGAATCAGCACCTTTAACCTCCTGTTCCGTACAGGTTGCAATTTGTCCTGAGGACGAACGGGAAGAGGGGGAACCAATGAGAGACTAGCTCTAGGTGTTGGGACAGGCACAGGTCACTCTATTTTCCCATCAGGAAGAAGAATTAACCACAGGCTCAGCCTGCCGCCCGGGACCAGAATAGTGCCTGAAGCAATCCTGCTCTTTTGCGGCCAGCTCCCAAGAAAGCGAGTTGAAAAATGGAGCTCAGGGGCACTGCAATTCACAAACCTGCTGACTTATAAATGATAACTCTCGTCCCCAAATATATTGAGGGAAGGAAACGAAGAGGATTTGAAAGCAAGGCAGAATTGCAGGAAACAGATTTCAGGAGGGAGATTCGAATCGCCTTTAAAGCACAGGAAAAGCGGCAAAACCTCGACAATGATGCCCGTGGCCAAAAAGGGCGTATGCGTTTTTTCCTGAATATATTCAGGAAAAAACGCATACGCCCTTTTTGGCCAACCAAGCAACCTGGAAAGGCAAATCAGCGCTACAAAGAATTCTCGCTTCCCATCGGTCACAAGGGCCATGCTGAATAAAGTGTCAAAACCAGAAAGGCAGGACAGGCCATGGAGAAAGGGGAGCCTGGCTACGCTGATGGGCGGGATGTAAATTGCCAACAGCCACTCTGGAGAAATGTATTCTGTGTCCTGAAACGTCTAAAAAACTCAGCTTAGAGAGCAAAGGGCACTTCCACTCATGGGCGTATAAATTGGGAAATCTAAAAATCAGCAAGACACAGGCACCCCAAAATTTAGGGCTGCTCTGTTGACAAAAACCTCCACTTCGTTACTCCTTAAATATCCCAGGAAAGAGAAAAATTGATAAAGAAGTTGTGGTCCTTATGTACAATGGAATATCACTCAGCCGTGAAATCAACGTCATAAGGCTAGTAGCAGCATGATGAGTGGATTTAGGTACGACGATTCTAAATGAAATAAGTCACACAGAAAAAGACACTTATCATAAGATATCACTTATAGAGGGAATGTAAAAACCGCTACCCTTGAACTGAATTAAAAAACAGAACAGAGTCACACGCTTAGAAAACACACTATGGCTGCTTAACGGGAAAGGTGAGGTGGGGTGATGCATAAAACAAGGGTTTCAAATTAGCTCAGATACCTTTCCATAAACGCAATATGTAATAGACAAGGCCTACTCCTTGCTCAGTGAATTGGACTCAACACCCCCTATTCACCACCCAAGAATATATCTGACTAGTAAGAATCTTAAAACCTATGTATTGATATCTCTCTGTAAGTGAGTCAAGTGGGTGTAAAGTGGCAGAAACACAGCAGTGAAAAGCAGCTAAACCCAATTATAAAAATCAATTACCTTTAAAAACCCGTTAAACAGAGACAGTGAAAGAGAGAAATTCTTACAAAATTCGTTCAGGGGCTGTGATGCCACCTGGATTGACCATATCTAGACCCAGAGCTGATTGAGACATAAGGGTGGACACTCTTGGGGCTGAGAGGTTTGGTGAGGTTGGGTGAGGAAACACAGACCCTTTAAAGTAATACTGCGTGGTACCCATCCCATGGTTCCCAAATCTCCAGGTTCAAGGGCATCTTCCTACATCGAAAACATGCATGAGAAACCCAGAAGATGGTAAACCGTGTGATCGGGAAAGGTTTCCAAAACGCACCTCATTTCTCATCTCCTTGTGCTCGGGTTCGCCATTCCAGCCGCTTTACTAGCAATCTCCCTCCTTGGAGAATCAGCACCTTTAACCTCCTGTTCCGTACAGGTTGCAATTTGTCCTGAGGACGAACGGGAAGAGGGGGAACCAATGAGAGACTAGCTCTAGGTGTTGGGACAGGCACAGGTCACTCTATTTTCCCATCAGGAAGAAGAATTAACCACCGGCTCAGCCTGCCGCCCGGGACCAGAATAGTGCCTGAAGCAATCCTGCGCTTTTGCGGCCAGCTCCCAAGAAAGCGAGTTGAAAAATGGAGCTCAGGGGCACTGCAATTCACAAACCTGCAGACTTATAAATGATAACTCTCGTCCACAAATATATTGAGGGAAGGTAACGAAGAGGATTTGAAAGCAAGGCTGAATTGCAGGAAACAGGTTTCAGGAGGGAGATTCGCATCGCCTTTAAAGCACAGGAAAAGCGGCAAAACCTCGACAATGATGCCCTTGGCCAAAAAGGGCGTATGCGTTTTTTCCTGAATATATTCAGGAAAAAACGCATACGCCCTTTTTGGCCAACCAAGCAACCTGGAAAGGCAAATCAGCGCTACAAAGAAGTCTCGCTTCCCATCGGTCAAAAGGGCCATGCTGAATAAAGTGTCAAAACCAGAAAGGCAGGACAGGCCATGGAGAAACGGGAGCCTGGTTACTCTGGTGGGTGGGATGTAAATTGCCAACAGCCACTCTGGAGAAGTGTACTGTGTGTCCTGAAACGTCTAAAAAACTCAGCTTAGAGAGCATAGGGCACTTCCTCTCATGGGCGTATAAATTGGGAAAACTAAAAATCAGCAAGACACAGGCACCCCAAAGTTTAGGGCTGCTCTGTTGACAAAAACCTCCACTTCGTTACACCTTAAATATCCCAGGAAAGAGAAAAATTGATAAGGAAGTTGTGGTCCTCATGTACAATGGAATATCACTAAGCCATGAAATCAAAGTCATAAGGCTAGTAGCAGCATGATGAGTGGATTTAGGTACGACGAATCTAAGTGAAATAAGTCACACAGAAAGAGCCACTTATCATAAGATATCACTTATAGAGGGAATGTAAAAACCGCTACCCTTGAACTGAATTACAAAACAGAACAGAGTCACACGTTTAGAAAACACACTATGGCTGCTTAACGGGAAAGGTGAGGTGGGGTGATGCATAAAACAAGGGTTTGAAATTAGCTCAGATACCGTTCCATAAACCCAATATGTAATACACAAGACCTACTCCTTGTTCAGTGAATTGGACTCAATACCCCCTATTCACCGCCCAAGAATATATCTGCCTAGTAAGAATCTTAAAACCTATGTATTGATATCTCTCTGTAAGTGAGTCAAGTGGGTGTAAAGTGGCATAAACACAGCAGTGAAAAGCAGCTAAACCCCATTATAAAAATCAATTACTTTTAAAAACCCGTGAAACAAAGATAGTGAAACAGAGAGAAATTCTTACAAAATTCGTTCAGGGGCTGTGATGCCTCCTGGATTGACCATATCTAGACCCACAGCTGATTGAGACATAAGGGTGGACATTCTTGGGCCTGAGAGGTTTGGTGAGGTTGGGTGAGGAAACACAGACCCTTTAATTAATAATGCGTGGTACCCATCCCATGGGTCCCAAATCTCCAGGTTCAAGGGCATCTTCCTACATCGAAAACATACATGAGAAACCCAGAAGATGGTACACTGTGTGATCGGGAAAGGTTTCCAAAACGCACCTCATTTCTCATCTCCTTGTGCTCGGGTTCGCCATTCCAGCTGCTTTACTACCAATCTCCCTCCTTGGAGAATCAGCACCTTTAACCTCCTGTTCCGTATAGGTTGCAATTTGTCCTGAGGACGAACGGGAAGAGGGGGAACCAATGAGAGACTAGCTCTAGGTGTTGGGACAGGCACACGTCACTCTATTTTCCCATCAGGAAGAAGAATTAACCACAGGCTCAGCCTGCCGCCCGGGACCAGAATAGGGCCTGAAGCAATCCTGCACTTTTGCGGCCAGCTCCCAAGAAAGCGAGTTGAAATATGGAGCTCAGGGGCACTGCAATTCACAAACCTGCAGACTTATAAATGATAACTCTCGTCCACAAATATATTGAGGGAAAGTAACGAAGAGGATTTGAAAGCTAGGTAGAATTGCAGGAAACGGGTTTCAGGAGGGAGATTCGCATCGCCTTTAAAGCACATGAAAAGCGGCAAAACCTCGACAATGATGCCCTTGGCCAAAAAGGGCGTATGCGTTTTTTCCTGAATATATTCAGGAAAAAACGCATACGCCCTTTTTGGCCAACCAAGCAACCTGGAAAGGCAAATCAGCGCTACAAAGAAGTCTCGCTTCCCATTGGTCAAAAGGGCCATGCTGAATAAAGTGTCAAAACCAGAAAGGTAGGACAGGCCATGGAGAAACGGGAGCCTGGCTACGCTGGTGGGCGGGATGTAAATTGCCAACAGCCATTCTGGAGAAGTGTACTGTGTGTCCTGAAACGTCTAAAAAACTCAGCTTAGAGAGCATAGGGCACTTCCACTCATGGGCGTATAAATTGAGAAAACTAAAAATCAGCAAGACACAGGCACCCCAAAGTTTAGGGCTGCTCTGTTGACAAAAACCTCCACTTCGTTACACCTTAAATATCCCAAGAAAGAGAAAAATTGATAAAGAAGTTGTGGTCCTTATGTACAATGGAATATCACTACGCCATGAAATCAACGTCATAAGGCTAGTAGCAGCATGATGAGTGGATTTAGGTACGACGATTCTAAGTGAAATAAGTCACACAGAAAGAGACACTTATCATAAGATATCACTTATAGAGGGAATGTAAAAACCGCTACCCTTGAACTGAATTACAAAACAGAACAGAGTCACACGTTTAGAAAACACACTATGGCTGCTTAACGGGAAAGGTGAGGTGGGGTGATGCATAAAACAAGGGTTTCAAATTAGCTCAGATACCGTTCCATAAACCCAATATGTAATAGACAAGGCCTACTCCTTGCTCAGTGAATTGGACTCAACACCCCCTATTCACCGCCCAAGAATATATCTGACTAGTAAGAATCTTGAAACCTATGTATTGATATCGCTCTGTAAGTGAGTCAAGTGGGTGTAAAGCGGCAGAAACACAGCAGTGAAAAGCAGCTAAACCCCATTATAAAAATCAATTACTTTTAAAAACCCGTGAAACAGAGACAGTGAAAGAGAGAGAAATTCTTACAAAATTCGTTCAGGGGCTCTGATGACACCTGGATTGACCATATCGAGACCCACAGCTGATTGAGACATAAGGGTGGACACTCTTGGGGCTGAGAGGTGTGGTGAGGTTGGGTGAGGAAACGCAGACCCTTTAAAGTAATACTGCGTGGTACCCATCCCATGGGTCCCAAATCTCCAGGTTCAAGGGCATCTTCCTACATCGAAAACATGCATGAGAAACCCAGAAGATGGTACACCGTGTGATCGGGAAAGGTTTCCAAAACGCACCTCATTTCTCATCTCCTTGTGCTCGGGATCGCCATTCCGGCCGCTTTACTAGCAATCTCCCTCCTTGGAGAATCAGCACCTTTAACCTCCTGTTCCGTACAGGTTGCAATTTGTCCTGAGGACGAACGGGAAGAGGGGGAACCAATGAGAGACTAGCTCTAGGTGTTGGGACAGGCACAGGTCACTCTATTTTCCCATCAGGAAGAAGAATTAACCACAGGCTCAGCCTGCTGCCCGGGACCAGAATAGTGCCTGAAGCAAACCTGCGCTTTTGTGGCCAGCTCCCAAGAAAGCGAGTTGAAAAATGGAGCTCAGGGGCACTGCAATTCACAAACCTGCAGACTTATAAATGATAACTCTCGTCCACAAATATATTGAGGGAAGGTAACGAAGAGGATTTGAAAGCAAGGCAGAATTGCAGGAAACGGGTTTCAGGAGGGAGATTCGCATCGCCTTTAAAGCACAGGAAAAGCGGCAAAACTTCAACAATGATGCCCTTGGCCAAAAAGGGCGTATGCGTTTTTTCCTGAATATATTCAGGAAAAAACGCATACGCCCTTTTTGGCCAACCAAGCAACCTGGAAAGGCAAATCAGCGCTACAAAGAAGTCTCGCTTCCCATCGGTCAAAAGGGCCATGCTGAATAAAGTGTCAAAACCAGAAAGGCAGGACAGGCCATGGAGAAACGGGAGCCTGGCTACGCTGATGGGCGGGATGTAAATTGCCAACAGCCACTCTGGAGAAATGTATTCTGTGTCCTGAAACGTCTAAAAAACTCAGCTTAGAGAGCAAAGGGCACTTCCACTCATGGGCGTATAAATTGGGAAATCTAAAAATCAGCAAGACACAGGCACCCCAAACTTTAGGGCTGCTCTGTTGACAAAAACCTCCCCTTCGTTACTCCTTAAATATCCCAGGAAAGAGAAAAATGGATAAAGAAGTTGTGGTCCTTATGTACAATGGAATATCACTCAGCCATGAAATCAACGTCATAAGGCTAGTAGCAGCATGATGAGTGGATTTAGGTACGACGATTCTAAATGAAATAAGTCACACAGAAAAAGACACTTATCATAAGATATCACTTATAGAGGGAATGTAAAAACCGCTACCCTTGAACTGAATTACAAAACAGAACAGAGTCACACGCTTAGAAAACACACTATGGCTGCTTAACGGGAAAGGTGAGGTGGGGTGATGCATAAAACAAGGGTTTCAAATTAGCTCAGATACCTTTCCATAAACGCAATATGTAATAGACAAGGCCTACTCCTTGCTCAGTGAATTGGACTCAACACCCCCTATTCACCACCCAAGAATATATCTGACTAGTAAGAATCTTAAAACCTATGTATTGATATCTCTCTGTAAGTGAGTCAAGTGGGTGTAAAGTGGCAGAAACACAGCAGTGAAAAGCAGCTAAACCCCATTATAAAAATCAATTACTTTTAAAAACCCGTTAAACAGAGACAGTGAAAGAGAGAAATTCTTACAAAATTCGTTCAGGGGCTGTGATGCCACCTGGATTGACCATATCTAGACCCAGAGCTGATTGAGACATAAGGGTGGACACTCTTGGGGCTGAGAGGTTTGGTGAGGTTGGGTGAGGAAACACAGACCCTTTAAAGTAATACTGCGTGGTACCCATCCCATGGTTCCCAAATCTCCAGGTTCAAGGGCATCTTCCTACATCGAAAACATGCATGAGAAACCCAGAAGATGGTAAACCGTGTGATCGGGAAAGGTTTCCAAAACGCACCTCATTTCTCATCTCCTTGTGCTCGGGTTCGCCATTCCAGCCGCTTTACTAGCAATCTCCCTCCTTGGAGAATCAGCACCTTTAACCTCCTGTTCCGTACAGGTTGCAATTTGTCCTGAGGACGAACGGGAAGAGGGGGAACCAATGAGAGACTAGCTCTAGGTGTTGGGACAGGCAAAGGTCACTCTATTTTCCCATCAGGAAGAAGAATTAACCACAGGCTCAGCCTGCAGCCCGGGACCAGAATAGTGACTGAAGCAATCCTGCGCTTTTGCGGCCAGCTCCCAAGAAAGCGAGTTGAAAAATGGAGCTCAGGGGCACTGCAATTCACAAACCTGCAGACTTATAAATGATAACTCTCGTCCACAAATATATTGAGGGAAGGTAACGAAGAGGATTTGAAAGCAAGGCAGAATTGCAGGAAACAGGTTTCAGGAGGGAGATTCGAATCGCCTTTAAAGCACAGGAAAAGCGGCAAAACCTCGACAATGATGCCCTTGGCCAAAAAGGGCGTATGCGTTTTTTCCTGAATATATTCAGGAAAAAACGCATACGCCTTTTTTGGCCAACCAAGCAACCTGGAAAGGCAAATCAGCGCTACAAAGAAGTCTCGCTTCCCATTGGTCAAAAGGGCCATGCTGAATAAAGTGTCAAAACCAGAAAGGCAGGACAGGCCATGGAGAAACGGGAGCCTGGTTACTCTGGTGGGTGGGATGTAAATTGCCAACAGCCACTCTGGAGAAGTGTACTGTGTGTCCTGAAACGTCTAAAAAACTCAGCTTAGAGAGCATAGGGCACTTCCTCTCATGGGCGTATAAATTGGGAAAACTAAAAATCAGCAAGACACAGGCACCCCAAAGTTTAGGGCTGCTCTGTTGACAAAAACCTCCACTTCGTTACACCTTAAATATCCCAGGAAAGAGAAAAATTGATAAGGAAGTTGTGGTCCTCATGTACAATGGAATATCACTAAGCCATGAAATCAAAGTCATAAGGCTAGTAGCAGCATGATGAGTGGATTTAGGTACGACGAATCTAAGTGAAATAAGTCACACAGAAAGAGCCACTTATCATAAGATATCACTTATAGAGGGAATGTAAAAACCGCTACCCTTGAACTGAATTACAAAACAGAACAGAGTCACACGTTTAGAAAACACACTATGGCTGCTTAACGGGAAAGGTGAGGTGGGGTGATGCATAAAACAAGGGTTTGAAATTAGCTCAGATACCGTTCCATAAACCCAATATGTAATACACAAGACCTACTCCTTGTTCAGTGAATTGGACTCAATACCCCCTATTCACCGCCCAAGAATATATCTGCCTAGTAAGAATCTTAAAACCTATGTATTGATATCTCTCTGTAAGTGAGTCAAGTGGGTGTAAAGCGGCATAAACACAGCAGTGAAAAGCAGCTAAACCCCATTATAAAAATCAATTACTTTTAAAAACCCGTGAAACAAAGATAGTGAAACAGAGAGAAATTCTTACAAAATTCGTTCAGGGGCTGTGATGCCTCCTGGATTGACCATATCTAGACCCACAGCTGATTGAGACATAAGGGTGGACATTCTTGGGCCTGAGAGGTTTGGTGAGGTTGGGTGAGGAAACACAGACCCTTTAATTAATAATGCGTGGTACCCATCCCATGGGTCCCAAATCTCCAGGTTCAAGGGCATCTTCCTACATCGAAAACATACATGAGAAACCCAGAAGATGGTACACTGTGTGATCGGGAAAGGTTTCCAAAACGCACCTCATTTCTCATCTCCTTGTGCTCGGGTTCGCCATTCCAGCTGCTTTACTAGCAATCTCCCTCCTTGGAGAATCAGCACCTTTAACCTCCTGTTCCGTATAGGTTGCAATTTGTCCTGAGGACGAACGGGAAGAGGGGGAACCAATGAGAGACTAGCTCTAGGTGTTGGGACAGGCACAGGTCACTCTATTTTCCCATCAGGAAGAAGAATTAACCACAGGCTCAGCCTGCCGCCCGGGACCAGAATAGGGCCTGAAGCAATCCTGCACTTTTGCGGCCAGCTCCCAAGAAAGCGAGTTGAAATATGGAGCTCAGGGGCACTGCAATTCACAAACCTGCAGACTTATAAATGATAACTCTCGTCCACAAATATATTGAGGGAAAGTAACGAAGAGGATTTGAAAGCAAGGTAGAATTGCAGGAAACGGGTTTCAGGAGGGAGATTCGCATCGCCTTTAAAGCACATGAAAAGCGGCAAAACCTCGACAATGATGCCCTTGGCCAAAAAGGGCGTATGCGTTTTTTCCTGAATATATTCAGGAAAAAACGCATACGCCCTTTTTGGCCAACCAAGCAACCTGGAAAGGCAAATCAGCGCTACAAAGAAGTCTCGCTTCCCATTGGTCAAAAGGGCCATGCTGAATAAAGTGTCAAAACCAGAAAGGTAGGACAGGCCATGGAGAAACGGGAGCCTGGCTACGCTGGTGGGCGGGATGTAAATTGCCAACAGCCATTCTGGAGAAGTGTACTGTGTGTCCTGAAACGTGTAAAAAACTCAGCTTAGAGAGCATAGGGCACTTCCACTCATGGGCGTATAAATTGAGAAAACTAAAAATCAGCAAGACACAGGCACCCCAAAGTTTAGGGCTGCTCTGTTGACAAAAACCTCCACTTCGTTACACCTTAAATATCCCAAGAAAGAGAAAAATTGATAAAGAAGTTGTGGTCCTTATGTACAATGGAATATCACTACGCCATGAAATCAACGTCATAAGGCTAGTAGCAGCATGATGAGTGGATTTAGGTACGACGATTCTAAGTGAAATAAGTCACACAGAAAGAGCCACTTATCATAAGATATCACTTATAGAGGGAATGTAAAAACCGCTACCCTTGAACTGAATTACAAAACAGAACAGAGTCACACGTTTAGAAAACACACTATGGCTGCTTAACGGGAAAGGTGAGGTGGGGTGATGCATAAAACAAGGGTTTCAAATTAGCTCAGATACCGTTCCATAAACCCAATATGTAATAGACAAGGCCTACTCCTTGCTCAGTGAATTGGACTCAACACCCCCTATTCACCGCCCAAGAATATATCTGACTAGTAAGAATCTTGAAACCTATGTATTGATATCGCTCTGTAAGTGAGTCAAGTGGGTGTAAAGCGGCAGAAACACAGCAGTGAAAAGCAGCTAAACCCCATTATAAAAATCAATTACTTTTAAAAACCCGTGAAACAGAGACAGTGAAAGAGAGAGAAATTCTTACAAAATTCGTTCAGGGGCTCTGATGACACCTGGATTGACCATATCGAGACCCACAGCTGATTGAGACATAAGGGTGGACACTCTTGGGGCTGAGAGGTGTGGTGAGGTTGGGTGAGGAAACGCAGACCCTTTAAAGTAATACTGCGTGGTACCCATCCCATGGGTCCCAAATCTCCAGGTTCAAGGGCATCTTCCTACATCGAAAACATGCATGAGAAACCCAGAAGATGGTACACCGTGTGATCGGGAAAGTTTTCCAAAACTCACCTCATTTCTCATCTCCTTGTGCTCGGGTTCGCCATTCCGGCCGCTTTACTAGCAATCTCCCTCCTTGGAGAATCAGCACCTTTAACCTCCTGTTCCGTACAGGTTGCAATTTGTCCTGAGGACGAACGGGAAGAGGGGGAACCAATGAGAGACTAGCTCTAGGTGTTGGGACAGGCACAGGTCACTCTATTTTCCCATCAGGAAGAAGAATTAACCACAGGCTCAGCCTGCTGCCCGGGACCAGAATAGTGCCTGAAGCAATCCTGCGCTTTTGCGGCCAGCTCCCAAGAAAGCGAGTTGAAAAATGGAGCTCAGGGGCACTGCAATTCACAAACCTGCAGACTTATAAATGATAACTCTCGTCCACAAATATATTGAGGGAAGGTAACGAAGAGGATTTGAAAGCAAGGCAGAATTGCAGGAAACGGGTTTCAGGAGGGAGATTCGCATCGCCTTTAAAGCTCAGGAAAAGCGGCAAAACTTCAACAATGATGCCCTTGGCCAAAAAGGGCGTATGCGTTTTTTCCTGAATATATTCAGGAAAAAACGCATACGCCCTTTTTGGCCAACCAAGCAACCTGGAAAGGCAAATCAGCGCTACAAAGAAGTCTCGCTTCCCATCGGTCAAAAGGGCCATGCTGAATAAAGTGTCAAAACCAGAAAGGCAGGACAGGCCATGGAGAAACGGGAGCCTGGCTACGCTAATGGGCGGGATGTAAATTGCCAACAGCCACTCTGGAGAAATGTATTCTGTGTCCTGAAACGTCTAAAAAACTCAGCTTAGAGAGCAAAGGGCACTTCCACTCATGGGCGTATAAATTGGGAAATCTAAAAATCAGCAAGACACAGGCACCCCAAACTTTAAGGCTGCTCTGTTGACAAAAACCTCCCCTTCGTTACTCCTTAAATATCCCAGGAAAGAGAAAAATGGATAAAGAAGTTGTGGTCCTTATGTACAATGGAATATCACTCAGCCATGAAATCAACGTCCTAAGGCTAGTAGCAGCATGATGAGTGGATTTAGGTACGACGATTCTAAATGAAATAAGTCACACAGAAAAAGACACTTATCATAAGATATCACTTATAGAGGGAATGTAAAAACCGCTACCCTTGAACTGAATTACAAAACAGAACAGAGTCACACGCTTAGAAAACACACTATGGCTGCTTAACGGGAAAGGTGAGGTGGGGTGATGCATAAAACAAGGGTTTCAAATTAGCTCAGATACCTTTCCATAAACGCAATATGTAATAGACAAGGCCTACTCCTTGCTCAGTGAATTGGACTCAACACCCCCTATTCACCACCCAAGAATATATCTGACTAGTAAGAATCTTAAAACCTATGTATTGATATCTCTCTGTAAGTGAGTCAAGTGGGTGTAAAGTGGCAGAAACACAGCAGTGAAAAGCAGCTAAACCCCATTATAAAAATCAATTACTTTTAAAAACCCGTTAAACAGAGACAGTGAAAGAGAGAAATTCTTACAAAATTCGTTCAGGGGCTGTGATGCCACCTGGATTGACCATATCTAGACCCAGAGCTGATTGAGACATAAGGGTGGACACTCTTGGGGCTGAGAGGTTTGGTGAGGTTGGGTGAGGAAACACAGACCCTTTAAAGTAATACTGCGTGGTACCAATCCCATGGTTCCCAAATCTCCAGGTTCAAGGGCATCTTCATACATCGAAAACATGCATGAGAAACCCAGAAGATGGTAAACCGTGTGATCGGGAAAGGTTTCCAAAACGCACCTCATTTCTCATCTCCTTGTGCTCGGGTTCGCCATTCCAGCCGCTTTACTAGCAATCTCCCTCCTTGGAGAATCAGCACCTTTAACCTCCTGTTCCGTACAGGTTGCAATTTGTCCTGAGGACGAACGGGAAGAGGGGGAACCAATGAGAGACTAGCTATAGGTGTTGGGACAGGCACAGGTCACTCTATTTTCCCATCAGGAAGAAGAATTAACCACAGGCTCAGCCTGCCGCCCGGGACCAGAATAGTGCCTGAAGCAATCCTGCGCTTTTGCGGCCAGCTCCCAAGAAAGCGAGTTGAAAAATGGAGCTCAGGGGCACTGCAATTCACAAACCTGCAGACTTATAAATGATAACTCTCGTCCACAAATATATTGAGGGAAGGAAACGAAGAGGATTTGAAAGCAAGGCAGAATTGCAGGAAACAGATTTCAGGAGGGAGATTCGAATCGCCTTTAAAGCACAGGAAAAGCGGCAAAACCTCGACAATGATGCCCTTGGCCAAAAAGGGCGTATGCGTTTTTTCCTGAATATATTCAGGAAAAAACGCATACGCCCTTTTTGGCCAACCAAGCAACCTGGAAAGGCAAATCAGCGCTACAAAGAATTCTCGCTTCCCATCGGTCACAAGGGCCATGCTGAATAAAGTGTCAAAACCAGAAAGGCAGGACAGGCCATGGAGAAAGGGGAGCCTGGCTACGCTGATGGGCGGGATGTAAATTGCCAACAGCCACTCTGGAGAAATGTATTCTGTGTCCTGAAACGTCTAAAAAACTCAGCTTAGAGAGCAAAGGGCACTTCCACTCATGGGCGTATAAATTGGGAAATCTAAAAATCAGCAAGACACAGGCACCCCAAAATTTAGGGCTGCTCTGTTGACAAAAACCTCCACTTCGTTACTCCTTAAATATCCCAGGAAAGAGAAAAATTGATAAAGAAGTTGTGGTCCTTATGTACAATGGAATATCACTCAGCCGTGAAATCAACGTCATAAGGCTAGTAGCAGCATGATGAGTGGATTTAGGTACGACGATTCTAAATGAAATAAGTCACACAGAAAAAGACAATTATCATAAGATATCACTTATAGAGGGAATGTAAAAACCGCTACCCTTGAACTGAATTACAAAACAGAACAGAGTCACACGTTTAGAAAACACACTATGGCTGCTTAACGGGAAAGGTGAGGTGGGGTGATGCATAAAACAAGGGTTTCAAATTAGCTCAGATACCTTTCCATAAACGCAATATGTAATAGACAAGGCCTACTCCTTGCTCAGTGAATTGGACTCAACACCCCCTATTCACCACCCAAGAATATATCTGACTAGTAAGAATCTTAAAACCTATGTATTGATATCTCTCTGTAAGTGAGTCAAGTGGGTGTAAAGTGGCAGAAACACAGCAGTGAAAAGCAGCTAAACCCCATTATAAAAATCAATTACTTTTAAAAACCCGTTAAACAGAGACAGTGAAAGAGAGAGAAATTCTTACAAAATTCGTTCAGGGGCTGTGATGCCACCTGGATTGACCATATCTAGACCCAGAGCTGATTGAGACATAAGGGTGGACACTCTTGGGGCTGAGAGGTTTGGTGAGGTTGGGTGAGGAAACACAGACCCTTTAAAGTAATACTGCGTGGTACCCATCCCATGGTTCCCAAATCTCCAGGTTCAAGGGCATCTTCCTACATCGAAAACATGCATGAGAAACCCAGAAGATGTTAAACCGTGTGATCGGGAAAGGTTTCCAAAACGCACCTCATTTCTCATCTCCTTGTGCTCGGGTTCGCCATTCCAGCCGCTTTACTAGCAATCTCCCTCCTTGGAGAATCAGCACCTTTAACCTCCTGTTCCGTACAGGTTGCAATTTTTCCTGAGGACGAACGGGAAGAGGGGGAACCAATGAGAGACTAGCTCTAGGTGTTGGGACAGGCACAGGTCACTCTATTTTCCCATCAGGAAGAAGAATTAACCCCAGGCTCAGCCTGCCGCCCGGGACCAGAATAGTGCCTGAAGCAATCCTGCGCTTTTGCGGCCAGCTCCCAAGAAAGCGAGTTGAAAAATGGAGCTCAGGGGCACTGCAATTCACAAACCTGCAGACTTATAAATGATAACTCTCGTCCACAAATATATTGAGGGAAGGTAACGAAGAGGATTTGAAAGCAAGGCAGAATTGCAGGAAACGGGTTTCAGGAGGGAGATTCGCATCGCCTTTAAAGCACAGGAAAAGCGGCAAAACCTCGACAATGATGCCCTTGGCCAAAAAGGGCGTATGCGTTTTTTCCTGAATATATTCAGGAAAAAACGCATACGCCCTTTTTGGCCAACCAAGCAACCTGGAAAGGCAAATCAGCGCTACAAAGAAGTCTCGCTTCCCATCGGTCAAAAGGGCCATGCTGAATAAAGTGTCAAAACCAGAAAGGCAGGACAGGCCATGGAGAAACGGGAGCCTGGCTACGCTGATGGGCGGGATGTAAATTGCCAACAGCAACTCTGGAGAAATGTATTCTGTGTCCTGAAACGTCTAAAAAACTCAGCTTAGAGAGCAAAGGGCACTTCCACTCATGGGCGTATAAATTGGGAAATCTAAAAATCATCAAGACACAGGCACCCCAAACTTTAGGGCTGCTCTGTTGACAAAAACCTCCCCTTCGTTACTCCTTAAATATCCCAGGAAAGAGAAAAATGGATAAAGAAGTTGTGGTCCTTATGTACAATGGAATATCACTCAGCCATGAAATCAACGTCATAAGGCTAGTAGCAGCATGATGAGTGGATTTAGGTACGACGATTCTAAATGAAATAAGTCACACAGAAAAAGACACTTATCATAAGATATCACTTATAGAGTGAATGTAAAAACCGCTACCCTTGAACTGAATTACAAAACAGAACAGAGTCACACGCTTAGAAAACACACTATGGCTGCTTAACGGGAAAGGTGAGGTGGGGTGATGCATAAAACAAGGGTTTCAAATTAGCTCAGATACCTTTCCATAAACGCAATATGTAATAGACAAGGCCTACTCCTTGCTCAGTGAATTGGACTCAACACCCCCTATTCACCACCCAAGAATATATCTGACTAGTAAGAATCTTAAAACCTATGTATTGATATCTCTCTGTAAGTGAGTCAAGTGGGTGTAAAGTGGCAGAAACACAGCAGTGAAAAGCAGCTAAACCCCATTATAAAAATCAATTACTTTTAAAAACCCGTTAAACAGAGACAGTGAAAGAGAGAAATTCTTACAAAATTCGTTCAGGGGCTGTGATGCCACCTGGATTGACCATATCTAGACCCAGAGCTGATTGAGACATAAGGGTGGACACTCTTGGGGCTGAGAGTTTTGGTGAGGTTGGGTGAGGAAACACAGACCCTTTAAAGTAATACTGCGTGGTACCCATCCCATGGTTCCCAAATCTCCAGGTTCAAGGGCATCTTCCTACATCGAAAACATGCATGAGAAACCCAGAAGATGGTAAACCGTGTGATCGGGAAAGGTTTCCAAAACGCACCTCATTTCTCATCTCCTTGTGCTCGGGTTCGCCATTCCAGCCGCTTTACTAGCAATCTCCCTCCTTGGAGAATCAGCACCTTTAACCTCCTGTTCCGTACAGGTTGCAATTTGTCCTGAGGACGAACGGGAAGAGGGGGAACCAATGAGAGACTAGCTCTAGGTGTTGGGACAGGCACAGGTCACTCTATTTTCCCATCAGGAAGAAGAATTAACCACAGGCTCAGCCTGCCGCCCGGGACCAGAATAGTGCCTGAAGCAATCCTGCGCTTTTGCGGCCAGCTCCCAAGAAAGCGAGTTGAAAAATGGAGCTCAGGGGCACTGCAATTCACAAACCTGCTGACTTATAAATGATAACTCTCGTCCCCAAATATATTGAGGGAAGGAAACGAAGAGGATTTGAAAGCAAGGCAGAATTGCAGGAAACAGATTTCAGGAGGGAGATTCGAATCGCCTTTACAGCACAGGAAAAGCGGCAAAACCTCGACAATGATGCCCTTGGCCAAAAAGGGCGTATGCGTTTTTTCCTGAATATATTCAGGAAAAAACGCATACGCCCTTTTTGGCCAACCAAGCAACCTGGAAAGGCAAATCAGCGCTACAAAGAATTCTCGCTTCCCATCGGTCACAAGGGCCATGCTGAATAAAGTGTCAAAACCAGAAAGGCAGGACAGGCCATGGAGAAAGGGGAGCCTGGCTACGCTGATGGGCGGGATGTAAATTGCCAACAGCCACTCTGGAGAAATGTATTCTGTGTCCTGAAACGTCTAAAAAACTCAGCTTAGAGAGCAAAGGGCACTTCCACTCATGGGCGTATAAATTGGGAAATCTAAAAACCAGCAAGACACAGGCACCCCAAAATTTAGGGCTGCTCTGTTGACAAAAACCTCCACTTCGTTACTCCTTAAATATCCCAGGAAAGAGAAAAATTGATAAAGAAGTTGTGGTCCTTATGTACAATGGAATATCACTCAGCCGTGAAATCAACGTCATAAGGCTAGTAGCAGCATGATGAGTGGATTTAGGTACGACGATTCTAAATGAAATAAGTCACACAGAAAAAGACACTTATCATAAGATATCACTTATAGAGGGAATGTAAAAACCACTACCCTTGAACTGAATTACAAAACAGAACAGAATCACACGTTTAGAAAACACACTATGGCTGCTTAACGGGAAAGGTGAGGTGGGGTGATGCATAAAACAAGGGTTTCAAATTAGCTCAGATACCTTTCCATAAACGCAATATGTAATAGACAAGGCCTACTCCTTGCTCAGTGAATTGGACTCAACACCCCCTATTCACCACCCAAGAATATATCTGACTAGTAAGAATCTTAAAACCTATGTATTGATATCTCTCTGTAAGTGAGTCAAGTGGGTGTAAAGTGGCAGAAACACAGCAGTGAAAAGCAGCTAAACCCCATTATAAAAATCAATTACTTTTAAAAACCCGTTAAACAGAGACAGTGAAAGAGAGAGAAATTCTTACAAAATTCGTTCAGGGGATGTGATGCCACCTGGATTGACCATATCTAGACCCAGAGCTGATTGAGACATAAGGGTGGACACTCTTGGGGCTGAGAGGTTTGGTGAGGTTGGGTGAGGAAACACAGACCCTTTAAAGTAATACTGCGTGGTACCCATCCCATGGTTCCCAAATCTCCAGGTTCAAGGGCATCTTCCTACATCGAAAACATGCATGAGAAACCCAGAAGATGGTAAACCGTGTGATCGGGAAAGGTTTCCAAAACGCACCTCATTTCTCATCTCCTTGTGCTCGGGTTCGCCATTCCAGCCGCTTTACTAGCAATCTCCCTCCTTGGAGAATCAGCACCTTTAACCTCCTGTTCCGTACAGGTTGCAATTTGTCCTGAGGACGAACGGGAAGAGGGGGAACCAATGAGAGACTAGCTCTAGGTGTTGGGACAGGCACAGGTCACTCTATTTTCCCATCAGGAAGAAGAATTAACCACAGGCTCAGCCTGCTGCCCGGGACCAGAATAGTGCCTGAAGCAATCCTGCGCTTTTGCGGCCAGCTCCCAAGAAAGCGAGTTGAAAAATGGAGCTCAGGGGCACTGCAATTCACAAACCTGCAGACTTATAAATGATAACTCTCGTCCACAAATATATTGAGGGAAGGTAACGAAGAGGATTTGAAAGCAAGGCAGAATTGCAGGAAACGGGTTTCAGGAGGGAGATTCGCATCGCCTTTAAAGCACAGGAAAAGCGGCAAAACTTCAACAATGATGCCCTTGGCCAAAAAGGGCGTATGCGTTTTTTCCTGAATATATTCAGGAAAAAACACATACGCCCTTTTTGGCCAACCAAGCAACCTGGAAAGGCAAATCAGCGCTACAAAGAAGTCTCGCTTCCCATCGGTCAAAAGGGCCATGCTGAATAAAGTGTCAAAACCAGAAAGGCAGGACAGGCCATGGAGAAACGGGAGCCTGGCTACGCTGATGGGCGGGATGTAAATTGCCAACAGCCACTCTGGAGAAATGTATTCTGTGTCCTGAAACGTCTAAAAAACTCAGCTTAGAGAGCAAAGGGCACTTCCACTCATGGGCGTATAAATTGGGAAATCTAAATATCAGCAAGACACAGGCACCCCAAACTTTAGGGCTGCTCTGTTGACAAAAACCTCCCCTTCGTTACTCCTTAAATATCCCAGGAAAGAGAAAAATGGATAAAGAAGTTGTGGTCCTTATGTACAATGGAATATCACTCAGCCATGAAATCAACGTCATAAGGCTAGTAGCAGCATGATGAGTGGATTTAGGTACGACAATTCTAAATGAAATAAGTCACACAGAAAAAGACACTTATCATAAGATATCACTTATCGAGGGAATGTAAAAACCGCTACCCTTGAACTGAATTACAAAACAGAACAGAGTCACACGCTTAGAAAACACACTATGGCTGCTTAACGGGAAAGGTGAGGTGGGGTGATGCATAAAACAAGGGTTTCAAATTAGCTCAGATACCTTTCCATAAACGCAATATGTAATAGACAAGGCCTACTCCTTGCTCAGTGAATTGGACTCAACACCCCCTATTCACCACCCAAGAATATATCTGACTAGTAAGAATCTTAAAACCTATGTATTGATATCTCTCTGTAAGTGAGTCAAGTGGGTGTAAAGTGGCAGAAACACAGCAGTGAAAAGCAGCTAAACCCCATTATAAAAATCAATTACTTTTAAAAACCCGTTAAACAGAGACAGTGAAAGAGAGAAATTCTTACAAAATTCGTTCAGGGGCTGTGATGCCACCTGGATTGACCATATCTAGACCCAGAGCTGATTGAGACATAAGGGTGGACACTCTTGGGGCTGAGAGGTTTGGTGAGGTTGGGTGAGGAAACACAGACCCTTTAAAGTAATACTGCGTGGTACCCATCCCATGGTTCCCAAATCTCCAGGTTCAAGGGCATCTTCCTACATCGAAAACATGCATGAGAAACCCAGAAGATGGTAAACCGTGTGATCGGGAAAGGTTTCCAAAACGCACCTCATTTCTCATCTCCTTGTGCTCGGGTTCGCCATTCCAGCCGCTTTACTAGCAATCTCCCTCCTTGGAGAATCAGCACCTTTAACCTCCTGTTCCGTACAGGTTGCAATTTGTCCTGAGGACGAACGGGAAGAGGGGGAACCAATGAGAGACTAGCTCTAGGTGTTGGGACAGGCACAGGTCACTCTATTTTCCCATCAGGAAGAAGAATTAACCACAGGCTCAGCCTGCCGCCCGGGACCAGAATAGTGCCTGAAGCAATCCTGCGCTTTTGCGGCCAGCTCCCAAGAAAGCGAGTTGAAAAATGGAGCTCAGGGGCACTGCAATTCACAAACCTGCTGACTTATAAATGATAACTCTCGTCCCCAAATATATTGAGGGAAGGAAACGAAGAGGATTTGAAAGCAAGGCAGAATTGCAGGAAACAGATTTCAGGAGGGAGATTCGAATCGCCTTTAAAGCACAGGAAAAGCGGCAAAACCTCGACAATGATGCCCTTGGCCAAAAAGGGCGTATGCGTTTTTTCCTGAATATATTCAGGAAAAAACGCATACGCCCTTTTTGGCCAACCAAGCAACCTGGAAAGGCAAATCAGCGCTACAAAGAATTCTCGCTTCCCATCGGTCACAAGGGCCATGCTGAATAAAGTGTCAAAACCAGAAAGGCAGGACAGGCCATGGAGAAAGGGGAGCCTGGCTACGCTGATGGGCGGGATGTAAATTGCCAACAGCCACTCTGGAGAAATGTATTCTGTGTCCTGAAACGTCTAAAAAACTCAGCTTAGAGAGCAAAGGGCACTTCCACTCATGGGCGTATAAATTGGGAAATCTAAAAATCAGCAAGACACAGGCACCCCAAAATTTAGGGCTGCTCTGTTGACAAAAACCTCCACTTCGTTACTCCTTAAATATCCCAGGAAAGAGAAAAATGGATAAAGAAGTTGTGGTCCTTATGTACAATGGAATATCACTCAGCCGTGAAATCAACGTCATAAGGCTAGTAGCAGCATGATGAGTGGATTTAGGTACGACGATTCTAAATGAAATAAGTCACACAGAAAAAGACACTTATCATAAGATATCACTTATAGAGGGAATGTAAAAACCGCTACCCTTGAACTGAATTACAAAACAGAACAGAGTCACACGTTTAGAAAACACACTATGGCTGCTTAACGGGAAAGGTGAGGTGGGGTGATGCATAAAACAAGGGTTTCAAATTAGCTCAGATACCTTTCCATAAACGCAATATGTAATAGACAAGGCCTACTCCTTGCTCAGTGAATTGGACTCAACACCCCCTATTCACCACCCAAGAATATATCTGACTAGTAAGAATCTTAAAACCTATGTATTGATATCTCTCTGTAAGTGAGTCAAGTGGGTGTAAAGTGGCAGAAACACAGCAGTGAAAAGCAGCTAAACCCCATTATAAAAATCAATTACTTTTAAAAACCCGTTAAACAGAGACAGTGAAAGAGAGAGAAATTCTTACAAAATTCGTTCAGGGGATGTGATGCCACCTGGATTGACCATATCTAGACCCAGAGCTGATTGAGACATAAGGGTGGACACTCTTGGGGCTGAGAGGTTTGGTGAGGTTGGGTGAGGAAACACAGACCCTTTAAAGTAATACTGCGTGGTACCCATCCCATGGTTCCCAAATCTCCAGGTTCAAGGGCATCTTCCTACATCGAAAACATGCATGAGAAACCCAGAAGATGTTAAACCGTGTGATCGGGAAAGGTTTCCAAAACGCACCTCATTTCTCATCTCCTTGTGCTCGGGTTCGCCATTCCAGCCGCTTTACTAGCAATCTCCCTCCTTGGAGAATCAGCACCTTTAACCTCCTGTTCCGTACAGGTTGCAATTTGTCCTGAGGACGAACGGGAAGAGGGGGAACCAATGAGAGACTAGCTCTAGGTGTTGGGACAGGCACAGGTCACTCTATTTTCCCATCAGGAAGAAGAATTAACCACAGGCTCAGCCTGCTGCCCGGGACCAGAATAGTGCCTGAAGCAATCCTGCGCTTTTGCGGCCAGCTCCCAAGAAAGCGAGTTGAAAAATGGAGCTCAGGGGCACTGCAATTCACAAACCTGCAGACTTATAAATGATAACTCTCGTCCCCAAATATATTGAGGGAAGGTAACGAAGAGGATTTGAAAGCAAGGCAGAATTGCAGGAAACGGGTTTCAGGAGGGAGATTCGCATCGCCTTTAAAGCACAGGAAAAGCGGCAAAACCTCGACAATGATGCCCTTGGCCAAAAAGGGCGTATGCGTTTTTTCCTGAATATATTCAGGAAAAAACGCATACGCCCTTTTTGGCCAACCAAGCAACCTGGAAAGGCAAATCAGCGCTACAAAGAAGTCTCGCTTCCCATCGGTCAAAAGGGCCATGCTGAATAAAGTGTCAAAACCAGAAAGGCAGGACAGGCCATGGAGAAACGGGAGCCTGGCTACGCTGATGGGCGGGATGTAAATTGCCAACAGCCACTCTGGAGAAATGTATTCTGTGTCCTGAAACGTCTAAAAAACTCAGCTTAGAGAGCAAAGGGCACTTCCACTCATGGGCGTATAAATTGGGAAATCTAAAAATCATCAAGACACAGGCACCCCAAACTTTAGGGCTGCTCTGTTGACAAAAACCTCCCCTTCGTTACTCCTTAAATATCCCAGGAAAGAGAAAAATGGATAAAGAAGTTGTGGTCCTTATGTACAATGGAATATCACTCAGCCATGAAATCAACGTCATAAGGCTAGTAGCAGCATGATGAGTGGATTTAGGTACGACGATTCTAAATGAAATAAGTCACACAGAAAAAGACACTTATCATAAGATATCACTTATAGAGGGAATGTAAAAACCGCTACCCTTGAACTGAATTACAAAACAGAACAGAGTCACACGCTTAGAAAACACACTATGGCTGCTTAACGGGAAAGGTGAGGTGGGGTGATGCATAAAACAAGGGTTTCAAATTAGCTCAGATACCTTTCCATAAACGCAATATGTAATAGACAAGGCCTACTCCTTGCTCAGTGAATTGGACTCAACACCCCCTATTCACCACCCAAGAATATATCTGACTAGTAAGAATCTTAAAACCTATGTATTGATATCTCTCTGTAAGTGAGTCAAGTGGGTGTAAAGTGGCAGAAACACAGCAGTGAAAAGCAGCTAAACCCCATTATAAAAATCAATTACTTTTAAAAACCCGTTAAACAGAGACAGTGAAAGAGAGAAATTCTTACAAAATTCGTTCAGGGGCTGTGATGCCACCTGGATTGACCATATCTAGACCCAGAGCTGATTGAGACATAAGGGTGGACACTCTTGGGGCTGAGAGGTTTGGTGAGGTTGGGTGAGGAAACACAGACCCTTTAAAGTAATACTGCGTGGTACCCATCCCATGGTTCCCAAATCTCCAGGTTCAAGGGCATCTTCCTACATCAAAAACATGCATGAGAAACCCAGAAGATGGTAAACCGTGTGATCCGGAAAGGTTTCCAAAACGCACCTCATTTCTCATCTCCTTGTGCTCGGGTTCGCCATTCCAGCCGCTTTACTAGCAATCTCCCTCCTTGGAGAATCAGCACCTTTAACCTCCTGTTCCGTACAGGTTGCAATTTGTCCTGAGGACGAACGGGAAGAGGGGGAACCAATGAGAGACTAGCTCTAGGTGTTGGGACAGGCACAGGTCACTCTATTTTCCCATCAGGAAGAAGAATTAACCACAGGCTCAGCCTGCCGCCCGGGACCAGAATAGTGCCTGAAGCAATCCTGCGCTTTTGCGGCCAGCTCCCAAGAAAGCGAGTTGAAAAATGGAGCTCAGGGGCACTGCAATTCACAAACCTGCTGACTTATAAATGATAACTCTCGTCCCCAAATATATTGAGGGAAGGAAACGAAGAGGATTTGAAAGCAAGGCAGAATTGCAGGAAACAGATTTCAGGAGGGAGATTCGAATCGCCTTTAAAGCACAGGAAAAGCGGCAAAACCTCGACAATGATGCCCTTGGCCAAAAAGGGCGTATGCGTTTTTTCCTGAATATATTCAGGAAAAAACGCATACGCCCTTTTTGGCCAACCAAGCAACCTGGAAAGGCAAATCAGCGCTACAAAGAATTCTCGCTTCCCATCGGTCACAAGGGCATTGCTGAATAAAGTGTCAAAACCAGAAAGGCAGGACAGGCCATGGAGAAAGGGGAGCCTGGCTACGCTGATTGGCGGGATGTAAATTGCCAACAGCCACTCTGGAGAAATGCATTCTGTGTCCTGAAACGTCTAAAAAACTCAGCTAAGAGAGCAAAGGGCACTTCCACTCATGGGCGTATAAATTGGGAAATCTAAAAATCAGCAACACACAGGCACCCCAAACTTTAGGGCTGCTCTGTTGACAAAAACCTCCACTTCGTTACTCCTTAAATATCCCAGGAAAGAGAAAAATTGATAAAGAAGTTGTGGTCCTTATGTACAATGGAATATCACTCAGCCGTGAAATCAACGTCATAAGGCTAGTAGCAGCATGATGAGTGGATTTAGGTACGACGATTCTAAATGAAATAAGTCACACAGAAAAAGACACTTATCATAAGATATCACTTATAGAGGGAATGTAAAAACCGCTACCCTTGAACTGAATTACAAAACAGAACAGAGTCACACGTTTAGAAAACACACTATGGCTGCTTAACGGGAAAGGTGAGGTGGGGTGATGCATAAAACAAGGGTTTCAAATTAGCTCAGATACCTTTCCATAAACGCAATATGTAATAGACAAGGCCTACTCCTTGCTCAGTGAATTGGACTCAACACCCCCTATTCACCACCCAAGAATATATCTGACTAGTAAGAATCTTAAAACCTATGTATTGATATCTCTCTGTAAGTGAGTCAAGTGGGTGTAAAGTGGCAGAAACACAGCAGTGAAAAGCAGCTAAACCCCATTATAAAAATCAATTACTTTTAAAAACCCGTTAAACAGAGACAGTGAAAGAGAGAAATTCTTACAAAATTCGTTCAGGGGCTGTGATGCCACCTGGATTGACCATATCTAGACCCAGAGCTGATTGAGACATAAGGGTGGACACTCTTGGGGCTGAGAGGTTTGGTGAGGTTGGGTGAGGAAACACAGACCCTTTAAAGTAATACTGCGTGGTACCCATCCCATGGTTCCCAAATCTCCAGGTTCAAGGGCATCTTCCTACATCGAAAACATGCATGAGAAACCCAGAAGATGGTAAACCGTGTGATCGGGAAAGGTTTCCAAAACGCACCTCATTTCTCATCTCCTTGTGCTCGGGTTCGCCATTCCAGCCGCTTTACTAGCAATCTCCCTCCTTGGAGAATCAGCACCTTTAACCTCCTGTTCCGTACAGGTTGCAATTTGTCCTGAGGATGAACGGGAAGAGGGGGAACCAATGAGAAACTAGCTCTAGGTGTTGGGACAGGCACAGGTCACTCTATTTTCCCATCAGGAAGAAGAATTAACCACAGGCTCAGCCTGCCGCCCGGGGCCAGAATAGGGCCTGAAGCAATCCAGCGCTTTTGCGGCCAGCTCCCAAGAAAGCGAGTTGAAAAATGGAGCTCAGGGGCACTGCAATTCACAAACCTGCAGACTTATAAATGATAACTCTCGTCCACAAATATATTGAGGGAAGGTAACGAAGAGGATTTGAAAGCAAGGCAGAATTGCAGGAAACGGGTTTCAGGAGGGAGATTCGCATCGCCTTTAAAGCACAGGAAAAGCGGCAAAACTTCGACAATGATGCCCTTGGCCAAAAAGGGCGTATGCGTTTTTTCCTGAATATATTCAGGAAAAAACGCATACGCCCTTTTTGGCCAACCAAGCAACCTGGAAAGGCAAATCAGCGCTACAAAGAAGTCTCGCTTCCCATCGGTCAAAAGGGCCATGCTGAATAAAGTGTCAAAACCAGAAAGGCAGGACAGGCCATGGAGAAACGGGAGCCTGGCTACGCTGATGGGCGGGATGTAAATTGCCAACAGCCACTCTGGAGAAATGTATTCTGTGTCCTGAAACGTCTAAAAAACTCAGCTTAGAGAGCAAAGGGCACTTCCACTCATGGGCGTATAAATTGGGAAATCTAAAAATCAGCAAGACACAGGCACCCCAAACTTTAGGGCTGCTCTGTTGACAAAAACCTCCCCTTCGTTACTCCTTAAATATCCCAGGAAAGAGAAAAATGGATAAAGAAGTTGTGGTCCTTATGTACAATGGAATATCACTCAGCCATGAAATCAACGTCATAAGGCTAGTAGCAGCATGATGAGTGGATTTAGGTATGACGATTCTAAATGAAATAAGTCACACAGAAAAAGACACTTATCATAAGATATCACTTATAGAGGGAATGTAAAAACCGCTACCCTTGAACTGAATTACAAAACAGAACAGAGTCACACGCTTAGAAAACACACTATGGCTGCTTAACGGGAAAGGTGAGGTGGGGTGATGCATAAAACAAGGGTTTCAAATTAGCTCAGATACCTTTCCATAAACGCAATATGTAATAGACAAGGCCTACTCCTTGCTCAGTGAATTGGACTCAACACCCCCTATTCACCACCCAAGAATATATCTGACTAGTAAGAATCTTAAAACCTATGTATTGATATCTCTCTGTAAGTGAGTCAAGTGGGTGTAAAGTGGCAGAAACACAGCAGTGAAAAGCAGCTAAACCCCATTATAAAAATCAATTACTTTTAAAAACCCGTTAAACAGAGACAGTGAAAGAGAGAAATTCTTACAAAATTCATTCAGGGGCTGTGATGCCACCTGGATTGACCATATCTAGACCCAGAGCTGATTGAGACATAAGGGTGGACACTCTTGGGGCTGAGAGGTTTGGTGAGGTTGGGTGAGGAAACACAGACCCTTTAAAGTAATACTGCGTGGTACCCATCCCATGGTTCCCAAATCTCCAGGTTCAAGGGCATCTTCCTACATCGAAAACATGCATGAGAAACCCAGAAGATGGTAAACCGTGTGATCGGGAAAGGTTTCCAAAACGCACCTCATTTCTCATCTCCTTGTGCTCGGGTTCGCCATTCCAGCCGCTTTACTAGCAATCTCCCTCCTTGGAGAATCAGCACCTTTAACCTCCTGTTCCGTACAGGTTGCAATTTGTCCTGAGGATGAACGGGAAGAGGGGGAACCAATGAGAGACTAGCTCTAGGTGTTGGGACAGGCACAGGTCACTCTATTTTCCCATCAGGAAGAAGAATTAACCACAGGCTCAGCCTGCCGCACGGGGCCAGAATAGGGCCTGAAGCAATCCAGCGCTTTTGCGGCCAGCTCCCAAGAAAGCGAGTTGAAAAATGGAGCTCAGGGGCACTGCAATTCACAAACCTGCAGACTTATAAATGATAACTCTCCTCCACAAATATATTGAGGGAAGGTAACGAAGAGGATTTGAAAGCAAGGCAGAATTGCAGGAAACGGGTTTCAGGAGGGAGATTCGCATCGCCTTTAAAGCACAGGAAAAGCGGCAAAACCTCGACAATGATGCCCTTGGCCAAAAAGGGCGTATGCGTTTTTTCCTGAATATATTCAGGAAAAAACGCATACGCCCTTTTTAGCCAACCAAGCAACCTGGAAAGGCAAATCAGCGCTACAAAGAAGTCTCGCTTCCTATCGGTCAAAAGGGCCATGCTGAATAAAGTGTCAAAACCAGAAAGGCAGGACAGGCCATGGAGAAACCGGAGCCTGGCTACGCTGATGGGCGGGATGTAAATTGCCAACAGCCACCCTGGAGAAATGTATTCTGTGTCCTGAAACGTCTAAAAAACTCAGCTTAGAGAGCAAAGGGCACTTCCACTCATGGGCGTATAAATTGGGAAATCTAAAAATCAGCAAGACACAGGCACCCCAAACTTTAGGGCTGCTCTGTTGACAAAAACCTCCCCTTCGTTACTCCTTAAATATCCCAGGAAAGAGAAAAATGGATAAAGAAGTTGTGGTCCTTATGTACAATGGAATATCACTCAGCCATGAAATCAACGTCATAAGGCTAGTAGCAGCATGATGAGTGGATTTAGGTATGACGATTCTAAATGAAATAAGTCACACAGAAAAAGACACTTATCATAAGATATCACTTATAGAGGGAATGTAAAAACCGCTACCCTTGAACTGAATTACAAAACAGAACAGAGTCACACGCTTAGAAAACACACTATGGCTGCTTAACGGGAAAGGTGAGGTGGGGTGATGCATAAAACAAGGGTTTCAAATTAGCTCAGATACCTTTCCATAAACGCAATATGTAATAGACAAGGCCTACTCCTTGCTCAGTGAATTGGACTCAACACCCCCTATTCACCACCCAAGAATATATCTGACTAGTAAGAATCTTAAAACCTATGTATTTATATCTCTCTGTAAGTGAGTCAAGTGGGTGTAAAGTGGCAGAAACACAGCAGTGAAAAGCAGCTAAACCCCATTATAAAAATCAATTACTTTTAAAGACCCGTGAAACAGAGACAGTGAAAGAGAGAGAAATTCTTACAAAATTCGTTCAGGGGCTGTGATGCCACCTGGATTGACCATATCTAGACCCAGAGCTGATTGAGACATAAGGGTGGACACTCTTGGGGCTGAGAGGTTTGGTGAGGTTGGGTGAGGAAACACAGACCCTTTAAAGTAATACTGCGTGGTACCCATCCCATGGTTCCCAAATCTCCAGGTTCAAGGGCATCTTCCTACATCGAAAACATGCATGAGAAACCCAGAAGATGTTAAACCGTGTGATCGGGAAAGGTTTCCAAAACGCACCTCATTTCTCATCTCCTTGTGCTCGGGTTCGCCATTCCAGCCGCTTTACTAGCAATCTCCCTCCTTGGAGAATCAGCACCTTTAACCTCCTGTTCCGTACAGGTTGCAATTTGTCCTGAGGACGAACGGGAAGAGGGGGAACCAATGAGAGACTAGCTCTAGGTGTTGGGACAGGCACAGGTCACTCTATTTTCCCATCAGGAAGAAGAATTAACCACAGGCTCAGCCTGCCGCCCGGGACCAGAATAGTGCCTGAAGCAATCCTGCGCTTTTGCGGCCAGCTCCCAAGAAAGCGAGTTGAAACATGGAGCTCAGGGGCACTGCAATTCACAAACCTGCAGACTTATAAATGATAACTCTCGTCCACAAATATATTGAGGGAAGGTAACGAAGAGGATTTGAAAGCAAGGCAGAATTGCAGGAAACGGGTTTCAGGAGGGAGATTCGCATCGCCTTTAAAGCACAGGAAAAGCGGCAAAACTTCGACAATGATGCCCTTGGCCAAAAAGGGCGTATGCGTTTTTTCCTGAATATATTCAGGAAAAAACGCATACGCCCTTTTTGGCCAACCAAGCAACCTGGAAAGGCAAATCAGCGCTACAAAGAAGTCTCGCTTCCCATCGGTCAAAAGGGCCATGCTGAATAAAGTGTCAAAACCAGAAAGGCAGGACAGGCCATGGAGAAACGGGAGCCTGGCTACGCTGATGGGCGGGATGTAAATTGCCAACAGCCACTCTGGAGAAATGTATTCTGTGTCCTGAAACGTCTAAAAAACTCAGCTTAGAGAGCAAAGGGCACTTCCACTCATGGGCGTATAAATTGGGAAATCTAAAAATCAGCAAGACACAGGCACCCCAAACTTTAGGGCTGCTCTGTTGACAAAAACCTCCCCTTCGTTACTCCTTAAATATCCCAGGAAAGAGAAAAATGGATAAAGAAGTTGTGGTCCTTATGTACAATGGAATATCACTCAGCCATGAAATCAACGTCATAAGGCTAGTAGCAGCATGATGAGTGGATTTAGGTACGACGATTCTAAATGAAATAAGTCACACAGAAAAAGACACTTATCATAAGATATCACTTATAGAGGGAATGTAAAAACCGCTACCCTTGAACTGAATTACAAAACAGAACAGAGTCACACGCTTAGAAAACACACTATGGCTGCTTAACGGGAAAGGTGAGGTGGGGTGATGCATAAAACAAGGGTTTCAAATTAGCTCAGATACCTTTCCATAAACGCAATATGTAATAGACAAGGCCTACTCCTTGCTCAGTGAATTGGACTCAACACCCCCTATTCACCACCCAAGAATATATCTGACTAGTAAGAATCTTAAAACCTATGTATTGATATCTCTCTGTAAGTGAGTCAAGTGGGTGTAAAGTGGCAGAAACACAGCAGTGAAAAGCAGCTAAACCCCATTATAAAAATCAATTACTTTTAAAAACCCGTTAAACAGAGACAGTGAAAGAGAGAGAAATTCTTACAAAATTCGTTCAGGGGCTGTGATGCCACCTGGATTGACCATATCTAGACCCAGAGCTGATTGAGACATAAGGGTGGACACTCTTGGGGCTGAGAGGTTTGGTGAGGTTGGGTGAGGAAACACAGACCCTTTAAAGTAATACTGCGTGGTACCCATCCCATGGTTCCCAAATCTCCAGGTTCAAGGGCATCTTCCTACATCGAAAACATGCATGAGAAACCCAGAAGATGTTAAACCGTGTGATCGGGAAAGGTTTCCAAAAGGCACCTCATTTCTCAACTCCTTGTGCTCGGGTTCGCCATTCCAGCCGCTTTACTAGCAATCTCCCTCCTTGGAGAATCAGCACCTTTAACCTCCTGTTCCGTACAGGTTGCAATTTGTCCTGAGGACGAACGGGAAGAGGGGGAACCAATGAGAGACTAGCTCTAGGTGTTGGGACAGGCACAGGTCACTCTATTTTCCCATCAGGAAGAAGAATTAACCACAGGCTCAGCCTGCCGCCCGGGACCAGAATAGTGCCTGAAGCAATCCTGCGCTTTTGCGGCCAGCTCCCAAGAAAGCGAGTTGAAAAATGGAGCTCAGGGGCACTGCAATTCACAAACCTGCAGACTTATAAATGATAACTCTCGTCCACAAATATATTGAGGGAAGGTAACGAAGAGGATTTGAAAGCAAGGCAGAATTGCAGGAAACGGGTTTCAGGAGGGAGATTCGCATCGCCTTTAAAGCACAGGAAAAGCGGCAAAACCTCGACAATGATGCCCTTGGCCAAAAAGGGCGTATGCGTTTTTTCCTGAATATATTCAGGAAAAAACGCATACGCCCTTTTTGGCCAACCAAGCAACCTGGAAAGGCAAATCAGCGCTACAAAGAAGTCTCGCTTCCCATCGGTCAAAAGGGCCATGCTGAATAAAGTGTCAAAACCAGAAAGGCAGGACAGGCCATGGAGAAACGGGAGCCTGGCTACGCTGATGGGCGGGATGTAAATTGCCAATAGCCACTCTGGAGAAATGTATTCTGTGTCCTGAAACGTCTAAAAAACTCAGCTTAGAGAGCAAAGGGCACTTCCACTCATGGGCGTATAAATTGGGAAATCTAAAAATCAGCAAGACACAGGCACCCCAAACTTTACGGCTGCTCTGTTGACAAAAACCTCCCCTTCGTTACTCCTTAAATATCCCAGGAAAGAGAAAAATGGATAAAGAAGTTGTGGTCCTTATGTACAATGGAATATCACTCAGCCATGAAATCAACGTCATAAGGCTAGTAGCAGCATGATGAGTGGATTTAGGTACGACGATTCTAAATGAAATAAGTCACACAGAAAAAGACACTTATCATAAGATATCACTTATAGAGGGAATGTAAAAACCGCTACCCTTGAACTGAATTACAAAACAGAACAGAGTCACACGCTTAGAAAACACACTATGGCTGCTTAACGGGAAAGGTGAGGTGGGGTGATGCATAAAACAAGGGTTTCAAATTAGCTCAGATACCTTTCCATAAACGCAATATGTAATAGACAAGGCCTACTCCTTGCTCAGTGAATTGGACTCAACACCCCCTATTCACCACCCAAGAATATATCTGACTAGTAAGAATCTTAAAACCTATGTATTGATATCTCTCTGTAAGTGAGTCAAGTGGGTGTAAAGTGGCAGAAACACAGCAGTGAAAAGCAGCTAAACCCCATTATAAAAATCAATTACTTTTAAAGACCCGTGAAACAGAGACAGTGAAAGAGAGAGAAATTCTTACAAAATTCGTTCAGGGGCTGTGATGCCACCTGGATTGACCATATCTAGACCCAGAGCTGATTGAGACATAAGGGTGGACACTCTTGGGGCTGAGAGGTTTGGTGAGGTTGGGTGAGGAAACACAGACCCTTTAAAGTAATACTGCGTGGTACCCATCCCATGGTTCCCAAATCTCCAGGTTCAAGGGCATCTTCCTACATCGAAAACATGCATGAGAAACCCAGAAGATGGTAAACCGTGTGATCGGGAAAGGTTTCCAAAACGCACCTCATTTCTCATCTCCTTGTGCTCGGGTTCGCCATTCCAGCCGCTTTACTAGCAATCTCCCTCCTTGGAGAATCAGCACCTTTAACCTCCTGTTCCGTACAGGTTGCAATTTGTCCTGAGGACGAACGGGAAGAGGGGGAACCAATGAGAGACTAGCTCTAGGTGTTGGGACAGGCACAGGTCACTCTATTTTCCCATCAGGAAGAAGAATTAACCACAGGCTCAGCCTGCCGCCCGGGACCAGAATAGTGCCTGAAGCAATCCTGCGCTTTTGCGGCCAGCTCCCAAGAAAGCGAGTTGAAAAATGGAGCTCAGGGGCACTGCAATTCACAAACCTGCAGACTTATAAATGATAACTCTCGTCCACAAATATATTGAGGGAAGGTAACGAAGAGGATTTGAAAGCAAGGCAGAATTGCAGGAAACGGGTTTCAGGAGGGAGATTCGCATCGCCTTTAAAGCACAGGAAAAGCGGCAAAACCTCGACAATGATGCCCTTGGCCAAAAAGGGCGTATGCGTTTTTTCCTGAATATATTCAGGAAAAAACGCATACGCCCTTTTTGGCCAACCAAGCAACCTGGAAAGGCAAATCAGCGCTACAAAGAAGTCTCGCTTCCCATCGGTCAAAAGGGCCATGCTGAATAAAGTGTCAAAACCAGAAAGGCAGGACAGGCCATGGAGAAACGGGAGCCTGGCTACGCTGATGGGCGGGATGTAAATTGCCAATAGCCACTCTGGAGAAATGTATTCTGTGTCCTGAAACGTCTAAAAAACTCAGCTTAGAGAGCAAAGGGCACTTCCACTCATGGGCGTATAAATTGGGAAATCTAAAAATCAGCAAGACACAGGCACCCCAAACTTTACGGCTGCTCTGTTGACAAAAACCTCCCCTTCGTTACTCCTTAAATATCCCAGGAAAGAGAAAAATGGATAAAGAAGTTGTGGTCCTTATGTACAATGGAATATCACTCAGCCATGAAATCAACGTCATAAGGCTAGTAGCAGCATGATGAGTGGATTTAGGTACGACGATTCTAAATGAAATAAGTCACACAGAAAAAGACACTTATCATAAGATATCACTTATAGAGGGAATGTAAAAACCGCTACCCTTGAACTGAATTACAAAACAGAACAGAGTCACACGCTTAGAAAACACACTATGGCTGCTTAACGGGAAAGGTGAGGTGGGGTGATGCATAAAACAAGGGTTTCAAATTAGCTCAGATACCTTTCCATAAACGCAATATGTAATAGACAAGGCCTACTCCTTGCTCAGTGAATTGGACTCAACACCCCCTATTCACCACCCAAGAATATATCTGACTAGTAAGAATCTTAAAACCTATGTATTGATATCTCTCTGTAAGTGAGTCAAGTGGGTGTAAAGTGGCAGAAACACAGCAGTGAAAAGCAGCTAAACCCCATTATAAAAATCAATTACTTTTAAAAACCCGTTAAACAGAGACAGTGAAAGAGAGAAATTCTTACAAAATTCGTTCAGGGGCTGTGATGCCACCTGGATTGACCATATCTAGACCCAGAGCTGATTGAGACATAAGGGTGGACACTCTTGGGGCTGAGAGGTTTGGTGAGGTTGGGTGAGGAAACACAGACCCTTTAAAGTAATACTGCGTGGTACCCATCCCATGGTTCCCAAATCTCCAGGTTCAAGGGCATCTTCCTACATCGAAAACATGCATGAGAAACCCAGAAGATGGTACACCGTGTGATCGGGAAAGGTTTCCAAAACGCACCTCATTTCTCATCTCCTTGTGCTCGCGTTCGCCATTCCAGCTGCTTTACTAGCAATCTCCCTCCTTGGAGAATCAGCACCTTTAACCTCCTGTTCCGTACAGGTTGCAATTTGTCCTGAGGACGAACGGGAAGAGGGGGAACCAATGAGAGACTAGCTCTAGGTGTTGGGACAGGCACAGGTCACTCTATTTTCCCATCAGGAAGAAGAATTAACCACAGGCTCAGCCTGCCGCCCGGGACCAGAATAGTGCCTGAAGCAATCCTGCGCTTTTGCGGCCAGCTCCCAAGAAAGCGAGTTGAAAAATGGAGCTCAGGGGCACTGCAATTCACAAACCTGCAGACTTATAAATGATAACTCTCGTCCACAAATATATTGAGGGAAGGTAACGAAGAGGATTTGAAAGCAAGGCAGAATTGCAGGAAACGGGTTTCAGGAGGGAGATTCGCATCGCCTTTAAAGCACAGGAAAAGCGGCAAAACCTCGACAATGATGCCCTTGGCCAAAAAGGGCGTATGCGTTTTTTCCTGAATATATTCAGGAAAAAACGCATACGCCCTTTTTGGCCAACCAAGCAACCTGGAAAGGCAAATCAGCGCTACAAAGAATTCTCGCTTCCCATCAGTCACAAGGGTCATGCTGAATAAAGTGTCAAAACCAGAAAGGCAGGACAGGCCATGGAGAAAGGGGAGCCTGGCTACGCTGATGGGCGGGATGTAAATTGCCAACAGCCACTCTGGAGAAATGCATTCTGTGTCCTGAAACGTCTAAAAAACTCAGCTTAGAGAGCAAAGGGCACTTCCACTCATGGGCGTATAAATTGGGAAATCTAAAAATCAGCAACACACAGGCACCCCAAACTTTAGGGCTGCTCTGTTGACAAAAACCTCCACTTCGTTACTCCTTAAATATCCCAGGAAAGAGAAAAATTGATAAAGAAGTTGTGGTCCTTATGTACAATGGAATATCACTCAGCCGTGAAATCAACGTCATAAGGCTAGTAGCAGCATGATGAGTGGATTTAGGTACGACGATTCTAAATGAAATAAGTCACACAGAAAAAGACACTTATCATAAGATATCACTTATAGAGGGAATGTAAAAACCGCTACCCTTGAACTGAATTACAAAACAGAACAGAGTCACACGTTTAGAAAACACACTATGGCTGCTTAACGGGAAAGGTGAGGTGGGGTGATGCATAAAACAAGGGTTTCAAATTAGCTCAGATACCTTTCCATAAACGCAATATGTAATAGACAAGGCCTACTCCTTGCTCAGTGAATTGGACTCAACACCCCCTATTCACCACCCAAGAATATATCTGACTAGTAAGAATCTTAAAACCTATGTATTGATATCTCTCTGTAAGTGAGTCAAGTGGGTGTAAAGCGGCATAAACACAGCAGTGAAAAGCAGCTAAACCCCATTATAAAAATCAATTACTTTTAAAAACCCGTGAAACAAAGATAGTGAAACAGAGAGAAATTCTTACAAAATTCGTTCAGGGGCTGTGATGCCTCCTGGATTGACCATATCTAGACCCACAGCTGATTGAGACATAAGGGTGGACATTCTTGGGCCTGAGAGGTTTGGTGAGGTTGGGTGAGGAAACACAGACCCTTTAATTAATAATGCGTGGTACCCATCCCAAGGGTCCCAAATCTCCAGGTTCAAGGGCATCTTCCTACATCGAAAACATGCATGAGAAACCCAGAAGATGGTACACTGTGTGATCGGGAAAGGTTTCCAAAACGCACCTCATTTCTCATCTCCTTGTGCTCGGGTTCGCCATTCCAGCGGCTTTACTAGCAATCTCCCTCCTTGGAGAATCAGCACCTTTAACCTCCTGTTCCGTATAGGTTGCAATTTGTCCTGAGGATGAACGGGAAGAGGGGGAACCAATGAGAGACTAGCTCTAGGTGTTGGGACAGGCACAGGTCACTCTATTTTCCCATCAGGAAGAAGAATTAACCACAGGCTCAGCCTGCCGCCCGGGACCAGAATAGGGCCTGAAGCAATCCAGCGCTTTTGCGGCCAGCTCCCAAGAAAGCGAGTTGAAAAATGGAGCTCAGGGGCACTGCAATTCACAAACCTGCAGACTTATAAATGATAACTCTCCTCCACAAATATATTGAGGGAAGGTAACGAAGAGGATTTGAAAGCAAGGCAGAATTGCAGGAAACGGGTTTCAGGAGGGAGATTCTCATCGCCTTTAAAGCACAGGAAAAGCGGCAAAACCTCGACAATGATGCCCTTGGCCAAAAAGGGCGTATGCGTTTTTTCCTGAATATATTCAGGAAAAACGCATACGCCCTTTTTGGCCAACCAAGCAACCTGGAAAGGCAAATCAGCGCTACAAAGAAGTCTCGCTTCCCATCGGTCAAAAGGGCCATGCTGAATAAAGTGTCAAAACCAGAAAGGCAGGACAGGCCATGGAGAAACCGGAGCCTGGCTACGCTGATGGGCGGGATGTAAATTGCCAACAGCCACTCTGGAGAAATGTATTCTGTGTCCTGAAACGTCTAAAAAACTCAGCTTAGAGAGCAAAGGGCACTTCCACTCATGGGCGTATAAATTGGGAAATCTAAAAATCAGCAAGACACAGGCACCCCAAACTTTAGGGCTGCTCTGTTGACAAAAACCTCCCCTTCGTTACTCCTTAAATATCCCAGGAAAGAGAAAAATGGATAAAGAAGTTGTGGTCCTTATGTACAATGGAATATCACTCAGCCATGAAATCAACGTCATAAGGCTAGTAGCAGCATGATGAGTGGATTTAGGTACGACGATTCTAAATGAAATAAGTCACACAGAAAAAGACACTTATCATAAGATATCACTTATAGAGGGAATGTAAAAACCGCTACCCTTGAACTGAATTACAAAACAGAACAGAGTCACACGTTTAGAAAACACACTATGGCTGCTTAACGGGAAAGGTGAGGTGGGGTGATGCATAAAACAAGGGTTTCAAATTAGCTCAGATACCTTTCCATAAACGCAATATGTAATAGACAAGGCCTACTCCTTGCTCAGTGAATTGGACTCAACACCCCCTATTCACCACCCAAGAATATATCTGACTAGTAAGAATCTTAAAACCTATGTATTGATATCTCTCTGTAAGTGAGTCAAGTGGGTGTAAAGTGGCAGAAACACAGCAGTGAAAAGCAGCTAAACCCCATTATAAAAATCAATTACTTTTAAAAACCCGTTAAACAGAGACAGTGAAAGAGAGAAAAATTCTTACAAAATTCGTTCAGGGGCTGTGATGCCACCTGGATTGACCATATCTAGACCCAGAGCTGATTGAGACATAAGGGTGGACACTCTTGGGGCTGAGAGGTTTGGTGAGGTTGGGTGAGGAAACACAGACCCTTTAAAGTAATACTGCGTGGTACCCATCCCATGGTTCCCAAATCTCCAGGTTCAAGGGCATCTTCCTACATCGAAAACATGCATGAGAAACCCAGAAGATGTTAAACCGTGTGATCGGGAAAGGTTTCCAAAACGCACCTCATTTCTCAACTCCTTGTGCTCGGGTTCGCCATTCCAGCCGCTTTACTAGCAATCTCCCTCCTTGGAGAATCAGCACCTTTAACCTCCTGTTCCGTACAGGTTGCAATTTGTCCTGAGGACGAACGGGAAGAGGGGGAACCAATGAGAGACTAGCTCTAGGTGTTGGGACAGGCACAGGTCACTCTATTTTCCCATCAGGAAGAAGAATTAACCACAGGCTCAGCCGGCCGCCCGGGACCAGAATAGTGCCTGAAGCAATCCTGCGCTTTTGCGGCCAGCTCCCAAGAAAGCGAGTTGAAAAATGGAGCTCAGGGGCACTGCAATTCACAAACCTGCAGACTTATAAATGATAACTCTCGTCCACAAATATATTGAGGGAAGGTAACGAAGAGGATTTGAAAGCAAGGCAGAATTGCAGGAAACGGGTTTCAGGAGGGAGATTCGCATCGCCTTTAAAGCACAGGAAAAGCGGCAAAACCTCGACAATGATGCCCTTGGCCAAAAAGGGCGTATGCGTTTTTTCCTGAATATATTCAGGAAAAAACGCATACGCCCTTTTTGGCCAACCAAGCAACCTGGAAAGGCAAATCAGCGCTACAAAGAAGTCCCGCTTCCCATCGGTCAAAAGGGCCATGCTGTATAAAGTGTCAAAACCAGAAAGGCAGGACAGGCCATGGAGAAACGGGAGCCTGGCTACGCTGATGGGCGGGATGTAAATTGCCAATAGCCACTCTGGAGAAATGTATTCTGTGTCCTGAAACGTCTAAAAAACTCAGCTTAGAGAGCAAAGGGCACTTCCACTCATGGGCGTATAAATTGGGAAATCTAAAAATCAGCAAGACACAGGCACCCCAAACTTTAGGGCTGCTCTGTTGACAAAAACCTCCCCTTCGTTACTCCTTAAATATCCCAGGAAAGAGAAAAATGGATAAAGAAGTTGTGGTCCTTATGTACAATGGAATATCACTCAGCCATGAAATCAACGTCATAAGGCTAGTAGCAGCATGATGAGTGGATTTAGGTACGATGATTCTAAATGAAATAAGTCACACAGAAAAAGACACTTATCATAAGATATCACTTATCGAGGGAATGTAAAAACCGCTACCCTTGAACTGAATTACAAAACAGAACAGAGTCACACGCTTAGAAAACACACTATGGCTGCTTAACGGGAAAGGTGAGGTGGGGTGATGCATAAAACAAGGGTTTCAAATTAGCTCAGATACCTTTCCATAAACGCAATATGTAATAGACAAGGCCTACTCCTTGCTCAGTGAATTGGACTCAACACCCCCTATTCACCACCCAAGAATATATCTGACTAGTAAGAATCTTAAAACCTATGTATTGATATCTCTCTGTAAGTGAGTCAAGTGGGTGTAAAGTGGCAGAAACACAGCAGTGAAAAGCAGCTAAACCCCATTATAAAAATCAATTACTTTTAAAAACCCGTGAAACAGAGACAGTGAAAGAGAGAGAAATTCTTACAAAATTCGTTCAGGGGCTGTGATGCCACCTGGATTGACCATATCTAGACCCAGAGCTGATTGAGACATAAGGGTGGACACTCTTGGGGCTGAGAGGTTTGGTGAGGTTGGGTGAGGAAACACAGACCCTTTAAAGTAATACTGCGTGGTACCCATCCCATGGTTCCCAAATCTCCAGGTTCAAGGGCATCTTCCTACATCGAAAACATGCATGAGAAACCCAGAAGATGTTAAACCGTGTGATCCGGAAAGGTTTCCAAAACGCACCTCATTTCTCATCTCCTTGTGCTCGGGTTCGCCATTCCAGCCGCTTTACTAGCAATCTCCCTCCTTGGAGAATCAGCACCTTTAACCTCCTGTTCCGTACAGGTTGCAATTTGTCCTGAGGACGAACGGGAAGAGGGGGAACCAATGAGAGACTAGCTCTAGGTGTTGGGACAGGCACAGGTCACTCTATTTTCCCATCAGGAAGAAGAATTAACCCCAGGCTCAGCCTGCCGCCCGGGACCAGAATAGTGCCTGAAGCAATCCTGCGCTTTTGCGGCCAGCTCCCAAGAAAGCGAGTTGAAACATGGAGCTCAGGGGCACTGCAATCACAAACCTGCAGACTTATAAATGATAACTCTCGTCCACAAATATATTGAGGGAAGGTAACGAAGAGGATTTGAAAGCAAGGCAGAATTGCAGGAAACGGGTTTCAGGAGGGAGATTCGCATCGCCTTTAAAGCACAGGAAAAGCGGCAACACTTCGACAATGATGCCCTTGGCCAAAAAGGGCGTATGCGTTTTTTCCTGAATATATTCAGGAAAAAACGCATACGCCCTTTTTCGCCAACCAAGCAACCTGGAAAGGCAAATCAGCGCTACAAAGAAGTCTGGCTTCCCATTGGTCAAAAGGGCCATGCTGAATAAAGTGTCAAAACCAGAAAGGCAGGACAGGCCATGGAGATACGGGAGCCTGGTTACTCTGGTGGGCGGGATGTAAATTGGCAACAGCCACTCTGGAGAAGTGTACTGTGTGTCCTGAAACTTCTAAAAAACTCAGCTTAGAGAGCATAGGGCACTTCCACTCATGGGCGTATAAATTGGGAAAACTAAAATTCAGCAAGACACAGGCACCCCAAAGTTTCAGGCTGCTCTGTTGACAAGAACCTCCACTTCGTTACACCTTAAATATCCCAGGAAATAGAAAAATGGATAAAGAAGTTGTGGTCCTTATGTACAATGGAATATCACTCAGCCATGAAATCAACGTCATAAGGCTAGTAGCAGCATGATGAGTGGATTTAGGTACGACGAATCTAAGTGAAATAAGTCACACAGAAAAAGACACTTATCATAAGATATCACTTATAGAGGGAATGTAAAAACCGCTACCCTTGAACTGAATTACAAAACAGAACAGAGTCACACGTTTAGAAAACACACTATGGCTGCTTAACGGGAAAGGTGAGGTGGGGTGATGCATAAAACAAGGGTTTCAAATTAGCTCAGATACCTTTCCATAAACGCAATATGTAATAGACAAGGCCTACTCCTTGCTCAGTGAATTGGACTCAACACCCCCTATTCACCACCCAAGAATATATCTGACTAGTAAGAATCTTAAAACCTATGTATTGATATCTCTCTGTAAGTGAGTCAAGTGGGTGTAAAGTGGCAGAAACACAGCAGTGAAAAGCAGCTAAACCCCATTATAAAAATCAATTACTTTTAAAAACCCGTTAAACAGAGACAGTGAAAGAGAGAGAAATTCTTACAAAATTCGTTCAGGGGCTGTGATGCCACCTGGATTGACCATATCTAGACCCAGAGCTGATTGAGACATAAGGGTGGACACTCTTGGGGCTGAGAGGTTTGGTGAGGTTGGGTGAGGAAACACAGACCCTTTAAAGTAATACTGCGTGGTACCCATCCCATGGTTCCCAAATCTCCAGGTTCAAGGGCATCTTCCTACATCGAAAACATGCATGAGAAACCCAGAAGATGTTAAACCGTGTGATCGGGAAAGGTTTCCAAAACGCACCTCATTTCTCATCTCCCTGTGCTCGGGTTCGCCATTCCAGCCGCTTTACTAGCAATCTCCCTCCTTGGAGAATCAGCACCTTTAACCTCCTGTTCCGTACAGGTTGCAATTTGTCCTGAGGACGAACGGGAAGAGGGGGAACCAATGAGAGACTAGCTCTAGGTGTTGGGACAGGCACAGGTCACTCTATTTTCCCATCAGGAAGAAGAATTAACCACAGGCTCAGCCTGCCGCCCGGGACCAGAATAGTGCCTGAAGCAATCCTGCGCTTTTGCGGCCAGCTCCCAAGAAAGCGAGTTGAAACATGGAGCTCAGGGGCACTGCAATCACAAACCTGCAGACTTATAAATGATAACTCTCGTCCACAAATATATTGAGGGAAGGTAACGAAGAGGATTTGAAAGCAAGGCAGAATTGCAGGAAACGGGTTTCAGGAGGGAGATTCGCATCGCCTTTAAAGCACAGGAAAAGCGGCAAAACTTCGACAATGATGCCCTTGGCCAAAAAGGGCGTATGCGTTTTTTCCTGAATATATTCAGGAAAAAACGCATACGCCCTTTTTGGCCAACCAAGCAACCTGGAAAGGCAAATCAGCGCTACAAAGAAGTCTCGCTTCCCATCGGTCAAAAGGGCCATGCTGAATAAAGTGTCAAAACCAGAAAGGCAGGACAGGCCATGGAGAAACGGGAGCCTGGCTACGCTGATGGGCGGGATGTAAATTGCCAACAGCCACTCTGGAGAAATGTATTCTGTGTCCTGAAACGTCTAAAAAACTCAGCTTAGAGAGCAAAGGGCACTTCCACTCATGGGCGTATAAATTGGGAAATCTAAAAATCAGCAAGACACAGGCACCCCAAACTTTAGGGCTGCTCTGTTGACAAAAACCTCCCCTTCGTTACTCCTTAAATATCCCAGGAAAGAGAAAAATGGATAAAGAAGTTGTGGTCCTTATGTACAATGCAATATCACTCAGCCATGAAATCAACGTCATAAGGCTAGTAGCAGCATGATGAGTGGATTTAGGTACGACGAATCTAAGTGAAATAAGTCACACAGAAAAAGACACTTATCATAAGATATCACTTATAGAGGGAATGTAAAAACCGCTACCCTTGAACTGAATTACAAAACAGAACAGAGTCACACGTTTAGAAAACACACTATGGCTGCTTAACGGGAAAGGTGAGGTGGGGTGATGCATAAAACAAGGGTTTCAAATTAGCTCAGATACCTTTCCATAAACGCAATATGTAATAGACAAGGCCTACTCCTTGCTCAGTGAATTGGACTCAACACCCCCTATTCACCACCCAAGAATATATCTGACTAGTAAGAATCTTAAAACCTATGTATTGATATCTCTCTGTAAGTGAGTCAAGTGGGTGTAAAGTGGCAGAAACACAGCAGTGAAAAGCAGCTAAACCCCATTATAAAAATCAATTACTTTTAAAAACCCGTTAAACAGAGACAGTGAAAGAGAGAGAAATACTTACAAAATTCGTTCAGGGGCTGTGATGCCACCTGGATTGACCATATCTAGACCCAGAGCTGATTGAGACATAAGGGTGGACACTCTTGGGGCTGAGAGGTTTGGTGAGGTTGGGTGAGGAAACACAGACCCTTTAAAGTAATACTGCGTGGTACCCATCCCATGGTTCCCAAATCTCCAGGTTCAAGGGCATCTTCCTACATCGAAAACATGCATGAGAAACCCAGAAGATGTTAAACCGTGTGATCGGGAAAGGTTTCCAAAACGCACCTCATTTCTCATCTCCCTGTGCTCGGGTTCGCCATTCCAGCCGCTTTACTAGCAATCTCCCTCCTTGGAGAATCAGCACCTTTAACCTCCTGTTCCGTACAGGTTGCAATTTGTCCTGAGGACGAACGGGAAGAGGGGGAACCAATGAGAGACTAGCTCTAGGTGTTGGGACAGGCACAGGTCACTCTATTTTCCCATCAGGAAGAAGAATTAACCACAGGCTCAGCCTGCCGCCCGGGACCAGAATAGTGCCTGAAGCAATCCTGCGCTTTTGCGGCCAGCTCCCAAGAAAGCGAGTTGAAAAATGGAGCTCAGGGGCACTGCAATTCACAAACCTGCAGACTTATAAATGATAACTCTCGTCCACAAATATATTGAGGGAAGGTAACGAAGAGGATTTGAAAGCAAGGCAGAATTGCAGGAAACGGGTTTCAGGAGGGAGATTCGCATCGCCTTTAAAGCACAGGAAAAGCGGCAAAACCTCGACAATGATGCCCTTGGCCAAAAAGGGCGTATGCGTTTTTTCCTGAATATATTCAGGAAAAAACGCATACGCCCTTTTTAGCCAACCAAGCAACCTGGAAAGGCAAATCAGCGCTACAAAGAAGTCTCGCTTCCCATCGGTCAAAAGGGCCATGCTGAATAAAGTGTCAAAACCAGAAAGGCAGGACAGGCCATGGAGAAACCGGAGCCTGGCTACGCTGATGGGCGGGATGTAAATTGCCAACAGCCACTCTGGAGAAATGTATTCCGTGTCCTGAAACGTCTAAAAAACTCAGCTTAGAGAGCAAAGGGCACTTCCACTCATGGGCGTATAAATTGGGAAATCTAAAAATCAGCAAGACACAGGCAACCCAAAATTTAGGGCTGCTCTGTTGACAAAAACCTCCCCTTCGTTATTCCTTAAATATCCCAGGAAAGAGAAAAATTGATAAAGAAGTTGTGGTCCTTATGTACAATGGAATATCACTCAGCCGTGAAATCAACGTCATAAGGCTAGTAGCAGCATGATGAGTGGATTTAGGTACGACGATTCTAAATGAAATAAGTCACACAGAAAAAGACACTTATCATAAGATATCACTTATAGAGGGAATGTAAAAACCGCTACCCTTGAACTGAATTACAAAACAGAACAGAGTCACACGCTTAGAAAACACACTATGGCTGCTTAACAGGAAAGGTGAGGTGGGGTGATGCATAAAACAAGGGTTTCAAATTAGCTCAGATACCTTTCCATAAACGCAATGTGTAATAGACAAGGCCTACTCCTTGCTCAGTGAATTGGACTCAACACCCCCTATTCACCACCCAAGAATATATCTGACTAGTAAGAATCTTAAAACCTATGTATTGATATCTCTCTGTAAGTGAGTCAAGTGGGTGTAAAGTGGCAGAAACACAGCAGTGAAAAGCAGCTAAACCCCATTATAAAAATCAATTACTTTTAAAAACCCGTGAAACAGAGACAGTGAAAGAGAGAGAAATTCTTACAAAATTCGTTCAGGGGCTGTGATGCCACCTGGATTGACCATATCTAGACCCAGAGCTGATTGAGACATAAGGGTGGACACTCTTGGGGCTGAGAGGTTTGGTGAGGTTGGGTGAGGAAACACAGACCCTTTAAAGTAATACTGCGTGGTACCCATCCCATGGTTCCCAAATCTCCAGGTTCAAGGGCATCTTCCTACATCGAAAACATGCATGAGAAACCCAGAAGATGTTAAACCGTGTGATCGGGAAAGGTTTCCAAAACGCACCTCATTTCTCATCTCCTTGTGCTCGGGTTCGCCATTCCAGCCGCTTTACTAGCAATCTCCCTCCTTGGAGAATCAGCACCTTTAACCTCCTGTTCCGTACAGGTTGCAATTTGTCCTGAGGACGAACGGGAAGAGGGGGAACCAATGAGAGACTAGCTCTAGGTGTTGGGACAGGCACAGGTCACTCTATTTTCCCATCAGGAAGAAGAATTAACCACAGGCTCAGCCTGCCGCCCGGGACCAGAATAGTGCCTGAAGCAATCCTGCGCTTTTGCGGCCAGCTCCCAAGAAAGCGAGTTGAAAAATGGAGCTCAGGGGCACTGCAATTCACAAACCTGCTGACTTATAAATGATAACTCTCGTCCCCAAATATATTGAGGGAAGGAAACGAAGAGGATTTGAAAGCAAGGCAGAATTGCAGGAAACAGATTTCCGGAGGGAGATTCGAATCGCCTTTAAAGCACAGGAAAAGCGGCAAAACCTCGACAATGATGCCCTTGGCCAAAAAGGGCGTATGCGTTTTTTCCTGAATATATTCAGGAAAAAACGCATACGCCCTTTTTGGCCAACCAAGCAACCTGGAAAGGCAAATCAGCGCTACAAAGAATTCTCGCTTCCCATCGGTCACAAGGGCCATGCTGAATAAAGTGTCAAAACCAGAAAGGCAGGACAGGCCATGGAGAAAGGGGAGCCTGGCTACGCTGATGGGCGGGATGTAAATTGCCAACAGCCACTCTGGAGAAATGTATTCCGTGTCCTGAAACGTCTAAAAAACTCAGCTTAGAGAGCAAAGGGCACTTCCACTCATGGGCGTATAAATTGGGAAATCTAAAAATCAGCAAGACACAGGCACCCCAAAATTTAGGGCTGCTCTGTTGACAAAAACCTCCCCTTTGTTACTCCTTAAATATCCCAGGAAAGAGAAAAATTGATAAAGAAGTTGTGGTCCTTATGTACAATGGAATATCACTCAGCCGTGAAATCAACGTCATAAGGCTAGTAGCAGCATGATGAGTGGATTTAGGTACGACGATTCTAAATGAAATAAGTCACACAGAAAAAGACACTTATCATAAGATATCACTTATAGAGGGAATGTAAAAACCGCTACCCTTGAACTGAATTACAAAACAGAACAGAGTCACACGCTTAGAAAACACACTATGGCTGCTTAACGGGAAAGGTGAGGTGGGGTGATGCATAAAACAAGGGTTTCAAATTAGCTCAGATACCTTTCCATAAACGCAATATGTAATAGACAAGGCCTACTCCTTGCTCAGTGAATTGGACTCAACACCCCCTATTCACCACCCAAGAATATATCTGACTAGTAAGAATCTTAAAACCTATGTATTGATATCTCTCTGTAAGTGAGTCAAGTGGGTGTAAAGTGGCAGAAACACAGCAGTGAAAAGCAGCTAAACCCCATTATAAAAATCAATTACTTTTAAAAACCCGTGAAACAGAGACAGTGAAAGAGAGAGAAATTCTTACAAAATTCGTTCAGGGGCTGTGATGCCACCTGGATTGACCATATCTAGACCCAGAGCTGATTGAGACATAAGGGTGGACACTCTTGGGGCTGAGAGGTTTGGTGAGGTTGGGTGAGGAAACACAGACCCTTTAAAGTAATACTGCGTGGTACCCATCCCATGGTTCCCAAATCTCCAGGTTCAAGGGCATCTTCCTACATCGAAAACATGCATGAGAAACCCAGAAGATGTTAAACCGTGTGATCGGGAAAGGTTTCCAAAACGCACCTCATTTCTCATCTCCTTGTGCTCGGGTTCGCCATTCCAGCCGCTTTACTAGCAATCTCCCTCCTTGGAGAATCAGCACCTTTAACCTCCTGTTCCGTACAGGTTGCAATTTGTCCTGAGGACGAACGGGAAGAGGGGGAACCAATGAGAGACTAGCTCTAGGTGTTGGGACAGGCACAGGTCACTCTATTTTCCCATCAGGAAGAAGAATTAACCACAGGCTCAGCCTGCCGCCCGGGACCAGAATAGTGCCTGAAGCAATCCTGCGCTTTTGCGGCCAGCTCCCAAGAAAGCGAGTTGAAAAATGGAGCTCAGGGGCACTGCAATTCACAAACCTGCTGACTTATAAATGATAACTCTCGTCCCCAAATATATTGAGGGAAGGAAACGAAGAGGATTTGAAAGCAAGGCAGAATTGCAGGAAACAGATTTCCGGAGGAAGATTCGAATCGCCTTTAAAGCACAGGAAAAGCGGCAAAACCTCGACAATGATGCCCTTGGCCAAAAAGGGCGTATGCGTTTTTTCCTGAATATATTCAGGAAAAAACGCATACGCCCTTTTTGGCCAACCAAGCAACCTGGAAAGGCAAATCAGCGCTACAAAGAATTCTCGCTTCCCATCGGTCACAAGGGCCATGCTGAATAAAGTGTCAAAACCAGAAAGGCAGGACAGGCCATGGAGAAAGGGGAGCCTGGCTACGCTGATGGGCGGGATGTAAATTGCCAACAGCCACTCTGGAGAAATGTATTCCGTGTCCTGAAACGTCTAAAAAACTCAGCTTAGAGAGCAAAGGGCACTTCCACTCATGGGCGTATAAATTGGGAAATCTAAAAATCAGCAAGACACAGGCACCCCAAAATTTAGGGCTGCTCTGTTGACAAAAACCTCCCCTTCGTTACTCCTTAAATATCCCAGGAAAGAGAAAAATTGATAAAGAAGTTGTGGTCCTTATGTACAATGGAATATCACTCAGCCGTGAAATCAACGTCATAAGGCTAGTAGCAGCATGATGAGTGGATTTAGGTACGACGATTCTAAATGAAATAAGTCACACAGAAAAAGACACTTATCATAAGATATCACTTATAGAGGGAATGTAAAAACCGCTACCCTTGAACTGAATTACAAAACAGAACAGAGTCACACGCTTAGAAAACACACTATGGCTGCTTAACGGGAAAGGTGAGGTGGGGTGATGCATAAAACAAGGGTTTCAAATTAGCTCAGATACCTTTCCATAAACGCAATATGTAATAGACAAGGCCTACTCCTTGCTCAGTGAATTGGACTCAACACCCCCTATTCACCACCCAAGAATATATCTGACTAGTAAGAATCTTAAAACCTATGTATTGATATCTCTCTGTAAGTGAGTCAAGTGGGTGTAAAGTGGCAGAAACACAGCAGTGAAAAGCAGCTAAACCCCATTATAAAAATCAATTACTTTTAAAAACCCGTGAAACAGAGACAGTGAAAGAGAGAGAAATTCTTACAAAATTCGTTCAGGGGCTGTGATGCCACCTGGATTGACCATATCTAGACCCAGAGCTGATTGAGACATAAGGGTGGACACTCTTGGGGCTGAGAGGTTTGGTGAGGTTGGGTGAGGAAACACAGACCCTTTAAAGTAATACTGCGTGGTACCCATCCCATGGTTCCCAAATCTCCAGGTTCAAGGGCATCTTCCTACATCGAAAACATGCATGAGAAACCCAGAAGATGTTAAACCGTGTGATCGGGAAAGGTTTCCAAAACGCACCTCATTTCTCATCTCCTTGTGCTCGGGTTCGCCATTCCAGCCGCTTTACTAGCAATCTCCCTCCTTGGAGAATCAGCACCTTTAACCTCCTGTTCCGTACAGGTTGCAATTTGTCCTGAGGACGAACGGGAAGAGGGGGAACCAATGAGAGACTAGCTCTAGGTGTTGGGACAGGCACAGGTCACTCTATTTTCCCATCAGGAAGAAGAATTAACCACAGGCTCAGCCTGCCGCCCGGGACCAGAATAGTGCCTGAAGCAATCCTGCGCTTTTGCGGCCAGCTCCCAAGAAAGCGAGTTGAAAAATGGAGCTCAGGGGCACTGCAATTCACAAACCTGCTGACTTATAAATGATAACTCTCGTCCCCAAATATATTGAGGGAAGGAAACGAAGAGGATTTGAAAGCAAGGCAGAATTGCAGGAAACAGATTTCCGGAGGGAGATTCGAATCGCCTTTAAAGCACAGGAAAAGCGGCAAAACCTCGACAATGATGCCCTTGGCCAAAAAGGGCGTATGCGTTTTTTCCTGAATATATTCAGGAAAAAACGCATACGCCCTTTTTGGCCAACCAAGCAACCTGGAAAGGCAAATCAGCGCTACAAAGAATTCTCGCTTCCCATCGGTCACAAGGGCCATGCTGAATAAAGTGTCAAAACCAGAAAGGCAGGACAGGCCATGGAGAAAGGGGAGCCTGGCTACGCTGATGGGCGGGATGTAAATTGCCAACAGCCACTCTGGAGAAATGTATTCCGTGTCCTGAAACGTCTAAAAAACTCAGCTTAGAGAGCAAAGGGCACTTCCACTCATGGGCGTATAAATTGGGAAATCTAAAAATCAGCAAGACACAGGCACCCCAAAATTTAGGGCTGCTCTGTTGACAAAAACCTCCCCTTCGTTACTCCTTAAATATCCCAGGAAAGAGAAAAATTGATAAAGAAGTTGTGGTCCTTATGTACAATGGAATATCACTCAGCCGTGAAATCAACGTCATAAGGCTAGTAGCAGCATGATGAGTGGATTTAGGTACGACGATTCTAAATGAAATAAGTCACACAGAAAAAGACACTTATCATAAGATATCACTTATAGAGGGAATGTAAAAACCGCTACCCTTGAACTGAATTACAAAACAGAACAGAGTCACACGCTTAGAAAACACACTATGGCTGCTTAACGGGAAAGGTGAGGTGGGGTGATGCATAAAACAAGGGTTTCAAATTAGCTCAGATACCTTTCCATAAACGCAATATGTAATAGACAAGGCCTACTCCTTGCTCAGTGAATTGGACTCAACACCCCCTATTCACCACCCAAGAATATATCTGACTAGTAAGAATCTTAAAACCTATGTATTGATATCTCTCTGTAAGTGAGTCAAGTGGGTGTAAAGTGGCAGAAACACAGCAGTGAAAAGCAGCTAAACCCCATTATAAAAATCAATTACTTTTAAAAACCCGTGAAACAGAGACAGTGAAAGAGAGAGAAATTCTTACAAAATTCGTTCAGGGGCTGTGATGCCACCTGGATTGACCATATCTAGACCCAGAGCTGATTGAGACATAAGGGTGGACACTCTTGGGGCTGAGAGGTTTGGTGAGGTTGGGTGAGGAAACACAGACCCTTTAAAGTAATACTGCGTGGTACCCATCCCATGGTTCCCAAATCTCCAGGTTCAAGGGCATCTTCCTACATCGAAAACATGCATGAGAAACCCAGAAGATGTTAAACCGTGTGATCGGGAAAGGTTTCCAAAACGCACCTCATTTCTCATCTCCTTGTGCTCGGGTTCGCCATTCCAGCCGCTTTACTAGCAATCTCCCTCCTTGGAGAATCAGCACCTTTAACCTCCTGTTCCGTACAGGTTGCAATTTGTCCTGAGGACGAACGGGAAGAGGGGGAACCAATGAGAGACTAGCTCTAGGTGTTGGGACAGGCACAGGTCACTCTATTTTCCCATCAGGAAGAAGAATTAACCACAGGCTCAGCCTGCCGCCCGGGACCAGAATAGTGCCTGAAGCAATCCTGCGCTTTTGCGGCCAGCTCCCAAGAAAGCGAGTTGAAAAATGGAGCTCAGGGGCACTGCAATTCACAAACCTGCTGACTTATAAATGATAACTCTCGTCCCCAAATATATTGAGGGAAGGAAACGAAGAGGATTTGAAAGCAAGGCAGAATTGCAGGAAACAGATTTCCGGAGGAAGATTCGAATCGCCTTTAAAGCACAGGAAAAGCGGCAAAACCTCGACAATGATGCCCTTGGCCAAAAAGGGCGTATGCGTTTTTTCCTGAATATATTCAGGAAAAAACGCATACGCCCTTTTTGGCCAACCAAGCAACCTGGAAAGGCAAATCAGCGCTACAAAGAATTCTCGCTTCCCATCGGTCACAAGGGCCATGCTGAATAAAGTGTCAAAACCAGAAAGGCAGGACAGGCCATGGAGAAAGGGGAGCCTGGCTACGCTGATGGGCGGGATGTAAATTGCCAACAGCCACTCTGGAGAAATGTATTCCGTGTCCTGAAACGTCTAAAAAACTCAGCTTAGAGAGCAAAGGGCACTTCCACTCATGGGCGTATAAATTGGGAAATCTAAAAATCAGCAAGACACAGGCACCCCAAAATTTAGGGCTGCTCTGTTGACAAAAACCTCCCCTTCGTTACTCCTTAAATATCCCAGGAAAGAGAAAAATTGATAAAGAAGTTGTGGTCCTTATGTACAATGGAATATCACTCAGCCGTGAAATCAACGTCATAAGGCTAGTAGCAGCATGATGAGTGGATTTAGGTACGACGATTCTAAATGAAATAAGTCACACAGAAAAAGACACTTATCATAAGATATCACTTATAGAGGGAATGTAAAAACCGCTACCCTTGAACTGAATTACAAAACAGAACAGAGTCACACGCTTAGAAAACACACTATGGCTGCTTAACGGGAAAGGTGAGGTGGGGTGATGCATAAAACAAGGGTTTCAAATTAGCTCAGATACCTTTCCATAAACGCAATATGTAATAGACAAGGCCTACTCCTTGCTCAGTGAATTGGACTCAACACCCCCTATTCACCACCCAAGAATATATCTGACTAGTAAGAATCTTAAAACCTATGTATTGATATCTCTCTGTAAGTGAGTCAAGTGGGTGTAAAGTGGCAGAAACACAGCAGTGAAAAGCAGCTAAACCCCATTATAAAAATCAATTACTTTTAAAAACCCGTGAAACAGAGACAGTGAAAGAGAGAGAAATTCTTACAAAATTCGTTCAGGGGCTGTGATGCCACCTGGATTGACCATATCTAGACCCAGAGCTGATTGAGACATAAGGGTGGACACTCTTGGGGCTGAGAGGTTTGGTGAGGTTGGGTGAGGAAACACAGACCCTTTAAAGTAATACTGCGTGGTACCCATCCCATGGTTCCCAAATCTCCAGGTTCAAGGGCATCTTCCTACATCGAAAACATGCATGAGAAACCCAGAAGATGTTAAACCGTGTGATCGGGAAAGGTTTCCAAAACGCACCTCATTTCTCATCTCCTTGTGCTCGGGTTCGCCATTCCAGCCGCTTTACTAGCAATCTCCCTCCTTGGAGAATCAGCACCTTTAACCTCCTGTTCCGTACAGGTTGCAATTTGTCCTGAGGACGAACGGGAAGAGGGGGAACCAATGAGAGACTAGCTCTAGGTGTTGGGACAGGCACAGGTCACTCTATTTTCCCATCAGGAAGAAGAATTAACCACAGGCTCAGCCTGCCGCCCGGGACCAGAATAGTGCCTGAAGCAATCCTGCGCTTTTGCGGCCAGCTCCCAAGAAAGCGAGTTGAAAAATGGAGCTCAGGGGCACTGCAATTCACAAACCTGCTGACTTATAAATGATAACTCTCGTCCCCAAATATATTGAGGGAAGGAAACGAAGAGGATTTGAAAGCAAGGCAGAATTGCAGGAAACAGATTTCCGGAGGGAGATTCGAATCGCCTTTAAAGCACAGGAAAAGCGGCAAAACCTCGACAATGATGCCCTTGGCCAAAAAGGGCGTATGCGTTTTTTCCTGAATATATTCAGGAAAAAACGCATACGCCCTTTTTGGCCAACCAAGCAACCTGGAAAGGCAAATCAGCGCTACAAAGAATTCTCGCTTCCCATCGGTCACAAGGGCCATGCTGAATAAAGTGTCAAAACCAGAAAGGCAGGACAGGCCATGGAGAAAGGGGAGCCTGGCTACGCTGATGGGCGGGATGTAAATTGCCAACAGCCACTCTGGAGAAATGTATTCCGTGTCCTGAAACGTCTAAAAAACTCAGCTTAGAGAGCAAAGGGCACTTCCACTCATGGGCGTATAAATTGGGAAATCTAAAAATCAGCAAGACACAGGCAACCCAAAATTTAGGGCTGCTCTGTTGACAAAAACCTCCCCTTCGTTACTCCTTAAATATCCCAGGAAAGAGAAAAATTGATAAAGAAGTTGTGGTCCTTATGTACAATGGAATATCACTCAGCCGTGAAATCAACGTCATAAGGCTAGTAGCAGCATGATGAGTGGATTTAGGTACGACGATTCTAAATGAAATAAGTCACACAGAAAAAGACACTTATCATAAGATATCACTTATAGAGGGAATGTAAAAACCGCTACCCTTGAACTGAATTACAAAACAGAACAGAGTCACACGCTTAGAAAACACACTATGGCTGCTTAACGGGAAAGGTGAGGTGGGGTGATGCATAAAACAAGGGTTTCAAATTAGCTCAGATACCTTTCCATAAACGCAATATGTAATAGACAAGGCCTACTCCTTGCTCAGTGAATTGGACTCAACACCCCCTATTCACCACCCAAGAATATATATGACTAGTAAGAATCTTAAAACCTATGTATTGATATCTCTCTGTAAGTGAGTCAAGTGGGTGTAAAGTGGCAGAAACACAGCAGTGAAAAGCAGCTAAACCCCAATATAAAAATCAATTACTTTTAAAAACCCGTGAAACAGAGACAGTGAAAGAGAGAGAAATTCTTACAAAATTCGTTCAGGGGCTGTGATGCCACCTGGATTGACCATATCTAGACCCAGAGCTGATTGAGACATAAGGGTGGACACTCTTGGGGCTGAGAGGTTTGGTGAAGTTGGGTGAGGAAACACAGACCCTTTAAAGTAATACTGCGTGGTACCCATCCCATGGTTCCCAAATCTCCAGGTTCAAGGGCATCTTCCTACATCGAAAACATGCATGAGAAACCCAGAAGATGTTAAACCGTGTGATCGGGAAAGGTTTCCAAAACGCACCTCATTTCTCATCTCCTTGTGCTCGGGTTCGCCATTCCAGCCGCTTTACTAGCAATCTCCCTCCTTGGAGAATCAGCACCTTTAACCTCCTGTTCCGTACAGGTTGCAATTTGTCCTGAGGACGAACGGGAAGAGGGGGAACCAATGAGAGACTAGCTCTAGGTGTTGGGACAGGCACAGGTCACTCTATTTTCCCATCAGGAAGAAGAATTAACCACAGGCTCAGCCTGCCGCCCGGGACCAGAATAGTGCCTGAAGCAATCCTGCGCTTTTGCGGCCAGCTCCCAAGAAAGCGAGTTGAAAAATGGAGCTCAGGGGCACTGCAATTCACAAACCTGCTGACTTATAAATGATAACTCTCGTCCCCAAATATATTGAGGGAAGGAAACGAAGAGGATTTGAAAGCAAGGCAGAATTGCAGGAAACAGATTTCCGGAGGGAGATTCGAATCGCCTTTAAAGCACAGGAAAAGCGGCAAAACCTCGACAATGATGCCCTTGGCCAAAAAGGGTGTATGCGTTTTTTCCTGAATATATTCAGGAAAAAACGCATACGCCCTTTTTGGCCAACCAAGCAACCTGGAAAGGCAAATCAGCGCTACAAAGAAGTCTCGCTTCCCATCGGTCAAAAGGGCCATGCTGAATAAAGTGTCAAAACCAGAAAGGCAGGACAGGCCATGGAGAAACGGGAGCCTGGCTACGCTGATGGGCGGGATGTAAATTGCCAACAGCCACTCTGGAGAAATGTATTCTGTGTCCTGAAACGTCTAAAAAACTCAGCTTAGAGAGCAAAGGGCACTTCCACTCATGGGCGTATAAATTGGGAAATCTAAAAATCAGCAAGACACAGGCACCCCAAACTTTAGGGCTGCTCTGTTGACAAAAACCTCCCCTTCGTTACTCCTTAAATATCCCAGGAAAGAGAAAAATGGATAAAGAAGTTGTGGTCCTTATGTACAATGGAATATCACTCAGCCATGAAATCAACGTCATAAGGCTAGTAGCAGCATGATGAGTGGATTTAGGTACGACGATTCTAAATGAAATAAGTCACACAGAAAAAGACACTTATCATAAGATATCACTTATAGAGGGAATGTAAAAACCGCTACCCTTGAACTGAATTACAAAACAGAACAGAGTCACACGCTTAGAAAACACACTATGGCTGCTTAACGGGAAAGGTGAGGTGGGGTGATGCATAAAACAAGGGTTTCAAATTAGCTCAGATACCTTTCCATAAACGCAATATGTAATAGACAAGGCCTACTCCTTGCTCAGTGAATTGGACTCAACACCCCCTATTCACCACCCAAGAATATATATGACTAGTAAGAATCTTAAAACCTATGTATTGATATCTCTCTGTAAGTGAGTCAAGTGGGTGTAAAGTGGCAGAAACACAGCAGTGAAAAGCAGCTAAACCCCAATATAAAAATCAATTACTTTTAAAAACCCGTGAAACAGAGACAGTGAAAGAGAGAGAAATTCTTACAAAATTCGTTCAGGGGCTGTGATGCCACCTGGATTGACCATATCTAGACCCAGAGCTGATTGAGACATAAGGGTGGACACTCTTGGGGCTGAGAGGTTTGGTGAAGTTGGGTGAGGAAACACAGACCCTTTAAAGTAATACTGCGTGGTACCCATCCCATGGTTCCCAAATCTCCAGGTTCAAGGGCATCTTCCTACATCGAAAACATGCATGAGAAACCCAGAAGATGTTAAACCGTGTGATCGGGAAAGGTTTCCAAAACGCACCTCATTTCTCATCTCCTTGTGCTCGGGTTCGCCATTCCAGCCGCTTTACTAGCAATCTCCCTCCTTGGAGAATCAGCACCTTTAACCTCCTGTTCCGTACAGGTTGCAATTTGTCCTGAGGACGAACGGGAAGAGGGGGAACCAATGAGAGACTAGCTCTAGGTGTTGGGACAGGCACAGGTCACTCTATTTTCCCATCAGGAAGAAGAATTAACCACAGGCTCAGCCTGCCGCCCGGGACCAGAATAGTGCCTGAAGCAATCCTGCGCTTTTGCGGCCAGCTCCCAAGAAAGCGAGTTGAAAAATGGAGCTCAGGGGCACTGCAATTCACAAACCTGCTGACTTATAAATGATAACTCTCGTCCCCAAATATATTGAGGGAAGGAAACGAAGAGGATTTGAAAGCAAGGCAGAATTGCAGGAAACAGATTTCCGGAGGGAGATTCGAATCGCCTTTAAAGCACAGGAAAAGCGGCAAAACCTCGACAATGATGCCCTTGGCCAAAAAGGGCGTATGCGTTTTTTCCTGAATATATTCAGGAAAAAACGCATACGCCCTTTTTGGCCAACCAAGCAACCTGGAAAGGCAAATCAGCGCTACAAAGAAGTCTCGCTTCCCATCGGTCAAAAGGGCCATGCTGAATAAAGTGTCAAAACCAGAAAGGCAGGACAGGCCATGGAGAAACGGGAGCCTGGCTACGCTGATGGGCGGGATGTAAATTGCCAACAGCCACTCTGGAGAAATGTATTCTGTGTCCTGAAACGTCTAAAAAACTCAGCTTAGAGAGCAAAGGGCACTTCCACTCATGGGCGTATAAATTGGGAAATCTAAAAATCAGCAAGACACAGGCACCCCAAACTTTAGGGCTGCTCTGTTGACAAAAACCTCCCCTTCGTTACTCCTTAAATATCCCAGGAAAGAGAAAAATGGATAAAGAAGTTGTGGTCCTTATGTACAATGGAATATCACTCAGCCATGAAATCAACGTCATAAGGCTAGTAGCAGCATGATGAGTGGATTTAGGTACGACGATTCTAAATGAAATAAGTCACACAGAAAAAGACACTTATCATAAGATATCACTTATAGAGGGAATGTAAAAACCGCTACCCTTGAACTGAATTACAAAACAGAACAGAGTCACACGCTTAGAAAACACACTATGGCTGCTTAACGGGAAAGGTGAGGTGGGGTGATGCATAAAACAAGGGTTTCAAATTAGCTCAGATACCTTTCCATAAACGCAATGTGTAATAGATAAGGCCTACTCCTTGCTCAGTGAATTGGACTCAACACCCCCTATTCACCACCCAAGAATATATCTGACTAGTAAGAATCTTAAAACCTATGTATTGATATCTCTCTGTAAGTGAGTCAAGTGGGTGTAAAGTGGCAGAAACACAGCAGTGAAAAGCAGCTAAACCCCATTATAAAAATCAATTACTTTTAAAAACCCGTGAAACAGAGACAGTGAAAGAGAGAGAAATTCTTACAAAATTCGTTCAGGGGCTGTGATGCCACCTGGATTGACCATATCTAGACCCAGAGCTGATTGAGACATAAGGGTGGACACTCTTGGGGCTGAGAGGTTTGGTGAGGTTGGGTGAGGAAACACAGACCCTTTAAAGTAATACTGCGTGGTACCCATCCCATGGTTCCCAAATCTCCAGGTTCAAGGGCATCTTCCTACATCGAAAACATGCATGAGAAACCCAGAAGATGTTAAACCGTGTGATCGGGAAAGGTTTCCAAAACGCACCTCATTTCTCATCTCCTTGTGCTCGGGTTCGCCATTCCAGCCGCTTTACTAGCAATCTCCCTCCTTGGAGAATCAGCACCTTTAACCTCCTGTTCCGTACAGGTTGCAATTTGTCCTGAGGACGAACGGGAAGAGGGGGAACCAATGAGAGACTAGCTCTAGGTGTTGGGACAGGCACAGGTCACTCTATTTTCCCATCAGGAAGAAGAATTAACCACAGGCTCAGCCTGCCGCCCGGGACCAGAATAGTGCCTGAAGCAATCCTGCGCTTTTGCGGCCAGCTCCCAAGAAAGCGAGTTGAAAAATGGAGCTCAGGGGCACTGCAATTCACAAACCTGCTGACTTATAAATGATAACTCTCGTCCCCAAATATATTGAGGGAAGGAAACGAAGAGGATTTGAAAGCAAGGCAGAATTGCAGGAAACAGATTTCCAGAGGGAGATTCGAATCGCCTTTAAAGCACAGGAAAAGCGGCAAAACCTCGACAATGATGCCCTTGGCCAAAAAGGGCGTATGCGTTTTTTCCTGAATATATTCAGGAAAAAACGCATACGCCCTTTTTGGCCAACCAAGCAACCTGGAAAGGCAAATCAGCGCTACAAAGAATTCTCGCTTCCCATCGGTCACAAGGGCCATGCTGAATAAAGTGTCAAAACCAGAAAGGCAGGACAGGCCATGGAGAAAGGGGAGCCTGGCTACGCTGATGGGCGGGATGTAAATTGCCAACAGCCACTCTGGAGAAATGTATTCCGTGTCCTGAAACGTCTAAAAAACTCAGCTTAGAGAGCAAAGGGCACTTCCACTCATGGGCGTATAAATTGGGAAATCTAAAAATCAGCAAGACACAGGCACCCCAAAATTTAGGGCTGCTCTGTTGACAAAAACCTCCCCTTTGTTACTCCTTAAATATCCCAGGAAAGAGAAAAATTGATAAAGAAGTTGTGGTCCTTATGTACAATGGAATATCACTGAGCCGTGAAATCAACGTCATAAGGCTAGTAGCAGCATGATGAGTGGATTTAGGTACGACGATTCTAAATGAAATAAGTCACACAGAAAAAGACACTTATCATAAGATATCACTTATAGAGGGAATGTAAAAACCGCTACCCTTGAACTGAATTACAAAACAGAACAGAGTCACACGCTTAGAAAACACACTATGGCTGCTTAACGGGAAAGGTGAGGTGGGGTGATGCATAAAACAAGGGTTTCAAATTAGCTCAGATACCTTTCCATAAACGCAATATGTAATAGACAAGGCCTACTCCTTGCTCAGTGAATTGGACTCAACACCCCCTATTCACCACCCAAGAATATATCTGACTAGTAAGAATCTTAAAACCTATGTATTGATATCTCTCTGTAAGTGAGTCAAGTGGGTGTAAAGTGGCAGAAACACAGCAGTGAAAAGCAGCTAAACCCCATTATAAAAATCAATTACTTTTAAAAACCCGTGAAACAGAGACAGTGAAAGAGAGAGAAATTCTTACAAAATTCGTTCAGGGGCTGTGATGCCACCTGGATTGACCATATCTAGACCCAGAGCTGATTGAGACATAAGGGTGGACACTCTTGGGGCTGAGAGGTTTGGTGAGGTTGGGTGAGGAAACACAGACCCTTTAAAGTAATACTGCGTGGTACCCATCCCATGGTTCCCAAATCTCCAGGTTCAAGGGCATCTTCCTACATCGAAAACATGCATGAGAAACCCAGAAGATGTTAAACCGTGTGATCGGGAAAGGTTTCCAAAACGCACCTCATTTCTCATCTCCTTGTGCTCGGGTTCGCCATTCCAGCCGCTTTACTAGCAATCTCCCTCCTTGGAGAATCAGCACCTTTAACCTCCTGTTCCGTACAGGTTGCAATTTGTCCTGAGGACGAACGGGAAGAGGGGGAACCAATGAGAGACTAGCTCTAGGTGTTGGGACAGGCACAGGTCACTCTATTTTCCCATCAGGAAGAAGAATTAACCACAGGCTCAGCCTGCCGCCCGGGACCAGAATAGTGCCTGAAGCAATCCTGCGCTTTTGCGGCCAGCTCCCAAGAAAGCGAGTTGAAAAATGGAGCTCAGGGGCACTGCAATTCACAAACCTGCTGACTTATAAATGATAACTCTCGTCCCCAAATATATTGAGGGAAGGAAACGAAGAGGATTTGAAAGCAAGGCAGAATTGCAGGAAACAGATTTCCGGAGGGAGATTCGAATCGCCTTTAAAGCACAGGAAAAGCGGCAAAACCTCGACAATGATGCCCTTGGCCAAAAAGGGCGTATGCGTTTTTTCCTGAATATATTCAGGAAAAAACGCATACGCCCTTTTTGGCCAACCAAGCAACCTGGAAAGGCAAATCAGCGCTACAAAGAATTCTCGCTTCCCATCGGTCACAAGGGCCATGCTGAATAAAGTGTCAAAACCAGAAAGGCAGGACAGGCCATGGAGAAAGGGGAGCCTGGCTACGCTGATGGGCGGGATGTAAATTGCCAACAGCCACTCTGGAGAAATGTATTCCGTGTCCTGAAACGTCTAAAAAACTCAGCTTAGAGAGCAAAGGGCACTTCCACTCATGGGCGTATAAATTGGGAAATCTAAAAATCAGCAAGACACAGGCACCCCAAAATTTAGGGCTGCTCTGTTGACAAAAACCTCCCCTTCGTTACTCCTTAAATATCCCAGGAAAGAGAAAAATTGATAAAGAAGTTGTGGTCCTTATGTACAATGGAATATCACTCAGCCGTGAAATCAACGTCATAAGGCTAGTAGCAGCATGATGAGTGGATTTAGGTACGACGATTCTAAATGAAATAAGTCACACAGAAAAAGACACTTATCATAAGATATCACTTATAGAGGGAATGTAAAAACCGCTACCCTTGAACTGAATTACAAAACAGAACAGAGTCACACGCTTAGAAAACACACTATGGCTGCTTAACGGGAAAGGTGAGGTGGGGTGATGCATAAAACAAGGGTTTCAAATTAGCTCAGATACCTTTCCATAAACGCAATATGTAATAGACAAGGCCTACTCCTTGCTCAGTGAATTGGACTCAACACCCCCTATTCACCACCCAAGAATATATCTGACTAGTAAGAATCTTAAAACCTATGTATTGATATCTCTCTGTAAGTGAGTCAAGTGGGTGTAAAGTGGCAGAAACACAGCAGTGAAAAGCAGCTAAACCCCATTATAAAAATCAATTACTTTTAAAAACCCGTTAAACAGAGACAGTGAAAGAGAGAGAAATTCTTACAAAATTCGTTCAGGGGATGTGATGCCACCTGGATTGACCATATCTAGACCCAGAGCTGATTGAGACATAAGGGTGGACACTCTTGGGGCTGAGAGGTTTGGTGAGGTTGGGTGAGGAAACACAGACCCTTTAAAGTAATACTGCGTGGTACCCATCCCATGGTTCCCAAATCTCCAGGTTCAAGGGCATCTTCCTACATCGAAAACATGCATGAGAAACCCAGAAGATGTTAAACCGTGTGATCGGGAAAGGTTTCCAAAACGCACCTCATTTCTCATCTCCTTGTGCTCGGGTTCGCCATTCCAGCCACTTTACTAGCAATCTCCCTCCTTGGAGAATCAGCACCTTTAACCTCCTGTTCCGTACAGGTTGCAATTTGTCCTGAGGACGAACGGGAAGAGGGGGAACCAATGAGAGACTAGCTCTAGGTGTTGGGACAGGCACAGGTCACTCTATTTTCCCATCAGGAAGAAGAATTAACCACAGGCTCAGCCTGCTGCCCGGGACCAGAATAGTGCCTGAAGCAATCCTGCGCTTTTGCGGCCAGCTCCCAAGAAAGCGAGTTGAAAAATGGAGCTCAGGGGCACTGCAATTCACAAACCTGCAGACTTATAAATGATAACTCTCGTCCACAAATATATTTAGGGAAGGTAACGAAGAGGATTTGAAAGCAAGGCAGAATTGCAGGAAACGGGTTTCAGGAGGGAGATTCGCATCGCCTTTAAAGCACAGGAAAAGCGGCAAAACTTCAACAATGATGCCCTTGGCCAAAAAGGGCGTATGCGTTTTTTCCTGAATATATTCAGGAAAAAACGCATACGCCCTTTTTGGCCAACCAAGCAACCTGGAAAGGCAAATCAGCGCTACAAAGAAGTCTCGCTTCCCATCGGTCAAAAGGGCCATGCTGAATAAAGTGTCAAAACCAGAAAGGCAGGACAGGCCATGGAGAAACGGGAGCCTGGCTACGCTGATGGGCGGGATGTAAATTGCCAACAGCCACTCTGGAGAAATGTATTCTGTGTCCTGAAACGTCTAAAAAACTCAGCTTAGAGAGCAAAGGGCACTTCCACTCATGGGCGTATAAATTGGGAAATCTAAAAATCAGCAAGACACAGGCACCCCAAACTTTAGGGCTGCTCTGTTGACAAAAACCTCCCCTTCGTTAATCCTTAAATATCCCAGGAAAGAGAAAAATGGATAAAGAAGTTGTGGTCCTTATGTACAATGGAATATCACTCAGCCATGAAATCAACGTCATAAGGCTAGTAGCAGCATGATGAGTGGATTTAGGTACGACGATTCTAAATGAAATAAGTCACACAGAAAAAGACACTTATCATAAGATATCACTTATAGAGGGAATGTAAAAACCGCTACCCTTGAACTGAATTACAAAACAGAACAGAGTCACACGCTTAGAAAACACACTATGGCTGCTTAACGGGAAAGGTGAGGTGGGGTGATGCATAAAACAAGGGTTTCAAATTAGCTCAGATACCTTTCCATAAACGCAATATGTAATAGACAAGGCCTACTCCTTGCTCAGTGAATTGGACTCAACACCCCCTATTCACCACCCAAGAATATATCTGACTAGTAAGAATCTTAAAACCTATGTATTGATATCTCTCTGTAAGTGAGTCAAGTGGGTGTAAAGTGGCAGAAACACAGCAGTGAAAAGCAGCTAAACCCCATTATAAAAATCAATTACTTTTAAAAACCCGTTAAACAGAGACAGTGAAAGAGAGAAATTCTTACAAAATTCGTTCAGGGGCTGTGATGCCACCTGGATTGACCATATCTAGACCCAGAGCTGATTGAGACATAAGGGTGGACACTCTTGGGGCTGAGAGGTTTGGTGAGGTTGGGTGAGGAAACACAGACCCTTTAAAGTAATACTGCGTGGTACCCATCCCAGGGTTCCCAAATCTCCAGGTTCAAGGGCATCTTCCTACATCGAAAACATGCATGAGAAACCCAGAAGATGGTAAACCGTGTGATCGGGAAAGGTTTCCAAAACGCACCTCATTTCTCATCTCCTTGTGCTCGGGTTCGCCATTCCAGCCGCTTTACTAGCAATCTCCCTCCTTGGAGAATCAGCACCTTTAACCTCCTGTTCCGTACAGGTTGCAATTTGTCCTGAGGACGAACGGGAAGAGGGGGAACCAATGAGAGACTAGCTCTAGGTGTTGGGACAGGCACAGGTCACTCTATTTTCCCATCAGGAAGAAGAATTAACCACAGGCTCAGCCTGCCGCCCGGGACCAGAATAGTGCCTGAAGCAATCCTGCGCTTTTGCGGCCAGCTCCCAAGAAAGCGAGTTGAAAAATGGAGCTCAGGGGCACTGCAATTCACAAACCTGCTGACTTATAAATGATAACTCTCGTCCCCAAATATATTGAGGGAAGGAAACGAAGAGGATTTGAAAGCAAGGCAGAATTGCAGGAAACAGATTTCCGGAGGGAGATTCGAATCGCCTTTAAAGCACAGGAAAAGCGGCAAAACCTCGACAATGATGCCCTTGGCCAAAAAGGGCGTATGCGTTTTTTCCTGAATATATTCAGGAAAAAACGCATACGCCCTTTTTGGCCAACCAAGCAACCTGGAAAGGCAAATCAGCGCTACAAAGAATTCTCGCTTCCCATCGGTCACAAGGGCCATGCTGAATAAAGTGTCAAAACCAGAAAGGCAGGACAGGCCATGGAGAAAGGGGAGCCTGGCTACGCTGATGGGCGGGATGTAAATTGCCAACAGCCACTCTGGAGAAATGTATTCCGTGTCCTGAAACGTCTAAAAAACTCAGCTTAGAGAGCAAAGGGCACTTCCACTCATGGGCGTATAAATTGGGAAATCTAAAAATCAGCAAGACACAGGCACCCCAAAATTTAGGGCTGCTCTGTTGACAAAAACCTCCCCTTCGTTACTCCTTAAATATCCCAGGAAAGAGAAAAATTGATAAAGAAGTTGTGGTCCTTATGTACAATGGAATATCACTCAGCCGTGAAATCAACGTCATAAGGCTAGTAGCAGCATGATGAGTGGATTTAGGTACGACGATTCTAAATGAAATAAGTCACACAGAAAAAGACACTTATCATAAGATATCACTTATAGAGGGAATGTAAAAACCGCTACCCTTGAACTGAATTACAAAACAGAACAGAGTCACACGCTTAGAAAACACACTATGGCTGCTTAACGGGAAAGGTGAGGTGGGGTGATGCATAAAACAAGGGTTTCAAATTAGCTCAGATACCTTTCCATAAACGCAATATGTAATAGACAAGGCCTACTCCTTGCTCAGTGAATTGGACTCAACACCCCCTATTCACCACCCAAGAATATATCTGACTAGTAAGAATCTTAAAACCTATGTATTGATATCTCTCTGTAAGTGAGTCAAGTGGGTGTAAAGTGGCAGAAACACAGCAGTGAAAAGCAGCTAAACCCCATTATAAAAATCAATTACTTTTAAAAACCCGTTAAACAGAGACAGTGAAAGAGAGAGAAATTCTTACAAAATTCGTTCAGGGGATGTGATGCCACCTGGATTGACCATATCTAGACCCAGAGCTGATTGAGACATAAGGGTGGACACTCTTGGGGCTGAGAGGTTTGGTGAGGTTGGGTGAGGAAACACAGACCCTTTAAAGTAATACTGCGTGGTACCCATCCCATGGTTCCCAAATCTCCAGGTTCAAGGGCATCTTCCTACATCGAAAACATGCATGAGAAACCCAGAAGATGTTAAACCGTGTGATCGGGAAAGGTTTCCAAAACGCACCTCATTTCTCATCTCCTTGTGCTCGGGTTCGCCATTCCAGCCACTTTACTAGCAATCTCCCTCCTTGGAGAATCAGCACCTTTAACCTCCTGTTCCGTACAGGTTGCAATTTGTCCTGAGGACGAACGGGAAGAGGGGGAACCAATGAGAGACTAGCTCTAGGTGTTGGGACAGGCACAGGTCACTCTATTTTCCCATCAGGAAGAAGAATTAACCACAGGCTCAGCCTGCTGCCCGGGACCAGAATAGTGCCTGAAGCAATCCTGCGCTTTTGCGGCCAGCTCCCAAGAAAGCGAGTTGAAAAATGGAGCTCAGGGGCACTGCAATTCACAAACCTGCAGACTTATAAATGATAACTCTCGTCCACAAATATATTTAGGGAAGGTAACGAAGAGGATTTGAAAGCAAGGCAGAATTGCAGGAAACGGGTTTCAGGAGGGAGATTCGCATCGCCTTTAAAGCACAGGAAAAGCGGCAAAACTTCAACAATGATGCCCTTGGCCAAAAAGGGCGTATGCGTTTTTTCCTGAATATATTCAGGAAAAAACGCATACGCCCTTTTTGGCCAACCAAGCAACCTGGAAAGGCAAATCAGCGCTACAAAGAAGTCTCGCTTCCCATCGGTCAAAAGGGCCATGCTGAATAAAGTGTCAAAACCAGAAAGGCAGGACAGGCCATGGAGAAACGGGAGCCTGGCTACGCTGATGGGCGGGATGTAAATTGCCAACAGCCACTCTGGAGAAATGTATTCTGTGTCCTGAAACGTCTAAAAAACTCAGCTTAGAGAGCAAAGGGCACTTCCACTCATGGGCGTATAAATTGGGAAATCTAAAAATCAGCAAGACACAGGCACCCCAAACTTTAGGGCTGCTCTGTTGACAAAAACCTCCCCTTCGTTAATCCTTAAATATCCCAGGAAAGAGAAAAATGGATAAAGAAGTTGTGGTCCTTATGTACAATGGAATATCACTCAGCCATGAAATCAACGTCATAAGGCTAGTAGCAGCATGATGAGTGGATTTAGGTACGACGATTCTAAATGAAATAAGTCACACAGAAAAAGACACTTATCATAAGATATCACTTATAGAGGGAATGTAAAAACCGCTACCCTTGAACTGAATTACAAAACAGAACAGAGTCACACGCTTAGAAAACACACTATGGCTGCTTAACGGGAAAGGTGAGGTGGGGTGATGCATAAAACAAGGGTTTCAAATTACCTCAGATACCTTTCCATAAACGCAATATGTAATAGACAAGGCCTACTCCTTGCTCAGTGAATTGGACTCAACACCCCCTATTCACCACCCAAGAATATATCTGACTAGTAAGAATCTTAAAACCTATGTATTGATATCTCTCTGTAAGTGAGTCAAGTGGGTGTAAAGTGGCAGAAACACAGCAGTGAAAAGCAGCTAAACCCCATTATAAAAATCAATTACTTTTAAAAACCCGTTAAACAGAGACAGTGAAAGAGAGAAATTCTTACAAAATTCGTTCAGGGGCTGTGATGCCACCTGGATTGACCATATCTAGACCCAGAGCTGATTGAGACATAAGGGTGGACACTCTTGGGGCTGAGAGGTTTGGTGAGGTTGGGTGAGGAAACACAGACCCTTTAAAGTAATACTGCGTGGTACCCATCCCAGGGTTCCCAAATCTCCAGGTTCAAGGGCATCTTCCTACATCGAAAACATGCATGAGAAACCCAGAAGATGGTAAACCGTGTGATCGGGAAAGGTTTCCAAAACGCACCTCATTTCTCATCTCCTTGTGCTCGGGTTCGCCATTCCAGCTGCTTTACTAGCAATCTCCCTCCTTGGAGAATCAGCACCTTTAACCTCCTGTTCCGTACAGGTTGCAATTTGTCCTGAGGACGAACGGGAAGAGGGGGAACCAATGAGAGACTAGCTCTAGGTGTTGGGACAGGCACAGGTCACTCTATTTTCCCATCAGGAAGAAGAATTAACCACAGGCTCAGCCTGCCGCCCGGGACCAGAATAGTGCCTGAAGCAATCCTGCGCTTTTGCGGCCAGCTCCCAAGAAAGCGAGTTGAAAAATGGAGCTCAGGGGCACTGCAATTCACAAACCTGCTGACTTATAAATGATAACTCTCGTCCCCAAATATATTGAGGGAAGGAAACGAAGAGGATTTGAAAGCAAGGCAGAATTGCAGGAAACAGATTTCCGGAGGGAGATTCGAATCGCCTTTAAAGCACAGGAAAAGCGGCAAAACCTCGACAATGATGCCCTTGGCCAAAAAGGGCGTATGCGTTTTTTCCTGAATATATTCAGGAAAAAACGCATACGCCCTTTTTGGCCAACCAAGCAACCTGGAAAGGCAAATCAGCGCTACAAAGAATTCTCGCTTCCCATCGGTCACAAGGGCCATGCTGAATAAAGTGTCAAAACCAGAAAGGCAGGACAGGCCATGGAGAAAGGGGAGCCTGGCTACGCTGATGGGCGGGATGTAAATTGCCAACAGCCACTCTGGAGAAATGTATTCCGTGTCCTGAAACGTCTAAAAAACTCAGCTTAGAGAGCAAAGGGCACTTCCACTCATGGGCGTATAAATTGGGAAATCTAAAAATCAGCAAGACACAGGCACCCCAAAATTTAGGGCTGCTCTGTTGACAAAAACCTCCCCTTCGTTACTCCTTAAATATCCCAGGAAAGAGAAAAATTGATAAAGAAGTTGTGGTCCTTATGTACAATGGAATATCACTCAGCCGTGAAATCAACGTCATAAGGCTAGTAGCAGCATGATGAGTGGATTTAGGTACGACGATTCTAAATGAAATAAGTCACACAGAAAAAGACACTTATCATAAGATATCACTTATAGAGGGAATGTAAAAACCGCTACCCTTGAACTGAATTACAAAACAGAACAGAGTCACACGCTTAGAAAACACACTATGGCTGCTTAACGGGAAAGGTGAGGTGGGGTGATGCATAAAACAAGGGTTTCAAATTAGCTCAGATACCTTTCCATAAACGCAATATGTAATAGACAAGGCCTACTCCTTGCTCAGTGAATTGGACTCAACACCCCCTATTCACCACCCAAGAATATATCTGACTAGTAAGAATCTTAAAACCTATGTATTGATATCTCTCTGTAAGTGAGTCAAGTGGGTGTAAAGTGGCAGAAACACAGCAGTGAAAAGCAGCTAAACCCCATTATAAAAATCAATTACTTTTAAAAACCCGTGAAACAGAGACAGTGAAAGAGAGAGAAATTCTTACAAAATTCGTTCAGGGGCTGTGATGCCACCTGGATTGACCATATCTAGACCCAGAGCTGATTGAGACATAAGGGTGGACACTCTTGGGGCTGAGAGGTTTGGTGAGGTTGGGTGAGGAAACACAGACCCTTTAAAGTAATACTGCGTGGTACCCATCCCATGGTTCCCAAATCTCCAGGTTCAAGGGCATCTTCCTACATCGAAAACATGCATGAGAAACCCAGAAGATGTTAAACCGTGTGATCGGGAAAGGTTTCCAAAACGCACCTCATTTCTCATCTCCTTGTGCTCGGGTTCGCCATTCCAGCCGCTTTACTAGCAATCTCCCTCCTTGGAGAATCAGCACCTTTAACCTCCTGTTCCGTACAGGTTGCAATTTGTCCTGAGGACGAACGGGAAGAGGGGGAACCAATGAGAGACTAGCTCTAGGTGTTGGGACAGGCACAGGTCACTCTATTTTCCCATCAGGAAGAAGAATTAACCACAGGCTCAGCCTGCCGCCCGGGACCAGAATAGTGCCTGAAGCAATCCTGCGCTTTTGCGGCCAGCTCCCAAGAAAGCGAGTTGAAAAATGGAGCTCAGGGGCACTGCAATTCACAAACCTGCTGACTTATAAATGATAACTCTCGTCCCCAAATATATTGAGGGAAGGAAACGAAGAGGATTTGAAAGCAAGGCAGAATTGCAGGAAACAGATTTCCGGAGGGAGATTCGAATCGCCTTTAAAGCACAGGAAAAGCGGCAAAACCTCGACAATGATGCCCTTGGCCAAAAAGGGCGTATGCGTTTTTTCCTGAATATATTCAGGAAAAAACGCATACGCCCTTTTTGGCCAACCAAGCAACCTGGAAAGGCAAATCAGCGCTACAAAGAATTCTCGCTTCCCATCGGTCACAAGGGCCATGCTGAATAAAGTGTCAAAACCAGAAAGGCAGGACAGGCCATGGAGAAAGGGGAGCCTGGCTACGCTGATGGGCGGGATGTAAATTGCCAACAGCCACTCTGGAGAAATGTATTCCGTGTCCTGAAACGTCTAAAAAACTCAGCTTAGAGAGCAAAGGGCACTTCCACTCATGGGCGTATAAATTGGGAAATCTAAAAATCAGCAAGACACAGGCACCCCAAAATTTAGGGCTGCTCTGTTGACAAAAACCTCCCCTTCGTTACTCCTTAAATATCCCAGGAAAGAGAAAAATGGATAAAGAAGTTGTGGTCCTTATGTACAATGGAATATCACTCAGCCATGAAATCAACGTCATAAGGCTAGTAGCAGCATGATGAGTGGATTTAGGTACGACGATTCTAAATGAAATAAGTCACACAGAAAAAGACACTTATCATAAGATATCACTTATCGAGGGAATGTAAAAACCGCTACCCTTGAACTGAATTACAAAACAGAACAGAGTCACACGCTTAGAAAACACACTATGGCTGCTTAACGGGAAAGGTGAGGTGGGGTGATGCATAAAACAAGGGTTTCAAATTAGCTCAGATACCTTTCCATAAACGCAATATGTAATAGACAAGGCCTACTCCTTGCTCAGTGAATTGGACTCAACACCCCCTATTCACCACCCAAGAATATATCTGACTAGTAAGAATCTTAAAACCTATGTATTGATATCTCTCTGTAAGTGAGTCAAGTGGGTGTAAAGTGGCAGAAACACAGCAGTGAAAAGCAGCTAAACCCCATTATAAAAATCAATTACTTTTAAAAACCCGTGAAACAGAGACAGTGAAAGAGAGAGAAATTCTTACAAAATTCGTTCAGGGGCTGTGATGCCACCTGGATTGACCATATCTAGACCCAGAGCTGATTGAGACATAAGGGTGGACACTCTTGGGGCTGAGAGGTTTGGTGAGGTTGGGTGAGGAAACACAGACCCTTTAAAGTAATACTGCGTGGTACCCATCCCATGGTTCCCAAATCTCCAGGTTCAAGGGCATCTTCCTACATCGAAAACATGCATGAGAAACCCAGAAGATGTTAAACCGTGTGATCCGGAAAGGTTTCCAAAACGCACCTCATTTCTCATCTCCTTGTGCTCGGGTTCGCCATTCCAGCCGCTTTACTAGCAATCTCCCTCCTTGGAGAATCAGCACCTTTAACCTCCTGTTCCGTACAGGTTGCAATTTGTCCTGAGGACGAACGGGAAGAGGGGGAACCAATGAGAGACTAGCTCTAGGTGTTGGGACAGGCACAGGTCACTCTATTTTCCCATCAGGAAGAAGAATTAACCACAGGCTCAGCCTGCCGCCCGGGACCAGAATAGTGCCTGAAGCAATCCTGCGCTTTTGCGGCCAGCTCCCAAGAAAGCGAGTTGAAACATGGAGCTCAGGGGCACTGCAATCACAAACCTGCAGACTTATAAATGATAACTCTCGTCCACAAATATATTGAGGGAAGGTAACGAAGAGGATTTGAAAGCAAGGCAGAATTGCAGGAAACGGGTTTCAGGAGGGAGATTCGCATCGCCTTTAAAGCACAGGAAAAGCGGCAACACTTCGACAATGATGCCCTTGGCCAAAAAGGGCGTATGCGTTTTTTCCTGAATATATTCAGGAAAAAACGCATACGCCCTTTTTCGCCAACCAAGCAACCTGGAAAGGCAAATCAGCGCTACAAAGAAGTCTGGCTTCCCATTGGTCAAAAGGGCCATGCTGAATAAAGTGTCAAAACCAGAAAGGCAGGACAGGCCATGGAGAAACGGGAGCCTGGTTACTCTGGTGGGCGGGATGTAAATTGGCAACAGCCACTCTGGAGAAGTGTACTGTGTGTCCTGAAACTTCTAAAAAACTCAGCTTAGAGAGCATAGGGCACTTCCACTCATGGGCGTATAAATTGGGAAAACTAAAATTCAGCAAGACACAGGCACCCCAAAGTTTCAGGCTGCTCTGTTGACAAGAACCTCCACTTCGTTACACCTTAAATATCCCAGGAAAGAGAAAAATGGATAAAGAAGTTGTGGTCCTTATGTACAATGGAATATCACTCAGCCATGAAATCAACGTCATAAGGCTAGTAGCAGCATGATGAGTGGATTTAGGTACGACGAATCTAAGTGAAATAAGTCACACAGAAAAAGACACTTATCATAAGATATCACTTATAGAGGGAATGTAAAAACCGCTACCCTTGAACTGAATTACAAAACAGAACAGAGTCACACGTTTAGAAAACACACTATGGCTGCTTAACGGGAAAGGTGAGGTGGGGTGATGCATAAAACAAGGGTTTCAAATTAGCTCAGATACCTTTCCATAAACGCAATATGTAATAGACAAGGCCTACTCCTTGCTCAGTGAATTGGACTCAACACCCCCTATTCACCACCCAAGAATATATCTGACTAGTAAGAATCTTAAAACCTATGTATTGATATCTCTCTGTAAGTGAGTCAAGTGGGTGTAAAGTGGCAGAAACACAGCAGTGAAAAGCAGCTAAACCCCATTATAAAAATCAATTACTTTTAAAAACCCGTTAAACAGAGACAGTGAAAGAGAGAGAAATTCTTACAAAATTCGTTCAGGGGCTGTGATGCCACCTGGATTGACCATATCTAGACCCAGAGCTGATTGAGACATAAGGGTGGACACTCTTGGGGCTGAGAGGTTTGGTGAGGTTGGGTGAGGAAACACAGACCCTTTAAAGTAATACTGCGTGGTACCCATCCCATGGTTCCCAAATCTCCAGGTTCAAGGGCATCTTCCTACATCGAAAACATGCATGAGAAACCCAGAAGATGTTAAACCGTGTGATCGGGAAAGGTTTCCAAAACGCACCTCATTTCTCATCTCCCTGTGCTCGGGTTCGCCATTCCAGCCGCTTTACTAGCAATCTCCCTCCTTGGAGAATCAGCACCTTTAACCTCCTGTTCCGTACAGGTTGCAATTTGTCCTGAGGACGAACGGGAAGAGGGGGAACCAATGAGAGACTAGCTCTAGGTGTTGGGACAGGCACAGGTCACTCTATTTTCCCATCAGGAAGAAGAATTAACCACAGGCTCAGCCTGCCGCCCGGGACCAGAATAGTGCCTGAAGCAATCCTGCGCTTTTGCGGCCAGCTCCCAAGAAAGCGAGTTGAAACATGGAGCTCAGGGGCACTGCAATTCACAAACCTGCAGACTTATAAATGATAACTCTCGTCCACAAATATATTGAGGGAAGGTAACGAAGAGGATTTGAAAGCAAGGCAGAATTGCAGGAAACGGGTTTCAGGAGGGAGATTCGCATCGCCTTTAAAGCACAGGAAAAGCGGCAAAACTTCGACAATGATGCCCTTGGCCAAAAAGGGCGTATGCGTTTTTTCCTGAATATATTCAGGAAAAAACGCATACGCCCTTTTTGGCCAACCAAGCAACCTGGAAAGGCAAATCAGCGCTACAAAGAAGTCTCGCTTCCCATCGGTCAAAAGGGCCATGCTGAATAAAGTGTCAAAACCAGAAAGGCAGGACAGGCCATGGAGAAACGGGAGCCTGGCTACGCTGATGGGGGGGATGTAAATTGCCAACAGCCACTCTGGAGAAATGTATTCTGTGTCCTGAAACGTCTAAAAAACTCAGCTTAGAGAGCAAAGGGCACTTCCACTCATGGGCGTATAAATTGGGAAATCTAAAAATCAGCAAGACACAGGCACCCCAAACTTTAGGGCTGCTCTGTTGACAAAAACCTCCCCTTCGTTACTCCTTAAATATCCCAGGAAAGAGAAAAATGGATAAAGAAGTTGTGGTCCTTATGTACAATGGAATATCACTCAGCCATGAAATCAACGTCATAAGGCTAGTAGCAGCATGATGAGTGGATTTAGGTACGACGAATCTAAGTGAAATAAGTCACACAGAAAAAGACACTTATCATAAGATATCACTTATAGAGGGAATGTAAAAACCGCTACCCTTGAACTGAATTACAAAACAGAACAGAGTCACACGTTTAGAAAACACACTATGGCTGCTTAACGGGAAAGGTGAGGTGGGGTGATGCATAAAACAAGGGTTTCAAATTAGCTCAGATACCTTTCCATAAACTCAATATGTAATAGACAAGGCCTACTCCTTGCTCAGTGAATTGGACTCAACACCCCCTATTCACCACCCAAGAATATATCTGACTAGTAAGAATCTTAAAACCTATGTATTGATATCTCTCTGTAAGTGAGTCAAGTGGGTGTAAAGTGGCAGAAACACAGCAGTGAAAAGCAGCTAAACCCCATTATAAAAATCAATTACTTTTAAAAACCCGTGAAACAGAGACAGTGAAAGAGAGAGAAATTCTTACAAAATTCGTTCAGGGGCTGTGATGCCACCTGGATTGACCATATCTAGACCCAGAGCTGATTGAGACATAAGGGTGGACACTCTTGGGGCTGAGAGGTTTGGTGAGGTTGGGTGAGGAAACACAGACCCTTTAAAGTAATACTGCGTGGTACCCATCCCATGGTTCCCAAATCTCCAGGTTCAAGGGCATCTTCCTACATCGAAAACATGCATGAGAAACCCAGAAGATGTTAAACCGTGTGATCGGGAAAGGTTTCCAAAACGCACCTCATTTCTCATCTCCCTGTGCTCGGGTTCGCCATTCCAGCCGCTTTACTAGCAATCTCCCTCCTTGGAGAATCAGCACCTTTAACCTCCTGTTCCGTACAGGTTGCAATTTGTCCTGAGGACGAACGGGAAGAGGGGGAACCAATGAGAGACTAGCTCTAGGTGTTGGGACAGGCACAGGTCACTCTATTTTCCCATCAGGAAGAAGAATTAACCACAGGCTCAGCCTGCCGCCCGGGACCAGAATAGTGCCTGAAGCAATCCTGCGCTTTTGCGGCCAGCTCCCAAGAAAGCGAGTTGAAAAATGGAGCTCAGGGGCACTGCAATTCACAAACCTGCAGACTTATAAATGATAACTCTCGTCCACAAATATATTGAGGGAAGGTAACGAAGAGGATTTGAAAGCAAGGCAGAATTGCAGGAAACGGGTTTCAGGAGGGAGATTCGCATCGCCTTTAAAGCACAGGAAAAGCGGCAAAACCTCGACAATGATGCCCTTGGCCAAAAAGGGCGTATGCGTTTTTTCCTGAATATATTCAGGAAAAAACGCATACGCCCTTTTTAGCCAACCAAGCAACCTGGAAAGGCAAATCAGCGCTACAAAGAAGTCTCGCTTCCCATCGGTCAAAAGGGCCATGCTGAATAAAGTGTCAAAACCAGAAAGGCAGGATAGGCCATGGAGAAACCGGAGCCTGGCTACGCTGATGGGCGGGATGTAAATTGCCAACAGCCACTCTGGAGAAATGTATTCTGTGTCCTGAAACGTCTAAAAAACTCAGCTTAGAGAGCAAAGGGCACTTCCACTCATGGGCGTATAAATTGGGAAATCTAAAAATCAGCAAGACACAGGCACCCCAAACTTTAGGGCTGCTCTGTTGACAAAAACCTCCCCTTCGTTACTCCTTAAATATCCCAGGAAAGAGAAAAATGGATAAAGAAGTTGTGGTCCTTATGTACAATGGAATATCACTCAGCCATGAAATCAACGTCATAAGGCTAGTAGCAGCATGATGAGTGGATTTAGGTACGACGATTCTAAATGAAATAAGTCACACAGAAAAAGACACTTATCATAAGATATCACTTATAGAGGGAATGTAAAAACCGCTACCCTTGAACTGAATTACAAAACAGAACAGAGTCACACGCTTAGAAAACACACTATGGCTGCTTAACGGGAAAGGTGAGGTGGGGTGATGCATAAAACAAGGGTTTCAAATTAGCTCAGATACCTTTCCATAAACGCAATATGTAATAGACAAGGCCTACTCCTTGCTCAGTGAATTGGACTCAACACCCCCTATTCACCACCCAAGAATATATCTGACTAGTAAGAATCTTAAAACCTATGTATTGATATCTCTCTGTAAGTGAGTCAAGTGGGTGTAAAGTGGCAGAAACACAGCAGTGAAAAGCAGCTAAACCCCATTATAAAAATCAATTACTTTTAAAAACCCGTGAAACAGAGACAGTGAAAGAGAGAGAAATTCTTACAAAATTCGTTCAGGGGCTGTGATGCCACCTGGATTGACCATATCTAGACCCAGAGCTGATTGAGACATAAGGGTGGACACTCTTGGTGCTGAGAGGTTTGGTGAGGTTGGGTGAGGAAACACAGACCCTTTAAAGTAATACTGCGTGGTACCCATCCCATGGTTCCCAAATCTCCAGGTTCAAGGGCATCTTCCTACATCGAAAACATGCATGAGAAACCCAGAAGATGTTAAACCGTGTGATCGGGAAAGGTTTCCAAAACGCACCTCATTTCTCATCTCCTTGTGCTCGGGTTCGCCATTCCAGCCGCTTTACTAGCAATCTCCCTCCTTGGAGAATCAGCACCTTTAACCTCCTGTTCCGTACAGGTTGCAATTTGTCCTGAGGACGAACGGGAAGAGGGGGAACCAATGAGAGACTAGCTCTAGGTGTTGGGACAGGCACAGGTCACTCTATTTTCCCATCAGGAAGAAGAATTAACCACAGGCTCAGCCTGCCGCCCGGGACCAGAATAGTGCCTGAAGCAATCCTGCGCTTTTGCGGCCAGCTCCCAAGAAAGCGAGTTGAAAAATGGAGCTCAGGGGCACTGCAATTCACAAACCTGCTGACTTATAAATGATAACTCTCGTCCCCAAATATATTGAGGGAAGGAAACGAAGAGGATTTGAAAGCAAGGCAGAATTGCAGGAAACAGATTTCCGGAGGGAGATTCGAATCGCCTTTAAAGCACAGGAAAAGCGGCAAAACCTCGACAATGATGCCCTTGGCCAAAAAGGGCGTATGCGTTTTTTCCTGAATATATTCAGGAAAAAACGCATACGCCCTTTTTGGCCAACCAAGCAACCTGGAAAGGCAAATCAGCGCTACAAAGAATTCTCGCTTCCCATCGGTCACAAGGGCCATGCTGAATAAAGTGTCAAAACCAGAAAGGCAGGACAGGCCATGGAGAAAGGGGAGCCTGGCTACGCTGATGGGCGGGATGTAAATTGCCAACAGCCACTCTGGAGAAATGTATTCCGTGTCCTGAAACGTCTAAAAAACTCAGCTTAGAGAGCAAAGGGCACTTCCACTCATGGGCGTATAAATTGGGAAATCTAAAAATCAGCAAGACACAGGCAACCCAAAATTTAGGGCTGCTCTGTTGACAAAAACCTCCCCTTCGTTACTCCTTAAATATCCCAGGAAAGAGAAAAATTGATAAAGAAGTTGTGGTCCTTATGTACAATGGAATATCACTCAGCCGTGAAATCAACGTCATAAGGCTAGTAGCAGCATGATGAGTGGATTTAGGTACGACGATTCTAAATGAAATAAGTCACACAGAAAAAGACACTTATCATAAGATATCACTTATAGAGGGAATGTAAAAACCGCTACCCTTGAACTGAATTACAAAACAGAACAGAGTCACACGCTTAGAAAACACACTATGGCTGCTTAACGGGAAAGGTGAGGTGGGGTGATGCATAAAACAAGGGTTTCAAATTAGCTCAGATACCTTTCCATAAACGCAATGTGTAATAGACAAGGCCTACTCCTTGCTCAGTGAATTGGACTCAACACCCCCTATTCACCACCCAAGAATATATCTGACTAGTAAGAATCTTAAAACCTATGTATTGATATCTCTCTGTAAGTGAGTCAAGTGGGTGTAAAGTGGCAGAAACACAGCAGTGAAAAGCAGCTAAACCCCATTATAAAAATCAATTACTTTTAAAAACCCGTGAAACAGAGACAGTGAAAGAGAGAGAAATTCTTACAAAATTCGTTCAGGGGCTGTGATGCCACCTGGATTGACCATATCTAGACCCAGAGCTGATTGAGACATAAGGGTGGACACTCTTGGGGCTGAGAGGTTTGGTGAGGTTGGGTGAGGAAACACAGACCCTTTAAAGTAATACTGCGTGGTACCCATCCCATGGTTCCCAAATCTCCAGGTTCAAGGGCATCTTCCTACATCGAAAACATGCATGAGAAACCCAGAAGATGTTAAACCGTGTGATCGGGAAAGGTTTCCAAAACGCACCTCATTTCTCATCTCCTTGTGCTCGGGTTCGCCATTCCAGCCGCTTTACTAGCAATCTCCCTCCTTGGAGAATCAGCACCTTTAACCTCCTGTTCCGTACAGGTTGCAATTTGTCCTGAGGACGAACGGGAAGAGGGGGAACCAATGAGAGACTAGCTCTAGGTGTTGGGACAGGCACAGGTCACTCTATTTTCCCATCAGGAAGAAGAATTAACCACAGGCTCAGCCTGCCGCCCGGGACCAGAATAGTGCCTGAAGCAATCCTGCGCTTTTGCGGCCAGCTCCCAAGAAAGCGAGTTGAAAAATGGAGCTCAGGGGCACTGCAATTCACAAACCTGCTGACTTATAAATGATAACTCTCGTCCCCAAATATATTGAGGGAAGGAAACGAAGAGGATTTGAAAGCAAGGCAGAATTGCAGGAAACAGATTTCCGGAGGGAGATTCGAATCGCCTTTAAAGCACAGGAAAAGCGGCAAAACCTCGACAATGATGCCCTTGGCCAAAAAGGGCGTATGCGTTTTTTCCTGAATATATTCAGGAAAAAACGCATACGCCCTTTTTGGCCAACCAAGCAACCTGGAAAGGCAAATCAGCGCTACAAAGAATTCTCGCTTCCCATCGGTCACAAGGGCCATGCTGAATAAAGTGTCAAAACCAGAAAGGCAGGACAGGCCATGGAGAAAGGGGAGCCTGGCTACGCTGATGGGCGGGATGTAAATTGCCAACAGCCACTCTGGAGAAATGTATTCCGTGTCCTGAAACGTCTAAAAAACTCAGCTTAGAGAGCAAAGGGCACTTCCACTCATGGGCGTATAAATTGGGAAATCTAAAAATCAGCAAGACACAGGCACCCCAAAATTTAGGGCTGCTCTGTTGACAAAAACCTCCCCTTCGTTACTCCTTAAATATCCCAGGAAAGAGAAAAATTGATAAAGAAGTTGTGGTCCTTATGTACAATGGAATATCACTCAGCCGTGAAATCAACGTCATAAGGCTAGTAGCAGCATGATGAGTGGATTTAGGTACGACGATTCTAAATGAAATAAGTCACACAGAAAAAGACACTTATCATAAGATATCACTTATAGAGGGAATGTAAAAACCGCTACCCTTGAACTGAATTACAAAACAGAACAGAGTCACACGCTTAGAAAACACACTATGGCTGCTTAACGGGAAAGGTGAGGTGGGGTGATGCATAAAACAAGGGTTTCAAATTAGCTCAGATACCTTTCCATAAACGCAATATGTAATAGACAAGGCCTACTCCTTGCTCAGTGAATTGGACTCAACACCCCCTATTCACCACCCAAGAATATATCTGACTAGTAAGAATCTTAAAACCTATGTATTGATATCTCTCTGTAAGTGAGTCAAGTGGGTGTAAAGTGGCAGAAACACAGCAGTGAAAAGCAGCTAAACCCCATTATAAAAATCAATTACTTTTAAAAACCCGTTAAACAGAGACAGTGAAAGAGAGAGAAATTCTTACAAAATTCGTTCAGGGGATGTGATGCCACCTGGATTGACCATATCTAGACCCAGAGCTGATTGAGACATAAGGGTGGACACTCTTGGGGCTGAGAGGTTTGGTGAGGTTGGGTGAGGAAACACAGACCCTTTAAAGTAATACTGCGTGGTACCCATCCCATGGTTCCCAAATCTCCAGGTTCAAGGGCATCTTCCTACATCGAAAACATGCATGAGAAACCCAGAAGATGTTAAACCGTGTGATCGGGAAAGGTTTCCAAAACGCACCTCATTTCTCATCTCCTTGTGCTCGGGTTCGCCATTCCAGCCACTTTACTAGCAATCTCCCTCCTTGGAGAATCAGCACCTTTAACCTCCTGTTCCGTACAGGTTGCAATTTGTCCTGAGGACGAACGGGAAGAGGGGGAACCAATGAGAGACTAGCTCTAGGTGTTGGGACAGACACAGGTCACTCTATTTTCCCATCAGGAAGAAGAATTAACCACAGGCTCAGCCTGCTGCCCGGGACCAGAATAGTGCCTGAAGCAATCCTGCGCTTTTGCGGCCAGCTCCCAAGAAAGCGAGTTGAAAAATGGAGCTCAGGGGCACTGCAATTCACAAACCTGCAGACTTATAAATGATAACTCTCGTCCACAAATATATTTAGGGAAGGTAACGAAGAGGATTTGAAAGCAAGGCAGAATTGCAGGAAACGGGTTTCAGGAGGGAGATTCGCATCGCCTTTAAAGCACAGGAAAAGCGGCAAAACTTCAACAATGATGCCCTTGGCCAAAAAGGGCGTATGCGTTTTTTCCTGAATATATTCAGGAAAAAACGCATACGCCCTTTTTGGCCAACCAAGCAACCTGGAAAGGCAAATCAGCGCTACAAAGAAGTCTCGCTTCCCATCGGTCAAAAGGGCCATGCTGAATAAAGTGTCAAAACCAGAAAGGCAGGACAGGCCATGGAGAAACGGGAGCCTGGCTACGCTGATGGGCGGGATGTAAATTGCCAACAGCCACTCTGGAGAAATGTATTCTGTGTCCTGAAACGTCTAAAAAACTCAGCTTAGAGAGCAAAGGGCACTTCCACTCATGGGCGTATAAATTGGGAAATCTAAAAATCAGCAAGACACAGGCACCCCAAACTTTAGGGCTGCTCTGTTGACAAAAACCTCCCCTTCGTTAATCCTTAAATATCCCAGGAAAGAGAAAAATGGATAAAGAAGTTGTGGTCCTTATGTACAATGGAATATCACTCAGCCATGAAATCAACGTCATAAGGCTAGTAGCAGCATGATGAGTGGATTTAGGTACGACGATTCTAAATGAAATAAGTCACACAGAAAAAGACACTTATCATAAGATATCACTTATAGAGGGAATGTAAAAACCGCTACCCTTGAACTGAATTACAAAACAGAACAGAGTCACACGCTTAGAAAACACACTATGGCTGCTTAACGGGAAAGGTGAGGTGGGGTGATGCATAAAACAAGGGTTTCAAATTAGCTCAGATACCTTTCCATAAACGCAATATGTAATAGACAAGGCCTACTCCTTGCTCAGTGAATTGGACTCAACACCCCCTATTCACCACCCAAGAATATATCTGACTAGTAAGAATCTTAAAACCTATGTATTGATATCTCTCTGTAAGTGAGTCAAGTGGGTGTAAAGTGGCAGAAACACAGCAGTGAAAAGCAGCTAAACCCCATTATAAAAATCAATTACTTTTAAAAACCCGTGAAACAGAGACAGTGAAAGAGAGAGAAATTCTTACAAAATTCGTTCAGGGGCTGTGATGCCACCTGGATTGACCATATCTAGACCCAGAGCTGATTGAGACATAAGGGTGGACACTCTTGGGGCTGAGAGGTTTGGTGAGGTTGGGTGAGGAAACACAGACCCTTTAAAGTAATACTGCGTGGTACCCATCCCATGGTTCCCAAATCTCCAGGTTCAAGGGCATCTTCCTACATCGAAAACATGCATGAGAAACCCAGAAGATGTTAAACCGTGTGATCGGGAAAGGTTTCCAAAACGCACCTCATTTCTCATCTCCCTGTGCTCGGGTTCGCCATTCCAGCCGCTTTACTAGCAATCTCCCTCCTTGGAGAATCAGCACCTTTAACCTCCTGTTCCGTACAGGTTGCAATTTGTCCTGAGGACGAACGGGAAGAGGGGGAACCAATGAGAGACTAGCTCTAGGTGTTGGGACAGGCACAGGTCACTCTATTTTCCCATCAGGAAGAAGAATTAACCACAGGCTCAGCCTGCCGCCCGGGACCAGAATAGTGCCTGAAGCAATCCTGCGCTTTTGCGGCCAGCTCCCAAGAAAGCGAGTTGAAAAATGGAGCTCAGGGGCACTGCAATTCACAAACCTGCAGACTTATAAATGATAACTCTCGTCCACAAATATATTGAGGGAAGGTAACGAAGAGGATTTGAAAGCAAGGCAGAATTGCAGGAAACGGGTTTCAGGAGGGAGATTCGCATCGCCTTTAAAGCACAGGAAAAGCGGCAAAACCTCGACAATGATGCCCTTGGCCAAAAAGGGCGTATGCGTTTTTTCCTGAATATATTCAGGAAAAAACGCATACGCCCTTTTTAGCCAACCAAGCAACCTGGAAAGGCAAATCAGCGCTACAAAGAAGTCTCGCTTCCCATCGGTCAAAAGGGCCATGCTGAATAAAGTGTCAAAACCAGAAAGGCAGGATAGGCCATGGAGAAACCGGAGCCTGGCTACGCTGATGGGCGGGATGTAAATTGCCAACAGCCACTCTGGAGAAATGTATTCTGTGTCCTGAAACGTCTAAAAAACTCAGCTTAGAGAGCAAAGGGCACTTCCACTCATGGGCGTATAAATTGGGAAATCTAAAAATCAGCAAGACACAGGCACCCCAAACTTTAGGGCTGCTCTGTTGACAAAAACCTCCCCTTCGTTACTCCTTAAATATCCCAGGAAAGAGAAAAATGGATAAAGAAGTTGTGGTCCTTATGTACAATGGAATATCACTCAGCCATGAAATCAACGTCATAAGGCTAGTAGCAGCATGATGAGTGGATTTAGGTACGACGATTCTAAATGAAATAAGTCACACAGAAAAAGACACTTATCATAAGATATCACTTATAGAGGGAATGTAAAAACCGCTACCCTTGAACTGAATTACAAAACAGAACAGAGTCACACGCTTAGAAAACACACTATGGCTGCTTAACGGGAAAGGTGAGGTGGGGTGATGCATAAAACAAGGGTTTCAAATTAGCTCAGATACCTTTCCATAAACGCAATATGTAATAGACAAGGCCTACTCCTTGCTCAGTGAATTGGACTCAACACCCCCTATTCACCACCCAAGAATATATCTGACTAGTAAGAATCTTAAAACCTATGTATTGATATCTCTCTGTAAGTGAGTCAAGTGGGTGTAAAGTGGCAGAAACACAGCAGTGAAAAGCAGCTAAACCCCATTATAAAAATCAATTACTTTTAAAAACCCGTGAAACAGAGACAGTGAAAGAGAGAGAAATTCTTACAAAATTCGTTCAGGGGCTGTGATGCCACCTGGATTGACCATATCTAGACCCAGAGCTGATTGAGACATAAGGGTGGACACTCTTGGTGCTGAGAGGTTTGGTGAGGTTGGGTGAGGAAACACAGACCCTTTAAAGTAATACTGCGTGGTACCCATCCCATGGTTCCCAAATCTCCAGGTTCAAGGGCATCTTCCTACATCGAAAACATGCATGAGAAACCCAGAAGATGTTAAACCGTGTGATCGGGAAAGGTTTCCAAAACGCACCTCATTTCTCATCTCCTTGTGCTCGGGTTCGCCATTCCAGCCGCTTTACTAGCAATCTCCCTCCTTGGAGAATCAGCACCTTTAACCTCCTGTTCCGTACAGGTTGCAATTTGTCCTGAGGACGAACGGGAAGAGGGGGAACCAATGAGAGACTAGCTCTAGGTGTTGGGACAGGCACAGGTCACTCTATTTTCCCATCAGGAAGAAGAATTAACCACAGGCTCAGCCTGCCGCCCGGGACCAGAATAGTGCCTGAAGCAATCCTGCGCTTTTGCGGCCAGCTCCCAAGAAAGCGAGTTGAAAAATGGAGCTCAGGGGCACTGCAATTCACAAACCTGCTGACTTATAAATGATAACTCTCGTCCCCAAATATATTGAGGGAAGGAAACGAAGAGGATTTGAAAGCAAGGCAGAATTGCAGGAAACAGATTTCCGGAGGGAGATTCGAATCGCCTTTAAAGCACAGGAAAAGCGGCAAAACCTCGACAATGATGCCCTTGGCCAAAAAGGGCGTATGCGTTTTTTCCTGAATATATTCAGGAAAAAACGCATACGCCCTTTTTGGCCAACCAAGCAACCTGGAAAGGCAAATCAGCGCTACAAAGAATTCTCGCTTCCCATCGGTCACAAGGGCCATGCTGAATAAAGTGTCAAAACCAGAAAGGCAGGACAGGCCATGGAGAAAGGGGAGCCTGGCTACGCTGATGGGCGGGATGTAAATTGCCAACAGCCACTCTGGAGAAATGTATTCCGTGTCCTGAAACGTCTAAAAAACTCAGCTTAGAGAGCAAAGGGCACTTCCACTCATGGGCGTATAAATTGGGAAATCTAAAAATCAGCAAGACACAGGCAACCCAAAATTTAGGGCTGCTCTGTTGACAAAAACCTCCCCTTCGTTACTCCTTAAATATCCCAGGAAAGAGAAAAATTGATAAAGAAGTTGTGGTCCTTATGTACAATGGAATATCACTCAGCCGTGAAATCAACGTCATAAGGCTAGTAGCAGCATGATGAGTGGATTTAGGTACGACGATTCTAAATGAAATAAGTCACACAGAAAAAGACACTTATCATAAGATATCACTTATAGAGGGAATGTAAAAACCGCTACCCTTGAACTGAATTACAAAACAGAACAGAGTCACACGCTTAGAAAACACACTATGGCTGCTTAACGGGAAAGGTGAGGTGGGGTGATGCATAAAACAAGGGTTTCAAATTAGCTCAGATACCTTTCCATAAACGCAATGTGTAATAGACAAGGCCTACTCCTTGCTCAGTGAATTGGACTCAACACCCCCTATTCACCACCCAAGAATATATCTGACTAGTAAGAATCTTAAAACCTATGTATTGATATCTCTCTGTAAGTGAGTCAAGTGGGTGTAAAGTGGCAGAAACACAGCAGTGAAAAGCAGCTAAACCCCATTATAAAAATCAATTACTTTTAAAAACCCGTGAAACAGAGACAGTGAAAGAGAGAGAAATTCTTACAAAATTCGTTCAGGGGCTGTGATGCCACCTGGATTGACCATATCTAGACCCAGAGCTGATTGAGACATAAGGGTGGACACTCTTGGGGCTGAGAGGTTTGGTGAGGTTGGGTGAGGAAACACAGACCCTTTAAAGTAATACTGCGTGGTACCCATCCCATGGTTCCCAAATCTCCAGGTTCAAGGGCATCTTCCTACATCGAAAACATGCATGAGAAACCCAGAAGATGTTAAACCGTGTGATCGGGAAAGGTTTCCAAAACGCACCTCATTTCTCATCTCCTTGTGCTCGGGTTCGCCATTCCAGCCGCTTTACTAGCAATCTCCCTCCTTGGAGAATCAGCACCTTTAACCTCCTGTTCCGTACAGGTTGCAATTTGTCCTGAGGACGAACGGGAAGAGGGGGAACCAATGAGAGACTAGCTCTAGGTGTTGGGACAGGCACAGGTCACTCTATTTTCCCATCAGGAAGAAGAATTAACCACAGGCTCAGCCTGCCGCCCGGGACCAGAATAGTGCCTGAAGCAATCCTGCGCTTTTGCGGCCAGCTCCCAAGAAAGCGAGTTGAAAAATGGAGCTCAGGGGCACTGCAATTCACAAACCTGCTGACTTATAAATGATAACTCTCGTCCCCAAATATATTGAGGGAAGGAAACGAAGAGGATTTGAAAGCAAGGCAGAATTGCAGGAAACAGATTTCCGGAGGGAGATTCGAATCGCCTTTAAAGCACAGGAAAAGCGGCAAAACCTCGACAATGATGCCCTTGGCCAAAAAGGGCGTATGCGTTTTTTCCTGAATATATTCAGGAAAAAACGCATACGCCCTTTTTGGCCAACCAAGCAACCTGGAAAGGCAAATCAGCGCTACAAAGAATTCTCGCTTCCCATCGGTCACAAGGGCCATGCTGAATAAAGTGTCAAAACCAGAAAGGCAGGACAGGCCATGGAGAAAGGGGAGCCTGGCTACGCTGATGGGCGGGATGTAAATTGCCAACAGCCACTCTGGAGAAATGTATTCCGTGTCCTGAAACGTCTAAAAAACTCAGCTTAGAGAGCAAAGGGCACTTCCACTCATGGGCGTATAAATTGGGAAATCTAAAAATCAGCAAGACACAGGCACCCCAAAATTTAGGGCTGCTCTGTTGACAAAAACCTCCCCTTCGTTACTCCTTAAATATCCCAGGAAAGAGAAAAATTGATAAAGAAGTTGTGGTCCTTATGTACAATGGAATATCACTCAGCCGTGAAATCAACGTCATAAGGCTAGTAGCAGCATGATGAGTGGATTTAGGTACGACGATTCTAAATGAAATAAGTCACACAGAAAAAGACACTTATCATAAGATATCACTTATAGAGGGAATGTAAAAACCGCTACCCTTGAACTGAATTACAAAACAGAACAGAGTCACACGCTTAGAAAACACACTATGGCTGCTTAACGGGAAAGGTGAGGTGGGGTGATGCATAAAACAAGGGTTTCAAATTAGCTCAGATACCTTTCCATAAACGCAATATGTAATAGACAAGGCCTACTCCTTGCTCAGTGAATTGGACTCAACACCCCCTATTCACCACCCAAGAATATATCTGACTAGTAAGAATCTTAAAACCTATGTATTGATATCTCTCTGTAAGTGAGTCAAGTGGGTGTAAAGTGGCAGAAACACAGCAGTGAAAAGCAGCTAAACCCCATTATAAAAATCAATTACTTTTAAAAACCCGTTAAACAGAGACAGTGAAAGAGAGAGAAATTCTTACAAAATTCGTTCAGGGGATGTGATGCCACCTGGATTGACCATATCTAGACCCAGAGCTGATTGAGACATAAGGGTGGACACTCTTGGGGCTGAGAGGTTTGGTGAGGTTGGGTGAGGAAACACAGACCCTTTAAAGTAATACTGCGTGGTACCCATCCCATGGTTCCCAAATCTCCAGGTTCAAGGGCATCTTCCTACATCGAAAACATGCATGAGAAACCCAGAAGATGTTAAACCGTGTGATCGGGAAAGGTTTCCAAAACGCACCTCATTTCTCATCTCCTTGTGCTCGGGTTCGCCATTCCAGCCACTTTACTAGCAATCTCCCTCCTTGGAGAATCAGCACCTTTAACCTCCTGTTCCGTACAGGTTGCAATTTGTCCTGAGGACGAACGGGAAGAGGGGGAACCAATGAGAGACTAGCTCTAGGTGTTGGGACAGACACAGGTCACTCTATTTTCCCATCAGGAAGAAGAATTAACCACAGGCTCAGCCTGCTGCCCGGGACCAGAATAGTGCCTGAAGCAATCCTGCGCTTTTGCGGCCAGCTCCCAAGAAAGCGAGTTGAAAAATGGAGCTCAGGGGCACTGCAATTCACAAACCTGCAGACTTATAAATGATAACTCTCGTCCACAAATATATTTAGGGAAGGTAACGAAGAGGATTTGAAAGCAAGGCAGAATTGCAGGAAACGGGTTTCAGGAGGGAGATTCGCATCGCCTTTAAAGCACAGGAAAAGCGGCAAAACTTCAACAATGATGCCCTTGGCCAAAAAGGGCGTATGCGTTTTTTCCTGAATATATTCAGGAAAAAACGCATACGCCCTTTTTGGCCAACCAAGCAACCTGGAAAGGCAAATCAGCGCTACAAAGAAGTCTCGCTTCCCATCGGTCAAAAGGGCCATGCTGAATAAAGTGTCAAAACCAGAAAGGCAGGACAGGCCATGGAGAAACGGGAGCCTGGCTACGCTGATGGGCGGGATGTAAATTGCCAACAGCCACTCTGGAGAAATGTATTCTGTGTCCTGAAACGTCTAAAAAACTCAGCTTAGAGAGCAAAGGGCACTTCCACTCATGGGCGTATAAATTGGGAAATCTAAAAATCAGCAAGACACAGGCACCCCAAACTTTAGGGCTGCTCTGTTGACAAAAACCTCCCCTTCGTTAATCCTTAAATATCCCAGGAAAGAGAAAAATGGATAAAGAAGTTGTGGTCCTTATGTACAATGGAATATCACTCAGCCATGAAATCAACGTCATAAGGCTAGTAGCAGCATGATGAGTGGATTTAGGTACGACGATTCTAAATGAAATAAGTCACACAGAAAAAGACACTTATCATAAGATATCACTTATAGAGGGAATGTAAAAACCGCTACCCTTGAACTGAATTACAAAACAGAACAGAGTCACACGCTTAGAAAACACACTATGGCTGCTTAACGGGAAAGGTGAGGTGGGGTGATGCATAAAACAAGGGTTTCAAATTAGCTCAGATACCTTTCCATAAACGCAATATGTAATAGACAAGGCCTACTCCTTGCTCAGTGAATTGGACTCAACACCCCCTATTCACCACCCAAGAATATATCTGACTAGTAAGAATCTTAAAACCTATGTATTGATATCTCTCTGTAAGTGAGTCAAGTGGGTGTAAAGTGGCAGAAACACAGCAGTGAAAAGCAGCTAAACCCCATTATAAAAATCAATTACTTTTAAAAACCCGTTAAACAGAGACAGTGAAAGAGAGAAATTCTTACAAAATTCGTTCAGGGGCTGTGATGCCACCTGGATTGACCATATCTAGACCCAGAGCTGATTGAGACATAAGGGTGGACACTCTTGGGGCTGAGAGGTTTGGTGAGGTTGGGTGAGGAAACACAGACCCTTTAAAGTAATACTGCGTGGTACCCATCCCAGGGTTCCCAAATCTCCAGGTTCAAGGGCATCTTCCTACATCGAAAACATGCATGAGAAACCCAGAAGATGGTAAACCGTGTGATCGGGAAAGGTTTCCAAAACGCACCTCATTTCTCATCTCCTTGTGCTCGGGTTCGCCATTCCAGCCGCTTTACTAGCAATCTCCCTCCTTGGAGAATCAGCACCTTTAACCTCCTGTTCCGTACAGGTTGCAATTTGTCCTGAGGACGAACGGGAAGAGGGGGAACCAATGAGAGACTAGCTCTAGGTGTTGGGACAGGCACAGGTCACTCTATTTTCCCATCAGGAAGAAGAATTAACCACAGGCTCAGCCTGCCGCCCGGGACCAGAATAGTGCCTGAAGCAATCCTGCGCTTTTGCGGCCAGCTCCCAAGAAAGCGAGTTGAAAAATGGAGCTCAGGGGCACTGCAATTCACAAACCTGCTGACTTATAAATGATAACTCTCGTCCCCAAATATATTGAGGGAAGGAAACGAAGAGGATTTGAAAGCAAGGCAGAATTGCAGGAAACAGATTTCCGGAGGGAGATTCGAATCGCCTTTAAAGCACAGGAAAAGCGGCAAAACCTCGACAATGATGCCCTTGGCCAAAAAGGGCGTATGCGTTTTTTCCTGAATATATTCAGGAAAAAACGCATACGCCCTTTTTGGCCAACCAAGCAACCTGGAAAGGCAAATCAGCGCTACAAAGAATTCTCGCTTCCCATCGGTCACAAGGGCCATGCTGAATAAAGTGTCAAAACCAGAAAGGCAGGACAGGCCATGGAGAAAGGGGAGCCTGGCTACGCTGATGGGCGGGATGTAAATTGCCAACAGCCACTCTGGAGAAATGTATTCCGTGTCCTGAAACGTCTAAAAAACTCAGCTTAGAGAGCAAAGGGCACTTCCACTCATGGGCGTATAAATTGGGAAATCTAAAAATCAGCAAGACACAGGCACCCCAAAATTTAGGGCTGCTCTGTTGACAAAAACCTCCCCTTCGTTACTCCTTAAATATCCCAGGAAAGAGAAAAATTGATAAAGAAGTTGTGGTCCTTATGTACAATGGAATATCACTCAGCCGTGAAATCAACGTCATAAGGCTAGTAGCAGCATGATGAGTGGATTTAGGTACGACGATTCTAAATGAAATAAGTCACACAGAAAAAGACACTTATCATAAGATATCACTTATAGAGGGAATGTAAAAACCGCTACCCTTGAACTGAATTACAAAACAGAACAGAGTCACACGCTTAGAAAACACACTATGGCTGCTTAACGGGAAAGGTGAGGTGGGGTGATGCATAAAACAAGGGTTTCAAATTAGCTCAGATACCTTTCCATAAACGCAATATGTAATAGACAAGGCCTACTCCTTGCTCAGTGAATTGGACTCAACACCCCCTATTCACCACCCAAGAATATATCTGACTAGTAAGAATCTTAAAACCTATGTATTGATATCTCTCTGTAAGTGAGTCAAGTGGGTGTAAAGTGGCAGAAACACAGCAGTGAAAAGCAGCTAAACCCCATTATAAAAATCAATTACTTTTAAAAACCCGTGAAACAGAGACAGTGAAAGAGAGAGAAATTCTTACAAAATTCGTTCAGGGGCTGTGATGCCACCTGGATTGACCATATCTAGACCCAGAGCTGATTGAGACATAAGGGTGGACACTCTTGGGGCTGAGAGGTTTGGTGAGGTTGGGTGAGGAAACACAGACCCTTTAAAGTAATACTGCGTGGTACCCATCCCATGGTTCCCAAATCTCCAGGTTCAAGGGCATCTTCCTACATCGAAAACATGCATGAGAAACCCAGAAGATGGTAAACCGTGTGATCGGGAAAGGTTTCCAAAACGCACCTCATTTCTCATCTCCTTGTGCTCGGGTTCGCCATTCCAGCCGCTTTACTAGCAATCTCCCTCCTTGGAGAATCAGCACCTTTAACCTCCTGTTCCGTACAGGTTGCAATTTGTCCTGAGGACGAACGGGAAGAGGGGGAACCAATGAGAGACTAGCTCTAGGTGTTGGGACAGGCACAGGTCACTCTATTTTCCCATCAGGAAGAAGAATTAACCACAGGCTCAGCCTGCCGCCCGGGACCAGAATAGTGCCTGAAGCAATCCTGCGCTTTTGCGGCCAGCTCCCAAGAAAGCGAGTTGAAAAATGGAGCTCAGGGGCACTGCAATTCACAAACCTGCTGACTTATAAATGATAACTCTCGTCCCCAAATATATTGAGGGAAGGAAACGAAGAGGATTTGAAAGCAAGGCAGAATTGCAGGAAACAGATTTCCGGAGGGAGATTCGAATCGCCTTTAAAGCACAGGAAAAGCGGCAAAACCTCGACAATGATGCCCTTGGCCAAAAAGGGCGTATGCGTTTTTTCCTGAATATATTCAGGAAAAAACGCATACGCCCTTTTTGGCCAACCAAGCAACCTGGAAAGGCAAATCAGCGCTACAAAGAATTCTCGCTTCCCATCGGTCACAAGGGCCATGCTGAATAAAGTGTCAAAACCAGAAAGGCAGGACAGGCCATGGAGAAAGGGGAGCCTGGCTACGCTGATGGGCGGGATGTAAATTGCCAACAGCCACTCTGGAGAAATGTATTCCGTGTCCTGAAACGTCTAAAAAACTCAGCTTAGAGAGCAAAGGGCACTTCCACTCATGGGCGTATAAATTGGGAAATCTAAAAATCAGCAAGACACAGGCAACCCAAAATTTAGGGCTGCTCTGTTGACAAAAACCTCCCCTTCGTTACTCCTTAAATATCCCAGGAAAGAGAAAAATTGATAAAGAAGTTGTGGTCCTTATGTACAATGGAATATCACTCAGCCGTGAAATCAACGTCATAAGGCTAGTAGCAGCATGATGAGTGGATTTAGGTACGACTATTCTAAATGAAATAAGTCACACAGAAAAAGACACTTATCATAAGATATCACTTATAGAGGGAATGTAAAAACCGCTACCCTTGAACTGAATTACAAAACAGAACAGAGTCACACGCTTAGAAAACACACTATGGCTGCTTAACGGGAAAGGTGAGGTGGGGTGATGCATAAAACAAGGGTTTCAAATTAGCTCAGATACCTTTCCATAAACGCAATATGTAATAGACAAGGCCTACTCCTTGCTCAGTGAATTGGACTCAACACCCCCTATTCACCACCCAAGAATATATCTGACTAGTAAGAATCTTAAAACCTATGTATTGATATCTCTCTGTAAGTGAGTCAAGTGGGTGTAAAGTGGCAGAAACACAGCAGTGAAAAGCAGCTAAACCCCATTATAAAAATCAATTACTTTTAAAAACCCGTGAAACAGAGACAGTGAAAGAGAGAGAAATTCTTACAAAATTCGTTCAGGGGCTGTGATGCCACCTGGATTGACCATATCTAGACCCAGAGCTGATTGAGACATAAGGGTGGACACTCTTGGGGCTGAGAGGTTTGGTGAGGTTGGGTGAGGAAACACAGACCCTTTAAAGTAATACTGCGTGGTACCCATCCCATGGTTCCCAAATCTCCAGGTTCAAGGGCATCTTCCTACATCGAAAACATGCATGAGAAACCCAGAAGATGGTAAACCGTGTGATCGGGAAAGGTTTCCAAAACGCACCTCATTTCTCATCTCCTTGTGCTCGGGTTCGCCATTCCAGCCGCTTTACTAGCAATCTCCCTCCTTGGAGAATCAGCACCTTTAACCTCCTGTTCCGTACAGGTTGCAATTTGTCCTGAGGACGAACGGGAAGAGGGGGAACCAATGAGAGACTAGCTCTAGGTGTTGGGACAGGCACAGGTCACTCTATTTTCCCATCAGGAAGAAGAATTAACCACAGGCTCAGCCTGCCGCCCGGGACCAGAATAGTGCCTGAAGCAATCCTGCGCTTTTGCGGCCAGCTCCCAAGAAAGCGAGTTGAAAAATGGAGCTCAGGGGCACTGCAATTCACAAACCTGCTGACTTATAAATGATAACTCTCGTCCCCAAATATATTGAGGGAAGGAAACGAAGAGGATTTGAAAGCAAGGCAGAATTGCAGGAAACAGATTTCCGGAGGGAGATTCGAATCGCCTTTAAAGCACAGGAAAAGCGGCAAAACCTCGACAATGATGCCCTTGGCCAAAAAGGGCGTATGCGTTTTTTCCTGAATATATTCAGGAAAAAACGCATACGCCCTTTTTGGCCAACCAAGCAACCTGGAAAGGCAAATCAGCGCTACAAAGAAGTCTCGCTTCCCATCGGTCAAAAGGGCCATGCTGAATAAAGTGTCAAAACCAGAAAGGCAGGACAGGCCATGGAGAAACGGGAGCCTGGCTACGCTGATGGGCGGGATGTAAATTGCCAACAGCCACTCTGGAGAAATGTATTCTGTGTCCTGAAACGTCTAAAAAACTCAGCTTAGAGAGCAAAGGGCACTTCCACTCATGGGCGTATAAATTGGGAAATCTAAAAATCAGCAAGACACAGGCACCCCAAACTTTAGGGCTGCTCTGTTGACAAAAACCTCCCCTTCGTTACTCCTTAAATATCCCAGGAAAGAGAAAAATGGATAAAGAAGTTGTGGTCCTTATGTACAATGGAATATCACTCAGCCATGAAATCAACGTCATAAGGCTAGTAGCAGCATGATGAGTGGATTTAGGTACGACGATTCTAAATGAAATAAGTCACACAGAAAAAGACACTTATCATAAGATATCACTTATAGAGGGAATGTAAAAACCGCTACCCTTGAACTGAATTACAAAACAGAACAGAGTCACACGCTTAGAAAACACACTATGGCTGCTTAACGGGAAAGGTGAGGTGGGGTGATGCATAAAACAAGGGTTTCAAATTAGCTCAGATACCTTTCCATAAACGCAATGTGTAATAGATAAGGCCTACTCCTTGCTCAGTGAATTGGACTCAACACCCCCTATTCACCACCCAAGAATATATCTGACTAGTAAGAATCTTAAAACCTATGTATTGATATCTCTCTGTAAGTGAGTCAAGTGGGTGTAAAGTGGCAGAAACACAGCAGTGAAAAGCAGCTAAACCCCATTATAAAAATCAATTACTTTTAAAAACCCGTGAAACAGAGACAGTGAAAGAGAGAGAAATTCTTACAAAATTCGTTCAGGGGCTGTGATGCCACCTGGATTGACCATATCTAGACCCAGAGCTGATTGAGACATAAGGGTGGACACTCTTGGGGCTGAGAGGTTTGGTGAGGTTGGGTGAGGAAACACAGACCCTTTAAAGTAATACTGCGTGGTACCCATCCCATGGTTCCCAAATCTCCAGGTTCAAGGGCATCTTCCTACATCGAAAACATGCATGAGAAACCCAGAAGATGTTAAACCGTGTGATCGGGAAAGGTTTCCAAAACGCACCTCATTTCTCATCTCCTTGTGCTCGGGTTCGCCATTCCAGCCGCTTTACTAGCAATCTCCCTCCTTGGAGAATCAGCACCTTTAACCTCCTGTTCCGTACAGGTTGCAATTTGTCCTGAGGACGAACGGGAAGAGGGGGAACCAATGAGAGACTAGCTCTAGGTGTTGGGACAGGCACAGGTCACTCTATTTTCCCATCAGGAAGAAGAATTAACCACAGGCTCAGCCTGCCGCCCGGGACCAGAATAGTGCCTGAAGCAATCCTGCGCTTTTGCGGCCAGCTCCCAAGAAAGCGAGTTGAAAAATGGAGCTCAGGGGCACTGCAATTCACAAACCTGCTGACTTATAAATGATAACTCTCGTCCCCAAATATATTGAGGGAAGGAAACGAAGAGGATTTGAAAGCAAGGCAGAATTGCAGGAAACAGATTTCCGGAGGGAGATTCGAATCGCCTTTAAAGCACAGGAAAAGCGGCAAAACCTCGACAATGATGCCCTTGGCCAAAAAGGGCGTATGCGTTTTTTCCTGAATATATTCAGGAAAAAACGCATACGCCCTTTTTGGCCAACCAAGCAACCTGGAAAGGCAAATCAGCGCTACAAAGAATTCTCGCTTCCCATCGGTCACAAGGGCCATGCTGAATAAAGTGTCAAAACCAGAAAGGCAGGACAGGCCATGGAGAAAGGGGAGCCTGGCTACGCTGATGGGCGGGATGTAAATTGCCAACAGCCACTCTGGAGAAATGTATTCCGTGTCCTGAAACGTCTAAAAAACTCAGCTTAGAGAGCAAAGGGCACTTCCACTCATGGGCGTATAAATTGGGAAATCTAAAAATCAGCAAGACACAGGCACCCCAAAATTTAGGGCTGCTCTGTTGACAAAAACCTCCCCTTTGTTACTCCTTAAATATCCCAGGAAAGAGAAAAATTGATAAAGAAGTTGTGGTCCTTATGTACAATGGAATATCACTGAGCCGTGAAATCAACGTCATAAGGCTAGTAGCAGCATGATGAGTGGATTTAGGTACGACGATTCTAAATGAAATAAGTCACACAGAAAAAGACACTTATCATAAGATATCACTTATAGAGGGAATGTAAAAACCGCTACCCTTGAACTGAATTACAAAACAGAACAGAGTCACACGCTTAGAAAACACACTATGGCTGCTTAACGGGAAAGGTGAGGTGGGGTGATGCATAAAACAAGGGTTTCAAATTAGCTCAGATACCTTTCCATAAACGCAATATGTAATAGACAAGGCCTACTCCTTGCTCAGTGAATTGGACTCAACACCCCCTATTCACCACCCAAGAATATATCTGACTAGTAAGAATCTTAAAACCTATGTATTGATATCTCTCTGTAAGTGAGTCAAGTGGGTGTAAAGTGGCAGAAACACAGCAGTGAAAAGCAGCTAAACCCCATTATAAAAATCAATTACTTTTAAAAACCCGTGAAACAGAGACAGTGAAAGAGAGAGAAATTCTTACAAAATTCGTTCAGGGGCTGTGATGCCACCTGGATTGACCATATCTAGACCCAGAGCTGATTGAGACATAAGGGTGGACACTCTTGGGGCTGAGAGGTTTGGTGAGGTTGGGTGAGGAAACACAGACCCTTTAAAGTAATACTGCGTGGTACCCATCCCATGGTTCCCAAATCTCCAGGTTCAAGGGCATCTTCCTACATCGAAAACATGCATGAGAAACCCAGAAGATGTTAAACCGTGTGATCGGGAAAGGTTTCCAAAACGCACCTCATTTCTCATCTCCTTGTGCTCGGGTTCGCCATTCCAGCCGCTTTACTAGCAATCTCCCTCCTTGGAGAATCAGCACCTTTAACCTCCTGTTCCGTACAGGTTGCAATTTGTCCTGAGGACGAACGGGAAGAGGGGGAACCAATGAGAGACTAGCTCTAGGTGTTGGGACAGGCACAGGTCACTCTATTTTCCCATCAGGAAGAAGAATTAACCACAGGCTCAGCCTGCCGCCCGGGACCAGAATAGTGCCTGAAGCAATCCTGCGCTTTTGCGGCCAGCTCCCAAGAAAGCGAGTTGAAAAATGGAGCTCAGGGGCACTGCAATTCACAAACCTGCTGACTTATAAATGATAACTCTCGTCCCCAAATATATTGAGGGAAGGAAACGAAGAGGATTTGAAAGCAAGGCAGAATTGCAGGAAACAGATTTCCGGAGGGAGATTCGAATCGCCTTTAAAGCACAGGAAAAGCGGCAAAACCTCGACAATGATGCCCTTGGCCAAAAAGGGCGTATGCGTTTTTTCCTGAATATATTCAGGAAAAAACGCATACGCCCTTTTTGGCCAACCAAGCAACCTGGAAAGGCAAATCAGCACTACAAAGAATTCTCGCTTCCCATCGGTCACAAGGGCCATGCTGAATAAAGTGTCAAAACCAGAAAGGCAGGACAGGCCATGGAGAAAGGGGAGCCTGGCTACGCTGATGGGCGGGATGTAAATTGCCAACAGCCACTCTGGAGAAATGTATTCCGTGTCCTGAAACGTCTAAAAAACTCAGCTTAGAGAGCAAAGGGCACTTCCACTCATGGGCGTATAAATTGGGAAATCTAAAAATCAGCAAGACACAGGCACCCCAAAATTTAGGGCTGCTCTGTTGACAAAAACCTCCCCTTCGTTACTCCTTAAATATCCCAGGAAAGAGAAAAATTGATAAAGAAGTTGTGGTCCTTATGTACAATGGAATATCACTCAGCCGTGAAATCAACGTCATAAGGCTAGTAGCAGCATGATGAGTGGATTTAGGTACGACGATTCTAAATGAAATAAGTCACACAGAAAAAGACACTTATCATAAGATATCACTTATAGAGGGAATGTAAAAACCGCTACCCTTGAACTGAATTACAAAACAGAACAGAGTCACACGCTTAGAAAACACACTATGGCTGCTTAACGGGAAAGGTGAGGTGGGGTGATGCATAAAACAAGGGTTTCAAATTAGCTCAGATACCTTTCCATAAACGCAATATGTAATAGACAAGGCCTACTCCTTGCTCAGTGAATTGGACTCAACACCCCCTATTCACCACCCAAGAATATATCTGACTAGTAAGAATCTTAAAACCTATGTATTGATATCTCTCTGTAAGTGAGTCAAGTGGGTGTAAAGTGGCAGAAACACAGCAGTGAAAAGCAGCTAAACCCCATTATAAAAATCAATTACTTTTAAAAACCCGTTAAACAGAGACAGTGAAAGAGAGAGAAATTCTTACAAAATTCGTTCAGGGGATGTGATGCCACCTGGATTGACCATATCTAGACCCAGAGCTGATTGAGACATAAGGGTGGACACTCTTGGGGCTGAGAGGTTTGGTGAGGTTGGGTGAGGAAACACAGACCCTTTAAAGTAATACTGCGTGGTACCCATCCCATGGTTCCCAAATCTCCAGGTTCAAGGGCATCTTCCTACATCGAAAACATGCATGAGAAACCCAGAAGATGTTAAACCGTGTGATCGGGAAAGGTTTCCAAAACGCACCTCATTTCTCATCTCCTTGTGCTCGGGTTCGCCATTCCAGCCACTTTACTAGCAATCTCCCTCCTTGGAGAATCAGCACCTTTAACCTCCTGTTCCGTACAGGTTGCAATTTGTCCTGAGGACGAACGGGAAGAGGGGGAACCAATGAGAGACTAGCTCTAGGTGTTGGGACAGGCACAGGTCACTCTATTTTCCCATCAGGAAGAAGAATTAACCACAGGCTCAGCCTGCTGCCCGGGACCAGAATAGTGCCTGAAGCAATCCTGCGCTTTTGCGGCCAGCTCCCAAGAAAGCGAGTTGAAAAATGGAGCTCAGGGGCACTGCAATTCACAAACCTGCAGACTTATAAATGATAACTCTCGTCCACAAATATATTTAGGGAAGGTAACGAAGAGGATTTGAAAGCAAGGCAGAATTGCAGGAAACGGGTTTCAGGAGGGAGATTCGCATCGCCTTTAAAGCACAGGAAAAGCGGCAAAACTTCAACAATGATGCCCTTGGCCAAAAAGGGCGTATGCGTTTTTTCCTGAATATATTCAGGAAAAAACGCATACGCCCTTTTTGGCCAACCAAGCAACCTGGAAAGGCAAATCAGCGCTACAAAGAAGTCTCGCTTCCCATCGGTCAAAAGGGCCATGCTGAATAAAGTGTCAAAACCAGAAAGGCAGGACAGGCCATGGAGAAACGGGAGCCTGGCTACGCTGATGGGCGGGATGTAAATTGCCAACAGCCACTCTGGAGAAATGTATTCTGTGTCCTGAAACGTCTAAAAAACTCAGCTTAGAGAGCAAAGGGCACTTCCACTCATGGGCGTATAAATTGGGAAATCTAAAAATCAGCAAGACACAGGCACCCCAAACTTTAGGGCTGCTCTGTTGACAAAAACCTCCCCTTCGTTAATCCTTAAATATCCCAGGAAAGAGAAAAATGGATAAAGAAGTTGTGGTCCTTATGTACAATGGAATATCACTCAGCCATGAAATCAACGTCATAAGGCTAGTAGCAGCATGATGAGTGGATTTAGGTACGACGATTCTAAATGAAATAAGTCACACAGAAAAAGACACTTATCATAAGATATCACTTATAGAGGGAATGTAAAAACCGCTACCCTTGAACTGAATTACAAAACAGAACAGAGTCACACGCTTAGAAAACACACTATGGCTGCTTAACGGGAAAGGTGAGGTGGGGTGATGCATAAAACAAGGGTTTCAAATTAGCTCAGATACCTTTCCATAAACGCAATATGTAATAGACAAGGCCTACTCCTTGCTCAGTGAATTGGACTCAACACCCCCTATTCACCACCCAAGAATATATCTGACTAGTAAGAATCTTAAAACCTATGTATTGATATCTCTCTGTAAGTGAGTCAAGTGGGTGTAAAGTGGCAGAAACACAGCAGTGAAAAGCAGCTAAACCCCATTATAAAAATCAATTACTTTTAAAAACCCGTTAAACAGAGACAGTGAAAGAGAGAAATTCTTACAAAATTCGTTCAGGGGCTGTGATGCCACCTGGATTGACCATATCTAGACCCAGAGCTGATTGAGACATAAGGGTGGACACTCTTGGGGCTGAGAGGTTTGGTGAGGTTGGGTGAGGAAACACAGACCCTTTAAAGTAATACTGCGTGGTACCCATCCCAGGGTTCCCAAATCTCCAGGTTCAAGGGCATCTTCCTACATCGAAAACATGCATGAGAAACCCAGAAGATGGTAAACCGTGTGATCGGGAAAGGTTTCCAAAACGCACCTCATTTCTCATCTCCTTGTGCTCGGGTTCGCCATTCCAGCCGCTTTACTAGCAATCTCCCTCCTTGGAGAATCAGCACCTTTAACCTCCTGTTCCGTACAGGTTGCAATTTGTCCTGAGGACGAACGGGAAGAGGGGGAACCAATGAGAGACTAGCTCTAGGTGTTGGGACAGGCACAGGTCACTCTATTTTCCCATCAGGAAGAAGAATTAACCACAGGCTCAGCCTGCCGCCCGGGACCAGAATAGTGCCTGAAGCAATCCTGCGCTTTTGCGGCCAGCTCCCAAGAAAGCGAGTTGAAAAATGGAGCTCAGGGGCACTGCAATTCACAAACCTGCTGACTTATAAATGATAACTCTCGTCCCCAAATATATTGAGGGAAGGAAACGAAGAGGATTTGAAAGCAAGGCAGAATTGCAGGAAACAGATTTCCGGAGGGAGATTCGAATCGCCTTTAAAGCACAGGAAAAGCGGCAAAACCTCGACAATGATGCCCTTGGCCAAAAAGGGCGTATGCGTTTTTTCCTGAATATATTCAGGAAAAAACGCATACGCCCTTTTTGGCCAACCAAGCAACCTGGAAAGGCAAATCAGCGCTACAAAGAATTCTCGCTTCCCATCGGTCACAAGGGCCATGCTGAATAAAGTGTCAAAACCAGAAAGGCAGGACAGGCCATGGAGAAAGGGGAGCCTGGCTACGCTGATGGGCGGGATGTAAATTGCCAACAGCCACTCTGGAGAAATGTATTCCGTGTCCTGAAACGTCTAAAAAACTCAGCTTAGAGAGCAAAGGGCACTTCCACTCATGGGCGTATAAATTGGGAAATCTAAAAATCAGCAAGACACAGGCACCCCAAAATTTAGGGCTGCTCTGTTGACAAAAACCTCCCCTTCGTTACTCCTTAAATATCCCAGGAAAGAGAAAAATTGATAAAGAAGTTGTGGTCCTTATGTACAATGGAATATCACTCAGCCGTGAAATCAACGTCATAAGGCTAGTAGCAGCATGATGAGTGGATTTAGGTACGACGATTCTAAATGAAATAAGTCACACAGAAAAAGACACTTATCATAAGATATCACTTATAGAGGGAATGTAAAAACCGCTACCCTTGAACTGAATTACAAAACAGAACAGAGTCACACGCTTAGAAAACACACTATGGCTGCTTAACGGGAAAGGTGAGGTGGGGTGATGCATAAAACAAGGGTTTCAAATTAGCTCAGATACCTTTCCATAAACGCAATATGTAATAGACAAGGCCTACTCCTTGCTCAGTGAATTGGACTCAACACCCCCTATTCACCACCCAAGAATATATCTGACTAGTAAGAATCTTAAAACCTATGTATTGATATCTCTCTGTAAGTGAGTCAAGTGGGTGTAAAGTGGCAGAAACACAGCAGTGAAAAGCAGCTAAACCCCATTATAAAAATCAATTACTTTTAAAAACCCGTGAAACAGAGACAGTGAAAGAGAGAGAAATTCTTACAAAATTCGTTCAGGGGCTGTGATGCCACCTGGATTGACCATATCTAGACCCAGAGCTGATTGAGACATAAGGGTGGACACTCTTGGGGCTGAGAGGTTTGGTGAGGTTGGGTGAGGAAACACAGACCCTTTAAAGTAATACTGCGTGGTACCCATCCCATGGTTCCCAAATCTCCAGGTTCAAGGGCATCTTCCTACATCGAAAACATGCATGAGAAACCCAGAAGATGTTAAACCGTGTGATCGGGAAAGGTTTCCAAAACGCACCTCATTTCTCATCTCCTTGTGCTCGGGTTCGCCATTCCAGCCGCTTTACTAGCAATCTCCCTCCTTGGAGAATCAGCACCTTTAACCTCCTGTTCCGTACAGGTTGCAATTTGTCCTGAGGACGAACGGGAAGAGGGGGAACCAATGAGAGACTAGCTCTAGGTGTTGGGACAGGCACAGGTCACTCTATTTTCCCATCAGGAAGAAGAATTAACCACAGGCTCAGCCTGCCGCCCGGGACCAGAATAGTGCCTGAAGCAATCCTGCGCTTTTGCGGCCAGCTCCCAAGAAAGCGAGTTGAAAAATGGAGCTCAGGGGCACTGCAATTCACAAACCTGCTGACTTATAAATGATAACTCTCGTCCCCAAATATATTGAGGGAAGGAAACGAAGAGGATTTGAAAGCAAGGCAGAATTGCAGGAAACAGATTTCCGGAGGGAGATTCGAATCGCCTTTAAAGCACAGGAAAAGCGGCAAAACCTCGACAATGATGCCCTTGGCCAAAAAGGGCGTATGCGTTTTTTCCTGAATATATTCAGGAAAAAACGCATACGCCCTTTTTGGCCAACCAAGCAACCTGGAAAGGCAAATCAGCGCTACAAAGAATTCTCGCTTCCCATCGGTCACAAGGGCCATGCTGAATAAAGTGTCAAAACCAGAAAGGCAGGACAGGCCATGGAGAAAGGGGAGCCTGGCTACGCTGATGGGCGGGATGTAAATTGCCAACAGCCACTCTGGAGAAATGTATTCCGTGTCCTGAAACGTCTAAAAAACTCAGCTTAGAGAGCAAAGGGCACTTCCACTCATGGGCGTATAAATTGGGAAATCTAAAAATCAGCAAGACACAGGCAACCCAAAATTTAGGGCTGCTCTGTTGACAAAAACCTCCCCTTCGTTACTCCTTAAATATCCCAGGAAAGAGAAAAATTGATAAAGAAGTTGTGGTCCTTATGTACAATGGAATATCACTCAGCCGTGAAATCAACGTCATAAGGCTAGTAGCAGCATGATGAGTGGATTTAGGTACGACGATTCTAAATGAAATAAGTCACACAGAAAAAGACACTTATCATAAGATATCACTTATAGAGGGAATGTAAAAACCGCTACCCTTGAACTGAATTACAAAACAGAACAGAGTCACACGCTTAGAAAACACACTATGGCTGCTTAACGGGAAAGGTGAGGTGGGGTGATGCATAAAACAAGGGTTTCAAATTAGCTCAGATACCTTTCCATAAACGCAATATGTAATAGACAAGGCCTACTCCTTGCTCAGTGAATTGGACTCAACACCCCCTATTCACCACCCAAGAATATATCTGACTAGTAAGAATCTTAAAACCTATGTATTGATATCTCTCTGTAAGTGAGTCAAGTGGGTGTAAAGTGGCAGAAACACAGCAGTGAAAAGCAGCTAAACCCCATTATAAAAATCAATTACTTTTAAAAACCCGTGAAACAGAGACAGTGAAAGAGAGAGAAATTCTTACAAAATTCGTTCAGGGGATGTGATGCCACCTGGATTGACCATATCTAGACCCAGAGCTGATTGAGACATAAGGGTGGACACTCTTGGGGCTGAGAGGTTTGGTGAGGTTGGGTGAGGAAACACAGACCCTTTAAAGTAATACTGCGTGGTACCCATCCCATGGTTCCCAAATCTCCAGGTTCAAGGGCATCTTCCTACATCGAAAACATGCATGAGAAACCCAGAAGATGTTAAACCGTGTGATCGGGAAAGGTTTCCAAAACGCACCTCATTTCTCATCTCCTTGTGCTCGGGTTCGCCATTCCAGCCACTTTACTAGCAATCTCCCTCCTTGGAGAATCAGCACCTTTAACCTCCTGTTCCGTACAGGTTGCAATTTGTCCTGAGGACGAACGGGAAGAGGGGGAACCAATGAGAGACTAGCTCTAGGTGTTGGGACAGGCACAGGTCACTCTATTTTCCCATCAGGAAGAAGAATTAACCACAGGCTCAGCCTGCTGCCCGGGACCAGAATAGTGCCTGAAGCAATCCTGCGCTTTTGCGGCCAGCTCCCAAGAAAGCGAGTTGAAAAATGGAGCTCAGGGGCACTGCAATTCACAAACCTGCAGACTTATAAATGATAACTCTCGTCCACAAATATATTTAGGGAAGGTAACGAAGAGGATTTGAAAGCAAGGCAGAATTGCAGGAAACGGGTTTCAGGAGGGAGATTCGCATCGCCTTTAAAGCACAGGAAAAGCGGCAAAACTTCAACAATGATGCCCTTGGCCAAAAAGGGCGTATGCGTTTTTTCCTGAATATATTCAGGAAAAAACGCATACGCCCTTTTTGGCCAACCAAGCAACCTGGAAAGGCAAATCAGCGCTACAAAGAAGTCTCGCTTCCCATCGGTCAAAAGGGCCATGCTGAATAAAGTGTCAAAACCAGAAAGGCAGGACAGGCCATGGAGAAACGGGAGCCTGGCTACGCTGATGGGCGGGATGTAAATTGCCAACAGCCACTCTGGAGAAATGTATTCTGTGTCCTGAAACGTCTAAAAAACTCAGCTTAGAGAGCAAAGGGCACTTCCACTCATGGGCGTATAAATTGGGAAATCTAAAAATCAGCAAGACACAGGCACCCCAAACTTTAGGGCTGCTCTGTTGACAAAAACCTCCCCTTCGTTAATCCTTAAATATCCCAGGAAAGAGAAAAATGGATAAAGAAGTTGTGGTCCTTATGTACAATGGAATATCACTCAGCCATGAAATCAACGTCATAAGGCTAGTAGCAGCATGATGAGTGGATTTAGGTACGACGATTCTAAATGAAATAAGTCACACAGAAAAAGACACTTATCATAAGATATCACTTATAGAGGGAATGTAAAAACCGCTACCCTTGAACTGAATTACAAAACAGAACAGAGTCACACGCTTAGAAAACACACTATGGCTGCTTAACGGGAAAGGTGAGGTGGGGTGATGCATAAAACAAGGGTTTCAAATTAGCTCAGATACCTTTCCATAAACGCAATATGTAATAGACAAGGCCTACTCCTTGCTCAGTGAATTGGACTCAACACCCCCTATTCACCACCCAAGAATATATCTGACTAGTAAGAATCTTAAAACCTATGTATTGATATCTCTCTGTAAGTGAGTCAAGTGGGTGTAAAGTGGCAGAAACACAGCAGTGAAAAGCAGCTAAACCCCATTATAAAAATCAATTACTTTTAAAAACCCGTTAAACAGAGACAGTGAAAGAGAGAAATTCTTACAAAATTCGTTCAGGGGCTGTGATGCCACCTGGATTGACCATATCTAGACCCAGAGCTGATTGAGACATAAGGGTGGACACTCTTGGGGCTGAGAGGTTTGGTGAGGTTGGGTGAGGAAACACAGACCCTTTAAAGTAATACTGCGTGGTACCCATCCCAGGGTTCCCAAATCTCCAGGTTCAAGGGCATCTTCCTACATCGAAAACATGCATGAGAAACCCAGAAGATGGTAAACCGTGTGATCGGGAAAGGTTTCCAAAACGCACCTCATTTCTCATCTCCTTGTGCTCGGGTTCGCCATTCCAGCCGCTTTACTAGCAATCTCCCTCCTTGGAGAATCAGCACCTTTAACCTCCTGTTCCGTACAGGTTGCAATTTGTCCTGAGGACGAACGGGAAGAGGGGGAACGAATGAGAGACTAGCTCTAGGTGTTGGGACAGGCACAGGTCACTCTATTTTCCCATCAGGAAGAAGAATTAACCACAGGCTCAGCCTGCCGCCCGGGACCAGAATAGTGCCTGAAGCAATCCTGCGCTTTTGCGGCCAGCTCCCAAGAAAGCTAGTTGAAAAATGGAGCTCAGGGGCACTGCAATTCACAAACCTGCTGACTTATAAATGATAACTCTCGTCCCCAAATATATTGAGGGAAGGAAACGAAGAGGATTTGAAAGCAAGGCAGAATTGCAGGAAACAGATTTCCGGAGGGAGATTCGAATCGCCTTTAAAGCACAGGAAAAGCGGCAAAACCTCGACAATGATGCCCTTGGCCAAAAAGGGCGTATGCGTTTTTTCCTGAATATATTCAGGAAAAAACGCATACGCCCTTTTTGGCCAACCAAGCAACCTGGAAAGGCAAATCAGCGCTACAAAGAATTCTCGCTTCCCATCGGTCACAAGGGCCATGCTGAATAAAGTGTCAAAACCAGAAAGGCAGGACAGGCCATGGAGAAAGGGGAGCCTGGCTACGCTGATGGGCGGGATGTAAATTGCCAACAGCCACTATGGAGAAATGTATTCCGTGTCCTGAAACGTCTAAAAAACTCAGCTTAGAGAGCAAAGGGCACTTCCACTCATGGGCGTATAAATTGGGAAATCTAAAAATCAGCAAGACACAGGCACCCCAAAATTTAGGGCTGCTCTGTTGACAAAAACCTCCCCTTCGTTACTCCTTAAATATCCCAGGAAAGAGAAAAATTGATAAAGAAGTTGTGGTCCTTATGTACAATGGAATATCACTCAGCCGTGAAATCAACGTCATAAGGCTAGTAGCAGCATGATGAGTGGATTTAGGTACGACGATTCTAAATGAAATAAGTCACACAGAAAAAGACACTTATCATAAGATATCACTTATAGAGGGAATGTAAAAACCGCTACCCTTGAACTGAATTACAAAACAGAACAGAGTCACACGCTTAGAAAACACACTATGGCTGCTTAACGGGAAAGGTGAGGTGGGGTGATGCATAAAACAAGGGTTTCAAATTAGCTCAGATACCTTTCCATAAACGCAATATGTAATAGACAAGGCCTACTCCTTGCTCAGTGAATTGGACTCAACACCCCCTATTCACCACCCAAGAATATATCTGACTAGTAAGAATCTTAAAACCTATGTATTGATATCTCTCTGTAAGTGAGTCAAGTGGGTGTAAAGTGGCAGAAACACAGCAGTGAAAAGCAGCTAAACCCCATTATAAAAATCAATTACTTTTAAAAACCCGTGAAACAGAGACAGTGAAAGAGAGAGAAATTCTTACAAAATTCGTTCAGGGGCTGTGATGCCACCTGGATTGACCATATCTAGACCCAGAGCTGATTGAGACATAAGGGTGGACACTCTTGGGGCTGAGAGGTTTGGTGAGGTTGGGTGAGGAAACACAGACCCTTTAAAGTAATACTGCGTGGTACCCATCCCATGGTTCCCAAATCTCCAGGTTCAAGGGCATCTTCCTACATCGAAAACATGCATGAGAAACCCAGAAGATGTTAAACCGTGTGATCGGGAAAGGTTTCCAAAACGCACCTCATTTCTCATCTCCTTGTGCTCGGGTTCGCCATTCCAGCCGCTTTACTAGCAATCTCCCTCCTTGGAGAATCAGCACCTTTAACCTCCTGTTCCGTACAGGTTGCAATTTGTCCTGAGGACGAACGGGAAGAGGGGGAACCAATGAGAGACTAGCTCTAGGTGTTGGGACAGGCACAGGTCACTCTATTTTCCCATCAGGAAGAAGAATTAACCACAGGCTCAGCCTGCCGCCCGGGACCAGAATAGTGCCTGAAGCAATCCTGCGCTTTTGCGGCCAGCTCCCAAGAAAGCGAGTTGAAAAATGGAGCTCAGGGGCACTGCAATTCACAAACCTGCTGACTTATAAATGATAACTCTCGTCCCCAAATATATTGAGGGAAGGAAACGAAGAGGATTTGAAAGCAAGGCAGAATTGCAGGAAACAGATTTCCGGAGGGAGATTCGAATCGCCTTTAAAGCACAGGAAAAGCGGCAAAACCTCGACAATGATGCCCTTGGCCAAAAAGGGCGTATGCGTTTTTTCCTGAATATATTCAGGAAAAAACGCATACGCCCTTTTTGGCCAACCAAGCAACCTGGAAAGGCAAATCAGCGCTACAAAGAATTCTCGCTTCCCATCGGTCACAAGGGCCATGCTGAATAAAGTGTCAAAACCAGAAAGGCAGGACAGGCCATGGAGAAAGGGGAGCCTGGCTACGCTGATGGGCGGGATGTAAATTGCCAACAGCCACTCTGGAGAAATGTATTCCGTGTCCTGAAACGTCTAAAAAACTCAGCTTAGAGAGCAAAGGGCACTTCCACTCATGGGCGTATAAATTGGGAAATCTAAAAATCAGCAAGACACAGGCACCCCAAAATTTAGGGCTGCTCTGTTGACAAAAACCTCCCCTTCGTTACTCCTTAAATATCCCAGGAAAGAGAAAAATTGATAAAGAAGTTGTGGTCCTTATGTACAATGGAATATCACTCAGCCGTGAAATCAACGTCATAAGGCTAGTAGCAGCATGATGAGTGGATTTAGGTACGACGATTCTAAATGAAATAAGTCACACAGAAAAAGACACTTATCATAAGATATCACTTATAGAGGGAATGTAAAAACCGCTACCCTTGAACTGAATTACAAAACAGAACAGAGTCACACGCTTAGAAAACACACTATGGCTGCTTAACGGGAAAGGTGAGGTGGGGTGATGCATAAAACAAGGGTTTCAAATTAGCTCAGATACCTTTCCATAAACGCAATATGTAATAGACAAGGCCTACTCCTTGCTCAGTGAATTGGACTCAACACCCCCTATTCACCACCCAAGAATATATCTGACTAGTAAGAATCTTAAAACCTATGTATTGATATCTCTCTGTAAGTGAGTCAAGTGGGTGTAAAGTGGCAGAAACACAGCAGTGAAAAGCAGCTAAACCCCATTATAAAAATCAATTACTTTTAAAAACCCGTGAAACAGAGACAGTGAAAGAGAGAGAAATTCTTACAAAATTCGTTCAGGGGCTGTGATGCCACCTGGATTGACCATATCTAGACCCAGAGCTGATTGAGACATAAGGGTGGACACTCTTGGGGCTGAGAGGTTTGGTGAGGTTGGGTGAGGAAACACAGACCCTTTAAAGTAATACTGCGTGGTACCCGTCCCATGGTTCCCAAATCTCCAGGTTCAAGGGCATCTTCCTACATCGAAAACATGCATGAGAAACCCAGAAGATGTTAAACCGTGTGATCGGGAAAGGTTTCCAAAACGCACCTCATTTCTCATCTCCTTGTGCTCGGGTTCGCCATTCCAGCCACTTTACTAGCAATCTCCCTCCTTGGAGAATCAGCACCTTTAACCTCCTGTTCCGTACAGGTTGCAATTTGTCCTGAGGACGAACGGGAAGAGGGGGAACCAATGAGAGACTAGCTCTAGGTGTTGGGACAGGCACAGGTCACTCTATTTTCCCATCAGGAAGAAGAATTAACCACAGGCTCAGCCTGCTGCCCGGGACCAGAATAGTGCCTGAAGCAATCCTGCGCTTTTGCGGCCAGCTCCCAAGAAAGCGAGTTGAAAAATGGAGCTCAGGGGCACTGCAATTCACAAACCTGCAGACTTATAAATGATAACTCTCGTCCACAAATATATTTAGGGAAGGTAACGAAGAGGATTTGAAAGCAAGGCAGAATTGCAGGAAACGGGTTTCAGGAGGGAGATTCGCATCGCCTTTAAAGCACAGGAAAAGCGGCAAAACTTCAACAATGATGCCCTTGGCCAAAAAGGGCGTATGCGTTTTTTCCTGAATATATTCAGGAAAAAACGCATACGCCCTTTTTGGCCAACCAAGCAACCTGGAAAGGCAAATCAGGGCTACAAAGAAGTCTCGCTTCCCATCGGTCAAAAGGGCCATGCTGAATAAAGTGTCAAAACCAGAAAGGCAGGACAGGCCATGGAGAAACGGGAGCCTGGCTACGCTGATGGGCGGGATGTAAATTGCCAACAGCCACTCTGGAGAAATGTATTCTGTGTCCTGAAACGTCTAAAAAACTCAGCTTAGAGAGCAAAGGGCACTTCCACTCATGGGCATATAAATTGGGAAATCTAAAAATCAGCAAGACACAGGCACCCCAAACTTTAGGGCTGCTCTGTTGACAAAAACCTCCCCTTCGTTAATCCTTAAATATCCCAGGAAAGAGAAAAATGGATAAAGAAGTTGTGGTCCTTATGTACAATGGAATATCACTCAGCCATGAAATCAACGTCATAAGGCTAGTAGCAGCATGATGAGTGGATTTAGGTACGACGATTCTAAATGAAATAAGTCACACAGAAAAAGACACTTATCATAAGATATCACTTATAGAGGGAATGTAAAAACCGCTACCCTTGAACTGAATTACAAAACAGAACAGAGTCACACGCTTAGAAAACACACTATGGCTGCTTAACGGGAAAGGTGAGGTGGGGTGATGCATAAAACAAGGGTTTCAAATTAGCTCAGATACCTTTCCATAAACGCAATATGTAATAGACAAGGCCTACTCCTTGCTCAGTGAATTGGACTCAACACCCCCTATTCACCACCCAAGAATATATCTGACTAGTAAGAATCTTAAAACCTATGTATTGATATCTCTCTGTAAGTGAGTCAAGTGGGTGTAAAGTGGCAGAAACACAGCAGTGAAAAGCAGCTAAACCCCATTATAAAAATCAATTACTTTTAAAAACCCGTTAAACAGAGACAGTGAAAGAGAGAAATTCTTACAAAATTCGTTCAGGGGCTGTGATGCCACCTGGATTGACCATATCTAGACCCAGAGCTGATTGAGACATAAGGGTGGACACTCTTGGGGCTGAGAGGTTTGGTGAGGTTGGGTGAGGAAACACAGACCCTTTAAAGTAATACTGCGTGGTACCCATCCCAGGGTTCCCAAATCTCCAGGTTCAAGGGCATCTTCCTACATCGAAAACATGCATGAGAAACCCAGAAGATGGTAAACCGTGTGATCGGGAAAGGTTTCCAAAACGCACCTCATTTCTCATCTCCTTGTGCTCGGGTTCGCCATTCCAGCCGCTTTACTAGCAATCTCCCTCCTTGGAGAATCAGCACCTTTAACCTCCTGTTCCGTACAGGTTGCAATTTGTCCTGAGGACGAACGGGAAGAGGGGGAACGAATGAGAGACTAGCTCTAGGTGTTGGGACAGGCACAGGTCACTCTATTTTCCCATCAGGAAGAAGAATTAACCACAGGCTCAGCCTGCCGCCCGGGACCAGAATAGTGCCTGAAGCAATCCTGCGCTTTTGCGGCCAGCTCCCAAGAAAGCGAGTTGAAAAATGGAGCTCAGGGGCACTGCAATTCACAAACCTGCTGACTTATAAATGATAACTCTCGTCCCCAAATATATTGAGGGAAGGAAACGAAGAGGATTTGAAAGCAAGGCAGAATTGCAGGAAACAGATTTCCGGAGGGAGATTCGAATCGCCTTTAAAGCACAGGAAAAGCGGCAAAACCTCGACAATGATGCCCTTGGCCAAAAAGGGCGTATGCGTTTTTTCCTGAATATATTCAGGAAAAAACGCATACGCCCTTTTTGGCCAACCAAGCAACCTGGAAAGGCAAATCAGCGCTACAAAGAATTCTCGCTTCCCATCGGTCACAAGGGCCATGCTGAATAAAGTGTCAAAACCAGAAAGGCAGGACAGGCCATGGAGAAAGGGGAGCCTGGCTACGCTGATGGGCGGGATGTAAATTGCCAACAGCCACTATGGAGAAATGTATTCCGTGTCCTGAAACGTCTAAAAAACTCAGCTTAGAGAGCAAAGGGCACTTCCACTCATGGGCGTATAAATTGGGAAATCTAAAAATCAGCAAGACACAGGCACCCCAAAATTTAGGGCTGCTCTGTTGACAAAAACCTCCCCTTCGTTACTCCTTAAATATCCCAGGAAAGAGAAAAATTGATAAAGAAGTTGTGGTCCTTATGTACAATGGAATATCACTCAGCCGTGAAATCAACGTCATAAGGCTAGTAGCAGCATGATGAGTGGATTTAGGTACGACGATTCTAAATGAAATAAGTCACACAGAAAAAGACACTTATCATAAGATATCACTTATAGAGGGAATGTAAAAACCGCTACCCTTGAACTGAATTACAAAACAGAACAGAGTCACACGCTTAGAAAACACACTATGGCTGCTTAACGGGAAAGGTGAGGTGGGGTGATGCATAAAACAAGGGTTTCAAATTAGCTCAGATACCTTTCCATAAACGCAATATGTAATAGACAAGGCCTACTCCTTGCTCAGTGAATTGGACTCAACACCCCCTATTCACCACCCAAGAATATATCTGACTAGTAAGAATCTTAAAACCTATGTATTGATATCTCTCTGTAAGTGAGTCAAGTGGGTGTAAAGTGGCAGAAACACAGCAGTGAAAAGCAGCTAAACCCCATTATAAAAATCAATTACTTTTAAAAACCCGTGAAACAGAGACAGTGAAAGAGAGAGAAATTCTTACAAAATTCGTTCAGGGGCTGTGATGCCACCTGGATTGACCATATCTAGACCCAGAGCTGATTGAGACATAAGGGTGGACACTCTTGGGGCTGAGAGGTTTGGTGAGGTTGGGTGAGGAAACACAGACCCTTTAAAGTAATACTGCGTGGTACCCATCCCATGGTTCCCAAATCTCCAGGTTCAAGGGCATCTTCCTACATCGAAAACATGCATGAGAAACCCAGAAGATGTTAAACCGTGTGATCGGGAAAGGTTTCCAAAACGCACCTCATTTCTCATCTCCTTGTGCTCGGGTTCGCCATTCCAGCCGCTTTACTAGCAATCTCCCTCCTTGGAGAATCAGCACCTTTAACCTCCTGTTCCGTACAGGTTGCAATTTGTCCTGAGGACGAACGGGAAGAGGGGGAACCAATGAGAGACTAGCTCTAGGTGTTGGGACAGGCACAGGTCACTCTATTTTCCCATCAGGAAGAAGAATTAACCACAGGCTCAGCCTGCCGCCCGGGACCAGAATAGTGCCTGAAGCAATCCTGCGCTTTTGCGGCCAGCTCCCAAGAAAGCGAGTTGAAAAATGGAGCTCAGGGGCACTGCAATTCACAAACCTGCTGACTTATAAATGATAACTCTCGTCCCCAAATATATTGAGGGAAGGAAACGAAGAGGATTTGAAAGCAAGGCAGAATTGCAGGAAACAGATTTCCGGAGGGAGATTCGAATCGCCTTTAAAGCACAGGAGAAGCGGCAAAACCTCGACAATGATGCCCTTGGCCAAAAAGGGCGTATGCGTTTTTTCCTGAATATATTCAGGAAAAAACGCATACGCCCTTTTTGGCCAACCAAGCAACCTGGAAAGGCAAATCAGCGCTACAAAGAATTCTCGCTTCCCATCGGTCACAAGGGCCATGCTGAATAAAGTGTCAAAACCAGAAAGGCAGGACAGGCCATGGAGAAAGGGGAGCCTGGCTACGCTGATGGGCGGGATGTAAATTGCCAACAGCCACTCTGGAGAAATGTATTCCGTGTCCTGAAACGTCTAAAAAACTCAGCTTAGAGAGCAAAGGGCACTTCCACTCATGGGCGTATAAATTGGGAAATCTAAAAATCAGCAAGACACAGGCACCCCAAAATTTAGGGCTGCTCTGTTGACAAAAACCTCCCCTTCGTTACTCCTTAAATATCCCAGGAAAGAGAAAAATTGATAAAGAAGTTGTGGTCCTTATGTACAATGGAATATCACTCAGCCGTGAAATCAACGTCATAAGGCTAGTAGCAGCATGATGAGTGGATTTAGGTACGACGATTCTAAATGAAATAAGTCACACAGAAAAAGACACTTATCATAAGATATCACTTATAGAGGGAATGTAAAAACCGCTACCCTTGAACTGAATTACAAAACAGAACAGAGTCACACGCTTAGAAAACACACTATGGCTGCTTAACGGGAAAGGTGAGGTGGGGTGATGCATAAAACAAGGGTTTCAAATTAGCTCAGATACCTTTCCATAAACGCAATATGTAATAGACAAGGCCTACTCCTTGCTCAGTGAATTGGACTCAACACCCCCTATTCACCACCCAAGAATATATCTGACTAGTAAGAATCTTAAAACCTATGTATTGATATCTCTCTGTAAGTGAGTCAAGTGGGTGTAAAGTGGCAGAAACACAGCAGTGAAAAGCAGCTAAACCCCATTATAAAAATCAATTACTTTTAAAAACCCGTGAAACAGAGACAGTGAAAGAGAGAGAAATTCTTACAAAATTCGTTCAGGGGCTGTGATGCCACCTGGATTGACCATATCTAGACCCAGAGCTGATTGAGACATAAGGGTGGACACTCTTGGGGCTGAGAGATTTGGTGAGGTTGGGTGAGGAAACACAGACCCTTTAAAGTAATACTGCGTGGTACCCATCCCATGGTTCCCAAATCTCCAGGTTCAAGGGCATCTTCCTACATCGAAAACATGCATGAGAAACCCAGAAGATGTTAAACCGTGTGATCGGGAAAGGTTTCCAAAACGCACCTCATTTCTCATCTCCTTGTGCTCGGGTTCGCCATTCCAGCCGCTTTACTAGCAATCTCCCTCCTTGGAGAATCAGCACCTTTAACCTCCTGTTCCGTACAGGTTGCAATTTGTCCTGAGGACGAACGGGAAGAGGGGGAACCAATGAGAGACTAGCTCTAGGTGTTGGGACAGGCACAGGTCACTCTATTTTCCCATCAGGAAGAAGAATTAACCACAGGCTCAGCCTGCCGCCCGGGACCAGAATAGTGCCTGAAGCAATCCTGCGCTTTTGCGGCCAGCTCCCAAGAAAGCGAGTTGAAAAATGGAGCTCAGGGGCACTGCAATTCACAAACCTGCTGACTTATAAATGATAACTCTCGTCCCCAAATATATTGAGGGAAGGAAACGAAGAGGATTTGAAAGCAAGGCAGAATTGCAGGAAACAGATTTCCGGAGGGAGATTCGAATCGCCTTTAAAGCACAGGAAAAGCGGCAAAACCTCGACAATGATGCCCTTGGCCAAAAAGGGCGTATGCGTTTTTTCCTGAATATATTCAGGAAAAAACGCATACGCCCTTTTTGGCCAACCAAGCAACCTGGAAAGGCAAATCAGCGCTACAAAGAATTCTCGCTTCCCATCGGTCACAAGGGCCATGCTGAATAAAGTGTCAAAACCAGAAAGGCAGGACAGGCCATGGAGAAAGGGGAGCCTGGCTACGCTGATGGGCGTGATGTAAATTGCCAACAGCCACTCTGGAGAAATGTATTCCGTGTCCTGAAACGTCTAAAAAACTCAGCTTAGAGAGCAAAGGGCACTTCCACTCATGGGCGTATAAATTGGGAAATCTAAAAATCAGCAAGACACAGGCACCCCAAAATTTAGGGCTGCTCTGTTGACAAAAACCTCCCCTTCGTTTCTCCTTAAATATCCCAGGAAAGAGAAAAATTGATAAAGAAGTTGTGGTCCTTATGTACAATGGAATATCACTCAGCCGTGAAATCAACGTCATAAGGCTAGTAGCAGCATGATGAGTGGATTTAGGTACGACGATTCTAAATGAAATAAGTCACACAGAAAAAGACACTTATCATAAGATATCACTTATAGAGGGAATGTAAAAACCGCTACCCTTGAACTGAATTACAAAACAGAACAGAGTCACACGCTTAGAAAACACACTATGGCTGCTTAACGGGAAAGGTGAGGTGGGGTGATGCATAAAACAAGGGTTTCAAATTAGCTCAGATACCTTTCCATAAACGCAATATGTAATAGACAAGGCCTACTCCTTGCTCAGTGAATTGGACTCAACACCCCCTATTCACCACCCAAGAATATATCTGACTAGTAAGAATCTTAAAACCTATGTATTGATATCTCTCTGTAAGTGAGTCAAGTGGGTGTAAAGTGGCAGAAACACAGCAGTGAAAAGCAGCTAAACCCCATTATAAAAATCAATTACTTTTAAAAACCCGTGAAACAGAGACAGTGAAAGAGAGAGAAATTCTTACAAAATTCGTTCAGGGGCTGTGATGCCACCTGGATTGACCATATCTAGACCCAGAGCTGATTGAGACATAAGGGTGGACACTCTTGGGGCTGAGAGGTTTGGTGAGGTTGGGTGAGGAAACACAGACCCTTTAAAGTAATACTGCGTGGTACCCATCCCATGGTTCCCAAATCTCCAGGTTCAAGGGCATCTTCCTACATCGAAAACATGCATGAGAAACCCAGAAGATGGTAAACCGTGTGATCGGGAAAGGGTTCCAAAACGCACCTCATTTCTCATCTCCTTGTGCTCGGGTTCGCCATTCCAGCCGCTTTACTAGCAATCTCCCTCCTTGGAGAATCAGCACCTTTAACCTCCTGTTCCGTACAGGTTGCAATTTGTCCTGAGGACGAACGGGAAGAGGGGGAACCAATGAGAGACTAGCTCTAGGTGTTGGGACAGGCACAGGTCACTCTATTTTCCCATCAGGAAGAAGAATTAACCACAGGCTCAGCCTGCCGCCCGGGACCAGAATAGTGCCTGAAGCAATCCTGCGCTTTTGCGGCCAGCTCCCAAGAAAGCGAGTTGAAAAATGGAGCTTAGGGGCACTGCAATTCACAAACCTGCAGACTTATAAATGATAACTCTCGTCCACAAATATATTGAGGGAAGGTAACGAAGAGGATTTGAAAGCAAGGCAGAATTGCAGGAAACGGGTTTCAGGAGGGAGATTCGCATCGCCTTTAAAGCACAGGAAAAGCGGCAAAACTTCAACAATGATGCCCTTGGCCAAAAAGGGCGTATGCGTTTTTTCCTGAATATATTCAGGAAAAAACGCATACGCCCTTTTTGGCCAACCAAGCAACCTGGAAAGGCAAATCAGCGCTACAAAGAAGACTCGCTTCCCATCGGTCAAAAGGGCCATGCTGAATAAAGTGTCAAAACCAGAAAGGCAGGACAGGCCATGGAGAAACGGGAGCCTGGCTACGCTGATGGGCGGGATGTAAATTGCCAACAGCCACTCTGGAGAAATGTATTCTGTGTCCTGAAACGTCTAAAAAACTCAGCTTAGAGAGCAAAGGGCACTTCCACTCATGGGCGTATAAATTGGGAAATCTAAAAATCAGCAAGACACAGGCACCCCAAACTTTAGGGCTGCTCTGTTGACAAAAACCTCCCCTTCGTTAATCCTTAAATATCCCAGGAAAGAGAAAAATGGATAAAGAAGTTGTGGTCCTTATGTACAATGGAATATCACTCAGCCATGAAATCAACGTCATAAGGCTAGTAGCAGCATGATGAGTGGATTTAGGTACGACGATTCTAAATGAAATAAGTCACACAGAAAAAGACACTTATCATAAGATATCACTTATAGAGGGAATGTAAAAACCGCTACCCTTGAACTGAATTACAAAACAGAACAGAGTCACACGCTTAGAAAACACACTATGGCTGCTTAACGGGAAAGGTGAGGTGGGGTGATGCATAAAACAAGGGTTTCAAATTAGCTCAGATACCTTTCCATAAACGCAATATGTAATAGACAAGGCCTACTCCTTGCTCAGTGAATTGGACTCAACACCCCCTATTCACCACCCAAGAATATATCTGACTAGTAAGAATCTTAAAACCTATGTATTGATATCTCTCTGTAAGTGAGTCAAGTGGGTGTAAAGTGGCAGAAACACAGCAGTGAAAAGCAGCTAAACCCCATTATAAAAATCAATTACTTTTAAAAACCCGTTAAACAGAGACAGTGAAAGAGAGAAATTCTTACAAAATTCGTTCAGGGGCTGTGATGCCACCTGGATTGACCATATCTAGACCCAGAGCTGATTGAGACATAAGGGTGGACACTCTTGGGGCTGAGAGGTTTGGTGAGGTTGGGTGAGGAAACACAGACCCTTTAAAGTAATACTGCGTGGTACCCATCCCATGGTTCCCAAATCTCCAGGTTCAAGGGCATCTTCCTACATCGAAAACATGCATGAGAAACCCAGAAGATGGTAAACCGTGTGATCGGGAAAGGTTTCCAAAACGCACCTCATTTCTCATCTCCTTGTGCTCGGGTTCGCCATTCCAGCCGCTTTACTAGCAATCTCCCTCCTTGGAGAATCAGCACCTTTAACCTCCTGTTCCGTACAGGTTGCAATTTGTCCTGAGGACGAACGGGAAGAGGGGGAACCAATGAGAGACTAGCTCTAGGTGTTGGGACAGGCACAGGTCACTCTATTTTCCCATCAGGAAGAAGAATTAACCACAGGCTCAGCCTGCCGCCCGGGACCAGAATAGTGCCTGAAGCAATCCTGCGCTTTTGCGGCCAGCTCCCAAGAAAGCGAGTTGAAAAATGGAGCTCAGGGGCACTGCAATTCACAAACCTGCTGACTTATAAATGATAACTCTCGTCCCCAAATATATTGAGGGAAGGAAACGAAGAGGATTTGAAAGCAAGGCAGAATTGCAGGAAACAGATTTCAGGAGGGAGATTCGAATCGCCTTTAAAGCACAGGAAAAGCGGCAAAACCTCGACAATGATGCCCTTGGCCAAAAAGGGCGTATGCGTTTTTTCCTGAATATATTCAGGAAAAAACGCATACGCCCTTTTTGGCCAACCAAGCAACCTGGAAAGGCAAATCAGCGCTACAAAGAAGTCTCGCTTCCCATCGGTCAAAAGGGCCATGCTGAATAAAGTGTCAAAACCAGAAAGGCAGGACAGGCCATGGAGAAACGGGAGCCTGGCTACGCTGATGGGCGGGATGTAAATTGCCAACAGCCACTCTGGAGAAATGTATTCTGTGTCCTGAAACGTCTAAAAAACTCAGCTTAGAGAGCAAAGGGCACTTCCACTCATGGGCGTATAAATTGGGAAATCTAAAAATCAGCAAGACACAGGCACCCCAAACTTTAGGGCTGCTCTGTTGACAAAAACCTCCCCTTCGTTACTCCTTAAATATCCCAGGAAAGAGAAAAATGGATAAAGAAGTTGTGGTCCTTATGTACAATGGAATATCACTCAGCCATGAAATCAACGTCATAAGGCTAGTAGCAGCATGATGAGTGGATTTAGGTACGACGATTCTAAATGAAATAAGTCACACAGAAAAAGACACTTATCATAAGATATCACTTATATAGGGAATGTAAAAACCGCTACCCTTGAACTGAATTACAAAACAGAACAGAGTCACACGCTTAGAAAACACACTATGGCTGCTTAACGGGAAAGGTGAGGTGGGGTGATGCATAAAACAAGGGTTTCAAATTAGCTCAGATACCTTTCCATAAACGCAATGTGTAATAGACAAGGCCTACTCCTTGCTCAGTGAATTGGACTCAACACCCCCTATTCACCACCCAAGAATATATCTGACTAGTAAGAATCTTAAAACCTATGTATTGATATCTCTCTGTAAGTGAGTCAAGTGGGTGTAAAGTGGCAGAAACACAGCAGTGAAAAGCAGCTAAACCCCATTATAAAAATCAATTACTTTTAAAAACCCGTGAAACAGAGACAGTGAAAGAGAGAGAAATTCTTACAAAATTCGTTCAGGGGATGTGATGCCACCTGGATTGACCATATCTAGACCCAGAGCTGATTGAGACATAAGGGTGGACACTCTTGGGGCTGAGAGGTTTGGTGAGGTTGGGTGAGGAAACACAGACCCTTTAAAGTAATACTGCGTGGTACCCATCCCATGGTTCCCAAATCTCCAGGTTCAAGGGCATCTTCCTACATCGAAAACATGCATGAGAAACCCAGAAGATGTTAAACCGTGTGATCGGGAAAGGTTTCCAAAACGCACCTCATTTCTCATCTCCTTGTGCTCGGGTTCGCCATTCCAGCCGCTTTACTAGCAATCTCCCTCCTTGGAGAATCAGCACCTTTAACCTCCTGTTCCGTACAGGTTGCAATTTGTCCTGAGGACGAACGGGAAGAGGGGGAACCAATGAGAGACTAGCTCTAGGTGTTGGGACAGGCACAGGTCACTCTATTTTCCCATCAGGAAGAAGAATTAACCACAGGCTCAGCCTGCCGCCCGGGACCAGAATAGTGCCTGAAGCAATCCTGCGCTTTTGCGGCCAGCTCCCAAGAAAGCGAGTTGAAAAATGGAGCTCAGGGGCACTGCAATTCACAAACCTGCTGACTTATAAATGATAACTCTCGTCCCCAAATATATTGAGGGAAGGAAACGAAGAGGATTTGAAAGCAAGGCAGAATTGCAGGAAACAGATTTCCGGAGGGAGATTCGAATCGCCTTTAAAGCACAGGAAAAGCGGCAAAACCTCGACAATGATGCCCTTGGCCAAAAAGGGCGTATGCGTTTTTTCCTGAATATATTCAGGAAAAAACGCATACGCCCTTTTTGGCCAACCAAGCAACCTGGAAAGGCAAATCAGCGCTACAAAGAATTCTCGCTTCCCATCGGTCACAAGGGCCATGCTGAATAAAGTGTCAAAACCAGAAAGGCAGGACAGGCCATGGAGAAAGGGGAGCCTGGCTACGCTGATGGGCGGGATGTAAATTGCCAACAGCCACTCTGGAGAAATGTATTCCGTGTCCTGAAACGTCTAAAAAACTCAGCTTAGAGAGCAAAGGGCACTTCCACTCATGGGCGTATAAATTGGGAAATCTAAAAATCAGCAAGACACAGGCACCCCAAAATTTAGGGCTGCTCTGTTGACAAAAACCTCCCCTTCGTTACTCCTTAAATATCCCAGGAAAGAGAAAAATTGATAAAGAAGTTGTGGTCCTTATGTACAATGGAATATCACTCAGCCGTGAAATCAACGTCATAAGGCTAGTAGCAGCATGATAAGTGGATTTAGGTACGACGATTCTAAATGAAATAAGTCACACAGAAAAAGACACTTATCATAAGATATCACTTATAGAGGGAATGTAAAAACCGCTACCCTTGAACTGAATTACAAAACAGAACAGAGTCACACGCTTAGAAAACACACTATGGCTGCTTAACGGGAAAGGTGAGGTGGGGTGATGCATAAAACAAGGGTTTCAAATTAGCTCAGATACCTTTCCATAAACGCAATATGTAATAGACAAGGCCTACTCCTTGCTCAGTGAATTGGACTCAACACCCCCTATTCACCACCCAAGAATATATCTGACTAGTAAGAATCTTAAAACCTATGTATTGATATCTCTCTGTAAGTGAGTCAAGTGGGTGTAAAGTGGCAGAAACACAGCAGTGAAAAGCAGCTAAACCCCATTATAAAAATCAATTACTTTTAAAAACCCGTGAAACAGAGACAGTGAAAGAGAGAGAAATTCTTACAAAATTCGTTCAGGGGCTGTGATGCCACCTGGATTGACCATATCTAGACCCAGAGCTGATTGAGACATAAGGGTGGACACTCTTGGGGCTGAGAGGTTTGGTAAGGTTGGGTGAGGAAACACAGACCCTTTAAAGTAATACTGCGTGGTACCCATCCCATGGTTCCCAAATCTCCAGGTTCAAGGGCATCTTCCTACATCGAAAACATGCATGAGAAACCCAGAAGATGTTAAACCGTGTGATCGGGAAAGGTTTCCAAAACGCACCTCATTTCTCATCTCCTTGTGCTCGGGTTCGCCATTCCAGCCGCTTTACTAGCAATCTCCCTCCTTGGAGAATCAGCACCTTTAACCTCCTGTTCCGTACAGGTTGCAATTTGTCCTGAGGACGAACGGGAAGAGGGGGAACCAATGAGAGACTAGCTCTAGGTGTTGGGACAGGCACAGGTCACTCTATTTTCCCATCAGGAAGAAGAATTAACCACAGGCTCAGCCTGCCGCCCGGGACCAGAATAGTGCCTGAAGCAATCCTGCGCTTTTGCGGCCAGCTCCCAAGAAAGCGAGTTGAAAAATGGAGCTCAGGGGCACTGCAATTCACAAACCTGCTGACTTATAAATGATAACTCTCGTCCCCAAATATATTGAGGGAAGGAAACGAAGAGGATTTGAAAGCAAGGCAGAATTGCAGGAAACAGATTTCCGGAGGGAGATTCGAATCGCCTTTAAAGCACAGGAAAAGCGGCAAAACCTCGACAATGATGCCCTTGGCCAAAAAGGGCGTATGCGTTTTTTCCTGAATATATTCAGGAAAAAACGCATACGCCCTTTTTGGCCAACCAAGCAACCTGGAAAGGCAAATCAGCGCTACAAAGAATTCTCGCTTCCCATCGGTCACAAGGGCCATGCTGAATAAAGTGTCAAAACCAGAAAGGCAGGACAGGCCATGGAGAAAGGGGAGCCTGGCTACGCTGATGGGCGGGATGTAAATTGCCAACAGCCACTCTGGAGAAATGTATTCCGTGTCCTGAAACGTATAAAAAACTCAGCTTAGAGAGCAAAGGGCACTTCCACTCATGGGCGTATAAATTGGGAAATCTAAAAATCAGCAAGACACAGGCACCCCAAAATTTAGGGCTGCTCTGTTGACAAAAACCTCCCCTTCGTTACTCCTTAAATATCCCAGGAAAGAGAAAAATGGATAAAGAAGTTGTGGTCCTTATGTACAATGGAATATCACTCAGCCGTGAAATCAACGTCATAAGGCTAGTAGCAGCATGATGAGTGGATTTAGGTACGACGATTCTAAATGAAATAAGTCACACAGAAAAAGACACTTATCATAAGATATCACTTATAGAGGGAATGTAAAAACCGCTACCCTTGAACTGAATTACAAAACAGAACAGAGTCACACGCTTAGAAAACACACTATGGCTGCTTAACGGGAAAGGTGAGGTGGGGTGATGCATAAAACAAGGGTTTCAAATTAGCTCAGATACCTTTCCATAAACGCAATATGTAATAGACAAGGCCTACTCCTTGCTCAGTGAATTGGACTCAACACCCCCTATTCACCACCCAAGAATATATCTGACTAGTAAGAATCTTAAAACCTATGTATTGATATCTCTCTGTAAGTGAGTCAAGTGGGTGTAAAGTGGCAGAAACACAGCAGTGAAAAGCAGCTAAACCCCATTATAAAAATCAATTACTTTTAAAAACCCGTTAAACAGAGACAGTGAAAGAGAGAGAAATTCTTACAAAATTCGTTCAGGGGATGTGATGCCACCTGGATTGACCATATCTAGACCCAGAGCTGATTGAGACATAAGGGTGGACACTCTTGGGGCTGAGAGGTTTGGTGAGGTTGGGTGAGGAAACACAGACCCTTTAAAGTAATACTGCGTGGTACCCATCCCATGGTTCCCAAATCTCCAGGTTCAAGGGCATCTTCCTACATCGAAAACATGCATGAGAAACCCAGAAGATGTTAAACCGTGTGATCGGGAAAGGTTTCCAAAACGCACCTCATTTCTCATCTCCTTGTGCTCGGGTTCGCCATTCCAGCCGCTTTACTAGCAATCTCCCTCCTTGGAGAATCAGCACCTTTAACCTCCTGTTCCGTACAGGTTGCAATTTGTCCTGAGGACGAACGGGAAGAGGGGGAACCAATGAGAGACTAGCTCTAGGTGTTGTGACAGGCACAGGTCACTCTATTTTCCCATCAGGAAGAAGAATTAACCACAGGCTCAGCCTGCTGCCCGGGACCAGAATAGTGCCTGAAGCAATCCTGCGCTTTTGCGGCCAGCTCCCAAGAAAGCGAGTTGAAAAATGGAGCTCAGGGGCACTGCAATTCACAAACCTGCAGACTTATAAATGATAACTCTCGTCCACAAATATATTTAGGGAAGGTAACGAAGAGGATTTGAAAGCAAGGCAGAATTGCAGGAAACGGGTTTCAGGAGGGAGATTCGCATCGCCTTTAAAGCACAGGAAAAGCGGCAAAACTTCAACAATGATGCCCTTGGCCAAAAAGGGCGTATGCGTTTTTTCCTGAATATATTCAGGAAAAAACGCATACGCCCTTTTTGGCCAACCAAGCAACCTGGAAAGGCAAATCAGCGCTACAAAGAAGTCTCGCTTCCCATCGGTCAAAAGGGCCATGCTGAATAAAGTGTCAAAACCAGAAAGGCAGGACAGGCCATGGAGAAACGGGAGCCTGGCTACGCTGATGGGCGGGATGTAAATTGCCAACAGCCACTCTGGAGAAATGTATTCTGTGTCCTGAAACGTCTAAAAAACTCAGCTTAGAGAGCAAAGGGCACTTCCACTCATGGGCGTATAAATTGGGAAATCTAAAAATCAGCAAGACACAGGCACCCCAAACTTTAGGGCTGCTCTGTTGACAAAAACCTCCCCTTCGTTAATCCTTAAATATCCCAGGAAAGAGAAAAATGGATAAAGAAGTTGTGGTCCTTATGTACAATGGAATATCACTCAGCCATGAAATCAACGTCATAAGGCTAGTAGCAGCATGATGAGTGGATTTAGGTACGACGATTCTAAATGAAATAAGTCACACAGAAAAAGACACTTATCATAAGATATCACTTATAGAGGGAATGTATAAACCGCTACCCTTGAACTGAATTACAAAACAGAACAGAGTCACACGCTTAGAAAACACACTATGGCTGCTTAACGGGAAAGGTGAGGTGGGGTGATGCATAAAACAAGGGTTTCAAATTAGCTCAGATACCTTTCCATAAACGCAATATGTAATAGACAAGGCCTACTCCTTGCTCAGTGAATTGGACTCAACACCCCCTATTCACCACCCAAGAATATATCTGACTAGTAAGAATCTTAAAACCTATGTATTGATATCTCTCTGTAAGTGAGTCAAGTGGGTGTAAAGTGGCAGAAACACAGCAGTGAAAAGCAGCTAAACCCCATTATAAAAATCAATTACTTTTAAAAACCCGTTAAACAGAGACAGTGAAAGAGAGAAATTCTTACAAAATTCGTTCAGGGGCTGTGATGCCACCTGGATTGACCATATCTAGACCCAGAGCTGATTGAGACATAAGGGTGGACACTCTTGGGGCTGAGAGGTTTGGTGAGGTTGGGTGAGGAAACACAGACCCTTTAAAGTAATACTGCGTGGTACCCATCCCAGGGTTCCCAAATCTCCAGGTTCAAGGGCATCTTCCTACATCGAAAACATGCATGAGAAACCCAGAAGATGGTAAACCGTGTGATCGGGAAAGGTTTCCAAAACGCACCTCATTTCTCATCTCCTTGTGCTCGGGTTCGCCATTCCAGCCGCTTTACTAGCAATCTCCCTCCTTGGAGAATCAGCACCTTTAACCTCCTGTTCCGTACAGGTTGCAATTTGTCCTGAGGACGAACGGGAAGAGGGGGAACCAATGAGAGACTAGCTCTAGGTGTTGGGACAGGCACAGGTCACTCTATTTTCCCATCAGGAAGAAGAATTAACCACAGGCTCAGCCTGCCGCCCGGGACCAGAATAGTGCCTGAAGCAATCCTGCGCTTTTGCGGCCAGCTCCCAAGAAAGCGAGTTGAAAAATGGAGCTCAGGGGCACTGCAATTCACAAACCTGCTGACTTATAAATGATAACTCTCGTCCCCAAATATATTGAGGGAAGGAAACGAAGAGGATTTGAAAGCAAGGCAGAATTGCAGGAAACAGATTTCCGGAGGGAGATTCGAATCGCCTTTAAAGCACAGGAAAAGCGGCAAAACCTCGACAATGATGCCCTTGGCCAAAAAGGGCGTATGCGTTTTTTCCTGAATATATTCAGGAAAAAACGCATACGCCCTTTTTGGCCAACCAAGCAACCTGGAAAGGCAAATCAGCGCTACAAAGAATTCTCGCTTCCCATCGGTCACAAGGGCCATGCTGAATAAAGTGTCAAAACCAGAAAGGCAGGACAGGCCATGGAGAAAGGGGAGCCTGGCTACGCTGATGGGCGGGATGTAAATTGCCAACAGCCACTCTGGAGAAATGTATTCCGTGTCCTGAAACGTCTAAAAAACTCAGCTTAGAGAGCAAAGGGCACTTCCACTCATGGGCGTATAAATTGGGAAATCTAAAAATCAGCAAGACACAGGCACCCCAAAATTTAGGGCTGCTCTGTTGACAAAAACCTCCCCTTCGTTACTCCTTAAATATCCCAGGAAAGAGAAAAATTGATAAAGAAGTTGTGGTCCTTATGTACAATGGAATATCACTCAGCCGTGAAATCAACGTCATAAGGCTAGTAGCAGCATGATGAGTGGATTTAGGTACGACGATTCTAAATGAAATAAGTCACACAGAAAAAGACACTTATCATAAGATATCACTTATAGAGGGAATGTAAAAACCGCTACCCTTGAACTGAATTACAAAACAGAACAGAGTCACACGCTTAGAAAACACACTATGGCTGCTTAACGGGAAAGGTGAGGTGGGGTGATGCATAAAACAAGGGTTTCAAATTAGCTCAGATACCTTTCCATAAACGCAATATGTAATAGACAAGGCCTACTCCTTGCTCAGTGAATTGGACTCAACACCCCCTATTCACCACCCAAGAATATATCTGACTAGTAAGAATCTTAAAACCTATGTATTGATATCTCTCTGTAAGTGAGTCAAGTGGGTGTAAAGTGGCAGAAACACAGCAGTGAAAAGCAGCTAAACCCCATTATAAATATCAATTACTTTTAAAAACCCGTGAAACAGAGACAGTGAAAGAGAGAGAAATTCTTACAAAATTCGTTCAGGGGCTGTGATGCCACCTGGATTGACCATATCTAGACCCAGAGCTGATTGAGACATAAGGGTGGACACTCTTGGGGCTGAGAGGTTTGGTGAGGTTGGGTGAGGAAACACAGACCCTTTAAAGTAATACTGCGTGGTACCCATCCCATGGTTCCCAAATCTCCAGGTTCAAGGGCATCTTCCTACATCGAAAACATGCATGAGAAACCCAGAAGATGGTAAACCGTGTGATCGGGAAAGGTTTCCAAAACGCACCTCATTTCTCATCTCCTTGTGCTCGGGTTCGCCATTCCAGCCGCTTTACTAGCAATCTCCCTCCTTGGAGAATCAGCACCTTTAACCTCCTGTTCCGTACAGGTTGCAATTTGTCCTGAGGACGAACGGGAAGAGGGGGAACCAATGAGAGACTAGCTCTAGGTGTTGGGACAGGCACAGGTCACTCTATTTTCCCATCAGGAAGAAGAATTAACCACAGGCTCAGCCTGCCGCCCGGGACCAGAATAGTGCCTGAAGCAATCCTGCGCTTTTGCGGCCAGCTCCCAAGAAAGCGAGTTGAAAAATGGAGCTCAGGGGCACTGCAATTCACAAACCTGCTGACTTATAAATGATAACTCTCGTCCCCAAATATATTGAGGGAAGGAAACGAAGAGGATTTGAAAGCAAGGCAGAATTGCAGGAAACAGATTTCCGGAGGGAGATTCGAATCGCCTTTAAAGCACAGGAAAAGCGGCAAAACCTCGACAATGATGCCCTTGGCCAAAAAGGGCGTATGCGTTTTTTCCTGAATATATTCAGGAAAAAACGCATACGCCCTTTTTGGCCAACCAAGCAACCTGGAAAGGCAAATCAGCGCTACAAAGAATTCTCGCTTCCCATCGGTCACAAGGGCCATGCTGAATAAAGTGTCAAAACCAGAAAGGCAGGACAGGCCATGGAGAAAGGGGAGCCTGGCTACGCTGATGGGCGGGATGTAAATTGCCAACAGCCACTCTGGAGAAATGTATTCCGTGTCCTGAAACGTCTAAAAAACTCAGCTTAGAGAGCAAAGGGCACTTCCACTCATGGGCGTATAAATTGGGAAATCTAAAAATCAGCAAGACACAGGCACCCCAAAATTTAGGGCTGCTCTGTTGACAAAAACCTCCCCTTCGTTACTCCTTAAATATCCCAGGAAAGAGAAAAATTGATAAAGAAGTTGTGGTCCTTATGTACAATGGAATATCACTCAGCCGTGAAATCAACGTCATAAGGCTAGTAGCAGCATGATGAGTGGATTTAGGTACGACGATTCTAAATGAAATAAGTCACACAGAAAAAGACACTTATCATAAGATATCACTTATAGAGGGAATGTAAAAACCGCTACCCTTGAACTGAATTACAAAACAGAACAGAGTCACACGCTTAGAAAACACACTATGGCTGCTTAACGGGAAAGGTGAGGTGGGGTGATGCATAAAACAAGGGTTTCAAATTAGCTCAGATACCTTTCCATAAACGCAATATGTAATAGACAAGGCCTACTCCTTGCTCAGTGAATTGGACTCAACACCCCCTATTCACCACCCAAGAATATATCTGACTAGTAAGAATCTTAAAACCTATGTATTGATATCTCTCTGTAAGTGAGTCAAGTGGGTGTAAAGTGGCAGAAACACAGCAGTGAAAAGCAGCTAAACCCCATTATAAATATCAATTACTTTTAAAAACCCGTGAAACAGAGACAGTGAAAGAGAGAGAAATTCTTACAAAATTCGTTCAGGGGCTGTGATGCCACCTGGATTGACCATATCTAGACCCAGAGCTGATTGAGACATAAGGGTGGACACTCTTGGGGCTGAGAGGTTTGGTGAGGTTGGGTGAGGAAACACAGACCCTTTAAAGTAATACTGCGTGGTACCCATCCCATGGTTCCCAAATCTCCAGGTTCAAGGGCATCTTCCTACATCGAAAACATGCATGAGAAACCCAGAAGATGGTAAACCGTGTGATCGGGAAAGGTTTCCAAAACGCACCTCATTTCTCATCTCCTTGTGCTCGGGTTCGCCATTCCAGCCGCTTTACTAGCAATCTCCCTCCTTGGAGAATCAGCACCTTTAACCTCCTGTTCCGTACAGGTTGCAATTTGTCCTGAGGACGAACGGGAAGAGGGGGAACCAATGAGAGACTAGCTCTAGGTGTTGGGACAGGCACAGGTCACTCTATTTTCCCATCAGGAAGAAGAATTAACCACAGGCTCAGCCTGCTGCCCGGGACCAGAATAGTGCCTGAAGCAATCCTGCGCTTTTGCGGCCAGCTCCCAAGAAAGCGAGTTGAAAAATGGAGCTCAGGGGCACTGCAATTCACAAACCTGCTGACTTATAAATGATAACTCTCGTCCCCAAATATATTGAGGGAAGGAAACGAAGAGGATTTGAAAGCAAGGCAGAATTGCAGGAAACAGATTTCCGGAGGGAGATTCGAATCGCCTTTAAAGCACAGGAAAAGCGGCAAAACCTCGACAATGATGCCCTTGGCCAAAAAGGGCGTATGCGTTTTTTCCTGAATATATTCAGGAAAAAACGCATACGCCCTTTTTGGCCAACCAAGCAACCTGGAAAGGCAAATCAGCGCTACAAAGAATTCTCGCTTCCCATCGGTCACAAGGGCCATGCTGAATAAAGTGTCAAAACCAGAAAGGCAGGACAGGCCATGGAGAAAGGGGAGCCTGGCTACGCTGATGGGCGGGATGTAAATTGCCAACAGCCACTCTGGAGAAATGTATTCCGTGTCCTGAAACGTCTAAAAAACTCAGCTTAGAGAGCAAAGGGCACTTCCACTCATGGGCGTATAAATTGGGAAATCTAAAAATCAGCAAGACACAGGCACCCCAAAATTTAGGGCTGCTCTGTTGACAAAAACCTCCCCTTCGTTACTCCTTAAATATCCCAGGAAAGAGAAAAATGGATAAAGAAGTTGTGGTCCTTATGTACAATGGAATATCACTCAGCCGTGAAATCAACGTCATAAGGCTAGTAGCAGCATGATGAGTGGATTTAGGTACGACGATTCTAAATGAAATAAGTCACACAGAAAAAGACACTTATCATAAGATATCACTTATAGAGGGAATGTAAAAACCGCTACCCTTGAACTGAATTACAAAACAGAACAGAGTCACACGCTTAGAAAACACACTATGGCTGCTTAACGGGAAAGGTGAGGTGGGGTGATGCATAAAACAAGGGTTTCAAATTAGCTCAGATACCTTTCCATAAACGCAATATGTAATAGACAAGGCCTACTCCTTGCTCAGTGAATTGGACTCAACACCCCCTATTCACCACCCAAGAATATATCTGACTAGTAAGAATCTTAAAACCTATGTATTGATATCTCTCTGTAAGTGAGTCAAGTGGGTGTAAAGTGGCAGAAACACAGCAGTGAAAAGCAGCTAAACCCCATTATAAAAATCAATTACTTTTAAAAACCCGTGAAACAGAGACAGTGAAAGAGAGAGAAATTCTTACAAAATTCGTTCAGGGGATGTGATGCCACCTGGATTGACCATATCTAGACCCAGAGCTGATTGAGACATAAGGGTGGACACTCTTGGGGCTGAGAGGTTTGGTGAGGTTGGGTGAGGAAACACAGACCCTTTAAAGTAATACTGCGTGGTACCCATCCCATGGTTCCCAAATCTCCAGGTTCAAGGGCATCTTCCTACATCGAAAACATGCATGAGAAACCCAGAAGATGTTAAACCGTGTGATCGGGAAAGGGTTCCAAAACGCACCTCATTTCTCATCTCCTTGTGCTCGGGTTCGCCATTCCAGCCGCTTTACTAGCAATCTCCCTCCTTGGAGAATCAGCACCTTTAACCTCCTGTTCCGTACAGGTTGCAATTTGTCCTGAGGACGAACGGGAAGAGGGGGAACCAATGAGAGACTAGCTCTAGGTGTTGGGACAGGCACAGGTCACTCTATTTTCCCATCAGGAAGAAGAATTAACCACAGGCTCAGCCTGCCGCCCGGGACCAGAATAGTGCCTGAAGCAATCCTGCGCTTTTGCGGCCAGCTCCCAAGAAAGCGAGTTGAAAAATGGAGCTCAGGGGCACTGCAATTCACAAACCTGCTGACTTATAAATGATAACTCTCGTCCACAAATATATTGAGGGAAGGTAACGAAGAGGATTTGAAAGCAAGGCAGAATTGCAGGAAACGGGTTTCAGGAGGGAGATTCGCATCGCCTTTAAAGCACAGGAAAAGCGGCAAAACCTCGACAATGATGCCCTTGGCCAAAAAGGGCGTATGCGTTTTTTCCTGAATATATTCAGGAAAAAACGCATACGCCCTTTTTGGCCAACCAAGCAACCTGGAAAGGCAAATCAGCGCTACAAAGAAGTCTCGCTTCCCATCGGTCAAAAGGGCCATGCTGAATAAAGTGTCAAAACCAGAAAGGCAGGACAGGCCATGGAGAAACGGGAGCCTGGCTACGCTGATGGGCGGGATGTAAATTGCCAACAGCCACTCTGGAGAAATGTATTCTGTGTCCTGAAACGTCTAAAAAACTCAGCTTAGAGAGCAAAGGGCACTTCCACTCATGGGCGTATAAATTGGGAAATCTAAAAATCAGCAAGACACAGGCACCCCAAACTTTAGGGCTGCTCTGTTGACAAAAACCTCCCCTTCGTTACTCCTTAAATGTCCCAGGAAAGAGAAAAATGGATAAAGAAGTTGTGGTCCTTATGTACAATGGAATATCACTCAGCCATGAAATCAACGTCATAAGGCTAGTAGCAGCATGATGAGTGGATTTAGGTACGACGATTCTAAATGAAATAAGTCACACAGAAAAAGACACTTATCATAAGATATCACTTATAGAGGGAATGTAAAAACCGCTACCCTTGAACTGAATTACAAAACAGAACAGAGTCACACGCTTAGAAAACACACTATGGCTGCTTAACGGGAAAGGTGAGGTGGGGTGATGCATAAAACAAGGGTTTCAAATTAGCTCAGATACCTTTCCATAAACGCAATATGTAATAGACAAGGCCTACTCCTTGCTCAGTGAATTGGACTCAACACCCCCTATTCACCACCCAAGAATATATCTGACTAGTAAGAATCTTAAAACCTATGTATTGATATCTCTCTGTAAGTGAGTCAAGTGGGTGTAAAGTGGCAGAAACACAGCAGTGAAAAGCAGCTAAACCCCATTATAAAAATCAATTACTTTTAAAAACCCGTTAAACAGAGACAGTGAAAGAGAGAAATTCTTACAAAATTCGTTCAGGGGCTGTGATGCCACCTGGATTGACCATATCTAGACCCAGAGCTGATTGAGACATAAGGGTGGACACTCTTGGGGCTGAGAGGTTTGGTGAGGTTGGGTGAGGAAACACAGACCCTTTAAAGTAATACTGCGTGGTACCCATCCCATGGTTCCCAAATCTCCAGGTTCAAGGGCATCTTCCTACATCGAAAACATGCATGAGAAACCCAGAAGATGGTAAACCGTGTGATCGGGAAAGGTTTCCAAAACGCACCTCATTTCTCATCTCCTTGTGCTCGGGTTCGCCATTCCAGCCGCTTTACTAGCAATCTCCCTCCTTGGAGAATCAGCACCTTTAACCTCCTGTTCCGTACAGGTTGCAATTTGTCCTGAGGACGAACGGGAAGAGGGGGAACCAATGAGAGACTAGCTCTAGGTGTTGGGACAGGCACAGGTCACTCTATTTTCCCATCAGGAAGAAGAATTAACCACAGGCTCAGCCTGCCGCCCGGGACCAGAATAGGGCCTGAAGCAATCCTGCGCTTTTGCGGCCAGCTCCCAAGAAAGCGAGTTGAAAAATGGAGCTCAGGGGCACTGCAATTCACAAACCTGCTGACTTATAAATGATAACTCTCGTCCCCAAATATATTGAGGGAAGGAAACGAAGAGGATTTGAAAGCAAGGCAGAATTGCAGGAAACAGATTTCAGGAGGGAGATTCGAATCGCCTTTAAAGCACAGGAAAAGCGGCAAAACCTCGACAATGATGCCCTTGGCCAAAAAGGGCGTATGCGTTTTTTCCTGAATATATTCAGGAAAAAACGCATACGCCCTTTTTGGCCAACCAAGCAACCTGGAAAGGCAAATCAGCGCTACAAAGAAGTCTCGCTTCCCATCGGTCAAAAGGGCCATGCTGAATAAAGTGTCAAAACCAGAAAGGCAGGACAGGCCATGGAGAAACGGGAGCCTGGCTACGCTGATGGGCGGGATGTAAATTGCCAACAGCCACTCTGGAGAAATGTATTCTGTGTCCTGAAACGTCTAAAAAACTCAGCTTAGAGAGCAAAGGGCACTTCCACTCATGGGCGTATAAATTGGGAAATCTAAAAATCAGCAAGACACAGGCACCCCAAACTTTAGGGCTGCTCTGTTGACAAAAACCTCCCCTTCGTTACTCCTTAAATATCCCAGGAAAGAGAAAAATGGATAAAGAAGTTGTGGTCCTTATGTACAATGGAATATCACTCAGCCATGAAATCAACGTCATAAGGCTAGTAGCAGCATGATGAGTGGATTTAGGTACGACGATTCTAAATGAAATAAGTCACACAGAAAAAGACACTTATCATAAGATATCACTTATAGAGGGAATGTAAAAACCGCTACCCTTGAACTGAATTACAAAACAGAACAGAGTCACACGCTTAGAAAACACACTATGGCTGCTTAACGGGAAAGGTGAGGTGGGGTGATGCATAAAACAAGGGTTTCAAATTAGCTCAGATACCTTTCCATAAACGCAATGTGTAATAGACAAGGCCTACTCCTTGCTCAGTGAATTGGACTCAACACCCCCTATTCACCACCCAAGAATATATCTGACTAGTAAGAATCTTAAAACCTATGTATTGATATCTCTCTGTAAGTGAGTCAAGTGGGTGTAAAGTGGCAGAAACACAGCAGTGAAAAGCAGCTAAACCCCATTATAAAAATCAATTACTTTTAAAAACCCGTGAAACAGAGACAGTGAAAGAGAGAGAAATTCTTACAAAATTCGTTCAGGGGCTGTGATGCCACCTGGATTGACCATATCTAGACCCAGAGCTGATTGAGACATAAGGGTGGACACTCTTGGGGCTGAGAGGTTTGGTGAGGTTGGGTGAGGAAACACAGACCCTTTAAAGTAATACTGCGTGGTACCCATCCCATGGTTCCCAAATCTCCAGGTTCAAGGGCATCTTCCTACATCGAAAACATGCATGAGAAACCCAGAAGATGTTAAACCGTGTGATCGGGAAAGGTTTCCAAAACGCACCTCATTTCTCATCTCCTTGTGCTCGGGTTCGCCATTCCAGCCGCTTTACTAGCAATCTCCCTCCTTGGAGAATCAGCACCTTTAACCTCCTGTTCCGTACAGGTTGCAATTTGTCCTGAGGACGAACGGGAAGAGGGGGAACCAATGAGAGACTAGCTCTAGGTGTTGGGACAGGCACAGGTCACTCTATTTTCCCATCAGGAAGAAGAATTAACCACAGGCTCAGCCTGCCGCCCGGGACCAGAATAGTGCCTGAAGCAATCCTGCGCTTTTGCGGCCAGCTCCCAAGAAAGCGAGTTGAAAAATGGAGCTCAGGGGCACTGCAATTCACAAACCTGCTGACTTATAAATGATAACTCTCGTCCCCAAATATATTGAGGGAAGGAAACGAAGAGGATTTGAAAGCAAGGCAGAATTGCAGGAAACAGATTTCCGGAGGGAGATTCGCATCGCCTTTAAAGCACAGGAAAAGCGGCAAAACCTCGACAATGATGCCCTTGGCCAAAAAGGGCGTATGCGTTTTTTCCTGAATATATTCAGGAAAAAACGCATACGCCCTTTTTGGCCAACCAAGCAACCTGGAAAGGCAAATCAGCGCTACAAAGAATTCTCGCTTCCCATCGGTCACAAGGGCCATGCTGAATAAAGTGTCAAAACCAGAAAGGCAGGACAGGCCATGGAGAAACCGGAGCCTGGCTACGCTGATGGGCGGGATGTAAATTGCCAACAGCCACTATGGAGAAATGTATTCCGTGTCCTGAAACGTCTAAAAAACTCAGCTTAGAGAGCAAAGGGCACTTCCACTCATGGGCGTATAAATTGGGAAATCTAAAAATCAGCAAGACACAGGCACCCCAAAATTTAGGGCTGCTCTGTTGACAAAAACCTCCCCTTCGTTACTCCTTAAATATCCCAGGAAAGAGAAAAATTGATAAAGAAGTTGTGGTCCTTATGTACAATGGAATATCACTCAGCCGTGAAATCAACGTCATAAGGCTAGTAGCAGCATGATGAGTGGATTTAGGTACGACGATTCTAAATGAAATAAGTCACACAGAAAAAGACACTTATCATAAGATATCACTTATAGAGGGAATGTAAAAACCGCTACCCTTGAACTGAATTACAAAACAGAACAGAGTCACACGCTTAGAAAACACACTATGGCTGCTTAACGGGAAAGGTGAGGTGGGGTGATGCATAAAACAAGGGTTTCAAATTAGCTCAGATACCTTTCCATAAACGCAATATGTAATAGACAAGGCCTACTCCTTGCTCAGTGAATTGGACTCAACACCCCCTATTCACCACCCAAGAATATATCTGACTAGTAAGAATCTTAAAACCTATGTATTGATATCTCTCTGTAAGTGAGTCAAGTGGGTGTAAAGTGGCAGAAACACAGCAGTGAAAAGCAGCTAAACCCCATTATAAAAATCAATTACTTTTAAAAACCCGTGAAACAGAGACAGTGAAAGAGAGAGAAATTCTTACAAAATTCGTTCAGGGGCTGTGATGCCACCTGGATTGACCATATCTAGACCCAGAGCTGATTGAGACATAAGGGTGGACACTCTTGGGGCTGAGAGGTTTGGTAAGGTTGGGTGAGGAAACACAGACCCTTTAAAGTAATACTGCGTGGTACCCATCCCATGGTTCCCAAATCTCCAGGTTCAAGGGCATCTTCCTACATCGAAAACATGCATGAGAAACCCAGAAGATGTTAAACCGTGTGATCGGGAAAGGTTTCCAAAACGCACCTCATTTCTCATCTCCTTGTGCTCGGGTTCGCCATTCCAGCCGCTTTACTAGCAATCTCCCTCCTTGGAGAATCAGCACCTTTAACCTCCTGTTCCGTACAGGTTGCAATTTGTCCTGAGGACGAACGGGAAGAGGGGGAACCAATGAGAGACTAGCTCTAGGTGTTGGGACAGGCACAGGTCACTCTATTTTCCCATCAGGAAGAAGAATTAACCACAGGCTCAGCCTGCCGCCCGGGACCAGAATAGTGCCTGAAGCAATCCTGCGCTTTTGCGGCCAGCTCCCAAGAAAGCGAGTTGAAAAATGGAGCTCAGGGGCACTGCAATTCACAAACCTGCTGACTTATAAATGATAACTCTCGTCCCCAAATATATTGAGGGAAGGAAACGAAGAGGATTTGAAAGCAAGGCAGAATTGCAGGAAACAGATTTCCGGAGGGAGATTCGAATCGCCTTTAAAGCACAGGAAAAGCGGCAAAACCTCGACAATGATGCCCTTGGCCAAAAAGGGCGTATGCGTTTTTTCCTGAATATATTCAGGAAAAAACGCATACGCCCTTTTTGGCCAACCAAGCAACCTGGAAAGGCAAATCAGCGCTACAAAGAATTCTCGCTTCCCATCGGTCACAAGGGCCATGCTGAATAAAGTGTCAAAACCAGAAAGGCAGGACAGGCCATGGAGAAAGGGGAGCCTGGCTACGCTGATGGGCGGGATGTAAATTGCCAACAGCCACTCTGGAGAAATGTATTCCGTGTCCTGAAACGTCTAAAAAACTCAGCTTAGAGAGCAAAGGGCACTTCCACTCATGGGCGTATAAATTGGGAAATCTAAAAATCAGCAAGACACAGGCACCCCAAAATTTAGGGCTGCTCTGTTGACAAAAACCTCCCCTTCGTTACTCCTTAAATATCCCAGGAAAGAGAAAAATTGATAAAGAAGTTGTGGTCCTTATGTACAATGGAATATCACTCAGCCGTGAAATCAACGTCATAAGGCTAGTAGCAGCATGATGAGTGGATTTAGGTACGACGATTCTAAATGAAATAAGTCACACAGAAAAAGACACTTATCATAAGATATCACTTATAGAGGGAATGTAAAAACCGCTACCCTTGAACTGAATTACAAAACAGAACAGAGTCACACGCTTAGAAAACACACTATGGCTGCTTAACGGGAAAGGTGAGGTGGGGTGATGCATAAAACAAGGGTTTCAAATTAGCTCAGATACCTTTCCATAAACGCAATATGTAATAGACAAGGCCTACTCCTTGCTCAGTGAATTGGACTCAACACCCCCTATTCACCACCCAAGAATATATCTGACTAGTAAGAATCTTAAAACCTATGTATTGATATCTCTCTGTAAGTGAGTCAAGTGGGTGTAAAGTGGCAGAAACACAGCAGTGAAAAGCAGCTAAACCCCATTATAAAAATCAATTACTTTTAAAAACCCGTTAAACAGAGACAGTGAAAGAGAGAGAAATTCTTACAAAATTCGTTCAGGGGATGTGATGCCACCTGGATTGACCATATCTAGACCCAGAGCTGATTGAGACATAAGGGTGGACACTCTTGGGGCTGAGAGGTTTGGTGAGGTTGGGTGAGGAAACACAGACCCTTTAAAGTAATACTGCGTGGTACCCATCCCATGGTTCCCAAATCTCCAGGTTCAAGGGCATCTTCCTACATCGAAAACATGCATGAGAAACCCAGAAGATGTTAAACCGTGTGATCGGGAAAGGTTTCCAAAACGCACCTCATTTCTCATCTCCTTGTGCTCGGGTTCGCCATTCCAGCCACTTTACTAGCAATCTCCCTCCTTGGAGAATCAGCACCTTTAACCTCCTGTTCCGTACAGGTTGCAATTTGTCCTGAGGACGAACGGGAAGAGGGGGAACCAATGAGAGACTAGCTCTAGGTGTTGGGACAGGCACAGGTCACTCTATTTTCCCATCAGGAAGAAGAATTAACCACAGGCTCAGCCTGCTGCCCGGGACCAGAATAGTGCCTGAAGCAATCCTGCGCTTTTGCGGCCAGCTCCCAAGAAAGCGAGTTGAAAAATGGAGCTCAGGGGCACTGCAATTCACAAACCTGCAGACTTATAAATGATAACTCTCGTCCACAAATATATTTAGGGAAGGTAACGAAGAGGATTTGAAAGCAAGGCAGAATTGCAGGAAACGGGTTTCAGGAGGGAGATTCGCATCGCCTTTAAAGCACAGGAAAAGCGGCAAAACTTCAACAATGATGCCCTTGGCCAAAAAGGGCGTATGCGTTTTTTCCTGAATATATTCAGGAAAAAACGCATACGCCCTTTTTGGCCAACCAAGCAACCTGGAAAGGCAAATCAGCGCTACAAAGAAGTCTCGCTTCCCATCGGTCAAAAGGGCCATGCTGAATAAAGTGTCAAAACCAGAAAGGCAGGACAGGCCATGGAGAAAGGGGAGCCTGGCTACGCTGATGGGCGGGATGTAAATTGCCAACAGCCACTCTGGAGAAATGTATTCCGTGTCCTGAAACGTCTAAAAAACTCAGCTTAGAGAGCAAAGGGCACTTCCACTCATGGGCGTATAAATTGGGAAATCTAAAAATCAGCAAGACACAGGCACCCCAAAATTTAGGGCTGCTCTGTTGACAAAAACCTCCCCTTCGTTACTCCTTAAATATCCCAGGAAAGAGAAAAATTGATAAAGAAGTTGTGGTCCTTATGTACAATGGAATATCACTCAGCCGTGAAATCAACGTCATAAGGCTAGTAGCAGCATGATGAGTGGATTTAGGTACGACGATTCTAAATGAAATAAGTCACACAGAAAAAGACACTTATCATAAGATATCACTTATAGAGGGAATGTAAAAACCGCTACCCTTGAACTGAATTACAAAACAGAACAGAGTCACACGCTTAGAAAACACACTATGGCTGCTTAACGGGAAAGGTGAGGTGGGGTGATGCATAAAACAAGGGTTTCAAATTAGCTCAGATACCTTTCCATAAACGCAATATGTAATAGACAAGGCCTACTCCTTGCTCAGTGAATTGGACTCAACACCCCCTATTCACCACCCAAGAATATATCTGACTAGTAAGAATCTTAAAACCTATGTATTGATATCTCTCTGTAAGTGAGTCAAGTGGGTGTAAAGTGGCAGAAACACAGCAGTGAAAAGCAGCTAAACCCCATTATAAAAATCAATTACTTTTAAAAACCCGTTAAACAGAGACAGTGAAAGAGAGAGAAATTCTTACAAAATTCGTTCAGGGGCTGTGATGCCACCTGGATTGACCATATCTAGACCCAGAGCTGATTGAGACATAAGGGTGGACACTCTTGGGGCTGAGAGGTTTGGTGAGGTTGGGTGAGGAAACACAGACCCTTTAAAGTAATACTGCGTGGTACCCATCCCATGGTTCCCAAATCTCCAGGTTCAAGGGCATCTTCCTACATCGAAAACATGCATGAGAAACCCAGAAGATGTTAAACCGTGTGATCGGGAAAGGTTTCCAAAACGCACCTCATTTCTCATCTCCTTGTGCTCGGGTTCGCCATTCCAGCCGCTTTACTAGCAATCTCCCTCCTTGGAGAATCAGCACCTTTAACCTCCTGTTCCGTACAGGTTGCAATTTGTCCTGAGGACGAACGGGAAGAGGGGGAACCAATGAGAGACTAGCTCTAGGTGTTGGGACAGGCACAGGTCACTCTATTTTCCCATCAGGAAGAAGAATTAACCACAGGCTCAGCCTGCCGCCCGGGACCAGAATAGTGCCTGAAGCAATCCTGCGCTTTTGCGGCCAGCTCCCAAGAAAGCGAGTTGAAAAATGGAGCTCAGGGGCACTGCAATTCACAAACCTGCTGACTTATAAATGATAACTCTCGTCCCCAAATATATTGAGGGAAGGAAACGAAGAGGATTTGAAAGCAAGGCAGAATTGCAGGAAACAGATTTCCGGAGGGAGATTCGAATCGCCTTTAAAGCACAGGAAAAGCGGCAAAACCTCGACAATGATGCCCTTGGCCAAAAAGGGCGTATGCGTTTTTTCCTGAATATATTCAGGAAAAAACGCATACGCCCTTTTTGGCCAACCAAGCAACCTGGAAAGGCAAATCAGCGCTACAAAGAATTCTCGCTTCCCATCGGTCACAAGGGCCATGCTGAATAAAGTGTCAAAACCAGAAAGGCAGGACAGGCCATGGAGAAAGGGGAGCCTGGCTACGCTGATGGGCGGGATGTAAATTGCCAACAGCCACTCTGGAGAAATGTATTCCGTGTCCTGAAACGTCTAAAAAACTCAGCTTAGAGAGCAAAGGGCACTTCCACTCATGGGCGTATAAATTGGGAAATCTAAAAATCAGCAAGACACAGGCACCCCAAAATTTAGGGCTGCTCTGTTGACAAAAACCTCCCCTTCGTTACTCCTTAAATATCCCAGGAAAGAGAAAAATTGATAAAGAAGTTGTGGTCCTTATGTACAATGGAATATCACTCAGCCGTGAAATCAACGTCATAAGGCTAGTAGCAGCATGATGAGTGGATTTAGGTACGACGATTCTAAATGAAATAAGTCACACAGAAAAAGACACTTATCATAAGATATCACTTATAGAGGGAATGTAAAAACCGCTACCCTTGAACTGAATTACAAAACAGAACAGAGTCACACGCTTAGAAAACACACTATGGCTGCTTAACGGGAAAGGTGAGGTGGGGTGATGCATAAAACAAGGGTTTCAAATTAGCTCAGATACCTTTCCATAAACGCAATATGTAATAGACAAGGCCTACTCCTTGCTCAGTGAATTGGACTCAACACCCCCTATTCACCACCCAAGAATATATCTGACTAGTAAGAATCTTAAAACCTATGTATTGATATCTCTCTGTAAGTGAGTCAAGTGGGTGTAAAGTGGCAGAAACACAGCAGTGAAAAGCAGCTAAACCCCATTATAAAAATCAATTACTTTTAAAAACCCGTGAAACAGAGACAGTGAAAGAGAGAGAAATTCTTACAAAATTCGTTCAGGGGATGTGATGCCACCTGGATTGACCATATCTAGACCCAGAGCTGATTGAGACATAAGGGTGGACACTCTTGGGGCTGAGAGGTTTGGTGAGGTTGGGTGAGGAAACACAGACCCTTTAAAGTAATACTGCGTGGTACCCATCCCATGGTTCCCAAATCTCCAGGTTCAAGGGCATCTTCCTACATCGAAAACATGCATGAGAAACCCAGAAGATGTTAAACCGTGTGATCGGGAAAGGGTTCCAAAACGCACCTCATTTCTCATCTCCTTGTGCTCGGGTTCGCCATTCCAGCCGCTTTACTAGCAATCTCCCTCCTTGGAGAATCAGCACCTTTAACCTCCTGTTCCGTACAGGTTGCAATTTGTCCTGAGGACGAACGGGAAGAGGGGGAACCAATGAGAGACTAGCTCTAGGTGTTGGGACAGGCACAGGTCACTCTATTTTCCCATCAGGAAGAAGAATTAACCACAGGCTCAGCCTGCCGCCCGGGATAGAATAGTGCCTGAAGCAATCCTGCGCTTTTGCGGCCAGCTCCCAAGAAAGCGAGTTGAAAAATGGAGCTCAGGGGCACTGCAATTCACAAACCTGCTGACTTATAAATGATAACTCTCGTCCCCAAATATATTGAGGGAAGGAAACGAAGAGGATTTGAAAGCAAGGCAGAATTGCAGGAAACAGATTTCAGGAGGGAGATTCGAATCGCCTTTAAAGCACAGGAAAAGCGGCAAAACCTCGACAATGATGCCCTTGGCCAAAAAGGGCGTATGCGTTTTTTCCTGAATATATTCAGGAAAAAACGCATACGCCCTTTTTGGCCAACCAAGCAACCTGGAAAGGCAAATCAGCGCTACAAAGAAGTCTCGCTTCCCATCGGTCAAAAGGGCCATGCTGAATAAAGTGTCAAAACCAGAAAGGCAGGACAGGCCATGGAGAAACGGGAGCCTGGCTACGCTGATGGGCGGGATGTAAATTGCCAACAGCCACTCTGGAGAAATGTATTCTGTGTCCTGAAACGTCTAAAAAACTCAGCTTAGAGAGCAAAGGGCACTTCCACTCATGGGCGTATAAATTGGGAAATCTAAAAATCAGCAAGACACAGGCACCCCAAACTTTAGGGCTGCTCTGTTGACAAAAACCTCCCCTTCGTTAATCCTTAAATATCCCAGGAAAGAGAAAAATGGATAAAGAAGTTGTGGTCCTTATGTACAATGGAATATCACTCAGCCATGAAATCAACGTCATAAGGCTAGTAGCAGCATGATGAGTGGATTTAGGTACGACGATTCTAAATGAAATAAGTCACACAGAAAAAGACACTTATCATAAGATATCACTTATAGAGGGAATGTAAAAACCGCTACCCTTGAACTGAATTACAAAACAGAACAGAGTCACACGCTTAGAAAACACACTATGGCTGCTTAACGGGAAAGGTGAGGTGGGGTGATGCATAAAACAAGGGTTTCAAATTAGCTCAGATACCTTTCCATAAACGCAATATGTAATAGACAAGGCCTACTCCTTGCTCAGTGAATTGGACTCAACACCCCCTATTCACCACCCAAGAATATATCTGACTAGTAAGAATCTTAAAACCTATGTATTGATATCTCTCTGTAAGTGAGTCAAGTGGGTGTAAAGTGGCAGAAACACAGCAGTGAAAAGCAGCTAAACCCCATTATAAAAATCAATTACTTTTAAAAACCCGTTAAACAGAGACAGTGAAAGAGAGAAATTCTTACAAAATTCGTTCAGGGGCTGTGATGCCACCTGGATTGACCATATCTAGACCCAGAGCTGATTGAGACATAAGGGTGGACACTCTTGGGGCTGAGAGGTTTGGTGAGGTTGGGTGAGGAAACACAGACCCTTTAAAGTAATACTGCGTGGTACCCATCCCATGGTTCCCAAATCTCCAGGTTCAAGGGCATCTTCCTACATCGAAAACATGCATGAGAAACCCAGAAGATGGTAAACCGTGTGATCGGGAAAGGTTTCCAAAACGCACCTCATTTCTCATCTCCTTGTGCTCGGGTTCGCCATTCCAGCCGCTTTACTAGCAATCTCCCTCCTTGGAGAATCAGCACCTTTAACCTCCTGTTCCGTACAGGTTGCAATTTGTCCTGAGGACGAACGGGAAGAGGGGGAACCAATGAGAGACTAGCTCTAGGTGTTGGGACAGGCACAGGTCACTCTATTTTCCCATCAGGAAGAAGAATTAACCACAGGCTCAGCCTGCCGCCCGGGACCAGAATAGGGCCTGAAGCAATCCTGCGCTTTTGCGGCCAGCTCCCAAGAAAGCGAGTTGAAAAATGGAGCTCAGGGGCACTGCAATTCACAAACCTGCTGACTTATAAATGATAACTCTCGTCCCCAAATATATTGAGGGAAGGAAACGAAGAGGATTTGAAAGCAAGGCAGAATTGCAGGAAACAGATTTCAGGAGGGAGATTCGAATCGCCTTTAAAGCACAGGAAAAGCGGCAAAACCTCGACAATGATGCCCTTGGCCAAAAAGGGCGTATGCGTTTTTTCCTGAATATATTCAGGAAAAAACGCATACGCCCTTTTTGGCCAACCAAGCAACCTGGAAAGGCAAATCAGCGCTACAAAGAAGTCTCGCTTCCCATCGGTCAAAAGGGCCATGCTGAATAAAGTGTCAAAACCAGAAAGGCAGGACAGGCCATGGAGAAACGGGAGCCTGGCTACGCTGATGGGCGGGATGTAAATTGCCAACAGCCACTCTGGAGAAATGTATTCTGTGTCCTGAAACGTCTAAAAAACTCAGCTTAGAGAGCAAAGGGCACTTCCACTCATGGGCGTATAAATTGGGAAATCTAAAAATCAGCAAGACACAGGCACCCCAAACTTTAGGGCTGCTCTGTTGACAAAAACCTCCCCTTCGTTACTCCTTAAATATCCCAGGAAAGAGAAAAATGGATAAAGAAGTTGTGGTCCTTATGTACAATGGAATATCACTCAGCCATGAAATCAACGTCATAAGGCTAGTAGCAGCATGATGAGTGGATTTAGGTACGACGATTCTAAATGAAATAAGTCACACAGAAAAAGACACTTATCATAAGATATCACTTATAGAGGGAATGTAAAAACCGCTACCCTTGAACTGAATTACAAAACAGAACAGAGTCACACGCTTAGAAAACACACTATGGCTGCTTAACGGGAAAGGTGAGGTGGGGTGATGCATAAAACAAGGGTTTCAAATTAGCTCAGATACCTTTCCATAAACGCAATGTGTAATAGACAAGGCCTACTCCTTGCTCAGTGAATTGGACTCAACACCCCCTATTCACCACCCAAGAATATATCTGACTAGTAAGAATCTTAAAACCTATGTATTGATATCTCTCTGTAAGTGAGTCAAGTGGGTGTAAAGTGGCAGAAACACAGCAGTGAAAAGCAGCTAAACCCCATTATAAAAATCAATTACTTTTAAAAACCCGTGAAACAGAGACAGTGAAAGAGAGAGAAATTCTTACAAAATTCGTTCAGGGGCTGTGATGCCACCTGGATTGACCATATCTAGACCCAGAGCTGATTGAGACATAAGGGTGGACACTCTTGGGGCTGAGAGGTTTGGTGAGGTTGGGTGAGGAAACACAGACCCTTTAAAGTAATACTGCGTGGTACCCATCCCATGGTTCCCAAATCTCCAGGTTCAAGGGCATCTTCCTACATCGAAAACATGCATGAGAAACCCAGAAGATGTTAAACCGTGTGATCGGGAAAGGTTTCCAAAACGCACCTCATTTCTCATCTCCTTGTGCTCGGGTTCGCCATTCCAGCCGCTTTACTAGCAATCTCCCTCCTTGGAGAATCAGCACCTTTAACCTCCTGTTCCGTACAGGTTGCAATTTGTCCTGAGGACGAACGGGAAGAGGGGGAACCAATGAGAGACTAGCTCTAGGTGTTGGGACAGGCACAGGTCACTCTATTTTCCCATCAGGAAGAAGAATTAACCACAGGCTCAGCCTGCCGCCCGGGACCAGAATAGTGCCTGAAGCAATCCTGCGCTTTTGCGGCCAGCTCCCAAGAAAGCGAGTTGAAAAATGGAGCTCAGGGGCACTGCAATTCACAAACCTGCTGACTTATAAATGATAACTCTCGTCCCCAAATATATTGAGGGAAGGAAACGAAGAGGATTTGAAAGCAAGGCAGAATTGCAGGAAACAGATTTCCGGAGGGAGATTCGCATCGCCTTTAAAGCACAGGAAAAGCGGCAAAACCTCGACAATGATGCCCTTGGCCAAAAAGGGCGTATGCGTTTTTTCCTGAATATATTCAGGAAAAAACGCATACGCCCTTTTTGGCCAACCAAGCAACCTGGAAAGGCAAATCAGCGCTACAAAGAATTCTCGCTTCCCATCGGTCACAAGGGCCATGCTGAATAAAGTGTCAAAACCAGAAAGGCAGGACAGGCCATGGAGAAACCGGAGCCTGGCTACGCTGATGGGCGGGATGTAAATTGCCAACAGCCACTATGGAGAAATGTATTCCGTGTCCTGAAACGTCTAAAAAACTCAGCTTAGAGAGCAAAGGGCACTTCCACTCATGGGCGTATAAATTGGGAAATCTAAAAATCAGCAAGACACAGGCACCCCAAAATTTAGGGCTGCTCTGTTGACAAAAACCTCCCCTTCGTTACTCCTTAAATATCCCAGGAAAGAGAAAAATTGATAAAGAAGTTATGGTCCTTATGTACAATGGAATATCACTCAGCCGTGAAATCAACGTCATAAGGCTAGTAGCAGCATGATGAGTGGATTTAGGTACGACGATTCTAAATGAAATAAGTCACACAGAAAAAGACACTTATCATAAGATATCACTTATAGAGGGAATGTAAAAACCGCTACCCTTGAACTGAATTACAAAACAGAACAGAGTCACACGCTTAGAAAACACACTATGGCTGCTTAACGGGAAAGGTGAGGTGGGGTGATGCATAAAACAAGGGTTTCAAATTAGCTCAGATACCTTTCCATAAACGCAATATGTAATAGACAAGGCCTACTCCTTGCTCAGTGAATTGGACTCAACACCCCCTATTCACCACCCAAGAATATATCTGACTAGTAAGAATCTTAAAACCTATGTATTGATATCTCTCTGTAAGTGAGTCAAGTGGGTGTAAAGTGGCAGAAACACAGCAGTGAAAAGCAGCTAAACCCCATTATAAAAATCAATTACTTTTAAAAACCCGTGAAACAGAGACAGTGAAAGAGAGAGAAATTCTTACAAAATTCGTTCAGGGGCTGTGATGCCACCTGGATTGACCATATCTAGACCCAGAGCTGATTGAGACATAAGGGTGGACACTCTTGGGGCTGAGAGGTTTGGTAAGGTTGGGTGAGGAAACACAGACCCTTTAAAGTAATACTGCGTGGTACCCATCCCATGGTTCCCAAATCTCCAGGTTCAAGGGCATCTTCCTACATCGAAAACATGCATGAGAAACCCAGAAGATGTTAAACCGTGTGATCGGGAAAGGTTTCCAAAACGCACCTCATTTCTCATCTCCTTGTGCTCGGGTTCGCCATTCCAGCCGCTTTACTAGCAATCTCCCTCCTTGGAGAATCAGCACCTTTAACCTCCTGTTCCGTACAGGTTGCAATTTGTCCTGAGGACGAACGGGAAGAGGGGGAACCAATGAGAGACTAGCTCTAGGTGTTGGGACAGGCACAGGTCACTCTATTTTCCCATCAGGAAGAAGAATTAACCACAGGCTCAGCCTGCCGCCCGGGACCAGAATAGTGCCTGAAGCAATCCTGCGCTTTTGCGGCCAGCTCCCAAGAAAGCGAGTTGAAAAATGGAGCTCAGGGGCACTGCAATTCACAAACCTGCTGACTTATAAATGATAACTCTCGTCCCCAAATATATTGAGGGAAGGAAACGAAGAGGATTTGAAAGCAAGGCAGAATTGCAGGAAACAGATTTCCGGAGGGAGATTCGAATCGCCTTTAAAGCACAGGAAAAGCGGCAAAACCTCGACAATGATGCCCTTGGCCAAAAAGGGCGTATGCGTTTTTTCCTGAATATATTCAGGAAAAAACGCATACGCCCTTTTTGGCCAACCAAGCAACCTGGAAAGGCAAATCAGCGCTACAAAGAATTCTCGCTTCCCATCGGTCACAAGGGCCATGCTGAATAAAGTGTCAAAACCAGAAAGGCAGGACAGGCCATGGAGAAAGGGGAGCCTGGCTACGCTGATGGGCGGGATGTAAATTGCCAACAGCCACTCTGGAGAAATGTATTCCGTGTCCTGAAACGTCTAAAAAACTCAGCTTAGAGAGCAAAGGGCACTTCCACTCATGGGCGTATAAATTGGGAAATCTAAAAATCAGCAAGACACAGGCACCCCAAAATTTAGGGCTGCTCTGTTGACAAAAACCTCCCCTTCGTTACTCCTTAAATATCCCAGGAAAGAGAAAAATTGATAAAGAAGTTGTGGTCCTTATGTACAATGGAATATCACTCAGCCGTGAAATCAACGTCATAAGGCTAGTAGCAGCATGATGAGTGGATTTAGGTACGACGATTCTAAATGAAATAAGTCACACAGAAAAAGACACTTATCATAAGATATCACTTATAGAGGGAATGTAAAAACCGCTACCCTTGAACTGAATTACAAAACAGAACAGAGTCACACGCTTAGAAAACACACTATGGCTGCTTAACGGGAAAGGTGAGGTGGGGTGATGCATAAAACAAGGGTTTCAAATTAGCTCAGATACCTTTCCATAAACGCAATATGTAATAGACAAGGCCTACTCCTTGCTCAGTGAATTGGACTCAACACCCCCTATTCACCACCCAAGAATATATCTGACTAGTAAGAATCTTAAAACCTATGTATTGATATCTCTCTGTAAGTGAGTCAAGTGGGTGTAAAGTGGCAGAAACACAGCAGTGAAAAGCAGCTAAACCCCATTATAAAAATCAATTACTTTTAAAAACCCGTTAAACAGAGACAGTGAAAGAGAGAGAAATTCTTACAAAATTCGTTCAGGGGATGTGATGCCACCTGGATTGACCATATCTAGACCCAGAGCTGATTGAGACATAAGGGTGGACACTCTTGGGGCTGAGAGGTTTGGTGAGGTTGGGTGAGGAAACACAGACCCTTTAAAGTAATACTGCGTGGTACCCATCCCATGGTTCCCAAATCTCCAGGTTCAAGGGCATCTTCCTACATCGAAAACATGCATGAGAAACCCAGAAGATGTTAAACCGTGTGATCGGGAAAGGTTTCCAAAACGCACCTCATTTCTCATCTCCTTGTGCTCGGGTTCGCCATTCCAGCCACTTTACTAGCAATCTCCCTCCTTGGAGAATCAGCACCTTTAACCTCCTGTTCCGTACAGGTTGCAATTTGTCCTGAGGACGAACGGGAAGAGGGGGAACCAATGAGAGACTAGCTCTAGGTGTTGGGACAGGCACAGGTCACTCTATTTTCCCATCAGGAAGAAGAATTAACCACAGGCTCAGCCTGCTGCCCGGGACCAGAATAGTGCCTGAAGCAATCCTGCGCTTTTGCGGCCAGCTCCCAAGAAAGCGAGTTGAAAAATGGAGCTCAGGGGCACTGCAATTCACAAACCTGCAGACTTATAAATGATAACTCTCGTCCACAAATATATTTAGGGAAGGTAACGAAGAGGATTTGAAAGCAAGGCAGAATTGCAGGAAACGGGTTTCAGGAGGGAGATTCGCATCGCCTTTAAAGCACAGGAAAAGCGGCAAAACTTCAACAATGATGCCCTTGGCCAAAAAGGGCGTATGCGTTTTTTCCTGAATATATTCAGGAAAAAACGCATACGCCCTTTTTGGCCAACCAAGCAACCTGGAAAGGCAAATCAGCGCTACAAAGAAGTCTCGCTTCCCATCGGTCAAAAGGGCCATGCTGAATAAAGTGTCAAAACCAGAAAGGCAGGACAGGCCATGGAGAAACGGGAGCCTGGCTACGCTGATGGGCGGGATGTAAATTGCCAACAGCCACTCTGGAGAAATGTATTCTGTGTCCTGAAACGTCTAAAAAACTCAGCTTAGAGAGCAAAGGGCACTTCCACTCATGGGCGTATAAATTGGGAAATCTAAAAATCAGCAAGACACAGGCACCCCAAACTTTAGGGCTGCTCTGTTGACAAAAACCTCCCCTTCGTTAATCCTTAAATATCCCAGGAAAGAGAAAAATGGATAAAGAAGTTGTGGTCCTTATGTACAATGGAATATCACTCAGCCATGAAATCAACGTCATAAGGCTAGTAGCAGCATGATGAGTGGATTTAGGTACGACGATTCTAAATGAAATAAGTCACACAGAAAAAGACACTTATCATAAGATATCACTTATAGAGGGAATGTAAAAACCGCTACCCTTGAACTGAATTACAAAACAGAACAGAGTCACACGCTTAGAAAACACACTATGGCTGCTTAACGGGAAAGGTGAGGTGGGGTGATGCATAAAACAAGGGTTTCAAATTAGCTCAGATACCTTTCCATAAACGCAATATGTAACAGACAAGGCCTACTCCTTGCTCAGTGAATTGGACTCAACACCCCCTATTCACCACCCAAGAATATATCTGACTAGTAAGAATCTTAAAACCTATGTATTGATATCTCTCTGTAAGTGAGTCAAGTGGGTGTAAAGTGGCAGAAACACAGCAGTGAAAAGCAGCTAAACCCCATTATAAAAATCAATTACTTTTAAAAACCCGTTAAACAGAGACAGTGAAAGAGAGAAATTCTTACAAAATTCGTTCAGGGGCTGTGATGCCACCTGGATTGACCATATCTAGACCCAGAGCTGATTGAGACATAAGGGTGGACACTCTTGGGGCTGAGAGGTTTGGTGAGGTTGGGTGAGGAAACACAGACCCTTTAAAGTAATACTGCGTGGTACCCATCCCATGGTTCCCAAATCTCCAGGTTCAAGGGCATCTTCCTACATCGAAAACATGCATGAGAAACCCAGAAGATGGTAAACCGTGTGATCGGGAAAGGTTTCCAAAACGCACCTCATTTCTCATCTCCTTGTGCTCGGGTTCGCCATTCCAGCCGCTTTACTAGCAATCTCCCTCCTTGGAGAATCAGCACCTTTAACCTCCTGTTCCGTACAGGTTGCAATTTGTCCTGAGGACGAACGGGAAGAGGGGGAACCAATGAGAGACTAGCTCTAGGTGTTGGGACAGGCACAGGTCACTCTATTTTCCCATCAGGAAGAAGAATTAACCACAGGCTCAGCCTGCCGCCCGGGACCAGAATAGTGCCTGAAGCAATCCTGCGCTTTTGCGGCCAGCTCCCAAGAAAGCGAGTTGAAAAATGGAGCTCAGGGGCACTGCAATTCACAAACCTGCTGACTTATAAATGATAACTCTCGTCCCCAAATATATTGAGGGAAGGAAACGAAGAGGATTTGAAAGCAAGGCAGAATTGCAGGAAACAGATTTCAGGAGGGAGATTCGAATCGCCTTTAAAGCACAGGAAAAGCGGCAAAACCTCGACAATGCTGCCCTTGGCCAAAAAGGGCGTATGCGTTTTTTCCTGAATATATTCAGGAAAAAACGCATACGCCCTTTTTGGCCAACCAAGCAACCTGGAAAGGCAAATCAGCGCTACAAAGAAGTCTCGCTTCCCATCGGTCAAAAGGGCCATGCTGAATAAAGTGTCAAAACCAGAAAGGCAGGACAGGCCATGGAGAAACGGGAGCCTGGCTACGCTGATGGGCGGGATGTAAATTGCCAACAGCCACTCTGGAGAAATGTATTCTGTGTCCTGAAACGTCTAAAAAACTCAGCTTAGAGAGCAAAGGGCACTTCCACTCATGGGCGTATAAATTGGGAAATCTAAAAATCAGCAAGACACAGGCACCCCAAACTTTAGGGCTGCTCTGTTGACAAAAACCTCCCCTTCGTTACTCCTTAAATATCCCAGGAAAGAGAAAAATGGATAAAGAAGTTGTGGTCCTTATGTACAATGGAATATCACTCAGCCATGAAATCAACGTCATAAGGCTAATAGCAGCATGATGAGTGGATTTAGGTACGACGATTCTAAATGAAATAAGTCACACAGAAAAAGACACTTATCATAAGATATCACTTATAGAGGGAATGTAAAAACCGCTACCCTTGAACTGAATTACAAAACAGAACAGAGTCACACGCTTAGAAAACACACTATGGCTGCTTAACGGGAAAGGTGAGGTGGGGTGATGCATAAAACAAGGGTTTCAAATTAGCTCAGATACCTTTCCATAAACGCAATGTGTAATAGACAAGGCCTACTCCTTGCTCAGTGAATTGGACTCAACACCCCCTATTCACCGCCCAAGAATATATCTGACTAGTAAGAATCTTAAAACCTATGTATTGATATCTCTCTGTAAGTGAGTCAAGTGGGTGTAAAGTGGCAGAAACACAGCAGTGAAAAGCAGCTAAACCCCATTATAAAAATCAATTACTTTTAAAAACCCGTTAAACAGAGACAGTGAAAGAGAGAGAAATTCTTACAAAATTGGTTCAGGGGATGTGATGCCACCTGGATTGACCATATCTAGACCCAGAGCTGATTGAGACATAAGGGTGGACACTCTTGGGGCTGAGAGGTTTGGTGAGGTTGGGTGAGGAAACACAGACCCTTTAAAGTAATACTGCGTGGTACCCATCCCATGGTTCACAAATCTCCAGGTTCAAGGGCATCTTCCTACATCGAAAACATGCATGAGAAACCCAGAAGATGGTACACCGTGTGATCGGGAAAGGTTTCCAAAACGCACCTCATTTCTCATCTCCTTGTGCTCGGGTTCGCCATTCCAGCTGCTTTACTAGCAATCTCCCTCCTTGGAGAATCAGCACCTTTAACCTCCTGTTCCGTACAGGTTTCAATTTGTCCTGAGGACGAACGGGAAGAGGGGGAACCAATGAGAGACTAGCTCTAGGTGTTGGGACAGGCACAGGTCACTCTATTTTCCCATCAGGAAGAAGAATTAACCACAGGCTCAGCCTGCCGCCCGGGACCAGAATAGTGCCTGAAGCAATCGTGCGCTTTTGCGGCCAGCTCCCAAATAAGCGAGTTGAAAAATGGAGCTCAGGGGCACTGCAATTCACAAACCTGCAGACTTATAAATGATAACTCTCGTCCACAAATATATTGAGGGAAGGTAACGAAGAGGATTTGAAAGCAAGGCAGAATTGCAGGAAACGGGTTTCAGGAGGGAGATTCGCATCGCCTTTAAAGCACAGGAAAAGCGGCAAAACCTCGACAATGATGCCCTTGGCCAAAAAGGGCGTATGCGTTTTTTCCTGAATATATTCAGGAAAAAACGCATACGCCCTTTTTGGCCAACCAAGCAACCTGGAAAGGCAAATCAGCGCTACAAAGAATTCTCGCTTCCCATCGGTCACAAGGGCCATGCTGAATAAAGTGTCAAAACCAGAAAGGCAGGACAGGCCATGGAGAAAGGGGAGCCTGGCTACGCTGATGGGCGGGATGTAAATTGCCAACAGCCACTCTGGAGAAATGCATTCTGTGTCCTGAAACGTCTAAAAAACTCAGCTTAGAGAGCAAAGGGCACTTCCACTCATGGGCGTATAAATTGGGAAATCTAAAAATCAGCAACACACAGGCACCCCAAACTTTAGGGCTGCTCTGTTGACAAAAACCTCCACTTCGTTACTCCTTAAATATCCCAGGAAAGAGAAAAATTGATAAAGAAGTTGTGGTCCTTATGTACAATGGAATATCACTCAGCCGTGAAATCAACGTCATAAGGCTAGTAGCAGCATGATGAGTGGATTTAGGTACGACGATTCTAAATGAAATAAGTCACACAGAAAAAGACACTTATCATAAGATATCACTTATAGAGGGAATGTAAAAACCGCTACCCTTGAACTGAATTACAAAACAGAACAGAGTCACACGTTTAGAAAACACACTATGGCTGCTTAACGGGAAAGGTGAGGTGGGGTGATGCATAAAACAAGGGTTTCAAATTAGCTCAGATACCTTTCCATAAACGCAATATGTAATAGACAAGGCCTACTCCTTGCTCAGTGAATTGGACTCAACACCCCCTATTCACCACCCAAGAATATATCTGACTAGTAAGAATCTTAAAACCTATGTATTGATATCTCTCTGTAAGTGAGTCAAGTGGGTGTAAAGCGGCATAAACACAGCAGTGAAAAGCAGCTAAACCCCATTATAAAAATCAATTACTTTTAAAAACCCGTGAAACAAAGATAGTGAAACAGAGAGAAATTCTTACAAAATTCGTTCAGGGGCTGTGATGCCTCCTGTATTGACCATATCTAGACCCACAGCTGATTGAGACATAAGGGTGGACATTCTTGGGCCTGAGAGGTTTGGTGAGGTTGGGTGAGGAAACACAGACCCTTTAATTAATAATGCGTGGTACCCATCCCATGGGTCCCAAATCTCCAGGTTCAAGGGCATCTTCCTACATCGAAAACATGCATGAGAAACCCAGAAGATGGTACACTGTGTGATCGGGAAAGGTTTCCAAAACGCACCTCATTTCTCATCTCCTTGTGCTCGGGTTCGCCATTCCAGCTGCTTTACTAGCAATCTCCCTCCTTGGAGAATCAGCACCTTTAACCTCCTGTTCCGTATAGGTTGCAATTTGTCCTGAGGACGAACGGGAAGAGGGGGAACCAATGAGAGACTAGCTCTAGGTGTTGGGACAGGCACAGGTCACTCTATTTTCCCATCAGGAAGAAGAATTAACCACAGGCTCAGCCTGCCGCCCGGGACCAGAATAGGGCCTGAAGCAATCCTGCACTTTTGCGGCCAGCTCCCAAGAAAGCGAGTTGAAATATGGAGCTCAGGGGCACTGCAATTCACAAACCTGCAGACTTATAAATGATAACTCTCGTCCACAAATATATTGAGGGAAAGTAACGAAGAGGATTTGAAAGCAAGGTAGAATTGCAGGAAACGGGTTTCAGGAGGGAGATTCGCATCGCCGTTAAAGCACATGAAAAGCGGCAAAACCTCGACAATGATGCCCTTGGCCAAAAAGGGCGTATGCGTTTTTTCCTGAATATATTCAGGAAAAAACGCATACGCCCTTTTTGGCCAACCAAGCAACCTGGAAAGGCAAATCAGCGCTACAAAGAAGTCTCGCTTCCCATTGGTCAAAAGGGCCATGCTGAATAAAGTGTCAAAACCAGAAAGGTAGGACAGGCCATGGAGAAACGGGAGCCTGGCTACGCTGGTGGGCGGGATGTAAATTGCCAACAGCCACTCTGGAGAAGTGTACTGTGTGTCCTGAAACGTCTAAAAAACTCAGCTTAGAGAGCATAGGGCACTTCCACTCATGGCGTATAAATTGAGAAAACTAAAAATCAGCAAGACACAGGCACCCCAAAGTTTAGGGCTGCTCTGTTGACAAAAACCTCCACTTCGTTACACCTTAAATATCCCAAGAAAGAGAAAAATTGATAAAGAAGTTGTGGTCCTTATGTACAATGGAATATCACTCAGCCATGAAATCAACGTCATAAGGCTAGTAGCAGCATGATGAGTGGATTTAGGTACGACGATTCTAAATGAAATAAGTCACACAGTAAAAGACACTTATCATAAGATATCACTTATAGAGGGAATGTAAAAACCGCTACCCTTGAACTGAATTACAAAACAGAACAGAGTCACACGTTTAGAAAACACACTATGGCTGCTTAACGGGAAAGGTGAGGTGGCGTGATGCATAAAACAAGGGTTTCAAATTAGCTCAGATACCTTTCCATAAACGCAATATGTAATAGACAAGGCCTACTCCTTGCTCAGTGAATTGGACTCAACACCCCCTATTCACCACCCAAGAATATATCTGACTAGTAAGAATCTTAAAACCTATGTATTGATATCTCTCTGTAAGTGAGTCAAGTGGGTGTAAAGTGGCAGAAACACAGCAGTGAAAAGCAGCTAAACCCCATTATAAAAATCAATTACTTTTAAAAACCCGTGAAACAGAGACAGTGAAAGAGAGAGAAATTCTTACAAAATTCGTTCAGGGGCTGTGATGCCACCTGGATTGACCATATCTAGACCCAGAGCTGATTGAGACATAAGGGTGGACACTCTTGGGGCTGAGAGGTTTGGTGAGGTTGGGTGAGGAAACACAGACCCTTTAAAGTAATACTGCGTGGTACCCATCCCATGGTTCCCAAATCTCCAGGTTCAAGGGCATCTTCCTACATCGAAAACATGCATGAGAAACCCAGAAGATGTTAAACCGTGTGATCGGGAAAGGTTTCCAAAACGCACCTCATTTCTCATCTCCTTGTGCTCGGGTTCGCCATTCCAGCCGCTTTACTAGCAATCTCCCTCCTTGGAGAATCAGCACCTTTAACCTCCTGTTCCGTACAGGTTGCAATTTGTCCTGAGGACGAACGGGAAGAGGGGGAACCAATGAGAGACTAGCTCTAGGTGTTGGGACAGGCACAGGTCACTCTATTTTCCCATCAGGAAGAAGAATTAACCACAGGCTCAGCCTGCCGCCCGGGACCAGAATAGTGCCTGAAGCAATCCTGCGCTTTTGCGGCCAGCTCCCAAGAAAGCGAGTTGAAACATGGAGCTCAGGGGCACTGCAATTCACAAACCTGCAGACTTATAAATGATAACTCTCGTCCACAAATATATTGAGGGAAGGTAACGAAGAGGATTTGAAAGCAAGGCAGAATTGCAGGAAACGGGTTTCAGGAGGGAGATTTGCATCGCCTTTAAAGCACAGGAAAAGCGGCAAAACCTCGACAATGATGCCCTTGGCCAAAAAGGGCGTATGCGTTTTTTCCTGAATATATTCAGGAAAAAACGCATACGCCCTTTTTGGCCAACCAAGCAACCTGGAAAGGCAAATCAGCGCTACAAAGAAGTCTCGCTTCCCATCGGTCAAAAGGGCCATGCTGAATAAAGTGTCAAAACCAGAAAGGCAGGACAGGCCATGGAGAAACGGGAGCCTGGCTACGCTGATGGGCGGGATGTAAATTGCCAACAGCCACTCTGGAGAAATGTATTCTGTGTCCTGAAACGTCTAAAAAACTCAGCTTAGAGAGCAAAGGGCACTTCCACTCATGGGCGTATAAATTGGGAAATCTAAAAATCAGCAAGACACAGGCACCCCAAACTTTAGGGCTGCTCTGTTGACAAAAACCTCCCCTTCGTTACTCCTTAAATATCCCAGGAAAGAGAAAAATGGATAAAGAAGTTGTGGTCCTTATGTACAATGGAATATCACTCAGCCATGAAATCAACGTCATAAGGCTAGTAGCAGCATGATGAGTGGATTTAGGTACGACGATTCTAAATGAAATAAGTCACACAGAAAAAGACACTTATCATAAGATATCACTTATAGAGGGAATGTAAAAATCGCTACCCTTGAACTGAATTACAAAACAGAACAGAGTCACACGCTTAGAAAACACACTATGGCTGCTTAACGGGAAAGGTGAGGTGGGGTGATGCATAAAACAAGGGTTTCAAATTAGCTCAGATACCTTTCCATAAACGCAATATGTAATAGACAAGGCCTACTCCTTGCTCAGTGAATTGGACTCAACACCCCCTATTCACCACCCAAGAATATATCTGACTAGTAAGAATCTTAAAACCTATGTATTGATATCTCTCTGTAAGTGAGTCAAGTGGGTGTAAAGTGGCAGAAACACAGCAGTGAAAAGCAGCTAAACCCCATTATAAAAATCAATTACTTTTAAAAACCCGTTAAACAGAGACAGTGAAAGAGAGAAATTCTTACAAAATTCGTTCAGGGGCTGTGATGCCACCTGGATTGACCATATCTAGACCCAGAGCTGATTGAGACATAAGGGTGGACACTCTTGGGGCTGAGAGGTTTGGTGAGGTTGGGTGAGGAAACACAGACCCTTTAAAGTAATACTGCGTGGTACCCATCCCATGGTTCCCAAATCTCCAGGTTCAAGGGCATCTTCCTACATCGAAAACATGCATGAGAAACCCAGAAGATGGTACACTGTGTGATCGGGAAAGGTTTCCAAAACGCACCTCATTTCTCATCTCCTTGTGCTCGGGTTCGCCATTCCAGCTGCTTTACTAGCAATCTCCCTCCTTGGAGAATCAGCACCTTTAACCTCCTGTTCCGTATAGGTTGCAATTTGTCCTGAGGACGAACGGGAAGAGGGGGAACCAATGAGAGACTAGCTCTAGGTGTTGGGACAGGCACAGGTCACTCTATTTTCCCATCAGGAAGAAGAATTAACCACAGGCTCAGCCTGCCGCCCGGGACCAGAATAGGGCCTGAAGCAATCCTGCACTTTTGCGGCCAGCTCCCAAGAAAGCGAGTTGAAATATGGAGCTCAGGGGCACTGCAATTCACAAACCTGCAGACTTATAAATGATAACTCTCGTCCACAAATATATTGAGGGAAAGTAACGAAGAGGATTTGAAAGCAAGGTAGAATTGCAGGAAACGGGTTTCAGGAGGGAGATTCGCATCGCCGTTAAAGCACATGAAAAGCGGCAAAACCTCGACAATGATGCCCTTGGCCAAAAAGGGCGTATGCGTTTTTTCCTGAATATATTCAGGAAAAAACGCATACGCCCTTTTTGGCCAACCAAGCAACCTGGAAAGGCAAATCAGCGCTACAAAGAAGTCTCGCTTCCCATTGGTCAAAAGGGCCATGCTGAATAAAGTGTCAAAACCAGAAAGGTAGGACAGGCCATGGAGAAACGGGAGCCTGGCTACGCTGGTGGGCGGGATGTAAATTGCCAACAGCCACTCTGGAGAAGTGTACTGTGTGTCCTGAAACGTCTAAAAAACTCAGCTTAGAGAGCATAGGGCACTTCCACTCATGGCGTATAAATTGAGAAAACTAAAAATCAGCAAGACACAGGCACCCCAAAGTTTAGGGCTGCTCTGTTGACAAAAACCTCCACTTCGTTACACCTTAAATATCCCAAGAAAGAGAAAAATTGATAAAGAAGTTGTGGTCCTTATGTACAATGGAATATCACTACGCCATGAAATCAACGTCATAAGGCTAGTAGCAGCATGATGAGTGGATTTAGGTACGACGATTCTAAGTGAAATAAGTCACACAGAAAGAGCCACTTATCATAAGATATCACTTATAGAGGGAATGTAAAAACCGCTACCCTTGAACTGAATTACAAAACAGAACAGAGTCACACGTTTAGAAAACACACTATGGCTGCTTAACGGGAAAGGTGAGGTGGGGTGATGCATAAAACAAGGGTTTCAAATTAGCTCAGATACCGTTCCATAAACCCAATATGTAATAGACAAGGCCTACTCCTTGCTCAGTGAATTGGACTCAACACCCCCTATTCACCGCCCAAGAATATATCTGACTAGTAAGAATCTTGAAACCTATGTATTGATATCTCTCTGTAAGTGAGTCAAGTGGGTGTAAAGCGGCAGAAACACAGCAGTGAAAAGCAGCTAAACCCCATTATAAAAATCAATTACTTTTAAAAACCCGTGAAACAGAGACAGTGAAAGAGAGAGAAATTCTTACAAAATTCGTTCAGGGGCTGTGATGCCACCTGGATTGACCATATCGAGACCCACAGCTGATTGAGACATAAGGGTGGACACTCTTGGGGCTGAGAGTTTTGGTGAGGTTGGGTGAGGAAACACAGACCCTTTAAAGTAATACTGCGTGGTACCCATCCCATGGTTCCCAAATCTCCAGGTTCAAGGTCATCTTCCTACATCGAAAACATGCATGAGAAACCCAGAAGATGTTAAACCGTGTGATCGGGAAAGGTTTCCAAAACGCACCTCATTTCTCAACTCCTTGTGCTCGGGTTCGCCATTCCAGCCGCTTTACTAGCAATCTCCCTCCTTGGAGAATCAGCACCTTTAACCTCCTGTTCCGTACAGGTTGCAATTTGTCCTGAGGACGAACGGGAAGAGGGGGAACCAATGAGAGACTAGCTCTAGGTGTTGGGACAGGCACAGGTCACTCTATTTTCCCATCAGGAAGAAGAATTAACCACAGGCTCAGCCTGCCGCCCGGGACCAGAATAGTGCCTGAAGCAATCCTGCGCTTTTGCGGCCAGCTCCCAAGAAAGCGAGTTGAAACATGGAGCTCAGGGGCACTGCAATTCACAAACCTGCAGACTTATAAATGATAACTCTCGTCCACAAATATATTGAGGGAAGGTAACGAAGAGGATTTGAAAGCAAGGCAGAATTGCAGGAAACGGGTTTCAGGAGGGAGATTTGCATCGCCTTTAAAGCACAGGAAAAGCGGCAAAACCTCGACAATGATGCCCTTGGCCAAAAAGGGCGTATGCGTTTTTTCCTGAATATATTCAGGAAAAAACGCATACGCCCTTTTTGGCCAACCAAGCAACCTGGAAAGGCAAATCAGCGCTACAAAGAAGTCTCGCTTCCCATCGGTCAAAAGGGCCATGCTGAATAAAGTGTCAAAACCAGAAAGGCAGGACAGGCCATGGAGAAACGGGAGCCTGGCTACGCTGATGGGCGGGATGTAAATTGCCAACAGCCACTCTGGAGAAATGTATTCTGTGTCCTGAAACGTCTAAAAAACTCAGCTTAGAGAGCAAAGGGCACTTCCACTCATGGGCGTATAAATTGGGAAATCTAAAAATCAGCAAGACACAGGCACCCCAAACTTTAGGGCTGCTCTGTTGACAAAAACCTCCCCTTCGTTACTCCTTAAATATCCCAGGAAAGAGAAAAATGGATAAAGAAGTTGTGGTCCTTATGTACAATGGAATATCACTCAGCCATGAAATCAACGTCATAAGGCTAGTAGCAGCATGATGAGTGGATTTAGGTACGACGATTCTAAATGAAATAAGTCACACAGAAAAAGACACTTATCATAAGATATCACTTATAGAGGGAATGTAAAAACCGCTACCCTTGAACTGAATTACAAAACAGAACAGAGTCACACGCTTAGAAAACACACTATGGCTGCTTAACGGGAAAGGTGAGGTGGGGTGATGCATAAAACAAGGGTTTCAAATTAGCTCAGATACCTTTCCATAAACGCAATATGTAATAGACAAGGCCTACTCCTTGCTCAGTGAATTGGACTCAACACCCCCTATTCACCACCCAAGAATATATCTGACTAGTAAGAATCTTAAAACCTATGTATTGATATCTCTCTGTAAGTGAGTCAAGTGGGTGTAAAGTGGCAGAAACACAGCAGTGAAAAGCAGCTAAACCCCATTATAAAAATCAATTACTTTTAAAAACCCGTTAAACAGAGACAGTGAAAGAGAGAAATTCTTACAAAATTCGTTCAGGGGCTGTGATGCCACCTGGATTGACCATATCTAGACCCAGAGCTGATTGAGACATAAGGGTGGACACTCTTGGGGCTGAGAGGTTTGGTGAGGTTGGGTGAGGAAACACAGACCCTTTAAAGTAATACTGCGTGGTACCCATCCCATGGTTCCCAAATCTCCAGGTTCAAGGGCATCTTCCTACATCGAAAACATGCATGAGAAACCCAGAAGATGGTAAACCGTGTGATCGGGAAAGGTTTCCAAAACGCACCTCATTTCTCATCTCCTTGTGCTCGGGTTCGCCATTCCAGCCGCTTTACTAGCAATCTCCCTCCTTGGAGAATCAGCACCTTTAACCTCCTGTTCCGTACAGGTTGCAATTTGTCCTGAGGACGAACGGGAAGAGGGGGAACCAATGAGAGACTAGCTCTAGGTGTTGGGACAGGCACAGGTCACTCTATTTTCCCATCAGGAAGAAGAATTAACCACAGGCTCAGCCTGCCGCCCGGGACCAGAATAGTGCCTGAAGCAATCCTGCGCTTTTGCGGCCAGCTCCCAAGAAAGCGAGTTGAAAAATGGAGCTCAGGGGCACTGCAATTCACAAACCTGCAGACTTATAAATGATAATTCTCGTCCACAAATATATTGAGGGAAGGTTACGAAGAGGATTTGAAAGCAAGGCAGAATTGCAGGAAACGGGTTTCAGGAGGGAGATTCGCATCGCCTTTAAAGCACAGGAAAAGCGGCAAAACCTCGACAATGATGCCCTTGGCCAAAAAGGGCGTATGCGTTTTTTCCTGAATATATTCAGGAAAAAACGCATACGCCCTTTTTGGCCAACCAAGCAACCTGGAAAGGCAAATCAGCGCTACAAAGAAGTCTCGCTTCCCATCGGTCAAAAGGGCCATGCTGAATAAAGTGTCAAAACCAGAAAGGCAGGACAGGCCATGGAGAAACGGGAGCCGGGCTACGCTGATGGGCGGGATGTAAATTGCCAACAGCCACTCTGGAGAAATGTATTCTGTGTCCTGAAACGTCTAAAAAACTCAGCTTAGAGAGCAAAGGGCACTTCCACTCATGGGCGTATAAATTGGGAAATCTAAAAATCAGCAAGACACAGGCACCCCAAACTTTAGGGCTGCTCTGTTGACAAAAACCTCCCCTTCGTTACTCCTTAAATATCCCAGGAAAGAGAAAAATGGATAAAGAAGTTGTGGTCCTTATGTACAATGGAATATCACTCAGCCATGAAATCAACGTCATAAGGCTAGTAGCAGCATGATGAGTGGATTTAGGTACGACGATTCTAAATGAAATAAGTCACACAGAAAAAGACACTTATCATAAGATATCACTTATAGAGGGAATGTAAAAACCGCTACCCTTGAACTGAATTACAAAACAGAACAGAGTCACACGCTTAGAAAACACACTATGGCTGCTTAACGGGAAAGGTGAGGTGGGGTGATGCATAAAACAAGGGTTTCAAATTAGCTCAGATACCTTTCCATAAACGCAATATGTAATAGACAAGGCCTACTCCTTGCTCAGTGAATTGGACTCAACACCCCCTATTCACCACCCAAGAATATATCTGACTAGTAAGAATCTTAAAACCTATGTATTGATATCTCTCTGTAAGTGAGTCAAGTGGGTGTAAAGTGGCAGAAACACAGCAGTGAAAAGCAGCTAAACCCCATTATAAAAATCAATTACTTTTAAAAACCCGTTAAACAGAGACAGTGAAAGAGAGAAATTCTTACAAAATTCGTTCAGGGGCTGTGATGCCACCTGGATTGACCATATCTAGACCCAGAGCTGATTGAGACATAAGGGTGGACACTCTTGGGGCTGAGAGGTTTGGTGAGGTTGGGTGAGGAAACACAGACCCTTTAAAGTAATACTGCGTGGTACCCATCCCATGGTTCCCAAATCTACAGGTTCAAGGGCATCTTCCTACATCGAAAACATGCATGAGAAACCCAGAAGATGGTAAACCGTGTGATCGGGAAAGGTTTCCAAAACGCACCTCATTTATCATCTCCTTGTGCTCGGGTTCGCCATTCCAGCCGCTTTACTAGCAATCTCCCTCCTTGGAGAATCAGCACCTTTAACCTCCTGTTCCGTACAGGTTGCAATTTGTCCTGAGGACGAACGGGAAGAGGGGGAACCAATGAGAGACTAGCTCTAGGTGTTGGGACAGGCACAGGTCACTCTATTTTCCCATCAGGAAGAAGAATTAACCACAGGCTCAGCCTGCCGCCCGGGACCAGAATAGTGCCTGAAGCAATCCTGCGCTTTTGCGGCCAGCTCCCAAGAAAGCGAGTTGAAAAATGGAGCTCAGGGGCACTGCAATTCACAAACCTGCAGACTTATAAATGATAACTCTCGTCCACAAATATATTGAGGGAAGGTAACGAAGAGGATTTGAAAGCAAGGCAGAATTGCAGGAAACGGGTTTCAGGAGGGAGATTCGCATCGCCTTTAAAGCACAGGAAAAGCGGCAAAACCTCGACAATGATGCCCTTGGCCAAAAAGGGCGTATGCGTTTTTTCCTGAATATATTCAGGAAAAAACGCATACGCCCTTTTTGGCCAACCAAGCAACCTGGAAAGGCAAATCAGCGCTACAAAGAAGTCTCGCTTCCCATCGGTCAAAAGGGCCATGCTGAATAAAGTGTCAAAACCAGAAAGGCAGGACAGGCCATGGAGAAAGGGGAGCCTGGCTACGCTGATGGGCGGGATGTAAATTGCCAACAGCCACTCTGGAGAAATGTATTCTGTGTCCTGAAACGTCTAAAAAACTCAGCTTAGAGAGCAAAGGGCACTTCCACTCATGGGCGTATAAATTGGGAAATCTAAAAATCAGCAAGACACAGGCACCCCAAACTTTAGGGCTGCTCTGTTGACAAAAACCTCCCCTTCGTTACTCCTTAAATATCCCAGGAAAGAGAAAAATGGATAAAGAAGTTGTGGTCCTTATGTACAATGGAATATCACTCAGCCATGAAATCAACGTCATAAGGCTAGTAGCAGCATGATGAGTGGATTTAGGTACGACGATTCTAAATGAAATAAGTCACACAGAAAAAGACACTTATCATAAGATATCACTTATAGAGGGAATGTAAAAACCGCTACCCTTGAACTGAATTACAAAACAGAACAGAGTCACACGCTTAGAAAACACACTATGGCTGCTTAACGGGAAAGGTGAGGTGGGGTGATGCATAAAACAAGGGTTTCAAATTAGCTCAGATACCTTTCCATAAACGCAATATGTAATAGACAAGGCCTACTCCTTGCTCAGTGAATTGGACTCAACACCCCCTATTCACCACCCAAGAATATATCTGACTAGTAAGAATCTTGAAACCTATGTATTGATATCTCTCTGTAAGTGAGTCAAGTGGGTGTAAAGCGGCAGAAACACAGCAGTGAAAAGCAGCTAAACCCCATTATAAAAATCAATTACTTTTAAAAACCCGTTAAACAGAGACAGTGAAAGAGAGAAATTCTTACAAATTTCGTTCAGGGGCTGTGATGCCACCTGGATTGACCATATCTAGACCCAGAGCTGATTGAGACATAAGGGTGGACACTCTTGGGGCTGAGAGGTTTGGTGAGGTTGGGTGAGGAAACACAGACCCTTTAAAGTAATACTGCGTGGTACCCATCCCATGGTTCCCAAATCTACAGGTTCAAGGGCATCTTCCTACATCGAAAACATGCATGAGAAACCCAGAAGATGGTAAACCGTGTGATCGGGAAAGGTTTCCAAAACGCACCTCATTTCTCATCTCCTTGTGCTCGGGTTCGCCATTCCAGCCGCTTTACTAGCAATCTCCCTCCTTGGAGAATCAGCACCTTTAACCTCCTGTTCCGTACAGGTTGCAATTTGTCCTGAGGACGAACGGGAAGAGGGGGAACCAATGAGAGACTAGCTCTAGGTGTTGGGACAGGCACAGGTCACTCTATTTTCCCATCAGGAAGAAGAATTAACCACAGGCTCAGCCTGCCGCCCGGGACCAGAATAGTGCCTGAAGCAATCCTGCGCTTTTGCGGCCAGCTCCCAAGAAAGCGAGTTGAAAAATGGAGCTCAGGGGCACTGCAATTCACAAACCTGCAGACTTATAAATGATAACTCTCGTCCACAAATATATTGAGGGAAGGTTACGAAGAGGATTTGAAAGCAAGGCAGAATTGCAGGAAACGGGTTTCAGGAGGGAGATTCGCATCGCCTTTAAAGCACAGGAAAAGCGGCAAAACCTCGACAATGATGCCCTTGGCCAAAAAGGGCGTATGCGTTTTTTCCTGAATATATTCAGGAAAAAACGCATACGCCCTTTTTGGCCAACCAAGCAACCTGGAAAGGCAAATCAGCGCTACAAAGAAGTCTCGCTTCCCATCGGTCAAAAGGGCCATGCTGAATAAAGTGTCAAAACCAGAAAGGCAGGACAGGCCATGGAGAAACGGGAGCCGGGCTACGCTGATGGGCGGGATGTAAATTGCCAACAGCCACTCTGGAGAAATGTATTCTGTGTCCTGAAACGTCTAAAAAACTCAGCTTAGAGAGCAAAGGGCACTTCCACTCATGGGCGTATAAATTGGGAAATCTAAAAATCAGCAAGACACAGGCACCCCAAACTTTAGGGCTGCTCTGTTGACAAAAACCTCCCCTTCGTTACTCCTTAAATATCCCAGGAAAGAGAAAAATGGATAAAGAAGTTGTGGTCCTTATGTACAATGGAATATCACTCAGCCATGAAATCAACGTCATAAGGCTAGTAGCAGCATGATGAGTGGATTTAGGTACGACGATTCTAAATGAAATAAGTCACACAGAAAAAGACACTTATCATAAGATATCACTTATAGAGGGAATGTAAAAACCGCTACCCTTGAACTGAATTACAAAACAGAACAGAGTCACACGCTTAGAAAACACACTATGGCTGCTTAACGGGAAAGGTGAGGTGGGGTGATGCATAAAACAAGGGTTTCAAATTAGCTCAGATACCTTTCCATAAACGCAATATGTAATAGACAAGGCCTACTCCTTGCTCAGTGAATTGGACTCAACACCCCCTATTCACCGCCCAAGAATATATCTGACTAGTAAGAATCTTGAAACCTATGTATTGATATCTCTCTGTAAGTGAGTCAAGTGGGTGTAAAGCGGCAGAAACACAGCAGTGAAAAGCAGCTAAACCCCATTATAAAAATCAATTACTTTTAAAAACCCGTGAAACAGAGACAGTGAAAGAGAGAGAAATTCTTACAAAATTCGTTCAGGGGCTGTGATGCCACCTGGATTGACCATATCGAGACCCACAGCTGATTGAGACATAAGGGTGGACACTCTTGGGGCTGAGAGTTTTGGTGAGGTTGGGTGAGGAAACACAGACCCTTTAAAGTAATACTGCGTGGTACCCATCCCATGGTTCCCAAATCTCCAGGTTCAAGGGCATCTTCCTACATCGAAAACATGCATGAGAAACCCAGAAGATGTTAAACCGTGTGATCGGGAAAGGTTTCCAAAACGCACCTCATTTCTCAACTCCTTGTGCTCGGGTTCGCCATTCCAGCCGCTTTACTAGCAATCTCCCTCCTTGGAGAATCAGCACCTTTAACCTCCTGTTCCGTACAGGTTGCAATTTGTCCTGAGGACGAACGGGAAGAGGGGGAACCAATGAGAGACTAGCTCTAGGTGTTGGGACAGGCACAGGTCACTCTATTTTCCCATCAGGAAGAAGAATTAACCACAGGCTCAGCCTGCCGCCCGGGACCAGAATAGTGCCTGAAGCAATCCTGCGCTTTTGCGGCCAGCTCCCAAGAAAGCGAGTTGAAAAATGGAGCTCAGGGGCACTGCAATTCACAAACCTGCTGATTTATAAATGATAACTCTCGTCCCCAAATATATTGAGGGAAGGAAACGAAGAGGATTTGAAAGCAAGGCAGAATTGCAGGAAACAGATTTCAGGAGGGAGATTCGAATCGCCTTTAAAGCACAGGAAAAGCGGCAAAACCTCGACAATGATGCCCTTGGCCAAAAAGGGCGTATGCGTTTTTTCCTGAATATATTCAGGAAAAAACGCATACGCCCTTTTTGGCCAACCAAGCAACCTGGAAAGGCAAATCAGCGCTACAAAGAATTCTCGCTTCCCATCGGTCACAAGGGCCATGCTGAATAAAGTGTCAAAACCAGAAAGGCAGGACAGGCCATGGAGAAAGGGGAGCCTGGCTACGCTGATGGGCGGGATGTAAATTGCCAACAGCCACTCTGGAGAAGTGTACTGTGTGTCCTGAAACGTCTAAAAAACTCAGCTTAGAGAGCAAAGGGCACTTCCACTCATGGGCGTATAAATTGGGAAATCTAAAAATCAGCAAGACACAGGCACCCCAAACTTTAGGGCTGCTCTGTTGACAAAAACCTCCCCTTCGTTACTCCTTAAATATCCCAGGAAAGAGAAAAATGGATAAAGAAGTTGTGGTCCTTATGTACAATGGAATATCACTCAGCCATGAAATCAACGTCATAAGGCTAGTAGCAGCATGATGAGTGGATTTAGGTACGACGATTCTAAATGAAATAAGTCACACAGAAAAAGACACTTATCATAAGATATCACTTATAGAGGGAATGTAAAAACCGCTACCCTTGAACTGAATTACAAAACAGAACAGAGTCACACGCTTAGAAAACACACTATGGCTGCTTAACGGGAAAGGTGAGGTGGGGTGATGCATAAAACAAGGGTTTCAAATTAGCTCAGATACCTTTCCATAAACGCAATATGTAATAGACAAGGCCTACTCCTTGCTCAGTGAATTGGACTCAACACCCCCTATTCACCACCCAAGAATATATCTGACTAGTAAGAATCTTAAAACCTATGTATTGATATCTCTCTGTAAGTGAGTCAAGTGGGTGTAAAGTGGCAGAAACACAGCAGTGAAAAGCAGCTAAACCCCATTATAAAAATCAATTACTTTTAAAAACCCGTTAAACAGAGACAGTGAAAGAGAGAAATTCTTACAAAATTCGTTCAGGGGCTGTGATGCCACCTGGATTGACCATATCTAGACCCAGAGCTGATTGAGACATAAGGGTGGACACTCTTGGGGCTGAGAGGTTTGGTGAGGTTGGGTGAGGAAACACAGACCCTTTAAAGTAATACTGCGTGGTACCCATCCCATGGTTCCCAAATCTACAGGTTCAAGGGCATCTTCCTACATCGAAAACATGCATGAGAAACCCAGAAGATGGTAAACCGTGTGATCGGGAAAGGTTTCCAAAACGCACCTCATTTATCATCTCCTTGTGCTCGGGTTCGCCATTCCAGCCGCTTTACTAGCAATCTCCCTCCTTGGAGAATCAGCACCTTTAACCTCCTGTTCCGTACAGGTTGCAATTTGTCCTGAGGACGAACGGGAAGAGGGGGAACCAATGAGAGACTAGCTCTAGGTGTTGGGACAGGCACAGGTCACTCTATTTTCCCATCAGGAAGAAGAATTAACCACAGGCTCAGCCTGCCGCCCGGGACCAGAATAGTGCCTGAAGCAATCCTGAGCTTTTGCGGCCAGCTCCCAAGAAAGCGAGTTGAAAAATGGAGCTCAGGGGCACTGCAATTCACAAACCTGCAGACTTATAAATGATAACTCTCGTCCACAAATATATTGAGGGAAGGTAACGAAGAGGATTTGAAAGCAAGGCAGATTTGCAGGAAACGGGTTTCAGGAGGGAGATTCGCATCGCCTTTAAAGCACAGGAAAAGCGGCAAAACCTCGACAATGATGCCCTTGGCCAAAAAGGGCGTATGCGTTTTTTCCTGAATATATTCAGGAAAAAACGCATACGCCCTTTTTGGCCAACCAAGCAACCTGGAAAGGCAAATCAGCGCTACAAAGAAGTCTCGCTTCCCATCGGTCAAAAGGGCCATGCTGAATAAAGTGTCAAAACCAGAAAGGCAGGACAGGCCATGGAGAAACGGGAGCCTGGCTACGCTAATGGGCGGGATGTAAATTGCCAACAGCCACTCTGGAGAAATGTATTCTGTGTCCTGAAACGTCTAAAAAACTCAGCTTAGAGAGCAAAGGGCACTTCCACTCATGGGCGTATAAATTGGGAAATCTAAAAATCAGCAAGACACAGGCACCCCAAACTTTAGGGCTGCTCTGTTGACAAAAACCTCCCCTTCGTTACTCCTTAAATATCCCAGGAAAGAGAAAAATGGATAAAGAAGTTGTGGTCCTTATGTACAATGGAATATCACTCAGCCATGAAATCAACGTCATAAGGCTAGTAGCAGCATGATGAGTGGATTTAGGTACGACGATTCTAAATGAAATAAGTCACACAGAAAAAGACACTTATCATAAGATATCACTTATAGAGGGAATGTAAAAACCGCTACCCTTGAACTGAATTACAAAACAGAACAGAGTCACACGCTTAGAAAACACACTATGGCTGCTTAACGGGAAAGGTGAGGTGGGGTGATGCATAAAACAAGGGTTTCAAATTAGCTCAGATACCTTTCCATAAACGCAATATGTAATAGACAAGGCCTACTCCTTGCTCAGTGAATTGGACTCAACACCCCCTATTCACCACCCAAGAATATATCTGACTAGTAAGAATCTTAAAACCTATGTATTGATATCTCTCTGTAAGTGAGTCAAGTGGGTGTAAAGTGGCAGAAACACAGCAGTGAAAAGCAGCTAAACCCCATTATAAAAATCAATTACTTTTAAAAACCCGTTAAACAGAGACAGTGAAAGAGAGAAATTCTTACAAAATTCGTTCAGGGGCTGTGATGCCACCTGGATTGACCATATCTAGACCCAGAGCTGATTGAGACATAAGGGTGGACACTCTTGGGGCTGAGAGGTTTGGTGAGGTTGGGTGAGGAAACACAGACCCTTTAAAGTAATACTGCGTGGTACCCATCCCATGGTTCCCAAATCTACAGGTTCAAGGGCATCTTCCTACATCGAAAACATGCATGAGAAACCCAGAAGATGGTAAACCGTGTGATCGGGAAAGGTTTCCAAAACGCACCTCATTTATCATCTCCTTGTGCTCGGGTTCGCCATTCCAGCCGCTTTACTAGCAATCTCCCTCCTTGGAGAATCAGCACCTTTAACCTCCTGTTCCGTACAGGTTGCAATTTGTCCTGAGGACGAACGGGAAGAGGGGGAACCAATGAGAGACTAGCTCTAGGTGTTGGGACAGGCACAGGTCACTCTATTTTCCCATCAGGAAGAAGAATTAACCACAGGCTCAGCCTGCCGCCCGGGACCAGAATAGTGCCTGAAGCAATCCTGCGCTTTTGCGGCCAGCTCCCAAGAAAGCGAGTTGAAAAATGGAGCTCAGGGGCACTGCAATTCACAAACCTGCAGACTTATAAATGATAACTCTCGTCCACAAATATATTGAGGGAAGGTAACGAAGAGGATTTGAAAGCAAGGCAGAATTGCAGGAAACGGGTTTCAGGAGGGAGATTCGCATCGCCTTTAAAGCACAGGAAAAGCGGCAAAACCTCGACAATGATGCCCTTGGCCAAAAAGGGCGTATGCGTTTTTTCCTGAATATATTCAGGAAAAAACGCATACGCCCTTTTTGGCCAACCAAGCAACCTGGAAAGGCAAATCAGCGCTACAAAGAAGTCTCGATTCCCATCGGTCAAAAGGGCCATGCTGAATAAAGTGTCAAAACCAGAAAGGCAGGACAGGCCATGGAGAAAGGGGAGCCTGGCTACGCTGATGGGCGGGATGTAAATTGCCAACAGCCACTCTGGAGAAATGTATTCTGTGTCCTGAAACGTCTAAAAAACTCAGCTTAGAGAGCAAAGGGCACTTCCACTCATGGGCGTATAAATTGGGAAATCTAAAAATCAGCAAGACACAGGCACCCCAAACTTTAGGGCTGCTCTGTTGACAAAAACCTCCCCTTCGTTACTCCTTAAATATCCCAGGAAAGAGAAAAATGGATAAAGAAGTTGTGGTCCTTATGTACAATGGAATATCACTCAGCCATGAAATCAACGTCATAAGGCTAGTAGCAGCATGATGAGTGGATTTAGGTACGACGATTCTAAATGAAATAAGTCACACAGAAAAAGACACTTATCATAAGATATCACTTATAGAGGGAATGTAAAAACCGCTACCCTTGAACTGAATTACAAAACAGAACAGAGTCACACGCTTAGAAAACACACTATGGCTGCTTAACGGGAAAGGTGAGGTGGGGTGATGCATAAAACAAGGGTTTCAAATTAGCTCAGATACCTTTCCATAAACGCAATATGTAATAGACAAGGCCTACTCCTTGCTCAGTGAATTGGACTCAACACCCCCTATTCACCACCCAAGAATATATCTGACTAGTAAGAATCTTGAAACCTATGTATTGATATCTCTCTGTAAGTGAGTCAAGTGGGTGTAAAGCGGCAGAAACACAGCAGTGAAAAGCAGCTAAACCCCATTATAAAAATCAATTACTTTTAAAAACCCGTTAAACAGAGACAGTGAAAGAGAGAAATTCTTACAAATTTCGTTCAGGGGCTGTGATGCCACCTGGATTGACCATATCTAGACCCAGAGCTGATTGAGACATAAGGGTGGACACTCTTGGGGCTGAGAGGTTTGGTGAGGTTGGGTGAGGAAACACAGACCCTTTAAAGTAATACTGCGTGGTACCCATCCCATGGTTCCCAAATCTACAGGTTCAAGGGCATCTTCCTACATCGAAAACATGCATGAGAAACCCAGAAGATGGTAAACCGTGTGATCGGGAAAGGTTTCCAAAACGCACCTCATTTATCATCTCCTTGTGCTCGGGTTCGCCATTCCAGCCGCTTTACTAGCAATCTCCCTCCTTGGAGAATCAGCACCTTTAACCTCCTGTTCCGTACAGGTTGCAATTTGTCCTGAGGACGAACGGGAAGAGGGGGAACCAATGAGAGACTAGCTCTAGGTGTTGGGACAGGCACAGGTCACTCTATTTTCCCATCAGGAAGAAGAATTAACCACAGGCTCAGCCTGCCGCCCGGGACCAGAATAGTGCCTGAAGCAATCCTGCGCTTTTGCGGCCAGCTCCCAAGAAAGCGAGTTGAAAAATGGAGCTCAGGGGCACTGCAATTCACAAACCTGCAGACTTATAAATGATAACTCTCGTCCACAAATATATTGAGGGAAGGTTACGAAGAGGATTTGAAAGCAAGGCAGAATTGCAGGAAACGGGTTTCAGGAGGGAGATTCGCATCGCCTTTAAAGCACAGGAAAAGCGGCAAAACCTCGACAATGATGCCCTTGGCCAAAAAGGGCGTATGCGTTTTTTCCTGAATATATTCAGGAAAAAACGCATACGCCCTTTTTGGCCAACCAAGCAACCTGGAAAGGCAAATCAGCGCTACAAAGAAGTCTCGCTTCCCATCGGTCAAAAGGGCCATGCTGAATAAAGTGTCAAAACCAGAAAGGCAGGACAGGCCATGGAGAAACGGGAGCCGGGCTACGCTGATGGGCGGGATGTAAATTGCCAACAGCCACTCTGGAGAAATGTATTCTGTGTCCTGAAACGTCTAAAAAACTCAGCTTAGAGAGCAAAGGGCACTTCCACTCATGGGCGTATAAATTGGGAAATCTAAAAATCAGCAAGACACAGGCACCCCAAACTTTAGGGCTGCTCTGTTGACAAAAACCTCCCCTTCGTTACTCCTTAAATATCCCAGGAAAGAGAAAAATGGATAAAGAAGTTGTGGTCCTTATGTACAATGGAATATCACTCAGCCATGAAATCAACGTCATAAGGCTAGTAGCAGCATGATGAGTGGATTTAGGTACGACGATTCTAAATGAAATAAGTCACACAGAAAAAGACACTTATCATAAGATATCACTTATAGAGGGAATGTAAAAACCGCTACCCTTGAACTGAATTACAAAACAGAACAGAGTCACACGCTTAGAAAACACACTATGGCTGCTTAACGGGAAAGGTGAGGTGGGGTGATGCATAAAACAAGGGTTTCAAATTAGCTCAGATACCTTTCCATAAACGCAATATGTAATAGACAAGGCCTACTCCTTGCTCAGTGAATTGGACTCAACACCCCCTATTCACCACCCAAGAATATATCTGACTAGTAAGAATTTTGAAACCTATGTATTGATATCTCTCTGAAAGTGAGTCAAGTGGGTGTAAAGCGGCAGAAACACAGCAGTGAAAAGCAGCTAAACCCCATTATAAAAATCAATTACTTTTAAAAACCCGTTAAACAGAGACAGTGAAAGAGAGAAATTCTTACAAAATTCGTTCAGGGGCTGTGATGCCACCTGGATTGACCATATCTAGACCCAGAGCTGATTGAGACATAAGGGTGGACACTCTTGGGGCTGAGAGGTTTGGTGAGGTTGGGTGAGGAAACACAGACCCTTTAAAGTAATACTGCGTGGTACCCATCCCATGGTTCCCAAATCTACAGGTTCAAGGGCATCTTCCTACATCGAAAACATGCATGAGAAACCCAGAAGATGGTAAACCGTGTGATCGGGAAAGGTTTCCAAAACGCACCTCATTTCTCATCTCCTTGTGCTCGGGTTCGCCATTCCAGCCGCTTTACTAGCAATCTCCCTCCTTGGAGAATCAGCACCTTTAACCTCCTGTTCCGTACAGGTTGCAATTTGTCCTGAGGACGAACGGGAAGAGGGGGAACCAATGAGAGACTAGCTCTAGGTGTTGGGACAGGCACAGGTCACTCTATTTTCCCATCAGGAAGAAGAATTAACCACAGGCTCAGCCTGCCGCCCGGGACCAGAATAGTGCCTGAAGCAATCCTGCGCTTTTGCGGCCAGCTCCCAAGAAAGCGAGTTGAAAAATGGAGCTCAGGGGCACTGCAATTCACAAACCTGCAGACTTATAAATGATAACTCTCGTCCACAAATATATTGAGGGAAGGTAACGAAGAGGATTTGAAAGCAAGGCAGAATTGCAGGAAACGGGTTTCAGGAGGGAGATTCGCATCGCCTTTAAAGCACAGGAAAAGCGGCAAAACCTCGACAATGATGCCCTTGGCCAAAAAGGGCGTATGCGTTTTTTCCTGAATATATTCAGGAAAAAACGCATACGCCCTTTTTGGCCAACCAAGCAACCTGGAAAGGCAAATCAGCGCTACAAAGAAGTCTCGCTTCCCATCGGTCAAAAGGGCCATGCTGAATAAAGTGTCAAAACCAGAAAGGCAGGACAGGCCATGGAGAAACGGGAGCCTGGCTACGCTGATGGGCGGGATGTAAATTGCCAACAGCCACTCTGGAGAAATGTATTCTGTGTCCTGAAACGTCTAAAAAACTCAGCTTAGAGAGCAAAGGGCACTTCCACTCATGGGCGTATAAATTGGGAAATCTAAAAATCAGCAAGACACAGGCACCCCAAACTTTAGGGCTGCTCTGTTGACAAAAACCTCCCCTTCGTTACTCCTTAAATATCCCAGGAAAGAGAAAAATGGATAAAGAAGTTGTGGTCCTTATGTACAATGGAATATCACTCAGCCATGAAATCAACGTCATAAGGCTAGTAGCAGCATGATGAGTGGATTTAGGTACGACGATTCTAAATGAAATAAGTCACACAGAAAAAGACACTTATCATAAGATATCACTTATAGAGGGAATGTAAAAACCGCTACCCTTGAACTGAATTACAAAACAGAACAGAGTCACACGCTTAGAAAACACACTATGGCTGCTTAACGGGAAAGGTGAGGTGGGGTGATGCATAAAACAAGGGTTTCAAATTAGCTCAGATACCTTTCCATAAACGCAATATGTAATAGACAAGGCCTACTCCTTGCTCAGTGAATTGGACTCAACACCCCCTATTCACCACCCAAGAATATATCTGACTAGTAAGAATCTTAAAACCTATATATTGATATCTCTCTGTACGTGAGTCAAGTGGGTGTAAAGTGGCAGAAACACAGCAGTGAAAAGCAGCTAAACCCCATTATAAAAATCAATTACTTTTAAAAACCCGTTAAACAGAGACAGTGAAAGAGAGAAATTCTTACAAAATTCGTTCAGGGGCTGTGATGCCACCTGGATTGACCATATCTAGACCCAGAGCTGATTGAGACATAAGGGTGGACACTCTTGGGGCTGAGAGGTTTGGTGAGGTTGGGTGAGGAAACACAGACCCTTTAAAGTAATACTGCGTGGTACCCATCCCATGGTTCCCAAATCTCCAGGTTCAAGGGCATCTTCCTACATCGAAAACATGCATGAGAAACCCAGAAGATGGTAAACCGTGTGATCGGGAAAGGTTTCCAAAACGCACCTCATTTCTCATCTCCTTGTGCTCGGGTTCGCCATTCCAGCCGCTTTACTAGCAATCTCCCTCCTTGGAGAATCAGCACCTTTAACCTCCTGTTCCGTACAGGTTGCAATTTGTCCTGAGGACGAACGGGAAGAGGGGGAACCAATGAGAGACTAGCTCTAGGTGTTGGGACAGGCACAGGTCACTCTATTTTCCCATCAGGAAGAAGAATTAACCACAGGCTCAGCCTGCCGCCCGGGACCAGAATAGTGCCTGAAGCAATCCTGCGCTTTTGCGGCCAGCTCCCAAGAAAGCGAGTTGAAAAATGGAGCTCAGGGGCACTGCAATTCACAAACCTGCAGACTTATAAATGATAACTCTCGTCCACAAATATATTGAGGGAAGGTAACGAAGAGGATTTGAAAGCAAGGCAGAATTGCAGGAAACGGGTTTCAGGAGGGAGATTCGCATCGCCTTTAAAGCACAGGAAAAGCGGCAAAACCTCGACAATGATGCCCTTGGCCAAAAAGGGCGTATGCGTTTTTTCCTGAATATATTCAGGAAAAAACGCATACGCCCTTTTTGGCCAACCAAGCAACCTGGAAAGGCAAATCAGCGCTACAAAGAAGTCTCGCTTCCCATCGGTCAAAAGGGCCATGCTGAATAAAGTGTCAAAACCAGAAAGGCAGGACAGGCCATGGAGAAACGGGAGCCTGGCTACGCTGATGGGCGGGATGTAAATTGCCAACAGCCACTCTGGAGAAATGTATTCTGTGTCCTGAAACGTCTAAAAAACTCAGCTTAGAGAGCAAAGGGCACTTCCACTCATGGGCGTATAAATTGGGAAATCTAAAAATCAGCAAGACACAGGCACCCCAAACTTTAGGGCTGCTCTGTTGACAAAAACCTCCCCTTCGTTACTCCTTAAATATCCCAGGAAAGAGAAAAATGGATAAAGAAGTTGTGGTCCTTATGTACAATGGAATATCACTCAGCCATGAAATCAACGTCATAAGGCTAGTAGCAGCATGATGAGTGGATTTAGGTACGACGATTCTAAATGAAATAAGTCACACAGAAAAAGACACTTATCATAAGATATCACTTATAGAGGGAATGTAAAAACCGCTACCCTTGAACTGAATTACAAAACAGAACAGAGTCACACGCTTAGAAAACACACTATGGCTGCTTAACGGGAAAGGTGAGGTGGGGTGATGCATAAAACAAGGGTTTCAAATTAGCTCAGATACCTTTCCATAAACGCAATATGTAATAGACAAGGCCTACTCCTTGCTCAGTGAATTGGACTCAACACCCCCTATTCACCACCCAAGAATATATCTGACTAGTAAGAATCTTAAAACCTATGTATTGATATCTCTCTGTAAGTGAGTCAAGTGGGTGTAAAGTGGCAGAAACACAGCAGTGAAAAGCAGCTAAACCCCATTATAAAAATCAATTACTTTTAAAAACCCGTGAAACAGAGACAGTGAAAGAGAGAAATTCTTACAAAATTCGTTCAGGGGCTGTGATGCCACCTGGATTGACCATATCTAGACCCAGAGCTGATTGAGACATAAGGGTGGACACTCTTGGGGCTGAGAGGTTTGGTGAGGTTGGGTGAGGAAACACAGACCCTTTAAAGTAATACTGCGTGGTACCCATCCCATGGTTCCCAAATCTCCAGGTTCAAGGGCATCTTCCTACATCGAAAACATGCATGAGAAACCCAGAAGATGGTAAACCGTGTGATCGGGAAAGGTTTCCAAAACGCACCTCATTTCTCATCTCCTTGTGCTCGGGTTCGCCATTCCAGCCGCTTTACTAGCAATCTCCCTCCTTGGAGAATCAGCACCTTTAACCTCCTGTTCCGTACAGGTTGCAATTTGTCCTGAGGACGAACGGGAAGAGGGGGAACCAATGAGAGACTAGCTCTAGGTGTTGGGACAGGCACAGGTCACTCTATTTTCCCATCAGGAAGAAGAATTAACCACAGGCTCAGCCTGCCGCCCGGGACCAGAATAGTGCCTGAAGCAATCCTGCGCTTTTGCGGCCAGCTCCCAAGAAAGCGAGTTGAAAAATGGAGCTCAGGGGCACTGCAATTCACAAACCTGCAGACTTATAAATGATAACTCTCGTCCACAAATATATTGAGGGAAGGTAACGAAGAGGATTTGAAAGCAAGGCAGATTTGCAGGAAACGGGTTTCAGGAGGGAGATTCGCATCGCCTTTAAAGCACAGGAAAAGCGGCAAAACCTCGACAATGATGCCCTTGGCCAAAAAGGGCGTATGCGTTTTTTCCTGAATATATTCAGGAAAAAACGCATACGCCCTTTTTGGCCAACCAAGCAACCTGGAAAGGCAAATCAGCGCTACAAAGAAGTCTCGCTTCCCATCGGTCAAAAGGGCCATGCTGAATAAAGTGTCAAAACCAGAAAGGCAGGACAGGCCATGGAGAAACGGGAGCCGGGCTACGCTGATGGGCGGGATGTAAATTGCCAACAGCCACTCTGGAGAAATGTATTCTGTGTCCTGAAACGTCTAAAAAACTCAGCTTAGAGAGCAAAGGGCACTTCCACTCATGGGCGTATAAATTGGGAAATCTAAAAATCAGCAAGACACAGGCACCCCAAACTTTAGGGCTGCTCTGTTGACAAAAACCTCCCCTTCGTTACTCCTTAAATATCCCAGGAAAGAGAAAAATGGATAAAGAAGTTGTGGTCCTTATGTACAATGGAATATCACTCAGCCATGAAATCAACGTCATAAGGCTAGTAGCAGCATGATGAGTGGATTTAGGTACGACGATTCTAAATGAAATAAGTCACACAGAAAAAGACACTTATCATAAGATATCACTTATAGAGGGAATGTAAAAACCGCTACCCTTGAACTGAATTACAAAACAGAACAGAGTCACACGCTTAGAAAACACACTATGGCTGCTTAACGGGAAAGGTGAGGTGGGGTGATGCATAAAACAAGGGTTTCAAATTAGCTCAGATACCTTTCCATAAACGCAATATGTAATAGACAAGGCCTACTCCTTGCTCAGTGAATTGGACTCAACACCCCCTATTCACCACCCAAGAATATATCTGACTAGTAAGAATTTTGAAACCTATGTATTGATATCTCTCTGAAAGTGAGTCAAGTGGGTGTAAAGCGGCAGAAACACAGCAGTGAAAAGCAGCTAAACCCCATTATAAAAATCAATTACTTTTAAAAACCCGTTAAACAGAGACAGTGAAAGAGAGAAATTCTTACAAAATTCGTTCAGGGGCTGTGATGCCACCTGGATTGACCATATCTAGACCCAGAGCTGATTGAGACATAAGGGTGGACACTCTTGGGGCTGAGAGGTTTGGTGAGGTTGGGTGAGGAAACACAGACCCTTTAAAGTAATACTGCGTGGTACCCATCCCATGGTTCCCAAATCTCCAGGTTCAAGGGCATCTTCCTACATCGAAAACATGCATGAGAAACCCAGAAGATGGTAAACCGTGTGATCGGGAAAGGTTTCCAAAACGCACCTCATTTCTCATCTCCTTGTGCTCGGGTTCGCCATTCCAGCCGCTTTACTAGCAATCTCCCTCCTTGGAGAATCAGCACCTTTAACCTCCTGTTCCGTACAGGTTGCAATTTGTCCTGAGGACGAACGGGAAGAGGGGGAACCAATGAGAGACTAGCTCTAGGTGTTGGGACAGGCACAGGTCACTCTATTTTCCCATCAGGAAGAAGAATTAACCACAGGCTCAGCCTGCCGCCCGGGACCAGAATAGTGCCTGAAGCAATCCTGCGCTTTTGCGGCCAGCTCCCAAGAAAGCGAGTTGAAAAATGGAGCTCAGGGGCACTGCAATTCACAAACCTGCAGACTTATAAATGATAACTCTCGTCCACAAATATATTGAGGGAAGGTAACGAAGAGGATTTGAAAGCAAGGCAGATTTGCAGGAAACGGGTTTCAGGAGGGAGATTCGCATCGCCTTTAAAGCACAGGAAAAGCGGCAAAACCTCGACAATGATGCCCTTGGCCAAAAAGGGCGTATGCGTTTTTTCCTGAATATATTCAGGAAAAAACGCATACGCCCTTTTTGGCCAACCAAGCAACCTGGAAAGGCAAATCAGCGCTACAAAGAAGTCTCGCTTCCCATCGGTCAAAAGGGCCATGCTGAATAAAGTGTCAAAACCAGAAAGGCAGGACAGGCCATGGAGAAACGGGAGCCTGGCTACGCTGATGGGCGGGATGTAAATTGCCAACAGCCACTCTGGAGAAATGTATTCTGTGTCCTGAAACGTCTAAAAAACTCAGCTTAGAGAGCAAAGGGCACTTCCACTCATGGGCGTATAAATTGGGAAATCTAAAAATCAGCAAGACACAGGCACCCCAAACTTTAGGGCTGCTCTGTTGACAAAAACCTCCCCTTCGTTACTCCTTAAATATCCCAGGAAAGAGAAAAATGGATAAAGAAGTTGTGGTCCTTATGTACAATGGAATATCACTCAGCCATGAAATCAACGTCATAAGGCTAGTAGCAGCATGATGAGTGGATTTAGGTACGACGATTCTAAATGAAATAAGTCACACAGAAAAAGACACTTATCATAAGATATCACTTATAGAGGGAATGTAAAAACCGCTACCCTTGAACTGAATTACAAAACAGAACAGAGTCACACGCTTAGAAAACACACTATGGCTGCTTAACGGGAAAGGTGAGGTGGGGTGATGCATAAAACAAGGGTTTCAAATTAGCTCAGATACCTTTCCATAAACGCAATATGTAATAGACAAGGCCTACTCCTTGCTCAGTGAATTGGACTCAACACCCCCTATTCACCACCCAAGAATATATCTGACTAGTAAGAATTTTGAAACCTATGTATTGATATCTCTCTGTAAGTGAGTCAAGTGGGTGTAAAGCGGCAGAAACACAGCAGTGAAAAGCAGCTAAACCCCATTATAAAAATCAATTACTTTTAAAAACCCGTTAAACAGAGACAGTGAAAGAGAGAAATTCTTACAAAATTCGTTCAGGGGCTGTGATGCCACCTGGATTGACCATATCTAGACCCAGAGCTGATTGAGACATAAGGGTGGACACTCTTGGGGCTGAGAGGTTTGGTGAGGTTGGGTGAGGAAACACAGACCCTTTAAAGTAATACTGCGTGGTACCCATCCCATGGTTCCCAAATCTACAGGTTCAAGGGCATCTTCCTACATCGAAAACATGCATGAGAAACCCAGAAGATGGTAAACCGTGTGATCGGGAAAGGTTTCCAAAACGCACCTCATTTCTCATCTCCTTGTGCTCGGGTTCGCCATTCCAGCCGCTTTACTAGCAATCTCCCTCCTTGGAGAATCAGCACCTTTAACCTCCTGTTCCGTACAGGTTGCAATTTGTCCTGAGGACGAACGGGAAGAGGGGGAACCAATGAGAGACTAGCTCTAGGTGTTGGGACAGGCACAGGTCACTCTATTTTCCCATCAGGAAGAAGAATTAACCACAGGCTCAGCCTGCCGCCCGGGACCAGAATAGTGCCTGAAGCAATCCTGCGCTTTTGCGGCCAGCTCCCAAGAAAGCGAGTTGAAAAATGGAGCTCAGGGGCACTGCAATTCACAAACCTGCAGACTTATAAATGATAACTCTCGTCCACAAATATATTGAGGGAAGGTAACGAAGAGGATTTGAAAGCAAGGCAGATTTGCAGGAAACGGGTTTCAGGAGGGAGATTCGCATCGCCTTTAAAGCACAGGAAAAGCGGCAAAACCTCGACAATGATGCCCTTGGCCAAAAAGGGCGTATGCGTTTTTTCCTGAATATATTCAGGAAAAAACGCATACGCCCTTTTTGGCCAACCAAGCAACCTGGAAAGGCAAATCAGCGCTACAAAGAAGTCTCGCTTCCCATCGGTCAAAAGGGCCATGCTGAATAAAGTGTCAAAACCAGAAAGGCAGGACAGGCCATGGAGAAACGGGAGCCGGGCTACGCTGATGGGCGGGATGTAAATTGCCAACAGCCACTCTGGAGAAATGTATTCTGTGTCCTGAAACGTCTAAAAAACTCAGCTTAGAGAGCAAAGGGCACTTCCACTCATGGGCGTATAAATTGGGAAATCTAAAAATCAGCAAGACACAGGCACCCCAAACTTTAGGGCTGCTCTGTTGACAAAAACCTCCCCTTCGTTACTCCTTAAATATCCCAGGAAAGAGAAAAATGGATAAAGAAGTTGTGGTCCTTATGTACAATGGAATATCACTCAGCCATGAAATCAACGTCATAAGGCTAGTAGCAGCATGATGAGTGGATTTAGGTACGACGATTCTAAATGAAATAAGTCACACAGAAAAAGACACTTATCATAAGATATCACTTATAGAGGGAATGTAAAAACCGCTACCCTTGAACTGAATTACAAAACAGAACAGAGTCACACGCTTAGAAAACACACTATGGCTGCTTAACGGGAAAGGTGAGGTGGGGTGATGCATAAAACAAGGGTTTCAAATTAGCTCAGATACCTTTCCATAAACGCAATATGTAATAGACAAGGCCTACTCCTTGCTCAGTGAATTGGACTCAACACCCCCTATTCACCACCCAAGAATATATCTGACTAGTAAGAATCTTAAAACCTATGTATTGATATCTCTCTGTAAGTGAGTCAAGTGGGTGTAAAGTGGCAGAAACACAGCAGTGAAAAGCAGCTAAACCCCATTATAAAAATCAATTACTTTTAAAAACCCGTTAAACAGAGACAGTGAAAGAGAGAAATTCTTACAAAATTCGTTCAGGGGCTGTGATGCCACCTGGATTGACCATATCTAGACCCAGAGCTGATTGAGACATAAGGGTGGACACTCTTGGGGCTGAGAGGTTTGGTGAGGTTGGGTGAGGAAACACAGACCCTTTAAAGTAATACTGCGTGGTACCCATCCCATGGTTCCCAAATCTCCAGGTTCAAGGGCATCTTCCTACATCGAAAACATGCATGAGAAACCCAGAAGATGGTAAACCGTGTGATCGGGAAAGGTTTCCAAAACGCACCTCATTTCTCATCTCCTTGTGCTCGGGTTCGCCATTCCAGCCGCTTTACTAGCAATCTCCCTCCTTGGAGAATCAGCACCTTTAACCTCCTGTTCCGTACAGGTTGCAATTTGTCCTGAGGACGAACGGGAAGAGGGGGAACCAATGAGAGACTAGCTCTAGGTGTTGGGACAGGCACAGGTCACTCTATTTTCCCATCAGGAAGAAGAATTAACCACAGGCTCAGCCTGCCGCCCGGGACCAGAATAGTGCCTGAAGCAATCCTGCGCTTTTGCGGCCAGCTCCCAAGAAAGCGAGTTGAAAAATGGAGCTCAGGGGCACTGCAATTCACAAACCTGCAGACTTATAAATGATAACTCTCGTCCACAAATATATTGAGGGAAGGTAACGAAGAGGATTTGAAAGCAAGGCAGATTTGCAGGAAACGGGTTTCAGGAGGGAGATTCGCATCGCCTTTAAAGCACAGGAAAAGCGGCAAAACCTCGACAATGATGCCCTTGGCCAAAAAGGGCGTATGCGTTTTTTCCTGAATATATTCAGGAAAAAACGCATACGCCCTTTTTGGCCAACCAAGCAACCTGGAAAGGCAAATCAGCGCTACAAAGAAGTCTCGCTTCCCATCGGTCAAAAGGGCCATGCTGAATAAAGTGTCAAAACCAGAAAGGCAGGACAGGCCATGGAGAAACGGGAGCCGGGCTACGCTGATGGGCGGGATGTAAATTGCCAACAGCCACTCTGGAGAAATGTATTCTGTGTCCTGAAACGTCTAAAAAACTCAGCTTAGAGAGCAAAGGGCACTTCCACTCATGGGCGTATAAATTGGGAAATCTAAAAATCAGCAAGACACAGGCACCCCAAACTTTAGGGCTGCTCTGTTGACAAAAACCTCCCCTTCGTTACTCCTTAAATATCCCAGGAAAGAGAAAAATGGATAAAGAAGTTGTGGTCCTTATGTACAATGGAATATCACTCAGCCATGAAATCAACGTCATAAGGCTAGTAGCAGCATGATGAGTGGATTTAGGTACGACGATTCTAAATGAAATAAGTCACACAGAAAAAGACACTTATCATAAGATATCACTTATAGAGGGAATGTAAAAACCGCTACCCTTGAACTGAATTACAAAACAGAACAGAGTCACACGCTTAGAAAACACACTATGGCTGCTTAACGGGAAAGGTGAGGTGGGGTGATGCATAAAACAAGGGTTTCAAATTAGCTCAGATACCTTTCCATAAACGCAATATGTAATAGACAAGGCCTACTCCTTGCTCAGTGAATTGGACTCAACACCCCCTATTCACCACCCAAGAATATATCTGACTAGTAAGAATTTTGAAACCTATGTATTGATATCTCTCTGTAAGTGAGTCAAGTGGGTGTAAAGCGGCAGAAACACAGCAGTGAAAAGCAGCTAAACCCCATTATAAAAATCAATTACTTTTAAAAACCCGTTAAACAGAGACAGTGAAAGAGAGAAATTCTTACAAAATTCGTTCAGGGGCTGTGATGCCACCTGGATTGACCATATCTAGACCCAGAGCTGATTGAGACATAAGGGTGGACACTCTTGGGGCTGAGAGGTTTGGTGAGGTTGGGTGAGGAAACACAGACCCTTTAAAGTAATACTGCGTGGTACCCATCCCATGGTTCCCAAATCTACAGGTTCAAGGGCATCTTCCTACATCGAAAACATGCATGAGAAACCCAGAAGATGGTAAACCGTGTGATCGGGAAAGGTTTCCAAAACGCACCTCATTTCTCATCTCCTTGTGCTCGGGTTCGCCATTCCAGCCGCTTTACTAGCAATCTCCCTCCTTGGAGAATCAGCACCTTTAACCTCCTGTTCCGTACAGGTTGCAATTTGTCCTGAGGACGAACGGGAAGAGGGGGAACCAATGAGAGACTAGCTCTAGGTGTTGGGACAGGCACAGGTCACTCTATTTTCCCATCAGGAAGAAGAATTAACCACAGGCTCAGCCTGCCGCCCGGGACCAGAATAGTGCCTGAAGCAATCCTGCGCTTTTGCGGCCAGCTCCCAAGAAAGCGAGTTGAAAAATGGAGCTCAGGGGCACTGCAATTCACAAACCTGCAGACTTATAAATGATAACTCTCGTCCACAAATATATTGAGGGAAGGTAACGAAGAGGATTTGAAAGCAAGGCAGAATTGCAGGAAACGGGTTTCAGGAGGGAGATTCGCATCGCCTTTAAAGCACAGGAAAAGCGGCAAAACCTCGACAATGATGCCCTTGGCCAAAAAGGGCGTATGCGTTTTTTCCTGAATATATTCAGGAAAAAACGCATACGCCCTTTTTGGCCAACCAAGCAACCTGGAAAGGCAAATCAGCGCTACAAAGAAGTCTCGCTTCCCATCGGTCAAAAGGGCCATGCTGAATAAAGTGTCAAAACCAGAAAGGCAGGACAGGCCATGGAGAAACGGGAGCCTGGCTACGCTGATGGGCGGGATGTAAATTGCCAACAGCCACTCTGGAGAAATGTATTCTGTGTCCTGAAACGTCTAAAAAACTCAGCTTAGAGAGCAAAGGGCACTTCCACTCATGGGCGTATAAATTGGGAAATCTAAAAATCAGCAAGACACAGGCACCCCAAACTTTAGGGCTGCTCTGTTGACAAAAACCTCCCCTTCGTTACTCCTTAAATATCCCAGGAAAGAGAAAAATGGATAAAGAAGTTGTGGTCCTTATGTACAATGGAATATCACTCAGCCATGAAATCAACGTCATAAGGCTAGTAGCAGCATGATGAGTGGATTTAGGTACGACGATTCTAAATGAAATAAGTCACACAGAAAAAGACACTTATCATAAGATATCACTTATAGAGGGAATGTAAAAACCGCTACCCTTGAACTGAATTACAAAACAGAACAGAGTCACACGCTTAGAAAACACACTATGGCTGCTTAACGGGAAAGGTGAGGTGGGGTGATGCATAAAACAAGGGTTTCAAATTAGCTCAGATACCTTTCCATAAACGCAATATGTAATAGACAAGGCCTACTCCTTGCTCAGTGAATTGGACTCAACACCCCCTATTCACCACCCAAGAATATATCTGACTAGTAAGAATCTTAAAACCTATGTATTGATATCTCTCTGTAAGTGAGTCAAGTGGGTGTAAAGTGGCAGAAACACAGCAGTGAAAAGCAGCTAAACCCCATTATAAAAATCAATTACTTTTAAAAACCCGTTAAACAGAGACAGTGAAAGAGAGAAATTCTTACAAAATTCGTTCAGGGGCTGTGATGCCACCTGGATTGACCATATCTAGACCCAGAGCTGATTGAGACATAAGGGTGGACACTCTTGGGGCTGAGAGGTTTGGTGAGGTTGGGTGAGGAAACACAGACCCTTTAAAGTAATACTGCGTGGTACCCATCCCATGGTTCCCAAATCTACAGGTTCAAGGGCATCTTCCTACATCGAAAACATGCATGAGAAACCCAGAAGATGGTAAACCGTGTGATCGGGAAAGGTTTCCAAAACGCACCTCATTTATCATCTCCTTGTGCTCGGGTTCGCCATTCCAGCCGCTTTACTAGCAATCTCCCTCCTTGGAGAATCAGCACCTTTAACCTCCTGCTCCGTACAGGTTGCAATTTGTCCTGAGGACGAACGGGAAGAGGGGGAACCAATGAGAGACTAGCTCTAGGTGTTGGGACAGGCACAGGTCACTCTATTTTCCCATCAGGAAGAAGAATTAACCACAGGCTCAGCCTGCCGCCCGGGACCAGAATAGTGCCTGAAGCAATCCTGCGCTTTTGCGGCCAGCTCCCAAGAAAGCGAGTTGAAAAATGGAGCTCAGGGGCACTGCAATTCACAAACCTGCAGACTTATAAATGATAACTCTCGTCCACAAATATATTGAGAGAAGGTAACGAAGAGGATTTGAAAGCAAGGCAGAATTGCAGGAAACGGGTTTCAGGAGGGAGATTCGCATCGCCTTTAAAGCACAGGAAAAGCGGCAAAACCTCGACAATGATGCCCTTGGCCAAAAAGGGCGTATGCGTTTTTTCCTGAATATATTCAGGAAAAAACGCATACGCCCTTTATAGCCAACCAAGCAACCTGGAAAGGCAAATCAGCGCTACAAAGAAGTCTCGCTTCCCATTGGTCAAAAGGGCCATGCTGAATAAAGTGTCAAAACCAGAAAGGCAGGACAGGCCATGGAGAAACGGGAGCCTGGTTACTCTGGTGGGCGGGATGTAAATTGGCAACAGCCACTCTGGAGAAGTGTACTGTGTGTCCTGAAACTTCTAAAAAACTCAGCTTAGAGACCATAGGGCACTTCCACTCATGGGCGTATAAATTGGGAAAACTAAAATTCAGCAAGACACAGGCACCCCAAAGTTTCAGGCTGCTCTGTTGACAAGAACCTCCACTTCGTTACACCTTAAATATCCCAGGAAAGAGAAAAATGGATAAAGAAGTTGTGGTCCTTATATACAATGGAATATCACTCAGCCATGAAATCAACGTCATAAGGCTAGTAGCAGCATGATGAGTGGATTTAGGTACGACGAATCTAAGTGAAATAAGTCACACAGAAAAAGACACTTATCATAAGATATCACTTATAGAGGGAATGTAAAAACCGCTACCCTTGAACTGAATTACAAAACAGAACAGAATCACACGTTTAGAAAACACACTATGGCTGCTTAACGGGAAAGGTGAGGTGGGGTGATGCATAAAACAAGGGTTTCAAATTAGCTCAGATACCTTTCCATAAACGCAATATGTAATAGACAAGGCCTACTCCTTGCTCAGTGAATTGGAGTCAACACCCCCTATTCACCACCCAAGAATATATCTGACTAGTAAGAATCTTAAAACCTATGTATTGATATCTCTCTGTAAGTGAGTCAAGTGGGTGTAAAGTGGCAGAAACACAGCAGTGAAAAGCAGCAAAACCCCATTATAAAAATCAATTACTTTTAAAAACCCGTTAAACAGAGACAGTGAAAGAGAGAGAAATTCTTACAAAATTCGTTCAGGGGCTGTGATGCCACCTGGATTGACCATATCTAGACCCAGAGCTGATTGAGACATAAGGGTGGACACTCTTGGGGCTGAGAGGTTTGGTGAGGTTGGGTGAGGAAACACAGACCCTTTAAAGTAATACTGCGTGGTACCCATCCCATGGTTCCCAAATCTCCAGGTTCAAGGGCATCTTCCTACATCGAAAACATGCATGAGAAACCCAGAAGATGGTAAACCGTGTGATCGGGAAAGGTTTCCAAAACGCACCTCATTTCTCATCTCCTTGTGCTCGGGTTCGCCATTCCAGCCGCTTTACTAGCAATCTCCCTCCTTGGAGAATCAGCACCTTTGACCTCCTGTTCCGTACAGGTTGCAATTTGTCCTGAGGACGAACGGGAAGAGGGGGAACCAATGAGAGACTAGCTCTAGGTGTTGGGACAGGCACAGGTCACTCTATTTTCTCATCAGGAAGAAGAATTAACCACAGGCTCAGCCTGCCGCCCGGGACCAGAATAGGGCCTGAAGCAATCCAGCGCTTTTGCGGCCAGCTCCCAAGAAAGCGAGTTGAAAAATGGAGCTCAGGGGCACTGCAATTCACAAACCTGCAGTCTTATAAATGATAACTCTCGTCCACAAATATATTGAGGGAAGGTAACGAAGAGGATTTGAAAGCAAGGCAGAATTGCAGGAAACGGGTTTCAGGAGGGAGATTCGCATCGCCTTTAAAGCACAGGAAAAGCGGCAAAAGCTCGACAATGATGCCCTTGGCCAAAAAGGGCGTATGCGTTTTTTCCTGAATATATTCAGGAAAAAACGCATACGCCCTTTTTGGCCAACCAAGCAACCTGGAAAGGCAAATCAGCGCTACAAAGAAGTCTCGCTTCCCATCGGTCAAAAGGGCCATGCTGAATAAAGTGTCAAAACCAGAAAGGCAGGACAGGCCATGGAGAAACGGGAGCCTGGCTACGCTGATGGGCGGGATGTAAATTGCCAACAGCCACTCTGGAGAAATGTATTCTGTGTCCTGAAACGTCTAAAAAACTCAGCTTAGAGAGCAAAGGGCACTTCCACTCATGGGCGTATAAATTGGGAAATCTAAAAATCAGCAAGACACAGGCACCCCAAACTTTAGGGCTGCTCTGTTGACAAAAACCTCCCCTTCGTTACTCCTTAAATATCCCAGGAAAGAGAAAAATGGATAAAGAAGTTGTGGTCCTTATGTACAATGGAATATCACTCAGCCATGAAATCAACGTCATAAGGCTAGTAGCAGCATGATGAGTGGATTTAGGTACGACGATTCTAAATGAAATAAGTCACACAGAAAAAGACACTTATCATAAGATATCACTTATAGAGGGAATGTAAAAACCGCTACCCTTGAACTGAATTACAAAACGGAACAGAGTCACACGCTTAGAAAACACACTATGGCTGCTTAACGGGAAAGGTGAGGTGGGGTGATGCATAAAACAAGGGTTTCAAATTAGCTCAGATACCTTTCCATAAACGCAATATGTAATAGACAAGGCCTACTCCTTGCTCAGTGAATTGGACTCAACACCCCCTATTCACCACCCAAGAATATATCTGACTAGTAAGAATCTTAAAACCTATGTATTGATATCTCTCTGTAAGTGAGTCAAGTGGGTGTAAAGTGGCAGAAACACAGCAGTGAAAAGCAGCTAAACCCCATTATAAAAATCAATTACTTTTAAAAGCCCGTTAAACAGAGACAGTGAAAGAGAGAAATTCTTACAAAATTCGTTCAGGGGCTGTGATGCCACCTGGATTGACCATATCTAGACCCAGAGCTGATTGAGACATAAGGGTGGACACTCTTGGGGCTGAGAGGTTTGGTGAGGTTGGGTGAGGAAACACAGACCCTTTAAAGTAATACTGCGTGGTACCCATCCCATGGTTCCCAAATCTCCAGGTTCAAGGGCATCTTCCTACATCGAAAACATGCATGAGAAACCCAGAAGATGGTAAACCGTGTGATCGGGAAAGGTTTCCAAAACGCACCTCATTTCTCATCTCCTTGTGCTCGGGTTCGCCATTCCAGCCAGTTTACTAGCAATCTCCCTCCTTGGAGAATCAGCACCTTTAACCTCCTGTTCCGTACAGGTTGCAATTTGTCCTGAGGACGAACGGGAAGAGGGGGAACCAATGAGAGACTAGCTCTAGGTGTTGGGACAGGCACAGGTCACTCTATTTTCCCATCAGGAAGAAGAATTAACCACAGGCTCAGCCTGCCGCCCGGGACCAGAATAGTGCCTGAAGCAATCCTGCGCTTTTGCGGCCAGCTCCCAAGAAAGCGAGTTGAAAAATGGAGCTCAGTGGCACTGCAATTCACAAACCTGCTGACTTATAAATGATAACTCTCGTCCCCAAATATATTGAGGGAAGGAAACGAAGAGGATTTGAAAGCAAGGCAGAATTGCAGGAAACAGATTTCAGGAGGGAGATTCGAATCGCCTTTAAAGCACAGGAAAAGCGGCAAAACCTCGACAATGATGCCCTTGGCCAAAAAGGGCGTATGCGTTTTTTCCTGAATATATTCAGGAAAAAACGCATACGCCCTTTTTGGCCAACCAAGCAACCTGGAAAGGCAAATCAGCGCTACAAAGAAGTCTCGCTTCCCATCGGTCAAAAGGGCCATGCTGAATAAAGTGTCAAAACCAGAAAGGCAGGACAGGCCATGGAGAAAGGGGAGCCTGGCTACGCTGATGGGCGGGATGTAAATTGCCAACAGCCACTCTGGAGAAATGTATTCTGTGTCCTGAAACGTCTAAAAAACTCAGCTTAGAGAGCAAAGGGCACTTCCACTCATGGGCGTATAAATTGGGAAATCTAAAAATCAGCAAGACACAGGCACCCCAAACTTTAGGGCTGCTCTGTTGACAAAAACCTCCCCTTCGTTACTCCTTAAATATCCCAGGAAAGAGAAAAATGGATAAAGAAGTTGTGGTCCTTATGTACAATGGAATATCACTCAGCTGTGAAATCAACGTCATAAGGCTAGTAGCAGCATGATGAGTGGATTTAGGTACGACGATTCTAAATGAAATAAGTCAAACAGAAAAAGACACTTATCATAAGATATCACTTATAGAGGGAATGTAAAAACCGCTACCCTTGAACTGAATTACAAAACAGAACAGAGTCACACGTTTAGAAAACACACTATGGCTGCTTAACGGGAAAGGTGAGGTGGGGTGATGCATAAAACAAGGGTTTCAAATTAGCTCAGATACCTTTCCATAAACGCAATATGTAATAGACAAGGCCTACTCCTTGCTCAGTGAATTGGACTCAACACCCCCTATTCACCACCCAAGAATATATCTGACTAGTAAGAATCTTAAAACCTATGTATTGATATCTCTCTGTAAGTGAGTCAAGTGGGTGTAAAGTGGCAGAAACACAGCAGTGAAAAGCAGCTAAACCCCATTATAAAAATCAATTACTTTTAAAAACCCGTTAAACAGACACAGTGAAAGAGAGAGAAATTCTTACAAAATTCGTTCAGGGGCTGTGATGCCACCTGGATTGACCATATCTAGACCCAGAGCTGATTGAGACATAAGGGTGGACACTCTTGTGGCTGAGAGGTTTGGTGAGGTTGGGTGAGAAAACACAGACCCTTTAAAGTAATACTGCGTGGTACCCATCCCATGGTTCCCAAATCTCCAGGTTCAAGGGCATCTTCCTACATCGAAAACATGCATGAGAAACCCAGAAGATGGTAAACCGTGTGATCGGGAAAGGTTTCCAAAACGCACCTCATTTCTCATCTCCTTGTGCTCGGGTTCGCCATTCCAGCCGCTTTACTAGCAATCTCCCTCCTTGGAGAATCAGCACCTTTAACCTCCTGTTCCGTACAGGTTGCAATTTGTCCTGAGGACGAACGGGAAGAGGGGGAACCAATGAGAGACTAGCTCTAGGTGTTGGGACAGGCACAGGTCACTCTATTTTCCCATCAGGAAGAAGAATTAACCACAGGCTCAGCCTGCCGCCCGGGACCAGAATAGTGCCTGAAGCAATCCTGCGCTTTTGCGGCCAGCTCCCAAGAAAGCGAGTTGAAAAATGGAGCTCAGGGGCACTGCAATTCACAAACCTGCAGACTTATAAATGATAACTCTCGTCCACAAATATATTGAGGGAAGGTAACGAAGAGGATTTGAAAGCAAGGCAGAATTGCAGGAAACGGGTTTCAGGAGGGAGATTCGCATCGCCTTTAAAGCACAGGAAAAGCGGCAAAACCTCGACAATGATGCCCTTGGCCAAAAAGGGCGTATGCGTTTTTTCCTGAATATATTCAGGAAAAAACGCATACGCCCTTTTTGGCCAACCAAGCAACCTGGAAAGGCAAATCAGCGCTACAAAGAAGTCTCGATTCCCATCGGTCAAAAGGGCCATGCTGAATAAAGTGTCAAAACCAGAAAGGCAGGACAGGCCATGGAGAAAGGGGAGCCTGGCTACGCTGATGGGCGGGATGTAAATTGCCAACAGCCACTCTGGAGAAATGTATTCTGTGTCCTGAAACGTCTAAAAAACTCAGCTTAGAGAGCAAAGGGCACTTCCACTCATGGGCGTATAAATTGGGAAATCTAAAAATCAGCAAGACACAGGCACCCCAAACTTTAGGGCTGCTCTGTTGACAAAAACCTCCCCTTCGTTACTCCTTAAATATCCCAGGAAAGAGAAAAATGGATAAAGAAGTTGTGGTCCTTATGTACAATGGAATATCACTCAGCCATGAAATCAACGTCATAAGGCTAGTAGCAGCATGATGAGTGGATTTAGGTACGACGATTCTAAATGAAATAAGTCAAACAGAAAAAGACACTTATCATAAGATATCACTTATAGAGGGAATGTAAAAACCGCTACCCTTGAACTGAATTACAAAACAGAACAGAGTCACACGTTTAGAAAACACACTATGGCTGCTTAACGGGAAAGGTGAGGTGGGGTGATGCATAAAACAAGGGTTTCAAATTAGCTCAGATACCTTTCCATAAACGCAATATGTAATAGACAAGGCCTACTCCTTGCTCAGTGAATTGGACTCAACACCCCCTATTCACCACCCAAGAATATATCTGACTAGTAAGAATCTTAAAACCTATGTATTGATATCTCTCTGTAAGTGAGTCAAGTGGGTGTAAAGTGGCAGAAACACAGCAGTGAAAAGCAGCTAAACCCCATTATAAAAATCAATTACTTTTAAAAACCCGTTAAACAGACACAGTGAAAGAGAGAGAAATTCTTACAAAATTCGTTCAGGGGCTGTGATGCCACCTGGATTGACCATATCTAGACCCAGAGCTGATTGAGACATAAGGGTGGACACTCTTGTGGCTGAGAGGTTTGGTGAGGTTGGGTGAGAAAACACAGACCCTTTAAAGTAATACTGCGTGGTACCCATCCCATGGTTCCCAAATCTCCAGGTTCAAGGGCATCTTCCTACATCGAAAACATGCATGAGAAACCCAGAAGATGGTAAACCGTGTGATCGGGAAAGGTTTCCAAAACGCACCTCATTTCTCATCTCCTTGTGCTCGGGTTCGCCATTCCAGCCGCTTTACTAGCAATCTCCCTCCTTGGAGAATCAGCACCTTTAACCTCCTGTTCCGTACAGGTTGCAATTTGTCCTGAGGACGAACGGGAAGAGGGGGAACCAATGAGAGACTAGCTCTAGGTGTTGGGACAGGCACAGGTCACTCTATTTTCCCATCAGGAAGAAGAATTAACCACAGGCTCAGCCTGCCGCCCGGGACCAGAATAGTGCCTGAAGCAATCCTGCGCTTTTGCGGCCAGCTCCCAAGAAAGCGAGTTGAAAAATGGAGCTCAGGGGCACTGCAATTCACAAACCTGCAGACTTATAAATGATAACTCTCGTCCACAAATATATTGAGGGAAGGTAACGAAGAGGATTTGAAAGCAAGGCAGAATTGCAGGAAACGGGTTTCAGGAGGGAGATTCGCATCGCCTTTAAAGCACAGGAAAAGCGGCAAAACCTCGACAATGATGCCCTTGGCCAAAAAGGGCGTATGCGTTTTTTCCTGAATATATTCAGGAAAAAACGCATACGCCCTTTTTGGCCAACCAAGCAACCTGGAAAGGCAAATCAGCGCTACAAAGAAGTCTCGATTCCCATCGGTCAAAAGGGCCATGCTGAATAAAGTGTCAAAACCAGAAAGGCAGGACAGGCCATGGAGAAAGGGGAGCCTGGCTACGCTGATGGGCGGGATGTAAATTGCCAACAGCCACTCTGGAGAAATGTATTCTGTGTCCTGAAACGTCTAAAAAACTCAGCTTAGAGAGCAAAGGGCACTTCCACTCATGGGCGTATAAATTGGGAAATCTAAAAATCAGCAAGACACAGGCACCCCAAACTTTAGGGCTGCTCTGTTGACAAAAACCTCCCCTTCGTTACTCCTTAAATATCCCAGGAAAGAGAAAAATGGATAAAGAAGTTGTGGTCCTTATGTACAATGGAATATCACTCAGCCATGAAATCAACGTCATAAGGCTAGTAGCAGCATGATGAGTGGATTTAGGTACGACGATTCTAAATGAAATAAGTCACACAGAAAAAGACACTTATCATAAGATATCACTTATAGAGGGAATGTAAAAACCGCTACCTTTGAACTGAATTACAAAACAGAACAGAGTCACACGCTTAGAAAACACACTATGGCTGCTTAACGGGAAAGGTGAGGTGGGGTGATGCATAAAACAAGGGTTTCAAATTAGCTCAGATACCTTTCCATAAACGCAATATGTAATAGACAAGGCCTACTCCTTGCTCAGTGAATTGGACTCAACACCCCCTATTCACCACCCAAGAATATATCTGACTAGTAAGAATCTTGAAACCTATGTATTGATATCTCTCTGTACGTGAGTCAAGTGGGTGTAAAGCGGCAGAAACACAGCAGTGAAAAGCAGCTAAACCCCATTATAAAAATCAATTACTTTTAAAAACCCGTTAAACAGAGACAGTGAAAGAGAGAAATTCTTACAAAATTCGTTCAGGGGCTGTGATGCCACCTGGATTGACCATATCTAGACCCAGAGCTGATTGAGACATAAGGGTGGACACTCTTGGGGCTGAGAGGTTTGGTGAGGTTGGGTGAGGAAACACAGACCCTTTAAAGTAATACTGCGTGGTACCCATCCCATGGTTCCCAAATCTACAGGTTCAAGGGCATCTTCCTACATCGAAAACATGCATGAGAAACCCAGAAGATGGTAAACCGTGTGATCGGGAAAGGTTTCCAAAACGCACCTCATTTCTCATCTCCTTGTGCTCGGGTTCGCCATTCCAGCCGCTTTACTAGCAATCTCCCTCCTTGGAGAATCAGCACCTTTAACCTCCTGTTCCGTACAGGTTGCAATTTGTCCTGAGGACGAACGGGAAGAGGGGGAACCAATGAGAGACTAGCTCTAGGTGTTGGGACAGGCACAGGTCACTCTATTTTCCCATCAGGAAGAAGAATTAACCACAGGCTCAGCCTGCCGCCCGGGACCAGAATAGTGCCTGAAGCAATCCTGCGCTTTTGCGGCCAGCTCCCAAGAAAGCGAGTTGAAAAATGGAGCTCAGGGGCACTGCAATTCACAAACCTGCAGACTTATAAATGATAACTCTCGTCCACAAATATATTGAGGGAAGGTAACGAAGAGGATTTGAAAGCAAGGCAGATTTGCAGGAAACGGGTTTCAGGAGGGAGATTCGCATCGCCTTTAAAGCACAGGAAAAGCGGCAAAACCTCGACAATGATGCCCTTGGCCAAAAAGGGCGTATGCGTTTTTTCCTGAATATATTCAGGAAAAAACGCATACGCCCTTTTTGGCCAACCAAGCAACCTGGAAAGGCAAATCAGCGCTACAAAGAAGTCTCGCTTCCCATCGGTCAAAAGGGCCATGCTGAATAAAGTGTCAAAACCAGAAAGGCAGGATAGGCCATGGAGAAACGGGAGCCGGGCTACGCTGATGGGCGGGATGTAAATTGCCAACAGCCACTCTGGAGAAATGTATTCTGTGTCCTGAAACGTCTAAAAAACTCAGCTTAGAGAGCAAAGGGCACTTCCACTCATGGGCGTATAAATTGGGAAATCTAAAAATCAGCAAGACACAGGCACCCCAAACTTTAGGGCTGCTCTGTTGACAAAAACCTCCCCTTCGTTACTCCTTAAATATCCCAGGAAAGAGAAAAATGGATAAAGAAGTTGTGGTCCTTATGTACAATGGAATATCACTCAGCCATGAAATCAACGTCATAAGGCTAGTAGCAGCATGATGAGTGGATTTAGGTACGACGATTCTAAATGAAATAAGTCACACAGAAAAAGACACTTATCATAAGATATCACTTATAGAGGGAATGTAAAAACCGCTACCCTTGAACTGAATTACAAAACAGAACAGAGTCACACGCTTAGAAAACACACTATGGCTGCTTAACGGGAAAGGTGAGGTGGGGTGATGCATAAAACAAGGGTTTCAAATTAGCTCAGATACCTTTCCATAAACGCAATATGTAATAGACAAGGCCTACTCCTTGCTCAGTGAATTGGACTCAACACCCCCTATTCACCACCCAAGAATATATCTGACTAGTAAGAATTTTGAAACCTATGTATTGATATCTCTCTGTAAGTGAGTCAAGTGGGTGTAAAGCGGCAGAAACACAGCAGTGAAAAGCAGCTAAACCCCATTATAAAAATCAATTACTTTTAAAAACCCGTTAAACAGAGACAGTGAAAGAGAGAAATTCTTACAAAATTCGTTCAGGGGCTGTGATGCCACCTGGATTGACCATATCTAGACCCAGAGCTGATTGAGACATAAGGGTGGACACTCTTGGGGCTGAGAGGTTTGGTGAGGTTGGGTGAGGAAACACAGACCCTTTAAAGTAATACTGCGTGGTACCCATCCCATGGTTCCCAAATCTACAGGTTCAAGGGCATCTTCCTACATCGAAAACATGCATGAGAAACCCAGAAGATGGTAAACCGTGTGATCGGGAAAGGTTTCCAAAACGCACCTCATTTCTCATCTCCTTGTGCTCGGGTTCGCCATTCCAGCCGCTTTACTAGCAATCTCCCTCCTTGGAGAATCAGCACCTTTAACCTCCTGTTCCGTACAGGTTGCAATTTGTCCTGAGGACGAACGGGAAGAGGGGGAACCAATGAGAGACTAGCTCTAGGTGTTGGGACAGGCACAGGTCACTCTATTTTCCCATCAGGAAGAAGAATTAACCACAGGCTCAGCCTGCCGCCCGGGACCAGAATAGTGCCTGAAGCAATCCTGCGCTTTTGCGGCCAGCTCCCAAGAAAGCGAGTTGAAAAATGGAGCTCAGGGGCACTGCAATTCACAAACCTGCAGACTTATAAATGATAACTCTCGTCCACAAATATATTGAGGGAAGGTAACGAAGAGGATTTGAAAGCAAGGCAGAATTGCAGGAAACGGGTTTCAGGAGGGAGATTCGCATCGCCTTTAAAGCACAGGAAAAGCGGCAAAACCTCGACAATGATGCCCTTGGCCAAAAAGGGCGTATGCGTTTTTTCCTGAATATATTCAGGAAAAAACGCATACGCCCTTTTTGGCCAACCAAGCAACCTGGAAAGGCAAATCAGCGCTACAAAGAAGTCTCGCTTCCCATCGGTCAAAAGGGCCATGCTGAATAAAGTGTCAAAACCAGAAAGGCAGGACAGGCCATGGAGAAACGGGAGCCTGGCTACGCTGATGGGCGGGATGTAAATTGCCAACAGCCACTCTGGAGAAATGTATTCTGTGTCCTGAAACGTCTAAAAAACTCAGCTTAGAGAGCAAAGGGCACTTCCACTCATGGGCGTATAAATTGGGAAATCTAAAAATCAGCAAGACACAGGCACCCCAAACTTTAGGGCTGCTCTGTTGACAAAAACCTCCCCTTCGTTACTCCTTAAATATCCCAGGAAAGAGAAAAATGGATAAAGAAGTTGTGGTCCTTATGTACAATGGAATATCACTCAGCCATGAAATCAACGTCATAAGGCTAGTAGCAGCATGATGAGTGGATTTAGGTACGACGATTCTAAATGAAATAAGTCACACAGAAAAAGACACTTATCATAAGATATCACTTATAGAGGGAATGTAAAAACCGCTACCCTTGAACTGAATTACAAAACAGAACAGAGTCACACGCTTAGAAAACACACTATGGCTGCTTAACGGGAAAGGTGAGGTGGGGTGATGCATAAAACAAGGGTTTCAAATTAGCTCAGATACCTTTCCATAAACGCAATATGTAATAGACAAGGCCTACTCCTTGCTCAGTGAATTGGACTCAACACCCCCTATTCACCACCCAAGAATATATCTGACTAGTAAGAATCTTAAAACCTATGTATTGATATCTCTCTGTAAGTGAGTCAAGTGGGTGTAAAGTGGCAGAAACACAGCAGTGAAAAGCAGCTAAACCCCATTATAAAAATCAATTACTTTTAAAAACCCGTTAAACAGAGACAGTGAAAGAGAGAAATTCTTACAAAATTCGTTCAGGGGCTGTGATGCCACCTGGATTGACCATATCTAGACCCAGAGCTGATTGAGACATAAGGGTGGACACTCTTGGGGCTGAGAGGTTTGGTGAGGTTGGGTGAGGAAACACAGACCCTTTAAAGTAATACTGCGTGGTACCCATCCCATGGTTCCCAAATCTACAGGTTCAAGGGCATCTTCCTACATCGAAAACATGCATGAGAAACCCAGAAGATGGTAAACCGTGTGATCGGGAAAGGTTTCCAAAACGCACCTCATTTATCATCTCCTTGTGCTCGGGTTCGCCATTCCAGCCGCTTTACTAGCAATCTCCCTCCTTGGAGAATCAGCACCTTTAACCTCCTGCTCCGTACAGGTTGCAATTTGTCCTGAGGACGAACGGGAAGAGGGGGAACCAATGAGAGACTAGCTCTAGGTGTTGGGACAGGCACAGGTCACTCTATTTTCCCATCAGGAAGAAGAATTAACCACAGGCTCAGCCTGCCGCCCGGGACCAGAATAGTGCCTGAAGCAATCCTGCGCTTTTGCGGCCAGCTCCCAAGAAAGCGAGTTGAAAAATGGAGCTCAGGGGCACTGCAATTCACAAACATGCAGACTTATAAATGATAACTCTCGTCCACAAATATATTGAGAGAAGGTAACGAAGAGGATTTGAAAGCAAGGCAGAATTGCAGGAAACGGGTTTCAGGAGGGAGATTCGCATCGCCTTTAAAGCACAGGAAAAGCGGCAAAACCTCGACAATGATGCCCTTGGCCAAAAAGGGCGTATGCGTTTTTTCCTGAATATATTCAGGAAAAAACGCATACGCCCTTTATAGCCAACCAAGCAACCTGGAAAGGCAAATCAGCGCTACAAAGAAGTCTCGCTTCCCATTGGTCAAAAGGGCCATGCTGAATAAAGTGTCAAAACCAGAAAGGCAGGACAGGCCATGGAGAAACGGGAGCCTGGTTACTCTGGTGGGCGGGATGTAAATTGGCAACAGCCACTCTGGAGAAGTGTACTGTGTGTCCTGAAACTTCTAAAAAACTCAGCTTAGAGACCATAGGGCACTTCCACTCATGGGCGTATAAATTGGGAAAACTAAAATTCAGCAAGACACAGGCACCCCAAAGTTTCAGGCTGCTCTGTTGACAAGAACCTCCACTTCGTTACACCTTAAATATCCCAGGAAAGAGAAAAATGGATAAAGAAGTTGTGGTCCTTATATACAATGGAATATCACTCAGCCATGAAATCAACGTCATAAGGCTAGTAGCAGCATGATGAGTGGATTTAGGTACGACGAATCTAAGTGAAATAAGTCACACAGAAAAAGACACTTATCATAAGATATCACTTATAGAGGGAATGTAAAAACCGCTACCCTTGAACTGAATTACAAAACAGAACAGAATCACACGTTTAGAAAACACACTATGGCTGCTTAACGGGAAAGGTGAGGTGGGGTGATGCATAAAACAAGGGTTTCAAATTAGCTCAGATACCTTTCCATAAACGCAATATGTAATAGACAAGGCCTACTCCTTGCTCAGTGAATTGGAGTCAACACCCCCTATTCACCACCCAAGAATATATCTGACTAGTAAGAATCTTAAAACCTATGTATTGATATCTCTCTGTAAGTGAGTCAAGTGGGTGTAAAGTGGCAGAAACACAGCAGTGAAAAGCAGCAAAACCCCATTATAAAAATCAATTACTTTTAAAAACCCGTTAAACAGAGACAGTGAAAGAGAGAGAAATTCTTACAAAATTCGTTCAGGGGCTGTGATGCCACCTGGATTGACCATATCTAGACCCAGAGCTGATTGAGACATAAGGGTGGACACTCTTGGGGCTGAGAGGTTTGGTGAGGTTGGGTGAGGAAACACAGACCCTTTAAAGTAATACTGCGTGGTACCCATCCCATGGTTCCCAAATCTCCAGGTTCAAGGGCATCTTCCTACATCGAAAACATGCATGAGAAACCCAGAAGATGGTAAACCGTGTGATCGGGAAAGGTTTCCAAAACGCACCTCATTTCTCATCTCCTTGTGCTCGGGTTCGCCATTCCAGCCGCTTTACTAGCAATCTCCCTCCTTGGAGAATCAGCACCTTTGACCTCCTGTTCCGTACAGGTTGCAATTTGTCCTGAGGACGAACGGGAAGAGGGGGAACCAATGAGAGACTAGCTCTAGGTGTTGGGACAGGCACAGGTCACTCTATTTTCCCATCAGGAAGAAGAATTAACCACAGGCTCAGCCTGCCGCCCGGGACCAGAATAGTGCCTGAAGCAATCCTGCGCTTTTGCGGCCAGCTCCCAAGAAAGCGAGTTGAAAAATGGAGCTCAGGGGCACTGCAATTCACAAACCTGCAGACTTATAAATGATAACTCTCGTCCACAAATATATTGAGGGAAGGTAACGAAGAGGATTTGAAAGCAAGGCAGATTTGCAGGAAACGGGTTTCAGGAGGGAGATTCGCATCGCCTTTAAAGCACAGGAAAAGCGGCAAAACCTCGACAATGATGCCCTTGGCCAAAAAGGGCGTATGCGTTTTTTCCTGAATATATTCAGGAAAAAACGCATACGCCCTTTTTGGCCAACCAAGCAACCTGGAAAGGCAAATCAGCGCTACAAAGAAGTCTCGCTTCCCATCGGTCAAAAGGGCCATGCTGAATAAAGTGTCAAAACCAGAAAGGCAGGACAGGCCATGGAGAAACGGGAGCCGGGCTACGCTGATGGGCGGGATGTAAATTGCCAACAGCCACTCTGGAGAAATGTATTCTGTGTCCTGAAACGTCTAAAAAACTCAGCTTAGAGAGCAAAGGGCACTTCCACTCATGGGCGTATAAATTGGGAAATCTAAAAATCAGCAAGACACAGGCACCCCAAACTTTAGGGCTGCTCTGTTGACAAAAACCTCCCCTTCGTTACTCCTTAAATATCCCAGGAAAGAGAAAAATGGATAAAGAAGTTGTGGTCCTTATGTACAATGGAATATCACTCAGCCATGAAATCAACGTCATAAGGCTAGTAGCAGCATGATGAGTGGATTTAGGTACGACGATTCTAAATGAAATAAGTCACACAGAAAAAGACACTTATCATAAGATATCACTTATAGAGGGAATGTAAAAACCGCTACCCTTGAACTGAATTACAAAACAGAACAGAGTCACACGCTTAGAAAACACACTATGGCTGCTTAACGGGAAAGGTGAGGTGGGGTGATGCATAAAACAAGGGTTTCAAATTAGCTCAGATACCTTTCCATAAACGCAATATGTAATAGACAAGGCCTACTCCTTGCTCAGTGAATTGGACTCAACACCCCCTATTCACCACCCAAGAATATATCTGACTAGTAAGAATCTTAAAACCTATGTATTGATATCTCTCTGTAAGTGAGTCAAGTGGGTGTAAAGCGGCAGAAACACAGCAGTGAAAAGCAGCTAAACCCCATTATAAAAATCAATTACTTTTAAAAACCCGTTAAACAGAGACAGTGAAAGAGAGAAATTCTTACAAAATTCGTTCAGGGGCTGTGATGCCACCTGGATTGACCATATCTAGACCCAGAGCTGATTGAGACATAAGGGTGGACACTCTTGGGGCTGAGAGGTTTGGTGAGGTTGGGTGAGGAAACACAGACCCTTTAAAGTAATACTGCGTGGTACCCATCCCATGGTTCCCAAATCTACAGGTTCAAGGGCATCTTCCTACATCGAAAACATGCATGAGAAACCCAGAAGATGGTAAACCGTGTGATCGGGAAAGGTTTCCAAAACGCACCTCATTTCTCATCTCCTTGTGCTCGGGTTCGCCATTCCAGCCGCTTTACTAGCAATCTCCCTCCTTGGAGAATCAGCACCTTTAACCTCCTGCTCCGTACAGGTTGCAATTTGTCCTGAGGACGAACGGGAAGAGGGGGAACCAATGAGAGACTAGCTCTAGGTGTTGGGACAGGCACAGGTCACTCTATTTTCCCATCAGGAAGAAGAATTAACCACAGGCTCAGCCTGCCGCCCGGGACCAGAATAGTGCCTGAAGCAATCCTGCGCTTTTGCGGCCAGCTCCCAAGAAAGCGAGTTGAAAAATGGAGCTCAGGGGCACTGCAATTCACAAACCTGCAGACTTATAAATGATAACTCTCGTCCACAAATATATTGAGGGAAGGTAACGAAGAGGATTTGAAAGCAAGGCAGATTTGCAGGAAACGGGTTTCAGGAGGGAGATTCGCATCGCCTTTAAAGCACAGGAAAAGCGGCAAAACCTCGACAATGATGCCCTTGGCCAAAAAGGGCGTATGCGTTTTTTCCTGAATATATTCAGGAAAAAACGCATCCGCCCTTTTTGGCCAACCAAGCAACCTGGAAAGGCAAATCAGCGCTACAAAGAAGTCTCGCTTCCCATCGGTCAAAAGGGCCATGCTGAATAAAGTGTCAAAACCAGAAAGGCAGGACAGGCCATGGAGAAACGGGAGCCGGGCTACGCTGATGGGCGGGATGTAAATTGCCAACAGCCACTCTGGAGAAATGTATTCTGTGTCCTGAAACGTCTAAAAAACTCAGCTTAGAGAGCAAAGGGCACTTCCACTCATGGGCGTATAAATTGGGAAATCTAAAAATCAGCAAGACACAGGCACCCCAAACTTTAGGGCTGCTCTGTTGACAAAAACCTCCCCTTCGTTACTCCTTAAATATCCCAGGAAAGAGAAAAATGGATAAAGAAGTTGTGGTCCTTATGTACAATGGAATATCACTCAGCCATGAAATCAACGTCATAAGGCTAGTAGCAGCATGATGAGTGGATTTAGGTACGACGATTCTAAATGAAATAAGTCACACAGAAAAAGACACTTATCATAAGATATCACTTATAGAGGGAATGTAAAAACCGCTACCCTTGAACTGAATTACAAAACAGAACAGAGTCACACGCTTAGAAAACACACTATGGCTGCTTAACGGGAAAGGTGAGGTGGGGTGATGCATAAAACAAGGGTTTCAAATTAGCTCAGATACCTTTCCATAAACGCAATATGTAATAGACAAGGCCTACTCCTTGCTCAGTGAATTGGACTCAACACCCCCTATTCACCACCCAAGAATATATCTGACTAGTAAGAATCTTAAAACCTATATATTGATATCTCTCTGTACGTGAGTCAAGTGGGTGTAAAGTGGCAGAAACACAGCAGTGAAAAGCAGCTAAACCCCATTATAAAAATCAATTACTTTTAAAAACCAGTTAAACAGAGACAGTGAAAGAGAGAAATTCTTACAAAATTCGTTCAGGGGCTGTGATGCCACCTGGATTGACCATATCTAGACCCAGAGCTGATTGAGACATAAGGGTGGACACTCTTGGGGCTGAGAGGTTTGGTGAGGTTGGGTGAGGAAACACAGACCCTTTAAAGTAATACTGCGTGGTACCCATCCCATGGTTCCCAAATCTACAGGTTCAAGGGCATCTTCCTACATCGAAAACATGCATGAGAAACCCAGAAGATGGTAAACCGTGTGATCGGGAAAGGTTTCCAAAACGCACCTCATTTCTCATCTCCTTGTGCTCGGGTTCGCCATTCCAGCCGCTTTACTAGCAATCTCCCTCCTTGGAGAATCAGCACCTTTAACCTCCTGTTCCGTACAGGTTGCAATTTGTCCTGAGGACGAACGGGAAGAGGGGGAACCAATGAGAGACTAGCTCTAGGTGTTGGGACAGGCACAGGTCACTCTATTTTCCCATCAGGAAGAAGAATTAACCACAGGCTCAGCCTGCCGCCCGGGACCAGAATAGTGCCTGAAGCAATCCTGCGCTTTTGCGGCCAGCTCCCAAGAAAGCGAGTTGAAAAATGGAGCTCAGGGGCACTGCAATTCACAAACCTGCAGACTTATAAATGATAACTCTCGTCCACAAATATATTGAGGGAAGGTAACGAAGAGGATTTGAAAGCAAGGCAGATTTGCAGGAAACGGGTTTCAGAAGGGAGATTCGCATCGCCTTTAAAGCACAGGAAAAGCGGCAAAACCTCGACAATGATGCCCTTGGCCAAAAAGGGCGTATGCGTTTTTTCCTGAATATATTCAGGAAAAAACGCATACGCCCTTTTTGGCCAACCAAGCAACCTGGAAAGGCAAATCAGCGCTACAAAGAAGTCTCGCTTCCCATCGGTCAAAAGGGCCATGCTGAATAAAGTGTCAAAACCAGAAAGGCAGGACAGGCCATGGAGAAACGGGAGCCGGGCTACGCTGATGGGCGGGATGTAAATTGCCAACAGCCACTCTGGAGAAATGTATTCTGTGTCCTGAAACGTCTAAAAAACTCAGCTTAGAGAGCAAAGGGCACTTCCACTCATGGGCGTATAAATTGGGAAATCTAAAAATCAGCAAGACACAGGCACCCCAAACTTTAGGGCTGCTCTGTTGACAAAAACCTCCCCTTCGTTACTCCTTAAATATCCCAGGAAAGAGAAAAATGGATAAAGAAGTTGTGGTCCTTATGTACAATGGAATATCACTCAGCCATGAAATCAACGTCATAAGGCTAGTAGCAGCATGATGAGTGGATTTAGGTACGACGATTCTAAATGAAATAAGTCACACAGAAAAAGACACTTATCATAAGATATCACTTATAGAGGGAATGTAAAAACCGCTACCCTTGAACTGAATTACAAAACAGAACAGAGTCACACGCTTAGAAAACACACTATGGCTGCTTAACGGGAAAGGTGAGGTGGGGTGATGCATAAAACAAGGGTTTCAAATTAGCTCAGATACCTTTCCATAAACGCAATATGTAATAGACAAGGCCTACTCCTTGCTCAGTGAATTGGACTCAACACCCCCTATTCACCACCCAAGAATATATCTGACTAGTAAGAATCTTAAAACCTATGTATTGATATCTCTCTGTAAGTGAGTCAAGTGGGTGTAAAGTGGCAGAAACACAGCAGTGAAAAGCAGCTAAACCCCATTATAAAAATCAATTACTTTTAAAAACCCGTTAAACAGAGACAGTGAAAGAGAGAAATTCTTACAAAATTCGTTCAGGGGCTGTGATGCCACCTGGATTGACCATATCTAGACCCAGAGCTGATTGAGACATAAGGGTGGACACTCTTGGGGCTGAGAGGTTTGGTGAGGTTGGGTGAGGAAACACAGACCCTTTAAAGTAATACTGCGTGGTACCCATCCCATGGTTCCCAAATCTCCAGGTTCAAGGGCATCTTCCTACATCGAAAACATGCATGAGAAACCCAGAAGATGGTAAACCGTGTGATCGGGAAAGGTTTCCAAAACGCACCTCATTTCTCATCTCCTTGTGCTCGGGTTCGCCATTCCAGCCGCTTTACTAGCAATCTCCCTCCTTGGAGAATCAGCACCTTTAACCTCCTATTCCGTACAGGTTGCAATTTGTCCTGAGGACGAACGGGAAGAGGGGGAACCAATGAGAGACTAGCTCTAGGTGTTGGGACAGGCACAGGTCACTCTATTTTCCCATCAGGAAGAAGAATTAACCACAGGCTCAGCCTGCCGCCCGGGACCAGAATAGTGCCTGAAGCAATCCTGCGCTTTTGCGGCCAGCTCCCAAGAAAGCGAGTTGAAAAATGGAGCTCAGGGGCACTGCAATTCACAAACCTGCAGACTTATAAATGATAACTCTCGTCCACAAATATATTGAGGGAAGGTAACGAAGAGGATTTGAAAGCAAGGCAGATTTGCAGGAAACGGGTTTCAGGAGGGAGATTCGCATCGCCTTTAAAGCACAGGAAAAGCGGCAAAACCTCGACAATGATGCCCTTGGCCAAAAAGGGCGTATGCGTTTTTTCCTGAATATATTCAGGAAAAAACGCATCCGCCCTTTTTGGCCAACCAAGCAACCTGGAAAGGCAAATCAGCGCTACAAAGAAGTCTCGCTTCCCATCGGTCAAAAGGGCCATGCTGAATAAAGTGTCAAAACCAGAAAGGCAGGACAGGCCATGGAGAAACGGGAGCCGGGCTACGCTGATGGGCGGGATGTAAATTGCCAACAGCCACTCTGGAGAAATGTATTCTGTGTCCTGAAACGTCTAAAAAACTCAGCTTAGAGAGCAAAGGGCACTTCCACTCATGGGCGTATAAATTGGGAAATCTAAAAATCAGCAAGACACAGGCACCCCAAACTTTAGGGCTGCTCTGTTGACAAAAACCTCCCCTTCGTTACTCCTTAAATATCCCAGGAAAGAGAAAAATGGATAAAGAAGTTGTGGTCCTTATGTACAATGGAATATCACTCAGCCATGAAATCAACGTCATAAGGCTAGTAGCAGCATGATGAGTGGATTTAGGTACGACGATTCTAAATGAAATAAGTCACACAGAAAAAGACACTTATCATAAGATATCACTTATAGAGGGAATGTAAAAACCGCTACCCTTGAACTGAATTACAAAACAGAACAGAGTCACACGCTTAGAAAACACACTATGGCTGCTTAACGGGAAAGGTGAGGTGGGGTGATGCATAAAACAAGGGTTTCAAATTAGCTCAGATACCTTTCCATAAACGCAATATGTAATAGACAAGGCCTACTCCTTGCTCAGTGAATTGGACTCAACACCCCCTATTCACCACCCAAGAATATATCTGACTAGTAAGAATTTTGAAACCTATGTATTGATATCTCTCTGTAAGTGAGTCAAGTGGGTGTAAAGCGGCAGAAACACAGCAGTGAAAAGCAGCTAAACCCCATTATAAAAATCAATTACTTTTAAAAACCCGTTAAACAGAGACAGTGAAAGAGAGAAATTCTTACAAAATTCGTTCAGGGGCTGTGATGCCACCTGGATTGACCATATCTAGACCCAGAGCTGATTGAGACATAAGGGTGGACACTCTTGGGGCTGAGAGGTTTGGTGAGGTTGGGTGAGGAAACACAGACCCTTTAAAGTAATACTGCGTGGTACCCATCCCATGGTTCCCAAATCTACAGGTTCAAGGGCATCTTCCTACATCGAAAACATGCATGAGAAACCCAGAAGATGGTAAACCGTGTGATCGGGAAAGGTTTCCAAAACGCACCTCATTTATCATCTCCTTGTGCTCGGGTTCGCCATTCCAGCCGCTTTACTAGCAATCTCCCTCCTTGGAGAATCAGCACCTTTAACCTCCTGTTCCGTACAGGTTGCAATTTGTCCTGAGGACGAACGGGAAGAGGGGGAACCAATGAGAGACTAGCTCTAGGTGTTGGGACAGGCACAGGTCACTCTATTTTCCCATCAGGAAGAAGAATTAACCACAGGCTCATCCTGCCGCCCGGGACCAGAATAGTGCCTGAAGCAATCCTGCGCTTTTGCGGCCAGCTCCCAAGAAAGCGAGTTGAAAAATGGAGCTCAGGGGCACTGCAATTCACAAACCTGCAGACTTATAAATGATAACTCTCGTCCACAAATATATTGAGGGAAGGTAACGAAGAGTATTTGAAAGCAAGGCAGAATTGCAGGAAACGGGTTTCAGGAGGGAGATTCGCATCGCCTTTAAAGCACAGGAAAAGCGGCAAAACCTCGACAATGATGCCCTTGGCCAAAAAGGGCGTATGCGTTTTTTCCTGAATATATTCAGGAAAAAACGCATACGCCCTTTTTGGCCAACCAAGCAACCTGGAAAGGCAAATCAGCGCTACAAAGAAGTCTCGCTTCCCATCGGTCAAAAGGGCCATGCTGAATAAAGTGTCAAAACCAGAAAGGCAGGACAGGCCATGGAGAAACGGGAGCCTGGCTACGCTGATGGGCGGGATGTAAATTGCCAACAGCCTCTCTGGAGAAATGTATTCTGTGTCCTGAAACGTCTAAAAAACTCAGCTTAGAGAGCAAAGGGCACTTCCACTCATGGGCGTATAAATTGGGAAATCTAAAAATCAGCAAGACACAGGCACCCCAAACTTTAGGGCTGCTCTGTTGACAAAAACCTCCCCTTCGTTACTCCTTAAATATCCCAGGAAAGAGAAAAATGGATAAAGAAGTTGTGGTCCTTATGTACAATGGAATATCACTCAGCCATGAAATCAACGTCATAAGGCTAGTAGCAGCATGATGAGTGGATTTAGGTACGACGATTCTAAATGAAATAAGTCACACAGAAAAAGACACTTATCATAAGATATCACTTATAGAGGGAATGTAAAAACCGCTACCCTTGAACTGAATTACAAAACAGAACAGAGTCACACGCTTAGAAAACACACTATGGCTGCTTAACGGGAAAGGTGAGGTGGGGTGATGCATAAAACAAGGGTTTCAAATTAGCTCAGATACCTTTCCATAAACGCAATATGTAATAGACAAGGCCTACTCCTTGCTCAGTGAATTGGACTCAACACCCCCTATTCACCACCCAAGAATATATCTGACTAGTAAGAATCTTAAAACCTATGTATTGATATCTCTCTGTAAGTGAGTCAAGTGGGTGTAAAGTGGCAGAAACACAGCAGTGAAAAGCAGCTAAACCCCATTATAAAAATCAATTACTTTTAAAAACCCGTTAAACAGAGACAGTGAAAGAGAGAAATTCTTACAAAATTCGTTCAGGGGCTGTGATGCCACCTGGATTGACCATATCTAGACCCAGAGCTGATTGAGACATAAGGGTGGACACTCTTGGGGCTGAGAGGTTTGGTGAGGTTGGGTGAGGAAACACAGACCCTTTAAAGTAATACTGCGTGGTACCCATCCCATGGTTCCCAAATCTCCAGGTTCAAGGGCATCTTCCTACATCGAAAACATGCATGAGAAACCCAGAAGATGGTAAACCGTGTGATCGGGAAAGGTTTCCAAAACGCACCTCATTTCTCATCTCCTTGTGCTCGGGTTCGCCATTCCAGCCAGTTTACTAGCAATCTCCCTCCTTGGAGAATCAGCACCTTTAACCTCCTGTTCCGTACAGGTTGCAATTTGTCCTGAGGACGAACGGGAAGAGGGGGAACCAATGAGAGACTAGCTCTAGGTGTTGGGACAGGCACAGGTCACTCTATTTTCCCATCAGGAAGAAGAATTAACCACAGGCTCAGCCTGCCGCCCGGGACCAGAATAGTGCCTGAAGCAATCCTGCGCTTTTGCGGCCAGCTCCCAAGAAAGCGAGTTGAAAAATGGAGCTCAGTGGCACTGCAATTCACAAACCTGCTGACTTATAAATGATAACTCTCGTCCCCAAATATATTGAGGGAAGGAAACGAAGAGGATTTGAAAGCAAGGCAGAATTGCAGGAAACAGATTTCAGGAGGGAGATTCGAATCGCCTTTAAAGCACAGGAAAAGCGGCAAAACCTCGACAATGATGCCCTTGGCCAAAAAGGGCGTATGCGTTTTTTCCTGAATATATTCAGGAAAAAACGCATACGCCCTTTTTGGCCAACCAAGCAACCTGGAAAGGCAAATCAGCGCTACAAAGAAGTCTCGCTTCCCATCGGTCAAAAGGGCCATGCTGAATAAAGTGTCAAAACCAGAAAGGCAGGACAGGCCATGGAGAAAGGGGAGCCTGGCTACGCTGATGGGCGGGATGTAAATTGCCAACAGCCACTCTGGAGAAATGTATTCTGTGTCCTGAAACGTCTAAAAAACTCAGCTTAGAGAGCAAAGGGCACTTCCACTCATGGGCGTATAAATTGGGAAATCTAAAAATCAGCAAGACACAGGCACCCCAAACTTTAGGGCTGCTCTGTTGACAAAAACCTCCCCTTCGTTACTCCTTAAATATCCCAGGAAAGAGAAAAATGGATAAAGAAGTTGTGGTCCTTATGTACAATGGAATATCACTCAGCTGTGAAATCAACGTCATAAGGCTAGTAGCAGCATGATGAGTGGATTTAGGTACGACGATTCTAAATGAAATAAGTCAAACAGAAAAAGACACTTATCATAAGATATCACTTATAGAGGGAATGTAAAAACCGCTACCCTTGAACTGAATTACAAAACAGAACAGAGTCACACGTTTAGAAAACACACTATGGCTGCTTAACGGGAAAGGTGAGGTGGGGTGATGCATAAAACAAGGGTTTCAAATTAGCTCAGATACCTTTCCATAAACGCAATATGTAATAGACAAGGCCTACTCCTTGCTCAGTGAATTGGACTCAACACCCCCTATTCACCACCCAAGAATATATCTGACTAGTAAGAATCTTAAAACCTATGTATTGATATCTCTCTGTAAGTGAGTCAAGTGGGTGTAAAGTGGCAGAAACACAGCAGTGAAAAGCAGCTAAACCCCATTATAAAAATCAATTACTTTTAAAAACCCGTTAAACAGACACAGTGAAAGAGAGAGAAATTCTTACAAAATTCGTTCAGGGGCTGTGATGCCACCTGGATTGACCATATCTAGACCCAGAGCTGATTGAGACATAAGGGTGGACACTCTTGTGGCTGAGAGGTTTGGTGAGGTTGGGTGAGAAAACACAGACCCTTTAAAGTAATACTGCGTGGTACCCATCCCATGGTTCCCAAATCTCCAGGTTCAAGGGCATCTTCCTACATCGAAAACATGCATGAGAAACCCAGAAGATGGTAAACCGTGTGATCGGGAAAGGTTTCCAAAACGCACCTCATTTCTCATCTCCTTGTGCTCGGGTTCGCCATTCCAGCCGCTTTACTAGCAATCTCCCTCCTTGGAGAATCAGCACCTTTAACCTCCTGTTCCGTACAGGTTGCAATTTGTCCTGAGGACGAACGGGAAGAGGGGGAACCAATGAGAGACTAGCTCTAGGTGTTGGGACAGGCACAGGTCACTCTATTTTCCCATCAGGAAGAAGAATTAACCACAGGCTCAGCCTGCCGCCCGGGACCAGAATAGTGCCTGAAGCAATCCTGCGCTTTTGCGGCCAGCTCCCAAGAAAGCGAGTTGAAAAATGGAGCTCAGGGGCACTGCAATTCACAAACCTGCAGACTTATAAATGATAACTCTCGTCCACAAATATATTGAGGGAAGGTAACGAAGAGGATTTGAAAGCAAGGCAGAATTGCAGGAAACGGGTTTCAGGAGGGAGATTCGCATCGCCTTTAAAGCACAGGAAAAGCGGCAAAACCTCGACAATGATGCCCTTGGCCAAAAAGGGCATATGAGTTTTTTCCTGAATATATTCAGGAAAAAACGCATACGCCCTTTTTGGCCAACCAAGCAACCTGGAAAGGCAAATCAGCGCTACAAAGAAGTCTCGCTTCCCATCGGTCAAAAGGGCCATGCTGAATAAAGTGTCAAAACCAGAAAGGCAGGACAGGCCATGGAGAAACGGGAGCCTGGCTACGCTGATGGGCGGGATGTAAATTGCCAACAGCCACTCTGGAGAAATGTATTCTGTGTCCTTAAACGTCTAAAAAACTCAGCTTAGAGAGCAAAGGGCACTTCCACTCATGGGCGTATAAATTGGGAAATCTAAAAATCAGCAAGACACAGGCACCCCAAACTTTAGGGCTGCTCTGTTGACAAAAACCTCCCCTTCGTTACTCCTTAAATATCCCAGGAAAGAGAAAAATGGATAAAGAAGTTGTGGTCCTTATGTACAATGGAATATCACTCAGCTGTGAAATCAACGTCATAAGGCTAGTAGCAGCATGATGAGTGGATTTAGGTACGACGATTCTAAATGAAATAAGTCAAACAGAAAAAGACACTTATCATAAGATATCACTTATAGAGGGAATGTAAAAACCGCTACCCTTGAACTGAATTACAAAACAGAACAGAGTCACACGTTTAGAAAACACACTATGGCTGCTTAACGGGAAAGGTGAGGTGGGGTGATGCATAAAACAAGGGTTTCAAATTAGCTCAGATACCTTTCCATAAACGCAATATGTAATAGACAAGGCCTACTCCTTGCTCAGTGAATTGGACTCAACACCCCCTATTCACCACCCAAGAATATATCTGACTAGTAAGAATCTTAAAACCTATGTATTGATATCTCTCTGTAAGTGAGTCAAGTGGGTGTAAAGTGGCAGAAACACAGCAGTGAAAAGCAGCTAAACCCCATTATAAAAATCAATTACTTTTAAAAACCCGTTAAACAGACACAGTGAAAGAGAGAGAAATTCTTACAAAATTCGTTCAGGGGCTGTGATGCCACCTGGATTGACCATATCTAGACCCAGAGCTGATTGAGACATAAGGGTGGACACTCTTGTGGCTGAGAGGTTTGGTGAGGTTGGGTGAGAAAACACAGACCCTTTAAAGTAATACTGCGTGGTACCCATCCCATGGTTCCCAAATCTCCAGGTTCAAGGGCATCTTCCTACATCGAAAACATGCATGAGAAACCCAGAAGATGGTAAACCGTGTGATCGGGAAAGGTTTCCAAAACGCACCTCATTTCTCATCTCCTTGTGCTCGGGTTCGCCATTCCAGCCGCTTTACTAGCAATCTCCCTCCTTGGAGAATCAGCACCTTTAACCTCCTGTTCCGTACAGGTTGCAATTTGTCCTGAGGACGAACGGGAAGAGGGGGAACCAATGAGAGACTAGCTCTAGGTGTTGGGACAGGCACAGGTCACTCTATTTTCCCATCAGGAAGAAGAATTAACCACAGGCTCAGCCTGCCGCCCGGGACCAGAATAGTGCCTGAAGCAATCCTGCGCTTTTGCGGCCAGCTCCCAAGAAAGCGAGTTGAAAAATGGAGCTCAGGGGCACTGCAATTCACAAACCTGCAGACTTATAAATGATAACTCTCGTCCACAAATATATTGAGGGAAGGTAACGAAGAGGATTTGAAAGCAAGGCAGAATTGCAGGAAACGGGTTTCAGGAGGGAGATTCGCATCGCCTTTAAAGCACAGGAAAAGCGGCAAAACCTCGACAATGATGCCCTTGGCCAAAAAGGGCGTATGAGTTTTTTCCTGAATATATTCAGGAAAAAACGCATACGCCCTTTTTGGCCAACCAAGCAACCTGGAAAGGCAAATCAGCGCTACAAAGAAGTCTCGCTTCCCATCGGTCAAAAGGGCCATGCTGAATAAAGTGTCAAAACCAGAAAGGCAGGACAGGCCATGGAGAAACGGGAGCCTGGCTACGCTGATGGGCGGGATGTAAATTGCCAACAGCCACTCTGGAGAAATGTATTCTGTGTCCTTAAACGTCTAAAAAACTCAGCTTAGAGAGCAAAGGGCACTTCCACTCATGGGCGTATAAATTGGGAAATCTAAAAATCAGCAAGACACAGGCACCCCAAACTTTAGGGCTGCTCTGTTGACAAAAACCTCCCCTTCGTTACTCCTTAAATATCCCAGGAAAGAGAAAAATGGATAAAGAAGTTGTGGTCCTTACGTACAATGGAATATCACTCAGCCATGAAATCAACGTCATAAGGCTAGTAGCAGCATGATGAGTGGATTTAGGTACGACGATTCTAAATGAAATAAGTCACACAGAAAAAGACACTTATCATAAGATATCACTTATAGAGGGAATGTAAAAACCGCTACCCTTGAACTGAATTACAAAACAGAACAGAGTCACACGCTTAGAAAACACACTATGGCTACTTAACGGGAAAGGTGAGGTGGGGTGATGCATAAAACAAGGGTTTCAAATTAGCTCAGATACCTTTCCATAAACGCAATATGTAATAGACAAGGCCTACTCCTTGCTCAGTGAATTGGACTCCACACCCCCTATTCACCACCCAAGAATATATCTGACTAGTAAGAATCTTAAAACCTATGTATTGATATCTCTCTGTAAGTGAGTCAAGTGGGTGTAAAGTGGCAGAAACACAGCAGTGAAAAGCAGCTAAACCCCATTATAAAAATCAATTACTTTTAAAAACCCGTTAAACAGAGACAGTGAAAGAGAGAAATTCTTACAAAATTCGTTCAGGGGCTGTGATGCCACCTGGATTGACCATATCTAGACCCAGAGCTGATTGAGACATAAGGGTGGACACTCTTGGGGCTGAGAGGTTTGGTGAGGTTGGGTGAGGAAACACAGACCCTTTAAAGTAATACTGCGTGGTACCCATCCCATGGTTCCCAAATCTCCAGGTTCAAGGGCATCTTCCTACATCGAAAACATGCATGAGAAACCCAGAAGATGGTAAACCGTGTGATCGGGAAAGGTTTCCAAAACGCACCTCATTTCTCATCTCCTTGTGCTCGGGTTCGCCATTCCAGCCGCTTTACTAGCAATCTCCCTCCTTGGAGAATCAGCACCTTTAACCTCCTGTTCCGTACAGGTTGCAATTTGTCCTGAGGACGAACGGGAAGAGGGGGAACCAATGAGAGACTAGCTCTAGGTGTTGGGACAGGCACAGGTCACTCTATTTTCCCATCAGGAAGACGAATTAACCACAGGCTCAGCCTGCCGCCCGGGACCAGAATAGTGCCTGAAGCAATCCTGCGGTTTTGCGGCCAGCTCCCAAGAAAGCGAGTTGAAAAATGGAGCTCAGGGGCACTGCAATTCACAAACCTGCAGACTTATAAATGATAACTCTCGTCCACAAATATATTGAGGGAAGGTAACGAAGAGGATTTGAAAGCAAGGCAGAATTGCAGGAAACGGGTTTCAGGAGGGAGATTCGCATCGCCTTTAAAGCACAGGAAAAGCGGCAAAACCTCGACAATGATGCCCTTGGCCAAAAAGGGCGTATGCGTTTTTTCCTGAATATATTCAGGAATAAACGCATACGCCCTTTTTGGCCAACCAAGCAACCTGGAAAGGCAAATCAGCGCTACAAAGAAGTCTCGCTTCAGATTGGTCAAAAGGGCCATGCTGAATAAAGTGTCAAAACCAGAAAGGCAGGACAGGCCATGGAGAAACGGGAGCCTGGTTACTCTGGTGGGTGGGATGTAAATTGCCAACAGCCACTCTGGAGAAGTGTACTGTGTGTCCTGAAACGTCTAAAAAACTCAGCTTAGAGAGCATAGGGCACTTCCACTCATGGGCGTATAAATTGGGAAAACTAAAAATCAGCAAGACACAGGCACCCCAAAGTTTAGGGCTGCTCTGTTGACAAAAACCTCCCCTTCGTTACACCTTAAATATCCCAGGAAAGAGAAAAATTGATAAGGAAGTTGTGGTCCTCATGTACAATGGAATATCACTAAGCCATGAAATCAAAGTCATAAGGCTAGTAGCAGCATGATGAGTGGATTTAGGTACGACGAATCTAAGTGAAATAAGTCACACAGAAAAAGACACTTATCATAAGATATCACTTATAGAGGGAATGTAAAAACCGCTACCCTTGAACTGAATTACAAAACAGAACAGAGTCACACGTTTAGAAAACACACTATGGCTGCTTAACGGGAAAGGTGAGGTGGGGTGATGCATAAAACAAGGATTTGAAATTAGCTCAGATACCGTTCCATAAATCCAATATGTAATACACAAGACCTACTCCTTGCTCAGTGAATTGGACTCAATACCCCCTATTCACCGCCCAAGAATATATCTGCCTAGTAAGAATCTTAAAACCTATGTATTGATATCTCTCTGTAAGTGAGTCAAGTGGGTGTAAAGCGGCATAAACACAGCAGTGAAAAGCAGCTAAACCTCATTATAAAAATCAATGACTTTTAAAAACCCGTGAAACAAAGATAGTGAAACAGAGAGAAATTCTTACAAAATTCGTTCAGGGGCTGTGATGCCTCCTGGATTGACCATATCTAGACCCACAGCTGATTGAGACATAAGGGTGGACATTCTTGGGCCTGAGAGGTTTGGTGAGGTTGCGTGAGGAAACACAGACCCTTTAATTAATAATGCGTGGTACCCATCCCATGGGTCCCAAATCTCCAGGTTCAAGGGCATCTTCCTACATCGAAAACATGCATGAGAAACCCAGAAGATGGTACACTGTGTGATCGGGAAAGGTTTCCAAAACGCACCTCATTTCTCATCTCCTTGTGCTCGGGTTCGCCATTCCAGCTGCTTTAATAGCAATCTCCCTCCTTGGAGAATCAGCACCTTTAACCTCCTGTTCCGTATAGGTTGCAATTTGTCCTGAGGACGAACGGGAAGAGGGGGAACCAATGAGAGACTAGCTCTAGGTGTTGGGACAGGCACAGGTCACTCTATTTTCCCATCAGGAAGAAGAATTAACCACAGGCTCAGCCTGCCGCCCGGGAGCAGAATAGGGCCTGAAGCAATCCAGCGCTTTTGCGGCCAGCTCCCAAGAAAGTGAGTTGAAAAATGGAGCTCAGGGGCACTGCAATTCACAAACCTGCAGACTTATAAATGATAACTCTCCTCCACAAATATATTGAGGGAAGGTAACGAAGAGGATTTGAAAGCAAGGCAGAATTGCAGGAAACGGGTTTCAGGAGGGAGATTCGCATCGCCTTTAAAGCACAGGAAAAGCGGCAAAACCTCGACAATGATGCCCTTGGCCAAAAAGGGCGTATGCGTTTTTTCCTGAATATATTCAGGAAAAAACGCATACGCCCTTTTTAGCCAACCAAGCAACCTGGAAAGGCAAATCAGCGCTACAAAGAAGTCTCGCTTCCCATTGGTCAAAAGGGCCATGCTGAATAAAGTGTCAAAACCATAAAGGCAGGACAGGCCATGGAGAAACGGGAGCCTGGTTACTCTGGTGGGCGGGATGTAAATTGGCAACAGCCACTCTGGAGAAGTGTACTGTGTGTCCTGAAACTTCTAAAAAACTCAGCTTAGAGAGCATAGGGCACTTCCACTCATGGGCGTATAAATTGGGAAATCTAAAAATCAGCAAGACACAGGCACCCCAAACTTTAGGGCTGCTCTGTTGACAAAAACCTCCCCTTCGTTACTCCTTAAATATCCCAGGAAAGAGAAAAATGGATAAAGAAGTTGTGGTCCTTATGTACAATGGAATATCACTCAGCCGTGAAATCAACGTCATAAGGCTAGTAGCAGCATGATGAGTGGATTTAGGTACGACGATTCTAAATGAAATAAGTCAAACAGAAAAAGACACTTATCATAAGATATCACTTATAGAGGGAATGTAAAAACCGCTACCCTTGAACTGAATTACAAAACAGAACAGAGTCACACGTTTAGAAAACACACTATGGCTGCTTAACGGGAAAGGTGAGGTGGGGTGATGCATAAAACAAGGGTTTCAAATTAGCTCAGATACCTTTCCATAAACGCAATATGTAATAGACAAGGCCTACTCCTTGCTCAGTGAATTGGACTCAACACCCCCTATTCACCACCCAAGAATATATCTGACTAGTAAGAATCTTAAAACCTATGTATTGATATCTCTCTGTAAGTGAGTCAAGTGGGTGTAAAGTGGCAGAAACACAGCAGTGAAAAGCAGCTAAACCCCATTATAAAAATCAATTACTTTTAAAAACCCGTTAAACAGAGACAGTGAAAGAGAGAGAAATTCTTACAAAATTCGTTCAGGGGCTGTGATGCCACCTGGATTGACCATATATAGACCCAGAGCTGATTGAGACATAAGGGTGGACACTCTTGTGGCTGAGAGGTTTGGTGAGGTTGGGTGAGAAAACACAGACCCTTTAAAGTAATACTGCGTGGTACCCATCCCATGGTTCCCAAATCTCCAGGTTCAAGGGCATCTTCCTACATCGAAAACATGCATGAGAAACCCAGAAGAGGGTAAACCGTGTGATCGGGAAAGGTTTCCAAAACGCACCTCATTTCTCATCTCCTTGTGCTCGGGTTCGCCATTCCAGCCGCTTTACTAGCAATCTCCCTCCTTGGAGAATCAGCACCTTTAACCTCCTGTTCCGTACAGGTTGCAATTTGTCCTGAGGACGAACGGGAAGAGGGGGAACCAATGAGAGACTAGCTCTAGGTGTTGGGACAGGCACAGGTCACTCTATTTTCCCATCAGGAAGAAGAATTAACCACAGGCTCAGCCTGTCGCCCGGGACCAGAATAGTGCCTGAAGCAATCCTGCGCTTTTGCGGCCAGTCCCAAGAAAGCGAGTTGAAAAATGGAGCTCAGGGGCACTGCAATTCACAAACCTGCAGACTTATAAATGATAACTCTCGTCCACAAATATATTGAGGGAAGGTAACGAAGAGGATTTGAAAGCAAGGCAGAATTGCAGGAAACAGATTTCAGGAGGGAGATTCGCATCGCCTTTAAAGCACAGGAAAAGCGGCAAAAACTCGACAATGATGCCCTTGGCCAAAAAGGGCGTATGCGTTTTTTCCTGAATATATTCAGGAAAAAACGCATACGCCCTTTTTGGCCAACCAAGCAACCTGGAAAGGCAAATCAGCGCTACAAAGAAGTCTCGCTTCCCATCGGTCAAAAGGGCCATGCTGAATAAAGTGTCAAAACCAGAAAGGCAGGACAGGCCATGGAGAAACGGGAGCCTGGCTACGCTGATGGGCGGGATGTAAATTGCCAACAGCCACTCTGGAGAAATGTATTCTGTGTCCTGAAACGTCTAAAAAACTCAGCTTAGAGAGCAAAGGGCACTTCCACTCATGGGCGTATAAATTGGGAAATCTAAAAATCAGCAAGACACAGGCACCCCAAACTTTAGGGCTGCTCTGTTGACAAAAACCTCCCCTTCGTTACTCCTTAAATATCCCAGGAAAGAGAAAAATGGATAAAGAAGTTGTGGTCCTTACGTACAATGGAATATCACTCAGCCATGAAATCAACGTCATAAGGCTAGTAGCAGCATGATGAGTGGATTTAGGTACGACGATTCTAAATGAAATAAGTCACACAGAAAAAGACACTTATCATAAGATATCACTTATAGAGGGAATGTAAAAACCGCTACCCTTGAACTGAATTACAAAACAGAACAGAGTCACACGCTTAGAAAACACACTATGGCTACTTAACGGGAAAGGTGAGGTGGGGTGATGCATAAAACAAGGGTTTCAAATTAGCTCAGATACCTTTCCATAAACGCAATATGTAATAGACAAGGCCTACTCCTTGCTCAGTGAATTGGACTCCACACCCCCTATTCACCACCCAAGAATATATCTGACTAGTAAGAATCTTAAAACCTATGTATTGATATCTCTCTGTAAGTGAGTCAAGTGGGTGTAAAGTGGCAGAAACAAAGCAGTGAAAAGCAGCTAAACCCCATTATAAAAATCAATTACTTTTAAAAACCCGTTAAACAGAGACAGTGAAAGAGAGAAATTCTTACAAAATTCGTTCAGGGGCTGTGATGCCACCTGGATTGACCATATCTAGACCCAGAGCTGATTGAGACATAAGGGTGGACACTCTTGTTGCTGAGAGGTTTGGTGAGGTTGGGTGAGGAAACACAGACCCTGTAAAGTAATACTGCGTGGTACCCATCCCATGGTTCCCAAATCTCCAGGTTCAAGGGCATCTTCCTACATCGAAAACATGCATGAGAAACCCAGAAGATGTTAAACCGTGTGATCGGGAAAGGTTACCAAAACGCACCTCATTTCTCATCTCCTTGTGCTCGGGTTCGCCATTCCAGCCGCTTTACTAGCAATCTCCCTCCTTGGAGAATCAGCACCTTTAACCTCCTGTTCCGTACAGGTTGCAATTTGTCCTGAGGACGAACGGGAAGAGGGGGAACCAATGAGAGACTAGCTCTAGGTGTTGGGACAGGCACAGGTCACTCTATTTTCCCATCAGGAAGAAGAATTAACCACAGGCTCAGCCTGCCGCCCGGGAACAGAATAGTGCCTGAAGCAATCCTGCGCTTTTGCGGCAGGCTCCCAAGAAAGCGAGTTGAAAAATGGAGCTCAGGGGCACTGCAATTCACAAACCTGCAGACTTATAAATGATAACTCTCGTCCACAAATATATTGAGGGAAGGTAACGAAGAGGATTTGAAAGCAAGGCAGAATTGCAGGAAACGGGTTTCAGGAGGGAGATTCGCATCGCCTTTAAAGCACAGGAAAAGCGGCAAAACCTCGACAATGATGCCCTTGGCCAAAAAGGGCGTATGCGTTTTTTCCTGAATATATTCAGGAAAAAACGCATACGCCCTTTTTGGCCAACCAAGCAACCTGGAAAGGCAAATCAGCGCTACAAAGAAGTCTCGCTTCCCATTGGTCAAAAGGGCCATGCTGAATAAAGTGTCAAAACCAGAAAGGCAGGACAGGCCATGGAGAAACGGGAGCCTGGTTACTCTGGTGGGTGGGATGTAAATTGCCAACAGCCACTCTGGAGAAGTGTACTGTGTGTCCTGAAACGTCTAAAAAACTCAGCTTAGAGAGCATAGGGCACTTCCACTCATGGGCGTATAAATTGGGAAAACTAAAAATCAGCAAGACACAGGCACCCCAAAGTTTAGGGCTGCTCTGTTGACAAAAACCTCCACTTCGTTACACCTTAAATATCCCAGGAAAGAGAAAAATTGATAAGGAAGTTGTGGTCCTCATGTACAATGGAATATCACTAAGCCATGAAATCAAAGTCATAAGGCTAGTAGCAGCATGATGAGTGGATTTAGGTACGACGAATCTAAGTGAAATAAATCACACAGAAAAAGACACTTATCATAAGATATCACTTATAGAGGGAATGTAAAAACCGCTACCCTTGAACTGAATTACAAAACAGAACAGAGTCACACGCTTAGAAAACACACTATGGCTACTTAACGGGAAAGGTGAGGTGGGGTGATGCATAAAACAAGGGTTTCAAATTAGCTCAGATACCTTTCCATAAACGCAATATGTAATAGACAAGGCCTACTCCTTGCTCAGTGAATTGGACTCCACACCCCCTATTCACCACCCAAGAATATATCTGACTAGTAAGAATCTTAAAACCTATGTATTGATATCTCTCTGTAAGTGAGTCAAGTGGGTGTAAAGTGGCAGAAACAAAGCAGTGAAAAGCAGCTAAACCCCATTATAAAAATCAATTACTTTTAAAAACCCGTTAAACAGAGACAGTGAAAGAGAGAAATTCTTACAAAATTCGTTCAGGGGCTGTGATGCCACCTGGATTGACCATATCTAGACCCAGAGCTGATTGAGACATAAGGGTGGACACTCTTGTTGCTGAGAGGTTTGGTGAGGTTGGGTGAGGAAACACAGACCCTTTAAAGTAATACTGCGTGGTACCCATCCCATGGTTCCCAAATCTCCAGGTTCAAGGGCATCTTCCTACATCGAAAACATGCATGAGAAACCCAGAAGATGTTAAACCGTGTGATCGGGAAAGGTTACCAAAACGCACCTCATTTCTCATCTCCTTGTGCTCGGGTTCGCCATTCCAGCCGCTTTACTAGCAATCTCCCTCCTTGGAGAATCAGCACCTTTAACCTCCTGTTCCGTACAGGTTGCAATTTGTCCTGAGGACGAACGGGAAGAGGGGGAACCAATGAGAGACTAGCTCTAGGTGTTGGGACAGGCACAGGTCACTCTATTTTCCCATCAGGAAGAAGAATTAACCACAGGCTCAGCCTGCCGCCCGGGAACAGAATAGTGCCTGAAGCAATCCTGCGCTTTTGCGGCAGGCTCCCAAGAAAGCGAGTTGAAAAATGGAGCTCAGGGGCACTGCAATTCACAAACCTGCAGACTTATAAATGATAACTCTCGTCCACAAATATATTGAGGGAAGGTAACGAAGAGGATTTGAAAGCAAGGCAGAATTGCAGGAAACGGGTTTCAGGAGGGAGATTCGCATCGCCTTTAAAGCACAGGAAAAGCGGCAAAACCTCGACAATGATGCCCTTGGCCAAAAAGGGCGTATGCGTTTTTTCCTGAATATATTCAGGAAAAAACGCATACGCCCTTTTTGGCCAACCAAGCAACCTGGAAAGGCAAATCAGCGCTACAAAGAAGTCTCGCTTCCCATTGGTCAAAAGGGCCATGCTGAATAAAGTGTCAAAACCAGAAAGGCAGGACAGGCCATGGAGAAACGGGAGCCTGGTTACTCTGGTGGGTGGGATGTAAATTGCCAACAGCCACTCTGGAGAAGTGTACTGTGTGTCCTGAAACGTCTAAAAAACTCAGCTTAGAGAGCATAGGGCACTTCCACTCATGGGCGTATAAATTGGGAAAACTAAAAATCAGCAAGACACAGGCACCCCAAAGTTTAGGGCTGCTCTGTTGACAAAAACCTCCACTTCGTTACACCTTAAATATCCCAGGAAAGAGAAAAATTGATAAGGAAGTTGTGGTCCTCATGTACAATGGAATATCACTAAGCCATGAAATCAAAGTCATAAGGCTAGTAGCAGCATGATGAGTGGATTTAGGTACGACGAATCTAAGTGAAATAAATCACACAGAAAAAGACACTTATCATAAGATATCACTTATAGAGGGAATGTAAAAACCGCTACCCTTGAACTGAATTACAAAACAGAACAGAGTCACACGTTTAGAAAACACACTATGGCTGCTTAACGGGAAAGGTGAGGTGGGGTGATGCATAAAACAAGGGTTTGAAATTAGCTCAGATACCGTTCCATAAACCCAATATGTAATACACAAGACCTACTCCTTGCTCAGTGAATTGGACTCAATACCCCCTATTCACCGCCCAAGAATATATCTGCCTAGTAAGAATCTTAAAACCTATGTATTGATATCTCTCTGTAAGTGAGTCAAGTGGGTGTAAAGCGGCATAAACACAGCAGTGAAAAGCAGCTAAACCTCATTATAAAAATCAATTACTTTTAAAAACCCGTGAAACAAAGATAGTGAAACAGAGAGAAATTCTTACAAAGTTCGTTCAGGGGCTGTGATGCCTCCTGGATTGACCATATCAAGACCCACAGCTGATTGAGACATAAGGGTGGACATTCTTGGGCCTGAGAGGTTTGGTGAGGTTGCCTGAGGAAACACAGACCCTTTAATTAATAATGCGTGGTACCCATCCCATGGGTCCCAAATCTCCAGGTTCAGGGGCATCTTCCTACATCGAAAACATGCATGAGAAACCCAGAAGATGGTACACTGTGTGATCGGGAAAGGTTTCCAAAACGCACCTCATTTCTCATCTCCTTGTGCTCGGGTTCGCCATTCCAGCTGCTTTACTAGCAATCTCCCTCCTTGGAGAATCAGCACCTTTAACCTCCTGTTCCGTATAGGTTGCAATTTGTCCTGAGGACGAACGGGAAGAGGGGGAACCAATGAGAGACTAGCTCTAGGTGTTGGGACAGGCACAGGTCACTCTATTTTCCCATCAGGAAGAAGAATTAACCACAGGCTCAGCCTGCCGCCCGGGACCAGAATAGGGCCTGAAGCAATCCAGCGCTTTTGCGGCCAGCTCCCAAGAAAGTGAGTTGAAAAATGGAGCTCAGGGGCACTGCAATTCACAAACCTGCAGACTTATAAATGATAACTCTCGTCCACAAATATATTGAGGGAAGGTAACGAAGAGGATTTGAAAGCAAGGCAGAATTGCAGGAAACGGGTTTCAGGAGGGAGATTCGCATCGCCTTTAAAGCACAGGAAAAGCGGCAAAACCTCGACAATGATGCCCTTGGCCAAAAAGGGCGTATGCGTTTTTTCCTGAATATATTCAGGAAAAAACGCATACGCCCTTTTTAGCCAACCAAGCAACCTGGAAAGGCAAATCAGCGCTACAAAGAAGTCTCGCTTCCCATTGGTCAAAAGGGCCATGCTGAATAAAGTGTCAAAACCAGAAAGGCAGGACAGGCCATGGAGAAACGGGAGCCTGGTTACTCTGGTGGGCGGGATGTAAATTGGCAACAGCCACTCTGGAGAAGTGTACTGTGTGTCCTGAAACTTCTAAAAAACTCAGCTTAGAGAGCATAGGGCACTTCCACTCATGGGCGTATAAATTGGGAAAACTAAAATTCAGCAAGACACAGGCACCCCAAAGTTTAGGGCTGCTCTGTTGACAAGAACCTCCACTTCGTTACACCTTAAATATCCCAGGAAAGAGAAAAATGGATAAAGAAGTTGTGGTCCTTATATACAATGGAATATCACTCAGCCATGAAATCAACGTCATAAGGCTAGTAGCAGCATGATGAGTGGATTTAGGTACGACGATTCTAAATGAAATAAGTCACACAGAAAAAGACACTTATCATAAGATATCACTTATAGAGGGAATGTAAAAACCGCTACCCTTGAACTGAATTACAAAACAGAACAGAGTCACACGCTTAGAAAACACACTATGGCTGCTTAACGGGAAAGGTGAGGTGGGGTGATGCATAAAACAAGGGTTTCAAATTAGCTCAGATACCTTTCCATAAACGCAATATGTAATAGACAAGGCCTACTCCTTGCTCAGTGAATTGGACTCAACACCCCCTATTCACCACCCAAGAATATATCTGACTAGTAAGAATCTTAAAACCTATGTATTGATATCTCTCTGTAAGTGAGTCAAGTGGGTGTAAAGTGGCAGAAACACAGCAGTGAAAAGCAGCTAAACCCCATTATAAAAATCAATTACTTTTAAAAACCCGTTAAACAGAGACAGTGAAAGAGAGAAATTCTTACAAAATTCGTTCAGGGGCTGTGATGCCACCTGGATTGACCATATCTAGACCCAGAGCTGATTGAGACATAAGGGTGGACACTCTTGGGGCTGAGAGGTTTGGTGAGGTTGGGTGAGGAAACACAGACCCTTTAAAGTAATACTGCGTGGTACCCATCCCATGGTTCCCAAATCTCCAGGTTCAAGGGCATCTTCCTACATCGAAAACATGCATGAGAAACCCAGAAGATGGTAAACCGTGTGATCGGGAAAGGTTTCCAAAACGCACCTCATTTCTCATCTCCTTGTGCTCGGGTTCGCCATTCCAGCCGCTTTACTAGCAATCTCCCTCCTTGGAGAATCAGCACCTTTAACCTCCTGTTCCGTACAGGTTGCAATTTGTCCTGAGGACGAACGGGAAGAGGGGGAACCAATGAGAGACTAGCTCTAGGTGTTGGGACAGGCACAGGTCACTCTATTTTCCCATCAGGAAGAAGAATTAACCACAGGCTCAGCCTGCCGCCCGGGACCAGAATAGTGCCTGAAGCAATCCTGCGCTTTTGCGGCCAGCTCCCAAGAAAGCGAGTTGAAAAATGGAGCTCAGGGGCACTGCAATTCACAAACCTGCAGACTTATAAATGATAACTCTCGTCCACAAATATATTGAGGGAAGGTAACGAAGAGGATTTGAAAGCAAGGCAGAATTGCAGGAAACGGGTTTCAGGAGGGAGATTCGCATCGCCTTTAAAGCACAGGAAAAGCGGCAAAACCTCGACAATGATGCCCTTGGCCAAAAAGGGCGTATGCGTTTTTTCCTGAATATATTCAGGAAAAAACGCATACGCCCTTTTTGGCCAACCAAGCAACCTGGAAAGGCAAATCAGCGCTACAAAGAAGTCTCGCTTCCCATCGGTCAAAAGGGCCATGCTGAATAAAGTGTCAAAACCAGAAAGGCAGGACAGGCCATGGAGAAACGGGAGCCTGGCTACGCTGATGGGCGGGATGTAAATTGCCAACAGCCACTCTGGAGAAATGTATTCTGTGTCCTGAAACGTCTAAAAAACTCAGCTTAGAGAGCAAAGGGCACTTCCACTCATGTGCGTATAAATTGGGAAATCTAAAAATCAGCAAGACACAGGCACCCCAAACTTTAGGGCTGCTCTGTTGACAAAAACCTCCCCTTCGTTACTCCTTAAATATCCCAGGAAAGAGAAAAATGGATAAAGAAGTTGTGGTCCTTATGTACAATGGAATATCACTCAGCCATGAAATCAACGTCATAAGGCTAGTAGCAGCATGATGAGTGGATTTAGGTACGACGATTCTAAATGAAATAAGTCACACAGAAAAAGACACTTATCATAAGATATCACTTATAGAGGGAATGTAAAAACCGCTACCCTTGAACTGAATTACAAAACGGAACAGAGTCACACGCTTAGAAAACACACTATGGCTGCTTAACGGGAAAGGTGAGGTGGGGTGATGCATAAAACAAGGGTTTCAAATTAGCTCAGATACCTTTCCATAAACGCAATATGTAATAGACAAGGCCTACTCCTTGCTCAGTGAATTGGACTCAACACCCCCTATTCACCACCCAAGAATATATCTGACTAGTAAGAATCTTAAAACCTATGTTTTGATATCTCTCTGTAAGTGAGTCAAGTGGGTGTAAAGTGGCAGAAACACAGCAGTGAAAAGCAGCTAAACCCCATTATAAAAATCAATTACTTTTAAAAGCCCGTTAAACAGAGACAGTGAAAGAGATAAATTCTTACAAAATTCGTTCAGGGGCTGTGATGCCAACTGGATTGACCATATCTAGACCCAGAGCTGATTGAGACATAAGGGTGGACACTCTTGGGGCTGAGAGGTTTGGTGAGGTTGGGTGAGGAAACACAGACCCTTTAAAGTAATACTGCGTGGTACCCATCCCATGGTTCCCAAATCTCCAGGTTCAAGGGCATCTTCCTACATCGAAAACATGCATGAGAAACCCAGAAGATGGTAAACCGTGTGATCGGGAAAGGTTTCCAAAACGCACCTCATTTCTCATCTCCTTGTGCTCGGGTTCGCCATTCCAGCCAGTTTACTAGCAATCTCCCTCCTTGGAGAATCAGCACCTTTAACCTCCTGTTCCGTACAGGTTGCAATTTGTCCTGAGGACGAACGGGAAGAGGGGGAACCAATGAGAGACTAGCTCTAGGTGTTGGGACAGGCACAGGTCACTCTATTTTCCCATCAGGAAGAAGAATTAACCACAGGCTCAGCCTGCCGCCCGGGACCAGAATAGTGCCTGAAGCAATCCTGCGCTGTTGCGGCCAGCTCCCAAGAAAGCGAGTTGAAAAATGGAGCTCAGTGGCACTGCAATTCACAAACCTGCTGACTTATAAATGATAACTCTCGTCCCCAAATATATTGAGGGAAGGAAACGAAGAGGATTTGAAAGCAAGGCAGAATTGCAGGAAACAGATTTCAGGAGGGAGATTCGAATCGCCTTTAAAGCACAGGAAAAGCGGCAAAACCTCGACAATGATGCCCTTGGCCAAAAAGGGCGTATGCGTTTTTTCCTGAATATATTCAGGAAAAAACGCATACGCCCTTTTTGGCCAACCAAGCAACCTGGAAAGGCAAATCAGCGCTACAAAGAATTCTCGCTTCCCATCGGTCACAAGGGACATGCTGAATAAAGTGTCAAAACCAGAAAGGCAGGACAGGCCATGGAGAAAGGGGAGCCTGGCTACGCTGATGGGCGGGATGTAAATTGCCAACAGCCACTCTGGAGAAATGTATTCTGTGTCCTGAAACGTCTAAAAAACTCAGCTTAGAGAGCAAAGGGCACTTCCACTCATGGGCGTATAAATTGGGAAATCTAAAAATCAGCAAGACACAGGCACCCCAAACTTTAGGGCTGCTCTGTTGACAAAAACCTCCCCTTCGTTACTCCTTAAATATCCCAGGAAAGAGAAAAATGGATAAAGAAGTTGTGGTCCTTATGTACAATGGAATATCACTCAGCTGTGAAATCAACGTCATAAGGCTAGTAGCAGCATGATGAGTGGATTTAGGTACGACGATTCTAAATGAAATAAGTCAAACAGAAAAAGACACTTATCATAAGATATCACTTATAGAGGGAATGTAAAAACCGCTACCCTTGAACTGAATTACAAAACAGAACAGAGTCACACGTTTAGAAAACACACTATGGCTGCTTAACGGGAAAGGTGAGGTGGGGTGATGCATAAAACAAGGGTTTCAAATTAGCTCAGATACCTTTCCATAAACGCAATATGTAATAGACAAGGCCTACTCCTTGCTCAGTGAATTGGACTCAACACCCCCTATTCACCACCCAAGAATATATCTGACTAGTAAGAATCTTAAAACCTATGTATTGATATCTCTCTGTAAGTGAGTCAAGTGGGTGTAAAGTGGCAGAAACACAGCAGTGAAAAGCAGCTAAACCCCATTATAAAAATCAATTACTTTTAAAAGCCCGTTAAACAGAGACAGTGAAAGAGAGAAATTCTTACAAAATTCGTTCAGGGGCTGTGATGCCAACTGGATTGACCATATCTAGACCCAGAGCTGATTGAGACATAAGGGTGGACACTCTTGGGGCTGAGAGGTTTGGTGAGGTTGGGTGAGGAAACACAGACCCTTTAAAGTAATACTGCGTGGTACCCATCCCATGGTTCCCAAATCTCCAGGTTCAAGGGCATCTTCCTACATCGAAAACATGCATGAGAAACCCAGAAGATGGTAAACCGTGTGATCGGGAAAGGTTTCCAAAACGCACCTCATTTCTCATCTCCTTGTGCTCGGGTTCGCCATTCCAGCCGCTTTACTAGCAATCTCCCTCCTTGGAGAATCAGCACCTTTAACCTCCTGTTCCGTACAGGTTGCAATTTGTCCTGAGGACGAACGGGAAGAGGGGGAACCAATGAGAGACTAGCTCTAGGTGTTGGGACAGGCACAGGTCACTCTATTTTCCCATCAGGAAGAAGAATTAACCACAGGCTCAGCCTGCCGCCCGGGACCAGAATAGTGCCTGAAGCAATCCTGCGCTTTTGCGGCCAGCTCCCAAGAAAGCGAGTTGAAAAATGGAGCTCAGGGGCACTGCAATTCACAAACCTGCAGACTTATAAATGATAACTCTCGTCCACAAATATATTGAGGGAAGGTAACGAAGAGGATTTGAAAGCAAGGCAGAATTGCAGGAAACGGGTTTCAGGAGGGAGATTCGCATCGCCTTTAAAGCACAGGAAAAGCGGCAAAACCTCGACAATGATGCCCTTGGCCAAAAAGGGCGTATGCGTTTTTTCCTGAATATATTCAGGAAAAAACGCATACGCCCTTTTTGGCCAACCAAGCAACCTGGAAAGGCAAATCAGCGCTACAAAGAAGTCTCGCTTCCCATCGGTCAAAAGGGCCATGCTGAATAAAGTGTCAAAACCAGAAAGGCAGGACAGGCCATGGAGAAACGGGAGCCTGGCTACGCTGATGGGCGGGATGTAAATTGCCAACAGCCACTCTGGAGAAATGTATTCTGTGTCCTGAAACGTCTAAAAAACTCAGCTTAGAGAGCAAAGGGCACTTCCACTCATGGGCGTATAAATTGGGAAATCTAAAAATCAGCAAGACACAGGCACCCCAAACTTTAGGGCTGCTCTGTTGACAAAAACCTCCCCTTCGTTACTCCTTAAATATCCCAGGAAAGAGAAAAATGGATAAAGAAGTTGTGGTCCTTATGTACAATGGAATATCACTCAGCCATGAAAACAACGTCATAAGGCTAGTAGCAGCATGATGAGTGGATTTAGGTACGACGATTCTAAATGAAATAAGTCACACAGAAAAAGACACTTATCATAAGATATCACTTATAGAGGGAATGTAAAAACCGCTACCCTTGAACTGAATTACAAAACGGAACAGAGTCACACGCTTAGAAAACACACTATGGCTGCTTAACGGGAAAGGTGAGGTGGGGTGATGCATAAAACAAGGGTTTCAAATTAGCTCAGATACCTTTCCATAAACGCAATATGTAATAGACAAGGCCTACTCCTTGCTCAGTGAATTGGACTCAACACCCCCTATTCACCACCCAAGAATATATCTGACTAGTAAGAATCTTAAAACCTATGTATTGATATCTCTCTGTAAGTGAGTCAAGTGGGTGTAAAGTGGCAGAAACACAGCAGTGAAAAGCAGCTAAACCCCATTATAAAAATCAATTACTTTTAAAAGCCCGTTAAACAGAGACAGTGAAAGAGAGAAATTCTTACAAAATTCGTTCAGGGGCTGTGATGCCACCTGGATTGACCATATCTAGACCCAGAGCTGATTGAGACATAAGGGTGGACACTCTTGGGGCTGAGAGGTTTGGTGAGGTTGGGTGAGGAAACACAGACCCTTTAAAGTAATACTGCGTGGTACCCATCCCATGGTTCCCAATCTCCAGGTTCAAGGGCATCTTCCTACATCGAAAACATGCATGAGAAACCCAGAAGATGGTAAACCGAGTGATCGGGAAAGGTTTCCAAAACGCACCTCATTTCTCATCTCCTTGTGCTCGGGTTCGCCATTCCAGCCAGTTTACTAGCAATCTCCCTCCTTGGAGAATCAGCACCTTTAACCTCCTGCTCCGTACAGGTTGCAATTTGTCCTGAGGACGAACGGGAAGAGGGGGAACCAATGAGAGACTAGCTCTAGGTGTTGGGACAGGCACAGGTCACTCTATTTTCCCATCAGGAAGAAGAATTAACCACAGGCTCAGCCTGCCGCCCGGGACCAGAATAGTGCCTGAAGCAATCCTGCGCTTTTGCGGCCAGCTCCCAAGAAAGCGAGTTGAAAAATGGAGCTCAGTGGCACTGCAATTCACAAACCTGCTGACTTATAAATGATAACTCTCGTCCCCAAATATATTGAGGGAAGGAAACGAAGAGGATTTGAAAGCAAGGCAGAATTGCAGGAAACAGATTTCAGGAGGGAGATTCGAATCGCCTTTAAAGCACAGGAAAAGCGGCAAAACCTCGACAATGATGCCCTTGGCCAAAAAGGGCGTATGCGTTTTTTCCTGAATATATTCAGGAAAAAACGCATACGCCCTTTTTGGCCAACCAAGCAACCTGGAAAGGCAAATCAGCGCTACAAAGAATTCTCGCTTCCCATCGGTCACAAGGGACATGCTGAATAAAGTGTCAAAACCAGAAAGGCAGGACAGGCCATGGAGAAAGGGGAGCCTGGCTACGCTGATGGGCGGGATGTAAATTGCCAACAGCCACTCTGGAGAAATGTATTCTGTGTCCTGAAACGTCTAAAAAACTCAGCTTAGAGAGCAAAGGGCACTTCCACTCATGGGCGTATAAATTGGGAAATCTAAAAATCAGCAAGACACAGGCACCCCAAACTTTAGGGCTGCTCTGTTGACAAAAACCTGCCCTTCGTTACACCTTAAATATCCCAAGAAAGAGAAAAATTGATAAAGAAGTTGTGGTCCTTATGTACAATGGAATATCACTACGCCATGAAATCAACGTCATAAGGCTAGTAGCAGCATGATGAGTGGATTTAGGTACGACGAATCTAAGTGAAATAAGTCACACAGAAAAAGACACTTATCATAAGATATCACTTATAGAGGGAATGTAAAAACCGCTACCCTTGAACTGAATTACAAAACAGAACAGAATCACACGTTTAGAAAACACACTATGGCTGCTTAACGGGAAAGGTGAGGTGGGGTGATGCATAAAACAAGGGTTTCAAATTAGCTCAGATACCTTTCCATAAACGCAATATGTAATAGACAAGGCCTACTCCTTGCTCAGTGAATTGGAGTCAACACCCCCTATTCACCACCCAAGAATATATCTGACTAGTAAGAATCTTAAAACCTATGTATTGATATCTCTCTGTAAGTGAGTCAAGTGGGTGTAAAGTGGCAGAAACACAGCAGTGAAAAGCAGCAAAACCCCATTATAAAAATCAATTACTTTTAAAAACCCGTTAAACAGAGACAGTGAAAGAGAGAGAAATTCTTACAAAATTCGTTCAGGGGCTGTGATGCCACCTGGATTGACCATATCTAGACCCAGAGCTGATTGAGACATAAGAGTGGACACTCTTGGGGCTGAGAGGTTTGGTGAGGTTGGGTGAGGAAACACAGACCCTTTAAAGTAATACTGCGTGGTACCCATCCCATGGTTCCCAAATCTCCAGGTTCAAGGGCATCTTCCTACATCGAAAACATGCATGAGAAACCCAGAAGATGGTAAACCGTGTGATCGGGAAAGGTTTCCAAAACGCACCTCATTTCTCATCTCCTTGTGCTCGGGTTCGCCATTCCAGCCGCTTTACTAGCAATCTCCCTCCTTGGAGAATCAGCACCTTTGACCTCCTGTTCCGTACAGGTTGCAATTTGTCCTGAGGACGAACGGGAAGAGGGGGAACCAATGAGAGACTAGCTCTAGGTGTTGGGACAGGCACAGGTCACTCTATTTTCCCATCAGGAAGAAGAATTAACCACAGGCTCAGCCTGCCGCCCGGGACCAGAATAGGGCCTGAAGCAATCCAGCGCTTTTGCGGCCAGCTCCCAAGAAAGCGAGTTGAAAAATGGAGCTCAGGGGCACTGCAATTCACAAACCTGCAGTCTTATAAATGATAACTCTCGTCCACAAATATATTGAGGGAAGGTAACGAAGAGGATTTGAAAGCAAGGCAGAATTGCAGGAAACGGGTTTCAGGAGGGAGATTCGCATCGCCTTTAAAGCACAGGAAAAGCGGCAAAAGCTCGACAATGATGCCCTTGGCCAAAAAGGGCGTATGCGTTTTTTCCTGAATATATTCAGGAAAAAACGCATACGCCCTTTTTGGCCAACCAAGCAACCTGGAAAGGCAAATCAGCGCTACAAAGAAGTCTCGCTTCCCATCGGTCAAAAGGGCCATGCTGAATAAAGTGTCAAAACCAGAAAGGCAGGACAGGCCATGGAGAAACGGGAGCCGGGCTACGCTGATGGGCGGGATGTAAATTGCCAACAGCCACTCTGGAGAAATGTATTCTGTGTCCTGAAACGTCTAAAAAACTCAGCTTAGAGAGCAAAGGGCACTTCCACTCATGGGCGTATAAATTGGGAAATCTAAAAATCAGCAAGACACAGGCACCCCAAACTTTAGGGCTGCTCTGTTGACAAAAACCTCCCCTTCGTTACTCCTTAAATATCCCAGGAAAGAGAAAAATGGATAAAGAAGTTGTGGTCCTTATGTACAATGGAATATCACTCAGCCATGAAATCAACGTCATAAGGCTAGTAGCAGCATGATGAGTGGATTTAGGTACGACGATTCTAAATGAAATAAGTCACACAGAAAAAGACACTTATCATAAGATATCACTTATAGAGGGAATGTAAAAACCGCTACCCTTGAACTGAATTACAAAACGGAACAGAGTCACACGCTTAGAAAACACACTATGGCTGCTTAACGGGAAAGGTGAGGTGGGGTGATGCATAAAACAAGGGTTTCAAATTAGCTCAGATACCTTTCCATAAACGCAATATGTAATAGACAAGGCCTACTCCTTGCTCAGTGAATTGGACTCAACACCCCCTATTCACCACCCAAGAATATATCTGACTAGTAAGAATCTTAAAACCTATGTATTGATATCTCTCTGTAAGTGAGTCAAGTGGGTGTAAAGTGGCAGAAACACAGCAGTGAAAAGCAGCTAAACCCCATTATAAAAATCAATTACTTTTAAAAGCCCGTTAAACAGAGACAGTGAAAGAGAGAAATTCTTACAAAATTCGTTCAGGGGCTGTGATGCCACCTGGATTGACCATATCTAGACCCAGAGCTGATTGAGACATAAGGGTGGACACTCTTGGGGCTGAGAGGTTTGGTGAGGTTGGGTGAGGAAACACAGACCCTTTAAAGTAATACTGCGTGGTACCCATCCCATGGTTCCCAAATCTCCAGGTTCAAGGGCATCTTCCTACATCGAAAACATGCATGAGAAACCCAGAAGATGGTAAACCGTGTGATCGGGAAAGGTTTCCAAAACGCACCTCATTTCTCATCTCCTTGTGCTCGGGTTCGCCATTCCAGCCAGTTTACTAGCAATCTCCCTCCTTGGAGAATCAGCACCTTTAACCTCCTGTTCCGTACAGGTTGCAATTTGTCCTGAGGACGAACGGGAAGAGGGGGAACCAATGAGAGACTAGCTCTAGGTGTTGGGACAGGCACAGGTCACTCTATTTTCCCATCAGGAAGAAGAATTAACCACAGGCTCAGCCTGCCGCCCGGGACCAGAATAGTGCCTGAAGCAATCCTGCGCTTTTGCGGCCAGCTCCCAAGAAAGCGAGTTGAAAAATGGAGCTCAGTGGCACTGCAATTCACAAACCTGCTGACTTATAAATGATAACTCTCGTCCCCAAATATATTGAGGGAAGGAAACGAAGAGGATTTGAAAGCAAGGCAGAATTGCAGGAAACAGATTTCAGGAGGGAGATTCGAATCGCCTTTAAAGCACAGGAAAAGCGGCAAAACCTCGACAATGATGCCCTTGGCCAAAAAGGGCGTATGCGTTTTTTCCTGAATATATTCAGGAAAAAACGCATACGCCCTTTTTGGCCAACCAAGCAACCTGGAAAGGCAAATCAGCGCTACAAAGAAGTCTCGCTTCCCATCGGTCAAAAGGGCCATGCTGAATAAAGTGTCAAAACCAGAAAGGCAGGACAGGCCATGGAGAAAGGGGAGCCTGGCTACGCTGATGGGCGGGATGTAAATTGCCAACAGCCACTCTGGAGAAATGTATTCTGTGTCCTGAAACGTCTAAAAAACTCAGCTTAGAGAGCAAAGGGCACTTCCACTCATGGGCGTATAAATTGGGAAATCTAAAAATCAGCAAGACACAGGCACCCCAAACTTTAGGGCTGCTCTGTTGACAAAAACCTCCCCTTCGTTACTCCTTAAATATCCCAGGAAAGAGAAAAATGGATAAAGAAGTTGTGGTCCTTATGTACAATGGAATATCACTCAGCTGTGAAATCAACGTCATAAGGCTAGTAGCAGCATGATGAGTGGATTTAGGTACGACGATTCTAAATGAAATAAGTCAAACAGAAAAAGACACTTATCATAAGATATCACTTATAGAGGGAATGTAAAAACCGCTACCCTTGAACTGAATTACAAAACAGAACAGAGTCACACGTTTAGAAAACACACTATGGCTGCTTAACGGGAAAGGTGAGGTGGGGTGATGCATAAAACAAGGGTTTCAAATTAGCTCAGATACCTTTCCATAAACGCAATATGTAATAGACAAGGCCTACTCCTTGCTCAGTGAATTGGACTCAACACCCCCTATTCACCACCCAAGAATATATCTGACTAGTAAGAATCTTAAAACCTATGTATTGATATCTCTCTGTAAGTGAGTCAAGTGGGTGTAAAGTGGCAGAAACACAGCAGTGAAAAGCAGCTAAACCCCATTATAAAAATCAATTACTTTTAAAAACCCGTTAAACAGACACAGTGAAAGAGAGAGAAATTCTTACAAAATTCGTTCAGGGGCTGTGATGCCACCTGGATTGACCATATCTAGACCCAGAGCTGATTGAGACATAAGGGTGGACACTCTTGTGGCTGAGAGGTTTGGTGAGGTTGGGTGAGAAAACACAGACCCTTTAAAGTAATACTGCGTGGTACCCATCCCATGGTTCCCAAATCTCCAGGTTCAAGGGCATCTTCCTACATCGAAAACATGCATGAGAAACCCAGAAGATGGTAAACCGTGTGATCGGGAAAGGTTTCCAAAACGCACCTCATTTCTCATCTCCTTGTGCTCGGGTTCGCCATTCCAGCCGCTTTACTAGCAATCTCCCTCCTTGGAGAATCAGCACCTTTAACCTCCTGTTCCGTACAGGTTGCAATTTGTCCTGAGGACGAACGGGAAGAGGGGGAACCAATGAGAGACTAGCTCTAGGTGTTGGGACAGGCACAGGTCACTCTATTTTCCCATCAGGAAGAAGAATTAACCACAGGCTCAGCCTGCCGCCCGGGACCAGAATAGTGCCTGAAGCAATCCTGCGCTTTTGCGGCCAGCTCCCAAGAAAGCGAGTTGAAAAATGGAGCTCAGGGGCACTGCAATTCACAAACCTGCAGACTTATAAATGATAACTCTCGTCCACAAATATATTGAGGGAAGGTAACGAAGAGGATTTGAAAGCAAGGCAGAATTGCAGGAAACGGGTTTCAGGAGGGAGATTCGCATCGCCTTTAAAGCACAGGAAAAGCGGCAAAACCTCGACAATGATGCCCTTGGCCAAAAAGGGCGTATGAGTTTTTTCCTGAATATATTCAGGAAAAAACGCATACGCCCTTTTTGGCCAACCAAGCAACCTGGAAAGGCAAATCAGCGCTACAAAGAAGTCTCGCTTCCCATCGGTCAAAAGGGCCATGCTGAATAAAGTGTCAAAACCAGAAAGGCAGGACAGGCCATGGAGAAACGGGAGCCTGGCTACGCTGATGGGCGGGATGTAAATTGCCAACAGCCACTCTGGAGAAATGTATTCTGTGTCCTTAAACGTCTAAAAAACTCAGCTTAGAGAGCAAAGGGCACTTCCACTCATGGGCGTATAAATTGGGAAATCTAAAAATCAGCAAGACACAGGCACCCCAAACTTTAGGGCTGCTCTGTTGACAAAAACCTCCCCTTCGTTACTCCTTAAATATCCCAGGAAAGAGAAAAATGGATAAAGAAGTTGTGGTCCTTATGTACAATGGAATATCACTCAGCTGTGAAATCAACGTCATAAGGCTAGTAGCAGCATGATGAGTGGATTTAGGTACGACGATTCTAAATGAAATAAGTCAAACAGAAAAAGACACTTATCATAAGATATCACTTATAGAGGGAATGTAAAAACCGCTACCCTTGAACTGAATTACAAAACAGAACAGAGTCACACGTTTAGAAAACACACTATGGCTGCTTAACGGGAAAGGTGAGGTGGGGTGATGCATAAAACAAGGGTTTCAAATTAGCTCAGATACCTTTCCATAAACGCAATATGTAATAGACAAGGCCTACTCCTTGCTCAGTGAATTGGACTCAACACCCCCTATTCACCACCCAAGAATATATCTGACTAGTAAGAATCTTAAAACCTATGTATTGATATCTCTCTGTAAGTGAGTCAAGTGGGTGTAAAGTGGCAGAAACACAGCAGTGAAAAGCAGCTAAACCCCATTATAAAAATCAATTACTTTTAAAAACCCGTTAAACAGACACAGTGAAAGAGAGAGAAATTCTTACAAAATTCGTTCAGGGGCTGTGATGCCACCTGGATTGACCATATCTAGACCCAGAGCTGATTGAGACATAAGGGTGGACACTCTTGTGGCTGAGAGGTTTGGTGAGGTTGGGTGAGAAAACACAGACCCTTTAAAGTAATACTGCGTGGTACCCATCCCATGGTTCCCAAATCTCCAGGTTCAAGGGCATCTTCCTACATCGAAAACATGCATGAGAAACCCAGAAGATGGTAAACCGTGTGATCGGGAAAGGTTTCCAAAACGCACCTCATTTCTCATCTCCTTGTGCTCGGGTTCGCCATTCCAGCCGCTTTACTAGCAATCTCCCTCCTTGGAGAATCAGCACCTTTAACCTCCTGTTCCGTACAGGTTGCAATTTGTCCTGAGGACGAACGGGAAGAGGGGGAACCAATGAGAGACTAGCTCTAGGTGTTGGGACAGGCACAGGTCACTCTATTTTCCCATCAGGAAGAAGAATTAACCACAGGCTCAGCCTGCCGCCCGGGACCAGAATAGTGCCTGAAGCAATCCTGCGCTTTTGCGGCCAGCTCCCAAGAAAGCGAGTTGAAAAATGGAGCTCAGGGGCACTGCAATTCACAAACCTGCAGACTTATAAATGATAACTCTCGTCCACAAATATATTGAGGGAAGGTAACGAAGAGGATTTGAAAGCAAGGCAGAATTGCAGGAAACGGGTTTCAGGAGGGAGATTCGCATCGCCTTTAAAGCACAGGAAAAGCGGCAAAACCTCGACAATGATGCCCTTGGCCAAAAAGGGCGTATGAGTTTTTTCCTGAATATATTCAGGAAAAAACGCATACGCCCTTTTTGGCCAACCAAGCAACCTGGAAAGGCAAATCAGCGCTACAAAGAAGTCTCGCTTCCCATCGGTCAAAAGGGCCATGCTGAATAAAGTGTCAAAACCAGAAAGGCAGGACAGGCCATGGAGAAACGGGAGCCTGGCTACGCTGATGGGCGGGATGTAAATTGCCAACAGCCACTCTGGAGAAATGTATTCTGTGTCCTTAAACGTCTAAAAAACTCAGCTTAGAGAGCAAAGGGCACTTCCACTCATGGGCGTATAAATTGGGAAATCTAAAAATCAGCAAGACACAGGCACCCCAAACTTTAGGGCTGCTCTGTTGACAAAAACCTCCCCTTCGTTACTCCTTAAATATCCCAGGAAAGAGAAAAATGGATAAAGAAGTTGTGGTCCTTATGTACAATGGAATATCACTCAGCTGTGAAATCAACGTCATAAGGCTAGTAGCAGCATGATGAGTGGATTTAGGTACGACGATTCTAAATGAAATAAGTCAAACAGAAAAAGACACTTATCATAAGATATCACTTATAGAGGGAATGTAAAAACCGCTACCCTTGAACTGAATTACAAAACAGAACAGAGTCACACGTTTAGAAAACACACTATGGCTGCTTAACGGGAAAGGTGAGGTGGGGTGATGCATAAAACAAGGGTTTCAAATTAGCTCAGATACCTTTCCATAAACGCAATATGTAATAGACAAGGCCTACTCCTTGCTCAGTGAATTGGACTCAACACCCCCTATTCACCACCCAAGAATATATCTGACTAGTAAGAATCTTAAAACCTATGTATTGATATCTCTCTGTAAGTGAGTCAAGTGGGTGTAAAGTGGCAGAAACACAGCAGTGAAAAGCAGCTAAACCCCATTATAAAAATCAATTACTTTTAAAAACCCGTTAAACAGACACAGTGAAAGAGAGAGAAATTCTTACAAAATTCGTTCAGGGGCTGTGATGCCACCTGGATTGACCATATCTAGACCCAGAGCTGATTGAGACATAAGGGTGGACACTCTTGTGGCTGAGAGGTTTGGTGAGGTTGGGTGAGAAAACACAGACCCTTTAAAGTAATACTGCGTGGTACCCATCCCATGGTTCCCAAATCTCCAGGTTCAAGGGCATCTTCCTACATCGAAAACATGCATGAGAAACCCAGAAGATGGTAAACCGTGTGATCGGGAAAGGTTTCCAAAACGCACCTCATTTCTCATCTCCTTGTGCTCGGGTTCGCCATTCCAGCCGCTTTACTAGCAATCTCCCTCCTTGGAGAATCAGCACCTTTAACCTCCTGTTCCGTACAGGTTGCAATTTGTCCTGAGGACGAACGGGAAGAGGGGGAACCAATGAGAGACTAGCTCTAGGTGTTGGGACAGGCACAGGTCACTCTATTTTCCCATCAGGAAGAAGAATTAACCACAGGCTCAGCCTGCCGCCCGGGACCAGAATAGTGCCTGAAGCAATCCTGCGCTTTTGCGGCCAGCTCCCAAGAAAGCGAGTTGAAAAATGGAGCTCAGGGGCACTGCAATTCACAAACCTGCAGACTTATAAATGATAACTCTCGTCCACAAATATATTGAGGGAAGGTAACGAAGAGGATTTGAAAGCAAGGCAGAATTGCAGGAAACGGGTTTCAGGAGGGAGATTCGCATCGCCTTTAAAGCACAGGAAAAGCGGCAAAACCTCGACAATGATGCCCTTGGCCAAAAAGGGCGTATGAGTTTTTTCCTGAATATATTCAGGAAAAAACGCATACGCCCTTTTTGGCCAACCAAGCAACCTGGAAAGGCAAATCAGCGCTACAAAGAAGTCTCGCTTCCCATCGGTCAAAAGGGCCATGCTGAATAAAGTGTCAAAACCAGAAAGGCAGGACAGGCCATGGAGAAACGGGAGCCTGGCTACGCTGATGGGCGGGATGTAAATTGCCAACAGCCACTCTGGAGAAATGTATTCTGTGTCCTTAAACGTCTAAAAAACTCAGCTTAGAGAGCAAAGGGCACTTCCACTCATGGGCGTATAAATTGGGAAATCTAAAAATCAGCAAGACACAGGCACCCCAAACTTTAGGGCTGCTCTGTTGACAAAAACCTCCCCTTCGTTACTCCTTAAATATCCCAGGAAAGAGAAAAATGGATAAAGAAGTTGTGGTCCTTATGTACAATGGAATATCACTCAGCTGTGAAATCAACGTCATAAGGCTAGTAGCAGCATGATGAGTGGATTTAGGTACGACGATTCTAAATGAAATAAGTCAAACAGAAAAAGACACTTATCATAAGATATCACTTATAGAGGGAATGTAAAAACCGCTACCCTTGAACTGAATTACAAAACAGAACAGAGTCACACGTTTAGAAAACACACTATGGCTGCTTAACGGGAAAGGTGAGGTGGGGTGATGCATAAAACAAGGGTTTCAAATTAGCTCAGATACCTTTCCATAAACGCAATATGTAATAGACAAGGCCTACTCCTTGCTCAGTGAATTGGACTCAACACCCCCTATTCACCACCCAAGAATATATCTGACTAGTAAGAATCTTAAAACCTATGTATTGATATCTCTCTGTAAGTGAGTCAAGTGGGTGTAAAGTGGCAGAAACACAGCAGTGAAAAGCAGCTAAACCCCATTATAAAAATCAATTACTTTTAAAAACCCGTTAAACAGACACAGTGAAAGAGAGAGAAATTCTTACAAAATTCGTTCAGGGGCTGTGATGCCACCTGGATTGACCATATCTAGACCCAGAGCTGATTGAGACATAAGGGTGGACACTCTTGTGGCTGAGAGGTTTGGTGAGGTTGGGTGAGAAAACACAGACCCTTTAAAGTAATACTGCGTGGTACCCATCCCATGGTTCCCAAATCTCCAGGTTCAAGGGCATCTTCCTACATCGAAAACATGCATGAGAAACCCAGAAGATGGTAAACCGTGTGATCGGGAAAGGTTTCCAAAACGCACCTCATTTCTCATCTCCTTGTGCTCGGGTTCGCCATTCCAGCCGCTTTACTAGCAATCTCCCTCCTTGGAGAATCAGCACCTTTAACCTCCTGTTCCGTACAGGTTGCAATTTGTCCTGAGGACGAACGGGAAGAGGGGGAACCAATGAGAGACTAGCTCTAGGTGTTGGGACAGGCACAGGTCACTCTATTTTCCCATCAGGAAGAAGAATTAACCACAGGCTCAGCCTGCCGCCCGGGACCAGAATAGTGCCTGAAGCAATCCTGCGCTTTTGCGGCCAGCTCCCAAGAAAGCGAGTTGAAAAATGGAGCTCAGGGGCACTGCAATTCACAAACCTGCAGACTTATAAATGATAACTCTCGTCCACAAATATATTGAGGGAAGGTAACGAAGAGGATTTGAAAGCAAGGCAGAATTGCAGGAAACGGGTTTCAGGAGGGAGATTCGCATCGCCTTTAAAGCACAGGAAAAGCGGCAAAACCTCGACAATGATGCCCTTGGCCAAAAAGGGCGTATGAGTTTTTTCCTGAATATATTCAGGAAAAAACGCATACGCCCTTTTTGGCCAACCAAGCAACCTGGAAAGGCAAATCAGCGCTACAAAGAAGTCTCGCTTCCCATCGGTCAAAAGGGCCATGCTGAATAAAGTGTCAAAACCAGAAAGGCAGGACAGGCCATGGAGAAACGGGAGCCTGGCTACGCTGATGGGCGGGATGTAAATTGCCAACAGCCACTCTGGAGAAATGTATTCTGTGTCCTTAAACGTCTAAAAAACTCAGCTTAGAGAGCAAAGGGCACTTCCACTCATGGGCGTATAAATTGGGAAATCTAAAAATCAGCAAGACACAGGCACCCCAAACTTTAGGGCTGCTCTGTTGACAAAAACCTCCCCTTCGTTACTCCTTAAATATCCCAGGAAAGAGAAAAATGGATAAAGAAGTTGTGGTCCTTATGTACAATGGAATATCACTCAGCTGTGAAATCAACGTCATAAGGCTAGTAGCAGCATGATGAGTGGATTTAGGTACGACGATTCTAAATGAAATAAGTCAAACAGAAAAAGACACTTATCATAAGATATCACTTATAGAGGGAATGTAAAAACCGCTACCCTTGAACTGAATTACAAAACAGAACAGAGTCACACGTTTAGAAAACACACTATGGCTGCTTAACGGGAAAGGTGAGGTGGGGTGATGCATAAAACAAGGGTTTCAAATTAGCTCAGATACCTTTCCATAAACGCAATATGTAATAGACAAGGCCTACTCCTTGCTCAGTGAATTGGACTCAACACCCCCTATTCACCACCCAAGAATATATCTGACTAGTAAGAATCTTAAAACCTATGTATTGATATCTCTCTGTAAGTGAGTCAAGTGGGTGTAAAGTGGCAGAAACACAGCAGTGAAAAGCAGCTAAACCCCATTATAAAAATCAATTACTTTTAAAAACCCGTTAAACAGACACAGTGAAAGAGAGAGAAATTCTTACAAAATTCGTTCAGGGGCTGTGATGCCACCTGGATTGACCATATCTAGACCCAGAGCTGATTGAGACATAAGGGTGGACACTCTTGTGGCTGAGAGGTTTGGTGAGGTTGGGTGAGAAAACACAGACCCTTTAAAGTAATACTGCGTGGTACCCATCCCATGGTTCCCAAATCTCCAGGTTCAAGGGCATCTTCCTACATCGAAAACATGCATGAGAAACCCAGAAGATGGTAAACCGTGTGATCGGGAAAGGTTTCCAAAACGCACCTCATTTCTCATCTCCTTGTGCTCGGGTTCGCCATTCCAGCCGCTTTACTAGCAATCTCCCTCCTTGGAGAATCAGCACCTTTAACCTCCTGTTCCGTACAGGTTGCAATTTGTCCTGAGGACGAACGGGAAGAGGGGGAACCAATGAGAGACTAGCTCTAGGTGTTGGGACAGGCACAGGTCACTCTATTTTCCCATCAGGAAGAAGAATTAACCACAGGCTCAGCCTGCCGCCCGGGACCAGAATAGTGCCTGAAGCAATCCTGCGCTTTTGCGGCCAGCTCCCAAGAAAGCGAGTTGAAAAATGGAGCTCAGGGGCACTGCAATTCACAAACCTGCAGACTTATAAATGATAACTCTCGTCCACAAATATATTGAGGGAAGGTAACGAAGAGGATTTGAAAGCAAGGCAGAATTGCAGGAAACGGGTTTCAGGAGGGAGATTCGCATCGCCTTTAAAGCACAGGAAAAGCGGCAAAACCTCGACAATGATGCCCTTGGCCAAAAAGGGCGTATGAGTTTTTTCCTGAATATATTCAGGAAAAAACGCATACGCCCTTTTTGGCCAACCAAGCAACCTGGAAAGGCAAATCAGCGCTACAAAGAAGTCTCGCTTCCCATCGGTCAAAAGGGCCATGCTGAATAAAGTGTCAAAACCAGAAAGGCAGGACAGGCCATGGAGAAACGGGAGCCTGGCTACGCTGATGGGCGGGATGTAAATTGCCAACAGCCACTCTGGAGAAATGTATTCTGTGTCCTTAAACGTCTAAAAAACTCAGCTTAGAGAGCAAAGGGCACTTCCACTCATGGGCGTATAAATTGGGAAATCTAAAAATCAGCAAGACACAGGCACCCCAAACTTTAGGGCTGCTCTGTTGACAAAAACCTCCCCTTCGTTACTCCTTAAATATCCCAGGAAAGAGAAAAATGGATAAAGAAGTTGTGGTCCTTATGTACAATGGAATATCACTCAGCTGTGAAATCAACGTCATAAGGCTAGTAGCAGCATGATGAGTGGATTTAGGTATGACGATTCTAAATGAAATAAGTCAAACAGAAAAAGACACTTATCATAAGATATCACTTATAGAGGGAATGTAAAAACCGCTACCCTTGAACTGAATTACAAAACAGAACAGAGTCACACGTTTAGAAAACACACTATGGCTGCTTAACGGGAAAGGTGAGGTGGGGTGATGCATAAAACAAGGGTTTCAAATTAGCTCAGATACCTTTCCATAAACGCAATATGTAATAGACAAGGCCTACTCCTTGCTCAGTGAATTGGACTCAACACCCCCTATTCACCACCCAAGAATATATCTGACTAGTAAGAATCTTAAAACCTATGTATTGATATCTCTCTGTAAGTGAGTCAAGTGGGTGTAAAGTGGCAGAAACACAGCAGTGAAAAGCAGCTAAACCCCATTATAAAAATCAATTACTTTTAAAAACCCGTTAAACAGACACAGTGAAAGAGAGAGAAATTCTTACAAAATTCGTTCAGGGGCTGTGATGCCACCTGGATTGACCATATCTAGACCCAGAGCTGATTGAGACATAAGGGTGGACACTCTTGTGGCTGAGAGGTTTGGTGAGGTTGGGTGAGAAAACACAGACCCTTTAAAGTAATACTGCGTGGTACCCATCCCATGGTTCCCAAATCTCCAGGTTCAAGGGCATCTTCCTACATCGAAAACATGCATGAGAAACCCAGAAGATGGTAAACCGTGTGATCGGGAAAGGTTTCCAAAACGCACCTCATTTCTCATCTCCTTGTGCTCGGGTTCGCCATTCCAGCCGCTTTACTAGCAATCTCCCTCCTTGGAGAATCAGCACCTTTAACCTCCTGTTCCGTACAGGTTGCAATTTGTCCTGAGGACGAACGGGAAGAGGGGGAACCAATGAGAGACTAGCTCTAGGTGTTGGGACAGGCACAGGTCACTCTATTTTCCCATCAGGAAGAAGAATTAACCACAGGCTCAGCCTGCCGCCCGGGACCAGAATAGTGCCTGAAGCAATTCTGCGCTTTTGCGGCCAGCTCCCAAGAAAGCGAGTTGAAAAATGGAGCTCAGGGGCACTGCAATTCACAAACCTGCAGACTTATAAATGATAACTCTCGTCCACAAATATATTGAGGGAAGGTAACGAAGAGGATTTGAAAGCAAGGCAGAATTGCAGGAAACGGGTTTCAGGAGGGAGATTCGCATCGCCTTTAAAGCACAGGAAAAGCGGCAAAACCTCGACAATGATGCCCTTGGCCAAAAAGGGCGTATGAGTTTTTTCCTGAATATATTCAGGAAAAAACGCATACGCCCTTTTTGGCCAACCAAGCAACCTGGAAAGGCAAATCAGCGCTACAAAGAAGTCTCGCTTCCCATCGGTCAAAAGGGCCATGCTGAATAAAGTGTCAAAACCAGAAAGGCAGGACAGGCCATGGAGAAACGGGAGCCTGGCTACGCTGATGGGCGGGATGTAAATTGCCAACAGCCACTCTGGAGAAATGTATTCTGTGTCCTTAAACGTCTAAAAAACTCAGCTTAGAGAGCAAAGGGCACTTCCACTCATGGGCGTATAAATTGGGAAATCTAAAAATCAGCAAGACACAGGCACCCCAAACTTTAGGGCTGCTCTGTTGACAAAAACCTCCCCTTCGTTACTCCTTAAATATCCCAGGAAAGAGAAAAATGGATAAAGAAGTTGTGGTCCTTACGTACAATGGAATATCACTCAGCCATGAAATCAACGTCATAAGGCTAGTAGCAGCATGATGAGTGGATTTAGGTACGACGATTCTAAATGAAATAAGTCACACAGAAAAAGACACTTATCATAAGATATCACTTATAGAGGGAATGTAAAAACCGCTACCCTTGAACTGAATTACAAAACAGAACAGAGTCACACGCTTAGAAAACACACTATGGCTACTTAACGGGAAAGGTGAGGTGGGGTGATGCATAAAACAAGGGTTTCAAATTAGCTCAGATACCTTTCCATAAACGCAATATGTTATAGACAAGGCCTACTCCTTGCTCAGTGAATTGGACTCCACACCCCCTATTCACCACCCAAGAATATATCTGACTAGTAAGAATCTTAAAACCTATGTATTGATATCTCTCTGTAAGTGAGTCAAGTGGGTGTAAAGTGGCAGAAACACAGCAGTGAAAAGCAGCTAAACCCCATTATAAAAATCAATTACTTTTAAAAACCCGTTAAACAGAGACAGTGAAAGAGAGAAATTCTTACAAAATTCGTTCAGGGGCTGTGATGCCACCTGGATTGACCATATCTAGACCCAGAGCTGATTGAGACATAAGGGTGGACACTCTTGGGGCTGAGAGGTTTGGTGAGGTTGGGTGAGGAAACACAGACCCTTTAAAGTAATACTGCGTGGTACCCATCCCATGGTTCCCAAATCTCCAGGTTCAAGGGCATCTTCCTACATCGAAAACATGCATGAGAAACCCAGAAGATGGTAAACCGTGTGATCGGGAAAGGTTTCCAAAACGCACCTCATTTCTCATCTCCTTGTGCTCGGGTTCGCCATTCCAGCCGCTTTACTAGCAATCTCCCTCCTTGGAGAATCAGCACCTTTAACCTCCTGTTCCGTACAGGTTGCAATTTGTCCTGAGGACGAACGGGAAGAGGGGGAACCAATGAGAGACTAGCTCTAGGTGTTGGGACAGGCACAGGTCACTCTATTTTCCCATCAGGAAGACGAATTAACCACAGGCTCAGCCTGCCGCCCGGGACCAGAATAGTGCCTGAAGCAATCCTGCGCTTTTGCGGCCAGCTCCCAAGAAAGCGAGTTGAAAAATGGAGCTCAGGGGCACTGCAATTCACAAACCTGCAGACTTATAAATGATAACTCTCGTCCACAAATATATTGAGGGAAGGTAACGAAGAGGATTTGAAAGCAAGGCAGAATTGCAGGAAACGGGTTTCAGGAGGGAGATTCGCATCGCCTTTAAAGCACAGGAAAAGCGGCAAAACCTCGACAATGATGCCCTTGGCCAAAAAGGGCGTATGCGTTTTTTCCTGAATATATTCAGGAAAAAACGCATACGCCCTTTTTGGCCAACCAAGCAACCTGGAAAGGCAAATCAGCGCTACAAAGAAGTCTCGCTTCAGATTGGTCAAAAGGGCCATGCTGAATAAAGTGTCAAAACCAGAAAGGCAGGACAGGCCATGGAGAAACGGGAGCCTGGTTACTCTGGTGGGTGGGATGTAAATTGCCAACAGCCACTCTGGAGAAGTGTACTGTGTGTCCTGAAACGTCTAAAAAACTCAGCTTAGAGAGCATAGGGCACTTCCACTCATGGGCGTATAAATTGGGAAAACTAAAAATCAGCAAGACACAGGCACCCCAAAGTTTAGGGCTGCTCTGTTGACAAAAACCTCCCCTTCGTTACACCTTAAATATCCCAGGAAAGAGAAAAATTGATAAGGAAGTTGTGGTCCTCATGTACAATGGAATATCACTAAGCCATGAAATCAAAGTCATAAGGCTAGTAGCAGCATGATGAGTGGATTTAGGTACGACGAATCTAAGTGAAATAAGTCACACAGAAAAAGACACTTATCATAAGATATCACTTATAGAGGGAATGTAAAAACCGCTACCCTTGAACTGAATTACAAAACAGAACAGAGTCACACGTTTAGAAAACACACTATGGCTGCTTAACGGGAAAGGTGAGGTGGGGTGATGCATAAAACAAGGATTTGAAATTAGCTCAGATACCGTTCCATAAACCCAATATGTAATACACAAGACCTACTCCTTGCTCAGTGAATTGGACTCAATACCCCCTATTCACCGCCCAAGAATATATCTGCCTAGTAAGAATCTTAAAACCTATGTATTGATATCTCTCTGTAAGTGAGTCAAGTGGGTGTAAAGCGGCATAAACACAGCAGTGAAAAGCAGCTAAACCTCATTATAAAAATCAATGACTTTTAAAAACCCGTGAAACAAAGATAGTGAAACAGAGAGAAATTCTTACAAAATTCGTTCAGGGGCTGTGATGCCTCCTGGATTGACCATATCTAGACCCACAGCTGATTGAGACATAAGGGTGGACATTCTTGGGCCTGAGAGGTTTGGTGAGGTTGCGTGAGGAAACACAGACCCTTTAATTAATAATGCGTGGTACCCATCCCATGGGTCCCAAATCTCCAGGTTCAAGGGCATCTTCCTACATCGAAAACATGCATGAGAAACCCAGAAGATGGTACACTGTGTGATCGGGAAAGGTTTCCAAAACGCACCTCATTTCTCATCTCCTTGTGCTCGGGTTCGCCATTCCAGCTGCTTTACTAGCAATCTCCCTCCTTGGAGAATCAGCACCTTTAACCTCCTGTTCCGTATAGGTTGCAATTTGTCCTGAGGACGAACGGGAAGAGGGGGAACCAATGAGAGACTAGCTCTAGGTGTTGGGACAGGCACAGGTCACTCTATTTTCCCATCAGGAAGAAGAATTAACCACAGGCTCAGCCTGCCGCCCGGGACCAGAATAGGGCCTGAAGCAATCCAGCGCTTTTGCGGCCAGCTCCCAAGAAAGTGAGTTGAAAAATGGAGCTCAGGGGCACTGCAATTCACAAACCTGCAGACTTATAAATGATAACTCTCGTCCACAAATATATTGAGGGAAGGTAACGAAGAGGATTTGAAAGCAAGGCAGAATTGCAGGAAACGGGTTTCAGGAGGGAGATTCGCATCGCCTTTAAAGCACAGGAAAAGCGGCAAAACCTCGACAATGATGCCCTTGGCCAAAAAGGGCGTATGCGTTTTTTCCTGAATATATTCAGGAAAAAACGCATACGCCCTTTTTAGCCAACCAAGCAACCTGGAAAGGCAAATCAGCGCTACAAAGAAGTCTCGCTTCCCATTGGTCAAAAGGGCCATGCTGAATAAAGTGTCAAAACCAGAAAGGCAGGACAGGCCATGGAGAAACGGGAGCCTGGTTACTCTGGTGGGCGGGATGTAAATTGGCAACAGCCACTCTGGAGAAGTGTACTGTGTGTCCTGAAACTTCTAAAAAACTCAGCTTAGAGAGCATAGGGCACTTCCACTCATGGGCGTATAAATTGGGAAAACTAAAATTCAGCAAGACACAGGCACCCCAAAGTTTAGGGCTGCTCTGTTGACAAGAACCTCCACTTCGTTACACCTTAAATATCCCAGGAAAGAGAAAAATGGATAAAGAAGTTGTGGTCCTTATATACAATGGAATATCACTCAGCCATGAAATCAACGTCATAAGGCTAGTAGCAGCATGATGAGTGGATTTAGGTACGACGATTCTAAATGAAATAAGTCACACAGAAAAAGACACTTATCATAAGATATCACTTATAGAGGGAATGTAAAAACCGCTACCTTTGAACTGAATTACAAAACAGAACAGAGTCACACGCTTAGAAAACACACTATGGCTGCTTAACGGGAAAGGTGAGGTGGGGTGATGCATAAAACAAGGGTTTCAAATTAGCTCAGATACCTTTCCATAAACGCAATATGTAATAGACAAGGCCTACTCCTTGCTCAGTGAATTGGACTCAACACCCCCTATTCACCACCCAAGAATATATCTGACTAGTAAGAATCTTAAAACCTATGTATTGATATCTCTCTGTAAGTGAGTCAAGTGGGTGTAAAGTGGCAGAAACACAGCAGTGAAAAGCAGCTAAACCCCATTATAAAAATCAATTACTTTTAAAAACCCGTTAAACAGAGACAGTGAAAGAGAGAAATTCTTACAAAATTCGTTCAGGGGCTGTGATGCCACCTGGATTGACCATATCTAGACCCAGAGCTGATTGAGACATAAGGGTGGACACTCTTGGGGCTGAGAGGTTTGGTGAGGTTGGGTGAGGAAACACAGACCCTTTAAAGTAATACTGCGTGGTACCCATCCCATGGTTCCCAAATCTCCAGGTTCAAGGGCATCTTCCTACATCGAAAACATGCATGAGAAACCCAGAAGATGGTAAACCGTGTGATCGGGAAAGGTTTCCAAAACGCACCTCATTTCTCATCTCCTTGTGCTCGGGTTCGCCATTCCAGCCGCTTTACTAGCAATCTCCCTCCTTGGAGAATCAGCACCTTTAACCTCCTGTTCCGTACAGGTTGCAATTTGTCCTGAGGACGAACGGGAAGAGGGGGAACCAATGAGAGACTAGCTCTAGGTGTTGGGACAGGCACAGGTCACTCTATTTTCCCATCAGGAAGAAGAATTAACCACAGGCTCAGCCTGCCGCCCGGGACCAGAATAGTGCCTGAAGCAATCCTGCGCTTTTGCGGCCAGCTCCCAAGAAAGCGAGTTGAAAAATGGAGCTCAGGGGCACTGCAATTCACAAACCTGCAGACTTATAAATGATAACTCTCGTCCACAAATATATTGAGGGAAGGTAACGAAGAGGATTTGAAAGCAAGGCAGAATTGCAGGAAACGGGTTTCAGGAGGGAGATTCGCATCGCCTTTAAAGCACAGGAAAAGCGGCAAAACCTCGACAATGATGCCCTTGGCCAAAAAGGGCGTATGCGTTTTTTCCTGAATATATTCAGGAAAAAACGCATACGCCCTTTTTGGCCAACCAAGCAACCTGGAAAGGCAAATCAGCGCTACAAAGAAGTCTCGCTTCCCATCGGTCAAAAGGGCCATGCTGAATAAAGTGTCAAAACCAGAAAGGCAGGACAGGCCATGGAGAAACGGGAGCCTGGCTACGCTGATGGGCGGGATGTAAATTGCCAACAGCCACTCTGGAGAAATGTATTCTGTGTCCTGAAACGTCTAAAAAACTCAGCTTAGAGAGCAAAGGGCACTTCCACTCATGTGCGTATAAATTGGGAAATCTAAAAATCAGCAAGACACAGGCACCCCAAACTTTAGGGCTGCTCTGTTGACAAAAACCTCCCCTTCGTTACTCCTTAAATATCCCAGGAAAGAGAAAAATGGATAAAGAAGTTGTGGTCCTTATGTACAATGGAATATCACTCAGCCATGAAATCAACGTCATAAGGCTAGTAGCAGCATGATGAGTGGATTTAGGTACGACGATTCTAAATGAAATAAGTCACACAGAAAAAGACACTTATCATAAGATATCACTTATAGAGGGAATGTAAAAACCGCTACCCTTGAACTGAATTACAAAACGGAACAGAGTCACACGCTTAGAAAACACACTATGGCTGCTTAACGGGAAAGGTGAGGTGGGGTGATGCATAAAACAAGGGTTTCAAATTAGCTCAGATACCTTTCCATAAACGCAATATGTAATAGACAAGGCCTACTCCTTGCTCAGTGAATTGGACTCAACACCCCCTATTCACCACCCAAGAATATATCTGACTAGTAAGAATCTTAAAACCTATGTATTGATATCTCTCTGTAAGTGAGTCAAGTGGGTGTAAAGTGGCAGAAACACAGCAGTGAAAAGCAGCTAAACCCCATTATAAAAATCAATTACTTTTAAAAGCCCGTTAAACAGAGACAGTGAAAGAGAGAAATTCTTACAAAATTCGTTCAGGGGCTGTGATGCCAACTGGATTGACCATATCTAGACCCAGAGCTGATTGAGACATAAGGGTGGACACTCTTGGGGCTGAGAGGTTTGGTGAGGTTGGGTGAGGAAACACAGACCCTTTAAAGTAATACTGCGTGGTACCCATCCCATGGTTCCCAAATCTCCAGGTTCAAGGGCATCTTCCTACATCGAAAACATGCATGAGAAACCCAGAAGATGGTAAACCGTGTGATCGGGAAAGGTTTCCAAAACGCACCTCATTTCTCATCTCCTTGTGCTCGGGTTCGCCATTCCAGCCAGTTTACTAGCAATCTCCCTCCTTGGAGAATCAGCACCTTTAACCTCCTGTTCCGTACAGGTTGCAATTTGTCCTGAGGACGAACGGGAAGAGGGGGAACCAATGAGAGACTAGCTCTAGGTGTTGGGACAGGCACAGGTCACTCTATTTTCCCATCAGGAAGAAGAATTAACCACAGGCTCAGCCTGCCGCCCGGGACCAGAATAGTGCCTGAAGCAATCCTGCGCTGTTGCGGCCAGCTCCCAAGAAAGCGAGTTGAAAAATGGAGCTCAGTGGCACTGCAATTCACAAACCTGCTGACTTATAAATGATAACTCTCGTCCCCAAATATATTGAGGGAAGGAAACGAAGAGGATTTGAAAGCAAGGCAGAATTGCAGGAAACAGATTTCAGGAGGGAGATTCGAATCGCCTTTAAAGCACAGGAAAAGCGGCAAAACCTCGACAATGATGCCCTTGGCCAAAAAGGGCGTATGCGTTTTTTCCTGAATATATTCAGGAAAAAACGCATACGCCCTTTTTGGCCAACCAAGCAACCTGGAAAGGCAAATCAGCGCTACAAAGAATTCTCGCTTCCCATCGGTCACAAGGGACATGCTGAATAAAGTGTCAAAACCAGAAAGGCAGGACAGGCCATGGAGAAAGGGGAGCCTGGCTACGCTGATGGGCGGGATGTAAATTGCCAACAGCCACTCTGGAGAAATGTATTCTGTGTCCTGAAACGTCTAAAAAACTCAGCTTAGAGAGCAAAGGGCACTTCCACTCATGGGCGTATAAATTGGGAAATCTAAAAATCAGCAAGACACAGGCACCCCAAACTTTAGGGCTGCTCTGTTGACAAAAACCTCCCCTTCGTTACTCCTTAAATATCCCAGGAAAGAGAAAAATGGATAAAGAAGTTGTGGTCCTTATGTACAATGGAATATCACTCAGCTGTGAAATCAACGTCATAAGGCTAGTAGCAGCATGATGAGTGGATTTAGGTACGACGATTCTAAATGAAATAAGTCAAACAGAAAAAGACACTTATCATAAGATATCACTTATAGAGGGAATGTAAAAACCGCTACCCTTGAACTGAATTACAAAACAGAACAGAGTCACACGTTTAGAAAACACACTATGGCTGCTTAACGGGAAAGGTGAGGTGGGGTGATGCATAAAACAAGGGTTTCAAATTAGCTCAGATACCTTTCCATAAACGCAATATGTAATAGACAAGGCCTACTCCTTGCTCAGTGAATTGGACTCAACACCCCCTATTCACCACCCAAGAATATATCTGACTAGTAAGAATCTTAAAACCTATGTATTGATATCTCTCTGTAAGTGAGTCAAGTGGGTGTAAAGTGGCAGAAACACAGCAGTGAAAAGCAGCTAAACCCCATTATAAAAATCAATTACTTTTAAAAACCCGTTAAACAGAGACAGTGAAAGAGAGAGAAATTCTTACAAAATTCGTTCAGGGGCTGTGATGCCACCTGGATTGACCATATCTAGACCCAGAGCTGATTGAGACATAAGGGTGGACACTCTTGTGGCTGAGAGGTTTGGTGAGGTTGGGTGAGAAAACACAGACCCTTTAAAGTAATACTGCGTGGTACCCATCCCATGGTTCCCAAATCTCCAGGTTCAAGGGCATCTTCCTACATCGAAAACATGCATGAGAAACCCAGAAGATGGTAAACCGTGTGATCGGGAAAGGTTTCCAAAACGCACCTCATTTCTCATCTCCTTGTGCTCGGGTTCGCCATTCCAGCCGCTTTACTAGCAATCTCCCTCCTTGGAGAATCAGCACCTTTAACCTCCTGTTCCGTACAGGTTGCAATTTGTCCTGAGGACGAACGGGAAGAGGGGGAACCAATGAGAGACTAGCTCTAGGTGTTGGGACAGGCACAGGTCACTCTATTTTCCCATCAGGAAGAAGAATTAACCACAGGCTCAGCCTGCCGCCCGGGACCAGAATAGTGCCTGAAGCAATTCTGCGCTTTTGCGGCCAGCTCCCAAGAAAGCGAGTTGAAAAATGGAGCTCAGGGGCACTGCAATTCACAAACCTGCAGACTTATAAATGATAACTCTCGTCCACAAATATATTGAGGGAAGGTAACGAAGAGGATTTGAAAGCAAGGCAGAATTGCAGGAAACGGGTTTCAGGAGGGAGATTCGCATCGCCTTTAAAGCACAGGAAAAGCGGCAAAACCTCGACAATGATGCCCTTGGCCAAAAAGGGCGTATGCGTTTTTTCCTGAATATATTCAGGAAAAAACGCATACGCCCTTTATAGCCAACCAAGCAACCTGGAAAGGCAAATCAGCGCTACAAAGAAGTCTCGCTTCCCATTGGTCAAAAGGGCCATGCTGAATAAAGTGTCAAAACCAGAAAGGCAGGACAGGCCATGGAGAAACGGGAGCCTGGTTACTCTGGTGGGCGGGATGTAAATTGGCAACAGCCACTCTGGAGAAGTGTACTGTGTGTCCTGAAACTTCTAAAAAACTCAGCTTAGAGACCATAGGGCACTTCCACTCATGGGCGTATAAATTGGGAAAACTAAAATTCAGCAAGACACAGGCACCCCAAAGTTTCAGGCTGCTCTGTTGACAAGAACCTCCACTTCGTTACACCTTAAATATCCCAGGAAAGAGAAAAATGGATAAAGAAGTTGTGGTCCTTATATACAATGGAATATCACTCAGCCATGAAATCAACGTCATAAGGCTAGTAGCAGCATGATGAGTGGATTTAGGTACGACGAATCTAAGTGAAATAAGTCACACAGAAAAAGACACTTATCATAAGATATCACTTATAGAGGGAATGTAAAAACCGCTACCCTTGAACTGAATTACAAAACAGAACAGAATCACACGTTTAGAAAACACACTATGGCTGCTTAACGGGAAAGGTGAGGTGGGGTGATGCATAAAACAAGGGTTTCAAATTAGCTCAGATACCTTTCCATAAACGCAATATGTAATAGACAAGGCCTACTCCTTGCTCAGTGAATTGGACTCAACACCCCCTATTCACCACCCAAGAATATATCTGACTAGTAAGAATCTTAAAACCTATGTATTGATATCTCTCTGTAAGTGAGTCAAGTGGGTGTAAAGTGGCAGAAACACAGCAGTGAAAAGCAGCAAAACCCCATTATAAAAATCAATTACTTTTAAAAACCCGTTAAACAGAGACAGTGAAAGAGAGAGAAATTCTTACAAAATTCGTTCAGGGGCTGTGATGCCACCTGGATTGACCATATCTAGACCCAGAGCTGATTGAGACATAAGGGTGGACACTCTTGGGGCTGAGAGGTTTGGTGAGGTTGGGTGAGGAAACACAGACCCTTTAAAGTAATACTGCATGGTACCCATCCCATGGTTCCCAAATCTCCAGGTTCAAGGGCATCTTCCTACATCGAAAACATGCATGAGAAACCCAGAAGATGGTAAACCGTGTGATCGGGAAAGGTTTCCAAAACGCACCTCATTTCTCATCTCCTTGTGCTCGGGTTCGCCATTCCAGCCGCTTTACTAGCAATCTCCCTCCTTGGAGAATCAGCACCTTTGACCTCCTGTTCCGTACAGGTTGCAATTTGTCCTGAGGACGAACGGGAAGAGGGGGAACCAATGAGAGACTAGCTCTAGGTGTTGGGACAGGCACAGGTCACTCTATTTTCCCATCAGGAAGAAGAATTAACCACAGGCTCAGCCTGCCGCCCGGGACCAGAATAGGGCCTGAAGCAATCCAGCGCTTTTGCGGCCAGCTCCCAAGAAAGCGAGTTGAAAAATGGAGCTCAGGGGCACTGCAATTCACAAACCTGCAGTCTTATAAATGAAAACTCTCGTCCACAAATATATTGAGGGAAGGTAACGAAGAGGATTTGAAAGCAAGGCAGAATTGCAGGAAACGGGTTTCAGGAGGGAGATTCGCATCGCCTTTAAAGCACAGGAAAAGCGGCAAAAGCTCGACAATGATGCCCTTGGCCAAAAAGGGCGTATGCGTTTTTTCCTGAATATATTCAGGAAAAAACGCATACGCCCTTTTTGGCCAACCAAGCAACCTGGAAAGGCAAATCAGCGCTACAAAGAAGTCTCGCTTCCCATCGGTCAAAAGGGCCATGCTGAATAAAGTGTCAAAACCAGAAAGGCAGGACAGGCCATGGAGAAACGGGAGCCTGGCTACGCTGATGGGCGGGATGTAAATTGCCAACAGCCACTCTGGAGAAATGTATTCTGTGTCCTGAAACGTCTAAAAAACTCAGCTTAGAGAGCAAAGGGCACTTCCACTCATGGGCGTATAAATTGGGAAATCTAAAAATCAGCAAGACACAGGCACCCCAAACTTTAGGGCTGCTCTGTTGACAAAAACCTCCCCTTCGTTACTCCTTAAATATCCCAGGAAAGAGAAAAATGGATAAAGAAGTTGTGGTCCTTATGTACAATGGAATATCACTCAGCCATGAAATCAACGTCATAAGGCTAGTAGCAGCATGATGAGTGGATTTAGGTACGACGATTCTAAATGAAATAAGTCACACAGAAAAAGACACTTATCATAAGATATCACTTATAGAGGGAATGTAAAAACCGCTACCCTTGAACTGAATTACAAAACGGAACAGAGTCACACGCTTAGAAAACACACTATGGCTGCTTAACGGGAAAGGTGAGGTGGGGTGATGCATAAAACAAGGGTTTCAAATTAGCTCAGATACCTTTCCATAAACGCAATATGTAATAGACAAGGCCTACTCCTTGCTCAGTGAATTGGACTCAACACCCCCTATTCACCACCCAAGAATATATCTGACTAGTAAGAATCTTAAAACCTATGTATTGATATCTCTCTGTAAGTGAGTCAAGTGGGTGTAAAGTGGCAGAAACACAGCAGTGAAAAGCAGCTAAACCCCATTATAAAAATCAATTACTTTTAAAAGCCCGTTAAACAGAGACAGTGAAAGAGAGAAATTCTTACAAAATTCGTTCAGGGGCTGTGATGCCACCTGGATTGACCATATCTAGACCCAGAGCTGATTGAGACATAAGGGTGGACACTCTTGGGGCTGAGAGGTTTGGTGAGGTTGGGTGAGGAAACACAGACCCTTTAAAGTAATACTGCGTGGTACCCATCCCATGGTTCCCAATCTCCAGGTTCAAGGGCATCTTCCTACATCGAAAACATGCATGAGAAACCCAGAAGATGGTAAACCGTGTGATCGGGAAAGGTTTCCAAAACGCACCTCATTTCTCATCTCCTTGTGCTCGGGTTCGCCATTCCAGCCAGTTTACTAGCAATCTCCCTCCTTGGAGAATCAGCACCTTTAACCTCCTGTTCCGTACAGGTTGCAATTTGTCCTGAGGACGAACGGGAAGAGGGGGAACCAATGAGAGACTAGCTCTAGGTGTTGGGACAGGCACAGGTCACTCTATTTTCCCATCAGGAAGAAGAATTAACCACAGGCTCAGCCTGCCGCCCGGGACCAGAATAGTGCCTGAAGCAATCCTGCGCTTTTGCGGCCAGCTCCCAAGAAAGCGAGTTGAAAAATGGAGCTCAGTGGCACTGCAATTCACAAACCTGCTGACTTATAAATGATAACTCTCGTCCCCAAATATATTGAGGGAAGGAAACGAAGAGGATTTGAAAGCAAGGCAGAATTGCAGGAAACAGATTTCAGGAGGGAGATTCGAATCGCCTTTAAAGCACAGGAAAAGCGGCAAAACCTCGACAATGATGCCCTTGGCCAAAAAGGGCGTATGCGTTTTTTCCTGAATATATTCAGGAAAAAACGCATACGCCCTTTTTGGCCAACCAAGCAACCTGGAAAGGCAAATCAGCGCTACAAAGAATTCTCGCTTCCCATCGGTCACAAGGGACATGCTGAATAAAGTGTCAAAACCAGAAAGGCAGGACAGGCCATGGAGAAAGGGGAGCCTGGCTACGCTGATGGGCGGGATGTAAATTGCCAACAGCCACTCTGGAGAAATGTATTCTGTGTCCTGAAACGTCTAAAAAACTCAGCTTAGAGAGCAAAGGGCACTTCCACTCATGGGCGTATAAATTGGGAAATCTAAAAATCAGCAAGACACAGGCACCCCAAACTTTAGGGCTGCTCTGTTGACAAAAACCTCCCCTTCGTTACTCCTTAAATATCCCAGGAAAGAGAAAAATTGATAAAGAAGTTGTGGTCCTTATGTACAATGGAATATCACTAAGCCATGAAATCAACGTCATAAGGCTAGTAGCAGCATGATGAGGGGATTTAGGAACGACGATTCTAAGTGAAATAAGTCACACAGAAAGAGACACTTATCATAAGATATCACTTATAGAGGGAATGTAAAAACCGCTACCCTTGAACTGAATTACAAAACAGAACAGAGTCACACGTTTAGAAAACACACTATGGCTGCTTAACGGGAAAGGTGAGGTGGGGTGATGCATAAAACAAGGGTTTCAAATTAGCTCAGATACCGTTCCATAAACCCAATATGTAATAGACAAGGCCTACTCCTTGCTCAGTGAATTGGACTCAACACCCCCTATTCACCGCCCAAGAATATATCTGACTAGTAAGAATCTTGAAACCTAAGTATTGATATGTCTCTGTAAGTGAGTCAAGTGGGTGTAAAGCGGCAGAAACACAGCAGTGAAAAGCAGCTAAACCCCATTATAAAAATCAATTACTTTTAAAAACCCGTGAAACAGAGACAGTGAAAGAGAGAGAAATTCTTACAAAATTCGTTCAGGGGCTGTGATGCCACCTGGATTGACCATATCGAGACCCACAGCTGATTGAGACATAAGGGTGGACACTCTTGGGGCTGAGAGGTGTGGTGAGGTTGGGTGAGGAAACGCAGACCCTTTAAAGTAATACTGCGTGGTACCCATCCCATGGGTCCCAAATCTCCAGGTTCAAGGGCATCTTCCTACATCGAAAACATGCATGAGAAACCCAGAAGATGGTACACCGTGTGATCGGGAAAGGTTTCCAAAACGCACCTCATTTCTCATCTCCTTGTGCTCGGGTTCGCCATTCCAGCCGCTTTACTAGCAATCTCCCTCCTTGGAGAATCAGCACCTTTAACCTCCTGTTCCGTACAGGTTGCAATTTGTCCTGAGGACGAACGGGAAGAGGGGGAACCAATGAGAGACTAGCTCTAGGTGTTGGGACAGGCACAGGTCACTCTATTTTCCCATCAGGAAGAAGAATTAACCACAGGCTCAGCCTGCCGCCCGGGACCAGAATAGGGCCTGAAGCAATCCTGCGCTTTTGCGGCCAGCTCCCAAGAAAGCGAGTTGAAAAATGGAGCTCAGGGGCACTGCAATTCACAAACCTGCAGACTTATAAATGATAACTCTCGTCTACAAATATATTGAGGGAAGGTAACGAAGAGGATTTGAAAGCAAGGCAGAATTGCAGGAAATGGGTTTCAGGAGGGAGATTCGCATCGCCTTTAAAGCACATGAAAATCGGCAAAAGCTCGACAATGATGCCCTTGGCCAAAAAGGGCGTATGCGTTTTTTCCTGAATATATTCAGGAAAAAACGCATACGCCCTTTTTGGCCAACCAAGCAACCTGGAAAGGCAAATCAGCGCTACAAAGAAGTCTCGCTTCCCATTGGTCAAAAGGGCCATGCTGAATAAAGTGTCAAAACCAGAAAGGCAGGACAGGCCATGGAGAAACGGGAGCCTGGCTACGCTGGTGGGCGGGATGTAAATTGCCAACAGCCACTCTGGAGAAGTGTACTGTGTGTCCTGAAACGTCTAAAAAAATCAGCTTAGAGAGCATAGGGCACTTCCACTCCTGGGCGTATAAATTGGGAAAACTAAAAATCAGCAAGACACAGGCACCCCAAAGTTTAGGGCTGCTCTGTTGACAAAAACCTCCACTTCGTTACACCTTAAATTTCCCAGGAAAGAGAAAAATTGATAAAGAAGTTGTGGTCCTTATGTACAATGGAATATCACTAAGCCATGAAATCAACGTCATAAGGCTAGTAGCAGCATGATGAGTGGATTTAGGTACGACGATTCTAAGTGAAATAAGTCACACAGAAAGAGACACTTATCATAAGATATCACTTATAGAGGGAATGTAAAAACCGCTACCCTTGAACTGAATTACAAAACAGAACAGAGTCACACGTTTAGAAAACACACTATGGCTGCTTAACGGGAAAGGTGAGGTGGGGTGATGCATAAAACAAGGGTTTCAAATTAGCTCAGATACCGTTCCATAAACCCAATATGTAATAGACAAGGCCTACTCCTTGCTCAGTGAATTGGACTCAACACCCCCTATTCACCGCCCAAGAATATATCTGACTAGTAAGAATCTTGTAACCTATGTATTGATATCTCTCTGTAAGTGAGTCAAGTGGGTGTAAAGCGGCAGAAACACAGCAGTGAAAAGCAGCTAAACCCCATTATAAAAATCAATTACTTTTAAAAACCCGTGAAACAGAGACAGTGAAAGAGAGAGAAATTCTTACAAAATTCGTTCAGGGGCTGTGATGCCACCTGGATTGACGATATCGAGACCCACAGCTGATTAAGACATAAGGGTGGACACTCTTGGGGCTGAGAGGTGTGGTGAGGTTGGGTGAGGAAACGCAGACCCTTTAAAGTAATACTGCGTGGTACCCATCCCATGGGTCCCAAATCTCCAGGTTCAAGGGCATCTTCCTACATCGAAAACATGCATGAGAAACTCAGAAGATGGTACACCGTGTGATCGGGAAAGGTTTCCAAAACGCACCTCATTTCTCATCTCCTTGTGCTCGGGTTCGCCATTCCAGCTGCTTTACTAGCAATCTCCCTCCTTGGAGAATCAGCACCTTTAACCTCCTGTTCCGTACAGGTTGCAATTTGTCCTGAGGACGAACGGGAAGAGGGGGAACCAATGAGAGACTAGCTCTAGGTGTTGGGACAGGCACAGGTCACTCTATTTTCCCATCAGGAGGAAGAATTAACCACAGGCTCAGCCTGCCGAACGGGACCAGAATAGGGCCTGAAGCAATCCTGCGCTTTTGCGGCCAGCTCCCAAGAAAGCGAGTTGAAAAATGGAGCTCAGGGGCACTGCAATTCACAGACCTGCAGACTTATAAATGATAACTCTCGTCCACAAATATATTGAGGGAAGGTAACGAAGAGGATTTGAAAGCAAGGCAGAATTGCAGGAAACGGGTTTCAGGAGGGAGATTCACATCGCCTTTAAAGCACATGAAAAGCGGCAAAAGCTCGACAATGATGCCCTTGGCCAAAAAGGGCGTATGCGTTTTTTCCTGAATATATTCAGGAAAAAACGCATACGCCCTTTTTGGCCAACCAAGCAACCTGGAAAGGCAAATCAGCGCTACAAAGAAGTCTCGCTTCCCATTGGTCAAAAGGGCCATGCTGAATAAAGTGTCAAAACCAGAAAGGCAGGACAGGCCATGGAGAAACGGGAGCCTGGCTACGCTGGTGGGCGGGATGTAAATTGCCAACAGCCACTCTGGAGAAGTGTACTGTGTGTCCTGAAACGTCTAAAAAAATCAGCTTAGAGAGCATAGGGCACTTCCACTCATGGGCGTATAAATTGGAAAAACTAAAAATCAGCAAGACACAGGCACCCCAAAGTTTAAGGCTGCTCTGTTGACAAAAGCCTCCACTTCGTTACACCTTAAATATCCCAGGAAATAGAAAAATTGATAAAGAAGTTGTGGTCCTTATGTACAATGGAATATCACTAAGCCATGAAATCAACGTCATAAGGCTAGTAGCAGCATGATGAGTGGATTTAGGTACGACGATTCTAAGTGAAATAAGTCACACAGAAAGAGACACTTATCATAAGATATCACTTATAGAGGGAATGTAAAAACCGCTACCCTTGAACTGAATTACAAAACAGAACAGAGTCACACGTTTAGAAAACACACTATGGCTGCTTAACGGGAAAGGTGAGGTGGGGTGATGCATAAAACAAGGGTTTCAAATTAGCTCAGATACCGTTCCATAAACCCAATATGTAATAGACAAGGCCTACTCCTTGCTCAGTGAATTGGACTCAACACCCCCTATTAACCGCCCAAGAATATATCTGACTAGTAAGAATCTTGTAACCTATGCATTGATATCTCTCTGTAAGTGAGTCAAGTGGGTGTAAAGCGGCAGAAACACAGCAGTGAAAAGCAGCTAAACCCCATTATAAAAATCAATTACTTTTAAAAACCCGTGAAACAGAGACAGTGAAAGAGAGAGAAATTCTTACAAAATTCGTTCAGGGGCTGTGATGCCACCTGGATTGACGATATCGAGACCCACAGCTGATTGAGACATATGGGTGGACACTCTTGGGGCTGAGAGGTGTGGTGAGGTTGGGTGAGGAAACGCAGACCCTTTAAAGTAATACTGCGTGGTACCCATCCCATGGGTCCCAAATCTCCAGGTTCAAGGGCATCTTCCTACATCGAAAACATGCATGAGAAACCCAGAAGATGGTACTCCGTGTGATCGGGAAAGGTTTCCAAAACGCACCTCATTTCTCATCTCCTTGTGCTCGGGTTCGCCATTCCAGCCGCTTTACTAGCAATCTCCCTCCTTGGAGAATCAGCACCTTTAACCTCCTGTTCCGTACAGGTTGCAATTTGTCCTGAGGACGAACGGGAAGAGGGGGAACCAATGAGAGACTAGCTCTAGGTGTTGGGACAGGCACAGGTCACTCTATTTTCCCATCAGGAAGAAGAATTAACCACAGGCTCAGCCTGCCGCCCGGGACCAGAATAGGGCCTGAAGCAATCCTGCGCTTTTGCGGCCAGCTCCCAAGAAAGCGAGTTGAAAAATGGAGCTCAGGGGCACTGCAATTCACAAACCTGCAGACTTATAAATGATAACTCTCGTCCACAAATATATTGAGGAAAGGTAACGAAGAGGATTTGAAAGCAAGGCAGAATTGCAGGAAACGGGTTTCAGGAGGGAGATTCGCATCGCCTTTAAAGCACATGAAAATCGGGAAAAGCTCGACAATGATGCCCTTGGCCAAAAAGGGCGTATGCGTTTTTTCCTGAATATATTCAGGAAAAAACGCATACGCCCTTTTTGGCCAACCAAGCAACCTGGAAAGGCAAATCAGCGCTACAAAGAAGTCTCGCTTCCCATTGGTCAAAAGGGCCATGCTGAATAAAGTGTCAAAACCAGAAAGGCAGGACAGGCCATGGAGAAACGGGAGCCTGGCTACGCTGGTGGGCGGGATGTAAATTGCCAACAGCCACTCTGGAGAAGTGTACTGTGTGTCCTGAAACGTCTAAAAAAATCAGCTTAGAGAGCATAGGGCACTTCCACTCCTGGGCGTATAAATTGGGAAAACTAAAAATCAGCAAGACACAGGCACCCCAAAGTTTAGGGCTGCTCTGTTGACAAAAACCTCCACTTCGTTACACCTTAAATATCCCAGGAAAGAGAAAAATTGATATAGAAGTTGTGGTCCTTATGTACAATGGAATATCACTAAGCCATGAAATCAACGTCATAAGGCTAGTAGCAGCATGATGAGTGGATTTAGGTACGACGATTCTAAGTGAAATAAGTCACACAGAAAGAGACACTTATCATAAGATATCACTTATAGAGGGAATGTAAAAACCGCTACCCTTGAACTGAATTACAAAACAGAACAGAGTCACACGTTTAGAAAACACACTATGGCTGCTTAACGGGAAAGGTGAGGTGGGGTGATGCATAAAACAAGGGTTTCAAATTAGCTCAGATACCGTTCCATAAACCCAATATGTAATAGACAAGGCCTACTCCTTGCTCAGTGAATTGGACTCAACACCCCCTATTCACCGCCCAAGAATATATCTGACTAGTAAGAATCTTGTAACCTATGTATTGATATGTCTCTGTAAGTGAGTCAAGTGGGTGTAAAGCGGCAGAAACACAGCAGTGAAAAGCAGCTAAACCCCATTATAAAAATCAATTACTTTTAAAAACCCGTGAAACAGAGACAGTGAAAGAGAGAGAAATTCTTACAAAATTCGTTCAGGGGCTGTGATGCCACCTGGATTGACCATATCGAGACCCACAGCTGATTGAGACATAAGGGTGGACACTCTTGGGGCTGAGAGGTGTGGTGAGGTTGGGTGAGGAAACGCAGACCCTTTAAAGTAATACTGCGTGGTACCCATCCCATGGGTCCCAAATCTCCAGGTTCAAGGGCATCTTCCTACATCGAAAACATGCATGAGAAACTCAGAAGATGGTACACCGTGTGATCGGGAAAGGTTTCCAAAACGCACCTCATTTCTCATCTCCTTGTGCTCGGGTTCGCCATTCCAGCTGCTTTACTAGCAATCTCCCTCCTTGGAGAATCAGCACCTTTAACCTCCTGTTCCGTACAGGTTGCAATTTGTCCTGAGGACGAACGGGAAGAGGGGGAACCAATGAGAGACTAGCTCTAGGTGTTGGGACAGGCACAGGTCACTCTATTTTCCCATCAGGAGGAAGAATTAACCACAGGCTCAGCCTGCCGAACGGGACCAGAATAGGGCCTGAAGCAATCCTGCGCTTTTGCGGCCAGCTCCCAAGAAAGCGAGTTGAAAAATGGAGCTCAGGGGCACTGCAATTCACAGACCTGCAGACTTATAAATGATAACTCTCGTCCACAAATATATTGAGGGAAGGTAACGAAGAGGATTTGAAAGCAAGGCAGAATTGCAGGAAACGGGTTTCAGGAGGGAGATTCGCATCGCCTTTAAAGCACATGAAAAGCGGCAAAAGCTCGACAATGATGCCCTTGGCCAAAAAGGGCGTATGCGTTTTTTCCTGAATATATTCAGGAAAAAACGCATACCCCCTTTTTGGCCAACCAAGCAACCTGGAAAGGCAAATCAGCGCTACAAAGAAGTCTCGCTTCCCATTGGTCAAAAGGGCCATGCTGAATAAAGTGTCAAAACCAGAAAGGCAGGACAGGCCATGGAGAAACGGGAGCCTGGCTACGCTGGTGGGCGGGATGTAAATTGCCAACAGCCACTCTGGAGAAGTGTACTGTGTGTCCTGAAACGTCTAAAAAAATCAGCTTAGAGAGCATAGGGCACTTCCACTCATGGGCGTATAAATTGGAAAAACTAAAAATCAGCAAGACACAGGCACCCCAAAGTTTAAGGCTGCTCTGTTGACAAAAGCCTCCACTTCGTTACACCTTAAATATCCCAGGAAATAGAAAAATTGATAAAGAAGTTGTGGTCCTTATGTACAATGGAATATCACTAAGCCATGAAATCAACGTCATAAGGCTAGTAGCAGCATGATGAGTGGATTTAGGTACGACGATTCTAAGTGAAATAAGTCACACAGAAAGAGACACTTATCATAAGATATCACTTATAGAGGGAATGTAAAAACCGCTACCCTTGAACTGAATTACAAAACAGAACAGAGTCACACGTTTAGAAAACACACTATGGCTGCTTAACGGGAAAGGTGAGGTGGGGTGATGCATAAAACAAGGGTTTCAAATTAGCTCAGATACCGTTCCATAAACCCAATATGTAATAGACAAGGCCTACTCCTTGCTCAGTGAATTGGACTCAACACCCCCTATTCACCGCCCAAGAATATATCTGACTAGTAAGAATCTTGTAACCTATGCATTGATATCTCTCTGTAAGTGAGTCAAGTGGGTGTAAAGCGGCAGAAACACAGCAGTGAAAAGCAGCTAAACCCCATTATAAAAATCAATTACTTTTAAAAACCCGTGAAACAGAGACAGTGAAAGAGAGAGAAATTCTTACAAAATTCGTTCAGGGGCTGTGATGCCACCTGGATTGACCATATCGAGACCCACAGCTGATTGAGACATAAGGGTGGACACTCTTGGGGCTGAGAGGTGTGGTGAGGTTGGGTGAGGAAACGCAGACCCTTTAAAGTAATACTGCGTGGTACCCATCCCATGGGTCCCAAATCTCCAGGTTCAAGGGCATCTTCCTACATCGAAAACATGCATGAGAAACCCAGAAGATGGTACACCGTGTGATCGGGAAAGGTTTCCAAAACGCACCTCATTTCTCATCTCCTTGTGCTCGGGTTCGCCATTCCAGCCGCTTTACTAGCAATCTCCCTCCTTGGAGAATCAGCACCTTTAACCTCCTGTTCCGTACAGGTTGCAATTTGTCCTGAGGACGAACGGGAAGAGGGGGAACCAATGAGAGACTAGCTCTAGGTGTTGGGACAGGCACAGGTCACTCTATTTTCCCATCAGGAAGAAGAATTAACCACAGGCTCAGCCTGCCGCCCGGGACCAGAATAGGGCCTGAAGCAATCCTGCGCTTTTGCGGCCAGCTCCCAAGAAAGCGAGTTGAAAAATGGAGCTCAGGGGCACTGCAATTCACAAACCTGCAGACTTATAAATGATAACTCTCGTCCACAAATATATTGAGGGAAGGTAACGAAGAGGATTTGAAAGCAAGGCAGAATTGCAGGAAACGGGTTTCAGGAGGGAGATTCGCATCGCCTTTAAAGCACATGAAAATCGGCAAAAGCTCGACAATGATGCCCTTGGCCAAAAAGGGCGTATGCGTTTTTTCCTGAATATATTCAGGAAAAAACGCATACGCCCTTTTTGGCCAACCAAGCAACCTGGAAAGGCAAATCAGCGCTACAAAGAAGTCTCGCTTCCCATTGGTCAAAAGGGCCATGCTGAATAAAGTGTCAAAACCAGAAAGGCAGGACAGGCCATGGAGAAACGGGAGCCTGGCTACGCTGGTGGGCGGGATGTAAATTGCCAACAGCCACTCTGGAGAAGTGTACTGTGTGTCCTGAAACGTCTAAAAAAATCAGCTTAGAGAGCATAGGGCACTTCCACTCCTGGGCGTATAAATTGGGAAAACTAAAAATCAGCAAGACACAGGCACCCCAAAGTTTAGGGCTGCTCTGTTGACAAAAACCTCCACTTCGTTACACCTTAAATTTCCCAGGAAAGAGAAAAATTGATAAAGAAGTTGTGGTCCTTATGTACAATGGAATATCACTAAGCCATGAAATCAACGTCATAAGGCTAGTAGCAGCATGATGAGTGGATTTAGGTACGACGATTCTAAGTGAAATAAGTCACACAGAAAGAGACACTTATCATAAGATATCACTTATAGAGGGAATGTAAAAACCGCTACCCTTGAACTGAATTACAAAACAGAACAGAGTCACACGTTTAGAAAACACACTATGGCTGCTTAACGGGAAAGGTGAGGTGGGGTGATGCATAAAACAAGGGTTTCAAATTAGCTCAGATACCGTTCCATAAACCCAATATGTAATAGACAAGGCCTACTCCTTGCTCAGTGAATTGGACTCAACACCCCCTATTCACCGCCCAAGAATATATCTGACTAGTAAGAATCTTGTAACCTATGTATTGATATCTCTCTGTAAGTGAGTCAAGTGGGTGTAAAGCGGCAGAAACACAGCAGTGAAAAGCAGCTAAACCCCATTATAAAAATCAATTACTTTTAAAAACCCGTGAAACAGAGACAGTGAAAGAGAGAGAAATTCTTACAAAATTCGTTCAGGGGCTGTGATGCCACCTGGATTGACGATATCGAGACCCACAGCTGATTAAGACATAAGGGTGGACACTCTTGGGGCTGAGAGGTGTGGTGAGGTTGGGTGAGGAAACGCAGACCCTTTAAAGTAATACTGCGTGGTACCCATCCCATGGGTCCCAAATCTCCAGGTTCAAGGGCATCTTCCTACATCGAAAACATGCATGAGAAACTCAGAAGATGGTACACCGTGTGATCGGGAAAGGTTTCCAAAACGCACCTCATTTCTCATCTCCTTGTGCTCGGGTTCGCCATTCCAGCTGCTTTACTAGCAATCTCCCTCCTTGGAGAATCAGCACCTTTAACCTCCTGTTCCGTACAGGTTGCAATTTGTCCTGAGGACGAACGGGAAGAGGGGGAACCAATGAGAGACTAGCTCTAGGTGTTGGGACAGGCACAGGTCACTCTATTTTCCCATCAGGAGGAAGAATTAACCACAGGCTCAGCCTGCCGAACGGGACCAGAATAGGGCCTGAAGCAATCCTGCGCTTTTGCGGCCAGCTCCCAAGAAAGCGAGTTGAAAAATGGAGCTCAGGGGCACTGCAATTCACAGACCTGCAGACTTATAAATGATAACTCTCGTCCACAAATATATTGAGGGAAGGTAACGAAGAGGATTTGAAAGCAAGGCAGAATTGCAGGAAACGGGTTTCAGGAGGGAGATTCGCATCGCCTTTAAAGCACATGAAAAGCGGCAAAAGCTCGACAATGATGCCCTTGGCCAAAAAGGGCGTATGCGTTTTTTCCTGAATATATTCAGGAAAAAACGCATACGCCCTTTTTGGCCAACCAAGCAACCTGGAAAGGCAAATCAGCGCTACAAAGAAGTCTCGCTTCCCATTGGTCAAAAGGGCCATGCTGAATAAAGTGTCAAAACCAGAAAGGCAGGACAGGCCATGGAGAAACGGGAGCCTGGCTACGCTGGTGGGCGGGATGTAAATTGCCAACAGCCACTCTGGAGAAGTGTACTGTGTGTCCTGAAACGTCTAAAAAAATCAGCTTAGAGAGCATAGGGCACTTCCACTCCTGGGCGTATAAATTGGGAAAACTAAAAATCAGCAAGACACAGGCACCCCAAAGTTTAGGGCTGCTCTGTTGACAAAAACCTCCACTTCGTTACACCTTAAATATCCCAGGAAAGAGAAAAATTGATATAGAAGTTGTGGTCCTTATGTACAATGGAATATCACTAAGCCATGAAATCAACGTCATAAGGCTAGTAGCAGCATGATGAGTGGATTTAGGTACGACGATTCTAAGTGAAATAAGTCACACAGAAAGAGACACTTATCATAAGATATCACTTATAGAGGGAATGTAAAAACCGCTACCCTTGAACTGAATTACAAAACAGAACAGAGTCACACGTTTAGAAAACACACTATGGCTGCTTAACGGGAAAGGTGAGGTGGGGTGATGCATAAAACAAGGGTTTCAAATTAGCTCAGATACCGTTCCATAAACCCAATATGTAATAGACAAGGCCTACTCCTTGCTCAGTGAATTGGACTCAACACCCCCTATTCACCGCCCAAGAATATATCTGACTAGTAAGAATCTTGTAACCTATGTATTGATATCTCTCTGTAAGTGAGTCAAGTGGGTGTAAAGCGGCAGAAACACAGCAGTGAAAAGCAGCTAAACCCCATTATAAAAATCAATTACTTTTAAAAACCCGTGAAACAGAGACAGTGAAAGAGAGAGAAATTCTTACAAAATTCGTTCAGGGGCTGTGATGCCACCTGGATTGACGATATCGAGACCCACAGCTGATTGAGACATAAGGGTGGACACTCTTGGGGCTGAGAGGTGTGGTGAGGTTGGGTGAGGAAACGCAGACCCTTTAAAGTAATACTGCGTGGTACCCATCCCATGGGTCCCAAATCTCCAGGTTCAAGGGCATCTTCCTACATCGAAAACATGCATGAGAAACTCAGAAGATGGTACACCGTGTGATCGGGAAAGGTTTCCAAAACGCACCTCATTTCTCATCTCCTTGTGCTCGGGTTCGCCATTCCAGCTGCTTTACTAGCAATCTCCCTCCTTGGAGAATCAGCACCTTTAACCTCCTGTTCCGTACAGGTTGCAATTTGTCCTGAGGACGAACGGGAAGAGGGGGAACCAATGAGAGACTAGCTCTAGGTGTTGGGACAGGCACAGGTCACTCTATTTTCCCATCAGGAGGAAGAATTAACCACAGGCTCAGCCTGCCGCCCGGGACCAGAATAGGGCCTGAAGCAATCCTGCGCTTTTGCGGCCAGCTCCCAAGAAAGCGAGTTGAAAAATGGAGCTCAGGGGCACTGCAATTCACAGACCTGCAGACTTATAAATGATAACTCTCGTCCACAAATATATTGAGGGAATGTAACGAAGAGGATTTGAAAGCAAGGCAGAATTGGAGGAAACGGGTTTCAGGAGGGAGATTCGCATCGCCTTTAAAGCACATGAAAAGCGGCAAAAGCTCGACAATGATGCCCTTGGCCAAAAAGGGCGTATGCGTTTTTTCCTGAATATATTCAGGAAAAAACGCATACGCCCTTTTTGGCCAACCAAGCAACCTGGAAAGGCAAATCAGCGCTACAAAGAAGTCTCGCTTCCCATTGGTCAAAAGGGCCATGCTGAATAAAGTGTCAAAACCAGAAAGGCAGGAAAGGCCATGCAGAAACGGGAGCCTGGCTACGCTGGTGGGCGGGATGTAAATTGCCAACAGCCACTCTGGAGAAGTGTACTGTGTGTCATGAAACGTCTAAAAAAATCAGCTTAGAGAGCATAGGGCACTTCCACTCATGGGCGTATAAATTGGGAAAACTAAAAATCAGCAAGACACAGGCACCCCAAAGTTTAAGGCTGCTCTGTTGACAAAAGCCTCCACTTCGTTACACCTTAAATATCCCAGGAAAGAGAAAAATTGATAAAGAAGTTGTGGTCCTTATGTACAATGGAATATCACTAAGCCATGAAATCAACGTCATAAGGCTAGTAGCAGCATGATGAGTGGATTTAGGTACGACGATTCTAAGTGAAATAAGTCACACAGAAAGAGACACTTATCATAAGATATCACTTATAGAGGGAATGTAAAAACCGCTACCCTTGAACTGAATTACAAAACAGAACAGAGTCACACGTTTAGAAAACACACTATGGCTGCTTAACGGGAAAGGTGAGGTGGGGTGATGCATAAAACAAGGGTTTCAAATTAGCTCAGATACCGTTCCATAAACCCAATATGTAATAGACAAGGCCTACTCCTTGCTCAGTGAATTGGACTCAACACCCCCTATTCACCGCCCAAGAATATATCTGACTAGTAAGAATCTTGTAACCTATGTATTGATATCTCTCTGTAAGTGAGTCAAGTGGGTGTAAAGCGGCAGAAACACAGCAGTGAAAAGCAGCTAAACCCCATTATAAAAATCAATTACTTTTAAAAACCCGTGAAACAGAGACAGTGAAAGAGAGAGAAATTCTTACAAAATTCGTTCAGGGGCTGTGATGCCACCTGGATTGACGATATCGAGACCCACAGCTGATTGAGACATAAGGGTGGACACTCTTGGGGCTGAGAGGTGTGGTGAGGTTGGGTGAGGAAACGCAGACCCTTTAAAGTAATACTGCGTGGTACCCATCCCATGGGTCCCAAATCTCCAGGTTCAAGGGCATCTTCCTACATCGAAAACATGCATGAGAAACTCAGAAGATGGTACACCGTGTGATCGGGAAAGGTTTCCAAAACGCACCTCATTTCTCATCTCCTTGTGCTCGGGTTCGCCATTCCAGCTGCTTTACTAGCAATCTCCCTCCTTGGAGAATCAGCACCTTTAACCTCCTGTTCCGTACAGGTTGCAATTTGTCCTGAGGACGAACGGGAAGAGGGGGAACCAATGAGAGACTAGCTCTAGGTGTTGGGACAGGCACAGGTCACTCTATTTTCCCATCAGGAGGAAGAATTAACCACAGGCTCAGCCTGCCGCCCGGGACCAGAATAGGGCCTGAAGCAATCCTGCGCTTTTGCGGCCAGCTCCCAAGAAAGCGAGTTGAAAAATGGAGCTCAGGGGCACTGCAATTCACAGACCTGCAGACTTATAAATGATAACTCTCGTCCACAAATATATTGAGGGAATGTAACGAAGAGGATTTGAAAGCAAGGCAGAATTGGAGGAAACGGGTTTCAGGAGGGAGATTCGCATCGCCTTTAAAGCACATGAAAAGCGGCAAAAGCTCGACAATGATGCCCTTGGCCAAAAAGGGCGTATGCGTTTTTTCCTGAATATATTCAGGAAAAAACGCATACCCCCTTTTTGGCCAACCAAGCAACCTGGAAAGGCAAATCAGCGCTACAAAGAAGTCTCGCTTCCCATTGGTCAAAAGGGCCATGCTGAATAAAGTGTCAAAACCAGAAAGGCAGGAAAGGCCATGCAGAAACGGGAGCCTGGCTACGCTGGTGGGCGGGATGTAAATTGCCAACAGCCACTCTGGAGAAGTGTACTGTGTGTCATGAAACGTCTAAAAAAATCAGCTTAGAGAGCATAGGGCACTTCCACTCATGGGCGTATAAATTGGGAAAACTAAAAATCAGCAAGACACAGGCACCCCAAAGTTTAAGGCTGCTCTGTTGACAAAAGCCTCCACTTCGTTACACCTTAAATATCCCAGGAAAGAGAAAAATTGATAAAGAAGTTGTGGTCCTTATGTACAATGGAATATCACTAAGCCATGAAATCAACGTCATAAGGCTAGTAGCAGCATGATGAGTGGATTTAGGTACGACGATTCTAAGTGAAATAAGTCACACAGAAAGAGACACTTATCATAAGATATCACTTATAGAGGGAATGTAAAAACCGCTACCCTTGAACTGAATTACAAAACAGAACAGAGTCACACGTTTAGAAAACACACTATGGCTGCTTAACGGGAAAGGTGAGGTGGGGTGATGCATAAAACAAGGGTTTCAAATTAGCTCAGATACCGTTCCATAAACCCAATATGTAATAGACAAGGCCTACTCCTTGCTCAGTGAATTGGACTCAACACCCCCTATTCACCGACCAAGAATATATCTGACTAGTAAGAATCTTGGAACCTAAGTATTGATATCTCTCTGTAAGTGAGTCAAGTGGGTGTAAAGCGGCAGAAACACAGCAGTGAAAAGCAGCTAAACCCCATTATAAAAATCAATTACTTTTAAAAACCCGTGAAACAGAGACAGTGAAAGAGAGAGAAATTCTTACAAAATTCGTTCAGGGGCTGTGATGCCACCTGGATTGACCATATCGAGACCCACAGCTGATTGAGACATAAGGGTGGACACTCTTGGGGCTGAGAGGTGTGGTGAGGTTGCGTGAGGAAACGCAGACCCTTTAAAGTAATACTGCGTGGTACCCATCCCATGGGTCCCAAATCTCCAGGTTCAAGGGCATCTTCCTACATCGAAAACATGCATGAGAAACCCAGAAGATGGTACACCGTGTGATCGGGAAAGGTTTCCAAAACGCACCTCATTTCTCATCTCCCTGTGCTCGGGTTCGCCATTCCAGCCGCTTTACTAGCAATCTCCCTCCTTGGAGAATCAGCACCTTTAACCTCCTGTTCCGTACAGGTTGCAATTTGTCCTGAGGACGAACGGGAAGAGGGGGAACCAATGAGAGACTAGCTCTAGGTGTTGGGACAGGCACAGGTCACTCTATTTTCCCATCAGGAAGAAGAATTAACCACAGGCTCAGCCTGCCGCCCGGGACCAGAATAGGGCCTGAAGCAAACCTGCGCTTTTGCGGCCAGCTCCCAAGAAAGCGAGTTGAAAAATGGAGCTCAGGGGCACTGCAATTCACAAACCTGCAGACTTCTAAATGATAACTCTCGTCCACAAATATATTGAGGGAAGGTAACGAAGAGGATTTGAAAGCAAGGCAGAATTGCAGGAAACGGGTTTCAGGAGGGAGATTCGCATCGCCTTTAAAGCACAGGAAAAGCGGCAAAACCTCGACAATGATGCCCTTGGCCAAAAAGGGCGTATGCGTTTTTTCCTGAATATATTCAGGAAAAAACGCATACGCCCTTTTTGGCCAACAAAGCAACCTGGAAAGGCAAATCAGCGCTACAAAGAAGTCTCGCTTCCCATTGGTCAAAAGGGCCATGCTGAATAAAGTGTCAAAACCAGACAGGCAGGACAGGCCATGGAGAAACCGGAGCCTGGCTACGCTGGTGGGCGGGATGTAAATTGCCAACAGCCACTCTGGAAAAGTGTACTGTGTGTCCTGAAACGTCTAAAAAACTCAGCTTAGAGAGCATAGGGCACTTCCACTCCTGGGCGTATAAATTGGGAAAACTAAAAATCAGCAAGACACAGGCACCCCAAAGTTTAGGGCTGCTCTGTTGACAAAAACCTCCACTTCGTTACACCTTAAATATCCCAGGAAAGAGAAAAATTGATAAAGAAGTTGTGGTCCTTTTTACAATGGAATATCACTAAGCCATGAAATCAACGTCATAAGGCTAGTAGCAGCATGATGAGTGGATTTAGGTACGACGATTCTAAGTGAAATAAGTCACACAGAAAGAGACACTTATCATAAGATATCACTTATAGAGGGAATATAAAAACCGCTACCCTTGAACTGAATTACAAAACAGAACAGAGTCACACGTTTAGAAAACACACTATGGCTGCTTAACGGGAAAGGTGAGGTGGGGTGATGCATAAAACAAGGGTTTCAAATTAGCTCCGATACCGTTCCATAAACCCAATATGTAATAGACAAGGCCTACTCCTAGCTCAGTGAATTGGACTCAACACCCCCTATTCACCGCCCAAGAATATATCTGACTAGTAAGAATCTTGTAACCTATGTATTGATATCTCTCTGTAAGTGAGTCAAGTGGGTGTAAAGCGGCAGAAACACAGCAGTGAAAAGCAGCTAAACCCCATTATAAAAATCAATTACTTTTAAAAACCCGTGAAACAGAGACAGTGAAAGAGAGAGAAATTCTTACAAAATTCGTTCAGGGGCTGTGATGCCACCTGGATTGACGATATCGAGACCCACAGCTGATTGAGACATAAGGGTGGACACTCTTGGGGCTGAGAGGTGTGGTGAGGTTGGTTGAGGAAACGCAGAACCTTTAAAGTAATACTGCGTGGTACCCATCCCATGGGTCCCAAATCTCCAGGTTCAAGGGCATCTTCCTACATCGAAAACATGCATGAGAAACTCAGAAGATGGTACACCGTGTGATCGGGAAAGGTTTCCAAAACGCACCTCATTTCTCATCTCCTTGTGCTCGGGTTCGCCATTCCAGCTGCTTTACTAGCAATCTCCCTCCTTGGAGAATCAGCACCTTTAACCTCCTCTTCCGTACAGGTTGCAATTTGTCCTGAGGACGAACGGGAAGAGGGGGAACCAATGAGAGACTAGCTCTAGGTGTTGGGACAGGCACAGGTCACTCTATTTTCCCATCAGGAGGAAGAATTAACCACAGGCTCAGCCTGCCGCCCGGGACCAGAATAGGGCCTGAAGCAATCCTGCGCTTTTGCGGCCAGCTCCCAAGAAAGCGAGTTGAAAAATGCAGCTCAGGGGCACTGCAATTCACAGACCTGCAGACTTATAAATGATAACTCTCGTCCACAAATATATTGAGGGAAGGTAACGAAGAGGATTTGAAAGCAAGGCAGAATTGCAGGAAACGGGTTTCAGGAAGGAGATTCGCATCGCCTTTAAAGCACATGAAAATCGGCAAAAGCTCGACAATGATGCCCTTGGCCAAAAAGGGCGTATGCGTTTTTTCCTGAATATATTCAGGAAAAAACGCATACGCCCTTTTTGGCCAACCAAGCAACCTGGAAAGGCAAATCAGCGCTACAAAGAAGTCTCGCTTCCCATTGGTCAAAAGGGCCATGCTGAATAAAGTGTCAAAACCAGAAAGGCAGGACAGGCCATGGAGAAACGGGAGCCTGGCTACGCTGGTGGGCGGGATGTAAATTGCCAACAGCCACTCTGGAGAAGTGTACTGTGTGTCCTGAAACGTCTAAAAAAATCAGCTTAGAGAGCATAGGGCACTTCCACTCCTGGGCGTATAAATTGGGAAAACTAAAAATCAGCAAGACACAGGCACCCCAAAGTTTAGGGCTGCTCTGTTGACAAAAACCTCCACTTCGTTACACCTTAAATATCCCAGGAAAGAGAAAAATTGATAAAGAAGTTGTGGTCCTTATTTACAATGGAATATCACTAAGCCATGAAATCAACGTCATAAGGCTAGTAGCAGCATGATGAGTGGATTTAGGTACGACGATTCTAAGTGAAATAAGTCACACAGAAAGAGACACTTATCATAAGATATCACTTATAGAGGGAATGTAAAAACCGCTACCCTTGAACTGAATTACAAAACAGAACAGAGTCACACGTTTAGAAAACACACTATGGCTGCTTAACGGGAAAGGTGAGGTGGGGTGATGCATAAAACAAGGGTTTCAAATTAGCTCAGATACCGTTCCATAAACCCAATATGTAATAGACAAGGCCTACTCCTTGCTCAGTGAATTGGACTCAACACCCCCTATTCACCGCCCAAGAATATATCTGACTAGTAAGAATCTTGTAACCTATGTATTGATATCTCTCTGTACGTGAGTCAAGTGGGTGTAAAGCGGCAGAAACACAGCAGTGAAAAGCAGCTAAACCCCATTATAAAAATCAATTACTTTTAAAAACCCGTGAAACAGAGACAGTGAAAGAGAGAGAAATTCTTACAAAATTCGTTCAGGGGCTGTGATGCCACCTGGATTGACGATATCGAGACCCTCAGCTGATTGAGACATAAGGGTGGACACTCTTGGGGCTGAGAGGTGTGGTGAGGTTGGGTGAGGAAACGCAGACCCTTTAAAGTAATACTGCGTGGTACCCATCCCATGGGTCCCAAATCTCCAGGTTCAAGGGCATCTTCCTACATCGAAACCATGCATGAGAAACCCAGAAGATGGTACACCGTGTGATCGGGAAAGGTTTCCAAAACGCACATCATTTCTCATCTCCTTGTGCTCGGGTTCGCCATTCCAGCTGCTTTACTAGCAATCTCCCTCCTTGGAGAATCAGCACCTTTAACCTCCTGTTCCGTACAGGTTGCAATTTGTCCTGAGGACGAACGGGAAGAGGGGGAACCAATGAGAGACTAGCTCTAGGTGTTGGGACAGGCACAGGTCACTCTATTTTCCCATCAGGAGGAAGAATTAACCACAGGCTCAGCCTGCCGCCCGGGACCAGAATAGGGCCTGAAGCAATCCTGCGCTTTTGCGGCTGCTCCCAAGAAAGCGAGTTGAAAAATGGAGCTCAGGGGCACTGCAATTCACAGACCTGCAGACTTATAAATGATAACTCTCGTCCACAAATATATTGAGGGAAGGTAACGAAGAGGATTTGAAAGCAAGGCAGAATTGCAGGAAACGGGTTTCAGGAGGGAGATTCGCATCGCCTTTAAAGCACATGAATAGCGGCAAAAGCTCGACAATGATGCCCTTGGCCAAAAAGGGCGTATGCGTTTTTTCCTGAATATATTCAGGAAAAAACGCATACGCCCTTTTTGGCCAACCAAGCAACCTGGAAAGGCAAATCAGCGCTACAAAGAAGTCTCGCTTCCCATTGGTCAAAAGGGCCATGCTGAATAAAGTGTCAAAACCAGAAAGGCAGGACAGGCCATGGAGAAACGGGAGCCTGGCTACGCTGGTGGGCGGGATGTAAATTGCCAACAGCCACTCTGGAGAAGTGTACTGTGTGTCCTGAAACGTCTAAAAAACTCAGCTTAGAGAGCATAGGGCACTTCCACTCATGGGCGTATAAATTGGGAAAACTAAAAATCAGCAAGACACAGGCACCCCAAAGTTTAGGGCTGCTCTGTTGACAAAAGCCTCCACTTCGTTACACCTTAAATATCCCAGGAAAGAGAAAAATTGATAAAGAAGTTGTGGTCCTTATGTACAATGGAATATCACTAAGCCATGAAATCAACGTCATAAGGCTAGTAGCAGCATGATGAGGGGATTTAGGTACGACGATTCTAAGTGAAATAAGTCACACAGAAAGAGACACTTATCATAAGATATCACTTATAGAGGGAATGTAAAAACCGCTACCCTTGAACTGAATTACAAAACAGAACAGAGTCACACGTTTAGAAAACACACTATGGCTGCTTAACCGGAAAGGTGAGGTGGGGTGATGCATCAAACAAGGGTTTCAAATTAGCTCAGATACCGTTCCATCAACCCAATATGTAATAGACAAGGCCTACTCCTTGCTCAGTGAATTGGACTCAACACCCCCTATTCACCGCCCAAGAATATATCTGACTAGTAAGAATCTTGAAACCTAAGTATTGATATCTCTCTGTAAGTGAGTCAAGTGGGTGTAAAGCGGCAGAAACTAAGCAGTGAAAAGCAGCTAAACCCCATTATAAAAATCAATTACTTTTAAAAACCCGTGAAACAGAGACAGTGAAAGAGAGAGAAATTCTTACAAAATTCGTTCAGGGGCTGTGATGCCACCTGGATTGACCATATCGAGACCCACAGCTGATTGAGACATAAGGGTGGACACTCTTGGGGCTGAGAGGTGTGGTGAGGTTGGGTGAGGAAACGCAGACCCTTTAAAGTAATACTGCGTGGTACCCATCCCATGGGTCCCAAATCTCCAGGTTCAAGGGCATCTTCCTATATCGAAAACATGCATGAGAAACCCAGAAGATGGTACACCGTGTGATCGGGAAAGGTTTCCAAAACGCACCTCATTTCTCATCTCCTTGTGCTCGGGTTCGCCATTCCAGCCGCTTTACTAGCAATCTCCCTCCTTGGAGAATCAGCACCTTTAACCTCCTGTTCCGTACAGGTTGCAATTTGTCCTGAGGACGAACGGGAAGAGGGGGAACCAATGAGAGACTAGCTCTAGGTGTTGGGACAGGCACAGGTCACTCTATTTTCCCATCAGGAAGAAGAATTAACCACAGGCTCAGCCTGCCGCCCGGGACCAGAATAGGGCCTGAAGCAATCCTGCGCTTTTGCGGCCAGCTCCCAAGAAAGCGAGTTGAAAAATGGAGCTCAGGGGCACTGCAATTCACAAACCTGCAGACTTATAAATGAAAACTCTCGTCCACAAATATATTGAGGGAAGGTAACGAAGAGGATTTGAAAGCAAGGCAGAATTGCAGGAAACGGGTTTCAGGAGGGAGATTCGCATCGCCTTTAAAGCACATGAAAATCGGCAAAAGCTCGACAATGATGCCCTTGGCCAAAAAGGGCGTATGCGTTTTTTCCTGAATATATTCAGGAAAAAACGCATACGCCCTTTTTGGCCAACCAAGCAACCTGGAAAGGCAAATCAGCGCTACAAAGAAGTCTCGCTTCCCATTGGTCAAAAGGGCCATGCTGAATAAAGTGTCAAAACCAGAAAGGCAGGACAGGCCATGGAGAAACGGGAGCCTGGCTACGCTGGTGGGCGGGATGTAAATTGCCAACAGCCACTCTGGAGAAGTGTACTGTGTGTCCTGAAACGTCTAAAAAAATCAGCTTAGAGAGCATAGGGCACTTCCACTCCTGGGCGTATAAATTGGGAAAACTAAAAATCAGCAAGACACAGGCACCCCAAAGTTTAGGGCTGCTCTGTTGACAAAAACCTCCACTTCGTTACACCTTAAATATCCCAGGAAAGAGAAAAATTGATAAAGAAGTTGTGGTCCTTATTTACAATGGAATATCACTAAGCCATGAAATCAACGTCATAAGGCTAGTAGCAGCATGATGAGTGGATTTAGGTACGACGATTCTAAGTGAAATAAGTCACACAGAAAGAGACACTTATCATAAGATATCACTTATAGAGGGAATGTAAAAACCGCTACCCTTGAACTGAATTACAAAACAGAACAGAGTCACACGTTTAGAAAACACACTATGGCTGCTTAACGGGAAAGGTGAGGTGGGGTGATGCATAAAACAAGGGTTTCAAATTAGCTCAGATACCGTTCCATAAACCCAATATGTAATAGACAAGGCCTACTCCTTGCTCAGTGAATTGGACTCAACACCCCCTATTCACCGCCCAAGAATATATCTGACTAGTAAGAATCTTGTAACCTATGTATTGATATCTCTCTGTAAGTGAGTCAAGTGGGTGTAAAGCGGCAGAAACACAGCAGTGAAAAGCAGCTAAACCCCATTATAAAAATCAATTACTTTTAAAAACCCGTGAAACAGAGACAGTGAAAGAGAGAGAAATTCTTACAAAATTCGTTCAGGGGCTGTGATGCCACCTGGATTGACGATATCGAGACCCACAGCTGATTGAGACATAAGGGTGGACACTCTTGGGGCTGAGAGGTGTGGTGAGGTTGGGTGAGGAAACGCAGACCCTTTAAAGTAATACTGCGTGGTACCCATCCCATGGGTCCCAAATCTCCAGGTTCAAGGGCATCTTCCTACATCGAAACCATGCATGAGAAACCCAGAAGATGGTACACCGTGTGATCGGGAAAGGTTTCCAAAACGCACATCATTTCTCATCTCCTTGTGCTCGGGTTCGCCATTCCAGCTGCTTTACTAGCAATCTCCCTCCTTGGAGAATCAGCACCTTTAACCTCCTGTTCCGTACAGGTTGCAATTTGTCCTGAGGACGAACGGGAAGAGGGGGAACCAATGAGAGACTAGCTCTAGGTGTTGGGACAGGCACAGGTCACTCTATTTTCCCATCAGGAGGAAGAATTAACCACAGGCTCAGCCTGCCGCCCGGGACCAGAATAGGGCCTGAAGCAATCCTGCGCTTTTGCGGCCAGCTCCCAAGAAAGCGAGTTGAAAAATGGAGCTCAGGGGCACTGCAATTCACAGACCTGCAGACTTATAAATGATAACTCTCGTCCACAAATATATTGAGGGAAGGTAACGAAGAGGATTTGAAAGCAAGGCAGAATTGCAGGAAACGGGTTTCAGGAGGGAGATTCGCATCGCCTTTAAAGCACATGAATAGCGGCAAAAGCTCGACAATGATGCCCTTGGCCAAAAAGGGCGTATGCGTTTTTTCCTGAATATATTCAGGAAAAAACGCATACGCCCTTTTTGGCCAACCAAGCAACCTGGAAAGGCAAATCAGCGCTACAAAGAAGTCTCGCTTCCCATTGGTCAAAAGGGCCATGCTGAATAAAGTGTCAAAACCAGAAAGGCAGGACAGGCCATGGAGAAACGGGAGCCCGGCTACGCTGGTGGGCGGGATGTAAATTGCCAACAGCCACTCTGGAGAAGTGTACTGTGTGTCCTGAAACGTCTAAAAAAATCAGCTTAGAGAGCATAGGGCACTTCCACTCATGGGCGTATAAATTGGGAAAACTAAAAATCAGCAAGACACAGGCACCCCAAAGTTTAGGGCTGCTCTGTTGACAAAAGCCTCCACTTCGTTACACCTTAAATATCCCAGGAAAGAGAAAAATTGATAAAGAAGTTGTGGTCCTTATGTACAATGGAATATCACTAAGCCATGAAATCAACGTCATAAGGCTAGTAGCAGCATGATGAGGGGATTTAGGTACGACGATTCTAAGTGAAATAAGTCACACAGAAAGAGACACTTATCATAAGATATCACTTATAGAGGGAATGTAAAAACCGCTACCCTTGAACTGAATTACAAAACAGAACAGAGTCACACGTTTAGAAAACACACTATGGCTGCTTAACCGGAAAGGTGAGGTGGGGTGATGCATAAAACAAGGGTTTCAAATTAGCTCAGATACCGTTCCATCAACCCAATATGTAATAGACAAGGCCTACTCCTTGCTCAGTGAATTGGACTCAACACCCCCTATTCACCGCCCAAGAATATATCTGACTAGTAAGAATCTTGAAACCTAAGTATTGATATCTCTCTGTAAGTGAGTCAAGTGGGTGTAAAGCGGCAGAAACACAGCAGTGAAAAGCAGCTAAACCCCATTATAAAAATCAATTACTTTTAAAAACCCGTGAAACAGAGACAGTGAAAGAGAGAGAAATTCTTACAAAATTCGTTCAGGGGCTGTGATGCCACCTAGATTGACCATATCGAGACCCACAGCTGATTGAGACATAAGGGTGGACACTCTTGGGGCTGAGAGGTGTGGTGAGGTTGGGTGAGGAAACGCAGACCCTTTAAGGTAATACTGCGTGGTACCCATCCCATGGGTCCCAAATCTCCAGGTTCAAGGGCATCTTCCTACATCGAAAACATGCATGAGAAACCCAGAAGATGGTACACCGTGTGATCGGGAAAGGTTTCCAAAACGCACCTCATTTCTCATCTCCTTGTGCTCGGGTTCGCCATTCCAGCCGCTTTACTAGCAATCTCCCTCCTTGGAGAATCAGCACCTTTAACCTCCTGTTCCGTACAGGTTGCAATTTGTCCTGAGGACGAACGGGAAGAGGGGGAACCAATGAGAGACTAGCTCTAGGTGTTGGGACAGGCACAGGTCACTCTATTTTCCCATCAGGAAGAAGAATTAACCACAGGCTCAGCCTGCCGCCCGGGACCAGAATAGGGCCTGAAGCAATCCTGCGCTTTTGCGGCCAGCTCCCAAGAAAGCGAGTTGAAAAATGGAGCTCAGGGGCACTGCAATTCACAAACCTGCAGACTTATAAGTGAAAACTCTCGTCCACAAATATATTGAGGGAAGGTAACGAAGAGGATTTGAAAGCAAGGCAGAATTGCAGGAAACGGGTTTCAGGAGGGAGATTCGCATCGCCTTTAAAGCACATGAAAATCGGCAAAAGCTCGACAATGATGCCCTTGGCCAAAAAGGGCGTATGCGTTTTTTCCTGAATATATTCAGGAAAAAACGCATACGCCCTTTTTGGCCAACCAAGCAACCTGGAAAGGCAAATCAGCGCTACAAAGAAGTCTCGCTTCCCATTGGTCAAAAGGGCCATGCTGAATAAAGTGTCAAAACCAGAAAGGCAGGACAGGCCATGGAGAAACGGGAGCCTGGCTACGCTGGTGGGCGGGATGTAAATTGCCAACAGCCACTCTGGAGAAGTGTACTGTGTGTCCTGAAACGTCTAAAAAAATCAGCTTAGAGAGCATAGGGCACTTCCACTCCTGGGCGTATAAATTGGGCAAACTAAAAATCAGCAAGACACAGGCACCCCAAAGTTTAGGGCTGCTCTGTTGACAAAAACCTCCACTTCGTTACACCTTAAATATCCCAGGAAAGAGAAAAATTGATAAAGAAGTTGTGGTCCTTATGCACAATGGAATATCACTAAGCCATGAAATCAACGTCATAAGGCTAGTAGCAGCATGATGAGTGGATTTAGGTACGACGATTCTAAGTGAAATAAGTCACACAGAAAGAGACACTTATCATAAGATATCACTTATAGAGGGAATGTAAAAACCGCTACCCTTGAACTGAATTACAAAACAGAACAGAGTCACACGTTTAGAAAACACACTATGGCTGCTTAACGGGAAAGGTGAGGTGGGGTGATGCATAAAACAAGGGTTTCAAATTAGCTCAGATACCGTTCCATAAACCCAATATGTAATAGACAAGGCCTACTCCTTGCTCAGTGAATTGGACTCAACACCCCCTATTCACCGCCCAAGAATATATCTGACTAGTAAGAATCTTGTAACCTATGTATTGATATCTCTCTGTAAGTGAGTCAAGTGGGTGTAAAGCGGCAGAAACACAGCAGTGAAAAGCAGCTAAACCCCATTATAAAAATCAATTACTTTTAAAAACCCGTGAAACAGAGACAGTGAAAGAGAGAGAAATTCTTACAAAATTCGTTCAGGGGCTGTGATGCCACCTGGATTGACGATATCGAGACCCACAACTGATTGAGACATAAGGGTGGACACTCTTGGGGCTGAGAGGTGTGGTGAGGTTGGGTGAGGAAACGCAGACCCTTTAAAGTAATACTGCGTGGTACCCATCCCATGGGTCCCAAATCTCCAGGTTCAAGGGCATCTTCCTACATCGAAAACATGCATGAGAAACTCAGAAGATGGTACACCGTGTGATCGGGAAAGGTTTCCAAAACGCACCTCATTTCTCATCTCCTTGTGCTCGGGTTCGCCATTCCAGCTGCTTTACTAGCAATCTCCCTCCTTGGAGAATCAGCACCTTTAACCTCCTGTTCCGTACAGGTTGCAATTTGTCCTGAGGACGAACGGGAAGAGGGGGAACCAATGAGAGACTAGCTCTAGGTGTTGGGACAGGCACAGGTCACTCTATTTTCCCATCAGGAGGAAGAATTAACCACAGGCTCAGCCTGCCGCCCGGGACCAGAATAGGGCCTGAAGCAATCCTGCGCTTTTGCGGCCAGCTCCCAAGAAAGCGAGTTGAAAAATGGAGCTCAGGGGCACTGCAATTCACAGACCTGCAGACTTATAAATGATAACTCTCGTCCACAAATATATTGAGGGAAGGTAACGAAGAGGATTTGAAAGCAAGGCAGAATTGCAGGAAACGGGTTTCAGGAAGGAGATTCGCATCGCCTTTAAAGCACATGAAAATCGGCAAAAGCTCGACAATGATGCCCATGGCCAACAAGGGCGTATGCGTTTTTTCCTGAATATATTCAGGAAAAAACGCATACGCCCTTTTTGGCCAACCAAGCAACCTGGAAAGGCAAATCAGCGCTACAAAGAAGTCTCGCTTCCCATTGGTCAAAAGGGCCATGCTGAATAAAGTGTCAAAACCAGAAAGGCAGGACAGGCCATGGAGAAACGGGAGCCTGGCTACGCTGGTGGGCGGGATGTAAATTGCCAACAGCCACTCTGGAGAAGTGTACTGTGTGTCCTGAAACGTCTAAAAAAATCAGCTTAGAGAGCATAGGGCACTTCCACTCCTGGGCGTATAAATTGGGAAATCTAAAAATCAGCAAGACACAGGCACCCCAAAGTTTAGGGCTGCTCTGTTGACAAAAACCTCCACTTCGTTACACCTTAAATATCCCAGGAAAGAGAAAAATTGATAAAGAAGTTGTGGTCCTTATTTACAATGGAATATCACTAAGCCATGAAATCAACGTCATAAGGCTAGTAGCAGCATGATGAGTGGATTTAGGTACGACGATTCTAAGTGAAATAAGTCACACAGAAAGAGACACTTATCATAAGATATCACTTATAGAGGGAATGTAAAAACCGCTACCCTTGAACTGAATTACAAAACAGAACAGAGTCACACGTTTAGAAAACACACTATGGCTGCTTAACGGGAAAGGTGAGGTGGGGTGATGCATAAAACAAGGGTTTCAAATTAGCTCAGATACCGTTCCATAAACCCAATATGTAATAGACAAGGCCTACTCCTTGCTCAGTGAATTGGACTCAACACCCCCTATTCACCGCCCAAGAATATATCTGACTAGTAAGAATCTTGTAACCTATGTATTGATATCTCTCTGTAAGTGAGTCAAGTGGGTGTAAAGCGGCAGAAACACAGCAGTGAAAAGCAGCTAAACCCCATTATAAAAATCAATTACTTTTAAAAACCCGTGAAACAGAGACAGTGAAAGAGAGAGAAATTCTTACAAAATTCGTTCAGGGGCTGTGATGCCACCTGGATTGACCATATCGAGACCCACAGCTGATTGAGACATAAGGGTGGACACTCTTGGGGCTGAGAGGTGTGGTGAGGTTGGGTGAGGAAACGCAGACCCTTTAAAGTAATACTGCGTGGTACCCATCCCATGGGTCCCAAATCTCCAGGTTCAAGGGCATCTTCCTACATCGAAACCATGCATGAGAAACCCAGAAGATGGTACACCGTGTGATCGGGAAAGGTTTCCAAAACGCACATCATTTCTCATCTCCTTGTGCTCGGGTTCGCCATTCCAGCTGCTTTACTAGCAATCTCCCTCCTTGGAGAATCAGCACCTTTAACCTCCTGTTCCGTACAGGTTGCAATTTGTCCTGAGGACGAACGGGAAGAGGGGGAACCAATGAGAGACTAGCTCTAGGTGTTGGGACAGGCACAGGTCACTCTATTTTCCCATCAGGAGGAAGAATTAACCACAGGCTCAGCCTGCCGCCCGGGACCAGAATAGGGCCTGAAGCAATCCTGCGCTTTTGCCGCCAGCTCCCAAGAAAGCGAGTTGAAAAATGGAGCTCAGGGGCACTGCAATTCACAGACCTGCAGACTTATAAATGATAACTCTCGTCCACAAATATATTGAGGGAAGGTAACGAAGAGGATTTGAAAGCAAGGCAGAATTGCAGGAAACGGGTTTCAGGAGGGAGATTCGCATCGCCTTTAAAGCACATGAATAGCGGCAAAAGCTCGACAATGATGCCCTTGGCCAAAAAGGGCGTATGCGGTTTTTCCTGAATATATTCAGGAAAAACCGCATACGCCCTTTTTGGCCAACCAAGCAACCTGGAAAGGCAAATCAGCGCTACAAAGAAGTCTCGCTTCCCATTGGTCAAAACGGCCATGCTGAATAAAGTGTCAAAACCAGAAAGGCAGGACAGGCCATGGAGAAACGGGAGCCCGTCTACGCTGGTGGGCGGGATGTAAATTGCCAACAGCCACTCTGGAGAAGTGTACTGTGTGTCCTGAAACGTCTAAAAAAATCAGCTTAGAGAGCATAGGGCACTTCCACTCATGGGCGTATAAATTGGGAAAACTAAAAATCAGCAAGACACAGGCACCCCAAAGTTTAGGGCTGCTCTGTTGACAAAAGCCTCCACTTCGTTACACCTTAAATATCCCAGGAAAGAGAAAAATTGATAAAGAATTTGTGGTCCTTATGTACAATGGAATATCACTAAGCCATGAAATCAACGTCATAAGGCTAGTAGCAGCATGATGAGGGGATTTAGGTACGACGATTCTAAGTGAAATAAGTCACACAGAAAGAGACACTTATCATAAGATATCACTTATAGAGGGAATGTAAAAACCGCTACCCTTGAACTGAATTACAAAACAGAACAGAGTCACACGTTTAGAAAACACACTATGGCTGCTTAACCGGAAAGGTGAGGTGGGGTGATGCATAAAACAAGGGTTTCAAATTAGCTCAGATACCGTTCCATAAACCCAATATGTAATAGACAAGGCCTACTCCTTGCTCAGTGAATTGGACTCAACACCCCCTATTCACCGCCCAAGAATATATCTGACTAGTAAGAATCTTGAAACCTAAGTATTGATATCTCTCTGTAAGTGAGTCAAGTGGGTGTAAAGCGGCAGAAACACAGCAGTGAAAAGCAGCTAAACCCCATTATAAAAATCAATTACTTTTAAAAACCCGTGAAACAGAGACAGTGAAAGAGAGAGAAATTCTTACAAAATTCGTTCAGGGGCTGTGATGCCACCTGGATTGACCATATCGAGACCCACAGCTGATTGAGACATAAGGGTGGACACTCTTGGGGATGAGAGGTGTGGTGAGGTTGGGTGAGGAAACGCAGACCCTTTAAAGTAATACTGCGTGGTACCCATCCCATGGGTCCCAAATCTCCAGGTTCAAGGGCATCTTCCTACATCGAAAACATGCATGAGAAACCCAGAAGATGGTACACCGTGTGATCGGGAAAGGTTTCCAAAACGCACCTGATTTCTCATCTCCTTGTGCTCGGGTTCGCCATTCCAGCCGCTTTACTAGCAATCTCCCTCCTTGGAGAATCAGCACCTTTGACCTCCTGTTCCGTACAGGTTGCAATTTGTCCTGAGGACGAACGGGAAGAGGGGGAACCAATGAGAGACTAGCTCTAGGTGTTGGGACAGGCACAGGTCACTCTATTTTCCCATCAGGAAGAAGAATTAACCACAGGCTCAGCCTGCCGCCCGGGACCAGAATAGTGCCTGAAGCAATCCTGCGCTTTTGCGGCCAGCTCCCAAGAAAGCGAGTTGAAAAATGGAGCTCAGGGGCACTGCAATTCAAAAACCTGCAGACTTATAAATGATAACACTCGTCCACAAATATATTGAGGGAAGGTAACGAAGAGGATTTGAAAGCAAGGCAGAATTGCAGGAAACGGGTTTCAGGAGGGAGATTCGCATCGCCTTTAAAGCACAGGAAAAGCGGCAAAACCTCGACAATGATGCCCTTGGCCAAAAAGGGCGTATGCGTTTTTTCCTGAATATATTCAGGAAAAAACGCATACGCCCTTTTTGGCCAACCAAGCAACCTGGAAAGGCAAATCAGCGCTACAAAGAAGTCTCGATTCCCATCGGTCAAAAGGGCCATGCTGAATAAAGTGTCAAAACCAGAAAGGCAGGACAGTCTATGGAGAAACGGGAGCCTGGTTACGCTGGTGGGCGGGATGTAAATTGCCAACAGCCACTCTGGAGATGTGTACTGTGTGTCCTGAAACGTCTAAAAAACTCAGCTTAGAGAGCATAGGGCACTTCCACTCATGGGCGTATAAATTGGGAAAACTAAAAATCAGCAAGACACAGGCACCCCAAAGTTTAGGGCTGCTCTGTTGACAAAAACCTCCACTTCGTTACACCTTAAATATCACAGGAAAGAGAAAAATTGATAAGGAAGTTGTGGTCCTCATGTACAATGGAATATCACTAAGCCATGAAATCAACGTCATAAGGCTAGTAGCAGCATGATGAGTGGATTTAGGTACGACGAATCTAAGTGAAATAAGTCACACAGAAAAAGACACTTATCATAAGATATCACTTATAGAGGGAATGTAAAAACCGCTACCCTTGAACTGAATTACAAAACAGAACAGAGTCACACGTTTAGAAAACACACTATGGCTGCTTAACGGGAAAGGTGAGGTGGGGTGATGCATAAAACAAGGGTTTGAAATTAGCTCAGATACCGTTCCATAAACCCAATATGTAATACACAAGACCTACTCCTTGCTCAGTGAATTGGACTCAACACCCCCTATTCACCGCCCAAGAATATATCTGCCTAGTAAGAATCTTAAAACCTATGTATTGATATCTCTCTGTAAGTGAGTCAAGTGGGTGTAAAGCGGCATAAACACAGCAGTGAAAAGCAGCTAAACCCCATTATAAAAATCAATTACTTTTAAAAACCCGTGAAACAAAGATAGTGAAACAGAGAGAAATTCTTACAAAATTCGTTCAGGGGCTGTGATGCCTCCTGGATTGACCATATCTAGACCCACAACTGATTGAGACATAAGGGTGGACACTCTTGGGCCTGAGAGTTTTCGTGAGTTTGGGTGAGGAAACACAGACCCTTTAAAGTAATACTGCATGGTACCCATCCCATGGGTCCCAAATCTCCAGGTTCAAGGGCATCTTCCTACATCGAAACCATGCATGAGAAACCCAGAAGATGGTACACCGTGTGATCGGGAAAGGTTTCCAAAACGCACCTCATTTCTCATCTCCTTGTGCTTGGGTTCGCCTTTCCAGCCCCTTTACTAGCAGTCTCCCTCCATGGAGAATCAGCACCTTTAACCTCCTGTTCCGTACAGGTTGCAATTTGTCCTGAGGACAAACGGGAAGAGGGGGAACCAATGAGAGACTAGCTCTAGGTGTTGGGACAGGCACAGGTCACTCTATTTTCCCATCAGGGAGAAGAATTAACCACAGGCTCAGCCTACTGCCCGGAACCAGAATAGGCCCTGAAGCAATCCTGCGCTTTTGCGGCCAGCTCCCAAGAAAGCGAGTTGAAAAATGGAGCTCAGGGGAACTGCAATTCACAAACCTGCAGACTTATAAATGATCACTCTCGTCCACAAATATATTGAGGGAAGGCAACGAAGAAGATTTGAAAGCAAGGCAGAATTGCAGGAAACAGGTTTCAGGAGGGAGATTCGCATCGCCTTTAAAGCACAGGAAAAGCGGCAAAACCTCGACAATGATGCCCTTGGCCAAAACGGGCGTATGCGTTTTTTCCTGAATATATTCAGGAAAAAACGCATACGCCCGTTTTGGCCAACCAAGCAACCTGGAAAGGCAAATCAGCGCTACAAAGAAGTCTCGCTTCCCATTGGTCAAAAGGGCCATGCTGAATAAAGTGTCAAAACCAGAAAGGTAGGACAGGCCATGGAGAAACGGGAGCCTGGCTACGATGATGGGAGGGATGTAAATTGCCAACAGCCACTCTGGAGAAGTGTACTCTGTGTCCTGAAACGTCTAAAAAACTCTGCTTAGAGAGCATAGGGCACTTCCACTCATGGGCGTATAAATTGGGAAAACTAAAAATCAGCAAGACACAGGCACCCCAAAGTTTAGGGCTGCTCTGTTGACAAAAACCTCCACTTCGTTACACCTTAAATATCCCAGGAAAGAGAAAAATTGATAAAGAAGTTGTGGTCCTTATGTACAATGGAATATCACTAAGCCATGAAATCAACGTCATAAGGCTAGTAGCAGCATGATGAGTGGATTTAGGTACGACGATTCTAAGTGAAATAAGTCACACAGAAAGAGACGCTTATCATAAGATATCACTTATAGAGGGAATCTAAAAACCGCTACCCTTGAACTGAATTACAAAACAGAACAGAGTCACACGTTTACAAAACACACTATGGCTGCTTAACGGGAAAGGTGAGGTGGGGTGATGCATAAAACAAGGGTTTCAAATTAGCTCAGATACCGTTCCATAAACCCAATATGTAATAGACAAGGCCTACTCCTTGCTCAGTGAATTGGACTGAACACCCCCTACTCACCGCCCAAGAATATATCTGACTAGTAAGAATCTTGAAACCTATGTATTGATATCTCTCTGTAAGTGAGTCAAGTGGGTGTAAAGCGGCAGAAACACAGCAGTGAAAAGCAGCTAAACCCCATTATAAAAATCAATTACTTTTAAAAACCCGTGAAACAGAGACAGTGAAAGAGAGAGAAATTCTTACAAAATTCGTTCAGGGGCTGTGATGCCACCTGGATTGACCATATCGAGACCCACAGCTGATTGAGACATAAGGGTGGACACTCTTGGGGCTGAGAGGTGTGGTGAGGTTGGGTGAGGAAACGCAGACCCTTTAAAGTAATACTGCGTGGTACCCATCCCATGGGTCCCAAATCTCCAGGTTCAAGGGCATCTTCCTACATCGAAAACATGCATGAGAAACCCAGAAGATGGTACTCCGTGTGATCGGGAAAGGTTTCCAAAACGCACCTCATTTCTCATCTCCTTGTGCTCGGGTTCGCCATTCCAGCCGCTTTACTAGCAATCTCCCTCCTTGGAGAATCAGCACCTTTGACCTCCTGTTCCGTACAGGTTGCAATTTGTCCTGAGGACGAACGGGAAGAGGGGGAACCAATGAGAGACTAGCTCTAGGTGTTGGGACAGGCACAGGTCACTCTATTTTCCCATCAGGAAGAAGAATTAACCACAGGCTCAGCCTGCCGCCCGGGACCAGAATAGTGCCTGAAGCAATCCTGCGCTTTTGCGGCCAGCTCCCAAGAAAGCGAGTTGAAAAATGGAGCTCAGGGGCACTGCAATTCAAAAACCTGCAGACTTATAAATGATAACACTCGTCCACAAATATATTGAGGGAAGGTAACGAAGAGGATTTGAAAGCAAGGCAGAATTGCAGGAAACGGGTTTCAGGAGGGAGATTCGCATCGCCTTTAAAGCACAGGAAAAGCGGCAAAACCTCGACAATGATGCCCTTGGCCAAAACGGGCGTATGCGTTTTTTCCTGAATATATTCAGGAAAAAACGCATACGCCCGTTTTGGCCAACCAAGCAACCTGGAAAGGCAAATCAGCGCTACAAAGAAGTCTCGCTTCCCATTGGTCAAAAGGGCCATGCTGAATAAAGTGTCAAAACCAGAAAGGCAGGACAGGCCATGGAGAAACGGGAGCCTGGCTACGCTGATGGGCGGGATGTAAATTCCCAACAGCCACTCTGGAGAAGTGTACTCTGTGTCCTGAAACGTCTAAAAAACTCAGCTTAGAGAGCATAGGGCACTTCCACTCATGGGCGTAAAAATTGGGAAAACTAAAAATCAGCAAGACACAGGCACCCCAAAGTTTAGGGCTGCTCTGTTGAGAAAAACCTCCACTTCGTTACACCTTAAATATCCCAGGAAAGAGAAAAATTGATAAGGAAGTTGTGGTCCTCATGTACAATGGAATATCACTAAGCCATGAAATCAACGTCATAAGGCTAGTAGCAGCATGATGAGTGGATTTAGGTACGACGAATCTAAGTGAAATAAGTCACACAGAAAAAGACACTTATCATAAGATATCACTTATAGAGGGAATGTAAAAACCGCTACCCTTGAACTGAATTACAAAACAGAACAGAGTCACACGTTTAGAAAACACTCTATGGCTGCTTAACGGGAAAGGTGAGGTGGGGTGATGCATAAAACAAGGGTTTGAAATTAGCTCAGATACCGTTCCATAAACCCAATATGTAATACACAAGACCTACTCCTTGCTCAGTGAATTGGACTCAACACCCCCTATTCACCACCCAAGAATATATCTGACTAGTAAGAATCTTAAAACCTATGTATTGATATCTCTCTGTAAGTGTGTCAAGTGGGTGTAAAGCGGCAGAAACACAGCAGTGAAAAGCAGCTAAACCCACATTATAAAAATCATTTACTTTTAAAAACCCGTGAAACAGAGACAGTGAAAGAGAGAGAAATTCTTACAAAATTCGTTCAGGGGCTGTGATGCCACCTGGATTGACCATATCTAGACCCACAGCTGATTGAGACATAAGGGTGGACACTCTTGGGGCTGAGAGGTTTGGTGAGGTTGGGTGAGGAAACGCAGACCCTTTAAAGTAATACTGCGTGGTACCCATCCCATGGGTCCCAAATCTCCAGGTTCAAGGGCATCTTCCTACATCGAAAACATGCATGTGAAACCCAGAAGATGGTACACCGTGTGAACGGGAAAGGTTTCCAAAACGCACCTTATTTCTCATCTCCTTGTGCTCGGGTTCGCCATTCCAGCCGCTTTACTAGCAATCTCCCTCCTTGGAGAATCAGCATCTTTAACCTCCTGTTCCGTACAGGTTGCAATTTGTCCTGAGGACGAACGGGAAGAGGGGGAACCAATGAGAGACTAGCTCTAGGTGTTGGGACAGGCACAGGTCACTCTATTTTCCCATCAGGAAGAAGAATTAACCACAGGCTCAGCCTGCCGCCCGGGACCAGAATAGGGCCTGAAGCAATCCAGCGCTTTTGCGGCCAGCTACCAAGAAAGCGAGTTGAAAAATGGAGCTCAGGGGCAATGCAATTCACAGACCTGCAGACTTATAAATGATAACTCTCGTCCACAAATATATTGAGGGAAGGTAACGAAGAGGTTTTGAAAGCAAGGCAGAATTGCAGGAAACGGGTTTCAGGAGGGAGATTCGCATCGCCTTTAAAGCACAGGAAAAGCGGCAAAACCTCGACAATGATGCCCTTGGCCAAAACGGGCGTATGCGTTTTTTCCTGAATATATTCAGGAAAAAACGCATACGCCCGTTTTGGCCAACCAAGCAACCTGGAAAGGCAAATCAGCGCTACAAAGAAGTCTCGCTTCCCATTGGTCAAAAGGGCCATGCTGAATAAAGTGTCAAAACCAGAAAGGCAGGACAGGCCATGGAGAAACGGGAGCCTGGCTACGCTGATGGGCGGGATGTAAATTGCCAACAGCCACTCTGGAGAAGTGTACTCTGTGTCCTGAAACGTCTAAAAAACTCAGCTTAGAGAGCATAGGGCACTTCCACTCATGGGCGTATAAATTGGGAAAACTAAAAATCAGCAAGACACAGGCACCCCAAAGTTTAGGGCTGCTCTGTTGAGAAAAACCTCCACTTCGTTACACCTTAAATATCCCAGGAAAGAGAAAAATTGATAAGGAAGTTGTGGTCCTCATGTACAATGGAATATCACTAAGCCATGAAATCAACGTCATAAGGCTAGTAGCAGCATGATGAGTGGATTTAGGTACGACGAATCTAAGTGAAATAAGTCACACAGAAAAAGACACTTATCATAAGATATCACTTATAGAGGGAATGTAAAAACCGCTACCCTTGAACTGAATTACAAAACAGAACAGAGTCACACGTTTAGAAAACACACTATGGCTGCTTAACGGGAAAGGTGAGGTGGGGTGATGCATAAAACAAGGGTTTGAAATTAGCTCAGATACCGTTCCATAAACCCAATATGTAATACACAAGACCTACTCCTTGCTCAGTGAATTGGACTCAACACCCCCTATTCACCGCCCAAGAATATATCTGCCTAGTAAGAATCTTAAAACCTATGTATTGATATCTCTCTGTAAGTGAGTCAAGTGGGTGTAAAGCGGCATAAACACAGCAGTGAAAAGCAGCTAAACCCCATTATAAAAATCAATTACTTTTAAAAACCCGTGAAACAAAGATAGTGAAACAGAGAGAAATTCTTACAAAATTCGTTCAGGGGCTGTGATGCCTCCTGGATTGACCATATCTAGACCCACAAGGGATTGAGACATAAGGGTGGACACTCTTGGGCCTGAGAGGTTTGTTGAGTTTGGGTGAGGAAACACAGACCCTTTAAAGTAATACTGCATGGTACCCATCCCATGGGTCCCAAATCTCCAGGTTCAAGGGCATCTTCCTACATCGAAACCATGCATTAGAAACCCAGAAGATGGTACACCGTGTGATCGGGAAAGGTTTCCAAAACGCACCTCATTTCTCATCTCCTTGTGCTTGGGTTCGCCTTTCCAGCCCCTTTACTAGCAATCTCCCTCCTTGGAGAATCAGCACCTTTAACCTCCTGTTCCGTACAGGTTGCAATTTGTCCTGAGGACAAACGGGAAGAGGGGGAACCAATGAGAGACTAGCTCTAGGTGTTGGGACAGGCACAGGTCACTCTATTTTCCCATCAGGGAGAAGAATTAACCACAGGCTCAGCCTGCTGCCCGGAACCAGAATAGGCCCTGAAGCAATCCTGCGCTTTTGCGGCCAGCTCCCAAGAAAGCGAGTTGAAAAATGGAGCTCAGGGGAACTGCAATTCACAAACCTGCAGACTTATAAATGATCACTCTCGTCCACAAATATATTGAGGGAAGGCAACGAAGAAGATTTGAAAGCAAGGCAGAATTGCAGGAAACAGGTTTCAGGAGGGAGATTCGCATCGCCTTTAAAGCACAGGAAAAGCGGCAAAACCTCGACAATGATGCCCTTGGCCAAAACGGGCGTATGCGTTTTTTCCTGAATATATTCAGGAAAAAACGCATATGCCCGTTTTGGCCAACCAAGCAACCTGGAAAGGCAAATCAGCGCTACAAAGAAGTCTCACTTCCCATTGGTCAAAAGGGCCATGCTGAATAAAGTGTCAAAACCAGAAAGGCAGGACAGGCCATGGAGAAACGGGAGCCCGTCTACGCTGGTGGGCGGGATGTAAATTGCCAACAGCCACTCTGGAGAAGTGTACTGTGTGTCCTGAAACGTCTAAAAAAATCAGCTTAGAGAGCATAGGGCACTTCCACTCATGGGCGTATAAATTGGGAAAACTAAAAATCAGCAAGACACAGGCACCCCAAAGTTTAGGGCTGCTCTGTTGACAAAAGCCTCCACTTCGTTACACCTTAAATATCCCAGGAAAGAGAAAAATTGATAAAGAATTTGTGGTCCTTATGTACAATGGAATATCACTAAGCCATGAAATCAACGTCATAAGGCTAGTAGCAGCATGATGAGGGGATTTAGGTACGACGATTCTAAGTGAAATAAGTCACACAGAAAGAGACACTTATCATAAGATATCACTTATAGAGGGAATGTAAAAACCGCTACCCTTGAACTGAATTACAAAACAGAACAGAGTCACACGTTTAGAAAACACACTATGGCTGCTTAACCGGAAAGGTGAGGTGGGGTGATGCATAAAACAAGGGTTTCAAATTAGCTCAGATACCGTTCCATAAACCCAATATGTAATAGACAAGGCCTACTCCTTGCTCAGTGAATTGGACTCAACACCCCCTATTCACCGCCCAAGAATATATCTGACTAGTAAGAATCTTGAAACCTAAGTATTGATATCTCTCTGTAAGTGAGTCAAGTGGGTGTAAAGCGGCAGAAACACAGCAGTGAAAAGCAGCTAAACCCCATTATAAAAATCAATTACTTTTAAAAACCCGTGAAACAGAGACAGTGAAAGAGAGAGAAATTCTTACAAAATTCGTTCAGGGGCTGTGATGCCACCTGGATTGACCATATCGAGACCCACAGCTGATTGAGACATAAGGGTGGACACTCTTGGGGATGAGAGGTGTGGTGAGGTTGGGTGAGGAAACGCAGACCCTTTAAAGTAATACTGCGTGGTACCCATCCCATGGGTCCCAAATCTCCAGGTTCAAGGGCATCTTCCTACATCGAAAACATGCATGAGAAACCCAGAAGATGGTACACCGTGTGATCGGGAAAGGTTTCCAAAACGCACCTCATTTCTCATCTCCTTGTGCTCGGGTTCGCCATTCCAGCCGCTTTACTAGCAATCTCCCTCCTTGGAGAATCAGCACCTTTGACCTCCTGTTCCGTACAGGTTGCAATTTGTCCTGAGGACGAACGGGAAGAGGGGGAACCAATGAGAGACTAGCTCTAGGTGTTGGGACAGGCACAGGTCACTCTATTTTCCCATCAGGAAGAAGAATTAACCACAGGCTCAGCCTGCCGCCCGGGATCAGAATAGTGCCTGAAGCAATCCTGCGCTTTTGCGGCCAGCTCCCAAGAAAGCGAGTTGAAAAATGGAGCTCAGGGGCACTGCAATTCAAAAACCTGCAGACTTATAAATGATAACACTCGTCCACAAATATATTGAGGGAAGGTAACGAAGAGGATTTGAAAGCAAGGCAGAATTGCAGGAAACGGGTTTCAGGAGGGAGATTCGCATCGCCTTTAAAGCACAGGAAAAGCGGCAAAACCTCGACAATGATGCCCTTGGCCAAAAAGGGCGTATGCGTTTTTTCCTGAATATATTCAGGAAAAAACGCATACGCCCTTTTTGGCCAACCAAGCAACCTGGAAAGGCAAATCAGCGCTACAAAGAAGTCTCGATTCCCATCGGTCAAAAGGGCCATGCTGAATAAAGTGTCAAAACCAGAAAGGCAGGACAGTCTATGGAGAAACGGGAGCCTGGTTACGCTGGTGGGCGGGATGTAAATTGCCAACAGCCACTCTGGAGATGTGTACTGTGTGTCCTGAAACGTCTAAAAAACTCAGCTTAGAGAGCATAGGGCACTTCCACTCATGGGCGTATAAATTGGGAAAACTAAAAATCAGCAAGACACAGGCACCCCAAAGTTTAGGGCTGCTCTGTTGACAAAAACCTCCACTTCGTTACACCTTAAATATCACAGGAAAGAGAAAAATTGATAAGGAAGTTGTGGTCCTCATGTACAATGGAATATCACTAAGCCATGAAATCAACGTCATAAGGCTAGTAGCAGCATGATGAGTGGATTTAGGTACGACGAATCTAAGTGAAATAAGTCACACAGAAAAAGACACTTATCATAAGATATCACTTATAGAGGGAATGTAAAAACCGCTACCCTTGAACTGAATTACAAAACAGAACAGAGTCACACGTTTAGAAAACACACTATGGCTGCTTAACGGGAAAGGTGAGGTGGGGTGATGCATAAAACAAGGGTTTGAAATTAGCTCAGATACCGTTCCATAAACCCAATATGTAATACACAAGACCTACTCCTTGCTCAGTGAATTGGACTCAACACCCCCTATTCACCGCCCAAGAATATATCTGCCTAGTAAGAATCTTAAAACCTATGTATTGATATCTCTCTGTAAGTGAGTCAAGTGGGTGTAAAGCGGCATAAACACAGCAGTGAAAAGCAGCTAAACCCCATTATAAAAATCAATTACTTTTAAAAACCCGTGAAACAAAGATAGTGAAACAGAGAGAAATTCTTACAAAATTCGTTCAGGGGCTGTGATGCCTCCTGGATTGACCATATCTAGACCCACAACTGATTGAGACATAAGGGTGGACACTCTTGGGCCTGAGAGTTTTCGTGAGTTTGGGTGAGGAAACACAGACCCTTTAAAGTAATACTGCATGGTACCCATCCCATGGGTCCCAAATCTCCAGGTTCAAGGGCATCTTCCTACATCGAAACCATGCATGAGAAACCCAGAAGATGGTACACCGTGTGATCGGGAAAGGTTTCCAAAACGCACCTCATTTCTCATCTCCTTGTGCTTGGGTTCGCCTTTCCAGCCCCTTTACTAGCAGTCTCCCTCCATGGAGAATCAGCACCTTTAACCTCCTGTTCCGTACAGGTTGCAATTTGTCCTGAGGACAAACGGGAAGAGGGGGAACCAATGAGAGACTAGCTCTAGGTGTTGGGACAGGCACAGGTCACTCTATTTTCCCATCAGGGAGAAGAATTAACCACAGGCTCAGCCTACTGCCCGGAACCAGAATAGGCCCTGAAGCAATCCTGCGCTTTTGCGGCCAGCTCCCAAGAAAGCGAGTTGAAAAATGGAGCTCAGGGGAACTGCAATTCACAAACCTGCAGACTTATAAATGATCACTCTCGTCCACAAATATATTGAGGGAAGGCAACGAAGAAGATTTGAAAGCAAGGCAGAATTGCAGGAAACAGGTTTCAGGAGGGAGATTCGCATCGCCTTTAAAGCACAGGAAAAGCGGCAAAACCTCGACAATGATGCCCTTGGCCAAAACGGGCGTATGCGTTTTTTCCTGAATATATTCAGGAAAAAACGCATACGCCCGTTTTGGCCAACCAAGCAACCTGGAAAGGCAAATCAGCGCTACAAAGAAGTCTCGCTTCCCATTGGTCAAAAGGGCCATGCTGAATAAAGTGTCAAAACCAGAAAGGTAGGACAGGCCATGGAGAAACGGGAGCCTGGCTACGATGATGGGAGGGATGTAAATTGCCAACAGCCACTCTGGAGAAGTGTACTCTGTGTCCTGAAACGTCTAAAAAACTCTGCTTAGAGAGCATAGGGCACTTCCACTCATGGGCGTATAAATTGGGAAAACTAAAAATCAGCAAGACACAGGCACCCCAAAGTTTAGGGCTGCTCTGTTGACAAAAACCTCCACTTCGTTACACCTTAAATATCCCAGGAAAGAGAAAAATTGATAAAGAAGTTGTGGTCCTTATGTACAATGGAATATCACTAAGCCATGAAATCAACGTCATAAGGCTAGTAGCAGCATGATGAGTGGATTTAGGTACGACGATTCTAAGTGAAATAAGTCACACAGAAAGAGACGCTTATCATAAGATATCACTTATAGAGGGAATCTAAAAACCGCTACCCTTGAACTGAATTACAAAACAGAACAGAGTCACACGTTTACAAAACACACTATGGCTGCTTAACGGGAAAGGTGAGGTGGGGTGATGCATAAAACAAGGTTTTCAAATTAGCTCAGATACCGTTCCATAAACCCAATATGTAATAGACAAAGCCTACTCCTTGCTCAGTGAATTGGACTGAACACCCCCTACTCACCGCCCAAGAATATATCTGACTAGTAAGAATCTTGAAACCTATGTATTGATATCTCTCTGTAAGTGAGTCAAGTGGGTGTAAAGCGGCAGAAACACAGCAGTGAAAAGCAGCTAAACCCCATTATAAAAATCAATTACTTTTAAAAACCCGTGAAACAGAGACAGTGAAAGAGAGAGAAATTCTTACAAAATTCGTTCAGGGGCTGTGATGCCACCTGGATTGACCATATCGAGACCCACAGCTGATTGAGACATAAGGGTGGACACTCTTGGGGCTGAGAGGTGTGGTGAGGTTGGGTGAGGAAACGCAGACCCTTTAAAGTAATACTGCGTGGTACCCATCCCATGGGTCCCAAATCTCCAGGTTCAAGGGCATCTTCCTACATCGAAAACATGCATGAGAAACCCAGAAGATGGTACTCCGTGTGATCGGGAAAGGTTTCCAAAACGCACCTCATTTCTCATCTCCTTGTGCTCGGGTTCGCCATTCCAGCCGCTTTACTAGCAATCTCCCTCCTTGGAGAATCAGCACCTTTGACCTCCTGTTCCGTACAGGTTGCAATTTGTCCTGAGGACGAACGGGAAGAGGGGGAACCAATGAGAGACTAGCTCTAGGTGTTGGGACAGGCACAGGTCACTCTATTTTCCCATCAGGAAGAAGAATTAACCACAGGCTCAGCCTGCCGCCCGGGACCAGAATAGTGCCTGAAGCAATCCTGCGCTTTTGCGGCCAGCTCCCAAGAAAGCGAGTTGAAAAATGGAGCTCAGGGGCACTGCAATTCAAAAACCTGCAGACTTATAAATGATAACACTCGTCCACAAATATATTGAGGGAAGGTAACGAAGAGGATTTGAAAGCAAGGCAGAATTGCAGGAAACGGGTTTCAGGAGGGAGATTCGCATCGCCTTTAAAGCACAGGAAAAGCGGCAAAACCTCGACAATGATGCCCTTGGCCAAAACGGGCGTATGCGTTTTTTCCTGAATATATTCAGGAAAAAACGCATACGCCCGTTTTGGCCAACCAAGCAACCTGGAAAGGCAAATCAGCGCTACAAAGAAGTCTCGCTTCCCATTGGTCAAAAGGGCCATGCTGAATAAAGTGTCAAAACCAGAAAGGCAGGACAGGCCATGGAGAAACGGGAGCCTGGCTACGCTGATGGGCGGGATGTAAATTGCCAACAGCCACTCTGGAGAAGTGTACTCTGTGTCCTGAAACGTCTAAAAAACTCAGCTTAGAGAGCATAGGGCACTTCCACTCATGGGCGTATAAATTGGGAAAACTAAAAATCAGCAAGACACAGGCACCCCAAAGTTTAGGGCTGCTCTGTTGAGAAAAACCTCCACTTCGTTACACCTTAAATATCCCAGGAAAGAGAAAAATTGATAAGGAAGTTGTGGTCCTCATGTACAATGGAATATCACTAAGCCATGAAATCAACGTCATAAGGCTAGTAGCAGCATGATGAGTGGATTTAGGTACGACGAATCTAAGTGAAATAAGTCACACAGAAAAAGACACTTATCATAAGATATCACTTATAGAGGGAATGTAAAAACCGCTACCCTTGAACTGAATTACAAAACAGAACAGAGTCACACGTTTAGAAAACACTCTATGGCTGCTTAACGGGAAAGGTGAGGTGGGGTGATGCATAAAACAAGGGTTTGAAATTAGCTCAGATACCGTTCCATAAACCCAATATGTAATACACAAGACCTACTCCTTGCTCAGTGAATTGGACTCAACACCCCCTATTCACCACCCAAGAATATATCTGACTAGTAAGAATCTTAAAACCTATGTATTGATATCTCTCTGTAAGTGTGTCAAGTGGGTGTAAAGCGGCAGAAACACAGCAGTGAAAAGCAGCTAAACCCACATTATAAAAATCATTTACTTTTAAAAACCCGTGAAACAGAGACAGTGAAAGAGAGAGAAATTCTTACAAAATTCGTTCAGGGGCTGTGATGCCACCTGGATTGACCATATCTAGACCCACAGCTGATTGAGACATAAGGGTGGACACTCTTGGGGCTGAGAGGTTTGGTGAGGTTGGGTGAGGAAACGCAGACCCTTTAAAGTAATACTGCGTGGTACCCATCCCATGGGTCCCAAATCTCCAGGTTCAAGGGCATCTTCCTACATCGAAAACATGCATGTGAAACCCAGAAGATGGTACACCGTGTGAACGGGAAAGGTTTCCAAAACGCACCTTATTTCTCATCTCCTTGTGCTCGGGTTCGCCATTCCAGCCGCTTTACTAGCAATCTCCCTCCTTGGAGAATCAGCATCTTTAACCTCCTGTTCCGTACAGGTTGCAATTTGTCCTGAGGACGAACGGGAAGAGGGGGAACCAATGAGAGACTAGCTCTAGGTGTTGGGACAGGCACAGGTCACTCTATTTTCCCATCAGGAAGAAGAATTAACCACAGGCTCAGCCTGCCGCCCGGGACCAGAATAGGGCCTGAAGCAATCCAGCGCTTTTGCGGCCAGCTACCAAGAAAGCGAGTTGAAAAATGGAGCTCAGGGGCAATGCAATTCACAGACCTGCAGACTTATAAATGATAACTCTCGTCCACAAATATATTGAGGGAAGGTAACGAAGAGGTTTTGAAAGCAAGGCAGAATTGCAGGAAACGGGTTTCAGGAGGGAGATTCGCATCGCCTTTAAAGCACAGGAAAAGCGGCAAAACCTCGACAATGATGCCCTTGGCCAAAACGGGCGTATGCGTTTTTTCCTGAATATATTCAGGAAAAAACGCATACGCCCGTTTTGGCCAACCAAGCAACCTGGAAAGGCAAATCAGCGCTACAAAGAAGTCTCGCTTCCCATTGGTCAAAAGGGCCATGCTGAATAAAGTGTCAAAACCAGAAAGGCAGGACAGGCCATGGAGAAACGGGAGCCTGGCTACGCTGATGGGCGGGATGTAAATTGCCAACAGCCACTCTGGAGAAGTGTACTCTGTGTCCTGAAACGTCTAAAAAACTCAGCTTAGAGAGCATAGGGCACTTCCACTCATGGGCGTATAAATTGGGAAAACTAAAAATCAGCAAGACACAGGCACCCCAAAGTTTAGGGCTGCTCTGTTGAGAAAAACCTCCACTTCGTTACACCTTAAATATCCCAGGAAAGAGAAAAATTGATAAGGAAGTTGTGGTCCTCATGTACAATGGAATATCACTAAGCCATGAAATCAACGTCATAAGGCTAGTAGCAGCATGATGAGTGGATTTAGGTACGACGAATCTAAGTGAAATAAGTCACACAGAAAAAGACACTTATCATAAGATATCACTTATAGAGGGAATGTAAAAACCGCTACCCTTGAACTGAATTACAAAACAGAACAGAGTCACACGTTTAGAAAACACACTATGGCTGCTTAACGGGAAAGGTGAGGTGGGGTGATGCATAAAACAAGGGTTTGAAATTAGCTCAGATACCGTTCCATAAACCCAATATGTAATACACAAGACCTACTCCTTGCTCAGTGAATTGGACTCAACACCCCCTATTCACCGCCCAAGAATATATCTGCCTAGTAAGAATCTTAAAACCTATGTATTGATATCTCTCTGTAAGTGAGTCAAGTGGGTGTAAAGCGGCATAAACACAGCAGTGAAAAGCAGCTAAACCCCATTATAAAAATCAATTACTTTTAAAAACCCGTGAAACAAAGATAGTGAAACAGAGAGAAATTCTTACAAAATTCGTTCAGGGGCTGTGATGCCTCCTGGATTGACCATATCTAGACCCACAAGGGATTGAGACATAAGGGTGGACACTCTTGGGCCTGAGAGGTTTGGTGAGTTTGGGTGAGGAAACACAGACCCTTTAAAGTAATACTGCATGGTACCCATCCCATGGGTCCCAAATCTCCAGGTTCAAGGGCATCTTCCTACATCGAAACCATGCATTAGAAACCCAGAAGATGGTACACCGTGTGATCGGGAAAGGTTTCCAAAACGCACCTCATTTCTCATCTCCTTGTGCTTGGGTTCGCCTTTCCAGCCCCTTTACTAGCAATCTCCCTCCTTGGAGAATCAGCACCTTTAACCTCCTGTTCCGTACAGGTTGCAATTTGTCCTGAGGACAAACGGGAAGAGGGGGAACCAATGAGAGACTAGCTCTAGGTGTTGGGACAGGCACAGGTCACTCTATTTTCCCATCAGGGAGAAGAATTAACCACAGGCTCAGCCTGCTGCCCGGAACCAGAATAGGCCCTGAAGCAATCCTGCGCTTTTGCGGCCAGCTCCCAAGAAAGCGAGTTGAAAAATGGAGCTCAGGGGAACTGCAATTCACAAACCTGCAGACTTATAAATGATCACTCTCGTCCACAAATATATTGAGGGAAGGCAACGAAGAAGATTTGAAAGCAAGGCAGAATTGCAGGAAACAGGTTTCAGGAGGGAGATTCGCATCGCCTTTAAAGCACAGGAAAAGCGGCAAAACCTCGACAATGATGCCCTTGGCCAAAACGGGCGTATGCGTTTTTTCCTGAATATATTCAGGAAAAAACGCATACGCCCGTTTTGGCCAACCAAGCAACCTGGAAAGGCAAATCAGCGCTACAAAGAAGTCTCACTTCCCATTGGTCAAAAGGGCCATGCTGAATAAAGTGTCAAAACCAGAAAGGCAGGACAGGCCATGGAGAAACGGGAGCCTGGCTACGCTGATGGGCGGGATGTAAATTGCCAACAGCCACTCTGGAGAAGTGTACTCTGTGTCCTGAAACGTCTAAAATACTCAGCTTAGAGAGCATAGGGCACTTCCACTCATGGGCGTATAAATTGGGAAAACTAAAAATCAGCAAGACACAGGCACCCCAAAGTTTAGGGCTGCTCTGTTGACAAAAACCTCCACTTCGTTACACCTTAAATATCCCAGGAAAGAGAAAAATGGATAAAGAAGGTGTGGTCCTTATGTACAATGGAATATCACTAAGCCATGAAATCAACGTCATAAGGCTAGTAGCAGCATGATGAGTGGATTTAGGTACGACGATTCTAAGTGAAATAAGTCACACAGAAAGAGACACTTATCATAAGATATCACTTATAGAGGGAATGTAAAAACCGCTACCCTTGAACTGAATTACAAAACAGAACAGAGTCTCACGTTTACAAAACACACTATGGCTGCTTAACGGGAAAGGTGAGGTGGGGTGATGCATAAAACAAGGGTTTCAAATTAGCTCAGATACCGTTCCATAAACCCAATATGTAATAGACAAGGCCTACTCCTTGCTCAGTGAATTGGACTCAACACCCCCTACTCACCGCCCAAGAATATATCTGACTAGTAAGAATCTTGAAACCTATGTATTGATATCTCTCTGTAAGTGAGTCAAGTGGGTGTAAAGCGGCAGAAACACAGCAGTGAAAAGCAGCTAAACCCCATTATAAAAATCAATTACTTTTAAAAACCCGTGAAACAGAGACAGTGAAAGAGAGAGAAATTCTTACAAAATTCGTTCAGGGGCTGTGATGCCACCTGGATTGACCATATCGAGACCCACAGCTGATTGAGACATAAGGGTGGACACTCTTGGGGCTGAGAGGTGTGGTGAGGTTGGGTGAGGAAACGCAGACCCTTTAAAGTAATACTGCGTGGTACCCATCCCATGGGTCCCAAATCTCCAGGTTCAAGGGCATCTTCCTACATCGAAAACATGCATGAGAAACCCAGAAGATGGTACACCGTGTGATCGGGAAAGGTTTCCAAAACGCACCTCATTTCTCATCTCCTTGTGCTCGGGTTCGCCATTCCAGCCGCTTTACTAGCAATCTCCCTCCTTGGAGAATCAGCACCTTTGATCTCCTGTTCCGTACAGGTTGCAATTTGTCCTGAGGACGAACGGGAAGAGGGGGAACCAATGAGAGACTAGCTCTAGGTGTTGGGACAGGCACAGGTCACTCTATTTTCCCATCAGGAAGAAGAATTAACCACAGGCTCAGCCTGCCGCCCGGGACCAGAATAGGGCCTGAAGCAATCCAGCGCTTTTGCGGCCAGCTACCAAGAAAGCGAGTTGAAAAATGGAGCTCAGGGGCAATGCAATTCACATACCTGCAGACTTATAAATGATAACTCTCGTCCACAAATATATTGAGGGAAGGTAACGAAGAGGTTTTGAAAGCAAGGCAGAATTGCAGGAAACGGGTTTCAGGAGGGAGATTCGCATCGCCTTTAAAGCACAGGAAAAGCGGCAAAACCTCGACAATGATGCCCTTGGCCAAAAAGGGCGTATGCGTTTTTTCCTGAATATATTCAGGAAAAAACGCATACGCCCTTTTTGGCCAACCAAGCAACCTGGAAAGGCAAATCAGCGCTACAAAGAAGTCTCGCTTCCCATTGGTCAAAAGGGCCATGCTGAATAAAGTGTCAAAACCAGAAAGGCAGGACAGGCCGTGGAGAAACGGGAGCCTGGCTACGCTGGTGGGCGGGATGTAAATTGCCAACAGCCACTCTGGAGAAGTGTACTGTGTGTCCTGAAACGTCTAAAAAACTCAGCTTAGAGAGCATAGGGCACTTCCACTCATTGGCGTATAAATTGGGAAAACTAAAAATCAGCAAGACACAGGCACCCCAAAGTTTAGGGCTGCTCTGTTGACAAAAACCTCCACTTCGTTACACCTTAAATATCCCAGGAAAGAGAAAAATGGATAAAGAAGTTGTGGTCCTTATGTACAATGGAATATCACTCAGCCATGAAATCAACGTCATAAGGCTAGTAGCAGCATGATGAGTGGATTTAGGTACGACGATTCTAAGTGAAATAAGTCACACAGAAAGAGACACTTATCATAAGATATCACTTATAGAGGGAATGTAAAAACCGCTACCCTTGAACTGAATTACAAAACAGAACAGAGTCACACGTTTAGAAAACACACTATGGCTGCTTAACGGGAAAGGTGCGGTGGGGTGATGCATAAAACAAGGGTTTCAAATTAGCTCAGATACCGTTCCATAAACCCAATATGTAATAGACAAGGCCTACTCCTTGCTCAGTGAATTGGACTCAACACCCCCTACTCACCGCCCAAGAATATATCTGACTAGTAAGAATCTTGAAACCTATGTATTGATATCTCTCTGTAAGTGAGTCAAGTGGGTGTAAAGCGGCAGAAACACAGCAGTGAAAAGCACCTAAACCCCATTATAAAAATCAATTACTTTTAAAAACCCGTGAAACAGAGACAGTGAAAGAGAGAGAAATTCTTACAAAATTCGTTCAGGGGCTGTGATGCCACCTGGATTGACCATATCGAGACCCACAGCTGATTGAGACATAAGGGTGGACACTCTTGGGGCTGAGAGGTGTGGTGAGGTTGGGTGAGGAAACGCAGACCCTTTAAAGTAATACTGCGTGGTACCCATCCCATGGGTCCCAAATCTCCAGGTTCAAGGGCATCTTCCTACATCGAAAACATGCATGAGAAACCCAGAAGATGGTACTCCGTGTGATCGGGAAAGGTTTCCAAAACGCACCTCATTTCTCATCTCCTTGTGCTCGGGTTCGCCATTCCAGCCGCTTTACTAGCAATCTCCCTCCTTGGAGAATCAGCACCTTTGACCTCCTGTTCCGTACAGGTTGCAATTTGTCCTGAGGACGAACGGGAAGAGGGGGAACCAATGAGAGACTAGCTCTAGGTGTTGGGACAGGCACAGGTCACTCTATTTTCCCATCAGGAAGAAGAATTAACCACAGGCTCAGCCTGCCGCCCGGGACCAGAATAGTGCCTGAAGCAATCCTGCGCTTTTGCGGCCAGCTCCCAAGAAAGCGAGTTGAAAAATGGAGCTCAGGGGCACTGCAATTCAAAAACCTGCAGACTTATAAATGATAACACTCGTCCACAAATATATTGAGGGAAGGTAACGAAGAGGATTTGAAAGCAAGGCAGAATTGCAGGAAACGGGTTTCAGGAGGGAGATTCGCATCGCCTTTAAAGCACAGGAAAAGCGGCAAAACCTCGACAATGATGCCCTTGGCCAAAACGGGCGTATGCGTTTTTTCCTGAATATATTCAGGAAAAAACGCATACGCCCGTTTTGGCCAACCAAGCAACCTGGAAAGGCAAATCAGCGCTACAAAGAAGTCTCGCTTCCCATTGGTCAAAAGGGCCATGCTGAATAAAGTGTCAAAACCAGAAAGGCAGGACAGGCCATGGAGAAACGGGAGCCTGGCTACGCTGATGGGCGGGATGTAAATTGCCAACAGCCACTCTGGAGAAGTGTACTCTGTGTCCTGAAACGTCTAAAAAACTCAGCTTAGAGAGCATAGGGCACTTCCACTCATGGGCGTATAAATTGGGAAAACTAAAAATCAGCAAGACACAGGCACCCCAAAGTTTAGGGCTGCTCTGTTGAGAAAAACCTCCACTTCGTTACACCTTAAATATCCCAGGAAAGAGAAAAATTGATAAGGAAGTTGTGGTCCTCATGTACAATGGAATATCACTAAGCCATGAAATCAACGTCATAAGGCTAGTAGCAGCATGATGAGTGGATTTAGGTACGACGAATCTAAGTGAAATAAGTCACACAGAAAAAGACACTTATCATAAGATATCACTTATAGAGGGAATGTAAAAACCGCTACCCTTGAACTGAAATACAAAACAGAACAGAGTCACACGTTTAGAAAACACTCTATGGCTGCTTAACGGGAAAGGTGAGGTGGGGTGATGCATAAAACAAGGGTTTGAAATTAGCTCAGATACCGTTCCATAAACCCAATATGTAATACACAAGACCTACTCCTTGCTCAGTGAATTGGACTCAACACCCCCTATTCACCACCCAAGAATATATCTGACTAGTAAGAATCTTAAAACCTATGTATTGATATCTCTCTGTAAGTGTGTCAAGTGGGTGTAAAGCGGCAGAAACACAGCAGTGAAAAGCAGCTAAACCCACATTATAAAAATCATTTACTTTTAAAAACCCGTGAAACAGAGACAGTGAAAGAGAGAGAAATTCTTACAAAATTCGTTCAGGGGCTGTGATGCCACCTGGATTGACCATATCGAGACCCACAGCTGATTGAGACATAAGGGTGGACACTCTTGGGGCTGAGAGGTTTGGTGAGGTTGGGTGAGGAAACGCAGACCCTTTAAAGTAATACTGCGTGGTACCCATCCCATGGGTCCCAAATCTCCAGGTTCAAGGGCATCTTCCTACATCGAAAACATGCATGTGAAACCCAGAAGATGGTACACCGTGTGAACGGGAAAGGTTTCCAAAACGCACCTTATTTCTCATCTCCTTGTGCTCGGGTTCGCCATTCCAGCCGCTTTACTAGCAATCTCCCTCCTTGGAGAATCAGCATCTTTAACCTCCTGTTCCGTACAGGTTGCAATTTGTCCTGAGGACGAACGGGAAGAGGGGGAACCAATGAGAGACTAGCTCTAGGTGTTGGGACAGGCACAGGTCACTCTATTTTCCCATCAGGAAGAAGAATTAACCACAGGCTCAGCCTGCCGCCCGGGACCAGAATAGGGCCTGAAGCAATCCAGCGCTTTTGCGGCCAGCTACCAAGAAAGCGAGTTGAAAAATGGAGCTCAGGGGCAATGCAATTCACAGACCTGCAGACTTATAAATGATAACTCTCGTCCACAAATATATTGAGGGAAGGTAACGAAGAGGTTTTGAAAGCAAGGCAGAATTGCAGGAAACGGGTTTCAGGAGGGAGATTCGCATCGCCTTTAAAGCACAGGAAAAGCGGCAAAACCTCGACAATGATGCCCTTGGCCAAAACGGGCGTATGCGTTTTTTCCTGAATATATTCAGGAAAAAACGCATACGCCCGTTTTGGCCAACCAAGCAACCTGGAAAGGCAAATCAGCGCTACAAAGAAGTCTCGCTTCCCATTGGTCAAAAGGGCCATGCTGAATAAAGTGTCAAAACCAGAAAGGCAGGACAGGCCATGGAGAAACGGGAGCCTGGCTACGCTGATGGGCGGGATGTAAATTGCCAACAGCCACTCTGGAGAAGTGTACTCTGTGTCCTGAAACGTCTAAAAAACTCAGCTTAGAGAGCATAGGGCACTTCCACTCATGGGCGTATAAATTGGGAAAACTAAAAATCAGCAAGACACAGGCACCCCAAAGTTTAGGGCTGCTCTGTTGAGAAAAACCTCCACTTCGTTACACCTTAAATATCCCAGGAAAGAGAAAAATTGATAAGGAAGTTGTGGTCCTCATGTACAATGGAATATCACTAAGCCATGAAATCAACGTCATAAGGCTAGTAGCAGCATGATGAGTGGATTTAGGTACGACGAATCTAAGTGAAATAAGTCACACAGAAAAAGACACTTATCATAAGATATCACTTATAGAGGGAATGTAAAAACCGCTACCCTTGAACTGAATTACAAAACAGAACAGAGTCACACGTTTAGAAAACACACTATGGCTGCTTAACGGGAAAGGTGAGGTGGGGTGATGCATAAAACAAGGGTTTGAAATTAGCTCAGATACCGTTCCATAAACCCAATATGTAATACACAAGACCTACTCCTTGCTCAGTGAATTGGACTCAACACCCCCTATTCACCGCCCAAGAATATATCTGCCTAGTAAGAATCTTAAAACCTATGTATTGATATCTCTCTGTAAGTGAGTCAAGTGGGTGTAAAGCGGCATAAACACAGCAGTGAAAAGCAGCTAAACCCCATTATAAAAATCAATTACTTTTAAAAACCCGTGAAACAAAGATAGTGAAACAGAGAGAAATTCTTACAAAATTCGTTCAGGGGCTGTGATGCCTCCTGGATTGACCATATCTAGACCCACAAGGGATTGAGACATAAGGGTGGACACTCTTGGGCCTGAGAGGTTTGGTGAGTTTGGGTGAGGAAACACAGACCCTTTAAAGTAATACTGCATGGTACCCATCCCATGGGTCCCAAATCTCCAGGTTCAAGGGCATCTTCCTACATCGAAACCATGCATTAGAAACCCAGAAGATGGTACACCGTGTGATCGGGAAAGGTTTCCAAAACGCACCTCATTTCTCATCTCCTTGTGCTTGGGTTCGCCTTTCCAGCCCCTTTACTAGCAATCTCCCTCCTTGGAGAATCAGCACCTTTAACCTCCTGTTCCGTACAGGTTGCAATTTGTCCTGAGGACAAACGGGAAGAGGGGGAACCAATGAGAGACTAGCTCTAGGTGTTGGGACAGGCACAGGTCACTCTATTTTCCCATCAGGAAGAAGAATTAACCACAGGCTCAGCCTGCTGCCCGGAACCAGAATAGGCCCTGAAGCAATCCTGCGCTTTTGCGGCCAGCTCCCAAGAAAGCGAGTTGAAAAATGGAGCTCAGGGGAACTGCAATTCACAAACCTGCAGACTTATAAATGATCACTCTCGTCCACAAATATATTGAGGGAAGGCAACGAAGAAGATTTGAAAGCAAGGCAGAATTGCAGGAAACAGGTTTCAGGAGGGAGATTCGCATCGCCTTTAAAGCACAGGAAAAGCGGCAAAACCTCGACAATGATGCCCTTGGCCAAAACGGGCGTATGCGTTTTTTCCTGAATATATTCAGGAAAAAACGCATATGCCCGTTTTGGCCAACCAAGCAACCTGGAAAGGCAAATCAGCGCTACAAAGAAGTCTCACTTCCCATTGGTCAAAAGGGCCATGCTGAATAAAGTGTCAAAACCAGAAAGGCAGGACAGGCCATGGAGAAACGGGAGCCTGGCTACGCTGATGGGCGGGATGTAAATTGCCAACAGCCACTCTGGAGAAGTGTACTCTGTGTCCTGAAACGTCTAAAATACTCAGCTTAGAGAGCATAGGGCACTTCCACTCATGGGCGTATAAATTGGGAAAACTAAAAATCAGCAAGACACAGGCACCCCAAAGTTTAGGGCTGCTCTGTTGACAAAAACCTCCACTTCGTTACACCTTAAATATCCCAGGAAAGAGAAAAATGGATAAAGAAGGTGTGGTCCTTATGTACAATGGAATATCACTAAGCCAAGAAATCAACGTCATAAGGCTAGTAGCAGCATGATGAGTGGATTTAGGTACGACGATTCTAAGTGAAATAAGTCACACAGAAAGAGACACTTATCATAAGATATCACTTATAGAGGGAATGTAAAAACCGCTACCCTTGAACTGAATTACAAAACAGAACAGAGTCTCACGTTTACAAAACACACTATGGCTGCTTAACGGGAAAGGTGAGGTGGGGTGATGCATAAAACAAGGGTTTCAAATTAGCTCAGATACCGTTCCATAAACCCAATATGTAATAGACAAGGCCTACTCCTTGCTCAGTGAATTGGACTCAACACCCCCTACTCACCGCCCAAGAATATATCTGACTAGTAAGAATCTTGAAACCTATGTATTGATATCTCTCTGTAAGTGAGTCAAGTGGGTGTAAAGCGGCAGAAACACAGCAGTGAAAAGCAGCTAAACCCCATTATAAAAATCAATTACTTTTAAAAACCCGTGAAACAGAGACAGTGAAAGAGAGAGAAATTCTTACAAAATTCGTTCAGGGGCTGTGATGCCACCTGGATTGACCATATCGAGACCCACAGCTGATTGAGACATAAGGGTGGACACTCTTGGGGCTGAGAGGTGTGGTGAGGTTGGGTGAGGAAACGCAGACCCTTTAAATTAATACTGCGTGGTACCCATCCCATGGGTCCCAAATCTCCAGGTTCAAGGGCATCTTCCTACATCGAAAACATGCATGAGAAACCCAGAAGATGGTACACCGTGTGATCGGGAAAGGTTTCCAAAACGCACCTCATTTCTCATCTCCTTGTGCTCGGGTTCGCCATTCCAGCCGCTTTACTAGCAATCTCCCTCCTTGGAGAATCAGCACCTTTGATCTCCTGTTCCGTACAGGTTGCAATTTGTCCTGAGGACGAACGGGAAGAGGGGGAACCAATGAGAGACTAGCTCTAGGTGTTGGGACAGGCACAGGTCACTCTATTTTCCCATCAGGAAGAAGAATTAACCACAGGCTCAGCCTGCCGCCCGGGACCAGAATAGGGCCTGAAGCAATCCAGCGCTTTTGCGGCCAGCTACCAAGAAAGCGAGTTGAAAAATGGAGCTCAGGGGCAATGCAATTCACATACCTGCAGACTTATAAATGATAACTCTCGTCCACAAATATATTGAGGGAAGGTAACGAAGAGGTTTTGAAAGCAAGGCAGAATTGCAGGAAACGGGTTTCAGGAGGGAGATTCGCATCGCCTTTAAAGCACAGGAAAAGCGGCAAAACCTCGACAATGATGCCCTTGGCCAAAAAGGGCGTATGCGTTTTTTCCTGAATATATTCAGGAAAAAACGCATACGCCCTTTTTGGCCAACCAAGCAACCTGGAAAGGCAAATCAGCGCTACAAAGAAGTCTCGCTTCCCATTGGTCAAAAGGGCCATGCTGAATAAAGTGTCAAAACCAGAAAGGCAGGACAGGCCATGGAGAAACGGGAGCCTGGCTACGCTGGTGGGCGGGATGTAAATTGCCAACAGCCACTCTGGAGAAGTGTACTGTGTGTCCTGAAACGTCTAAAAAACTCAGCTTAGAGAGCATAGGGCACTTCCACTCATTGGCGTATAAATTGGGAAAACTAAAAATCAGCAAGACACAGGCACCCCAAAGTTTAGGGCTGCTCTGTTGACAAAAACCTCCACTTCGTTACACCTTAAATATCCCAGGAAAGAGAAAAATGGATAAAGAAGTTGTGGTCCTTATGTACAATGGAATATCACTCAGCCATGAAATCAACGTCATAAGGCTAGTAGCAGCATGATGAGTGGATTTAGGTACGACGATTCTAAGTGAAATAAGTCACACAGAAAGAGACACTTATCATAAGATATCACTTATAGAGGGAATGTAAAAACCGCTACCCTTGAACTGAATTACAAAACAGAACAGAGTCACACGTTTAGAAAACACACTATGGCTGCTTAACGGGAAAGGTGCGGTGGGGTGATGCATAAAACAAGGGTTTCAAATTAGCTCAGATACCGTTCCATAAACCCAATATGTAATAGACAAGGCCTACTCCTTGCTCAGTGAATTGGACTCAACACCCCCTACTCACCGCCCAAGAATATATCTGACTAGTAAGAATCTTGAAACCTATGTATTGATATCTCTCTGTAAGTGAGTCAAGTGGGTGTAAAGCGGCAGAAACACAGCAGTGAAAAGCACCTAAACCCCATTATAAAAATCAATTACTTTTAAAAACCCGTGAAACAGAGACAGTGAAAGAGAGAGAAATTCTTACAAAATTCGTTCAGGGGCTGTGATGCCACCTGGATTGACCATATCGAGACCCACAGCTGATTGAGACATAAGGATGGACACTCTTGGGGCTGAGAGGTGTGGTGAGGTTGGGTGAGGAAACGCAGACCCTTTAAAGTAATATTGCGTGGTACCCATCCCATGGGTCCCAAATCTCCAGGTTCAAGGGCATCTTCCTACATCGAAAACATGCATGAGAAACCGAGAAGATGGTACACCGTTTGATCGGGAAAGGTTTCCAAAACGCACCTCATTTCTCATCTCCTTGTGCTCGGGTTCGCCATTCCAGCCGCTTTACTAGCAATCTCCCTCCTTGGAGAATCAGCACCTTTGACCTCCTGTTCCGTACAGGTTGCAATTTGTCCTGAGGACGAACGGGAAGAGGGGGAACCAATGAGAGACTAGCTCTAGGTGTTGGGACAGGCACAGGTCACTCTATTTTCCCATCAGGAAGAAGAATTAATCACAGGCTCAGCCTGCCACCCGGGACCAGAATAGGGCCTGAAGCAATCCTGCGCTTTTGCGGCCAGCTCCCAAGAAAGCGAGTTGAAAAATGGAGCTCAGGGGCACTGCAATTAACAAACCTGCAGACTTATAAATGATCACTCTCGTCCACAAATATATTGAGGGAAGGCAACGAAGAGGATTTGAAAGCAAGGCAGAATTGCAGGGAACAGGTTTCAGGAGGGAGATTCGCATCGCCTTTAAAGCACAGGTAAAGCGGCAAAACCTAGACAATGATGCCCTTGGCCAAAACGGGCGTATGCGTTTTTTCCTGAATATATTCAGGAAAAAACGCATACGCCCGTTTTGGCCAACCAAGCAACCTGGAAAGGCAAATCAGCGCTACAAAGAAGTCTCGCTTCCCATTGGTCAAAAGGGCCATGCTGAATAAAGTGTCAAAACCAGAAAGGCAGGACAGGCCATGGAGAAACGGGAGCCTGGCTACGCTGATGGGCGGGATGTAAATTGCCAACAGCCACTCTGGAGAAGTGTACTCTGTGTCCTGAAACGTCTAAAAAACTCAGCTTAGAGAGCATAGGGCACTTCCACTCATGGGCGTATAAATTGGGAAAACTAAAAATCAGCAAGACACAGGCACCCCAAAGTTTAGGGCTGCTCTGTTGACAAAAACCTCCACTTCGTTACACCTTAAATATCCCAGGAAAGAGAAAAATGGATAAAGAAGGTGTGGTCCTTATGTACAATGGAATATCACTAAGACATGAAATCAACGTCATAAGGCTAGTAGCAGCATGATGAGTGCATTTAGGTACGCCGATTCTAAGTGAAATAAGTCACACAGAAAGAGACACTTATCATAAGATATCACTTATAGAGGGAATGTAAAAACCGCTACCCTTGAACTGAATTACAAAACAGAACCGAGTCACACGTTTACAAAACACACTATGGCTGCTTAACGGGAAAGGTGAGGTGGGGTGATGCATAAAACAAGGGTTTCAAATTAGCTCAGATACGGTTCCATAAACCCAATATGTAATAGACAAGGCCTACTCCTTGCTCAGTGAATTGGACTCAACACCCCCTACTCACCGCCCAAGAATATATCTGACTAGTAAGAATCTTGAAACCTATGTATTGATATCTCTCTGTAAGTGAGTCAAGTGGGTGTAAAGCGGCAGAAACACAGCAGTGAAAAGCAGCTAAACCCCATTATAAAAATCAATTACTTTTAAAAACCCGTGAAACAGAGACAGTGAAAGAGAGAGAAATTCTTACAAAATTCGTTCAGGGGCTGTGATGCCACCTGAATTGACCATATCGAGACCCACAGCTGATTGAGACATAAGGGTGGACACTCTTGGGGCTGAGAGGTGTGGTGAGGTTGGGTGAGGAAACGCAGACCCTTTAAAGTAATACTGCGTGGTACCCATCCCATGGGTCCCAAATCTCCAGGTTCAAGGGCATCTTCCTACATCGAAAACATGCATGAGAAACCCAGAAGATGGTACACCGTGTGATCGGGAAAGGTTTCCAAAACGCACCTCATTTCTCATCTCCTTGTGCTCGGGTTCGCCATTCCAGCCGCTTTACTAGCAAACTCCCTCCTTGGAGAATCAGCACCTTTGACCTCCTGTTCCGTACAGGTTGCAATTTGTCCTGAGGACGAACGGGAAGAGGGGGAACCAATGAGAGACTAGCTCTAGGTGTTGGGACAGGCACAGGTCACTCTATTTTCCCATCAGGAAGAAGAATTAACCACAGGCTCAGCCTGCCGCCCGGGACCAGAATAGGGCCTGAAGCAATCCAGTGCTTTTGCGGCCAGCTACCAAGAAAGCGAGTTGAAAAATGGAGCTCAGGGGCAATGCAATTCACAGACCTGCAGACTTATAAATGATAACTCTCGTCCACAAATATATTGAGGGAAGGTAACGAAGAGGTTTTGAAAGCAAGGCAGAATTGCAGGAAACGGGTTTCAGGAGGGAGATTCGCATCGCCTTTAAAGCACAGGAAAAGCGGCAAAACCTCGACAATGATGCCCTTTGCCAAAAAGGGCGTATGCGTTTTTTCCTGAATATATTCAGGAAAAAACGCATACGCCCTTTTTGGCCAACCAAGCAACCTGGAAAGGCAAATCAGCGCTACAAAGAAGTCTCGCTTCCCATTGGTCAAAAGGGCCATGCTGAATAAAGTGTCAAAACCAGAAAGGCAGGACAGGCCATGGAGAAACGGGAGCCTGGCTACGCTGGCGGGCGGGATGTAAATTGCCAACAGCCACTCTGGAGAAGTGTACTGTGTGTCCTGAAACGTCTAGAAAACTCAGCTTAGAGAGCATAGGGCACTTCCACTCATGGGCGTATAAATTGGGAAAACTAAAAATCAGCAAGACACAGGCACCCCAAAGTTTAGGGCTGCTCTGTTGACAAAAACCTCCACTTCGTTACACCTTAAATATCCCAGGAAAGAGAAAAATTGATAAAGAAGTTGTGGTCCTTATGTAGAATGGAATATCACTAAGCCATGAAATCAACGTCATAAGGCTAGTAGCAGCATGATGAGTGGATTTAGGTACTACGAATCTAAGTGAAATAAGTCACACAGAAAAAGACACTTATCATAAGATATCACTTATAGAGGGAATGTAAAAACCGCTACCCTTGAACTGAATTACAAAACAGAGCAGAGTCACACGTTTAGAAAGCACACTATGGCTGCTTAAGGGGAAAGGTGAGGTGGGGTGATGCATAAAACAAGCTTTTCAAATTAGCTCAGATATTGTTCCATAAACCCATTAGGTAATAGACAAGACCTACTCCTTGCTCAGTGAATTGGACTCAACACCCCCTATTCACCGCCCAAGAATATATCTGACTAGTAAGAATCTTAAAACCTATGTATTGATATCTCTCTGTAAGTGAGTCAAGTGGGTGAAAAGCGGGAGAAACACAGCAGTGAAAAGCAGCTAAACCTCAATATAAAAATCAATTACTTTTAAAAACCCGTGAAACAAAGACAGTGAAAGAGAGAGTAATTCTTACAAAATTCGTTCAGGGGCTGTGATGCCACCTGGATTGACCATATCTAGACCCACAGCTGATTAAGACATAAGGGTGGACACTCATGGGGCTGAGAGGTTTGGTGAGGTTGGGTGAGGAAACGCAGAACCTTTAAAGTAATACTGCGTGCTACCCATCCCATGGGTCCCAAATCTCCAGGTTCAAGGGCATCTTCCTACATGGAAAACATGCATGAGAAACCCAGAAGACGGTACACCGTGTGATCGGCAAAGGTTTCTAAAACGCACCTCATTTCTCATCTCCTTGTGCTCGGGTTCGCCATTCCAGCCGCTTCACTAGCAATCTGCCTCCTTGGAGAATCAGCACCTTTAACCTCCTGTTCCGTACAGGTTGCAATTTGTCCTGAAGATGAACAGGAAGAGGGGGAACCAATGAGAGACTAGGTCTAGGTTTTGGGACAGGCACAGGCCACTCTATTTTCCCATCAGGAAGAAGAATTAACCACAGGCTCAGCCTGCCGCCCGGGACCAGATTAGGGCCTGAAGCAATCCTGCACTTTTGCGGCCAGCTCCCAAGAAAGCGAGTTGAAAAATGGAGCTCAGGGGCACTGCAATTCACAAACCTGCAGACTTATAAATGATAACTCTCGTCCACAAATATATTGAGGGAAGGCAACGAAGAGGATTTGAAAGCAAGGCGGAATTGCAGGAAATATATTTCAGGAGGGAGATTCGAATCGCCTTTAAAGCACAGGAAAAGCGGCAAAACCTCGACAATGACGCCCTTGGCCAAAAAGGGCGTATGCGTTTTTTCCTGAATATATTCAGGAAAAAATGCATACGCCCTTTTTGGCCAACCAAGCAACCTGGAAAGGCAAATCAGCGCTACAAAGAAGTCTCGCTTCCCATCGGTCAAAAGGGCCATGCTGAATAAAGTGTCAAAACCAGAAATGCAGGACAGGCCATGGAGAAACGGGAGCCTTGCTACGCTGATGGGCGGGACGTAAATTGCCAAGAGCCACTCTGGAGAAGTGTACGGTATGTCCTGAAACATCTAAAAAACTCAGCTTAGAGAGCATAGGGCAATTCCACACATGGGCGTATAAATTGGGAAAACTAAAAATCAGCAAGACACAGGCATCTCAAAGGTTAGGGCTGCTCTGTTGAAAAGAACCTCCACTTCGTTACACATTAAATATCCCAGGAAAGAGAAAAATGGATAAAGAAGTTGTGGTTCTTATGTACAATGGAATATCACTCAGCCATGAAATCAACGTCATAAGGCTAGTAGCAGCATGATGAGTGGATTTAGGTACGATGATTCTAACTGAAATAAGTCACACAGAAAAAGACACTTATCATAAGATATCACTTATAGAGGGAATGTAAAAACCGCTACCCTTGAACTGAATTACAAAACAGAACAGAGACACACGTTTAGAAAACACACTATGGCTGCTTAACGGGAAAGGTGAGGTGGGGTGATGCATAAAACAAGGGTTTCAAATTAGCTCAGATACCGTTCCTTAAACCCAATAGGTAATAGACAAGACCTACTCCTTGCTCAGTGAATTGGACTCAACACCCCCTATTCACCACCCAAGAATATATCTGACTAGTAAGAATCTTAAAACCTATGTATTGATATCTCTCTGTAAGTGAGTCAAGTGGGTGTAAAGCGGCAGAAACACAGCAGTGAAAAGCAGCTAAACCCCATTATAAAAATCAATTACTTTTAAAAACCCGTGAAACAAAGACAGTGAAAGAGAGAGAAATTCTTACAAAATTCGTTCAGGGGCTGTGATGCCACCTGGATTGACCATATCTAGACCCACAGCTGATTGAGACATAAGGGTGGACATTCATGGGGCTGAGAGGTTTGGTGAGGTTGGGTGAGGAAACGCAGACCCTTTAAAGTAATACTGCGTGGTACCCATCCCATGGGTCCCAAATCTCCAGGTTCAAGGGCATCTTCCTACATCGAAAACATGCATGAGAAACCCAGAAGACGGTACACCTTGTGATCGGGAAAGGTTTCTAAAACGCACCTCATTTCTCATCTCCTTGTGCTCGGGTTCGCCATTCCAGCCGCTTCACTAGCAATCTGCCTCCTTGGAGAATCAGCACCTTTAACCTCCTGTTCCGTACAGGTTGCAATTTGTCCTGAGGATGAACAGGAAGAGGGGGAACCAATGAGAGACTAGGTCTATGTGTTGGGACAGGCACAGGTCACTCTATTTTCCCATCAGGAAGAAGAATTAACCACAGGCTCAGCCTGCTGCCCGGGATCAGAATAGGCCCTGAAGCAATCCTGCGCTTTTGGGGCCAGCTCCCAAGAAAGCGAGTTGAACAATGGAGCTCAGGGGAACTGCAATTCACAAACCTGCAGACTTATAAATGATCACTCTCGTCCACAAATATATTGAGGGAAGGCAACGAAGAGGATTTGAAAGCAAGGCAGAATTGCAGGAAACAGGTTTCAGGAGGGAGATTCGCATCGCCTTTAAAGCACAGGAAAAGCGGCAAAACCTCGACAATGATGCCCTTGGCCAAAACGGGCGTATGCGTTTTTTCCTGAATATATTCAGGAAAAAACGCATACGCCCGTTTTGGCCAACCAAGCAACCTGGAAAGGCAAATCAGCGCTACAAAGAAGTCTCGCTTCCCATTGGTCAAAAGGGCCATGCTGAATAAAGTGTCAAAACCAGAAAGGCAGGACAGGCCATGGAGAAACGGGAGCCTGGCTACGCTGATGGGCGGGATGTAAATTGCCAACAGCCACTCTGGAGAAGTGTACTCTGTGTCCTGAAACGTCTAAAAAACTCAGCTTAGAGAGCATAGGGCACTTCCACTCATGGGCGTATAAATTGGGAAAACTAAAAATCAGCAAGACACAGGCACCCCAAAGTTTAGGGCTGCTCTGTTGAGAAAAACCTCCACTTCGTTACACCTTAAATATCCCAGGAAAGAGAAAAATTGATAAGGAAGTTGTGGTCCTCATGTACAATGGAATATCAATAAGCCATGAAATCAACGTCGTAAGGCTAGTAGCAGCATGATGAGTGGATTTAGGTACGACGATTCTAAGTGAAATAAGTCACACAGAAAAAGACACTTATCATAAGATATCACTTATAGAGAGAATGTAAAAACCGCTACCCTTGAACTGAATTACAAAACAGAACAGAGTCACACGTTTAGAAAACACACTATGGCTGCTTAACGGGAAAGGTGAGGTGGGGTGATGCATAAAACAAGGGTTTCAAATTAGCTCAGATATCGTTCTATAAACCCAATATGTAATAGACAAGGCCTACTCCTTGCTCAGTGAATTGGACTCAACACCCCCTACTCACCGCCCAAGAATATATCTGACTAGTAAGAATCTTGAAACCTATGTATTGATATCTCTCTGTAAGTGAGTCAAGTGGGTGTAAAGCGGCAGAAACACAGCAGTGAAAAGCAGCTAAACCCCATTATAAAAATCAATTACTTTTAAAAACCCGTGAAACAGAGACAGTGAAAGAGAGAGAAATTCTTACAAAATTCGTTCAGGGGCTGTGATGCCACCTGGATTGACCATATCGAGACCCACAGCTGATTGAGACATAAGGGTGGACACTCTTGGGGCTGAGAGGTGTGGTGAGGTTGGGTGAGGAAACGCAGACCCTTTAAAGTAATATTGCGTGGTACCCATCCCATGGGTCCCAAATCTCCAGGTTCAAGGGCATCTTCCTACATCGAAAACATGCATGAGAAACCCAGAAGATGGTACACCGTTTGATCGGGAAAGGTTTCCAAAACGCACCTCATTTCTCATCTCCTTGTGCTCGGGTTCGCCATTCCAGCCGCTTTACTAGCAATCTCCCTCCTTGGAGAATCAGCACCTTTGACCTCCTGTTCCGTACAGGTTGCAATTTGTCCTGAGGACGAACGGGAAGAGGGGGAACCAATGAGAGACTAGCTCTAGGTGTTGGGACAGGCACAGGTCACTCTATTTTCCCATCAGGAAGAAGAATTAATCACAGGCTCAGCCTGCCACCCGGGACCAGAATAGGGCCTGAAGCAATCCTGCGCTTTTGCGGCCTGCTCCCAAGAAAGCGAGTTGAAAAATGGAGCTCAGGGGCACTGCATTTCACAAACCTGCAGACTTATAAATGATAACTCTCGTCCACAAATATATTGAGGGAAGGCAACGAAGAGGATTTGAAAGCAAGGCAGAATTGCAGGGAACAGGTTTCAGGAGGGAGATTCGCATCGCCTTTAAAGCACAGGTAAAGCGGCAAAACCTAGACAATGATGCCCTTGGCCAAAACGGGCGTATGCGTTTTTTCCTGAATATATTCAGGAAAAAACGCATACGCCCGTTTTGGCCAACCAAGCAACCTGGAAAGGCAAATCAGCGCTACAAAGAAGTCTCGCTTCCCATTGGTCAAAAGGGCCATGCTGAATAAAGTGTCAAAACCAGAAAGGCAGGCCAGGCCATGGAGAAACGGGAGCCTCGCTACGCTGATAGGCGGGATGTAAATTGCCAACAGCCACTCTGGAGAAGTGTACTCTGTGTCCTGAAACGTCTAAAAAACTCAGCTTAGAGAGCATAGGGCACTTCCACTCATGGGCGTATAAATTGGGAAAACTAAAAATCAACAAGACACAAGCACCCCAAAGTTTAGGGCTGCTCTGTTGACAAAAACCTCCACTTCGTTACACCTTAAATATCCCAGGAAAGAGAAAAATGGATAAAGAAGGTGTGGTCCTTATGTACAAAGGAATATCACTAAGCCATGAAATCAACGTCATAAGGCTAGTAGCAGCATGATGAGTGCATTTAGGTACGACGATTCTAAGTGAAATAAGTCACACAGAAAGAGACACTTATCATAAGATATCACTTATAGAGGGAATGTAAAAACCGCTACCCTTGAACTGAATTACAAAACAGAACAGAGTCACACGTTTACAAAACACACTATGGCTGCTTAACGGGAAAGGTGAGGTGGGGTGATGCATAAAACAAGGGTTTCAAATTAGCTCAGATACGGTTCCATAAACCCAATATGTAATAGACAAGGCCTACTCCTTGCTCAGTGAATTGGACTCAACACCCCCTACTCACCGCCCAAGAATATATCTGACTAGTAAGAATCTTGAAACCTATGTATTGATATCTCTCTGTAAGTGAGTCAAGTGGGTGTAAAGCGGCAGAAACACAGCAGTGAAAAGCAGCTAAACCCCATTATAAAAATCAATTACTTTTAAAAACCCGTGAAACAGAGACAGGGAAAGAGAGAGAAATTCTTACAAAATTCGTTCAGGGGCTGTGATGCCACCTGGATTGACCATATCGAGACCCACAGCTGATTGAGACATAAGGGTGGACACTCTTGGGGCTGAGAGGTGTGGTGAGGTTGGGTGAGGAAACGCAGACCCTTTAAAGTAATACTGCGTGGTACCCATCCCATGGGTCCCAAATCTCCAGGTTCAAGGGCATCTTCCTACATCGAAAACATGCATGAGAAACCCAGAAGATGGTACACCGTGTGATCGGGAAAGGTTTCCAAAACGCACCTCATTTCTCATCTCCTTGTGCTCGGGTTCGCCATTCCAGCCGCTTTACTAGCAATCTCCCTCCTTGGAGAATCAGCACCTTTGACCTCCTGTTCCGTACAGGTTGCAATTTGTCCTGAGGACGAACGGGAAGAGGGGGAACCAATGAGAGACTAGCTCTAGGTGTTGGGACAGGCACAGGTCACTCTATTTTCCCATCAGGAAGAAGAATTAACCACAGGCTCAGCCTGCCGCCCGGGACCAGAATAGGGCCTGAAGCAATCCAGCGCTTTTGCGGCCAGCTACCAAGAAAGCGAGTTGAAAAATGGAGCTCAGGGGCACTGCATTTCACAAACCTGCAGACTTATAAATGATAACTCTCGTCCACAAATATATTGAGGGAAGGCAACGAAGAGGATTTGAAAGCAAGGCAGAATTGCAGGGAACAGGTTTCAGGAGGGAGATTCGCATCGCCTTTAAAGCACAGGTAAAGCGGCAAAACCTAGACAATGATGCCCTTGGCCAAAACGGGCGTATGCGTTTTTTCCTGAATATATTCAGGAAAAAACGCATACGCCCGTTTTGGCCAACCAAGCAACCTGGAAAGGCAAATCAGCGCTACAAAGAAGTCTCGCTTCCCATTGGTCAAAAGGGCCATGCTGAATAAAGTGTCAAAACCAGAAAGGCAGGCCAGGCCATGGAGAAACGGGAGCCTCGCTACGCTGATAGGCGGGATGTAAATTGCCAACAGCCACTCTGGAGAAGTGTACTCTGTGTCCTGAAACGTCTAAAAAACTCAGCTTAGAGAGCATAGGGCACTTCCACTCATGGGCGTATAAATTGGGAAAACTAAAAATCAACAAGACACAAGCACCCCAAAGTTTAGGGCTGCTCTGTTGACAAAAACCTCCACTTCGTTACACCTTAAATATCCCAGGAAAGAGAAAAATGGATAAAGAAGGTGTGGTCCTTATGTACAAAGGAATATCACTAAGCCATGAAATCAACGTCATAAGGCTAGTAGCAGCATGATGAGTGCATTTAGGTACGACGATTCTAAGTGAAATAAGTCACACAGAAAGAGACACTTATCATAAGATATCACTTATAGAGGGAATGTAAAAACCGCTACCCTTGAACTGAATTACAAAACAGAACAGAGTCACACGTTTACAAAACACACTATGGCTGCTTAACGGGAAAGGTGAGGTGGGGTGATGCATAAAACAAGGGTTTCAAATTAGCTCAGATACGGTTCCATAAACCCAATATGTAATAGACAAGGCCTACTCCTTGCTCAGTGAATTGGACTCAACACCCCCTACTCACCGCCCAAGAATATATCTGACTAGTAAGAATCTTGAAACCTATGTATTGATATCTCTCTGTAAGTGAGTCAAGTGGGTGTAAAGCGGCAGAAACACAGCAGTGAAAAGCAGCTAAACCCCATTATAAAAATCAATTACTTTTAAAAACCCGTGAAACAGAGACAGGGAAAGAGAGAGAAATTCTTACAAAATTCGTTCAGGGGCTGTGATGCCACCTGGATTGACCATATCGAGACCCACAGCTGATTGAGACATAAGGGTGGACACTCTTGGGGCTGAGAGGTGTGGTGAGGTTGGGTGAGGAAACGCAGACCCTTTAAAGTAATACTGCGTGGTACCCATCCCATGGGTCCCAAATCTCCAGGTTCAAGGGCATCTTCCTACATCGAAAACATGCATGAGAAACCCAGAAGATGGTACACCGTTTGATCGGGAAAGGTTTCCAAAACGCACCTCATTTCTCATCTCCTTGTGCTCGGGTTCGCCATTCCAGCCGCTTTACTAGCAATCTCCCTCCTTGGAGAATCAGCACCTTTGACCTCCTGTTCCGTACAGGTTGCAATTTGTCCTGAGGACGAACGGGAAGAGGGGGAACCAATGAGAGACTAGCTCTAGGTGTTGGGACAGGCACAGGTCACTCTATTTTCCCATCAGGAAGAAGAATTAACCACAGGCTCAGCCTGCCGCCCGGGACCAGAATAGGGCCTGAAGCAATCCAGCGCTTTTGCGGCCAGCTACCAAGAAAGCGAGTTGAAAAATGGAGCTCAGGGGCACTGCAATTCACAGACCTGCAGACTTATAAATGATAACTCTCGTCCACAAATATATTGAGGGAAGGTAACGAAGAGGTTTTGAAAGCAAGGCAGAATTGCAGGAAACGGGTTTCAGGAGGGAGATTCGCATCGCCTTTAAAGCACAGGAAAAGCGGCAAAACCTCGACAATGATGCCCTTTGCCAAAAAGGTCGTATGCGTTTTTTCCTGAATATATTCAGGAAAAAACGCATACGACCTTTTTGGCCAACCAAGCAACCTGTAAAGGCAAATCAGCGCTACAAAGAAGTCTCGCTTCCCATTGGTCAAAAGGGCCATGCTGAATAAAGTGTCAAAACCAGAAAGGCAGGACAGGCCATGGAGAAACGGGAGCCTGGCTACGCTGGCGGGCGGGATGTAAATTGCCAACAGCCACTCTGGAGAAGTGTACTGTGTGTCCTGAAACGTCTAGAAAACTCAGCTTAGAGAGCATAGGGCACTTCCACTCATGGGCGTATAAATTGGGAAAACTAAAAATCAGCAAGACACAGGCACCCCAAAGTTTAGGGCTGCTCTGTTGACAAAAACCTCCACTTCGTTACACCTTAAATATCCCAGGAAAGAGAAAAATTGATAAAGAAGTTGTGGTCCTTATGTAGAATGGAATATCACTAAACCATGAAATCAACGTCATAAGGCTAGTAGCAGCATGATGAGTGGATTTAGGTACGACGAATCTAAGTGAAATAAGTCACACAGAAAAAGACACTTATCATGAGATATCACTTATAGAGGGAATGTAAAAACCACTGCCCTTGAACTGAATTACAAAACAGAACAGAGACACACGTTTAGAAAACACACTATGGCTGCTTAACGGGAAAGGTGAGGTGGGGTGATGCATAAAACAAGGGTTTCAAATTAGCTCAGATACCGTTCCTTAAACCCAATAGGTAATAGACAAGACCTACTCCTTGCTCAGTGAATTGGACTCAACACCCCCTATTCACCGCCCAAGAATATATCTGACTAGTAAGAATCTTAAAACCTATGTATTGATATCTCTCTGTAAGTGAGTCAAGTGGGTGTAAAGCGGCAGAAACACAGCAGTGAAAAGCAGCTAAACCCCATTATAAAAATCAATTACTTTTAAAAACCCGTGAAACAGAGACAGTGAAAGAGAGAGAAATTCTTACAAAATTCGTTCAGGGGCTGTGATGCCACCTGGATTGACCATATCTAGACCCACAGCTGATTGAGACATAAGGGTGGACATTCATGGGGCTGAGAGGTTTGGTGAGGTTGGGTGAGGAAACGCAGACCCTTTAAAGTAATACTGCGTGGTACCCATCCCATGGGTCCCAAATCTCCAGGTTCAAGGGCATCTTCCTACATCGAAAACATGCATGAGAAACCCAGAAGACGGTACACCGTGTGATCGGGAAAGGTTTCTAAAACGCACCTCATTTCTCATCTCCTTGTGCTCGGGTTCGCCATTCCAGCCGCTTCACTAGCAATCTGCCTCCTTGGAGAATCAGCACCTTTAAACTCCTGTTCCGTACAGGTTGCAATTTGTCCTGAGGATGAACAGGAAGAGGGGGAACCAATGAGAGACTAGGTCTAGGTGTTGGGACAGGCACAGGTCACTCTATTTTCCCATCAGGAAGAAGAATTAACCACAGGCTCAGCCTGCCGCCCGGGACCAGAATAGGGCCTGAAGCAATCCTGCGCTTTTGCGGCCTGCTCCCAAGAAAGCGAGTTGAAAAATGGAGCTCAGGGGCACTGCATTTCACAAACCTGCAGACTTATAAATGATAACTCTCGTCCACAAATATATTGAGGGAAGGAAACGAAGAGGAGATGAAAGCAAGGCAGAATTGCAGGAAACAGATTTCAGGAGGGAGATTCGAATCGCCTTTAAAGCACAGGAAAAGGGGCAAAACCTCGACAATGACGCCCTTGGCCAAAAAGGGCGTATGCGTTTTTTCCTGAATATATTCAGGAAAAAACGCATACGCCCTTTTTGGCCAACCAAGCAACCTGGAAAGGCAAATCAGCGCTCCAAAGAAGTCTCGCTTCCCATCGGTCAAAAGGGCCCTGCTGAATAAAGTGTCAAAACCAGAAATGCAGGACAGGCCATGGAGAAATGGGAGCCTTGCTACGCTGATGGGCGGGACGTAAATTGCCAACAGCCACTCTGGAGAAGTGTACGGTATGTCCTGAAACATCTAAAAAACTCAGCTTAGAGAGCATAGGGCACTTCCACTCATGGGCGTATAAATTGGGAAAACTAAAAATCAGCAAGACACAGGCACCCCAAAGTTTAGGGCTGCTCTGTTGAAAAGAACCTCCACTTCGTTACACCTTAAATATCCCAGGAAAGAGAAAAATGGATAAAGAAGATGTGGTCCTTATGTACAATGGAATATCACTCAGCCATGAAATCAACGTCATAAGGCTAGTAGCAGCATGATGAGTGGATTTACGTACGTCGAGTCTAAGTGAAATAAGTCACACAGAAAAAGACACTTATCATAAGATATCACTTATAGAGGGAATGTAAAAACCGCTACCCTTGAACTGAATTACAAAACAGAGCAGAGTCACACGTTTAGAAAGCACACTATGGCTGCTTAAGGGGAAAGGTGAGGTGGTGTGATGCATAAAACAAGCTTTTCAAATTAGCTCAGATATTGTTCCATAAACCCATTAGGTAATAGACAAGACCTACTCCTTGCTCAGTGAATTGGACTCAACACCCCCTATTCACCGCCCAAGAATATATCTGACTAGTAAGAATCTTAAAACCTATGTATTGATATCTCTCTGTAAGTGAGTCAAGTGGGTGAAAAGCGGGAGAAACACAGCAGTGAAAAGCAGCTAAACCTCAATATAAAAATCAATTACTTTTAAAAACCCGTGAAACAAAGACAGTGAAAGAGAGAGTAATTCTTACAAAATTCGTTCAGGGGCTGTGATGCCACCTGGATTGACCATATCTAGACCCACAGCTGATTAAGACATAAGGGTGGACACTCATGGGGCTGAGAGGTTTGGTGAGGTTGGGTGAGGAAACGCAGAACCTTTAAAGTAATACTGCGTGCTACCCATCCCATGGGTCCCAAATCTCCAGGTTCAAGGGCATCTTCCTACATGGAAAACATGCATGAGAAACCCAGAAGACGGTACACCGTGTGATCGGCAAAGGTTTCTAAAACGCACCTCATTTCTCATCTCCTTGTGCTCGGGTTCGCCATTCCAGCCGATTCACTAGCAATCTGCCTCCTTGGAGAATCAGCACCTTTAACCTCCTGTTCCGTACAGGTTGCAATTTGTCCTGAGGATGAACAGGAAGAGGGGGAACCAATGAGAGACTAGGTCTAGGTTTTGGGACAGGCACAGGCCACTCTATTTTCCCATCAGGAAGAAGAATTAACCACAGGCTCAGCCTGCCGCCCGGGACCAGATTAGGGCCTGAAGCAATCCTGCGCTTTTGCGGCCAGCTCCCAAGAAAGCGAGTTGAAAAATGGAGCTCAGGGGCACTGCAATTCACAAACCTGCAGACTTATAAATGATAACTCTCGTCCACAAATATATTGAGGGAAGGCAACGAAGAGGATTTGAAAGCAAGGCAGAATTGCAGGAAATATATTTCAGGAGGGAGATTCGAATCGCATTTAAAGCACAGGAAAAGCGGCAAAACCTCGACAATGACGCCCTTGGCCAAAAAGGGCGTATGCGTTTTTTCCTGAATATATTCAGGAAAAAATGCATACGCCCTTTTTGGCCAACCAAGCAACCTGGAAAGGCAAATCAGCGCTATAAAGAAGTCTCGCTTCCCATCAGTCAAAAGGGCCATGCTGAATAAAGTGTCAAAACCAGAAATGCAGGACAGGCCATGGAGAAACGGGAGCCTTGCTACGCTGATGGGCGGGACGTAAATTGCCAAGAGCCACTCTGGAGAAGTGTACGGTATGTCCTGAAACATCTAAAAAACTCAGCTTAGAGAGCATAGGGCAATTCCACACATGGGCGTATAAATTGGGAAAACTAAAAATCAGCAAGACACAGGCATCTCAAAGTTTAGGGCTGCTCTGTTGAAAAGAACCTCCACTTCGTTACACATTAAATATCCCAGGAAAGAGAAAAATGGATAAAGAAGTTGTGGTTCTTATGTACAATGGAATATCACTCAGCCATGAAATCAACGTCATAAGGCTAGTAGCAGCATGATGAGTGGATTTAGGTACGATGATTCTAAGTGAAATAAGTCACACAGAAAAAGACACTTATCATAAGATATCACTTATAGAGGGAATGTAAAAACCTCTACCCTTGAACTGAATTACAAAACAGAACAGAGACACACGTTTAGAAAACACACTATGGCTGCTTAACGGTAAAGGTGAGGTGGGGTGATGCATAAAACAAGGGTTTCAAATTAGCTCAGATACCGTTCCATAAACACAATAGGTAATAGACAAGACCTACTCCTTGCTCAGTGAATTGGACTCAACACCCCCTATTCACCGCCCAAGAATATGTCTGACTAGTAAGAATCTTAAAACCTATGTATTGATATCTCTCTGTAAGTGAGTCAAGTGGGTGTAAAGCGGCATAAACACAGCAGAGAAAAGCACCTAAACCCCATTATAAAAGTCAATTACTTTTAAAAACCCGTGAAACAAAGACAGTGAAAGAGAGAGAAATTCTTACACAATTCGTTCAGGGGCTGTGATGCCACCTGGATTGACCATATCTAGACCCACAGCTGACTGAGACATAAGGGTGGACACTCTTGGGGCTGAGAGGTTTGGTGAGGTTGGGTGAGGAAACGCAGACCCTTTAAAGTAATACTGCGTGGTACCCATCCCATGGGTCCCAAATCTCCAGGTTCAAGGGCATCTTCCTACATCGAAAACATGCATGAGAAACCCAGAAGATGGTACACCGTGTGATCGGGAAAGGTTTCCAAAACGCACCTCATTTCTCATCTCCTTGTTCTCGGGTTCGCCATTCCAGCCGCTTTACTAGCAATCTCCCTCCTTGGAGAATCAGCACCTTTAATCTCCTGTTCCGTACAGGTTGCAATTTGTCCTGAGGATGAACAGGAAGAGGGGGAACCAATGAGAGACTAGGTCTAGGTGTTCGGACAGGTACAGGTCACTCTATTTTCCCATCAGGAAGAAGAATTAACCACAGGCTCAGCCTGCCGCCAGGGACCAGAATAGGGCCTGAAGCAATCCTGCGCTTTTGCGGCCTGCTCCCAAGAAAGCGAGTTGAAAAATGGAGCTCAGGGGCACTGCATTTCACAAACCTGCAGACTTATAAATGATAACTCTCGTCCACAAATATATTGAGGGAAGGCAACGAAGAGGAGTTGAAAGCAAGGCAGAATTGCAGGAAACAGATTTCAGGAGGGAGATTCGAATCGCCTTTAAAGCACAGGAAAAGCGGCAAAACCTCGACAATGATGCCCTTGGCCAAAAAGGGCGTATGCGTTTTTTCCTGAATATATTCAGGAAAAAACGCATACGCCCTTTTTGGCCAACCAAGCAACCTGGAAAGGCAAATCAGCGCTATAAAGAAGTCTCGCTTCCCATCGGTCAAAAGGGCCCTGCTGAATAAAGTGTCAAAACCAGAAATGCAGGACAGGCCATGGAGAAATGGGAGCCTTGCTACGCTGATGGGCGGGACGTAAATTGCCAACAGCCACTCTGGAGAAGTGTACGGTATGTCCTGAAACATCTAAAAAACTCAGCTTAGAGAGCATAGGGCACTTCCACTCATGGGCGTATAAATTGGGAAAACTAAAAATCAGCAAGACACAGGCACCCCAAAGTTTAGGGCTGCTCTGTTGAAAAGAACCTCCACTTCGTTACACCTTAAATATCCCAGGAAAGAGAAAAATGGATAAAGAAGTTGTGGTCCTTATGTACAATGGAATATCACTCAGCCATGAAATCAACGTCATAAGGTTAGTAGCAGCATGATGAGTGGATTTAGGTACGACGATTCTAAGTGAAATAAGTCACACAGAAAAAGAAACTTATCATAAGATATCACTTATAGAGGGAATGTAAAAACCACTGCCCTTGAACTGAATTACAAAACAGAACAGAGACACACGTTTAGAAAACACACTATGGCTGCTTAACGGGAAAGGTGAGGTGGGGTGATGCATAAAACAAGGGTTTCAAATTAGCTCAGATACCGTTCCTTAAACCCAATAGGTAATAGACAAGACCTACTCCTTGCTCAGTGAATTGGACTCAACACCCCCTATTCACCGCCCAAGAATATATCTGACTAGTAAGAATCTTAAAACCTATGTATTGATATCTCTCTGTAAGTGAGTCAAGTGGGTGTAAAGCGGCAGAAACACAGCAGTGAAAAGCAGCTAAACCCCATTATAAAAGTCAATTACTTTTAAAAACCCGTGAAACAAAGATAGTGAAAGAGAGAGAAATTCTTACAAAATTCGTTCAGGGGCTGTGATGCCACCTGGATTGACCATATCTAGACCCACAGCTGATTGAGACATAAGGGTGGACATTCATGGGGCTGAGAGGTTTGGTGAGGTTGGGTGAGGAAACGCAGACCCTTTAAAGTAATACTGCGTGGTACCCATCCCATGGGTCCCAAATCTCCAGGTTCAAGGGCATCTTCCTACATCGAAAACATGCATGAGAAACCCAGAAGACGGTACACCGTGTGATCGGGAAAGGTTTCTAAAACGCACCTCATTTCTCATCTCCTTGTGCTCGGGTTCGCCATTCCAGCCGCTTCACTAGCAATCTGCCTCCTTGGAGAATCAGCACCTTTAACCTCCTGTTCCGTACAGGTTGCAATTTGTCCTGAGGATGAACAGGAAGAGGGGGAACCAATGAGAGACTAGGTCTAGGTGTTGGGACAGGCACAGGTCACTCTATTTTCCCATCAGGAAGAAGAATTAACCACAGGCTCAGCCTGCCGCCAGGGACCAGAATAGGGCCTGAAGCAATCCTGCGCTTTTGCGGCCTGCTCCCAAGAAAGCGAGTTGAAAAATGGAGCTCAGGGGCACTGCATTTCACAAACCTGCAGACTTATAAATGATAACTCTCGTCCACAAATATATTGAGGGAAGGCAACGAAGAGGAGTTGAAAGCAAGGCAGAATTGCAGGAAACAGATTTCAGGAGGGAGATTCGAATCGCCTTTAAAGCACAGGAAAAGCGGCAAAACCTCGACAATGATGCCCTTGGCCAAAAAGGGCGTATGCGTTTTTTCCTGAATATATTCAGGAAAAAACGCATACGCCCTTTTTGGCCAACCAAGCAACCTGGAAAGGCAAATCAGCGCTACAAAGAAGTCTCGCTTCCCATCGGTCAAAAGGGCCCTGCTGAATAAAGTGTCAAAACCAGAAATGCAGGACAGGCCATGGAGAAATGGGAGCCTTGCTACGCTGATGGGCGGGACGTAAATTGCCAACAGCCACTCTGGAGAACTGTACGGTATGTCCTGAAACATCTAAAAAACTCAGCTTAGAGAGCATAGGGCACTTCCACTCATGGGCGTATAAATTGGGAAAACTAAAAATCAGCAAGACACAGGCACCCCAAAGTTTAGGGCTGCTCTGTTGAAAAGAACCTCCACTTCGTTACACCTTAAATATCCCAGGAAAGAGAAAAATGGATAAAGAAGATGTGGTCCTTATGTACAATGGAATATCACTCAGCCATGAAATCAACGTCATAAGGCTAGTAGCAGCATGATGAGTGGATTTACGTACGTCGAGTCTAAGTGAAATAAGTCACACAGAAAAAGACACTTATCATAAGATATCACTTATAGAGGGAATGTAAAAACCGCTACCCTTGAACTGAATTACAAAACAGAACAGAGACACACATTTAGAAAACACACTATGGCTGCTTAACGGTAAAGGTGAGGTGGGGTGATGCATAAAACAAGGGTTTCAAATTAGCTCAGATACCGTTCCATAAACCCAATAGGTAATAGACAAGACCTACTCCTTGCTCAGTGAATTGGACTCAACACCCCCTATTCACCGCCCAAGAATATATCTGACTAGTAAGAATCTTAAAACCTATGTATTGATATCTCTCTGTAAGTGAGTCAAGTGGGTGTAAAGCGGCAGAAACACAGCAGTGAAAAGCAGCTAAACCCCATTATAAAAATCAATTACTGCAGAAGAAAGGATAAGTGACCTGGAAGATAAAATGGTGGAAATAACTACTGCAGAGCAGGATAAAGAAAAAAGAATGAAAAGAACTGAGGACAGTCTCAGAGACCTCTGGGACAACATTAAACGCGCCAACATTCGAATTATAGGGGTCCCAGAAGAGGAAGAGAAAAAGAAAGGGACTGAGAAGATATTTGAAGAGATTATAGTTGAAAACTTCCCTAATATGGGAAAGGAAATAATTAATCAAGTCCTGGAAGCACAGAGAGTCCCATACAGGATAAACCCAAGGAGAAACACACCAAGACACATATTAATCAAACTGTCAAAAATTAAATATAAGGAAAACATATTAAAGGCAGCAAGGGAAAAAAAACAAATAACACACAAGGGAATCCCCATAAGGTTAACATCTGATCTTTCAGCAGAAACTCTGCAAGCCAGAAGGGAGTGGCAGGATATACTTAAAGTGATGAAGGAGAAAAACCTGCAACCAAGATTACACTACCCAGCAAGGATCTCATTCAGATTCGATGGAGAAATTAAAACCTTTACAGACAAGCAAAAGCTGAGAGAGTTCAGCACCACCAAACCAGCTTTACAACAAATGCTAAAGGAACTTCTCTAGGCAAGAAACACAAGAGAAGGAAAACACCTACAATAACAAACCCAAAACATTTAAGAAAATGGGAATAGGAACATACATATCGATAATTACCTTGAATGTAAATGGATTAAATGCTCCCACCAAAAGACACAGGCTGGCTGAATGGATACAAAAACAAGACCCATATATATGCTGTCTACAAGAGACCCACTTCAGACCTAGAGACACATATAGACTGAAAGTGAGGGGATGGAAAAAGATATTCCATGCAAATGGAAATCAAAAGAAAGCTGGAGTAGCAATTCTCATATCAGACAAAATAGACTTTAAAATAAAGACTATTACAAGAGACAAAGAAGGACACTATATAATGATCAAGGGATCGATACAAGAGGAAGGTATAGCAATTGTAAATATTTATGCACCCAACATAGGACCACCTCAATACATAAGGCTAATACTAACAGCCATAAAAGGGGAAATCGACAGCAACACAATCATAGTAGGGGACTTTAACACCCCACTTTCACCAATGGACAGATCATCCAAAATGAAAATAAATAAGGAAACACAAGCTTTAAATGATACATTAAACAAGATGGACTTAATTGATATTTATAGGACATTCCATCCAAAAACAACAGAATACACATTTTTCTCAAGTGCTCATGGAACATTCTCCAGGATAGATCATATCTTGGGTCACAAATCAAGCCTTGGTAAATTTAAGAAAATTGAAATCGTATCAAGTATCTTTTCCGACCACAACGCTATGAGACTAGATATCAATTACAGGAAAAGACCTGTAAAAAATACAAACACATGGAGGCTACACAATACATTACTTAATAACGAAGTGATCACTGAAGAAATCAAAGGGGAAATCAAAAAATACCTAGAAACAAATGACAATGAAGATACGACGACCCAAAACCTATGGGACGCAGCAAAAGCAGTGCTAAGAGGGAAGTTTATAGCAATACAAGCCTACCTCAAGAAACAGGAAACATCTCGAATAAACAACCTAACCTTGCACCTAAAGCAATTAGAGAAAGAAGAACAAAAAAACCCCAAAGCCAGCAGAAGGAAAGAAATCATAAAGATCAGAGCAGAAATAAATGAAATAGAAACAAAGAAAACAATAGCAAAGATCAATAAAACTAAAAGTTGGTTCTTTGAGAAGATAAACAAAATTGATAAGCCATTAGCCAGACTCATCAAGAAAAAGAGGGAGAGGATTCAAATCAATAAAACCAGAAATGAAAAAGGAGAAGTTACAACAGACACCGCAGAAATACAAAACATCCTAAGAGACTACTATAAGCAACTTTATGCCAATAAAATGGACAACCTGGAAGAAATGGACAAATTCTTAGAAAGGTATAACCTTCCAAGACTGAATCAGGAAGAAACAGAAAATATGAACAGACCAATCACAAGTAATGAAATTGAAACTGTGATTAAAAATCTTCCAACAAACAAAAGTCCAGGACCAGATGGCTTCACAGGTGAATTCTATCAAACATTTAGAGAAGAGCTAACACCCATCCTTCTCAAACTCTTCCAAAAAATTGCAGAGGAAGGAACACTCCCAAACTCATTCTATGAGGCCACCATCACCCTGATACCAAAACCAGACAAAGACACTACAAAAAAAGAAAATTACAGACCAATATCATTGATGAATATAGATGCAAAAATCCTCAACAAAATACTAGCAAACAGAATCCAACAACACATTAAAAGGATCATACACCACGATCAAGTGGGATTTATCCCAGGGATGCAAGGATTCTTCAATATACGCAAATCAATCAATGTGATACACCATATTAACAAACTGAAGAATAAAAACCATATGATCATCTCAATAGATGCAGAAAAAGCTTTTGACAAAATTCAACACCCATTTCTGATAAAAACTCTCCAGAAAGTGGGCATAGAGGGAACCTACCTCAACATAATAAAGGCCATATATGACAAACCCGCAGCAAACATCATTCTCAATGGTGAAAAACTGAAAGCATTTCCTCTAAGATCAGGAACGAGACAAGGATGTCCACTCTCACCACTATTATTCAACATAGTTCTGGAAGTCCTAGCCACGGCAATCAGAGAAGAAAAAGAAATAAAAGGAATACAAATTGGAAAAGAGGAAGTAAAACTGTCACTGTTTGCGGATGACATGATACTATACGTAGAGAATCCTAAAACTGCCACCAGGAAACTGCTTGAGCTAATTAATGAATATGGTAAAGTTGCAGGATACAAAATTAATGCACAGAAATCTCTTGCATTCCTATACACTAATGATGAAAAATCTGAAAGAGAAATTATGGAAACACTCCCATTTACCATTGCAACAAAAAGAATAAAATACCTAGGAATAAACCTACCTAGGGAGACAAAAGACCTGTATGCAGAAAACTATAAGACACTGATGAAAGAAATTAAAGATGATACCAACAGATGGAGAGATATACCATGTTCTTGGATTGGAAGAATCAACATTGTGAAAATGAGTATACTACCCAAAGCAATCTACAGATTCAATGCAATCCCTATCAAATTACCAATGGCATTTTTTACGGAGCTAGAACAAATCATCTTAAAATTTGTATGGAGACACAAAAGACCCCGAATAGCCAAAGCAGTCTTGAGGCAAAAAAAATGGAGCTGGAGGAATCAGACTCCCTGACTTCAGACTATACTACAAAGCTACAGTAATCAAGACAATATGGTACTGGCACAAAAACAGAAACATAGATCAATGGAACAAGATAGAAAGCCCAGAGATTAACCCACGCACCTATGGTCAACTAATCTATGACAAAGGAGGCAAAGATATACAATGGAGAAAAGACAGTCTCTTCAATAAGTGGTGCTGGGAAAACTGGACAGCTACATGTAAAAGAATGAAATTAGAATACTCCCTAACACCATACACAAAAATAAACTCAAAATGGATTAGAGACCTAAATATAAGACTGGACACTATAAAACTCTTAGAGGAAAACATAGGAAGAACACTCTTTGACATAAATCACAGCAAGATCTTTTTTGATCCACCTCCTAGAGTAATGGAAATAAAAACAAAAATAAACAAGTGGGACCTAATGAAACTTCAAAGCTTTTGCACAGCAAAGGAAACCATAAACAAGACGAAAAGACAACCCTCAGAATGGGAGAAAGTATTTGCAAATGAATCAACGGACAAAGGATTAATCTCCAAAATATATAAACAGCTCATTCAGCTCAACATCAAAGAAACAAACACCCCAATCCAAAAATGGGCAGAAGACCTAAATAGACATTTCTCCAAAGAAGACATACAGACGGCCACGAAGCACATGAAAAGATGCTCAACATCACTAATTATTAGAGAAATGCAAATCAAAACTACAATGAGGTATCACCTCACTCCTGTTAGAATGGGCATCATCAGAAAATCTACAAACAACAAATGCTGGAGAGGGTGTGGAGAAAAGGGAACCCTCTTGCACTGTTGGTGGGAATGTAAATTGATACAGCCACTATGGAGAACAATATGGAGGTTCCTTAAAAAACTAAAAATAGAATTACCATATGACCCAGCAATCCCACTACTGGGCATATACCCAGAGAAAACCGTAATTCAAAAAGACACATGCACCCGAATGTTCATTGCAGCACTATTTACAATAGCCAGGTCATGGAAGCAACCTAAATGCCCATCAACAGACGAATGGATAAAGAAGATGTGGTACATATATACAATGGAATATTACTCAGCCATAAAAAGGAACGAAATTGAGTCATTTGTTGAGACGTGGATGGATCTAGAGACTGTCATACAGAGTGAAGTAAGTCAGAAAGAGAAAAACAAATATCGTATATTAATGCATGTATGCGGAACCTAGAAAAATGGTAGAGATGAGCCAGTTTGCAGGGCAGAAGTTGAGACACAGATGTAGAGAATGGACATATGGACACCAAGGGGGGAAAACTGCGGTGAGGTGGGGATGGTGGTGAGCTGAATTGGGCGATTGGGATTGGCATGTATACACTGATGTGTATAAAATCGATGCCTAATAAGAACCTGCAGTATAAAAAAGCAAACAAAACAACTAATACTAAACTTTCATTGGGTTATTTGTATGGAAATATGTTAATATAAATGTTTCAGACGTTACATGAAATTTCTAAAAATCTTGTATTTGTATGGAAATATGTATGGAAATATGTTAATATAAATGTTTCAGACATTACATGAAATTTCTAAAAATCTTACATGTTCTGGTATAATGTTATAAGTAACAATCCTAGTTATTACTTTAAAATGTATATCTCAGAAATAACTAATTTTCTTGTCAACTGCATTATTATGAACTTTCATCAAATCTTTTACCGTGGTCATTTTTAAGTCTTTTGTCATTTACAGACAGTTCTGGGTGTACTCTGATGATTTTGCAAATATGTTCCTATAAAAGGGTTTCATCTACAAGAAATTCATGGAAAAGACTCTGACAAGTACAGGTTTCTGGTAACTGACTATACTGCTGAACTGAATGAATAAGCATTTTCAGAACTCTGATGAAAAACTGATGAACTCATAAAAGTGCTAACAAAAGATCAAGATGAAAAACAACAATTAATTACATGGGACTGAGTGAACTGATGAGGACGAGTATAATTTTTGTGACTTTCTGTCTGAATTAAAAAAAAAAAATCCCACAAGGACTCAGAGGCAAAGAATATACAAATCAATTTTCACTGCAAAGTAAAGGAGCTGTTACAGTGGAGGATTACTGGACTGAATGTCAATATTATGACATAGTATGAGTGTGTTTCATGTTTGGTAATTGCAATCATTGTTGCTTTTGTTGTGGTCATCCATGTACAATGCTTGCTGACAGTCTATTTATCTCTTGTAAAAATAAAATACAGTGTGTGTGTGTGTAAAAAAAAAAAAATACACACTCACTGGAGCTCTAGGAAAAAAAAAAAACAAAAAAAAAAAACAGGAATTGTATTTTGTGGCTAAATCTCACTGGGACCTAGAAAAAGCTACACACTCAACTTTCAGGGAAGACACAAGAATTGCTGCAGACACAACTCATTGGATGCAACACCATTCTGAATTCAATGGCACTCTGGCTTTCACATGACCTTGCTGTCCTCTCTAGAGCAAGAGTTCATTGATTTCTACAAGAGTGTTCTAGAATTGATTAGACTCCACTGCTCTTGTGTTCTTCTAAATTCCTTGCTCAAATTGTAGAAAAAGAAACTGTGATGAAGCCAGTCAATTAGCACTGTCCCTGTGTAAGCAGAGGTGTGTGCCAAGGTGTCTTCATAAAGGACACTGATTATTAAGGAGAGGGAGGGAGTAGGAGAAATTAGGGCTTCAAGCTTTGGTAACTAGAGGGATGTCAGTGTCATTCACCACAATAAAAAGTACAGGAGAATGACGGAATGATGATTTTAATGTTGGCTGACTTGAGCTTTAGTGCCTGCAAAATACATAGGAGGGGCTATTCATTAGCAAGACAAATTTAGTGATCCACAGGTCAGGAGAGTACCCTAGACAGTGACCCATCAGTGTACCTGTCATGGTTAAATCAAAGTGTCTCTTAGTCATGCAATAACTTAGTCTCAAATCCCTGCTTTGTTATTTTCATTTAAAAGCTGTGTTTCGATTAAATATTGAAATTCAATCCCAAAAAAAAATAAATAAATAAATAAAAACAAAAAAAAAAAAAAATCAATTACTTTTAAAAACCCGTGAAACAGAGACAGTGAAAGAGAGAGAAATTCTAACAAAATTCGTTCAGGGGCTGTGATGCCACCTGGATTGACCATATCGAGACCCACAGCTGATTGAGACATAAGGGTGGACACTCTTGGGGCTGAGAGGTGTGGTGAGGTTGGGTGAGGAAACGCAGACCCTTTAAAGTAACACTGCGTGGTACCCATCCCATGGGTCCCAAATCTCCAGGTTCAATGCCATCTTCCTACATCGAAAACATGCATGAGAAACCCAGAAGATGGTACACCGTGTGATCGGGAAAGGTTTCCAAAACGCACCTCATTTCTCATCTCCTTGTGCTCGGGTTCGCCATTCCAGCCGCTTTACTAGCAATCTCCCTCCTTGGAGAATAAGCACCTTTAACCTCCTGTTCCGTACAGGTTGCAATTTGTCCTGAGGACGAACGGGAAGAGGGGAAACCAATGAGAGACTAGCTCTAGGTGTTGGGACAGGCACAGGTCACTCTATTTTCCCATCAGGAAGAAGAATTAATCACAGGCTCAGCCTGCCACCCGGGACCAGAATAGGGCCTGAAGCAATCCTGCGCTTTTGCGGCCAGCTCCCAAGAAAGCGAGTTGAAAAATGGAGCACAGGGGCACTGCAATTCACAAACCTGCAGACTTATAAATGATCACTCTCGTCCACAAATATATTGAGGGAAGGCAACGAAGAGGATTTGAAAGCAAGGCAGAATTGCAGGGAACAGGTTTCAGGAGGGAGATTCGAATCGCCTCTAAAGCACAGGAAAAGCGGCAAAACCTCGACAATGATGCCCTTGGCCAAAAAGGGCGTATGCGTTTTTTCCTGAATATATTCAGGAAAAAACGCATACGCCCTTTTTGGCCAACCAAGCAACCTGGAAAGGCAAATCAGCGCTACAAAGAAGTCTCGCTTAACATCGGTCCAAAGGGCCATGCTGAATAAAGTGTCAAAACCAGAAAGGCAGGACAGGCCATGGAGAAACGGGAGCCTGCCTACGCTGATGGGCGGGATGTAAATTGCCAACAGCCACTCTGGAGAAGTGTACTGTGTGTCCTGAAACGTCTAAAAAACTCAGCTTAGAGAGCATAGGGCACTTCCACTCATGGGCATATAAATTGGGAAAACTAAAAATCAGCAAGACACAGGCACCCCAAAGTTTAGGGCTGCTCTGTTGACAAAAGCCTCCACTTCGTTACACCTTAAATATCCCAGGAAAGAGAAAAATTGATAAAGAAGTTGTGGTCCTCATGTACAATGGAATATCACTAAGCCATGAAATCAACGTCATAAGGCTAGTAGCAGCATGATGAGTGGATTTAGGTACGACGATTCTAAGTGAAATAAGTCACACAGAAAAAGACACTTATCATAAGATATCACTTATAGAGGGAATGTAAAAACCGCTACCCTTGAACTGAATTACAAAACAGAACAGAGTTACACGTTTAGAAAACACACTATGGCTGCTTAACGGGAAAGGTGAGGTGGGGTGATGCATAAAACAAGGGTTTCAAATTAGCTCAGATACCGTTCCATAAACCCAATATGTAATAGACAAGGACTACTCCTTGCTCAGTGAATTTGACTCAACAACCCCTAATCACCGCCCAAGAATATATCTGACTAGTAAGAATCTTGAAACCTATGTATTGATATCTCTCTGTAAGTGAGTCAAGTGGGTGTAAAGCGGCAGAAACACAGCAGTGAAAAGCAGCTAAACCCCATTATAAAAATCAATTACTTTTAAAAACCCGTGAAACAGAGACAGTGAAAGAGAGAGAAATTCTTACAAAATTCGTTCAGGGGCTGTGATGCCACCTGGATTGACCATATCGAGACCCACAGCTGATTGAGACATAAGGGTGGACACTCTTGGGGCTGAGAGGTGTGGTGAGGTTGGGTGAGGAAACGCAGACCCTTTAAAGTAATACTGCGTGGTACCCATCCCATGGGTCCCAAATCTCCAGGTTCAAGGGCATCTTCCTACATCGAAAACATGCATGAGAAACCCAGAAGATGGTACACCGTGTGATCGGGAAAGGTTTCCAAAACGCACCTCATTTCTCATCTCCTTGTGCTCGGGTTCGCCATTCCAGCCGCTTTACTAGCAATCTCCCTCCTTGGAGAATCAGCACCTTTAACCTCCTGTTCCGTACAGGTTGCAATTTGTCCTGAGGACGAACGGGAAGAGGGGGAACAAATGAGAGACTAGCTCTAGGTGTTGAGACAGGCACAGGTCACTCTATTTTCCCATCAGGAAGAAGAATTAACCACAGGCTCAGCCTGCCGCCCGGGACCAGAATAGGGCCTGAAGCAATCCAGCGCTTTTGCGGCAAGCTCCCAAGAAAGCGAGTTGAAAAATGGAGCTCAGGGGCACTGCAATTCACAAACCTGCAGACTTATAAATGATAACTCTCGTCCACAAATATATTGAGGGAAGGTAACGAAGAATTTTTGAAAGCAAGGCAGAATTGCAGGAAACAGGTTTCAGGAGGGAGATTCGCATCGCCTTTAAAGCACAGGAAAAGCGGCAAAACCTCGACAATGATGCCCTTGGCCAAAAAGGGCGTATGCGTTTTTTCCTGAATATATTCAGGAAAAAACGCATACGCCCTTTTTGGCCAACCAAGCAACCTGGAAAGGCAAATCAGCGCTACAAAGAAGTCTCGCTTCCCATTGGTCAAAAGGGCCATGCTGAATAAAGTGTCAAAACCAGAAAGGCAGGACAGGCCATGGAGAAACGGGAGCCTGGCTACGCTGGTGGGCGGGATGTAAATTGCCAAGAGCCACTCTGGAGAAGTGTACTGTGTGTCCTGAAACGTCTAGAAAACTCAGCTTAGAGAGCATAGGGCACTTCCACTCATGGGCGTATAAATTGGGAAAACTAAAAATCAGCAAGACACAGGCACCCCAAAGTTTAGGGCTGCTCTGTTGACAAAAACCTCCACTTCGTTACACCTTAAATATCCCAGGAAAGAGAAAAATTGATAAAGAAGTTGTGGTCCTTATGTAGAATGGAATATCACTAAGCCATGAAATCAACGTAATAAGGCTAGTAGCAGCATGATGAGTGGATTTAGGTACGACGATTCTAAGTGAAATAAGTCACACAGAAAAAGACACTTATCATAAGATATCACTTATAGAGGGAATGTAAAAACCGCTACCCTTCAACTGAATTACAAAACAGAACAGAGTCACACGTTTAGAAAACACACTATGGCTGCTTAACGGGAAAAGTGAGGCGGGGTGATGCATAAAACAAGGGTTTCAAATTAGCTCAGATACCGTTCAATAAACCCAATATGTAATAGACAAGGCCTACTCCTTGCTCAGTGAATTGGACTCAACACCCCCTATTCACCACCCAAGAATATATCTGACTAGTAAGAATCTTAAAACCTATGTATTGATATCTCTCTGTAAGTGTGTCAAGTGGGTGTAAAGCGGCAGAAACACAGCAGTGAAAAGCAGCTAAACCCCATTATAAAAATCATTTACTTTTAAAAACCCCTGAAACAGAGACAGTGAAAGAGAGAGAAATTCTTACAAAATTCGTTCTGGGCCTGTGATGCCACCTGGATTGACCATATCTAGACGCACAGCTGATTGAGATATACGGGTGGACACTCTTGGGGCTGAGAGGTTTGGTGAGGTTGGGTGAGGAAACGCAGACCCTTTAAAGTAATACTGCGTGGTACCCATCCCATGGGTCCCAAATCTCCAGGTTCAAGGGCATCTTGCTACATCGAAAACATGCATGAGAAACCCAGAAGATGGTAAACCGTGTGATCGGGAAAGGTTTCCAAAAAGCACCTCATTTCTCATCTCCTTGTGCTCGGTTTCCCCATTCCAGCCGCTTTACTAGCAATCTCCCTCCTTGGAGAATCAGCACCTTTAACCTCCTGTTCCGTACAGGTTGCAATTTGTCCTGAGGACGAACGGGAAGAGGGGGAACCAATGAGAGACTAGCTCTAGGTGTTGGGACAGGCACAGGTCACTCTATTTTCCCATCAGGAAGAAAAATTAACCACAGGCTCACCCTGCCGCCCGGGACCAGAATAGGGCCTGAAGCAATCCTGCGCTTTTGCGGCCAGCTCCAAGGAAAGCGAGTTGAAAAATGGAGCTCAGGGGCACTGCAATTCACAAACCTGCAGACTTATAAATGATAACTCTCGTCCACAAATATATTGAGGGAAGGTAACGAAGAGGATTTGAAAGCAAGGGAGAATTGCAGGAAACAGGTTTCAGGAGGGAGATTCGCATCGCCTTTAAAGCACAGGAAAAGCAGCAAAACCTCGACAATGATGCCCTTGGCCAAAAAGGGCGTATGCGTTTTTTCCTGAATATATTAAGGAAAAAACGCATACGCCCTTTTTGGCCAACCAAGCAACCTGGAAAGGCAAATCAGCGCTACAAAGAAGTCTCGCTTCCCATTGGTCAAAAGGGCCATGCTGAATAAAGTGTCAAAACCAGAAAGGCAGGACAGGCCATGGAGAAACGGGAGCCTGGCTACGCTGATGGGCGGGATGTAAATTGCCAAAAGCCACTCTGGAGAAGTGTACTGTGTTTCCTGAAACATATAAAAAACTCAGCTTAGAGAGCATAGGGCACTTCCACTCATGGGCGTATAAATTGGGAAAACTAAAAATCAGCAAGACACAGGCTCCCCACAGGTTAGGGCTGCTCTGTTGACAAAAACATCCACTTCGTTACACCTTAAATATCCCAGGACAGAGAAAAATGGATAAAGAAGGTGTGGTCCTTATGTACAATGGAATATCACTCAGCCATGAAATCAACGTCATAAGGCTAGTAGCAGCATGATGAGTGGATTTAGGTACGACGATTCTAAGTGAAATAAGTCACACAGAAAAAGACACTTATCATAAGATATCACTTAGAGAGGGAATGTAAAAACCGCTACCCTTGAACTGAATTACAAAACAGAACAGAGTCACACGTTTAGAAAACACACTATGGCTGCTTAACGGGAAAGGTGAGGTGGGGTGATTCATAAAACAAGGGTTTCAAATTAGCTCAGATACCGTTCCATAAACCCAATATGTAATAGACAAGGCCTACTCCTTGCTCAGTGAATTGGACTCAACACCCCCTATTCAACGCCCAAGAATATATCTGACTAGTAAGAATCTTAAAACTTATGTATTGATATCTCTCTGTAAGTGAGTCAAGTGGGTGTAAAGCGGCAGAAACACAGCAGTGAAAAGCAGCTAAACCCCATTATAAAAATCAATTACTTTTAAAAACCCGTGAAACAAAGACAGTGAAAGACAGAGAAATTCTTACAAAATTCGTTCAGGGGCTCTGATGCCTCCTGGATTGACCATATCTAGACCCACAGCTGATTGAGACATAAGGGTGGACACTCTTGGGGCTGAGAGGTTTGGTGAGGTTGGGTGAGGAAATGCAGACCCTTTAAAGTAATACTGCGTGGTACCCATCCCATGGGTCCCAAATCTCCAGGTTCAAGGGCATATTCCTACATCGAAACCATGCATGAGAAACCCAGAAGATTGTACACCGTGTGATCGGGAAAGGTTTCCAAAACGCACCTCATTTCTCACCTCCTTGTGCTCGGGTTCGCCATTCCAGCCGCTTTACTAGCAATCTCCCTCCTTGGAGAATCAGCACCTTTAACCTCCTCTTAAGTACAAGATGCAATTTGTCCTGAGGATGAACGGGAAGAGGGGGAACCAATGAGAGACTGGCTCTAGGTGTTGGGAGAGGCACAGGTCACTCTATTTTCCCATCAGGAAGAAGAATTAACCACAGGCTCAACCTGCCACCCGGGACCAGAATAGGGCCTGAAGCAATCCTGCGCTTTTGCGGCCAGCTCCCAAGAAAGCGAGTTGAAAAATGGAGCTCAGGGGCACTGCAATTCACAAACCTGCAGACTTATAAATGATAACTCTCGTCCACAAATATATTGAGGGAAGGCAAACGAAGAGGATTTGAAAGCAAGGCAGAATTGCAGTAAACAGATTTCAAGAGGGAGATTCGAATCGCCTTTAAAGCACAGGAAAAGCGGCAAAACCTCGACAATGATGCCTTTGGCCAAAAAGGGCGTATGCGTTTTTTCCTGAATATATTCCGGAAAAAACGCATACGCCCTTTTTGGCCAACCAAGCAACCTGGAAAGGCAAATCAGCGCTACAAAGAAGTCTCGCTTCCCATCGGTCAAAAGGGCCATGCTGAATAAAGTGTCAAAACCAGAAATGCAGGACAGGCCATGGAGAAACGGGAGCCTGGCTACACTGATGGGCGGGATGTAAATTGCCAACAGCCACTCTGGAGAAGTGTACGGTGTGTCCTGAAACATCTAAAAAACTCAGCTTAGAGAGCATAGGGCACTACCACTCATGGGCGTATAAATTGGGAAAACTAAAAATCAGCAAGACACAGGCACCCCAAAGTTTAGGGCTGCTCTGTTGACAAGAACCTCCACTTCGTTACACCTTAAATATCCCAGGAAAGAGAAAAATGGATAAACAAGTTGTGGTCCTTATGTACAATGGAATATCACTCAGCCATGAAATCAACGTCATAAGGCTAGTAGCAGCATGATGAGTGGATTTAGGTACGACGATTCTAAGTGAAATAAGTCACACAGAAAAAGACACTTATCATAAGATATCACTTATAGAGGGAATGTAAAAACCGCTACCCTTGAACTGAATTACAAAACAGAACAGAGTCACACGTTTAGAAAACACCCTATGGCTGCTTAACGGGAAAGGTGAGGTGGGGTGATGCATAAAACAAGGGTTTCAAATTAGCTCAGATACCGTTCCATAAACCCAATATGTAATAGACAAGGCCTACTCCTTGCTCAGTGAATTGGACTCAACACCCCCTATTCACCGCCCAAGAATATATCTGACTAGTAAGAATCTTAAAACCTATGTATTGATATCTCTCTGCAAGTGAGTCAAGTGGGTGTAAAGCAGCAGAAACACAGCAGTGAAAAGCAGCTAAACCCCATTATAAAAATCAATTACTTTTAAAAACCCGTGAAACAAAGATAGTGAAAGAGAGAGAAATTCTTACAAAATTTGTTCAGGGGATGTGATGCCACCTGGATTGACCATATCTAGACCCACAGCTGATTGAGACATAAGGGTGGACACTCTTGGGGCTGAGAGGTTTGCTGAGGTTGGGTGATTAAACGCAGACCCTTTAAAGTAATACTGCGTGGTACCCATCCCATGGGTCCCAAATCTCCAGGTTCAAGGGCCTCTTCCTACATCAAAACCATGCATGAGAAACCCAGAAGATTGTACACCGTGTGATCGGGAAAGGTTTCCAAAACGCACCTCATTTCTCATCTCCTTGTGCTCGGGTTCGCCATTCCAGCCACTTTACTAGCAATCTCCCTCCTTGGAGAATCAGCACCTTTAACCTCCTCTTCCGTACAAGTTGCAATTTGTCCTGAGGATGAACGGGAAGAGGGGGAACCAATGAGAGACTAGCTCTAGGTGTTGGGACAGGCACAGGTCACTCTATTTTCCCATCAGGAAGAAGAATTAACCACAGGCTCAGCCTGCCGCCCGGGACCAGAATAGGGCCTGAAGCAATCCTGCGCTTTTGCGGCCAGCTCCCAAGAAAGCGAGTTGAAAAATGGAGCTCAGGGGCACTGCAATTCACAAACCTGCAGACTTATAAATGATAACTCTCGTCCACAAATATATTGAGGGAAGGCAAACGAAGAGGATTTGAAAGCAAGGCAGAATTGCAGTAAACAGATTTCAAGAGGGAGTTTCGAATCGCCTTTAAAGCACAGGAAAAGCGGCAAAACCTCGACAATGATGCCCTTGGCCAAATAGGGCGTATGCGTTTTTTCCTGAATATATTCAGGAAAAAACACATACGCCCTTTTTGGCCAACCAAGCAACCTGGAAAGGCAAATCAGCGCTAAAAAGAAGTCTCGCTTCCCATCGGTCAAAAGGGCCCTGCTGAATAAAATGTCAAAACCAGAAAGGCAGGACAGGCCATGGAGAAACGGGAGCCTTGCTTCGCTGATGGGCGGGACGTAAATTGCCAACAGCCACTCTGGAGAAGTGTACGGTATGTCCTGAAACATCTAAAAAACTCAGCTTAGAGAGCATAGGGCACTTCCACTCATGGGCGTATAAATTGGGAAAACTAAAAATCAGCAAGACACAGGCACCCCAAAGTTTAGGGCTGCTCTGTTGACAAGAACCTCCACTTCGTTACACCTTAAATATCCCAGGAAAGAGAAAAATGGATAAACAAGTTGTGGTCCTTATGTACAATGGAATATGACTCAGCCATGAAATCAACGTCATAAGGCTAGTAGCAGCATGATGAGTGGATTTAGGTACGACGATTCTAAGTGAAATAAGTCACACAGAAAAAGACACTTATCATAAGATATCACTTATAGAGGGAATGTAAAAACCGCTACCCTTGAACTGAATTACAAAACAGAACAGAGTCACACGTTTAGAAAACACCCTATGGCTGCTTAACGGGAAAGGTGAGGTGGGGTGATGCATAAAATAAGGGTTTGAAATTAGCTCAGATACCGTTCCATAAACCCAATAGGTAATAGACAAGACCTATTCCTTGCTCAGTGAATTGGACTCAACACCCACTATTCACCGCCCAAGAATATATCTGACTACTAAGAATCTTAAAACCTATGTATTGATATCTCTCTGCAAGTGAGTCAAGTGGGTGTAAAGCGGCAGAAACACAGCAGTGAAAAGCAGCTAAACCCCATTATAAAAATCAATTACTTTTAAAAACCCGTGAAACAAACATAGTGAAAGAGAGAGAAATTCTTACAAAATTCGTTCAGGGGCTGTGATGCCACCTGGATTGACCATATCTAGACCCACAGCTGATTGAGACATAAGGGTGGACACTCTTGGGGCTGAGAGGTTTGCTGAGGTTGGGTGAGGAAACGCAGACCCTTTAAAGTAATACTGCGTGGTACCCATCCCATGGGTCCCAAATCTCCAGGTTCAAGGGCCTCTTCCTACATCGAAACCATGCATGAGAAACCCAGAAGATTGTACACCGTGTGATCGGGAAAGGTTTCCAAAACGCACCTCATTTCTCATCTCCTTGTGCTCGGGTTCGCCATTCCAGTCACTTTACTAGCAATCTCCCTCCTTGGAGAATCAGCACCTTAAACCTCCTCTTCCGTACAAGTTGCAATTTGTCCTGAGGATGAACGGGAAGAGGGGGAACCAATGAGAGACTAACTCTAGGTGTTGGAACAGACACAGGTCACTCTATTTTCCCATCAGGAAGAAGAATTAACTAGAAGCTCAGCCTGCCGCTCGGGACCAGAATAGGGCCTGAAGCAATCCTGCGCTTTTGCGGCCAGCTCCCAAGAAAGTGAGTTGAAAATTGGAGCTCAGGGGCACTGCAATTCACAAACCTGCAGACTTATAAATGATAACTCTCGTCCACAAATATATTGAGGGAAGGCAACAAAGAGGATTTGAAAGCAAGGCAGAATTGCAGGAAACAGATTTCAGGAGTGAGATTCGAATGGCCTTTAAAAAATAGGAAAAGCGGCAAAACCTCGACAATGATGCCCTTGGCCAAAAAGGGCGTATGCGTTTTTTACTGAATATATTCAGGAAAAACGCATACGCCCTTTTTGGCCAACCAAGCAACCTGGAAAGGCAAATCAGCGCTACAAAGAAGTCTCGATTCCCATCGGTCAAAAGCGCCATGCTGAAAAATGTGTCAAAACCAGAAAGGCAGGACAGGCCATGGAGAAACGGGAGCCTGGATACGCTGATGGGCGGGATGTAAATTGCCAACAGCCACTCTGGAGAAGTGTACGGTGTGTCCTGAAACATCTAAAAAACTCAGCTTAGAGAGCATAGGGCACTTCCACTCATGGGCGTATAAATTGGGAAAACTAAAAATCAGGAAGACACAGGCACCCAAAAATTTAAGGCTGCTCTGTTGACAAGAACCTCCACTTCATTACACCTTAAATATCCCAGGAAAGAGAAGAATGGATAAACAAGTTGTGGTCTTTATGTACAATGGAATATCACTCAGCCATGAAATCAACGTCATAAGGCTAGTAGCAGCATGATGAGTGGATTTAGGTACGACGATTCTAAGTGAAATAAGTCACACAGAAAAAGACACTTATCATAAGATATCACTTATAGAGGGAATGTAAAAACCGCTACCCTTGAACTGAATTACAAAACAGAACAGAGTCACACGTTTAGAAAACACACTAAGGCAGCCTAACGGGAAAGGTGAGGTGGGGTGATGCATAAAACAAGGATTTCAAATTAGCTCAGATACCGTTCCATAAACCCAATAGGTAATAGACAAGACCTACTAATTGCTCAGTGAATTGGACTCAACACCCCCTATTAACCGCCCAAGAATATATCTGCCTATTAAGAATCTTAAAACCTATGTATTGATATCTCTCTGCAAGTGAGTCAAGTGGGTGTAAAGCGGCAGAAACACAGCAGTGAAAAGCAGCTAAACCCCATTATAAAAATCAATTACTTTTAAAAACCCGTGAAACAAACATAGTGAAAGAGAGAGAAATTCTTACAAAATTCGTTCAGGGGCTGTGATGCCACCTGGATTGACCATATCTAGACCCACAGCTGATTGAGACATAAGGGTGGACACTCTTGGGGCTGAGAGGTTTGCTGAGGTTGGGTGAGGAAACGCAGACCCTTTAAAGTAATACTGCGTGGTACCCATCCCATGGGTCCCAAATCTCCAGGTTCAAGGGCCTCTTCCTACATCGAAACCATGCATGAGAAACCCAGAAGATTGTACACCGTGTGATCGGGAAAGGTTTCCAAAACGCACCTCATTTCTCATCTCCTTGTGCTCGGGTTCGCCATTCCAGCCACTTTACTAGCAATCTCCCTCCTTGGAGAATCAGCACCTTAAACCTCCTCTTCCGTACAAGTTGCAATTTGTCCTGAGGATGAACGGGAAGAGGGGGAACCAATGAGAGACTAACTCTAGGTGTTGGGACAGACACAGGTCACTCTATTTTCCCATCAGGAAGAAGAATTAACCAGAAGCTCAGCCTGCCGCTCGGGACCAGAATAGGGCCTGAAGCAATCCTGCGCTTTTGCGGCCAGCTCCCAAGAAAGTGAGTTGAAAATTGGAGCTCAGGGGCACTGCAATTCACAAACCTGCAGACTTATAAATGATAACTCTCGTCCACAAATATATTGAGGGAAGGCAACGAAGAGGATTTGAAAGCAAGGCAGAATTGCAGGAAACAGATTTCAGGAGTGAGATTCGAATCGCCTTTAAAAAATAGGAAAAGCGGCAAAACCTCGACAATGATGCCCTTGGCCAAAAAGGGCGTATGCGTTTTTTCCTGAATATATTCAGGAAAAACGCATACGCCCTTTTTGGCCAACCAAGCAACCTGGAAAGGCAAATCAGCGCTACAAAGAAGTCTCGATTCCCATCGGTCAAAAGCCCCATGCTGAAAAAAGTGTCAAAACCAGAAAGGCAGGACAGGCCATGGAGAAACGGGAGCCTGGCTACGCTGATGGGCGGGATGTAAATTGCCAACAGCCACTCTGGAGAAGTGTACGGTGTGTCCTGAAACATCTAAAAAACTCAGCTTAGAGAGCATAGGGCACTTCCACTCATGGGCGTATAAATTGGGAAAACTAAAAATCAGGAAGACACAGGCACCCAAAAATTTAAGGCTGCTCTGTTGACAAGAACCTCCACTTCATTACACCTTAAATATCCCAGGAAAGAGAAAAATGGATAAACAAGTTGTGGTCTTTATGTACAATGGAATATCACTCAGCCATGAAATCAACGTCATAAGGCTAGTAGCAGCATGATGAGTGGATTTAGGTACGACGATTCTAAGTGAAATAAGTCACACAGAAAAAGACACTTATCATAAGATATCACTTATAGAGGGAATGTAAAAACCGCTACCCTTGAACTGAATTACAAAACAGAACAGAGTCACACGTTTAGAAAACACACTAAGGCAGCCTAACGGGAAAGGTGAGGTGGGGTGATGCATAAAACAAGGATTTCAAATTAGCTCAGATACCGTTCCATAAACCCAATAGGTAATAGACAAGACCTACTAATTGCTCAGTGAATTGGACTCAACACCCCCTATTAACCGCCCAAGAATATATCTGCCTATTAAGAATCTTAAAACCTATGTATTGATATCTCTCTGTAAGTGAGTCAAGTGGGTGTAAAGCGGCAGAAACACAGCAGTGAAAAGCAGCTAAATCCCATTATAAAAATCAATTACTTTTAAAAACCCGTGAAACAAAGACAGTGAAAGGGAGAGAAATTCTTACAAAATTCGTTCAGGGGCTGTGATGCCTCCTGGATTGACCATATCTAGACCCACAGCTGATTGAGACATAAGGGTGGACACTCTTGGGGCTGAGAGGTTTGCTGAGGTTGGGTGAGGAAACGCAGACCCTTTAAAGTAATACTGCGTGGTACCCATCCCATGGGTCCCAAATCTCCAGGTTCAAGGGCATCTTCCTACATCGAAACCATGCATGAGAAACCCAGAAGATTGTACACCGTGTGATCGGGAAAGGTTTCCAAAACGCACCTCATTTCTCATCTCCTTGTGCTCGGGTTCGCCATTCCAGCCACTTTACTAGCAATCTCCCTCCTTGGAGGATCAGCACCTTTAACCTCCTCTTCCGTACAAGTTGCAATTTGTCCTGAGGATGAACGGGAAGAGGGGGAACCAATGAGAGACTAGCTCTAGGTGTTGGGACAGGCACAGGTCACTCTATTTTCCCATCAGGAAGAAGAATTAACCACAGGCTCAGCCTGCCGCCCGGGACCAGAATAGGGCCTGAAGCAATCCTGCGCTTTTGCGGCCAGCTCCCAAGAAAGCGAGTTGAAAAATGGAGCTCAGGGGCACTGCAATTCACAAACCTGCAGACTTATAAATGATAACTCTCGTCCACAAATATATTGAGGGAAGGCAAACGAAGAGGATTTGAAAGCAAGGCAGAATTGCAGTAAACAGATTTCAAGAGGGAGTTTCGAATCGCCTTTAAAGCACAGGAAAAGCGGCAAAACCTCGACAATGATGCCCTTGGCCAAATAGGGCGTATGCGTTTTTTCCTGAATATATTCAGGAAAAAACACATACGCCCTTTTTGGCCAACCAAGCAACCTGGAAAGGCAAATCAGCGCTAAAAAGAAGTCTCGCTTCCCATCGGTCAAAAGGGCCCTGCTGAATAAAGTGTCAAAACCAGAAAGGCAGGACAGGCCATGGAGAAACAGGAGCCTGCCTACGCTGATGGGCGGGATGTAAATTGCCAACAGCCACTCTGGAGAAGTGTACGGTGTGTCCTGAAACATCTAAAAAACTCAGCTTAGAGAGCATAGGGCACTTCCACTCATGGGCGTATAAATTGGGAAAACTAAAAATCAGCAAGACACAGGCACCCCAAAGTTTAGGGCTGCTCTGTTGACAAGAACCTCCACTTCATTACACCTTAAATATCCGAGGAAAGAGAAAAATGGATAAACAAGTTGTGGTCCTTATGTACAATGGAATATCACTCAGCCATGAAATCAACGTCATAAGGCTAGTAGCAGCATGATGAGTGGATTTAGGTACGACGATTCTAAGTGAAATAAGTCACACAGAAAAAGACACTTATCATAAGATATCACTTATAGAGGGAATGTAAAAACCGCTACCCTTGAACTGAATTACAAAACAGAACAGAGTCACACGTTTAGAAAACACCCTATGGCTGCTTAACGGGAAAGGTGAGGTGGGGTGATGCATAAAATAAGGGTTTGAAATTAACTCAGATACCGTTCCATAAACCCAATAGGTAATAGACAAGACCTATTCCTTGCTCAGTGAATTGGACTCAACACCCACTATTCACCGCCCAAGAATATATCTGACTAGTAAGAATCTTAAAACCTATGTATTGATATCTCTCTGCAAGTGAGTCAAGTGGGTGTAAAGCGGCAGAAACACAGCAGTGAAAAGCAGCTAAACCCCATTATAAAAATCAATTACTTTTAAAAACCCGTGAAACAAAGATACTGAAAGAGAGAGAAATTCTTACAAAATTTGTTCAGGGGCTGTGATGCCACCTGGATTGACCATATCTAGACCCACAGCTGATTGAGACATAAGGGTGGACACTCTTGGGGCTGAGAGGTTTGCTGAGGTTGGGTGAGGAAACGCAGACCCTTTAAAGTAATACTGCGTGGTACCCATCCCATGGGTCCCAAATCTCCAGGTTCAAGGGCCTCTTCCTACATCAAAACCATGCATGAGAAACCCAGAAGATTGTACACCGTGTGATCGGGAAAGGTTTCCAAAACGTACCTCATTTCTCATCTCCTTGTGATCGGGTTCGCCATTCCAGCAGATTTACTAGAAATCTCCCTCCTTGGCGAATCAGCACCTTTAACCTCCTGTTCCGTACAGGTTGCAATTTGTTCTGAGGATGAACGGGAAGAGGGGGAACCAATGAGAGACTAACTCTAGGTGTTGGGACAGACACAGGTCACTCTATTTTCCCATCAGGAAGAAGAATTAACCAGAAGCTCAGCCTGCCGCCCGGGACCAGAATAGGGCCTGAAGCAATCCTGCGCTTTTGCGGCCAGCTCCCAAGAAATTGAGTTGAAAATTGGAGCTCAGGGGCACTGCAATTCACAAACCTGCAGACTTATAAATGATAACTCTCGTCCACAAATATATTGAGGGAAGGCAACGAAGAGGATTTGAAAGCAAGGCAGAATTGCAGGAAACAGATTTCAGGAGGGAGATTCGAATCGCCTTTAAAAAACAGGAAAAGCGGCAAAACCTCGACAATGATGCCCTTGGCCAAAAAGGGCGTATGCGTTTTTTCCTGAATATATTCAGGAAAAAACGCATACGCCCTTTTTGGCCAACCAAGCAACCTGGAAAGGCAAATCAGCGCTACAAAGAAGTCTCGATTCCCATCGGTCAAAAGCGCCATGCTGAAAAAAGTGTCAAAACCAGAAAGGCAGGACAGGCCATGGAGAAACGGGAGCCTGGCTACGCTGATGGGCGGGATGTAAATTGCCAACAGCCACTCTGGAGAAGTGTACGGTGTGTCCTGAAACATCTAAAAAACTCAGCTTAGAGAGCATAGGGCACTTCCACTCATGGGCGTATAAATTGGGAAAACTAAAAATCAGGAAGACACAGGCACCCAAAAATTTAAGGCTGCTCTGTTGACAAGAACCTCCACTTCATTACACCTTAAATATCCCAGGAAAGAGAAAAATGGATAAACAAGTTGTGGTCTTTATGTACAATGGAATATCACTCAGCCATGAAATCAACGTCATAAGGCTAGTAGCAGCATGATGAGTGGATTTAGGTACGACGATTCTAAGTGAAATAAGTCACACAGAAAAAGACACTTATCATAAGATATCACTTATAGAGGGAATGTAAAAACCGCTACCCTTGAACTGAATTACAAAACAGAACAGAGTCACACGTTTAGAAAACACACTAAGGCAGCCTAACGGGAAAGGTGAGGTGGGGTGATGCATAAAACAAGGATTTCAAATTAGCTCAGATACCGTTCCATAAACCCAATAGGTAATAGACAAGACCTATTCCTTGCTCAGTGAATTGGACTCAACACCCACTATTCACCGCCCAAGAATATATCTGACTAGTAAAAATCTTAAAACCTATGTATTGATATCTCTCTGTAAGTGAGTCAAGTGGGTGTAAAGCGGCAGAAACACAGCAGTGAAAAGCAGCTAAACCCCATTATAAAAGTCAATTACTTTTAAAAACCCGTGAAACAAAGACAGTGAAAGAGAGAGAAATTCTTACACAATTCGTTCAGGGGCAGTGATGCCACCTGGATTGACCATATCTATACCCACAGCTGACTGAGACATAAGGGTGGACACTCTTGGGGCTGAGAGGTTTGGTGAGGTTGGGTGAGGAAACGCAGACCCTTTAAAGTAATACTGCGTGGTACCCATCCCATGGGTCCCAAATCTACAGGTTCAAGGGCATCTTCCTACATCGAAACCATGCATGAGAAACCCAGAAGATGGTACACCGTGTGATCGGGAAAGGTTTCCAAAACGCACCTCATTTCTCATCTCCTTGTTCTCGGGTTCGCCATTCCATCCGCTTTACTAGCAATCTCCCTCCTTGGAGAATCAGCACCTTTAACCTCCTGTTCCGTACAGGTTGCAATTTGTCCTGAGGATGAACGGGAAGAGGGGGAACCAAAGAGAGACTAGGTCTAGGTGTAGGGACAGGCACAGGTCACTCTATTTTCTCATCAGGAAGAAGAATTAACCACAGGCTCAGCCTGCCGGCCGGAACCAAAATACAGCCTGAAGCAATCCTGAGCTTTTGAGGCCAGCTCCCAAGAAAGCGAGTTGAAAAATGGAGCTCAGGGGCACTGCAATTCACAAACCTGCAGACTTATAAATGATAACTCTCGTCCACAAATATATTGAGGGAAGGCAACGAAGAGGATTTGAAAGCAAGGCAGAATTGCAGGAAAAACATTTCAGGAGGGAGATTCGAATCGCCTTTAAAGCACAGGAAAAGCGGCAAAAGCTCGACAATGATGCCCTTGGCCAAAAAGGGCGTATGCGTTTTTTCCTGAATATATTCAGGAAAAAACGCATACGCCCTTTTTGGCCAACCAAGCAACCTGGAAAGGCAAATCAGCGCTACAAAGAAGTCTCGCTTCCCATCGGTCAAAAGGGCCCTGCTGAATAAAGTGTCAAAACCAGAAATGCAGGACAGGCCATGGAGAAACGGGAGCCTGGCTACGCTGATGAGCGGGATGTAAATTGCCAACAGCCACTCTGGAGAAGTGTACGGTGTGTCCTGAAACATCTAAAAAACTCAGCTTAGAGAGCATAGGGCACTTCCACTCATGGGCGTATAAATTGGGAAAACTAAAAATCAGCAAGACACAGGCTCCCCAAAGTTTAGCGCTGCTCTGTTGACAAGAACCTCCACTTCGTTACACCTTAAATATCCCAGGAAAGACAAAAATGGATAAAGAAGTTGTGGTCCTTATGTACAATAGAATATCACTCAGCCATGAAATCAACATCATAATGCTAGTAGCAGCAAGATGAGTGGATTTAGGTAGGACGATTCTAAATGAAATAAGTCACACAGAAAATGACACTTATCATAAGATATCACTTATAGAGGGAATGTAAAAACCGCTACCCTTGAACTGAATTACAAAACAGAGCAGAGTCACACGTTTAGAAAGCACACTATGGCTGCTTAAGGGGAAAGGTGAGGTGGTGTGATGCATAAAACAAGCTTTTCAAATTAGCTCAGATACTGTTCCATAAACCCAATAGGTAATAGACAAGACCTACTCCTTGCTCAGTGAATTGGACTCAACACCACCTATTCACCGCCCAAGAATCTATCTGACTAGTAAGAATCTTAAAACCTATGTATTGATATCTCTCTGTAAGTGAGTCAAGTGGGTGTAAAGCGGCATAAACACAGCAGTGAAAAGCAGCTAAACCCCATTATAAAAGTCAATTACTTTTAAAAACCCGTGAAACAAAGACAGTGAAAGCGAGAAAAATTCTTATACAATTCGTTCAGGGGCAGTGATGCCACCTGGATTGACCATATCTAGACCCACAGCTGACTGAGACATAAGGGTGGACACTCTTGGGGCTGAGAGGTTTGGTGAGGTTGGGTGAGGAAACGCAGACCCTTTAAAGTAATACTGCGTGGTACCCATCCCATGGGTCCCAAATCTCCAGGTTCAAGGGCATCTTCCTACATCGAAAACATGCATGAGAAACCCAGAAGATGGTACACCGTGTGATCGGGAAAGGTTTCCAAAACGCACCTCATTTCTCATCTCCTTGTTCTCGGGTTCGCCATTCCATCCGCTTTACTAGCAATCTCCCTCCTTGGAGAATCAGCACCTTTAACCTCCTGTTCCGTACAGGTTGCAATTTGTCCTGAGGATGAACGGGAAGAGGGGGAACCAAAGAGAGACTAGGTCTAGGTGTAGGGACAGGCACAGGTCACTCTATTTTCTCATCAGGAAGAAGAATTAACCACAGGCTCAGCCTGCCGGCCGGAACCAAAATATGGCCTGAAGCAATCCTGCGCTTTTGCGGCCAGCTCCCAAGAAAGCGAGTTGAAAAATGGAGTTCAGGGGCACTGCAATTCACAAACCTGCAGACTTATAAATGATAACTCTCGTCCACAAATATATTGAGGGAAGGCAACGAAGAGGAGTTGAAAGCAAGGCAGAATTGCAGGAAACAGATTTCAGGAGGGAGATTCGAATCGCCTTTAAAGCACAGGAAAAGCGGCAAAACATCGACAATGATGCCCTTGGCCAAAAAGGGCGTATGCGTTTTTTCCTGAATATATTCAGGAAAAAACGTATACGCCCTTTTTGGCCAACCAAGCAACCTGGAAAGGCAAATCAGCGCTACAAAGAAGTCTCGCTTCCCATCGGTCAAAAGGGCCCTGCTGAATAAAGTGTCAAAACCAGAAATGCAGGACAGGCCATGGAGAAACGGGAGCCTGGCTACGCTGATGGGCGGGACGTACATTGCCAACAGCCACTCTGGAGAAGTGTACGGTATGTCCTGAAACATCTAAAAAACTCAGCTTAGAGAGCATAGGGCACTTCCACTCATGGGCGTATAAATTGGGAAAACTAAAAATCAGCAAGACACAGGCACCCCAAAGTTTAGGGCTGCTCTGTAGAAAAGAACCTCCACTTCGTTACACCTTAAATATCCCAGGAAAGAGAAAAATGGATAAAGAAGTTGTGGTCCTTATGTACAATGGAATATCACTCAGCCATGAAATCAACGTAATAAGGCTAGTAGCAGCATGATGAGTGGATTCAGGTATGACGATTCTAAGTGAAATAAGTCACACAGAAAAAGACACTTATCATAAGATATCACTTATAGACGGAATGTAAAAACCGCTACCCTTGAACTGAATTACAAAACAGAACAGAGACACACGGTTAGAAAACACACTATGGCTGCTTAACGGTAAAGGTGAGGTGGGGTGATGCATAAGACAAGGGTTTCAAATTAGCTCAGATACCGTTCCATAAACCCAATAGGTAATAGACAAGACCTACTCCTTGCTCAGTGAATTGGACTCAACACCCCCTATTCACCGCCCAAGAATCTATCTGACTAGTAAGAATCTTAAAACCTATGTATTGATATCTCTCTGTAAGTGAGTCAAGTGGGTGTAAAGCGGCATAAACACAGCAGTGAAAAGCAGCTAAACCCCATTATAAAAGTCAATTACTTTTAAAAACCCGTGAAACAAAGACAGTGAAAGAGAGAGAAATTCTTACACAATTCGTTCAGGGGCTGTGATGCCACCTTGATTGACCATATCTAGACCCACAGCTGACTGAGACATAAGGGTGGACACTCTTGGGGCTGAGAGGTTTGGTGAGGTTGGGTGAGGAAACGCAGACCCTTTAAAGTAATACTGCGTGGTACCCATCCCATGGGTCCCAAATCTCCAGGTTCAAGGTCATCTTCCTACATCGAAAACATGCATGAGAAACCCAGAAGATGGTACACCGTGTGATCGGGAAAGGTTTCCAAAACGCACCTCATTTCTCATCTCCTTGTTCTCGGGTTCGCCATTCCATCCGCTTTACTAGCAATCTCCCTCCTTGGAGAATCAGCACCTTTAACCTCCTGTTCCGTACAGGTTGCAATTTGTCCTGAGGATGAACAGGAAGAGGGGGAACCAATGAGAGACTAGGTCTAGGTGTTGGGACAGGCACAGGTCACTCTATTTTCCCATCAGGAAGAAGAATTAACCACAGGCTCAGCCTGCCGCCTGGGACCAGAATAGGGCCTGAAGCAATCCTGCGCTTTTGCGGCCAGCTCCCAAGAAAGCGAGTTGAAAAATGGAGCTCAGGGGCACTGCAATTCACAAACCTGCAGACTTATAAATGATAACTCTCGTCCACAAATATATTGAGGGAAGGCAACGAAGAGGATTTGAAAGCAAGGCGGAATTGCAGGAAATACATTTCAGGACGGAGATTCGAATCGCCTTTAAAGCACAGGAAAAGCGGCAAAACCTCGACAATGACGCCCTTGGCTAAAAAGGGCGTATGCGTTTTTTCCTGAATATATTCAGGAAAAAACGCATACGCCCTTTTTGGCCAACCAAGCAACCTGGAAAGGCAAATCAGCGCTACAAAGAAGTCTCGCTTCCCATCGGTCAAAAGGGCCATGCTGAATAAAGTGTCAAAACCAGAAATGCAGGACAGGCCATGGAGAAACGGGAGCCTGGCTACGCTGATGGGTGGGATGTAAATTGCCAACAGCCACTCTGGAGAAGTGTACGGTGTGTCCTGAAACATCTAAAAAACTCAGCTTAGAGAGCATAGGGCACTTCCACTCATGGGCGTATAAATTGGCAAAACTAAAAATCAGCAAGACACAGGCTCCCCAAAGTTTAGGGCTGCTCTGTTGACAAGAACCTCCACTTCGTTACACCTTAAATATCCCAGGAAAGACAAAAATGGATAAAGAAGTTATGGTCCTTATGTACAATAGAATATCACTCAGCCATGAAATCAACGTCATAATGCTAGTAGCAGCAAGATGAGTGGATTTAGGTAGGACGATTCTAAATGAAATAAGTCACACAGAAAATGACACTTATCATAAGATATCACTTATAGAGGGAATGTAAAAACCGCTACCCTTGAACTGAATTACAAAACAGAGCAGAGTCACACGTTTAGAAAGCACACTATGGCTGCTTAAGGGGAAAGGTGAGGTGGTGTGATGCATAAAACAAGCTTTTCAAATTAGCTCAGATACTGTTCCATAAACCCAATAGGTAATAGACAAGACCTACTCCTTGCTCAGTGAATTGGACTCAACACCACCTATTCACCGCCCAAGAATCTATCTGACTAGTAAGAATCTTAAAACCTATGTATTGATATCTCTCTGTAAGTGAGTCAAGTGGGTGTAAAGCGGCATAAACACAGCAGTGAAAAGCAGCTGAACCCCATTATAAAAGTCAATTACTTTTAAAAACCCGTGAAACAAAGACAGTGAAAGAGAGAGAAATTCTTACACAATTCGTTCAGGGGCAGTGATGCCACCTGGATTGACCATATCTAGACCCACAGCTGATTGAGACATAAGGGTGGACACTCATGGGGCTGAGAGGTTTGGTGAGGTTGGGTGAGGAAACGCAGAGCCTTTAAAGTAATACTGCGTGGTACCCATCCCATGGGTCCCAAATCTCCAGGTTCAAGGGCATCTTCCTACATCGAAAACATGCATGATTAACCCAGAAGACGGTACACCATGTGATCGGGAAAGGTTTCTAAAACGCACCTCATTTCTCATCTCCTTGTGCTCGGGTTCGCCATTCCAGCCGATTCACTAGCAACCTGCCTCCTTGGAGAATCAGCACCTTTAACCTCCTGTTCCGTACAGGTTGCAATTTGTCCTGAGGATGATCAGGAAGAGGGGGAACCAATGAGAGACTAGCTCTAGGTGTTGGGACAGGCACAGGTCATTCTATTTTCCCATCAGGAAGAAGAATTGACCACAGGCTCAGCCTGCCGCCCGGGACCAGAATAGGGCCTGAAGCAATCCTGCGCTTTTGCGGCCAGCTCCCAAGAAAGCGAGTTGTAAAATGGAGCTCAGGGGCACTGCATTTCACAAACCTGCAGACTTATAAATGATAACTCTCGTCCACAAATATATTGAGGGAAGGCAACGAAGAGGAGTTGAAAGCAAGGCAGAATTGCAGGAAACAGATTTCAGGGGGGAGATTCGAATCGCCTTTAAAGCACAGGAAAAGCGGCAAAATCTCGACAATGATGCCCTTGGCCAAAAAGGGCGTATGCGTTTTTTCCTGAATATATTCAGGAAAAAACGCATACGCCCTTTTTGGCCAACCAAGCAACCTGGAAAGGCAAATCAGCGCTACAAAGACGTCTCGCTTCCCATCAGTCAAAAGGGCCCTGCTGAATAAAGTGTCAAAACCAGAAATGCAGGACAGGCCATGGAGAAATGGGAGCCTTGCTACGCTGATGGGCGGGACGTAAATTGCCAACAGCCACTCTGGAGAAGTGTACGGTATGTCCTGAAACATCTAAAAAACTCAGCTTAGAGAGCATAGGGCACTTCCACTCATGGGCGTATAAATTGGGAAAACTAAAAATCAGCAAGACACAGGCACCCAAAAATTTAAGGCTGCTCTGTTGACAAGAACCTCCACTTCATTACACCTTAAATATCCCAGGAAAGAGAAAAATGGATAAACAAGTTGTGGTCTTTATGTACAATGGAATATCACTCAGCCATGAAATCAACGTCATAAGGCTAGTAGCAGCATGATGAGTGGATTTAGGTACGACGATTCTAAGTGAAATAAGTCACACAGAAAAAGACACTTATCATAAGATATCACTTATAGAGGGAATGTAAAAACCGCTACCCTTGAACTGAATTACAAAACAGAACAGAGTCACACGTTTAGAAAACACACTAAGGCAGCCTAACGGGAAAGGTGAGGTGGGGTGATGCATAAAACAAGGATTTCAAATTAGCTCAGATACCGTTCCATAAACCCAATAGGTAATAGACAAGACCTACTAATTGCTCAGTGAATTGGACTCAACACCCCCTATTAACCGCCCAAGAATATATCTGCCTATTAAGAATCTTAAAACCTATGTATTGATATCTCTCTGTAAGTGAGTCAAGTGGGTGTAAAGCGGCAGAAACACAGCAGTGAAAAGCAGCTAAATCCCATTATAAAAATCAATTACTTTTAAAAACCCGTGAAACAAAGACAGTGAAAGGGAGAGAAATTCTTACAAAATTCGTTCAGGGGCTGTGATGCCTCCTGGATTGACCATATCTAGACCCACAGCTGATTGAGACATAAGGGTGGACACTCTTGGGGCTGAGAGGTTTGCTGAGGTTGGGTGAGGAAACGCAGACCCTTTAAAGTAATACTGCGTGGTACCCATCCCATGGGTCCCAAATCTCCAGGTTCAAGGGCATCTTCCTACATCGAAACCATGCATGAGAAACCCAGAAGATTGTACACCGTGTGATCGGGAAAGGTTTCCAAAACGCACCTCATTTCTCATCTCCTTGTGCTCGGGTTCGCCATTCCAGCCACTTTACTAGCAATCTCCCTCCTTGGAGGATCAGCACCTTTAACCTCCTCTTCCGTACAAGTTGCAATTTGTCCTGAGGATGAACGGGAAGAGGGGGAACCAATGAGAGACTAGCTCTAGGTGTTGGGACAGGCACAGGTCACTCTATTTTCCCATCAGGAAGAAGAATTAACCACAGGCTCAGCCTGCCGCCCGGGACCAGAATAGGGCCTGAAGCAATCCTGCGCTTTTGCGGCCAGCTCCCAAGAAAGCGAGTTGAAAAATGGAGCTCAGGGGCACTGCAATTCACAAACCTGCAGACTTATAAATGATAACTCTCGTCCACAAATATATTGAGGGAAGGCAAACGAAGAGGATTTGAAAGCAAGGCAGAATTGCAGTAAACAGATTTCAAGAGGGAGTTTCGAATCGCCTTTAAAGCACAGGAAAAGCGGCAAAACCTCGACAATGATGCCCTTGGCCAAATAGGGCGTATGCGTTTTTTCCTGAATATATTCAGGAAAAAACACATACGCCCTTTTTGGCCAACCAAGCAACCTGGAAAGGCAAATCAGCGCTAAAAAGAAGTCTCGCTTCCCATCGGTCAAAACGGCCCTGCTGAATAAAGTGTCAAAACCAGAAAGGCAGGACAGGCCATGGAGAAACAGGAGCCTGCCTACGCTGATGGGCGGGATGTAAATTGCCAACAGCCACTCTGGAGAAGTGTACGGTGTGTCCTGAAACATCTAAAAAACTCAGCTTAGAGAGCATAGGGCACTTCCACTCATGGGCGTATAAATTGGGAAAACTAAAAATCAGCAAGACACAGGCACCCCAAAGTTTAGGGCTGCTCTGTTGACAAGAACCTCCACTTCATTACACCTTAAATATCCGAGGAAAGAGAAAAATGGATAAACAAGTTGTGGTCCTTATGTACAATGGAATATCACTCAGCCATGAAATCAACGTCATAAGGCTAGTAGCAGCATGATGAGTGGATTTAGGTACGACGATTCTAAGTGAAATAAGTCACACAGAAAAAGACACTTATCATAAGATATCACTTATAGAGGGAATGTAAAAACCGCTACCCTTGAACTGAATTACAAAACAGAACAGAGTCACACGTTTAGAAAACACCCTATGGCTGCTTAACGGGAAAGGTGAGGTGGGGTGATGCATAAAATAAGGGTTTGAAATTAACTCAGATACCGTTCCATAAACCCAATAGGTAATAGACAAGACCTATTCCTTGCTCAGTGAATTGGACTCAACACCCACTATTCACCGCCCAAGAATATATCTGACTAGTAAGAATCTTAAAACCTATGTATTGATATCTCTCTGCAAGTGAGTCAAGTGGGTGTAAAGCGGCAGAAACACAGCAGTGAAAAGCAGCTAAACCCCATTATAAAAATCAATTACTTTTAAAAACCCGTGAAACAAAGATACTGAAAGAGAGAGAAATTCTTACAAAATTTGTTCAGGGGATGTGATGCCACCTGGATTGACCATATCTAGACCCACAGCTGATTGAGACATAAGGGTGGACACTCTTGGGGCTGAGAGGTTTGCTGAGGTTGGGTGAGGAAACGCAGACCCTTTAAAGTAATACTGCGTGGTACCCATCCCATGGGTCCCAAATCTCCAGGTTCAAGGGCCTCTTCCTACATCAAAACCATGCATGAGAAACCCAGAAGATTGTACACCGTGTGATCGGGAAAGGTTTCCAAAACGTACCTCATTTCTCATCTCCTTGTGATCGGGTTCGCCATTCCAGCAGATTTACTAGAAATCTCCCTCCTTGGCGAATCAGCACCTTTAACCTCCTGTTCCGTACAGGTTGCAATTTGTTCTGAGGATGAACGGGAAGAGGGGGAACCAATGAGAGACTAACTCTAGGTGTTGGGACAGACACAGGTCACTCTATTTTCCCATCAGGAAGAAGAATTAACCAGAAGCTCAGCCTGCCGCCCGGGACCAGAATAGGGCCTGAAGCAATCCTGCGCTTTTGCGGCCAGCTCCCAAGAAATTGAGTTGAAAATTGGAGCTCAGGGGCACTGCAATTCACAAACCTGCAGACTTATAAATGATAACTCTCGTCCACAAATATATTGAGGGAAGGCAACGAAGAGGATTTGAAAGCAAGGCAGAATTGCAGGAAACAGATTTCAGGAGGGAGATTCGAATCGCCTTTAAAAAACAGGAAAAGCGGCAAAACCTCGACAATGATGCCCTTGGCCAAAAAGGGCGTATGCGTTTTTTCCTGAATATATTCAGGAAAAAACGCATACGCCCTTTTTGGCCAACCAAGCAACCTGGAAAGGCAAATCAGCGCTACAAAGAAGTCTCGATTCCCATCGGTCAAAAGCGCCATGCTGAAAAAAGTGTCAAAACCAGAAAGGCAGGACAGGCCATGGAGAAACGGGAGCCTGGCTACGCTGATGGGCGGGATGTAAATTGCCAACAGCCACTCTGGAGAAGTGTACGGTGTGTCCTGAAACATCTAAAAAACTCAGCTTAGAGAGCATAGGGCACTTCCACTCATGGGCGTATAAATTGGGAAAACTAAAAATCAGGAAGACACAGGCACCCAAAAATTTAAGGCTGCTCTGTTGACAAGAACCTCCACTTCATTACACCTTAAATATCCCAGGAAAGAGAAAAATGGATAAACAAGTTGTGGTCTTTATGTACAATGGAATATCACTCAGCCATGAAATCAACGTCATAAGGCTAGTAGCAGCATGATGAGTGGATTTAGGTACGACGATTCTAAGTGAAATAAGTCACACAGAAAAAGACACTTATCATAAGATATCACTTATAGAGGGAATGTAAAAACCGCTACCCTTGAACTGAATTACAAAACAGAACAGAGTCACACGTTTAGAAAACACACTAAGGCAGCCTAACGGGAAAGGTGAGGTGGGGTGATACATAAAACAAGGATTTCAAATTAGCTCAGATACCGTTCCATAAACCCAATAGGTAATAGACAAGACCTATTCCTTGCTCAGTGAATTGGACTCAACACCCACTATTCACCGCCCAAGAATATATCTGACTAGTAAAAATCTTAAAACCTATGTATTGATATCTCTCTGTAAGTGAGTCAAGTGGGTGTAAAGCGGCAGAAACACAGCAGTGAAAAGCAGCTAAACCCCATTATAAAAGTCAATTACTTTTAAAAACCCGTGAAACAAAGACAGTGAAAGAGAGAGAAATTCTTACACAATTCGTTCAGGGGCAGTGATGCCACCTGGATTGACCATATCTATACCCACAGCTGACTGAGACATAAGGGTGGACACTCTTGGGGCTGAGAGGTTTGGTGAGGTTGGGTGAGGAAACGCAGACCCTTTAAAGTAATACTGCGTGGTACCCATCCCATGGGTCCCAAATCTACAGGTTCAAGGGCATCTTCCTACATCGAAACCATGCATGAGAAACCCAGAAGATGGTACACCGTGTGATCGGGAAAGGTTTCCAAAACGCACCTCATTTCTCATCTCCTTGTTCTCGGGTTCGCCATTCCATCCGCTTTACTAGCAATCTCCCTCCTTGGAGAATCAGCACCTTTAACCTCCTGTTCCGTACAGGTTGCAATTTGTCCTGAGGATGAACGGGAAGAGGGGGAACCAAAGAGAGACTAGGTCTAGGTGTAGGGACAGGCACAGGTCACTCTATTTTCTCATCAGGAAGAAGAATTAACCACAGGCTCAGCCTGCCGGCCGGAACCAAAATACAGCCTGAAGCAATCCTGAGCTTTTGAGGCCAGCTCCCAAGAAAGCGAGTTGAAAAATGGAGCTCAGGGGCACTGCAATTCACAAACATGCAGACTTATAAATGATAACTCTCGTCCACAAATATATTGAGGGAAGGCAACGAAGAGGATTTGAAAGCAAGGCAGAATTGCAGGAAAAACATTTCAGGAGGGAGATTCGAATCGCCTTTAAAGCACAGGAAAAGCGGCAAAAGCTCGACAATGATGCCCTTGGCCAAAAAGGGCGTATGCGTTTTTTCCTGAATATATTCAGGAAAAAACGCATACGCCCTTTTTGGCCAACCAAGCAACCTGGAAAGGCAAATCAGCGCTACAAAGAAGTCTCGCTTCCCATCGGTCAAAAGGGCCCTGCTGAATAAAGTGTCAAAACCAGAAATGCAGGACAGGCCATGGAGAAACGGGAGCCTGGCTACGCTGATGAGCGGGATGTAAATTGCCAACAGCCACTCTGGAGAAGTGTACGGTGTGTCCTGAAACATCTAAAAAACTCAGCTTAGAGAGCATAGGGCACTTCCACTCATGGGCGTATAAATTGGGAAAACTAAAAATCAGCAAGACACAGGCTCCCCAAAGTTTAGCGCTGCTCTGTTGACAAGAACCTCCACTTCGTTACACCTTAAATATCCCAGGAAAGACAAAAATGGATAAAGAAGTTGTGGTCCTTATGTACAATAGAATATCACTCAGCCATGAAATCAACATCATAATGCTAGTAGCAGCAAGATGAGTGGATTTAGGTAGGACGATTCTAAATGAAATAAGTCACACAGAAAATGACACTTATCATAAGATATCACTTATAGAGGGAATGTAAAAACCGCTACCCTTGAACTGAATTACAAAACAGAGCAGAGTCACACGTTTAGAAAGCACACTATGGCTGCTTAAGGGGAAAGGTGAGGTGGTGTGATGCATAAAACAAGCTTTTCAAATTAGCTCAGATACTGTTCCATAAACCCAATAGGTAATAGACAAGACCTACTCCTTGCTCAGTGAATTGGACTCAACACCACCTATTCACCGCCCAAGAATCTATCTGACTAGTAAGAATCTTAAAACCTATGTATTGATATCTCTCTGTAAGTGAGTCAAGTGGGTGTAAAGCGGCATAAACACAGCAGTGAAAAGCAGCTAAACCCCATTATAAAAGTCAATTACTTTTAAAAACCCGTGAAACAAAGACAGTGAAAGCGAGAAAAATTCTTATACAATTCGTTCAGGGGCAGTGATGCCACCTGGATTGACCATATCTAGACCCACAGCTGACTGAGACATAAGGGTGGACACTCTTGGGGCTGAGAGGTTTGGTGAGGTTGGGTGAGGAAACGCAGACCCTTTAAAGTAATACTGCGTGGTACCCATCCCATGGGTCCCAAATCTCCAGGTTCAAGGGCATCTTCCTACATCGAAAACATGCATGAGAAACCCAGAAGATGGTACACCGTGTGATCGGGAAAGGTTTCCAAAACGCACCTCATTTCTCATCTCCTTGTTCTCGGGTTCGCCATTCCATCCGCTTTACTAGCAATCTCCCTCCTTGGAGAATCAGCACCTTTAACCTCCTGTTCCGTACAGGTTGCAATTTGTCCTGAGGATGAACGGGAAGAGGGGGAACCAAAGAGAGACTAGGTCTAGGTGTAGGGACAGGCACAGGTCACTCTATTTTCTCATCAGGAAGAAGAATTAACCACAGGCTCAGCCTGCCGGCCGGAACCAAAATATGGCCTGAAGCAATCCTGCGCTTTTGCGGCCAGCTCCCAAGAAAGCGAGTTGAAAAATGGAGTTCAGGGGCACTGCAATTCACAAACCTGCAGACTTATAAATGATAACTCTCGTCCACAAATATATTGAGGGAAGGCAACGAAGAGGAGTTGAAAGCAAGGCAGAATTGCAGGAAACAGATTTCAGGAGGGAGATTCGAATCGCCTTTAAAGCACAGGAAAAGCGGCAAAACATCGACAATGATGCCCTTGGCCAAAAAGGGCGTATGCGTTTTTTCCTGAATATATTCAGGAAAAAACGTATACGCCCTTTTTGGCCAACCAAGCAACCTGGAAAGGCAAATCAGCGCTACAAAGAAGTCTCGCTTCCCATCGGTCAAAAGGGCCCTGCTGAATAAAGTGTCAAAACCAGAAATGCAGGACAGGCCATGGAGAAACGGGAGCCTGGCTACGCTGATGGGCGGGACGTACATTGCCAACAGCCACTCTGGAGAAGTGTACGGTATGTCCTGAAACATCTAAAAAACTCAGCTTAGAGAGCATAGGGCACTTCCACTCATGGGCGTATAAATTGGGAAAACTAAAAATCAGCAAGACACAGGCACCCCAAAGTTTAGGGCTGCTCTGTAGAAAAGAACCTCCACTTCGTTACACCTTAAATATCCCAGGAAAGAGAAAAATGGATAAAGAAGTTGTGGTCCTTATGTACAATGGAATATCACTCAGCCATGAAATCAACGTAATAAGGCTAGTAGCAGCATGATGAGTGGATTCAGGTATGACGATTCTAAGTGAAATAAGTCACACAGAAAAAGACACTTATCATAAGATATCACTTATAGACGGAATGTAAAAACCGCTACCCTTGAACTGAATTACAAAACAGAACAGAGACACACGGTTAGAAAACACACTATGGCTGCTTAACGGTAAAGGTGAGGTGGGGTGATGCATAAGACAAGGGTTTCAAATTAGCTCAGATACCGTTCCATAAACCCAATAGGTAATAGACAAGACCTACTCCTTGCTCAGTGAATTGGACTCAACACCCCCTATTCACCGCCCAAGAATCTATCTGACTAGTAAGAATCTTAAAACCTATGTATTGATATCTCTCTGTAAGTAGGTCAAGTGGGTGTAAAGCGGCATAAACACAGCAGTGAAAAGCAGCTAAACCCCATTATAAAAGTCAATTACTTTTAAAAACCCGTGAAACAAAGACAGTGAAAGAGAGAGAAATTCTTACACAATTCGTTCAGGGGCTGTGATGCCACCTTGATTGACCATATCTAGACCCACAGCTGACTGAGACATAAGGGTGGACACTCTTGGGGCTGAGAGGTTTGGTGAGGTTGGGTGAGGAAACGCAGACCCTTTAAAGTAATACTGCGTGGTACCCATCCCATGGGTCCCAAATCTCCAGGTTCAAGGTCATCTTCCTACATCGAAAACATGCATGAGAAACCCAGAAGATGGTACACCGTGTGATCGGGAAAGGTTTCCAAAACGCACCTCATTTCTCATCTCCTTGTTCTCGGGTTCGCCATTCCATCCGCTTTACTAGCAATCTCCCTCCTTGGAGAATCAGCACCTTTAACCTCCTGTTCCGTACAGGTTGCAATTTGTCCTGAGGATGAACAGGAAGAGGGGGAACCAATGAGAGACTAGGTCTAGGTGTTGGGACAGGCACAGGTCACTCTATTTTCCCATCAGGAAGAAGAATTAACCACAGGCTCAGCCTGCCGCCCGGGACCAGAATAGGGCCTGAAGCAATCCTGCGCTTTTGCGGCCAGCTCCCAAGAAAGCGAGTTGAAAAATGGAGCTCAGGGGCACTGCAATTCACAAACCTGCAGACTTATAAATGATAACTCTCGTCCACAAATATATTGAGGGAAGGCAACGAAGAGGATTTGAAAGCAAGGCGGAATTGCAGGAAATACATTTCAGGACGGAGATTCGAATCGCCTTTAAAGCACAGGAAAAGCGGCAAAACCTCGACAATGACGCCCTTGGCTAAAAAGGGCGTATGCGTTTTTTCCTGAATATATTCAGGAAAAAACGCATACGCCCTTTTTGGCCAACCAAGCAACCTGGAAAGGCAAATCAGCGCTACAAAGAAGTCTCGCTTCCCATCGGTCAAAAGGGCCATGCTGAATAAAGTGTCAAAACCAGAAATGCAGGACAGGCCATGGAGAAACGGGAGCCTGGCTACGCTGATGGGTGGGATGTAAATTGCCAACAGCCACTCTGGAGAAGTGTACGGTGTGTCCTGAAACATCTAAAAAACTCAGCTTAGAGAGCATAGGGCACTTCCACTCATGGGCGTATAAATTGGCAAAACTAAAAATCAGCAAGACACAGGCTCCCCAAAGTTTAGGGCTGCTCTGTTGACAAGAACCTCCACTTCGTTACACCTTAAATATCCCAGGAAAGACAAAAATGGATAAAGAAGTTATGGTCCTTATGTACAATAGAATATCACTCAGCCATGAAATCAACGTCATAATGCTAGTAGCAGCAAGATGAGTGGATTTAGGTAGGACGATTCTAAATGAAATAAGTCACACAGAAAATGACACTTATCATAAGATATCACTTATAGAGGGAATGTAAAAACCGCTACCCTTGAACTGAATTACAAAACAGAGCAGAGTCACACGTTTAGAAAGCACACTATGGCTGCTTAAGGGGAAAGGTGAGGTGGTGTGATGCATAAAACAAGCTTTTCAAATTAGCTCAGATACTGTTCCATAAACCCAATAGGTAATAGACAAGACCTACTCCTTGCTCAGTGAATTGGACTCAACACCACCTATTCACCGCCCAAGAATCTATCTGACTAGTAAGAATCTTAAAACCTATGTATTGATATCTCTCTGTAAGTGAGTCAAGTGGGTGTAAAGCGGCATAAACACAGCAGTGAAAAGCAGCTGAACCCCATTATAAAAGTCAATTACTTTTAAAAACCCGTGAAACAAAGACAGTGAAAGAGAGAGAAATTCTTACACAATTCGTTCAGGGGCAGTGATGCCACCTGGATTGACCATATCTACACCCACAGCTGATTGAGACATAAGGGTGGACACTCATGGGGCTGAGAGGTTTGGTGAGGTTGGGTGAGGAAACGCAGAGCCTTTAAAGTAATACTGCGTGGTACCCATCCCATGGGTCCCAAATCTCCAGGTTCAAGGGCATCTTCCTACATCGAAAACATGCATGATTAACCCAGAAGACGGTACACCATGTGATCGGGAAAGGTTTCTAAAACGCACCTCATTTCTCATCTCCTTGTGCTCGGGTTCGCCATTCCAGCCGATTCACTAGCAACCTGCCTCCTTGGAGAATCAGCACCTTTAACCTCCTGTTCCGTACAGGTTGCAATTTGTCCTGAGGATGATCAGGAAGAGGGGGAACCAATGAGAGACTAGCTCTAGGTGTTGGGACAGGCACAGGTCATTCTATTTTCCCATCAGGAAGAAGAATTGACCACAGGCTCAGCCTGCCGCCCGGGACCAGAATAGGGCCTGAAGCAATCCTGCGCTTTTGCGGCCAGCTCCCAAGAAAGCGAGTTGTAAAATGGAGCTCAGGGGCACTGCATTTCACAAACCTGCAGACTTATAAATGATAACTCTCGTCCACAAATATATTGAGGGAAGGCAACGAAGAGGAGTTGAAAGCAAGGCAGAATTGCAGGAAACAGATTTCAGGGGGGAGATTCGAATCGCCTTTAAAGCACAGGAAAAGCGGCAAAATCTTGACAATGATGCCCTTGGCCAAAAAGGGCGTATGCGTTTTTTCCTGAATATATTCAGGAAAAAACGCATACGCCCTTTTTGGCCAACCAAGCAACCTGGAAAGGCAAATCAGCGCTACAAAGACGTCTCGCTTCCCATCAGTCAAAAGGGCCCTGCTGAATAAAGTGTCAAAACCAGAAATGCAGGACAGGCCATGGAGAAATGGGAGCCTTGCTACGCTGATGGGCGGGACGTAAATTGCCAACAGCCACTCTGGAGAAGTGTACGGTATGTCCTGAAACATCTAAAAAACTCAGCTTAGAGAGCATAGGGCACTTCCACTCATGGGCGTATAAATTGGGAAAACTAAAAATCAGCAAGACACAGGCACCCCAAAGTTTAGGGCTGCTCTGTTGACAAGAACCTCCACTTCGTTACACCTTAAATATCCCAGGAAAGAGAAAAATCGATAAAGAAGTTGTGGTCCTTATGTACAATGGAATATCACTCAGCCATGAAATCAACGTCATAAGGCTAGTAGCAGCATGATGAGTGGATTTAGGTATGACGATTCTAAGTGAAATAAGTCACACAGAAAAAGACACTTATCATAAGATATCACTTATAGAGGGAATGTAAAAACCGCTACCCTTGAACTGAATTACAAAACAGAACAGAGACACACGTTTAGAAAACACACTATGGCTGCTTAACGGTAAAGGTGAGGTGGGGTGATGCATAAAACAAGGGTTTCAAATTAGCTCAGATACCGTTCCATAAACCCAATAGGTAATAGACAAGACCTACTCCTTGCTCAGTGAATTGGACTCAACACCCCCTATTCACCGCCCAAGAATATATCTGACTAGTAAGAATCTTAAAACCTATGTATTGATATCTCTCTGTAAGTGAGTCAAGTGGGTGTAAAGCGGCAGAAACACAGCAGTGAAAAGCAGCTAAACCCCATTATAAAAGTCAATTACTTTTAAAAACCCGTGAAACAAAGACAGTGAAAGAGAGAGAAATTCTTACAAAATTCGTTCAGGGGCTGTGATGCCACCTGGATTGACCATATCTAGACCCACAGCTGATTGAGACATAAGGGTGGACACTCATGGGGCTGAGAGATTTGGTGAGGTTGGGTGAGGAAACGCAGACCCTTTAAAGTAATACTGCGTGGTACCCATCCCATGGGTCCCAAATCTCCAGGTTCAACGGCATCTTCCTACATCGAAAACATGCATGAGAAACCCAGAAGACGGTACACCGTGTGATCGGGAAAGGTTTCTAAAACGCACCTCATTTGTCATCTCCTTGTGCTCGGGTTCGCCATTCCAGCCGCTTCACTAGCAATCTGCTTCCTTGGAGAATCAGCACCTTTAACCTCCTGTTCCGTACAGGTTGCAATTTGTCCTGAGGATGAACGGGAAGAGGGGGAACCAATGAGAGACTAGCTCTAGGTGTAGGGACAGGCACAGGTCACTCTATTTTCTCATCAGGAAGAAGAATTAACCACAGGCTCAGCATGCCGGCCGGAACCAAAATAGGGCCTGAAGCAATCCTGCGCTTTTGAGGCCAGCTCCCAAGAAAGCGAGTTGAAAAATGGAGCTCAGGGGCACTGCAATTCACAAACCTGCAGACTTATAAATGATAACTCTCGTCCACAAATATATTGAGGGAAGGCAACGAAGAGGATTTGAAAGCAAGGCAGAATTGCAGGAAACACATTTCAGGAGGGAGATTCGAATCGCCTTTAAAGCACAGGAAAAGCGGCAAAACCTCGACAATGACGCCCTTGGCCAAAAAGGGCGTATGCGTTTTTTCCTGAATATATTCAGGAAAAAACGCATACGCCCTTTTTGGCCAACCAAGCAACCTGGAAAGGCAAATCAGCGCTACAAAGAAGTCTCGCTTCCCATCGGTCAAAAGGGCCATGCTGAATAAAGTGTCAAAACCAGAAATGCAGGACAGGCCATGGAGAAACGGGAGCCTGGCTACGCTGATGGGCGGGATGTAAATTGCCAACAGCCACTCTGGAGAAGTGTACGGTGTGTCCTGAAACATCTAAAAAACTCAGCTTAGAGAGCATAGGGCACTTCCACTCATGGGCGTATAAATTGGCAAAACTAAAAATCAGCAAGACACAGGCTCCCCAAAGTTTAGGGCTGCTCTGTTGACAAGAACCTCCACTTCGTTACACCTTAAATATCCCAGGAAAGACAAAAATGGATAAAGAAGTTGTGGTCCTTCTGTACAATAGAATATCACTCAGCCATGAAATCAACGTCATAATGCTAGTAGCAGCAAGATGAGTGGATTTAGGTAGGACGATTCTAAATGAAATAAGTCACACAGAAAATGACACTTATCATAAGATATCACTTATAGAGGGAATGTAAAAACCGCTACCCTTGAACTGAATTACAAAACAGAGCAGAGTCACACGTTTAGAAAGCACACTATGGCTGCTTAAGGGGAAAGGTGAGGTGGTGTGATGCATAAAACAAGCTTTTCAAATTAGCTCAGATACCGTTCCATAAACCCAATAGGTAATAGACAAGACCTACTCCTTGCTCAGTGAATTGGACTCAACACCCCCTATTCACCGCCCAAGAATATATCTGACTAGTAAGAATCTTAAAACCTATGTATTGATATCTCTCTGTAAGTGAGTCAAGTGGGTGTAAAGCGGCAGAAACACAGCAGTGAAAAGCAGCTAAACCCCATTATAAAAGTCAATTACTTTTAAAAACCCGTGAAACAAAGACAGTGAAAGAGAGAGAAATTCTTACAAAATTCGTTCAGGGGCTGTGATGCCACCTGGATTGACCATATCTAGACCCACAGCTGATTGAGACATAAGGGTGGACACTCATGGGGCTGAGAGATTTGGTGAGGTTGGGTGAGGAAACGCAGACCCTTTAAAGTAATACTGCGTGGTACCCATCCCATGGGTCCCAAATCTCCAGGTTCAAGGGCATCTTCCTACATCGAAAACATGCATGAGAAACCCAGAAGACGGTACACCGTGTGATCGGGAAAGGTTTCTAAAACGCACCTCATTTCTCATCTCCTTGTGCTCGGGTTCGCCATTCCAGCCGCTTCACTAGCAATCTGCCTCCTTGTAGAATCAGCACCTTTAACCTCCTGTTCCGTACAGGTTGCAATTTGTCCTGAGGATGAACGGGAAGAGGGGGAACCAATGAGAGAATAGCTCTAGGTGTAGGGACAGGCACAGGTCACTCTATTTTCTCATCAGGAAGAAGAATTAACCACAAGCTCAGCCTGCCGGCCGGAATCAAAATAGGTCCAGAAGCAATCCTGCGCTTTTGAGGCCAGCTCCCAAGAAAGCGAGTTGAAAAATGGAGCTCAGGGGCACTGCAATTCACAAACCTGCAGACTTATAAATGATAACTCTCGTCCACAAATATATTGAGGGAAGGCAACGAAGAGGAGTTGAAAGCAAGGCAGAATTGCAGGAAACAGATTTCAGGAGGGAGATTCGAATCGCCATTAAAGCACAGGAAAAGCGGCAAAACCTCGACAATGATGCCGTTGGCCAAAAAGGGCGTATGCGTTTTTTCCTGAATATATTCAGGAAAAAACGCATACGCCCTTTTTGGCCAACCAAGCAACCTGGAAAAGCAAATCAGCACTACAAAGAAGTCTCGCTTCTCATCGGTCAAAAGGGCCCTGCTGAATAAAGTGTCAAAACCAGAAATGCAGGACAGGCCATGGAGAAATGGGAGCCTTGCTACGCTGATGGGCGGGACGTAAATTGCCAACAGCCACTCTGGAGAAGTGTACGGTATGTCCTGAAACATCTAAAAAACTCAGATTAGAGAGCATAGGGCACTTCCACTCATGGGCGTATAAATTGGGAAAACTAAAAATCAGCAAGACACAGGCACCCCAAAGTTTAGGGCTGCTCTGTTGAAAAGAACCTCCACTTCGTTACACCTTAAATATCCCAGGAAAGAGAAAAATGGATAAAGAAGTTGTGGTCCTTATGTACAATTGAATATCACTCTGCCATGAAATCAACGTCATAAGGCTAGTAGCAGCATGATGAGTGGATTTAGGTACGACGATTCTAAGTGAAATAAGTCACACAGAAAAAGACACTTATCATAAGATATCACTTATAGAGGGAATGTAAAAACCGCTACCCTTGAACTGAATTACAAAACAGAACAGAGACACACGTTTAGAAAACACACTATGGCTGCTTAAGGGGAAAGGTGAGGTGGGGTGATGCATAAAACAAGGGTTTCAAATTAGCTCAGATACCGTTCCATAAACCCAATAGGTAATAGACAAGACCTACTCCTTGCTCAGTGAATTGGACTCAACACCCCCTATTCACCGCCCAAGAATATATCTGACTAGTAAGAATCTTAAAACCTATGTATTGATATCTCTCTGTAAGTGAGTCAAGTGGGTGTAAAGCGGCAGAAACACAGCAGTGAAAAGCAGCTAAACCCCATTATAAAAGTCAATTACTTTTAAAAACCCGTGAAACAAAGACAGTGAAAGAGAGAGAAATTCTTACAAAATTCGTTCAGGGGCTGTGATGCCACCTGGATTGACCATATCTAGACCCACAGCTGATTGAGACATAAGGGTGGACACTCATGGGGCTGAGAGATTTGGTGAGGTTGGGTGAGGAAACGCAGACCCTTTAAAGTAATACTGCGTGGTACCCATCCCATGGGTCCCAAATCTCCAGGTTCAAGGGCATCTTCCTACATCGAAAACATGCATGAGAAACCCAGAAGACGGTACACCGTGTGATCGGGAAAGATTTCTAAAACGCACCTCATTTCTCATCTCCTTGTGCTCGGGTTCGCCATTCCAGCCGCTTCACTAGCAATCTGCTTCCTTGGAGAATCAGCACCTTTAACCTCCTGTTCCGTACAGGTTGCAATTTGTCCTGAGGATGAACGGGAAGAGGGGGAACCAATGAGAGACTAGCTCTAGGTGTAGGGACAGGCACAGGTCACTCTATTTTCTCATCAGGAAGAAGAATTAACCACAGGCTCAGCATGCCGGCCGGAACCAAAATAGGGCCTGAAGCAATCCTGCGCTTTTGAGGCCAGCTCCCAAGAAAGCGAGTTGAAAAATGGAGCTCAGGGGCACTGCAATTCACAAACCTGCAGACTTATAAATGATAACTCTCATCCACAAATATATTGAGGGAAGGCAACGAAGAGGATTTGAAAGCAAGGCAGAATTGCAGGAAACACATTTCAGGAGGGAGATTCGAATCGCCTTGAAAGCACAGGAAAAGCGGCAAAACCTCGACAATGACGCCCTTGGCCAAAAAGGGCGTATGCGTTTTTTCCTGAATATATTCAGGAAAAAACGCATACGCCCTTTTTGGCCAACCAAGCAACCTGGAAAGGCAAATCAGCGCTACAAAGAAGTCTCGCTTCCCATCGGTCAAAAGGGCCATGCTGAATAAAGTGTCAAAACCAGAAATGCAGGACAGGCCATGGAGAAACGGGAGCCTGGCTACGCTGATGGGCGGGATGTAAATTGCCAACAGCCACTCTGGAGAAGTGTACGGTGTGTCCTGAAACATCTAAAAAACTCAGCTTAGAGAGCATAGGGCACTTCCACTCATGGGCGTATAAATTGGCAAAACTAAAAATCAGCAAGACACAGGCTCCCCAAAGTTTAGGGCTGCTCTGTTGACAAGAACCTCCACTTCGTTACACCTTAAATATCCCAGGAAAGACAAAAATGGATAAAGAAGTTGTGGTCCTTCTGTACAATAGAATATCACTCAGCCATGAAATCAACGTCATAATGCTAGTAGCAGCAAGATGAGTGGATTTAGGTAGGACGATTCTAAATGAAATAAGTCACACAGAAAATGACACTTATCATAAGATATCACTTATAGAGGGAATGTAAAAACCGCTACCCTTGAACTGAATTACAAAACAGAGCAGAGTCACACGTTTAGAAAGCACACTATGGCTGCTTAAGGGGAAAGGTGAGGTGGGGTGATGCATAAAACAAGCTTTTCAAATTAGCTCAGATACCGTTCCATAAACCCAATAGGTAATAGACAAGACCTACTCCTTGCTCAGTGAATTGGACTCAACACCCCCTATTCACCGCCCAAGAATATATCTGACTAGTAAGAATCTTAAAACCTATGTATTGATATCTCTCTGTAAGTGAGTCAAGTGGGTGTAAAGCGGCAGAAACACAGCAGTGAAAAGCAGCTAAACCCCATTATAAAAGTCAATTACTTTTAAAAACCCGTGAAACAAAGACAGTGAAAGAGACAGAAATTCTTACAAAATTCGTTCAGGGGCTGTGATGCCACCTGGATTGACCATATCTAGACCCACAGCTGATTGAGACATAAGGGTGGACACTCATGGGGCTGAGAGGTTTGGTGAGGTTGGGTGAGGAAACGCAGACCCTTTAAAGTAATACTGCGTGGAACCCATCCCATGGGTCCCAAATCTCCAGGTTCAAGGGCATCTTCCTACATCGAAAACATGCATGAGAAACCCAGAAGACGGTACACCGTGTGATCGGGAAAGGTTTCTAAAACGCACCTCATTTCTCATCTCCTTGTGCTCGGGTTCGCCATTCCAGCCGCTTCACTAGCAATCTGCCTCCTTGTAGAATCAGCACCTTTAACCTCCTGTTCCGTACAGGTTGCAATTTGTCCTGAGGATGAACGGGAAGAGGGGGAACCAATGAGAGACTAGCTCTAGGTGTAGGGACAGGCACAGGTCACTCTATTTTCTCATCAGGAAGAAGAATTAACCACAGGCTCAGCATGCCGGCCGGAACCAAAATAGGGCCTGAAGCAATCCTGCGCTTTTGAGGCCAGCTCCCAAGAAAGCGAGTTGAAAAATGGAGCTCAGGGGCACTGCAATTCACAAACCTGCAGACTTATAAATGATAACTCTCATCCACAAATATATTGAGGGAAGGCAACGAAGAGGATTTGAAAGCAAGGCAGAATTGCAGGAAACACATTTCAGGAGGGAGATTCGAATCGCCTTTAAAGCACAGGAAAAGCGGCAAAACCTCGACAATGACGCCCTTGGCTAAAAAGGGCGTATGCGTTTTTTCCTGAATATATTCAGGAAAAAACGCATACGCCCTTTTTGGCCAACCAAGCAACCTGGAAAGGCAAATCAGCGCTACAAAGAAGTCTCGCTTCCCATCGGTCAAAAGGGCCATGCTGAATAAAGTGTCAAAACCAGAAATGCAGGACAGGCCATGGAGAAACGGGAGCCTGGCTACGCTGATGGGTGGGATGTAAATTGCCAACAGCCACTCTGGAGAAGTGTACGGTGTGTCCTGAAACATCTAAAAAACTCAGCTTAGAGAGCATAGGGCACTTCCACTCATGGGCGTATAAATTGGCAAAACTAAAAATCAGCAAGACACAGGCTCCCCAAAGTTTAGGGCTGCTCTGTTGACAAGAACCTCCACTTCGTTACACCTTAAATATCCCAGGAAAGACAAAAATGGATAAAGAAGTTATGGTCCTTATGTACAATAGAATATCACTCAGCCATGAAATCAACGTCATAATGCTAGTAGCAGCAAGATGAGTGGATTTAGGTAGGACGATTCTAAATGAAATAAGTCACACAGAAAATGACACTTATCATAAGATATCACTTATAGAGGGAATGTAAAAACCGCTACCCTTGAACTGAATTACAAAACAGAGCAGAGTCACACGTTTAGAAAGCACACTATGGCTGCTTAAGGGGAAAGGTGAGGTGGTGTGATGCATAAAACAAGCTTTTCAAATTAGCTCAGATACTGTTCCATAAACCCAATAGGTAATAGACAAGACCTACTCCTTGCTCAGTGAATTGGACTCAACACCACCTATTCACCGCCCAAGAATCTATCTGACTAGTAAGAATCTTAAAACCTATGTATTGATATCTCTCTGTAAGTGAGTCAAGTGGGTGTAAAGCGGCATAAACACAGCAGTGAAAAGCAGCTGAACCCCATTATAAAAGTCAATTACTTTTAAAAACCCGTGAAACAAAGACAGTGAAAGAGAGAGAAATTCTTACACAATTCGTTCAGGGGCAGTGATGCCACCTGGATTGACCATATCTAGACCCACAGCTGATTGAGACATAAGGGTGGACACTCATGGGGCTGAGAGGTTTGGTGAGGTTGGGTGAGGAAACGCAGAGCCTTTAAAGTAATACTGCGTGGTACCCATCCCATGGGTCCCAAATCTCCAGGTTCAAGGGCATCTTCCTACATCGAAAACATGCATGATTAACCCAGAAGACGGTACACCATGTGATCGGGAAAGGTTTCTAAAACGCACCTCATTTCTCATCTCCTTGTGCTCGGGTTCGCCATTCCAGCCGATTCACTAGCAACCTGCCTCCTTGGAGAATCAGCACCTTTAACCTCCTGTTCCGTACAGGTTGCAATTTGTCCTGAGGATGATCAGGAAGAGGGGGAACCAATGAGAGACTAGCTCTAGGTGTTGGGACAGGCACAGGTCATTCTATTTTCCCATCAGGAAGAAGAATTGACCACAGGCTCAGCCTGCCGCCCGGGACCAGAATAGGGCCTGAAGCAATCCTGCGCTTTTGCGGCCAGCTCCCAAGAAAGCGAGTTGTAAAATGGAGCTCAGGGGCACTGCATTTCACAAACCTGCAGACTTATAAATGATAACTCTCGTCCACAAATATATTGAGGGAAGGCAACGAAGAGGAGTTGAAAGCAAGGCAGAATTGCAGGAAACAGATTTCAGGGGGGAGATTCGAATCGCCTTTAAAGCACAGGAAAAGCGGCAAAATCTTGACAATGATGCCCTTGGCCAAAAAGGGCGTATGCGTTTTTTCCTGAATATATTCAGGAAAAAACGCATACGCCCTTTTTGGCCAACCAAGCAACCTGGAAAGGCAAATCAGCGCTACAAAGACGTCTCGCTTCCCATCAGTCAAAAGGGCCCTGCTGAATAAAGTGTCAAAACCAGAAATGCAGGACAGGCCATGGAGAAATGGGAGCCTTGCTACGCTGATGGGCGGGACGTAAATTGCCAACAGCCACTCTGGAGAAGTGTACGGTATGTCCTGAAACATCTAAAAAACTCAGCTTAGAGAGCATAGGGCACTTCCACTCATGGGCGTATAAATTGGGAAAACTAAAAATCAGCAAGACACAGGCACCCCAAAGTTTAGGGCTGCTCTGTTGACAAGAACCTCCACTTCGTTACACCTTAAATATCCCAGGAAAGAGAAAAATCGATAAAGAAGTTGTGGTCCTTATGTACAATGGAATATCACTCAGCCATGAAATCAACGTCATAAGGCTAGTAGCAGCATGATGAGTGGATTTAGGTATGACGATTCTAAGTGAAATAAGTCACACAGAAAAAGACACTTATCATAAGATATCACTTATAGAGGGAATGTAAAAACCGCTACCCTTGAACTGAATTACAAAACAGAACAGAGACACACGTTTAGAAAACACACTATGGCTGCTTAACGGTAAAGGTGAGGTGGGGTGATGCATAAAACAAGGGTTTCAAATTAGCTCAGATACCGTTCCATAAACCCAATAGGTAATAGACAAGACCTACTCCTTGCTCAGTGAATTGGACTCAACACCCCCTATTCACCGCCCAAGAATATATCTGACTAGTAAGAATCTTAAAACCTATGTATTGATATCTCTCTGTAAGTGAGTCAAGTGGGTGTAAAGCGGCAGAAACACAGCAGTGAAAAGCAGCTAAACCCCATTATAAAAGTCAATTACTTTTAAAAACCCGTGAAACAAAGACAGTGAAAGAGAGAGAAATTCTTACAAAATTCGTTCAGGGGCTGTGATGCCACCTGGATTGACCATATCTAGACCCACAGCTGATTGAGACATAAGGGTGGACACTCATGGGGCTGAGAGATTTGGTGAGGTTGGGTGAGGAAACGCAGACCCTTTAAAGTAATACTGCGTGGTACCCATCCCATGGGTCCCAAATCTCCAGGTTCAACGGCATCTTCCTACATCGAAAACATGCATGAGAAACCCAGAAGACGGTACACCGTGTGATCGGGAAAGGTTTCTAAAACGCACCTCATTTCTCATCTCCTTGTGCTCGGGTTCGCCATTCCAGCCGCTTCACTAGCAATCTGCTTCCTTGGAGAATCAGCACCTTTAACCTCCTGTTCCGTACAGGTTGCAATTTGTCCTGAGGATGAACGGGAAGAGGGGGAACCAATGAGAGACTAGCTCTAGGTGTAGGGACAGGCACAGGTCACTCTATTTTCTCATCAGGAAGAAGAATTAACCACAGGCTCAGCATGCCGGCCGGAACCAAAATAGGGCCTGAAGCAATCCTGCGCTTTTGAGGCCAGCTCCCAAGAAAGCGAGTTGAAAAATGGAGCTCAGGGGCACTGCAATTCACAAACCTGCAGACTTATAAATGATAACTCTCGTCCACAAATATATTGAGGGAAGGCAACGAAGAGGATTTGAAAGCAAGGCAGAATTGCAGGAAACACATTTCAGGAGGGAGATTCGAATCGCCTTTAAAGCACAGGAAAAGCGGCAAAACCTCGACAATGACGCCCTTGGCCAAAAAGGGCGTATGCGTTTTTTCCTGAATATATTCAGGAAAAAACGCATACGCCCTTTTTGGCCAACCAAGCAACCTGGAAAGGCAAATCAGCGCTACAAAGAAGTCTCGCTTCCCATCGGTCAAAAGGGCCATGCTGAATAAAGTGTCAAAACCAGAAATGCAGGACAGGCCATGGAGAAACGGGAGCCTGGCTACGCTGATGGGCGGGATGTAAATTGCCAACAGCCACTCTGGAGAAGTGTACGGTGTGTCCTGAAACATCTAAAAAACTCAGCTTAGAGAGCATAGGGCACTTCCACTCATGGGCGTATAAATTGGCAAAACTAAAAATCAGCAAGACACAGGCTCCCCAAAGTTTAGGGCTGCTCTGTTGACAAGAACCTCCACTTCGTTACACCTTAAATATCCCAGGAAAGACAAAAATGGATAAAGAAGTTGTGGTCCTTCTGTACAATAGAATATCACTCAGCCATGAAATCAACGTCATAATGCTAGTAGCAGCAAGATGAGTGGATTTAGGTAGGACGATTCTAAATGAAATAAGTCACACAGAAAATGACACTTATCATAAGATATCACTTATAGAGGGAATGTAAAAACCGCTACCCTTGAACTGAATTACAAAACAGAGCAGAGTCACACGTTTAGAAAGCACACTATGGCTGCTTAAGGGGAAAGGTGAGGTGGTGTGATGCATAAAACAAGCTTTTCAAATTAGCTCAGATACCGTTCCATAAACCCAATAGGTAATAGACAAGACCTACTCCTTGCTCAGTGAATTGGACTCAACACCCCCTATTCACCGCCCAAGAATATATCTGACTAGTAAGAATCTTAAAACCTATGTATTGATATCTCTCTGTAAGTGAGTCAAGTGGGTGTAAAGCGGCAGAAACACAGCAGTGAAAAGCAGCTAAACCCCATTATAAAAGTCAATTACTTTTAAAAACCCGTGAAACAAAGACAGTGAAAGAGAGAGAAATTCTTACAAAATTCGTTCAGGGGCTGTGATGCCACCTGGATTGACCATATCTAGACCCACAGCTGATTGAGACATAAGGGTGGACACTCATGGGGCTGAGAGATTTGGTGAGGTTGGGTGAGGAAACGCAGACCCTTTAAAGTAATACTGCGTGGTACCCATCCCATGGGTCCCAAATCTCCAGGTTCAAGGGCATCTTCCTACATCGAAAACATGCATGAGAAACCCAGAAGACGGTACACCGTGTGATCGGGAAAGGTTTCTAAAACGCACCTCATTTCTCATCTCCTTGTGCTCGGGTTCGCCATTCCAGCCGCTTCACTAGCAATCTGCCTCCTTGTAGAATCAGCACCTTTAACCTCCTGTTCCGTACAGGTTGCAATTTGTCCTGAGGATGAACGGGAAGAGGGGGAACCAATGAGAGAATAGCTCTAGGTGTAGGGACAGGCACAGGTCACTCTATTTTCTCATCAGGAAGAAGAATTAACCACAAGCTCAGCCTGCCGGCCGGAATCAAAATAGGTCCAGAAGCAATCCTGCGCTTTTGAGGCCAGCTCCCAAGAAAGCGAGTTGAAAAATGGAGCTCAGGGGCACTGCAATTCACAAACCTGCAGACTTATAAATGATAACTCTCGTCCACAAATATATTGAGGGAAGGCAACGAAGAGGAGTTGAAAGCAAGGCAGAATTGCAGGAAACAGATTTCAGGAGGGAGATTCGAATCGCCATTAAAGCACAGGAAAAGCGGCAAAACCTCGACAATGATGCCGTTGGCCAAAAAGGGCGTATGCGTTTTTTCCTGAATATATTCAGGAAAAAACGCATACGCCCTTTTTGGCCAACCAAGCAACCTGGAAAAGCAAATCAGCACTACAAAGAAGTCTCGCTTCTCATCGGTCAAAAGGGCCCTGCTGAATAAAGTGTCAAAACCAGAAATGCAGGACAGGCCATGGAGAAATGGGAGCCTTGCTACGCTGATGGGCGGGACGTAAATTGCCAACAGCCACTCTGGAGAAGTGTACGGTATGTCCTGAAACATCTAAAAAACTCAGATTAGAGAGCATAGGGCACTTCCACTCATGGGCGTATAAATTGGGAAAACTAAAAATCAGCAAGACACAGGCACCCCAAAGTTTAGGGCTGCTCTGTTGAAAAGAACCTCCACTTCGTTACACCTTAAATATCCCAGGAAAGAGAAAAATGGATAAAGAAGTTGTGGTCCTTATGTACAATTGAATATCACTCTGCCATGAAATCAACGTCATAAGGCTAGTAGCAGCATGATGAGTGGATTTAGGTACGACGATTCTAAGTGAAATAAGTCACACAGAAAAAGACACTTATCATAAGATATCACTTATAGAGGGAATGTAAAAACCGCTACCCTTGAACTGAATTACAAAACAGAACAGAGACACACGTTTAGAAAACACACTATGGCTGCTTAAGGGGAAAGGTGAGGTGGGGTGATGCATAAAACAAGGGTTTCAAATTAGCTCAGATACCGTTCCATAAACCCAATAGGTAATAGACAAGACCTACTCCTTGCTCAGTGAATTGGACTCAACACCCCCTATTCACCGCCCAAGAATATATCTGACTAGTAAGAATCTTAAAACCTATGTATTGATATCTCTCTGTAAGTGAGTCAAGTGGGTGTAAAGCGGCAGAAACACAGCAGTGAAAAGCAGCTAAACCCCATTATAAAAGTCAATTACTTTTAAAAACCCGTGAAACAAAGACAGTGAAAGAGAGAGAAATTCTTACAAAATTCGTTCAGGGGCTGTGATGCCACCTGGATTGACCATATCTAGACCCACAGCTGATTGAGACATAAGGGTGGACACTCATGGGGCTGAGAGATTTGGTGAGGTTGGGTGAGGAAACGCAGACCCTTTAAAGTAATACTGCGTGGTACCCATCCCATGGGTCCCAAATCTCCAGGTTCAAGGGCATCTTCCTACATCGAAAACATGCATGAGAAACCCAGAAGACGGTACACCGTGTGATCGGGAAAGATTTCTAAAACGCACCTCATTTCTCATCTCCTTGTGCTCGGGTTCGCCATTCCAGCCGCTTCACTAGCAATCTGCTTCCTTGGAGAATCAGCACCTTTAACCTCCTGTTCCGTACAGGTTGCAATTTGTCCTGAGGATGAACGGGAAGAGGGGGAACCAATGAGAGACTAGCTCTAGGTGTAGGGACAGGCACAGGTCACTCTATTTTCTCATCAGGAAGAAGAATTAACCACAGGCTCAGCATGCCGGCCGGAACCAAAATAGGGCCTGAAGCAATCCTGCGCTTTTGAGGCCAGCTCCCAAGAAAGCGAGTTGAAAAATGGAGCTCAGGGGCACTGCAATTCACAAACCTGCAGACTTATAAATGATAACTCTCATCCACAAATATATTGAGGGAAGGCAACGAAGAGGATTTGAAAGCAAGGCAGAATTGCAGGAAACACATTTCAGGAGGGAGATTCGAATCGCCTTTAAAGCACAGGAAAAGCGGCAAAACCTCGACAATGACGCCCTTGGCCAAAAAGGGCGTATGCGTTTTTTCCTGAATATATTCAGGAAAAAACGCATACGCCCTTTTTGGCCAACCAAGCAACCTGGAAAGGCAAATCAGCGCTACAAAGAAGTCTCGCTTCCCATCGGTCAAAAGGGCCATGCTGAATAAAGTGTCAAAACCAGAAATGCAGGACAGGCCATGGAGAAACGGGAGCCTGGCTACGCTGATGGGCGGGATGTAAATTGCCAACAGCCACTCTGGAGAAGTGTACGGTGTGTCCTGAAACATCTAAAAAACTCAGCTTAGAGAGCATAGGGCACTTCCACTCATGGGCGTATAAATTGGCAAAACTAAAAATCAGCAAGACACAGGCTCCCCAAAGTTTAGGGCTGCTCTGTTGACAAGAACCTCCACTTCGTTACACCTTAAATATCCCAGGAAAGACAAAAATGGATAAAGAAGTTGTGGTCCTTCTGTACAATAGAATATCACTCAGCCATGAAATCAACGTCATAATGCTAGTAGCAGCAAGATGAGTGGATTTAGGTAGGACGATTCTAAATGAAATAAGTCACACAGAAAATGACACTTATCATAAGATATCACTTATAGAGGGAATGTAAAAACCGCTACCCTTGAACTGAATTACAAAACAGAGCAGAGTCACACGTTTAGAAAGCACACTATGGCTGCTTAAGGGGAAAGGTGAGGTGGGGTGATGCATAAAACAAGCTTTTCAAATTAGCTCAGATACCGTTCCATAAACCCAATAGGTAATAGACAAGACCTACTCCTTGCTCAGTGAATTGGACTCAACACCCCCTATTCACCGCCCAAGAATATATCTGACTAGTAAGAATCTTAAAACCTATGTATTGATATCTCTCTGTAAGTGAGTCAAGTGGGTGTAAAGCGGCAGAAACACAGCAGTGAAAAGCAGCTAAACCCCATTATAAAAGTCAATTACTTTTAAAAACCCGTGAAACAAAGACAGTGAAAGAGACAGAAATTCTTACAAAATTCGTTCAGGGGCTGTGATGCCACCTGGATTGACCATATCTAGACCCACAGCTGATTGAGACATAAGGGTGGACACTCATGGGGCTGAGAGGTTTGGTGAGGTTGGGTGAGGAAACGCAGACCCTTTAAAGTAATACTGCGTGGAACCCATCCCATGGGTCCCAAATCTCCAGGTTCAAGGGCATCTTCCTACATCGAAAACATGCATGAGAAACCCAGAAGACGGTACACCGTGTGATCGGGAAAGGTTTCTAAAACGCACCTCATTTCTCATCTCCTTGTGCTCGGGTTCGCCATTCCAGCCGCTTCACTAGCAATCTGCCTCCTTGTAGAATCAGCACCTTTAACCTCCTGTTCCGTACAGGTTGCAATTTGTCCTGAGGATGAACGGGAAGAGGGGGAACCAATGAGAGACTAGCTCTAGGTGTAGGGACAGGCACAGGTCACTCTATTTTCTCATCAGGAAGAAGAATTAACCACAGGCTCAGCATGCCGGCCGGAACCAAAATAGGGCCTGAAGCAATCCTGCGCTTTTGAGGCCAGCTCCCAAGAAAGCGAGTTGAAAAATGGAGCTCAGGGGCACTGCAATTCACAAACCTGCAGACTTATAAATGATAACTCTCATCCACAAATATATTGAGGGAAGGCAACGAAGAGGATTTGAAAGCAAGGCAGAATTGCAGGAAACACATTTCAGGAGGGAGATTCGAATCGCCTTTAAAGCACAGGAAAAGCGGCAAAACCTCGACAATGACGCCCTTGGCCAAAAAGGGCGTATGCGTTTTTTCCTGAATATATTCAGGAAAAAACGCATACGCCCTTTTTGGCCAACCAAGCAACCTGGAAAGGCAAATCAGCGCTACAAAGAAGTCTCGCTTCCCATCGGTCAAAAGGGCCATGCTGAATAAAGTGTCAAAACCAGAAATGCAGGACAGGCCATGGAGAAACGGGAGCCTGGCTACGCTGATGGGCGGGATGTAAATTGCCAACAGCCACTCTGGAGAAGTGTACGGTGTGTCCTGAAACATCTAAAAAACTCAGCTTAGAGAGCATAGGGCACTTCCACTCATGGGCGTATAAATTGGCAAAACTAAAAATCAGCAAGACACAGGCTCCCCAAAGTTTAGGGCTGCTCTGTTGACAAGAACCTCCACTTCGTTACACCTTAAATATCCCAGGAAAGACAAAAATGGATAAAGAAGTTGTGGTCCTTCTGTACAATAGAATATCACTCAGCCATGAAATCAACGTCATAATGCTAGTAGCAGCAAGATGAGTGGATTTAGGTAGGACGATTCTAAATGAAATAAGTCACACAGAAAATGACACTTATCATAAGATATCACTTATAGAGGGAATGTAAAAACCGCTACCCTTGAACTGAATTACAAAACAGAGCAGAGTCACACGTTTAGAAAGCACACTATGGCTGCTTAAGGGGAAAGGTGAGGTGGGGTGATGCATAAAACAAGCTTTTCAAATTAGCTCAGATACCGTTCCATAAACCCAATAGGTAATAGACAAGACCTACTCCTTGCTCAGTGAATTGGACTCAACACCCCCTATTCACCGCCCAAGAATATATCTGACTAGTAAGAATCTTAAAACCTATGTATTGATATCTCTCTGTAAGTGAGTCAAGTGGGTGTAAAGCGGCAGAAACACAGCAGTGAAAAGCAGCTAAACCCCATTATAAAAGTCAATTACTTTTAAAAACCCGTGAAACAAAGACAGTGAAAGAGACAGAAATTCTTACAAAATTCGTTCAGGGGCTGTGATGCCACCTGGATTGACCATATCTAGACCCACAGCTGATTGAGACATAAGGGTGGACACTCATGGGGCTGAGAGGTTTGGTGAGGTTGGGTGAGGAAACGCAGACCCTTTAAAGTAATACTGCGTGGAACCCATCCCATGGGTCCCAAATCTCCAGGTTCAAGGGCATCTTCCTACATCGAAAACATGCATGAGAAACCCAGAAGACGGTACACCGTGTGATCGGGAAAGGTTTCTAAAACGCACCTCATTTCTCATCTCCTTGTGCTCGGGTTCGCCATTCCAGCCGCTTCACTAGCAATCTGCCTCCTTGTAGAATCAGCACCTTTAACCTCCTGTTCCGTACAGGTTGCAATTTGTCCTGAGGATGAACGGGAAGAGGGGGAACCAATGAGAGACTAGCTCTAGGTGTAGGGACAGGCACAGGTCACTCTATTTTCTCATCAGGAAGAAGAATTAACCACAGGCTCAGCATGCCGGCCGGAACCAAAATAGGGCCTGAAGCAATCCTGCGCTTTTGAGGCCAGCTCCCAAGAAAGCGAGTTGAAAAATGGAGCTCAGGGGCACTGCAATTCACAAACCTGCAGACTTATAAATGATAACTCTCATCCACAAATATATTGAGGGAAGGCAACGAAGAGGATTTGAAAGCAAGGCAGAATTGCAGGAAACACATTTCAGGAGGGAGATTCGAATCGCCTTTAAAGCACAGGAAAAGCGGCAAAACCTCGACAATGACGCCCTTGGCCAAAAAGGGCGTATGCGTTTTTTCCTGAATATATTCAGGAAAAAACGCATACGCCCTTTTTGGCCAACCAAGCAACCTGGAAAGGCAAATCAGCGCTACAAAGAAGTCTCGCTTCCCATCGGTCAAAAGGGCCATGCTGAATAAAGTGTCAAAACCAGAAATGCAGGACAGGCCATGGAGAAACGGGAGCCTGGCTACGCTGATGGGCGGGATGTAAATTGCCAACAGCCACTCTGGAGAAGTGTACGGTGTGTCCTGAAACATCTAAAAAACTCAGCTTAGAGAGCATAGGGCACTTCCACTCATGGGCGTATAAATTGGCAAAACTAAAAATCAGCAAGACACAGGCTCCCCAAAGTTTAGGGCTGCTCTGTTGACAAGAACCTCCACTTCGTTACACCTTAAATATCCCAGGAAAGACAAAAATGGATAAAGAAGTTGTGGTCCTTCTGTACAATAGAATATCACTCAGCCATGAAATCAACGTCATAATGCTAGTAGCAGCAAGATGAGTGGATTTAGGTAGGACGATTCTAAATGAAATAAGTCACACAGAAAATGACACTTATCATAAGATATCACTTATAGAGGGAATGTAAAAACCGCTACCCTTGAACTGAATTACAAAACAGAGCAGAGTCACACGTTTAGAAAGCACACTATGGCTGCTTAAGGGGAAAGGTGAGGTGGGGTGATGCATAAAACAAGCTTTTCAAATTAGCTCAGATACCGTTCCATAAACCCAATAGGTAATAGACAAGACCTACTCCTTGCTCAGTGAATTGGACTCAACACCCCCTATTCACCGCCCAAGAATATATCTGACTAGTAAGAATCTTAAAACCTATGTATTGATATCTCTCTGTAAGTGAGTCAAGTGGGTGTAAAGCGGCAGAAACACAGCAGTGAAAAGCAGCTAAACCCCATTATAAAAGTCAATTACTTTTAAAAACCCGTGAAACAAAGACAGTGAAAGAGACAGAAATTCTTACAAAATTCGTTCAGGGGCTGTGATGCCACCTGGATTGACCATATCTAGACCCACAGCTGATTGAGACATAAGGGTGGACACTCATGGGGCTGAGAGGTTTGGTGAGGTTGGGTGAGGAAACGCAGACCCTTTAAAGTAATACTGCGTGGAACCCATCCCATGGGTCCCAAATCTCCAGGTTCAAGGGCATCTTCCTACATCGAAAACATGCATGAGAAACCCAGAAGACGGTACACCGTGTGATCGGGAAAGGTTTCTAAAACGCACCTCATTTCTCATCTCCTTGTGCTCGGGTTCGCCATTCCAGCCGCTTCACTAGCAATCTGCCTCCTTGTAGAATCAGCACCTTTAACCTCCTGTTCCGTACAGGTTGCAATTTGTCCTGAGGATGAACGGGAAGAGGGGGAACCAATGAGAGACTAGCTCTAGGTGTAGGGACAGGCACAGGTCACTCTATTTTCTCATCAGGAAGAAGAATTAACCACAGGCTCAGCATGCCGGCCGGAACCAAAATAGGGCCTGAAGCAATCCTGCGCTTTTGAGGCCAGCTCCCAAGAAAGCGAGTTGAAAAATGGAGCTCAGGGGCACTGCAATTCACAAACCTGCAGACTTATAAATGATAACTCTCATCCACAAATATATTGAGGGAAGGCAACGAAGAGGATTTGAAAGCAAGGCAGAATTGCAGGAAACACATTTCAGGAGGGAGATTCGAATCGCCTTTAAAGCACAGGAAAAGCGGCAAAACCTCGACAATGACGCCCTTGGCCAAAAAGGGCGTATGCGTTTTTTCCTGAATATATTCAGGAAAAAACGCATACGCCCTTTTTGGCCAACCAAGCAACCTGGAAAGGCAAATCAGCGCTACAAAGAAGTCTCGCTTCCCATCGGTCAAAAGGGCCATGCTGAATAAAGTGTCAAAACCAGAAATGCAGGACAGGCCATGGAGAAACGGGAGCCTGGCTACGCTGATGGGCGGGATGTAAATTGCCAACAGCCACTCTGGAGAAGTGTACGGTGTGTCCTGAAACATCTAAAAAACTCAGCTTAGAGAGCATAGGGCACTTCCACTCATGGGCGTATAAATTGGCAAAACTAAAAATCAGCAAGACACAGGCTCCCCAAAGTTTAGGGCTGCTCTGTTGACAAGAACCTCCACTTCGTTACACCTTAAATATCCCAGGAAAGACAAAAATGGATAAAGAAGTTGTGGTCCTTCTGTACAATAGAATATCACTCAGCCATGAAATCAACGTCATAATGCTAGTAGCAGCAAGATGAGTGGATTTAGGTAGGACGATTCTAAATGAAATAAGTCACACAGAAAATGACACTTATCATAAGATATCACTTATAGAGGGAATGTAAAAACCGCTACCCTTGAACTGAATTACAAAACAGAGCAGAGTCACACGTTTAGAAAGCACACTATGGCTGCTTAAGGGGAAAGGTGAGGTGGGGTGATGCATAAAACAAGCTTTTCAAATTAGCTCAGATACCGTTCCATAAACCCAATAGGTAATAGACAAGACCTACTCCTTGCTCAGTGAATTGGACTCAACACCCCCTATTCACCGCCCAAGAATATATCTGACTAGTAAGAATCTTAAAACCTATGTATTGATATCTCTCTGTAAGTGAGTCAAGTGGGTGTAAAGCGGCAGAAACACAGCAGTGAAAAGCAGCTAAACCCCATTATAAAAGTCAATTACTTTTAAAAACCCGTGAAACAAAGACAGTGAAAGAGACAGAAATTCTTACAAAATTCGTTCAGGGGCTGTGATGCCACCTGGATTGACCATATCTAGACCCACAGCTGATTGAGACATAAGGGTGGACACTCATGGGGCTGAGAGGTTTGGTGAGGTTGGGTGAGGAAACGCAGACCCTTTAAAGTAATACTGCGTGGAACCCATCCCATGGGTCCCAAATCTCCAGGTTCAAGGGCATCTTCCTACATCGAAAACATGCATGAGAAACCCAGAAGACGGTACACCGTGTGATCGGGAAAGGTTTCTAAAACGCACCTCATTTCTCATCTCCTTGTGCTCGGGTTCGCCATTCCAGCCGCTTCACTAGCAATCTGCCTCCTTGTAGAATCAGCACCTTTAACCTCCTGTTCCGTACAGGTTGCAATTTGTCCTGAGGATGAACGGGAAGAGGGGGAACCAATGAGAGAATAGCTCTAGGTGTAGGGACAGGCACAGGTCACTCTATTTTCTCATCAGGAAGAAGAATTAACCACAGGCTCAGCCTGCCGGCCGGAATCAAAATAGGTCCAGAAGCAATCCTGCGCTTTTGAGGCCAGCTCCCAAGAAAGCGAGTTGAAAAATGGAGCTCAGGGGCACTGCAATTCACAAACCTGCAGACTTATAAATGATAACTCTCGTCCACAAATATATTGAGGGAAGGCAACGAAGAGGAGTTGAAAGCAAGGCAGAATTGCAGGAAACAGATTTCAGGAGGGAGATTCGAATCGCCATTAAAGCACAGGAAAAGCGGCAAAACCTCGACAATGATGCCGTTGGCCAAAAAGGGCGTATGCGTTTTTTCCTGAATATATTCAGGAAAAAACGCATACGCCCTTTTTGGCCAACCAAGCAACCTGGAAAGGCAAATCAGCACTACAAAGAAGTCTCGCTTCTCATCGGTCAAAAGGGCCCTGCTGAATAAAGTGTCAAAACCAGAAATGCAGGACAGGCCATGGAGAAATGGGAGCCTTGCTACGCTGATGGGCGGGACGTAAATTGCCAACAGCCACTCTGGAGAAGTGTACGGTATGTCCTGAAACATCTAAAAAACTCAGCTTAGAGAGCATAGGGCACTTCCACTCATGGGCGTATAAATTGGGAAAACTAAAAATCAGCAAGACACAGGCACCCCAAAGTTTAGGGCTGCTCTGTTGAAAAGAACCTCCACTTCGTTACACCTTAAATATCCCAGGAAAGAGAAAAATGGATAAAGAAGTTGTGGTCCTTATGTACAATTGAATATCACTCTGCCATGAAATCAACGTCATAAGGCTAGTAGCAGCATGATGAGTGGATTTAGGTACGACGATTCTAAGTGAAATAAGTCACACAGAAAAAGACACTTATCATAAGATATCACTTATAGACGGAATGTAAAAACCGCTACCCTTGAACTGAATTACAAAACAGAACAGAGACACACGTTTAGAAAACACACTATGGCTGCTTAACGGGAAAGGTGAGGTGGGGTGATGCATAAAACAAGGGTTTCAAATTAGCTCAGATACCGTTCCATAAACCCAATAGGTAATAGACAAGACTTACTCCTTGCTCAGTGAATTGGACTCAACACCCCCTATTCACCGCCCAAGAATATATCTGACTAGTAAGAATCTTAAAACCTATGTATTGATATCTCTCTGTAAGTGAGTCAAGTGGGTGTAAAGCGGCAGAAACACAGCAGTGAAAAGCAGCTAAACCCCATTATAAAAGTCAATTACTTTTAAAAACCCGTGAAACAAAGACAGTGAAAGAGAGAGAAATTCTTACAAAATTCGTTCAGGGGCTGTGATGCCACCTGGATTGACCATATCTAGACCCACAGCTGATTGAGACATAAGGGTGGACACTCATGGGGCTGAGAGGTTTGGTGAGGTTGGGTGAGGAAACGCAGACCCTTTAAAGTAATACTGCGTGGAACCCATCCCATGGGTCCCAAATCTCCAGGTTCAAGGGCATCTTCCTACATCGAAAACATGCATGAGAAACCCAGAAGACGGTACACCGTGTGATCGGGAAAGGTTTCTAAAACGCACCTCATTTCTCATCTCCTTGTGCTCGGGTTCGCCATTCCAGCCGCTTCACTAGCAATCTGCCTCCTTGTAGAATCAGCACCTTTAACCTCCTGTTCCGTACAGGTTGCAATTTGTCCTGAGGATGAACGGGAAGAGGGGGAACCAATGAGAGAATAGCTCTAGGTGTAGGGACAGGCACAGGTCACTCTATTTTCTCATCAGGAAGAAGAATTAACCACAGGCTCAGCCTGCCGGCCGGAATCAAAATAGGTCCAGAAGCAATCCTGCGCTTTTGAGGCCAGCTCCCAAGAAAGCGAGTTGAAAAATGGAGCTCAGGGGCACTGCAATTCACAAACCTGCAGACTTATAAATGATAACTCTCGTCCACAAATATATTGAGGGAAGGCAACGAAGAGGAGTTGAAAGCAAGGCAGAATTGCAGGAAACAGATTTCAGGAGGGAGATTCGAATCGCCATTAAAGCACAGGAAAAGCGGCAAAACCTCGACAATGATGCCGTTGGCCAAAAAGGGCGTATGCGTTTTTTCCTGAATATATTCAGGAAAAAACGCATACGCCCTTTTTGGCCAACCAAGCAACCTGGAAAGGCAAATCAGCACTACAAAGAAGTCTCGCTTCTCATCGGTCAAAAGGGCCCTGCTGAATAAAGTGTCAAAACCAGAAATGCAGGACAGGCCATGGAGAAACGGGAGCCTGGCTACGCTGATGGGCGGGATGTAAATTGCCAACAGCCACTCTGGAGAAGTGTACGGTGTGTCCTGAAACATCTAAAAAACTCAGCTTAGAGAGCATAGGGCACTTCCACTCATGGGCGTATAAATTGGCAAAACTAAAAATCAGCAAGACACAGGCTCCCCAAAGTTTAGGGCTGCTCTGTTGACAAGAACCTCCACTTCGTTACACCTTAAATATCCCAGGAAAGACAAAAATGGATAAAGAAGTTGTGGTCCTTCTGTACAATAGAATATCACTCAGCCATGAAATCAACGTCATAATGCTAGTAGCAGCAAGATGAGTGGATTTAGGTAGGACGATTCTAAATGAAATAAGTCACACAGAAAATGACACTTATCATAAGATATCACTTATAGAGGGAATGTAAAAACCGCTACCCTTGAACTGAATTACAAAACAGAGCAGAGTCACACGTTTAGAAAGCACACTATGGCTGCTTAAGGGGAAAGGTGAGGTGGTGTGATGCATAAAACAAGCTTTTCAAATTAGCTCAGATACCGTTCCATAAACCCAATAGGTAATAGACAAGACCTACTCCTTGCTCAGTGAATTGGACTCAACACCCCCTATTCACCGCCCAAGAATATATCTGACTAGTAAGAATCTTAAAACCTATGTATTGATATCTCTCTGTAAGTGAGTCAAGTGGGTGTAAAGCGGCAGAAACACAGCAGTGAAAAGCAGCTAAACCCCATTATAAAAGTCAATTACTTTTAAAAAGCCGTGAAACAAAGACAGTGAAAGAGACAGAAATTCTTACAAAATTCGTTCAGGGGCTGTGATGCCACCTGGATTGACCATATCTAGACCCACAGCTGATTGAGACATAAGGGTGGACACTCATGGGGCTGAGAGGTTTGGTGAGGTTGGGTGAGGAAACGCAGACCCTTTAAAGTAATACTGCGTGGAACCCATCCCATGGGTCCCAAATCTCCAGGTTCAAGGGCATCTTCCTAAATCGAAAACATGCATGAGAAACCCAGAAGACGGTACACCGTGTGATCGGGAAAGGTTTCTAAAACGCACCTCATTTCTCATCTCCTTGTGCTCGGGTTCGCCATTCCAGCCGCTTCACTAGCAATCTGCCTCCTTGTAGAATCAGCACCTTTAACCTCCTGTTCCGTACAGGTTGCAATTTGTCCTGAGGATGAACGGGAAGAGGGGGAACCAATGAGAGAATAGCTCTAGGTGTAGGGACAGGCACAGGTCACTCTATTTTCTCATCAGGAAGAAGAATTAACCACAGGCTCAGCCTGCCGGCCGGAATCAAAATAGGTCCAGAAGCAATCCTGCGCTTTTGAGGCCAGCTCCCAAGAAAGCGAGTTGAAAAATGGAGCTCAGGGGCACTGCAATTCACAAACCTGCAGACTTATAAATGATAACTCTCGTCCACAAATATATTGAGGGAAGGCAACGAAGAGGAGTTGAAAGCAAGGCAGAATTGCAGGAAACAGATTTCAGGAGGGAGATTCGAATCGCCATTAAAGCACAGGAAAAGCGGCAAAACCTCGACAATGATGCCGTTGGCCAAAAAGGGCGTATGCGTTTTTTCCTGAATATATTCAGGAAAAAACGCATACGCCCTTTTTGGCCAACCAAGCAACCTGGAAAGGCAGATCAGCACTACAAAGAAGTCTCGCTTCTCATCGGTCAAAAGGGCCCTGCTGAATAAAGTGTCAAAACCAGAAATGCAGGACAGGCCATGGAGAAATGGGAGCCTTGCTACGCTGATGGGCGGGACGTAAATTGCCAACAGCCACTCTGGAGAAGTGTACGGTATGTCCTGAAACATCTAAAAAACTCAGCTTAGAGAGCATAGGGCACTTCCACTCATGGGCGTATAAATTGGGAAAACTAAAAATCAGCAAGACACAGGCACCCCAAAGTTTAGGGCTGCTCTGTTGAAAAGAACCTCCACTTCGTTACACCTTAAATATCCCAGGAAAGAGAAAAATGGATAAAGAAGTTGTGGTCCTTATGTACAATTGAATATCACTCTGCCATGAAATCAACGTCATAAGGCTAGTAGCAGCATGATGAGTGTATTTAGGTACGACGATTCTAAGTGAAATAAGTCACACAGAAAAAGACACTTATCATAAGATATCACTTATAGAGGGAATGTAAAAACCGCTACCCTTGAACTGAATTACAAAACAGAACAGAGACACACGTTTAGAAAACACACTATGGCTGCTTAACGGGAAAGGTGAGGTGGGGTGATGCATAAAACAAGGGTTTCAAATTAGCTCAGATACCGTTCCATAAACCCAATAGGTAATAGACAAGACCTACTCCTTGCTCAGTGAATTGGACTCAACACCCCTTATTCACCGCCCAAGAATATATCTGACTAGTAAGAATCTTAAAACCTATGTATTGATATCTCTCTGTAAGTGAGTCAAGTGGGTGTAAAGCGGCAGAAACACAGCAGTGAAAAGCAGCTAAACCCCATTATAAAAGTCAATTACTTTTAAAAACCCGTGAAACAAAGACAGTGAAAGAGAGAGAAATTCTTACAAAATTCGTTCAGGGGCTGTGATGCCACCTGGATTGACCATATCTAGACCCACAGCTGATTGAGACATAAGGGTGGACACTCATGGGGCTGAGAGATTTGGTGAGGTTGGGTGAGGAAACGCAGACCCTTTAAAGTAATACTGCGTGGTACCCATCCCATGGGTCCCAAATCTCCAGGTTCAAGGGCATCTTCCTACATCGAAAACATGCATGAGAAACCCAGAAGACGGTACACCGTGTGATCGGGAAAGGTTTCTAAAACGCACCTCATTTCTCATCTCCTTGTGCTCGGGTTCGCCATTCCAGCCGCTTCACTAGCAATCTGCTTCCTTGGAGAATCAGCACCTTTAACCTCCTGTTCCGTACAGGTTGCAATTTGTCCTGAGGATGAACGGGAAGAGGGGGAACCAATGAGAGACTAGCTCTAGGTGTAGGGACAGGCACAGGTCACTCTATTTTCTCATCAGGAAGAAGAATTAACCACAGGCTCAGCATGCCGGCCGGAACCAAAATAGGGCCTGAAGCAATCCTGCGCTTTTGAGGCCAGCTCCCAAGAAAGCGAGTTGAAAAATGGAGCTCAGGGGCACTGCAATTCACAAACCTGCAGACTTATAAATGATAACTCTCGTCCACAAATATATTGAGGGAAGGCAACGAAGAGGATTTGAAAGCAAGGCAGAATTGCAGGAAACACATTTCAGGAGGGAGATTCGAATCGCCTTTAAAGCACAGGAAAAGCGGCAAAAACCTCGACAATGACGCCCTTGGCCAAAAAGGGCGTATGCGTTTTTTCCTGAATATATTCAGGAAAAAACGCATACGCCCTTTTTGGCCAACCAAGCAACCTGGAAAGGCAAATCAGCGCTACAAAGAAGTCTCGCTTCCCATCGGTCAAAAGGGCCATGCTGAATAAAGTGTCAAAACCAGAAATGCAGGACAGGCCATGGAGAAACGGGAGCCTGGCTACGCTGATGGGCGGGATGTAAATTGCCAACAGCCACTCTGGAGAAGTGTACGGTGTGTCCTGAAACATCTAAAAAACTCAGCTTAGAGAGCATAGGGCACTTCCACTCATGGGCGTATAAATTGGCAAAACTAAAAATCAGCAAGACACAGGCTCCCCAAAGTTTAGGGCTGCTCTGTTGACAAGAACCTCCACTTCGTTACACCTTAAATATCCCAGGAAAGACAAAAATGGATAAAGAAGTTGTGGTCCTTCTGTACAATAGAATATCACTCAGCCATGAAATCAACGTCATAATGCTAGTAGCAGCAAGATGAGTGGATTTAGGTAGGACGATTCTAAATGAAATAAGTCACACAGAAAATGACACTTATCATAAGATATCACTTATAGAGGGAATGTAAAAACCGCTACCCTTGAACTGAATTACAAAACAGAGCAGAGTCACACGTTTAGAAAGCACACTATGGCTGCTTAAGGGGAAAGGTGAGGTGGTGTGATGCATAAAACAAGCTTTTCAAATTAGCTCAGATACCGTTCCATAAACCCAATAGGTAATAGACAAGACCTACTCCTTGCTCAGTGAATTGGACTCAACACCCCCTATTCACCGCCCAAGAATATATCTGACTAGTAAGAATCTTAAAACCTATGTATTGATATCTCTCTGTAAGTGAGTCAAGTGGGTGTAAAGCGGCAGAAACACAGCAGTGAAAAGCAGCTAAACCCCATTATAAAAGTCAATTACTTTTAAAAAGCCGTGAAACAAAGACAGTGAAAGAGACAGAAATTCTTACAAAATTCGTTCAGGGGCTGTGATGCCACCTGGATTGACCATATCTAGACCCACAGCTGATTGAGACATAAGGGTGGACACTCATGGGGCTGAGAGGTTTGGTGAGGTTGGGTGAGGAAACGCAGACCCTTTAAAGTAATACTGCGTGGAACCCATCCCATGGGTCCCAAATCTCCAGGTTCAAGGGCATCTTCCTAAATCGAAAACATGCATGAGAAACCCAGAAGACGGTACACCGTGTGATCGGGAAAGGTTTCTAAAACGCACCTCATTTCTCATCTCCTTGTGCTCGGGTTCGCCATTCCAGCCGCTTCACTAGCAATCTGCCTCCTTGTAGAATCAGCACCTTTAACCTCCTGTTCCGTACAGGTTGCAATTTGTCCTGAGGATGAACGGGAAGAGGGGGAACCAATGAGAGAATAGCTCTAGGTGTAGGGACAGGCACAGGTCACTCTATTTTCTCATCAGGAAGAAGAATTAACCACAGGCTCAGCCTGCCGGCCGGAATCAAAATAGGTCCAGAAGCAATCCTGCGCTTTTGAGGCCAGCTCCCAAGAAAGCGAGTTGAAAAATGGAGCTCAGGGGCACTGCAAATCACAAACCTGCAGACTTATAAATGATAACTCTCGTCCACAAATATATTGAGGGAAGGCAACGAAGAGGAGTTGAAAGCAAGGCAGAATTGCAGGAAACAGATTTCAGGAGGGAGATTCGAATCGCCATTAAAGCACAGGAAAAGCGGCAAAACCTCGACAATGATGCCGTTGGCCAAAAAGGGCGTATGCGTTTTTTCCTGAATATATTCAGGAAAAAACGCATACGCCCTTTTTGGCCAACCAAGCAACCTGGAAAGGCAAATCAGCACTACAAAGAAGTCTCGCTTCTCGTCGGTCAAAAGGGCCCTGCTGAATAAAGTGTCAAAACCAGAAATGCAGGACAGGCCATGGAGAAATGGGAGCCTTGCTACGCTGATGGGCGGGACGTAAATTGCCAACAGCCACTCTGGAGAAGTGTACGGTATGTCCTGAAACATCTAAAAAACTCAGCTTAGAGAGCATAGGGCACTTCCACTCATGGGCGTATAAATTGGGAAAACTAAAAATCAGCAAGACACAGGCACCCCAAAGTTTAGGGCTGCTCTGTTGAAAAGAACCTCCACTTCGTTACACCTTAAATATCCCAGGAAAGAGAAAAATGGATAAAGAAGTTGTGGTCCTTATGTACAATTGAATATCACTCTGCCATGAAATCAACGTCATAAGGCTAGTAGCAGCATGATGAGTGGATTTAGGTACGACGATTCTAAGTGAAATAAGTCACACAGAAAAAGACACTTATCATAAGATATCACTTATAGAGGGAATGTAAAAACCGCTACCCTTGAACTGAATTACAAAACAGAGCAGAGTCACACGTTTAGAAAGCACACTATGGCTGCTTAAGGGGAAAGGTGAGGTGGTGTGATGCATAAAACAAGCTTTTCAAATTAGCTCAGATACCGTTCCATAAACCCAATAGGTAATAGACAAGACCTACTCCTTGCTCAGTGAATTGGACTCAACACCCCCTATTCACCGCCCAAGAATATATCTGACTAGTAAGAATCTTAAAACCTATGTATTGATATCTCTCTGTAAGTGAGTCAAGTGGGTGTAAAGCGGCAGAAACACAGCAGTGAAAAGCAGCTAAACCCCATTATAAAAGTCAATTACTTTTAAAAAGCCGTGAAACAAAGACAGTGAAAGAGACAGAAATTCTTACAAAATTCGTTCAGGGGCTGTGATGCCACCTGGATTGACCATATCTAGACCCACAGCTGATTGAGACATAAGGGTGGACACTCATGGGGCTGAGAGGTTTGGTGAGGTTGGGTGAGGAAACGCAGACCCTTTAAAGTAATACTGCGTGGAACCCATCCCATGGGTCCCAAATCTCCAGGTTCAAGGGCATCTTCCTAAATCGAAAACATGCATGAGAAACCCAGAAGACGGTACACCGTGTGATCGGGAAAGGTTTCTAAAACGCACCTCATTTCTCATCTCCTTGTGCTCGGGTTCGCCATTCCAGCCGCTTCACTAGCAATCTGCCTCCTTGTAGAATCAGCACCTTTAACCTCCTGTTCCGTACAGGTTGCAATTTGTCCTGAGGATGAACGGGAAGAGGGGGAACCAATGAGAGAATAGCTCTAGGTGTAGGGACAGGCACAGGTCACTCTATTTTCTCATCAGGAAGAAGAATTAACCACAGGCTCAGCCTGCCGGCCGGAATCAAAATAGGTCCAGAAGCAATCCTGCGCTTTTGAGGCCAGCTCCCAAGAAAGCGAGTTGAAAAATGGAGCTCAGGGGCACTGCAATTCACAAACCTGCAGACTTATAAATGATAACTCTCGTCCACAAATATATTGAGGGAAGGCAACGAAGAGGAGTTGAAAGCAAGGCAGAATTGCAGGAAACAGATTTCAGGAGGGAGATTCGAATCGCCATTAAAGCACAGGAAAAGCGGCAAAACCTCGACAATGATGCCGTTGGCCAAAAAGGGCGTATGCGTTTTTTCCTGAATATATTCAGGAAAAAACGCATACGCCCTTTTTGGCCAACCAAGCAACCTGGAAAGGCAAATCAGCACTACAAAGAAGTCTCGCTTCTCATCGGTCAAAAGGGCCCTGCTGAATAAAGTGTCAAAACCAGAAATGCAGGACAGGCCATGGAGAAATGGGAGCCTTGCTACGCTGATGGGCGGGACGTAAATTGCCAACAGCCACTCTGGAGAAGTGTACGGTATGTCCTGAAACATCTAAGAAACTCCACTTAGAGAGCATAGGGCACTTCCACTCATGGGCGTATAAATTGGGAAAACTAAAAATCAGCAAGACACAGGCACCCCAAAGTTTAGGGCTGCTCTGTTGACAAGAACCTCCACTTCGTTACACCTTAAATATCCCAGGAAAGAGAAAAATGGATAAAGAAGTTGTGGTCCTTATGTACAATGGAATATCACTCAGCCATGAAATCAACGTCATAAGGCTAGTAGCAGCATGATGAGTGGATTTAGGTACGACAATTCTAAGTGAAATAAGTCACACAGAAAAAGACACTTATCATAAGATATCACTTATAGAGGGAATATAAAAACCGCTACCCTTGAACTGAATTACAAAACAGAACAGAGACACACGTTTAGAAAACACACTATGGCTGCTTAACGGGAAAGGTGAGGTGGGGTGATGCATAAAACAAGGGTTTCAAATTAGCTCAGATACCGTTCCATAAACCCAATAGGTAATAGACAAGACCTACTCCTTGCTCAGTGAATTGGACTCAACACCCCTTATTCACCGCCCAAGAATATATCTGACTAGTAAGAATCTTAAAACCTATGTATTGATATCTCTCTGTAAGTGAGTCAAGTGGGTGTAAAGCGGCAGAAACACAGCAGTGAAAAGCAGCTAAACCCCATTATAAAAGTCAATTACTTTTAAAAACCCGTGAAACAAAGACAGTGAAAGAGAGAGAAATTCTTACAAAATTCGTTCAGGGGCTGTGATGCCACCTGGATTGACCATATCTAGACCCACAGCTGATTGAGACATAAGGGTGGACACTCATGGGGCTGAGAGATTTGGTGAGGTTGGGTGAGGAAACGCAGACCCTTTAAAGTAATACTGCGTGGTACCCATCCCATGGGTCCCAAATCTCCAGGTTCAAGGGCATCTTCCTACATCGAAAACATGCATGAGAAACCCAGAAGACGGTACACCGTGTGATCGGGAAAGGTTTCTAAAACGCACCTCATTTCTCATCTCCTTGTGCTCGGGTTCGCCATTCCAGCCGCTTCACTAGCAATCTGCTTCCTTGGAGAATCAGCACCTTTAACCTCCTGTTCCGTACAGGTTGCAATTTGTCCTGAGGATGAACGGGAAGAGGGGGAACCAATGAGAGACTAGCTCTAGGTGTAGGGACAGGCACAGGTCACTCTATTTTCTCATCAGGAAGAAGAATTAACCACAGGCTCAGCATGCCGGCCGGAACCAAAATAGGGCCTGAAGCAATCCTGCGCTTTTGAGGCCAGCTCCCAAGAAAGCGAGTTGAAAAATGGAGCTCAGGGGCACTGCAATTCACAAACCTGCAGACTTATAAATGATAACTCTCGTCCACAAATATATTGAGGGAAGGCAACGAAGAGGATTTGAAAGCAAGGCAGAATTGCAGGAAACACATTTCAGGAGGGAGATTCGAATCGCCTTTAAAGCACAGGAAAAGCGGCAAAACCTCGACAATGACGCCCTTGGCCAAAAAGGGCGTATGCGTTTTTTCCTGAATATATTCAGGAAAAAACGCATACGCCCTTTTTGGCCAACCAAGCAACCTGGAAAGGCAAATCAGCGCTACAAAGAAGTCTCGCTTCCCATCGGTCAAAAGGGCCATGCTGAATAAAGTGTCAAAACCAGAAATGCAGGACAGGCCATGGAGAAACGGGAGCCTGGCTACGCTGATGGGCGGGATGTAAATTGCCAACAGCCACTCTGGAGAAGTGTACGGTGTGTCCTGAAACATCTAAAAAACTCAGCTTAGAGAGCATAGGGCACTTCCACTCATGGGCGTATAAATTGGCAAAACTAAAAATCAGCAAGACACAGGCTCCCCAAAGTTTAGGGCTGCTCTGTTGACAAGAACCTCCACTTCGTTACACCTTAAATATCCCAGGAAAGACAAAAATGGATAAAGAAGTTGTGGTCCTTCTGTACAATAGAATATCACTCAGCCATGAAATGAACGTCATAATGCTAGTAGCAGCAAGATGAGTGGATTTAGGTAGGACGATTCTAAATGAAATAAGTCACACAGAAAATGACACTTATCATAAGATATCACTTATAGAGGGAATGTAAAAACCGCTACCCTTGAACTGAATTACAAAACAGAGCAGAGTCACACGTTTAGAAAGCACACTATGGCTGCTTAAGGGGAAAGGTGAGGTGGTGTGATGCATAAAACAAGCTTTTCAAATTAGCTCAGATACCGTTCCATAAACCCAATAGGTAATAGACAAGACCTACTCCTTGCTCAGTGAATTGGACTCAACACCCCCTATTCACCGCCCAAGAATCTATCTGACTAGTAAGAATCTTAAAACCTATGTATTGATATCTCTCTGTAAGTGAGTCAAGTGGGTGTAAAGCGGCAGAAACACAGCAGTGAAAAGCAGCTAAACCCCATTATAAAAATCAATTACTTTTAAAAACCCGTGAAACAAAGACAGTGAAAGAGAGAGAAATTCTTACAAAATTCGTTCAGGGGCTGTGATGCCACCTGGATTGACCATATCTAGACCCACAGCTGATTGAGACATAAGGGTGGACACTCATGGGGCTGAGAGGTTTGGTGAGGTTGGGTGAGGAAACGCAGACCCTTTAAAGTAATACTGCGTGGTACCCATCCCATGGGTCCCAAATCTCCAGGTTCAAGGGCATCTTCCTACATCGAAAACATGCATGAGAAACCCAGAAGACGGTACACCGTGTGATCGGGAAAGGTTTCTAAAACGCACCTCATTTCTCATCTCCTTGTGCTCGGGTTCGCCATTCCAGCCGCTTCACTAGCAACCTGCCTCCTTGGAGAATCAGCACCTTTAACCTCCTGTTCCGTACAGGTAGCAATTTGTCCTGAGGATGAACAGGAAGAGGGGGAACCAAAGAGAGACTAGCTCTAGGTGTAGGGACAGGCACAGGTCACTCTATTTTCTCATCAGGAAGAAGAATTAACCACAGGCTCAGCCTGCCGGCCGGAACCAAAATAGGGCCTGAAGCAATCCTGCGCTTTTGAGGCCAGCTCCCAAGAAAGCGAGTTGAAAAATGGAGCTCAGGGGCACTGCAATTCACAAACCTGCAGACTTATAAATGACAACTCTCGTCCACAAATATATTGAGGGAAGGCAACGAAGAGGATTTGAAAACAAGGCAGAATTGCAGGAAACATATTTCAGGAGGGAGATTCGAATCGCCTTTAAAGCACAGGAAAAGGGGCAAAACCTCGACAATGACGCCCTTGGCCAAAAAGGGCGTATGCGTTTTTTCCTGAATATATTCAGGAAAAAACGCATACGCCCTTTTTGGCCAACCAAGCAACCTGGAAAGGCAAATCAGCGCTACAAAGAAGTCTCGCTTCTCATCGGTCAAAAGGGCCCTGCTGAATAAAGTGTCAAAACCAGAAATGCAGGACAGGCCATGGAGAAATGGGAGCCTTGCTACGCTGATGGGCGGGACGTAAATTGCCAACAGCCACTCTGGAGAAGTGTACGGTATGTCCTGAAACATCTAAAAAACTCAGATTAGAGAGCATAGGGCACTTCCACTCATGGGCGTATAAATTGGGAAAACTAAAAATCAGCAAGACACAGGCACCCCAAAGTTTAGGGCTGCTCTGTTGAAAAGAACCTCCACTTCGTTACACCTTAAATATCCCAGGAAAGAGAAAAATGGATAAAGAAGTTGTGGTCCTTATGTACAATTGAATATCACTCTGCCATGAAATCAACGTCATAAGGCTAGTAGCAGCATGATGAGTGGATTTAGGTACGACGATTCTAAGTGAAATAAGTCACACAGAAAAAGACACTTATCATAAGATATCACTTATAGAGGGAATGTAAAAACCGCTACCCTTGAACTGAATTACAAAACAGAACAGAGACACACGTTTAGAAAACACACTATGGCTGCTTAACGGGAAAGGTGAGGTGGGGTGATGCATAAAACAAGGGTTTCAAATTAGCTCAGATACCGTTCCATAAACCCAATAGGTAATAGACAAGACCTACTCCTTGCTCAGTGAATTGGACTCAACACCCCCTATTCACCGCCCAAGAATATATCTGACTAGTAAGAATCTTAAAACCTATGTATTGATATCTCTCTGTAAGTGAGTCAAGTGGGTGTAAAGCGGCAGAAACACAGCAGTGAAAAGCAGCTAAACCCCATTATAAAAGTCAATTACTTTTAAAAACCCGTGAAACAAAGACAGTGAAAGAGAGAGAAATTCTTACAAAATTCGTTCAGGGGCTGTGATGCCACCTGGATTGACCATATCTAGACCCACAGCTGATTGAGACATAAGGGTGGACACTCATGGGGCTGAGAGATTTGGTGAGGTTGGGTGAGGAAACGCAGACCCTTTAAAGTAATACTGCGTGGTACCCATCCCATGGGTCCCAAATCTCCAGGTTCAAGGGCATCTTCCTACATCGAAAACATGCATGAGAAACCCAGAAGACGGTACACCGTGTGATCGGGAAAGGTTTCTAAAACGCACCTCATTTCTCATCTCCTTGTGCTCGGGTTCGCCATTCCAGCCGCTTCACTAGCAATCTGCTTCCTTGGAGAATCAGCACCTTTAACCTCCTGTTCCGTACAGGTTGCAATTTGTCCTGAGGATGAACGGGAAGAGGGGGAACCAATGAGAGACTAGCTCTAGTTGTAGGGACAGGCACAGGTCACTCTATTTTCTCATCAGGAAGAAGAATTAACCACAGGCTCAGCATGCCGGCCGGAACCAAAATAGGGCCTGAAGCAATCCTGCGCTTTTGAGGCCAGCTCCCAAGAAAGCGAGTTGAAAAATGGAGCTCAGGGGCACTGCAATTCACAAACCTGCAGACTTATAAATGATAACTCTCGTCCACAAATATATTGAGGGAAGGCAACGAAGAGGATTTGAAAGCAAGGCAGAATTGCAGGAAACACATTTCAGGAGGGAGATTCGAATCGCCTTTAAAGCACAGGAAAAGCGGCAAAAACCTCGACAATGACGCCCTTGGCCAAAAAGGGCGTATGCGTTTTTTCCTGAATATATTCAGGAAAAAACGCATACGCCCTTTTTGGCCAACCAAGCAACCTGGAAAGGCAAATCAGCGCTACAAAGAAGTCTCGCTTCCCATCGGTCAAAAGGGCCATGCTGAAAAAAGTGTCAAAACCAGAAATGCAGGACAGGCCATGGAGAAATGGGAGCCTTGCTACACTGATGGGCGGGACGTAAATTGCCAACAGCCACTCTGGAGAAGTGTACGGTGTGTCCTGAAACATCTAAGAAACTCAACTTAGAGAGCATAGGGCACTTCCACTCATGGGCGTATAAATTGGGAAAACTAAAAATCAGCAAGACACAGGCACCCCAAAGTTTAGGGCTGCTCTGTTGACAAGAACCTCCACTTCGTTACACCTTAAATATCCCAGGAAAGAGAAAAATCGATAAAGAAGTTGTGGTCCTTATGTACAATGGAATATCACTCAGCCATGAAATCAACGTCATAAGGCTAGTAGCAGCATGATGAGTGGATTTAGGTATGACGATTCTAAGTGAAATAAGTCACACAGAAAAAGACACTTATCATAAGATATCACTTATAGAGGGAATGTAAAAACCGCTACCCTTGAACTGAATTACAAAACAGAACAGAGACACACGTTTAGAAAACACACTATGGCTGCTTAACGGTAAAGGTGAGGTGGGGTGATGCATAAAACAAGGGTTTCAAATTAGCTCAGATACCGTTCCATAAACCCAATAGGTAATAGACAAGACCTACTCCTTGCTCAGTGAATTGGACTCAACACCCCCTATTCACCGCCCAAGAATATATCTGACTAGTAAGAATCTTAAAACCTATGTATTGATATCTCTCTGTAAGTGAGTCAAGTGGGTGTAAAGCGGCAGAAACACAGCAGTGAAAAGCAGCTAAATCCCATTATAAAAGTCAATTACTTTTAAAAACCCGTGAAACAAAGACAGTGAAAGAGAGAGAAATTCTTACAAAATTCGTTCAGGGGCTGTGATGCCACCTGGATTGACCATATCTAGACCCACAGCTGATTGAGACATAAGGGTGGACACTCATGGGGCTGAGAGATTTGGTGAGGTTGGGTGAGGAAACGCAGACCCTTTAAAGTAATACTGCGTGGTACCCATCCCATGGGTCCCAAATCTCCAGGTTCAAGGGCATCTTCCTACATCGAAAACATGCATGAGAAACCCAGAAGACGGTACACCGTGTGATCGGGAAAGGTTTCTAAAACGCACCTCATTTCTCATCTCCTTGTGCTCGGGTTCGCCATTCCAGCCGCTTCACTAGCAATCTGCTTCCTTGGAGAATCAGCACCTTTAACCTCCTGTTCCGTACAGGTTGCAATTTGTCCTGAGGATGAACGGGAAGAGGGGGAACCAATGAGAGACTAGCTCTAGGTGTAGGGACAGGCACAGGTCACTCTATTTTCTCATCAGGAAGAAGAATTAACCACAGGCTCAGCATGCCGGCCGGAACCAAAATAGGGCCTGAAGCAATCCTGCGCTTTTGAGGCCAGCTCCCAAGAAAGCGAGTTGAAAAATGGAGCTCAGGGGTACTGCAATTCACAAACCTGCAGACTTATAAATGATAACTCTCGTCCACAAATATATTGAGGGAAGGCAACGAAGAGGATTTGAAAGCAAGGCAGAATTGCAGGAAACACATTTCAGGAGGGAGATTCGAATCACCTTTAAAGCACAGGAAAAGCGGCAAAACCTCGACAATGACGCCCTTGGCCAAAAAGGGCGTATGCGTTTTTTCCTGAATATATTCAGGAAAAAACGCATACGCCCTTTTTGGCCAACCAAGCAACCTGGAAAGGCAAATCAGCGCTACAAAGAAGTCTCGCTTCCCATCGGTCAAAAGGGCCATGCTGAATAAAGTGTCAAAACCAGAAATGCAGGACAGGCCATGGAGAAATGGGAGCCTTGCTAAACTGATGGGCGGGACGTAAATTGCCAACAGCCACTCTGGAGAAGTGTACGGTATGTCCTGAAACATCTAAGAAACTCAACTTAGAGAGCATAGGGCACTTCCACTCATGGGCGTATAAATTGGGAAAACTAAAAATCAGCAAGACACAGGCACCCCAAAGTTTAGGGCTGCTCTGTTGACAAGAACCTCCACTTCGTTACACCTTAAATATCCCAGGAAAGAGAAAAATCGATAAAGAAGTTGTGGTCCTTATGTACAATGGAATATCACTCAGCCATGAAATCAACGTCATAAGGCTAGTAGCAGCATGATGAGTGGATTTAGGTATGACGATTCTAAGTGAAATAAGTCACACAGAAAAAGACACTTATCATAAGATATCACTTATAGAGGGAATGTAAAAACCGCTACCCTTGAACTGAATTACAAAACAGAACAGAGACACACGTTTAGAAAACACACTATGGCTGCTTAACGGTAAAGGTGAGGTGGGGTGATGCATAAAACAAGGGTTTCAAATTAGCTCAGATACCGTTCCATAAACCCAATAGGTAATAGACAAGACCTACTCCTTGCTCAGTGAATTGGACTCAACACCCCCTATTCACCGCCCAAGAATATATCTGACTAGTAAGAATCTTAAAACCTATGTATTGATATCTCTCTGTAAGTGAGTCAAGTGGGTGTAAAGCGGCAGAAACACAGCAGTGAAAAGCAGCTAAACCCCATTATAAAAGTCAATTACTTTTAAAAACCCGTGAAACAAAGACAGTGAAAGAGAGAGAAATTCTTACAAAATTCGTTCAGGGGCTGTGATGCCACCTGGATTGACCATATCTAGACCCACAGCTGATTGAGACATAAGGGTGGACACTCATGGGGCTGAGAGATTTGGTGAGGTTGGGTGAGGAAACGCAGACCCTTTAAAGTAATACTGCGTGGTACCCATCCCATGGGTCCCAAATCTCCAAGTTCAAGGGCATCTTCCTACATCGAAAACATGCATGAGAAACCCAGAAGACGGTACACCGTGTGATCGGGAAAGGTTTCTAAAACGCACCTCATTTCTCATCTCCTTGTGCTCGGGTTCGCCATTCCAGCCGCTTCACTAGCAATCTGCTTCCTTGGAGAATCAGCACCTTTAACCTCCTGTTCCGTACAGGTTGCAATTTGTCCTGAGGATGAACGGGAAGAGGGGGAACCAATGAGAGACTAGCTCTAGGTGTAGGGACAGGCACAGGTCACTCTATTTTCTCATCAGGAAGAAGAATTAACCACAGGCTCAGCATGCCGGCCGGAACCAAAATAGGGCCTGAAGCAATCCTGCGCTTTTGAGGCCAGCTCCCAAGAAAGCGAGTTGAAAAATGGAGCTCAGGGGCACTGCAATTCACAAACCTGCAGACTTATAAATGATAACTCTCGTCCACAAATATATTGAGGGAAGGCAACGAAGAGGATTTGAAAGCAAGGCAGAATTGCAGGAAACACATTTCAGGAGGGAGATTCGAATCGCCTTTAAAGCACAGGAAAAGCGGCAAAACCTCGACAATGACGCCCTTGGCCAAAAAGGGCGTATGCGTTTTTTCCTGAATATATTCAGGAAAAAACGCATACGCCCTTTTTGGCCAACCAAGCAACCTGGAAAGGCAAATCAGCGCTACAAAGAAGTCTCGCTTCCCATCGGTCAAAAGGGACATGCTGAATAAAGTGTCAAAACCAGAAATGCAGGACAGGCCATGGAGAAACGGGAGCCTGGCTACGCTGATGGGCGGGATGTAAATTGCCAACAGCCACTCTGGAGAAGTGTACGGTGTGTCCTGAAACATCTAAAAAACTCAGCTTAGAGAGCATAGGGCACTTCCACTCATGGGCGTATAAATTGGGAAAACTAAAAATCAGCAAGACACAGGCACCCCAAAGTTTAGGGCTGCTCTGTTGACAAGAACCTCCACTTCGTTACACCTTAAATATCCCAGGAAAGAGAAAAATCGATAAAGAAGTTGTGGTCCTTATGTACAATGGAATATCACTCAGCCATGAAATCAACGTCATAAGGCTAGTAGCAGCATGATGAGTGGATTTAGGTATGACGATTCTAAGTGAAATAAGTCACACAGAAAAAGACACTTATCATAAGATATCACTTATAGAGGGAATGTAAAAACCGCTACCCTTGAACTGAATTACAAAACAGAACAGAGACACACGTTTGAAAACACACTATGGCTGCTTAACGGTAAAGGTGAGGTGGGGTGATGCATAAAACAAGGGTTTCAAATTAGCTCAGATACCGTTCCATAAACCCAATAGGTAATAGACAAGACCTACTCCTTGCTCAGTGAATTGGACTCAACACCCCCTATTCACCGCCCAAGAATATATCTGACTAGTAAGAATCTTAAAACCTATGTATTGATATCTCTCTGTAAGTGAGTCAAGTGGGTGTAAAGCGGCAGAAACACAGCAGTGAAAAGCAGCTAAACCCCATTATAAAAGTCAATTACTTTTAAAAACCCGTGAAACAAAGACAGTGAAAGAGAGAGAAATTCTTACAAAATTCGTTCAGGGGCTGTGATGCCACCTGGATTGACCATATCTAGACCCACAGCTGATTGAGACATAAGGGTGGACACTCATGGGGCTGAGAGATTTGGTGAGGTTGGGTGAGGAAACGCAGACCCTTTAAAGTAATACTGCGTGGTACCCATCCCATGGGTCCCAAATCTCCAGGTTCAAGGGCATCTTCCTACATCGAAAACATGCATGAGAAACCCAGAAGACGGTACACCGTGTGATCGGGAAAGGTTTCTAAAACGCACCTCATTTCTCATCTCCTTGTGCTCGGGTTCGCCATTCCAGCCGCTTCACTAGCAATCTGCTTCCTTGGAGAATCAGCACCTTTAACCTCCTGTTCCGTACAGGTTGCAATTTGTCCTGAGGATGAACGGGAAGAGGGGGAACCAATGAGAGACTAGCTCTAGGTGTAGGGACAGGCACAGGTCACTCTATTTTCTCATCAGGAAGAAGAATTAACCACAGGCTCAGCATGCCGGCCGGAACCAAAATAGGGCCTGAAGCAATCCTGCGCTTTTGAGGCCAGCTCCCAAGAAAGCGAGTTGAAAAATGGAGCTCAGGGGTACTGCAATTCACAAACCTGCAGACTTATAAATGATAACTCTCGTCCACAAATATATTGAGGGAAGGCAACGAAGAGGATTTGAAAGCAAGGCAGAATTGCAGGAAACACATTTCAGGAGGGAGATTCGAATCACCTTTAAAGCACAGGAAAAGCGGCAAAACCTCGACAATGACGCCCTTGGCCAAAAAGGGCGTATGCGTTTTTTCCTGAATATATTCAGGAAAAAACGCATACGCCCTTTTTGGCCAACCAAGCAACCTGGAAAGGCAAATCAGCGCTACAAAGAAGTCTCGCTTCCCATCGGTCAAAAGGGCCATGCTGAATAAAGTGTCAAAACCAGAAATGCAGGACAGGCCATGGAGAAATGGGAGCCTTGCTAAACTGATGGGCGGGACGTAAATTGCCAACAGCCACTCTGGAGAAGTGTACGGTATGTCCTGAAACATCTAAGAAACTCAACTTAGAGAGCATAGGGCACTTCCACTCATGGGCGTATAAATTGGGAAAACTAAAAATCAGCAAGACACAGGCACCCCAAAGTTTAGGGCTGCTCTGTTGACAAGAACCTCCACTTCGTTACACCTTAAATATCCCAGGAAAGAGAAAAATCGATAAAGAAGTTGTGGTCCTTATGTACAATGGAATATCACTCAGCCATGAAATCAACGTCATAAGGCTAGTAGCAGCATGATGAGTGGATTTAGGTATGACGATTCTAAGTGAAATAAGTCACACAGAAAAAGACACTTATCATAAGATATCACTTATAGAGGGAATGTAAAAACCGCTACCCTTGAACTGAATTACAAAACAGAACAGAGACACACGTTTAGAAAACACACTATGGCTGCTTAACGGTAAAGGTGAGGTGGGGTGATGCATAAAACAAGGGTTTCAAATTAGCTCAGATACCGTTCCATAAACCCAATAGGTAATAGACAAGACCTACTCCTTGCTCAGTGAATTGGACTCAACACCCCCTATTCACCGCCCAAGAATATATCTGACTAGTAAGAATCTTAAAACCTATGTATTGATATCTCTCTGTAAGTGAGTCAAGTGGGTGTAAAGCGGCAGAAACACAGCAGTGAAAAGCAGCTAAACCCCATTATAAAAGTCAATTACTTTTAAAAACCCGTGAAACAAAGACAGTGAAAGAGAGAGAAATTCTTACAAAATTCGTTCAGGGGCTGTGATGCCACCTGGATTGACCATATCTAGACCCACAGCTGATTGAGACATAAGGGTGGACACTCATGGGGCTGAGAGATTTGGTGAGGTTGGGTGAGGAAACGCAGACCCTTTAAAGTAATACTGCGTGGTACCCATCCCATGGGTCCCAAATCTCCAAGTTCAAGGGCATCTTCCTACATCGAAAACATGCATGAGAAACCCAGAAGACGGTACACCGTGTGATCGGGAAAGGTTTCTAAAACGCACCTCATTTCTCATCTCCTTGTGCTCGGGTTCGCCATTCCAGCCGCTTCACTAGCAATCTGCTTCCTTGGAGAATCAGCACCTTTAACCTCCTGTTCCGTACAGGTTGCAATTTGTCCTGAGGATGAACGGGAAGAGGGGGAACCAATGAGAGACTAGCTCTAGGTGTAGGGACAGGCACAGGTCACTCTATTTTCTCATCAGGAAGAAGAATTAACCACAGGCTCAGCATGCCGGCCGGAACCAAAATAGGGCCTGAAGCAATCCTGCGCTTTTGAGGCCAGCTCCCAAGAAAGCGAGTTGAAAAATGGAGCTCAGGGGCACTGCAATTCACAAACCTGCAGACTTATAAATGATAACTCTCGTCCACAAATATATTGAGGGAAGGCAACGAAGAGGATTTGAAAGCAAGGCAGAATTGCAGGAAACACATTTCAGGAGGGAGATTCGAATCGCCTTTAAAGCACAGGAAAAGCGGCAAAACCTCGACAATGACGCCCTTGGCCAAAAAGGGCGTATGCGTTTTTTCCTGAATATATTCAGGAAAAAACGCATACGCCCTTTTTGGCCAACCAAGCAACCTGGAAAGGCAAATCAGCGCTACAAAGAAGTCTCGCTTCCCATCGGTCAAAAGGGACATGCTGAATAAAGTGTCAAAACCAGAAATGCAGGACAGGCCATGGAGAAACGGGAGCCTGGCTACGCTGATGGGCGGGATGTAAATTGCCAACAGCCACTCTGGAGAAGTGTACGGTGTGTCCTGAAACATCTAAAAAACTCAGCTTAGAGAGCATAGGGCACTTCCACTCATGGGCGTATAAATTGGGAAAACTAAAAATCAGCAAGACACAGGCACCCCAAAGTTTAGGGCTGCTCTGTTGACAAGAACCTCCACTTCGTTACACCTTAAATATCCCAGGAAAGAGAAAAATCGATAAAGAACTTGTGGTCCTTATGTACAATGGAATATCACTCAGCCATGAAATCAACGTCATAAGGCTAGTAGCAGCATGATGAGTGGATTTAGGTATGACGATTCTAAGTGAAATAAGTCACACAGAAAAAGACACTTATCATAAGATATCACTTATAGAGGGAATGTAAAAACCGCTACCCTTGAACTGAATTACAAAACAGAACAGAGACACACGTTTGAAAACACACTATGGCTGCTTAACGGTAAAGGTGAGGTGGGGTGATGCATAAAACAAGGGTTTCAAATTAGCTCAGATACCGTTCCATAAACCCAATAGGTAATAGACAAGACCTACTCCTTGCTCAGTGAATTGGACTCAACACCCCCTATTCACCGCCCAAGAATATATCTGACTAGTAAGAATCTTAAAACCTATGTATTGATATCTCTCTGTAAGTGAGTCAAGTGGGTGTAAAGCGGCAGAAACACAGCAGTGAAAAGCAGCTAAACCCCATTATAAAAGTCAATTACTTTTAAAAACCCGTGAAACAAAGACAGTGAAAGAGAGAGAAATTCTTACAAAATTCGTTCAGGGGCTGTGATGCCACCTGGATTGACCATATCTAGACCCACAGCTGATTGAGACATAAGGGTGGACACTCATGGGGCTGAGAGATTTGGTGAGGTTGGGTGAGGAAACGCAGACCCTTTAAAGTAATACTGCGTGGTACCCATCCCATGGGTCCCAAATCTCCAGGTTCAAGGGCATCTTCCTACATCGAAAACATGCATGAGAAACCCAGAAGACGGTACACCGTGTGATCGGGAAAGGTTTCTAAAACGCACCTCATTTCTCATCTCCTTGTGCTCGGGTTCGCCATTCCAGCCGCTTCACTAGCAATCTGCTTCCTTGGAGAATCAGCACCTTTAACCTCCTGTTCCGTACAGGTTGCAATTTGTCCTGAGGATGAACGGGAAGAGGGGGAACCAATGAGAGACTAGCTCTAGGTGTAGGGACAGGCACAGGTCACTCTATTTTCTCATCAGGAAGAAGAATTAACCACAGGCTCAGCATGCCGGCCGGAACCAAAATAGGGCCTGAAGCAATCCTGCGCTTTTGAGGCCAGCTCCCAAGAAAGCGAGTTGAAAAATGGAGCTCAGGGGTACTGCAATTCACAAACCTGCAGACTTATAAATGATAACTCTCGTCCACAAATATATTGAGGGAAGGCAACGAAGAGGATTTGAAAGCAAGGCAGAATTGCAGGAAACACATTTCAGGAGGGAGATTCGAATCGCCTTTAAAGCACAGGAAAAGCGGCAAAACCTCGAAAATGACGCCCTTGGACAAAAAGGGCGTATGCGTTTTTTCCTGAATATATTCAGGAAAAAACGCATCCGCCATTTTTGGCCAACCAAGCAACCTGGAAAGGCAAATCAGCGCTACAAAGAAGTCTCGCTTCCCATCGGTCAAAAGGGCCATGCTGAATAAAGTGTCAAAACCAGAAATGCAGGACAGGCCATGGAGAAACGGGAGCCTGGCTACGCTGATGGGCGGGATGTAAATTGCCAACAGCCACTCTGGAGAAGTGTACGGTGTGTCCTGAAACATCTAAAAAACTCAGCTTAGAGAGCATAGGGCACTTCCACTCATGGGCGTATAAATTGGCAAAACTAAAAATCAGCAAGACACAGGCTCCCCAAAGTTTAGGGCTGCTCTGTTGACAAGAACCTCCACTTCGTTACACCTTAAATATCCCAGGAAACACAAAAATGGATAAAGAAGTTGTGGTCCTTCTGTACAAGAGAATATCACTCAGCCATGAAATCAACGTCATAATGCTAGTAGCAGCAAGATGAGTGGATTTAGGTAGGACGATTCTAAATGAAATAAGTCACACAGAAAATGACACTTATCATAAGATATCACTTATAGAGGGAATGTAAAAACCGCTACCCTTGAACTGAATTACAAAACAGAGCAGAGTCACACGTTTAGAAAGCACACTATGGCTGCTTAAGGGGAAAGGTGAGGTGGTGTGATGCATAAAACAAGCTTATCAAATTAGCTCAGATACCGTTCCATAAACCCAATAGGTAATAGACAAGACCTACTCCTTGCTCAGTGAATTGGACTCAACACCCCCTATTCACCGCCCAAGAATATATCTGACTAGTAAAAATCTTAAAACCTATGTATTGATATCTCTCTGTAAGTGAGTCAAGTGGGTGTAAAGCGGCAGAAACACAGCAGTGAAAAGCAGCTAAACCCCATTATAAAAGTCAATTACTTTTAAAAACCCGTGAAACAAAGACAGTGAAAGACACAGAAATTCTTACAAAATTCGTTCAGGGGCTGTGATGCCACCTGGATTGACCATATCTAGACCCACAGCTGATTGAGACATAAGGGTGGACACTCATGGGGCTGAGAGGTTTGGTGAGGTTGGGTGAGGAAACGCAGACCCTTTAAAGTAATACTGCGTGGAACCCATCCCATGGGTCCCAAATCTCCAGGTTCAAGGGCATCTTCCTACATCGAAAACATGCATGAGAAACCCAGAAGACGGTACACCGTGTGATCGGGAAAGGTTTCTAAAACGCACCTCATTTCTCATCTCCTTGTGCTCGGGTTCGCCATTCCAGCCGCTTCACTAGCAATCTGCCTCCTTGTAGAATCAGCACCTTTAACCTCCTGTTCCGTACAGGTTGCAATTTGTCCTGAGGATGAACGGGAAGAGGGGGAACCAATGAGAGAATAGCTCTAGGTGTAGGGACAGGCACAGGTCACTCTATTTTCTCATCAGGAAGAAGAATTAACCACAGGCTCAGCCTGCCGGCCGGAATCAAAATAGGTCCAGAAGCAATCCTGCGCTTTTGAGGCCAGCTCCCAAGAAAGCGAGTTGAAAAATGGAGCTCAGGGGCACTGCAATTCACAAACCTGCAGACTTATAAATGATAACTCTCGTCCACAAATATATTGAGGGAAGGCAACGAAGAGGAGTTGAAAGCAAGGCAGAATTGCAGGAAACAGATTTCAGGAGGGAGATTCTTATCGCCATTAAAGCACAGGAAAAGCGGCAAAACCTCGACAATGATGCCGTTGGCCAAAAAGGGCGTATGCGTTTTTTCCTGAATATATTCAGGAAAAAACGCATACGCCCTTTTTGGCCAACCAAGCAACCTGGAAAGGCAAATCAGCACTACAAAGAAGTCTCGCTTCTCATCGGTCAAAAGGGCCCTGCTGAATAAAGTGTCAAAACCAGAAATGCAGGACAGGCCATGGAGAAATGGGAGCCTTGCTACGCTGATGGGCGGGACGTAAATTGCCAACAGCCACTCTGGAGAAGTGTACGGTATGTCCTGAAACATCTAAAAAACTCAGCTTAGAGAGCATAGGGCACTTCCACTCATGGGCGTATAAATTGGGAAAACTAAAAATCAGCAAGACACAGGCACCCCAAAGTTTAGGGCTGCTCTGTTGAAAAGAACCTCCACTTCGTTACACCTTAAATATCCCAGGAAAGAGAAAAATGGATAAAGAAGTTGTGGTCCTTATGTACAATTGAATATCACTCTGCCATGAAATCAACGTCATAAGGCTAGTAGCAGCATGATGAGTGGATTTAGGTACGACGATTCTAAGTGAAATAAGTCACACAGAAAAAGACACTTATCATAAGATATCACTTATAGAGGGAATGTAAAAACCGCTACCCTTGAACTGAATTACAAAACAGAACAGAGACACACGTTTAGAAAACACACTATGGCTGCTTAACGGGAAAGGTGAGGTGGGGTGATGCATAAAACAAGGGTTTCAAATTAGCTCAGATACCGTTCCATAAACCCAATAGGTAATAGACAAGACCTACTCCTTGCTCAGTGAATTGGACTCAACACCCCCTATTCACCGCCCAAGAATATATCTGACTAGTAAGAATCTTAAAACCTATGTATTGATATCTCTCTGTAAGTGAGTCAAGTGGGTGTAAAGCGGCAGAAACACAGCAGTGAAAAGCAGCTAAACCCCATTATAAAAGTCAATTACTTTTAAAAACCCGTGAAACAAAGACAGTGAAAGAGAGAGAAATTCTTATAAAATTCGTTCAGGGGCTGTGATGCCACCTGGATTGACCATATCTAGACCCACAGCTGATTGAGACATAAGGGTGGACACTCATGGGGCTGAGAGATTTGGTGAGGTTGGGTGAGGAAACGCAGACCCTTTAAAGTAATACTGCGTGGTACCCATCCCATGGGTCCCAAATCTCCAGGTTCAAGGGCATCTTCCTACATCGAAAACATGCATGAGAAACCCAGAAGACGGTACACCGTGTGATCGGGAAAGGTTTCTAAAACGCACCTCATTTCTCATCTCCTTGTGCTCGGGTTCGCCATTCCAGCCGCTTCACTAGCAATCTGCTTCCTTGGAGAATCAGCACCTTTAACCTCCTGTTCCGTACAGGTTGCAATTTGTCCTGAGGATGAACGGGAAGAGGGGGAACCAATGAGAGACTAGCTCTAGGTGTAGGGACAGGCACAGGTCACTCTATTTTCTCATCAGGAAGAAGAATTAACCACAGGCTCAGCATGCCGGCCGGAACCAAAATAGGGCCTGAAGCAATCCTGCGCTTTTGAGGCCAGCTCCCAAGAAAGCGAGTTGAAAAATGGAGCTCAGGGGCACTGCAATTCACAAACCTGCAGACTTATAAATGATAACTCTCGTCCACAAATATATTGAGGGAAGGCAACGAAGAGGATTTGAAAGCAAGGCAGAATTGCAGGAAACACATTTCAGGAGGGAGATTCGAATCGCCTTTAAAGCACAGGAAAAGCGGCAAAAACCTCGACAATGACGCCCTTGGCCAAAAAGGGCGTATGCGTTTTTTCCTGAATATATTCAGGAAAAAACGCATACGCCCTTTTTGGCCAACCAAGCAACCTGGAGAGGCAAATCAGCGCTACAAAGAAGTCTCGCTTCCCATCGGTCAAAAGGGCCATGCTGAAAAAAGTGTCAAAACCAGAAATGCAGGACAGGCCATGGAGAAATGGGAGCCTTGCTACACTGATGGGCGGGACGTAAATTGCCAACAGCCACTCTGGAGAAGTGTACGGTGTGTCCTGAAACATCTAAGAAACTCAACTTAGAGAGCATAGGGCACTTCCACTCATGGGCGTATAAATTGGGAAAACTAAAAATCAGCAAGACACAGGCACCCCAAAGTTTAGGGCTGCTCTGTTGACAAGAACCTCCACTTCGTTACACCTTAAATATCCCAGGAAAGAGAAAAATCGATAAAGAAGTTGTGGTCCTTATGTACAATGGAATATCACTCAGCCATGAAATCAACGTCATAAGGCTAGTAGCAGCATGATGAGTGGATTTAGGTATGACGATTCTAAGTGAAATAAGTCACACAGAAAAAGACACTTATCATAAGATATCACTTATAGAGGGAATGTAAAAACCGCTACCCTTGAACTGAATTACAAAACAGAACAGAGACACACGTTTAGAAAACACACTATGGCTGCTTAACGGTAAAGGTGAGGTGGGGTGATGCATAAAACAAGGGTTTCAAATTAGCTCAGATACCGTTCCATAAACCCAATAGGTAATAGACAAGACCTACTCCTTGCTCAGTGAATTGGACTCAACACCCCCTATTCACCGCCCAAGAATATATCTGACTAGTAAGAATCTTAAAACCTATGTATTGATATCTCTCTGTAAGTGAGTCAAGTGGGTGTAAAGCGGCAGAAACACAGCAGTGAAAAGCAGCTAAATCCCATTATAAAAGTCAATTACTTTTAAAAACCCGTGAAACAAAGACAGTGAAAGAGAGAGAAATTCTTACAAAATTCGTTCAGGGGCTGTGATGCCACCTGGATTGACCATATCTAGACCCACAGCTGATTGAGACATAAGGGTGGACACTCATGGGGCTGAGAGATTTGGTGAGGTTGGGTGAGGAAACGCAGACCCTTTAAAGTAATACTGCGTGGTACCCATCCCATGGGTCCCAAATCTCCAGGTTCAAGGGCATCTTCCTACATCGAAAACATGCATGAGAAACCCAGAAGACGGTACACCGTGTGATCGGGAAAGGTTTCTAAAACGCACCTCATTTCTCATCTCCTTGTGCTCGGGTTCGCCATTCCAGCCGCTTCACTAGCAATCTGCTTCCTTGGAGAATCAGCACCTTTAACCTCCTGTTCCGTACAGGTTGCAATTTGTCCTGAGGATGAACGGGAAGAGGGGGAACCAATGAGAGACTAGCTCTAGGTGTAGGGACAGGCACAGGTCACTCTATTTTCTCATCAGGAAGAAGAATTAACCACAGGCTCAGCATGCCGGCCGGAACCAAAATAGGGCCTGAAGCAATCCTGCGCTTTTGAGGCCAGCTCCCAAGAAAGCGAGTTGAAAAATGGAGCTCAGGGGTACTGCAATTCACAAACCTGCAGACTTATAAATGATAACTCTCGTCCACAAATATATTGAGGGAAGGCAACGAAGAGGATTTGAAAGCAAGGCAGAATTGCAGGAAACACATTTCAGGAGGGAGATTCGAATCGCCTTTAAAGCACAGGAAAAGCGGCAAAACCTCGACAATGACGCCCTTGGCCAAAAAGGGCGTATGCGTTTTTTCCTGAATATATTCAGGAAAAAACGCATACGCCCTTTTTGGCCAACCAAGCAACCTGGAAAGGCAAATCAGCGCTACAAAGAAGTCTCGCTTCCCATCGGTCAAAAGGGCCATGCTGAATAAAGTGTCAAAACCAGAAATGCAGGACAGGCCATGGAGAAATGGGAGCCTTGCTAAACTGATGGGCGGGACGTAAATTGCCAACAGCCACTCTGGAGAAGTGTACGGTATGTCCTGAAACATCTAAGAAACTCAACTTAGAGAGCATAGGGCACTTCCACTCATGGGCGTATAAATTGGGAAAACTAAAAATCAGCAAGACACAGGCACCCCAAAGTTTAGGGCTGCTCTGTTGACAAGAACCTCCACTTCGTTACACCTTAAATATCCCAGGAAAGAGAAAAATCGATAAAGAAGTTGTGGTCCTTATGTACAATGGAATATCACTCAGCCATGAAATCAACGTCATAAGGCTAGTAGCAGCATGATGAGTGGATTTAGGTATGACGATTCTAAGTGAAATAAGTCACACAGAAAAAGACACTTATCATAAGATATCACTTATAGAGGGAATGTAAAAACCGCTACCCTTGAACTGAATTACAAAACAGAACAGAGACACACGTTTAGAAAACACACTATGGCTGCTTAACGGTAAAGGTGAGGTGGGGTGATGCATAAAACAAGGGTTTCAAATTAGCTCAGATACCGTTCCATAAACCCAATAGGTAATAGACAAGACCTACTCCTTGCTCAGTGAATTGGACTCAACACCCCCTATTCACCGCCCAAGAATATATCTGACTAGTAAGAATCTTAAAACCTATGTATTGATATCTCTCTGTAAGTGAGTCAAGTGGGTGTAAAGCGGCAGAAACACAGCAGTGAAAAGCAGCTAAACCCCATTATAAAAGTCAATTACTTTTAAAAACCCGTGAAACAAAGACAGTGAAAGAGAGAGAAATTCTTACAAAATTCGTTCAGGGGCTGTGATGCCACCTGGATTGACCATATCTAGACCCACAGCTGATTGAGACATAAGGGTGGACACTCATGGGGCTGAGAGATTTGGTGAGGTTGGGTGAGGAAACGCAGACCCTTTAAAGTAATACTGCGTGGTACCCATCCCATGGGTCCCAAATCTCCAAGTTCAAGGGCATCTTCCTACATCGAAAACATGCATGAGAAACCCAGAAGACGGTACACCGTGTGATCGGGAAAGGTTTCTAAAACGCACCTCATTTCTCATCTCCTTGTGCTCGGGTTCGCCATTCCAGCCGCTTCACTAGCAATCTGCTTCCTTGGAGAATCAGCACCTTTAACCTCCTGTTCCGTACAGGTTGCAATTTGTCCTGAGGATGAACGGGAAGAGGGGGAACCAATGAGAGACTAGCTCTAGGTGTAGGGACAGGCACAGGTCACTCTATTTTCTCATCAGGAAGAAGAATTAACCACAGGCTCAGCATGCCGGCCGGAACCAAAATAGGGCCTGAAGCAATCCTGCGCTTTTGAGGCCAGCTCCCAAGAAAGCGAGTTGAAAAATGGAGCTCAGGGGCACTGCAATTCACAAACCTGCAGACTTATAAATGATAACTCTCGTCCACAAATATATTGAGGGAAGGCAACGAAGAGGATTTGAAAGCAAGGCAGAATTGCAGGAAACACATTTCAGGAGGGAGATTCGAATCGCCTTTAAAGCACAGGAAAAGCGGCAAAACCTCGACAATGACGCCCTTGGCCAAAAAGGGCGTATGCGTTTTTTCCTGAATATATTCAGGAAAAAACGCATACGCCCTTTTTGGCCAACCAAGCAACCTGGAAAGGCAAATCAGCGCTACAAAGAAGTCTCGCTTCCCATCGGTCAAAAGGGCCATGCTGAATAAAGTGTCAAAACCAGAAATGCAGGACAGGCCATGGAGAAACGGGAGCCTGGCTACGCTGATGGGCGGGATGTAAATTGCCAACAGCCACTCTGGAGAAGTGTACGGTGTGTCCTGAAACATCTAAAAAACTCAGCTTAGAGAGCATAGGGCACTTCCACTCATGGGCGTATAAATTGGCAAAACTAAAAATCAGCAAAACACAGGCTCCCCAAAGTTTAGGGCTGCTCTGTTGACAAGAACCTCCACTTCGTTACACCTTAAATATCCCAGGAAAGACAAAAATGGATAAAGAAGTTGTGGTCCTTATGTACAATAGAATATCACTCAGCCATGAAATCAACGTCATAATGCTAGTAGCAGCAAGATGAGTGGATTTAGGTAGGACGATTCTAAATGAAATAAGTAACACAGAAAATGACACTTATCATAAGATATCACTTATAGAGGGAATGTAAAAACCGCTACCCTTGAACTGAATTACAAAACAGAGCAGAGTCACACGTTTAGAAAACACACTATGACTGCTTAAGGGGAAAGGTGAGGTGGTGTGATGCATAAAACAAGCTTTTCAAATTAGCTCAGATACCGTTCCATAAACCCAATAGGTAATAGACAAGACCTACTCCTTGCTCAGTGAATTGGACTCAACACCCCCTATTCACCGCCCAAGAATATATCTGACTAGTAAGAATCTTAAAACCTATGTATTGATATCTCTCTGTAAGTGAGTCAAGTGGGTGTAAAGCGGCAGAAACACAGCAGTGAAAAGCAGCTAAACCCCATTATAAAAATCAATTACTTTTAAAAACCCGTGAAACAAAGACAGTGAAAGAGAGAGAAATTCTTACAAAATTCGTTCAGGGGCTGTGATGCCACCTGGATTGACCATATCTAGACCCACAGCTGATTGAGACATAAGGGTGGACACTCATGGGGCTGAGAGGTTTGGTGAGGTTGGGTGAGGAAACGCAGACTCTTTAAAGTAATACTGCGTGGAACCCATCCCATGGGTCCCAAATCTCCAGGTTCAAGGGCATTTTCCTACATCGAAAACATGCATGAGAAACCCAGAAGACGGTACACCGTGTGATCGGGAAAGGTTTCTAAAACGCACCTCATTTCTCATCTCCTTGTGCTCGGGTTCGCCATTCCAGCCGCTTCACTAGCAATCTGCCTCCTTGTAGAATCAGCACCTTTAACCTCCTGTTCCGTACAGGTTGCAATTTGTCCTGAGGATGAACGGGAAGAGGGGGAACCAATGAGAGAATAGCTCTAGGTGTAGGGACAGGCACAGGTCACTCTATTTTCTCATCAGGAAGAAGAATTAACCACAGGCTCAGCCTGCCGGCCGGAATCAAAATACGTCCAGAAGCAATCCTGCGATTTTGAGGCCAGCTCCCAAGAAAGCGAGTTGAAAAATGGAGCTCAGGGGCACTGCAATTCACAAACCTGCAGACTTATAAATGATAACTCTCGTCCACAAATATATTGAGGGAAGGCAACGAAGAGGAGTTGAAAGCAAGGCAGAATTGCAGGAAACAGATTTCAGGAGGGAGATTCGAATCGCCATTAAAGCACAGGAAAAGCGGCAAAACCTCGACAATGATGCCGTTGGCCAAAAAGGGCGTATGCGTTTTTTCCTGAATATATTCAGGAAAAAACGCATACGCCCTTTTTGGCCAACCAAGCAACCTGGAAAGGCAAATCAGCACTACAAAGAAGTCTCGCTTCTCATCGGTCAAAAGGGCCCTGCTGAATAAAGTGTCAAAACCAGAAATGCAGGACAGGCCATGGAGAAATGGGAGCCTTGCTACGCTGATGGGCGGGACGTAAATTGCCAACAGCCACTCTGGAGAAGTGTACGGTATGTCCTGAAACATCTAAGAAACTCAACTTAGAGAGCATAGGGCACTTCCACTCATGGGCGTATAAATTGGGAAAACTAAAAATCAGCAAGACACAGGCACCCCAAAGTTTAGGGCTGCTCTGTTGACAAGAACCTCCACTTCGTTACACCTTAAATATCCCAGGAAAGAGAAAAATGGATAAAGAAGTTGTGGTCCTTATGTACAATGGAATATCACTCAGCCATGAAATCAACGTCATAAGGCTAGTAGCAGCATGATGAGTGGATTTAGGTACGACGATTCTAAGTGAAATAAGTCACACAGAAAAAGACACTTATCATAAGATATCACTTATAGAGGGAATGTAAAAACCGCTACCTTTGAACTGAATTACAAAACAGAACAGAGACACACGTTTAGAAAGCACAGTATGGCTGCTTAAGGGGAAAGGTGAGGTGGTGTGATGCATATAACAAGCTTTTCAAATTAGCTCAGATACTGTTCCATAAACCCAATAGGTAATAGACAAGACCTACTCCTTGCTCAGTGAATTGGACTCAACACCACCTATTCACCGCCCAAGAATCTATCTGACTAGTAAGAATCTTAAAACCTATGTATTGATATCTCTCTGTAAGTGAGTCAAGTGGGTGTAAAGCGGCAGAAACACAGCAGTGAAAAGCAGCTAAACCCCATTATAAAAGTCAATTACTTTTAAAAACCCGTGAAACAAAGACAGTGAAAGAGAGAGAAATTTTTACAAAATTCGTTCAGGGGCTGTGATGCCACCTGGATTGACCATATCTAGACCCACAGCTGATTGAGACATAAGGGTGGACACTCATGGGGCTGAGAGGTTTGGTGAGGTTGGGTGAGGAAAGGCAGACCCTTTAAAGTAATACTGCGTGGAACCCATCCCATGGGTCCCAAATCTCCAGGTTCAAGGGCATCTTCCTACATCGAAAACATGCATGAGAAACCCAGAAGACGGTACACCGTGTGATCGGGAAAGGTTTCTAAAACGCACCTCATTTCTCATCTCCTTGTGCTCGGGTTCGCCATTCCAACCGCTTCACTAGCAATCTGCCTCCTTGGAGAATCAGCACCTTTAACCTCCTGTTCCGTACAGGTTGCAATTTGTCCTGAGGATGAACGGGAAGAGGGGGAACCAATGAGAGACTAGCTCTAGGTGTAGGGACAGGCACAGGTCACTCTATTTTCTCATCAGGAAGAAGAATTAACCACAGGCTCAGCCTGCCGGCCGGAATCAAAATACGTCCAGAAGCAATCCTGCGCTTTTGAGGCCAGCTCCCAAGAAAGCGAGTTGAAAAATGGAGCTCAGGGGCACTGCAATTCACAAACCTGCAGACTTATAAATGATAACTCTCGTCCACAAATATATTGAGGGAAGGCAACGAAGAGGAGTTGAAAGCAAGGCAGAATTGCAGGAAACAGATTTCAGGAGGGAGATTCGAATCGCCATTAAAGCACAGGAAAAGCGGCAAAACCTCGACAATGATGCCGTTGGCCAAAAAGGGCGTATGCGTTTTTTCCTGAATATATTCAGGAAAAAACGCATACGCCCTTTTTGGCCAACCAAGCAACCTGGAAAGGCAAATCAGCACTACAAAGAAGTCTCGCTTCTCATCGGTCAAAAGGGCCCTGCTGAATAAAGTGTCAAAACCAGAAATGCAGGACAGGCCATGGAGAAATGGGAGCCTTGCTACGCTGATGGGCGGGATGTAAATTGCCAACAGCCACTCTGGAGAAGTGTACGGTGTGTCCTGAAACATCTAAAAAACTCAGCTTAGAGAGCATAGGGCACTTCCACTCATGGGCGTATAAATTGGGAAAACTAAAAATCAGCAAGACACAGGCACCCCAAAGTTTAGGGCTGCTCTGTTGAAAAGAACCTCCACTTCGTTACACCTTAAATATCCCAGGAAAGAGAAAAATGGATAAAGAAGTTGTGGTCCTTATGTACAATTGAATATCAGTCTGCCATGAAATCAACGTCATAAGGCTAGTAGCAGCATGATGAGTGGATTTAGGTACGACGATTCTAAGTGAAATAAGTCACACAGAAAAAGACACTTATCATAAGATATCACTTATAGAGGGAATGTAAAAACCGCTACCCTTGAACTGAATTACAAAACAGAACAGAGACACACGTTTAGAAAACACACTATGGCTGCTTAACGGGAAAGGTGAGGTGGGGTGATGCATAAAACAAGGGTTTCAAATTAGCTCAGATACCGTTCCATAAACCCAATAGGTAATAGACAAGACTTACTCCTTGCTCAGTGAATTGGACTCAACTCCCCCTATTCACCGCCCAAGAATATATATGACTAGTAAGAATCTTAAAACCTATGTATTGATATCTCTCTGTGAGTCAAGTGGGTGTAAAGCGGCAGAAACACAGCAGTGAAAAGCAGCTAAACCCCATTATAAAAGTCAATTACTTTTAAAAACCCGTGAAACAAAGACAGTGAAAGAGAGAGAAATTCTTACAAAATTCGTTCAGGGGCTGTGATGCCACCTGGATTGACCATATCTAGACCCACAGCTGACTGAGACATAAGGGTGGACACTCTTGGGGCTGAGACGTTTGGTGAGGTTGGGTGAGGAAACGCAGACCCTTTAAAGTAATCCTGTGTGGTACCCATCCCATGGGTCCCAAATCTCCAGGTTCAAGGGCATCTTCCTACATCGAAAACATGCATGAGAACCCCAGAAGACGGTACACCGTGTGATCGGGAAAGGTTTCCAAAACGCACCTCATTTCTCATCTCCTTGTTCTCGGGTTCGCCATTCCATCCGCTTTACTAGCAATCTCCCTCCTTGGAGAATCAGCACCTTTAACCTCCTGTTCCGTACAGGTTGCAATTTGTCCTGAGGATGAACAGGAAGAGGGGGAACCAATGAGAGACTAGGTCTAGGTGTTGGGACAGGCACAGGTCACTCTATTTTCCCATCAGGAAGAAGAATTAACCACAGGCTCAGCCTGCCGCCCGGGATCAGAATAGGGCGTGAAGCAATCCTGCGCTTTTGCGGCCAGCTCCCAAGAAAGCGAGTTGAAAAATGGAGCTCAGGGGCACTGCATTTCACAAACCTGCAGACTTATAAATGATAACTCTCGTCCACAAATATATTGAGGGAAGGCAACGAAGAGGATTTGAAAGCAAGGCAGAATTGCAGGAAACACATTTCAGGAGGGAGATTCGAATCGCCTTTAAAGCACAGGAAAAGCGGCAAAACCTCGACAATGACGCCCTTGGCCAAAAAGGGCGTATGCGTTTTTTCCTGAATATATTCAGGAAAAAACGCATACGCCCTTTTTGGCCAACCAAGCAACCTGGAAAGGCAAATCAGCGCTACAAAGAAGTCTCGCTTCCCATCGGTCAAAAGGGACATGCTGAATAAAGTGTCAAAACCAGAAATGCAGGACAGGCCATGGAGAAACGGGAGCCTGGCTACGCTGATGGGCGGGATGTAAATAGCCAACAGCCACTCTGGAGAAGTGTACGGTGTGTCCTGAAACATCTAAAAAACTCAGCTTAGAGAGCATAGGGCACTTCCACTCATGGGCGTATAAATTGGCAAAACTAAAAATCAGCAAAACACAGGCTCCCCAAAGTTTAGGGCTGCTCTGTTGACAAGAACCTCCACTTCGTTACACCTTAAATATCCCAGGAAAGACAAAAATGGATAAAGAAGTTGTGGTCCTTATGTACAATAGAATATCACTCAGCCATGAAATCAACGTCATAATGCTAGTAGCAGCAAGATGAGTGGATTTAGGTAGGACGATTCTAAATGAAATAAGTAACACAGAAAATGTCACTTATCATAAGATATCACTTATAGAGGGAATGTAAAAACCGCTACCCTTGAACTGAATTACAAAACAGAGCAGAGTCACACGTTTAGAAAACACACTATGGCTGCTTAAGGGGAAAGGTGAGGTGGTGTGATGCATAAAACAAGCTTTTCAAATTAGCTCAGATACCGTTCCTTAAACCCAATAGGTAATAGACAAGACCTACTCCTTGCTCAGTGAATTGGACTCAACACCCCCTATTCACCGCCCAAGAATATATATGACTAGTAAGAATCTTAAAACCTATGTATTGATATCTCTCTGTAAGTGAGTCAAGTGGGTGTAAAGCGGCAGAAACACAGCAGTGAAAAGCAGCTAAACCCCATTATAAAAATCAATTACTTTTAAAAACCCGTGAAACAAAGACAGTGAAAGAGAGAGAAATTCTTACAAAATTCGTTCACGGGCTGTGATGCCACCTGGATTGACCATATCTAGACCCACAGCTGACTGAGACATAAGGGTGGACACTCTTGGGGCTGAGAGGTTTGGTGAGGTTGGGTGAGGAAACGCAGACCCTTTAAAGTAATACTGCGTGGTACCCATCCCATGGGTCCCAAATCTCCAGGTTCAAGGGCATCTTCCTACATCGAAAACATGCATGAGAAACCCAGAAGACGGTACACCGTGTGATCGGGAAAGGTTTCTAAAACGCACCTCATTTCTCATCTCCTTGTGCTCGGGTTCGCCATTCCAGCTGCTTCACTAGCAATCTGCTTCCTTGGGGAATCAGCACCTTTAACCTCCTGTTCCATACAGGTTGCAATTTGTCCTGAGGATGAACGGAAAGAGGGGGAACCAATGAGAGACTAGCTCTAGGTGTAGGGACAGGCACAGGTCACTCTATTTTCTCATCAGGAAGAAGAATTAACCACAGGCTCAGCATGCCGGCCGGAACCAAAATAGGGCCTGAAGCAATCCTGCGCTTTTGAGGCCAGCTCCCAAGAAAGCGAGTTGAAAAATGGAGCTCAGGGGCACTGCAATTCACAAACCTTCAGACTTATAAATGATAACTCTCGTCCACAAATATATTGAGGGAAGGCAACGAAGAGGATTTGAAAGCAAGGCAGAATTGCAGGAAACACATTTCAGGAGGGAGATTCGAATCGCTTTTAAAGCACAGGAAAAGCGGCAAAACCTCGACAATGACGCCCTTGGCCAAAAAGGGCGTATGCGTTTTTTCCTGAATATATTCAGGAAAAAACGCATACGCCCTTTTTGGCCAACCAAGCAACCTGGAAAGGCAAATCAGCGCTACAAAGAAATCTCGCTTCTCATCGGTCAAAAGGGCCCTGCTGAATAAAGTGTCAAAACCAGAAATGCAGGACAGGCCATGGAGAAATGGGAGCCTTGCTACGCTGATGGGCGGGATGTAAATTGCCAACAGCCACTCTGGAGAAGTGTACTGTGTGTCCTGAAACATCTAAAAAACTCAGCTTAGAGAGCATAGGGCACTTCCACTCATGGGCGTATAAATTGGCAAAAATAAAAATCAGCAAGACACAGGCTCCCCAAAGTTTAGGGCTGCTCTGTTGACAAGAACCTCCACTTCGTTACACCTTAAATATCCCAGGAAAGACAAAAATGGATAAAGAAGTTGTGGTCCTTATGTACAATAGAATATCACTCAGCCATGAAATCAACGTCATGATGCTAGTAGCAGCAAAGATGAGTGGATTTAGGTAGGACGATTCTAAATGAAATAAGTCACACAGAAAATGACACTTATCATAAGATATCACTTATAGAGGGAATGTAAAAACCGCTACCCTTGAACTGAATTACAAAACAGAGCAGAGTCACACGTTTAGAAAGCACACTATGGCTGCTTAAGGGGAAAGGTGAGGTGGTGTGATGCATAAAACAAGCTTTTCAAATTATCTCAGATACCGTTCCATAAACCCAATAGGTAATAAACAAGACCTACTCCTTGCTCAGTGAATTGGACTCAACACCCCCTATTCACCGCCCAAGAATATATCTGACTAGTAAGAATCTTAAAACCTATGTATTGATATCTCTCTGTAAGTGAGTCAAGTGGGTGTAAAGCGGCAGAAACACAGCAGTGAAAAGCAGCTAAACCCCATTATAAAAATCAATTACTTTTAAAAACCCGTGAAACAAAGACAGTGAAAGAGAGAGAAATTCTTACAAAATTCGTTCAGGGGCTGTGATGCCACCTGGATTAACCATATCTAGACCCACAGCTGATTGAGACATAAGGGTGGACACTCATGGGGCTGAGAGGTTTGGTGAGGTTGGCTGAGGAAACGCAGACCCTTTAAAGTAATACTGCGTGGAACCCATCCCATGGGTCCCAAATCTCCAGGTTCAAGGGCATCTTCCTACATCGAAAACATGCATGAGAAACCCAGAAGACGGTACACCGTGTGATCGGGAAAGGTTTCTAAAACGCACCTCATTTCTCATCTCCTTGTGCTCGGGTTCGCCATTCCAGCCGCTTCACTAGCAATCTGCCTCCTTGGAGAATCAGCACCTTTAACCTCCTGTTCCGTACAGGTGGCAATTTGTCCTGAGGATGAACGGGAAGAGGGGGAACCAATGAGAGAATAGCTCTAGGTGTAGGGACAGGCACAGGTCACTCTATTTTCTCATCAGGAAGAAGAATTAACCACAGGCTCAGCCTGCCGGCCGGAATCAAAATAGATCCAGAAGCAATCCTGCGCTTTTGAGGCCAGCTCCCAAGAAAGCGAGTTGAAAAATGGAGCTCAGGGGCACTGCAATTCACAAACCTGCAGACTTATAAATGATAACTCTCGTCCACAAATATATTGAGGGAAGGCAACGAAGAGGATTTGAAAGCAAGGCAGAATTGCAGGAAACACATTTCAGGAGGGAGATTCGAATCGCCTTTAAAGCACAGGAAAAGCGGCAAAACCTCGACAATGACGCCCTTGGCCAAAAAGGGCGTATGCGTTTTTTCCTGAATATATTCAGGAAAAAACGCATACGCCCTTTTTGGCCAACCAAGCAACCTGGAAAGAAAAATCAGCGCTACAAAGAAGTCTCGCTTCCCATCGGTCAAAAGGGCCATGCTGAAAAAAGTGTCAAAACCAGAAATGCAGGACAGGCCATGGAGAAATGGGAGCCTTGCTACACTGATGGGCGGGACGTAAATTGCCAACAGCCACTCTGGAGAAGTGTACGGTATGTCCTGAAACATCTAAGAAACTCAACTTAGAGAGCATAGGGCACTTCCACTCATGGGCGTATAAATTGGGAAAACTAAAAATCAGCAAGACACAGGCACCCCAAAGTTTAGGGCTGCTCTGTTGACAAGAACCTCCACTTCGTTACACCTTAAATATCCCAGGAAAGAGAAAAATCGATAAAGAAGTTGTGGTCCTTATGTACAATGGAATATCACTCAGCCATGAAATCAACGTCATAAGGCTAGTAGCAGCATGATGAGTGGATTTAGGTATGACGATTCTAAGTGAAATAAGTCACACAGAAAAAGACACTTATCATAAGATATCACTTATCGAGGGAATGTAAAAACCGCTACCCTTGAACTGAATTACAAAACAGAACAGAGACACACGTTTAGAAAACACACTATGGCTGCTTAACGGTAAAGGTGAGGTGGGGTGATGCATAAAACAAGGGTTTCAAATTAGCTCAGATACCGTTCCATAAACCCAATAGGTAATAGACAAGACCTACTCCTTGCTCAGTGAATTGGACTCAACACCCCCTATTCACCGCCCAAGAATATATCTGACTAGTAAGAATCTTAAAACCTATGTATTGATATCTCTCTGTAAGTGAGTCAAGTGGGTGTAAAGCGGCAGAAACACAGCAGTGAAAAGCAGCTAAACCCCATTATAAAAGTCAATTACTTTTAAAAACCCGTGAAACAAAGACAGTGAAAGAGAGAGAAATTCTTACAAAATTCGTTCAGGGGCTGTGATGCCACCTGGATTGACCATATCTAGACCCACAGCTGATTGAGACATAAGGGTGGACACTCATGGGGCTGAGAGGTTTGGTGAGGTTGGGTGAGGAAACGCAGACTCTTTAAAGTAATACTGCGTGGAACCCATCCCATGGGTCCCAAATCTCCAGGTTCAAGGGCATTTTCCTACATCGAAAACATGCATGAGAAACCCAGAAGACGGTACACCGTGTGATCGGGAAAGGTTTCTAAAACGCACCTCATTTCTCATCTCCTTGTGCTCGGGTTCGCCATTCCAGCCGCTTCACTAGCAATCTGCCTCCTTGTAGAATCAGCACCTTTAACCTCCTGTTCCGTACAGGTTGCAATTTGTCCTGAGGATGAACGGGAAGAGGGGGAACCAATGAGAGAATAGCTCTAGGTGTAGGGACAGGCACAGGTCACTCTATTTTCTCATCAGGAAGAAGAATTAACCACAGGCTCAGCCTGCCGGCCGGAATCAAAATACGTCCAGAAGCAATCCTGCGCTTTTGAGGCCAGCTCCCAAGAAAGCGAGTTGAAAAATGGAGCTCAGGGGCACTGCAATTCACAAACCTGCAGACTTATAAATGATAACTCTCGTCCACAAATATATTGAGGGAAGGCAACGAAGAGGAGTTGAAAGCAAGGCAGAATTGCAGGAAACAGATTTCAGGAGGGAGATTCGAATCGCCATTAAAGCACAGGAAAAGCGGCAAAACCTCGAAAATGATGCCGTTGGCCAAAAAGGGCGTATGCGTTTTTTCCTGAATATATTCAGGAAAAAACGCATACGCCCTTTTTGGCCAACCAAGCAACCTGGAAAGGCAAATCAGCACTACAAAGAAGTCTCGCTTCTCATCGGTCAAAAGGGCCCTGCTGAATAAAGTGTCAAAACCAGAAATGCAGGACAGGCCATGGAGAAATGGGAGCCTTGCTACGCTGATGGGCGGGACGTAAATTGCCAACAGCCACTCTGGAGAAGTGTACGGTATGTCCTGAAACATCTAAAAAACTCAGCTTAGAGAGCATAGGGCACTTCCACTCATGGGCGTATAAATTGGGAAAACTAAAAATCAGCAAGACACAGGCACCCCAAAGTTTAGGGCTGCTCTGTTGAAAAGAACCTCCACTTCGTTACACCTTAAATATCCCAGGAAAGAGAAAAATGGATAAAGAAGTTGTGGTCCTTATGTACAATTGAATATCACTCTGCCATGAAATCAACGTCATAAGGCTAGTAGCAGCATGATGAGTGGATTTAGGTACGACGATTCTAAGTGAAATAAGTCACACAGAAAAAGACACTTATCATAAGATATCACTTATAGAGGGAATGTAAAAACCGCTACCCTTGAACTGAATTACAAAACAGAACAGAGACACACGTTTAGAAAACACACTATGGCTGCTTAACGGGAAAGGTGAGGTGGGGTGATGCATAAAACAAGGGTTTCAAATTAGCTCAGATACCGTTCCATAAACCCAATAGGTAATAGACAAGACTTACTCCTTGCTCAGTGAATTGGACTCAACTCCCCCTATTCACCGCCCAGGAATATATATGACTAGTAAGAATCTTAAAACCTATGTATTGATATCTCTCTGTGAGTCAAGTGGGTGTAAAGCGGCAGAAACACAGCAGTGAAAAGCAGCTAAACCCCATTATAAAAGTCAATTACTTTTAAAAACCCGTGAAACAAAGACAGTGAAAGAGAGAGAAATTCTTACAAAATTCGTTCAGGGGCTGTGATGCCACCTGGATTGACCATATCTAGACCCACAGCTGACTGAGACATAAGGGTGGACACTCTTGGGGCTGAGACGTTTGGTGAGGTTGGGTGAGGAAACGCAGACCCTTTAAAGTAATCCTGTGTGGTACCCATCCCATGGGTCCCAAATCTCCAGGTTCAAGGGCATCTTCCTACATCGAAAACATGCATGAGAACCCCAGAAGACGGTACACCGTGTGATCGGGAAAGGTTTCCAAAACGCACCTCATTTCTCATCTCCTTGTTCTCGGGTTCGCCATTCCATCCGCTTTACTAGCAATCTCCCTCCTTGGAGAATCAGCACCTTTAACCTCCTGTTCCGTACAGGTTGCAATTTGTCCTGAGGATGAACAGGAAGAGGGGGAACCAATGAGAGACTAGGTCTAGGTGTTGAGACAGGCACAGGTCACTCTATTTTCCCATCAGGAAGAAGAATTAACCACAGGCTCAGCCTGCCGCCCGGGACCAGAATAGGGCCTGAAGCAATCCTGCGCTTTTGCGGCCAGCTCCCAAGAAAGCGAGTTGAAAAATGGAGCTCAGGGGCACTGCATTTCACAAACCTGCAGACTTATAAATGATAACTCTCGTCCACAAATATATTGAGGGAAGGCAACGAAGAGGAGTTGAAAGCAAGGCAGAATTGCAGGAAACAGATTTCAGGAGGGAGATTCGAATCGCCATTAAAGCACAGGAAAAGCGGCAAAACCTCGACAATGATGCCGTTGGCCAAAAAGGGCGTATGCGTTTTTTCCTGAATATATTCAGGAAAAAACGCATACGCCCTTTTTGGCCAACCAAGCAACCTGGAAAGGCAAATCAGCACTACAAAGAAGTCTCGCTTCTCATCGGTCAAAAGGGCCCTGCTGAATAAAGTGTCAAAACCAGAAATGCAGGACAGGCCATGGAGAAATGGGAGCCTTGCTACGCTGATGGGCGGGACGTAAATTGCCAACAGCCACTCTGGAGAAGTGTACGGTATGTCCTGAAACATCTAAAAAACTCAGCTTAGAGAGCATAGGGCACTTCCACTCATGGGCGTATAAATTGGGAAAACTAAAAATCAGCAAGACACAGGCACCCCAAAGTTTAGGGCTGCTCTGTTGAAAAGAACCTCCACTTCGTTACACCTTAAATATACCAGGAAAGAGAAAAATGGATAAAGAAGTTGTGGTCCTTATGTACAATTGAATATCACTCAGCCATGAAATCAACGTCATAAGGCTAGTAGCAGCATGATGAGTGGATTTAGGTACGACGATTCTAAGTGAAATAAGTCACACAGAAAAAGACACTTATCATAAGATATCACTTATAGAGGGAATGTAAAAACCGCTACCCTTGAACTGAATTACAAAACAGAACAGAGACACACGTTTAGAAAACACACTATGGCTGCTTAACGGGAAAGGTGAGGTGGGGTGATGCATAAAACAAGGGTTTCAAATTAGCTCAGATACCGTTCCATAAACCCAATAGGTAATAGACAAGACTTACTCCTTGCTCAGAGAATTGGACTCAACACCCCCTATTCACCGCCCAATAATATATATGACTAGTAAGAATCTTAAAACCTATGTATTGATATCTCTCTGTAAGTGAGTCAAGTGGGTGTAAAGCGGCAGAAACACAGCAGTGAAAAGCAGCTAAACCCCATTATAAAATCAATTACTTTTAAAAACCCGTGAAACAAAGACAGTGAAAGAGAGAGAAATTCTTACAAAATTCGTTCACGGGCTGTGATGCCACCTGGATTGACCATATCTAGACCCACAGCTGACTGAGACATAAGGGTGGACACTCTTGGGGCTGAGAGGTTTGGTGAGGTTGGGTGAGGAAACGCAGACCCTTTAAAGTAATACTGCGTGGTACCCATCCCATGGGTCCCAAATCTCCAGGTTCAAGGGCATCTTCCTACATCGAAAACATGCATGAGAAACCCAGAAGACGGTACACCGTGTGATCGGGAAAGGTTTCTAAAACGCACCTCATTTCTCATCTCCTTGTGCTCGGGTTCGCCATTCCAGCCGCTTCACTAGCAATCTGCTTCCTTGGGGAATCAGCACCTTTAACCTCCTGTTCCGTACAGGTTGCAATTTGTCCTGAGGATGAACGGGAAGAGGGGGAACCAATGAGAGACTAGCTCTAGGTGTAGGGACAGGCACAGGTCACTCTATTTTCTCATCAGGAAGAAGAATTAACCACAGGCTCAGCCTGCCGGCCGGAATCAAAATACGTCCAGAAGCAATCCTGCGCTTTTGAGGCCAGCTCCCAAGAAAGCGAGTTGAAAAATGGAGCTCAGGGGCACTGCAATTCACAAACCTGCAGACTTATAAATGATAACTCTCGTCCACAAATATATTGAGGGAAGGCAACGAAGAGGAGTTGAAAGCAAGGCAGAATTGCAGGAAACAGATTTCAGGAGGGAGATTCGAATCGCCATTAAAGCACAGGAAAAGCGGCAAAACCTCGAAAATGACGCCGTTGGCCAAAAAGGGCGTATGCGTTTTTTCCTGAATATATTCAGGAAAAAACGCATACGCCCTTTTTGGCCAACCAAGCAACCTGGAAAGGCAAATCAGCACTACAAAGAAGTCTCGCTTCTCATCGGTCAAAAGGGCCCTGCTGAATAAAGTGTCAAAACCAGAAATGCAGGACAGGCCATGGAGAAATGGGAGCCTTGCTACGCTGATGGGCGGGACGTAAATTGCCAACAGCCACTCTGGAGAAGTGTACGGTGTGTCCTGAAACATCTAAAAAACTCAGCTTAGAGAGCATAGGGCACTTCCACTCATGGGCGTATAAATTGGGAAAACTAAAAATCAGCAAGACACAGGCACCCCAAAGTTTAGGGCTGCTCTGTTGAAAAGAACCTCCACTTCGTTACACCTTAAATATACCAGGAAAGAGAAAAATGGATAAAGAAGTTGTGGTCCTTATGGACAATTGAATATCACTCAGCCATGAAATCAACGTCATAAGGCTAGTAGCAGCATGATGAGTGGATTTAGGTACGACGATTCTAAGTGAAATAAGTCACACAGAAAAAGACACTTATCATAAGATATCACTTATAGAGGGAATGTAAAAACCGCTACCCTTGAACTGAATTACAAAACAGAACAGAGACACACGTTTAGAAAACACACTATGGCTGCTTAACGGGAAAGGTGAGGTGGGGTGATGCATAAAACAAGGGTTTCAAATTAGCTCAGATACCGTTCCATAAACCCAATAGGTAATAGACAAGACTTACTCCTTGCTCAGAGAATTGGACTCAACACCCCCTATTCACCGCCCAATAATATATATGACTAGTAAGAATCTTAAAACCTATGTATTTATATCTCTCTGTAAGTGAGTCAAGTGGGTGTAAAGCGGCAGAAACACAGCAGTGAAAAGCAGCTAAACCCCATTATAAAAATCAATTACTTTTAAAAACCCGTGAAACAAAGACAGTGAAAGAGAGAGAAATTCTTACAAAATTCGTTCACGGGCTGTGATGCCACCTGGATTGACCATATCTAGACCCACAGCTGACTGAGACATAAGGGTGGACACTCTTGGGGCTGAGAGGTTTGGTGAGGTTGGGTGAGGAAACGCAGAACCTTTAAAGTAATACTGCGTGGTACCCATCCCATGGGTCCCAAATCTCCAGGTTCAAGGGCATCTTCCTACATCGAAAACATGCATGAGAAACCCAGAAGACGGTACACCGTGTGATCGGGAAAGGTTTCTAAAACGCACCTCATTTCTCATCTCCTTGTGCTCGGGTTCGCCATTCCAGCCGCTTCACTAGCAATCTGCTTCCTTGGGGAATCAGCACCTTTAACCTCCTGTTCCGTACAGGTTGCAATTTGTCCTGAGGATGAACGGGAAGAGGGGGAACCAATGAGAGACTAGCTCTAGGTGTAGGGACAGGCACAGGTCACTCTATTTTCTCATCAGGAAGAAGAATTAACCACAGGCTCAGCATGCCGGCCGGAACCAAAATAGGGCCTGAAGCAATCCTGCGCTTTTGAGGCCAGCTCCCAAGAAAGCGAGTTGAAAAATGGAGCTCAGGGGCACTGCAATTCACAAACCTTCAGACTTATAAATGATAACTCTCGTCCACAAATATATTGAGGGAAGGCAACGAAGAGGATTTGAAAGCAAGGCAGAATTGCAGGAAACACATTTCAGGAGGGAGATTCGAATCGCTTTTAAAGCACAGGAAAAGCGGCAAAACCTCGACAATGACGCCCTTGGCGAAAAAGGGCGTATGCGTTTTTTCCTGAATATATTCAGGAAAAAACGCATACGCCCTTTTTGGCCAACCAAGCAACCTGGAAAGGCAAATCAGCACTACAAAGAAATCTCGCTTCTCATCGGTCAAAAGGGCCCTGCTGAATAAAGTGTCAAAACCAGAAATGCAGGACAGGCCATGGAGAAATGGGAGCCTTGCTATGCTGATGGGCGGGACGTAAATTGCCAACAGCCACTCTGGAGAAGTGTACGGTATGTCCTGAAACATCTAAAAAACTCAGCTTAGAGAGCATAGGGCACTTCCACTCATGGGCGTATAAATTGGGAAAACTAAAAATCAGCAAGACACAGGCATCCCAAAGTTTAGGGCTGCTCTGTTGAAAAGGACCTCCACTTCGTTACACCTTAAATATCCCAGGAAAGAGAAAAATGGATAAAGAAGTTGTGGTCCTTATGTACAATTGAATATCACTCAGCCATGAAATCAACGTCATAAGGCTAGTAGCAGCATGATGAGTGGATTTAGGTACGACGATTCTAAGTGAAATAAGTCACACAGAAAAAGACACTTATCATAAGATATCACTTATAGAGGGAATGTAAAAACCGCTACCCTTGAACTGAATTACAAAACAGAACAGAGACACACGTTTAGAAAACACACTATGGCTGCTTAACGGGAAAGGTGAGTTGGGGTGATGCATAAAACAAGGGTTTCAAATTAGCTCAGATACCGTTCCATAAACCCAATAGGTAATAGACAAGACTTACTCCTTGCTCAGAGAATTGGACTCAACACCCCCTATTCACCGCCCAATAATATATATGACTAGTAAGAATCTTAAAACCTATGTATTGATATCTCTCTGTAAGTGAGTCAAGTGGGTGTAAAGCGGCAGAAACACAGCAGTGAAAAGCAGCTAAACCCCATTATAAAAATCAATTACTTTTAAAAACCCGTGAAACAAAGACAGTGAAAGAGAGAGAAATTCTTACAAAATTCGTTCACGGGCTGTGATGCCACCTGGATTGACCATATCTAGACCCACAGCTGACTGAGACATAAGGGTGGACACTCTTGGGGTTGAGAGGTTTGGTGAGGTTGGGTGAGGAAACGCAGACCCTTTAAAGTAATACTGCGTGGTACCCATCCCATGGGTCCCAAATCTCCAGGTTCAAGGGCATCTTCCTACATCGAAAACATGCATGAGAAACCCAGAAGACGGTACACCGTGTGATCGGGAAAGGTTTCTAAAACGCACCTCATTTCTCATCTCCTTGTGCTCGGGTTCGCCATTCCAGCCGCTTCACTAGCAATCTGCTTCCTTGGGGAATCAGCACCTTTAACCTCCTGTTCCGTACAGGTTGCAATTTGTCCTGAGGATGAACGGGAAGAGGGGGAACCAATGAGAGACTAGCTCTAGGTGTAGGGACAGGCACAGGTCACTCTATTTTCTCATCAGGAAGAAGAATTAACCACAGGCTCAGCATGCCGGCCGGAACCAAAATAGGGCCTGAAGCAATCCTGCGCTTTTGAGGCCAGCTCCCAAGAAAGCGAGTTGAAAAATGGAGCTCAGGGGCACTGCAATTCACAAACCTTCAGACTTATAAATGATAACTCTCGTCCACAAATATATTGAGGGAAGGCAACGAAGAGGATTTGAAAGCAAGGCAGAATTGCAGGAAACACATTTCAGGAGGGAGATTCGAATCACTTTTAAAGCACAGGAAAAGCGGCAAAACCTCGACAATGACGCCCTTGGCCAAAAAGGGCGTATGCGTTTTTTCCTGAATATATTCAGGAAAAAACGCATACGCCCTTTTTGGCCAACCAAGCAACCTGGAAAGGCAAATCAGCGCTACAAAGAAATCTCGCTTCTCATCGGTCAAAAGGGCCCTGCTGAATAAAGTGTCAAAACCAGAAATGCAGGACAGGCCATGGAGAAATGGGAGCCTTGCTACGCTGATGGGCGGGATGTAAATTGCCAACAGCCACTCTGGAGAAGTGTACGGTGTGTCCTGAAACATCTAAAAAACTCAGCTTAGAGAGCATAGGGCACTTCCACTCATGGGCGTATAAATTGGCAAAACTAAAAATCAGCAAGACACAGGCTCCCCAAAGTTTAGGGCTGCTCTGTTGACAAGAACCTCCACTTCGTTACACCTTAAATATCCCAGGAAAGAGAAAAATGGATAAAGAAGTTGTGGTCCTTATGGACAATTGAATATCACTCAGCCATGAAATCAACGTCATAAGGCTAGTAGCAGCATGATGAGTGGATTTAGGTACGACGATTCTAAGTGAAATAAGTCACACAGAAAAAGACACTTATCATAAGATATCACTTATAGAGGGAATGTAAAAACCGCTACCCTTGAACTGAATTACAAAACAGAACAGAGACACACGTTTAGAAAGCACACTATGGCTGCTTAAGGGGAAAGGTGAGGTGGTGTGATGCATAAAACAAGCTTTTCAAATTAGCTCAGATACCGTTCCATAAACCCAATAGGTAATACACAAGACCTACTCCTTGCTCAGTGAATTGGACTCAACACCCCCTATTCACCGCCCAAGAATATATCTGACTAGTAAGAATCTTAAAACCTATGTATTGATATCTCTCTGTAAGTGAGTCAAGTGGGTGTAAAGCGGCAGAAACACAGCAGTGAAAAGCAGCTAAACCCCATTATAAAAATCAATTACTTTTAAAAACCCGTGAAACAAAGACAGTGAAAGAGAGAGAAATTCTTACAAAATTCGTTCAGGGGCTGTGATGCCACCTGGATTGACCATATCTAGACCCACAGCTGATTGAGACATAAGGGTGGACACTCATGGGGCTGAGAGGTTTGGTGAGGTTGGGTGAGGAAAGGCAGACCCTTTAAAGTAATACTGCGTGGAACCCATCCCATGGGTCCCAAATCTCCAGGTTCAAGGGCATCTTCCTACATCGAAAACATGCATGAGAAACCCAGAAGACGGTACACCGTGTGATCGGGAAAGGTTTCTAAAACGCACCTCATTTCTCATCTCCTTGTGCTCGGGTTCGCCATTCCAACCGCTTCACTAGCAATCTGCCTCCTTGGAGAATCAGCACCTTTAACCTCCTGTTCCGTACAGGTTGCAATTTGTCCTGAGGATGAACGGGAAGAGGGGGAACCAATGAGAGACTAGCTCTAGGTGTAGGGACAGGCACAGGTCACTCTATTTTCTCATCAGGAAGAAGAATTAACCACAGGCTCAGCATGCCGGCCGGAACCAAAATAGGGCCTGAAGCAATCCTGCGCTTTTGAGGCCAGCTCCCAAGAAAGCGAGTTGAAAAATGGAGCTCAGGGGCACTGCAATTCACAAACCTGCAGACTTATAAATGATAACTCTCGTCCACAAATATATTGAGGGAAGGCAACGAAGAGGATTTGAAAGCAAGGCAGAATTGCAGGAAACACATTTCAGGAGGGAGATTCGAATCGCCTTTAAAGCACAGGAAAAGCGGCAAAACCTCGACAATGACGCCCTTGGCCAAAAAGGGCGTATGCGTTTTTTCCTGAATATATTCAGGAAAAAACGCATACGCCCTTTTTGGCCAACCAAGCAACCTGGAAAGGCAAATCAGCGCTACAAAGAAGTCTCGCTTCCCATCGGTCAAAAGGGCCATGCTGAATAAAGTGTCAAAACCAGAAATGCAGGACAGGCCATGGAGAAACGGGAGCCTGGCTACGCTGATGGGCGGGATGTAAATTGCCAACAGCCACTCTGGAGAAGTGTACGGTGTGTCCTGAAACATCTAAAAAACTCAGCTTAGAGAGCATAGGGCACTTCCACTCATGGGCGTATAAATTGGCAAAACTAAAAATCAGCAAGACACAGGCTCCCCAAAGTTTAGGGCTGCTCTGTTGACAAGAACCTCCACTTCGTTACACCTTAAATATCCCAGGAAAGAGAAAAATGGATAAAGAAGTTGTGGTCCTTATGGACAATTGAATATCACTCAGCCATGAAATCAACGTCATAAGGCTAGTAGCAGCATGATGAGTGGATTTAGGTACGACGATTCTAAGTGAAATAAGTCACACAGAAAAAGACACTTATCATAAGATATCACTTATAGAGGGAATGTAAAAACCGCTACCCTTGAACTGAATTACAAAACAGAACAGAGACACACGTTTAGAAAGCACACTATGGCTGCTTAAGGGGAAAGGTGAGGTGGTTTGATGCATAAAACAAGCTTTTCAAATTAGCTCAGATACCGTTCCATAAACCCAATAGGTAATACACAAGACCTACTCCTTGCTCAGTGAATTGGACTCAACACCCCCTATTCACCGCCCAAGAATATATCTGACTAGTAAGAATCTTAAAACCTATGTATTGATATCTCTCTGTAAGTGAGTCAAGTGGGTGTAAAGCGGCAGAAACACAGCAGTGAAAAGCAGCTAAACCCCATTATAAAAATCAATTACTTTTAAAAACCCGTGAAACAAAGACAGTGAAAGAGAGAGAAATTCTTACAAAATTCGTTCACGGGCTGTGATGCCACCTGGATTGACCATATCTAGACCCACAGCTGACTGAGACATAAGGGTGGACACTCTTGGGGCTGAGAGGTTTGGTGAGGTTGGGTGAGGAAACGCAGAACCTTTAAAGTAATACTGCGTGGTACCCATCCCATGGGTCCCAAATCTCCAGGTTCAAGGGCATCTTCCTACATCGAAAACATGCATGAGAAACCCAGAAGACGGTACACCATGTGATCGGGAAAGGTTTCTAAAACGCACCTCATTTCTCATCTCCTTGTGCTCGGGTTCGCCATTCCAGCCGCTTCACTAGCAATCTGCTTCCTTGGGGAATCAGCACCTTTAACCTCCTGTTCCGTACAGGTTGCAATTTGTCCTGAGGATGAACGGGAAGAGGGGGAACCAATGAGAGACTAGCTCTAGGTGTAGGGACAGGCACAGGTCACTCTATTTTCTCATCAGGAAGAAGAATTAACCACAGGCTCAGCATGCCGGCCGGAACCAAAATAGGGCCTGAAGCAATCCTGCGCTTTTGAGGCCAGCTCCCAAGAAAGCGAGTTGAAAAATGGAGCTCAGGGGCACTGCAATTCACAAACCTTCAGACTTATAAATGATAACTCTCGTCCACAAATATATTGAGGGAAGGCAACGAAGAGGATTTGAAAGCAAGGCAGAATTGCAGGAAACACATTTCAGGAGGGAGATTCGAATCGCTTTTAAAGCACAGGAAAAGCGGCAAAACCTCGACAATGACGCCCTTGGCCAAAAAGGGCGTATGCGTTTTTTCCTGAATATATTCAGGAAAAAACGCATACGCCCTTTTTGGCCAACCAAGCAACCTGGAAAGGCAAATCAGCACTACAAAGAAATCTCGCTTCTCATCGGTCAAAAGGGCCCTGCTGAATAAAGTGTCAAAACCAGAAATGCAGGACAGGCCATGGAGAAATGGGAGCCTTGCTATGCTGATGGGCGGGACGTAAATTGCCAACAGCCACTCTGGAGAAGTGTACGGTATGTCCTGAAACATCTAAAAAACTCAGCTTAGAGAGCATAGGGCACTTCCACTCATGGGCGTATAAATTGGGAAAACTAAAAATCAGCAAGACACAGGCACCCCAAAGTTTAGGGCTGCTCTGTTGAAAATAACCTCCACTTCGTTACACCTTAAATATCCCAGGAAAGAGAAAAATGGATAAAGAAGTTGTGGTCCTTATGTACAATTGAATATCACTCAGCCATGAAATCAACGTCATAAGGCTAGTAGCAGCATGATGAGTGGATTTAGGTACGACGATTCTAACTGAAATAAGTCACACAGAAAAAGACACTTATCATAAGATATCACTTATAGAGGGAATGTAAAAACCGCTACCCTTGAACTGAATTACAAAACAGAACAGAGACACACGTTTAGAAAACACACTATGGCTGCTTAACGGGAAAGGTGAGTTGGGGTGATGCATAAAACAAGGGTTTCAAATTAGCTCAGATACCGTTCCATAAACCCAATAGGTAATAGACAAGACTTACTCCTTGCTCAGAGAATTGGACTCAACACCCCCTATTCACCGCCCAATAATATATATGACTAGTAAGAATCTTAAAACCTATGTATTGATATCTCTCTGTAAGTGAGTCAAGTGGGTGTAAAGCGGCAGAAACACAGCAGTGAAAAGCAGCTAAACCCCATTATAAAAATCAATTACTTTTAAAAACCCGTGAAACAAAGACAGTGAAAGAGAGAGAAATTCTTACAAAATTCGTTCACGGGCTGTGATGCCACCTGGATTGACCATATCTAGACCCACAGCTGACTGAGACATAAGGGTGGACACTCTTGGGGCTGAGAGGTTTGGTGAGGTTGGGTGAGGAAAGGCAGACCCTTTAAAGTAATACTGCGTGGTACCCATCCCATGGGTCCCAAATCTCCAGGTTCAAGGGCATCTTCCTACATCGAAAACATGCATGAGAAACCCAGAAGACGGTACACCGTGTGATCGGGAAAGGTTTCTAAAACGCACCTCATTTCTCATCTCCTTGTGCTCGGGTTCGCCATTCCAGCCGCTTCACTAGCAATCTGCTTCCTTGGGGAATCAGCACCTTTAACCTCCTGTTCCGTACAGGTTGCAATTTGTCCTGAGGATGAACGGGAAGAGGGGGAACCAATGAGAGACTAGCTCTAGGTGTAGGGACAGGCACAGGTCACTCTATTTTCTCATCAGGAAGAAGAATTAACCACAGGCTCAGCATGCCGGCCGGAACCAAAATAGGGCCTGAAGCAATCCTGCGCTTTTGAGGCCAGCTCCCAAGAAAGCGAGTTGAAAAATGGAGCTCAGGGGCACTGCAATTCACAAACCTTCAGACTTATAAATGATAACTCTCGTCCACAAATATATTGAGGGAAGGCAACGAAGAGGATTTGAAAGCAAGGCAGAATTGCAGGAAACAAATTTCAGGAGGGAGATTCGAATCGCTTTTAAAGCACAGGAAAAGCGGCAAAACCTCGACAATGACGCCCTTGGCCAAAAAGGGCGTATGCGTTTTTTCCTGAATATATTCAGGAAAAAACGCATACGCCCTTTTTGGCCAACCAAGCAACCTGGAAAGGCAAATCAGCGCTACAAAGAAATCTCGCTTCTCATCGGTCAAAAGGGCCCTGCTGAATAAAGTGTCAAAACCAGAAATGCAGGACAGGCCATGGAGAAATGGGAGCCTTGCTACGCTGATGGGCGGGATGTAAATTGCCAACAGCCACTCTGGAGAAGTGTACGGTGTGTCCTGAAACATCTAAAAAACTCAGCTTAGAGAGCATAGGGCACTTCCACTCATGGGCGTATAAATTGGCAAAACTAAAAATCAGCAAGACACAGGCTCCCCAAAGTTTAGGGCTGCTCTGTTGACAAGAACCTCCACTTCGTTACACCTTAAATATCCCAGGAAAGAGAAAAATGGATAAAGAAGTTGTGATCCTTATGGACAATTGAATATCACTCAGCCATGAAATCAACGTCATAAGGCTAGTAGCAGCATGATGAGTGGATTTAGGTACGACGATTCTAAGTGAAATAAGTCACACAGAAAAAGACACTTATCATAAGATATCACTTATAGAGGGAATGTAAAAACCGCTACCCTTGAACTGAATTACAAAACAGAACAGAGACACACGTTTAGAAAGCACACTATGGCTGCTTAAGGGGAAAGGTGAGGTGGTGTGATGCATAAAACAAGCTTTTCAAATTAGCTCAGATACCGTTCCATAAACCCAATAGGTAATACACAAGACCTACTCCTTGCTCAGTGAATTGGACTCAACACCCCCTATTCACCGCCCAAGAATATATCTGACTAGTAAGAATCTTAAAACCTATGTATTGATATCTCTCTGTAAGTGAGTCAAGTGGGTGTAAAGCGGCAGAAACACAGCAGTGAAAAGCAGCTAAACCCCATTATAAAAATCAATTACTTTTAAAAACCCGTGAAACAAAGACAGTGAAAGAGAGAGAAATTCTTACAAAATTCGTTCAGGGGCTGTGATGCCACCTGGATTGACCATATCTAGACCCACAGCTGATTGAGACATAAGGGTGGACACTCATGGGGCTGAGAGGTTTGGTGAGGTTGGGTGAGGAAAGGCAGACCCTTTAAAGTAATACTGCGTGGAACCCATCCCATGGGTCCCAAATCTCCAGGTTCAAGGGCATCTTCCTACATCGAAAACATGCATGAGAAACCCAGAAGACGGTACACCGTGTGATCGGGAAAGGTTTCTAAAACGCACCTCATTTCTCATCTCCTTGTGCCCGGGTTCGCCATTCCAACCGCTTCACTAGCAATCTGCCTCCTTGGAGAATCAGCACCTTTAACCTCCTGTTCCGTACAGGTTGCAATTTGTCCTGAGGATGAACGGGAAGAGGGGGAACCAATGAGAGAATAGCTCTAGGTGTAGGGACAGGCACAGGTCACTCTATTTTCTCATCAGGAAGAAGAATTAACCACAGGCTCAGCCTGCCGGCCGGAATCAAAATAGGTCCAGAAGCAATCCTGCGCTTTTGAGGCCAGCTCCCAAGAAAGCGAGTTGAAAAATGGAGCTCAGGGGCACTGCAATTCACAAACCTGCAGACTTATAAATGATAACTCTCGTCCACAAATATATTGAGGGAAGGCAACGAAGAGGAGTTGAAAGCAAGGCAGAATTGCAGGAAACAGATTTCAGGAGGGAGATTCGAATCGCCATTAAAGCACAGGAAAAGCGGCAAAACCTCGACAATGATGCCGTTGGCCAAAAAGGGCGTATGCGTTTTTTCCTGAATATATTCAGGAAAAAACGCATACGCCCTTTTTGGCCAACCAAGCAACCTGGAAAGGCAAATCAGCACTACAAAGAAGTCTCGCTTCTCATCGGTCAAAAGGGCCCTGCTGAATAAAGTGTCAAAACCAGAAATGCAGGACAGGCCATGGAGAAATGGGAGCCTTGCTACGCTGATGGGCGGGACGTAAATTGCCAACAGCCACTCTGGAGAAGTGTACGGTATGTCCTGAAACATCTAAGAAACTCCACTTAGAGAGCATAGGGCACTTCCACTCATGGGCGTATAAATTGGGAAAACTAAAAATCAGCAAGACACAGGCACCCCAAAGTTTAGGGCTGCTCTGTTGACAAGAACCTCCACTTCGTTACACCTTAAATATCCCAGGAAAGAGAAAAATGGATAAAGAAGTTGTGGTCCTTATGTACAATGGAATATCACTCAGCCATGAAATCAACGTCATAAGGCTAGTAGCAGCATGATGAGTGGATTTAGGTATGACGATTCTAAGTGAAATAAGTCACACAGAAAAAGACACTTATCATAAGATATCACTTATAGAGGGAATGTAAAAACCGCTACCTTTGAACTGAATTACAAAACAGAACAGAGACACACGTTTAGAAAGCACACTATGGCTGCTTAAGGGGAAAGGTGAGGTGGTGTGATGCATATAACAAGCTTTTCAAATTAGCTCAGATACTGTTCCATAAACCCAATAGGTAATAGACAAGACCTACTCCTTGCTCAGTGAATTGGACTCAACACCACCTATTCACCGCCCAAGAATCTATCTGACTAGTAAGAATCTTAAAACCTATGTATTGATATCTCTCTGTAAGTGAGTCAAGTGGGTGTAAAGCGGCAGAAACACAGCAGTGAAAAGCAGCTAAACCCCATTATAAAAGTCAATTACTTTTAAAAACCCGTGAAACAAAGACAGTGAAAGAGAGAGAAATTCTTACAAAATTCGTTCAGGGGCTGTGATGCCACCTGGATTGACCATATCTAGACCCACAGCTGATTGAGACATAAGGGTGGACACTCATGGGGCTGAGAGATTTGGTGAGGTTGGGTGAGGAAACGCAGACCCTTTAAAGTAATACTGCGTGGTACCCATCCCATGGGTCCCAAATCTCCAGGTTCAAGGGCATCTTCCTACATCGAAAACATGCATGAGAATCCCAGAAGACGGTACACCGTGTGATCGGGAAAGATTTCTAAAACGCACCTCATTTCTCATCTCCTTGTGCTCGGGTTCGCCATTCCAGCCGCTTCACTAGCAATCTGCTTCCTTGGAGAATCAGCACCTTTAACCTCCTGTTCCGTACAGGTTGCAATTTGTCCTGAGGATGAACGGGAAGAGGGGGAACCAATGAGAGACTAGCTCTAGGTGTAGGGACAGGCACAGGTCACTCTATTTTCTCATCAGGAAGAAGAATTAACCACAGGCTCAGCATGCCGGCCGGAACCAAAATAGGGCCTGAAGCAATCCTGCGCTTTTGAGGCCAGCTCCCAAGAAAGCGAGTTGAAAAATGGAGCTCAGGGGCACTGCAATTCACAAACCTGCAGACTTATAAATGATAACTCTCGTCCACAAATATATTGAGGGAAGGCAACGAAGAGGATTTGAAAGCAAGGCAGAATTGCAGGAAACACATTTCAGGAGGGAGATTCGAATCGCCTTTAAAGCACAGGAAAAGCGGCAAAACCTCGACAATGACGCCCTTGGCCAAAAAGGGCGTATGCGTTTTTTCCTGAATATATTCAGGAAAAAACGCATACGCCCTTTTTGGCCAACCAAGCAACCTGGAAAGGCAAATCAGCGCTACAAAGAAGTCTCGCTTCCCATCGGTCAAAAGGGCCATGCTGAATAAAGTGTCAAAACCAGAAATGCAGGACAGGCCATGGAGAAACGGGAGCCTGGCTACGCTGATGGGCGGGATGTAAATTGCCAACAGCCACTCTGGAGAAGTGTACGGTGTGTCCTGAAACATCTAAAAAACTCAGCTTAGAGAGCATAGGGCACTTCCACTCATGGGCGTATAAATTGGCAAAACTAAAAATCAGCAAGACACAGGCTCCCCAAAGTTTAGGGCTGCTCTGTTGACAAGAACCTCCACTTCGTTACACCTTAAATATCCCAGGAAAGAGAAAAATGGATAAAGAAGTTGTGGTCCTTATGGACAATTGAATATCACTCAGCCATGAAATCAACGTCATAAGGCTAGTAGCAGCATGATGAGTGGATTTAGGTACGACGATTCTAAGTGAAATAAGTCACACAGAAAAAGACACTTATCATAAGATATCACTTATAGAGGGAATGTAAAAACCGCTACCCTTGAACTGAATTACAAAACAGAACAGAGACACACGTTTAGAAAGCACACTATGGCTGCTTAAGGGGAAAGGTGAGGTGGTGTGATGCATAAAAGAAGCTTTTCAAATTAGCTCAGATACCGTTCCATAAACCCAATAGGTAATACACAAGACCTACTCCTTGCTCAGTGAATTGGACTCAACACCCCCTATTCACCGCCCAAGAATATATCTGACTAGTAAGAATCTTAAAACCTATGTATTGATATCTCTCTGTAAGTGAGTCAAGTGGGTGTAAAGCGGCAGAAACACAGCAGTGAAAAGCAGCTAAACCCCATTATAAAAATCAATTACTTTTAAAAACCCGTGAAACAAAGACAGTGAAAGAGAGAGAAATTCTTACAAAATTCGTTCAGGGGCTGTGATGCCACCTGGATTGACCATATCTAGACCCACAGCTGATTGAGACATAAGGGTGGACACTCATGGGGCTGAGAGGTTTGGTGAGGTTGGGTGAGGAAAGGCAGACCCTTTAAAGTAATACTGCGTGGAACCCATCCCATGGGTCCCAAATCTCCAGGTTCAAGGGCATCTTCCTACATCGAAAACATGCATGAGAAACCCAGAAGACGGTACACCGTGTGATCGGGAAAGGTTTCTAAAACGCACCTCATTTCTCATCTCCTTGTGCTCGGGTTCGCCATTCCAACCGCTTCACTAGCAATCTGCCTCCTTGGAGAATCAGCACCTTTAACCTCCTGTTCCGTACAGGTTGCAATTTGTCCTGAGGATGAACGGGAAGAGGGGGAACCAATGAGAGAATAGCTCTAGGTGTAGGGACAGGCACAGGTCACTCTATTTTCTCATCAGGAAGAAGAATTAACCACAGGCTCAGCCTGCCGGCCGGAATCAAAATAGGTCCAGAAGCAATCCTGCGCTTTTGAGGCCAGCTCCCAAGAAAGCGAGTTGAAAAATGGAGCTCAGGGGCACTGCAATTCACAAACCTGCAGACTTATAAATGATAACTCTCGTCCACAAATATATTGAGGGAAGGCAACGAAGAGGAGTTGAAAGCAAGGCAGAATTGCAGGAAACAGATTTCAGGAGGGAGATTCGAATCGCCATTAAAGCACAGGAAAAGCGGCAAAACCTCGACAATGATGCCGTTGGCCAAAAAGGGCGTATGCGTTTTTTCCTGAATATATTCAGGAAAAAACGCATACGCCCTTTTTGGCCAACCAAGCAACCTGGAAAGGCAAATCAGCACTACAAAGAAGTCTCGCTTCTCATCGGTCAAAAGGGCCCTGCTGAATAAAGTGTCAAAACCAGAAATGCAGGACAGGCCATGGAGAAATGGGAGCCTTGCTACGCTGATGGGCGGGACGTAAATTGCCAACAGCCACTCTGGAGAAGTGTACGGTATGTCCTGAAACATCTAAGAAACTCCACTTAGAGAGCATAGGGCACTTCCACTCATGGGCGTATAAATTGGGAAAACTAAAAATCAGCAAGACACAGGCACCCCAAAGTTTAGGGCTGCTCTGTTGACAAGAACCTCCACTTCGTTACACCTTAAATATCCCAGGAAAGAGAAAAATGGATAAAGAAGTTGTGGTCCTTATGTACAATGGAATATCACTCAGCCATGAAATCAACGTCATAAGGCTAGTAGCAGCATGATGAGTGGATTTAGGTATGACGATTCTAAGTGAAATAAGTCACACAGAAAAAGACACTTATCATAAGATATCACTTATAGAGGGAATGTAAAAACCGCTACCTTTGAACTGAATTACAAAACAGAACAGAGACACACGTTTAGAAAGCACACTATGGCTGCTTAAGGGGAAAGGTGAGGTGGTGTGATGCATATAACAAGCTTTTCAAATTAGCTCAGATACTGTTCCATAAACCCAATAGGTAATAGACAAGACCTACTCCTTGCTCAGTGAATTGGACTCAACACCACCTATTCACCGCCCAAGAATCTATCTGACTAGTAAGAATCTTAAAACCTATGTATTGATATCTCTCTGTAAGTGAGTCAAGTGGGTGTAAAGCGGCAGAAACACAGCAGTGAAAAGCAGCTAAACCCCATTATAAAAGTCAATTACTTTTAAAAACCCGTGAAACAAAGACAGTGAAAGAGAGAGAAATTCTTACAAAATTCGTTCAGGGGCTGTGATGCCACCTGGATTGACCATATCTAGACCCACAGCTGATTGAGACATAAGGGTGGACACTCATGGGGCTGAGAGGTTTGGTGAGGTTGGGTGAGGAAACGCAGACCCTTTAAAGTAATACTGCGTGGTACCCATCCCATGGGTCCCAAATCTCCAGGTTCAAGGGCATCTTCCTACATCGAAAACATGCATGAGAAACCCAGAAGACGGTACACCGTGTGATCGGGAAAGATTTCTAAAACGCACCTCATTTCTCATCTCCTTGTGCTCGGGTTCGCCATTCCAGCCGCTTCACTAGCAATCTGCTTCCTTGGAGAATCAGCACCTTTAACCTCCTGTTCCGTACAGGTTGCAATTTGTCCTGAGGATGAACGGGAAGAGGGGGAACCAATGAGAGACTAGCTCTAGGTGTAGGGACAGGCACAGGTCACTCTATTTTCTCATCAGGAAGAAGAATTAACCACAGGCTCAGCATGCCGGCCGGAACCAAAATAGGGCCTGAAGCAATCCTGCGCTTTTGAGGCCAGCTCCCAAGAAAGCGAGTTGAAAAATGGAGCTCAGGGGCACTGCAATTCACAAACCTGCAGACTTATAAATGATAACTCTCGTCCACAAATATATTGAGGGAAGGCAACGAAGAGGATTTGAAAGCAAGGCAGAATTGCAGGAAACACATTTCAGGAGGGAGATTCGAATCGCCTTTAAAGCACAGGAAAAGCGGCAAAACCTCGACAATGACGCCCTTGGCCAAAAAGGGCGTATGCGTTTTTTCCTGGATATATTCAGGAAAAAACGCATACGCCCTTTTTGGCCAACCAAGCAACCTGGAAAGGCAAATCAGCGCTACAAGAAGTCTCGCTTCCCATCGGTCAAAAGGGCCATGCTGAATAAAGTGTCAAAACCAGAAATGCAGGACAGGCCATGGAGAAACGGGAGCCTGGCTACGCTGATGGGCGGGATGTAAATTGCCAACAGCCACTCTGGAGAAGTGTACGGTGTGTCGTGAAACATCTAAAAAACTCAGCTTAGAGAGCATAGGGCACTTCCACTCATGGGCGTATAAATTGGCAAAACTAAAAATCAGCAAGACACAGGCTCCCCAAAGTTTAGGGCTGCTCTGTTGACAAGAACCTCCACTTCGTTACACCTTAAATATCCCAGGAAAGAGAAAAATGGATAAAGAAGTTGTGGTCCTTATGGACAATTGAATATCACTCAGCCATGAAATCAACGTCATAAGGCTAGTAGCAGCATGATGAGTGGATTTAGGTACGACGATTCTAAGTGAAATAAGTCACACAGAAAAAGACACTTATCATAAGATATCACTTATAGAGGGAATGTAAAAACCGCTACCCTTGAACTGAATTACAAAACAGAACAGAGACACACGTTTAGAAAGCACACTATGGCTGCTTAAGGGGAAAGGTGAGGTGGTGTGATGCATAAAACAAGCTTTTCAAATTAGCTCAGATACCGTTCCATAAACCCAATAGGTAATACAGAAGACCTACTCCTTGCTCAGTGAATTGGACTCAACACCCCCTATTCACCGCCCAAGAATATATCTGACTAGTAAGAATCTTAAAACCTATGTATTGATATCTCTCTGTAAGTGAGTCAAGTGGGTGTAAAGCGGCAGAAACACAGCAGTGAAAAGCAGCTAAACCCCATTATAAAAATCAATTACTTTTAAAAACCCGTGAAACAAAGACAGTGAAAGAGAGAGAAATTCTTACAAAATTCGTTCAGGGGCTGTGATGCCACCTGGATTGACCATATCTAGACCCACAGCTGATTGAGACATAAGGGTGGACACTCATGGGGCTGAGAGGTTTGGTGAGGTTGGGTGAGGAAAGGCAGACCCTTTAAAGTAATACTGCGTGGAACCCATCCCATGGGTCCCAAATCTCCAGGTTCAAGGGCATCTTCCTACATCGAAAACATGCATGAGAAACCCAGAAGACGGTACACCGTGTGATCGGGAAAGGTTTCTAAAACGCACCTCATTTCTCATCTCCTTGTGCTCGGGTTCGCCATTCCAACCGCTTCACTAGCAAACTGCCTCCTTGGAGAATGAGCACCTTTAACCTCCTGTTCCGTACAGGTTGCAATTTGTCCTGAGGATGAACGGGAAGAGGGGGAACCAATGAGAGAATAGCTCTAGGTGTAGGGACAGGCACAGGTCACTCTATTTTCTCATCAGGAAGAAGAATTAACCACAGGCTCAGCCTGCCGGCCGGAATCAAAATAGGTCCAGAAGCAATCCTGCGCTTTTGAGGCCAGCTCCCAAGAAAGCGAGTTGAAAAATGGAGCTCAGGGGCACTGCAATTCACAAACCTGCAGACTTATAAATGATAACTCTCGTCCACAAATATATTGAGGGAAGGCAACGAAGAGGAGTTGAAAGCAAGGCAGAATTGCAGGAAACAGATTTCAGGAGGGAGATTCGAATCGCCATTAAAGCACAGGAAAAGCGGCAAAACCTCGACAATGATGCCGTTGGCCAAAAAGGGCGTATGCGTTTTTTCCTGAATATATTCAGGAAAAAACGCATACGCCCTTTTTGGCCAACCAAGCAACCTGGAAAGGCAAATCAGCACTACAAAGAAGTCTCGCTTCTCATCGGTCAAAAGGGCCCTGCTGAATAAAGTGTCAAAACCAGAAATGCAGGACAGGCCATGGAGAAATGGGAGCCTTGCTACGCTGATGGGCGGGACGTAAATTGCCAACAGCCACTCTGGAGAAGTGTACGGTATGTCCTGAAACATCTAAGAAACTCAACTTAGAGAGCATAGGGCACTTCCACTCATGGGCGTATAAATTGGGAAAACTAAAAATCAGCAAGACACAGGCACCCCAAAGTTTAGGGCTGCTCTGTTGACAAGAACCTCCACTTCGTTACACCTTAAATATCCCAGGAAAGAGAAAAATGGATAAAGAAGTTGTGGTCCTTATGTACAATGGAATATCACTCAGCCATGAAATCAACGTCATAAGGCTAGTAGCAGCATGATGAGTGGATTTAGGTACGACGATTCTAAGTGAAATAAGTCACACAGAAAAAGACACTTATCATAAGATATCACTTATAGAGGGAATGTAAAAACCGCTACCCTTGAACTGAATTACAAAACATAACAGAGACACACGTTTAGAAAACACACTATGGCTGCTTAACGGGAAAGGTGAGGTGGGGTGATGCATAAAACAAGGGTTTCAAATTAGCTCAGATACCGTTCCATAAACCCAATAGGTAATAGACAAGACTTACTCCTTGCTCAGAGAATTGGACTCAACACCCCCTATTCACCGCCCAATAATATATATGACTAGTAAGAATCTTAAAACCTATGTATTGATATCTCTCTGTAAGTGAGTCAAGTGGGTGTAAAGCGGCAGAAACACAGCAGTGAAAAGCAGCTAAACCCCATTATAAAAATCAATTACTTTTAAAAACCCGTGAAGCAAAGACAGTGAAAGAGAGAGAAATTCTTACAAAATTCGTTCACGGGCTGTGATGCCACCTGGATTGACCATATCTAGACCCACAGCTGACTGAGACATAAGGGTGGACACTCTTGGGGCTGAGAGGTTTGGTGAGGTTGGGTGAGGAAACGCAGACCCTTTAAAGTAATACTGCGTGGTACCCATCCCATGGGTCCCAAATCTCCAGGTTCAAGGGCATCTTCCTACATCGAAAACATGCATGAGAAACCCAGAAGACGGTACACCGTGTGATCGGGAAAGATTTCTAAAACGCACCTCATTTCTCATCTCCTTGTGCTCGGGTTCGCCATTCCAGCCGCTTCACTAGCAATCTGCTTCCTTGGAGAATCAGCACCTTTAACCTCCTGTTCCGTACAGGTTGCAATTTTTCCTGAGGATGAACGGGAAGAGGGGGAACCAATGAGAGACTAGCTCTAGGTGTAGGGACAGGCACAGGTCACTCTATTTTCTCATCAGGAAGAAGAATTAACCACAGGCTCAGCATGCCGGCCGGAACCAAAATAGGGCCTGAAGCAATCCTGCGCTTTTGAGGCCAGCTCCCAAGAAAGCGAGTTGAAAAATGGAGCTCAGGGGCACTGCAATTCACAAACCTGCAGACTTATAAATGATAACTCTCGTCCACAAATATATTGAGGGAAGGCAACGAAGAGGATTTGAAAGCAAGGCAGAATTGCAGGAAACACATTTCAGGAGGGAGATTCGAATCGCCTTTAAAGCACAGGAAAAGCGGCAAAACCTCGACAATGACGCCCTTGGCCAAAAAGGGCGTATGCGTTTTTTCCTGAATATATTCAGGAAAAAACGCATACGCCCTTTTTGGCCAACCAAGCAACCTGGAAAGGCAAATCAGCGCTACAAAGAAGTCTCGCTTCCCATCGGTCAAAAGGGCCATGCTGAATAAAGTGTCAAAACCAGAAATGCAGGACAGGCCATGGAGAAACGGGAGCCTGGCTACGCTGATGGGCGGGATGTAAATGGCCAACAGCCACTCTGGAGAAGTGTACGGTGTGTCGTGAAACATCTAAAAAACTCAGCTTAGAGAGCATAGGGCACTTCCACTCATGGGCGTATAAATTGGCAAAACTAAAAATCAGCAAGACACAGGCTCCCCAAAGTTTAGGGCTGCTCTGTTGACAAGAACCTCCACTTCGTTACACCTTAAATATCCCAGGAAAGAGAAAAATGGATAAAGAAGTTGTGGTCCTTATGTACAATGGAATATCACTCAGCCATGAAATCAACGTCATAAGGCTAGTAGCAGCATGATGAGTGGATTTAGGTACGACGATTCTAAGTGAAATAAGTCACACAGAAAAAGACACTTATCATAAGATATCACTTATAGAGGGAATGTAAAAACCGCTACCCTTGAACTGAATTACAAAACAGAACAGAGACACACGTTTAGAAAGCACACTATGGCTGCTTAAGGGGAAAGGTGAGGTGGTGTGATGCATAAAACAAGCTTTTCAAATTAGCTCAGATACCGTTCCATAAACCCAATAGGTAATACACAAGACCTACTCCTTGCTCAGTGAATTGGACTCAACACCCCCTATTCACCGCCCAAGAATATATCTGACTAGTAAGAATCTTAAAACCTATGTATTGATATCTCTCTGTAAGTGAGTCAAGTGGGTGTAAAGCGGCAGAAACACAGCAGTGAAAAGCAGCTAAACCCCATTATAAAAATCAATTACTTTTAAAAACCCGTGAAACAAAGACAGTGAAAGAGAGAGAAATTCTTACAAAATTCGTTCAGGGGCTGTGATGCCACCTGGATTGACCATATCTAGACCCACAGCTGATTGAGACATAAGGGTGGACACTCATGGGGCTGAGAGGTTTGGTGAGGTTGGGTGAGGAAAGGCAGACCCTTTAAAGTAATACTGCGTGGAACCCATCCCATGGGTCCCAAATCTCCAGGTTCAAGGGCATCTTCCTACATCGAAAACATGCATGAGAAACCCAGAAGACGGTACACCGTGTGATCGGGAAAGGTTTCTAAAACGCACCTCATTTCTCATCTCCTTGTGCTCGGGTTCGCCATTCCAACCGCTTCACTAGCAATCTGCCTCCTTGGAGAATCAGCACCTTTAACCTCCTGTTCCGTACAGGTTGCAATTTGTCCTGAGGATGAACGGGAAGAGGGGGAACCAATGAGAGAATAGCTCTAGGTGTAGGGACAGGCACAGGTCACTCTATTTTCTCATCAGGAAGAAGAATTAACCACAGGCTCAGCCTGCCGGCCGGAATCAAAATAGGTCCAGAAGCAATCCTGCGCTTTTGAGGCCAGCTCCCAAGAAAGCGAGTTGAAAAATGGAGCTCAGGGGCACTGCAATTCACAAACCTGCAGACTTATAAATGATAACTCTCGTCCACAAATATATTGAGGGAAGGCAACGAAGAGGAGTTGAAAGCAAGGCAGAATTGCAGGAAACAGATTTCAGGAGGGAGATTCGAATCGCCATTAAAGCACAGGAAAAGCGGCAAAACCTCGACAATGATGCCGTTGGCCAAAAAGGGCGTATGCGTTTTTTCCTGAATATATTCAGGAAAAAACGCATACGCCCTTTTTGGCCAACCAAGCAACCTGGAAAGGCAAATCAGCACTACAAAGAAGTCTCGCTTCTCATCGGTCAAAAGGGCCCTGCTGAATAAAGTGTCAAAACCAGAAATGCAGGACAGGCCATGGAGAAATGGGAGCCTTGCTACGCTGATGGGCGGGACGTAAATTGCCAACAGCCACTCTGGAGAAGTGTACGGTATGTCCTGAAACATCTAAGAAACTCAACTTAGAGAGCATAGGGCACTTCCACTCATGGGCGTATAAATTGGGAAAACTAAAAATCAGCAAGACACAGGCACCCCAAAGTTTAGGGCTGCTCTGTTGACAAGAACCTCCACTTCGTTACACCTTAAATATCCCAGGAAAGAGAAAAATGGATAAAGAAGTTGTGGTCCTTATGTACAATGGAATATCACTCAGCCATGAAATCAACGTCATAAGGCTAGTAGCAGCATGATGAGTGGATTTAGGTACGACGATTCTAAGTGAAATAAGTCACACAGAAAAAGACACTTATCATAAGATATCACTTATAGAGGGAATGTAAAAACCGCTACCTTTGAACTGAATTACAAAACAGAACAGAGACACACGTTTAGAAAGCACAGTATGGCTGCTTAAGGGGAAAGGTGAGGTGGTGTGATGCATATAACAAGCTTTTCAAATTAGCTCAGATACTGTTCCATAAACCCAATAGGTAATAGACAAGACCTACTCCTTGCTCAGTGAATTGGACTCAACACCACCTATTCACCGCCCAAGAATCTATCTGACTAGTAAGAATCTTAAAACCTATGTATTGATATCTCTCTGTAAGTGAGTCAAGTGGGTGTAAAGCGGCAGAAACACAGCAGTGAAAAGCAGCTAAACCCCATTATAAAAGTCAATTACTTTTAAAAACCCGTGAAACAAAGACAGTGAAAGAGAGAGAAATTCTTACAAAATTCGTTCAGGGGCTGTGATGCCACCTGGATTGACCATATCTAGACCCACAGCTGATTGAGACATAAGGGTGGACACTCATGGGGCTGAGAGGTTTGGTGAGGTTGGGTGAGGAAAGGCAGACCCTTTAAAGTAATACTGCTTGGAACCCATCCCATGGGTCCCAAACCTCCAGGTTCAAGGGCATCTTCCTACATCGAAAACATGCATGAGAAACCCAGAAGACGGTACACCGTGTGATCGGGAAAGGTTTCTAAAACGCACCTCATTTCTCATCTCCTTGTGCTCGGGTTCGCCATTCCAACCGCTTCACTAGCAATCTGCCTCCTTGGAGAATCAGCACCTTTAACCTCCTGTTCCGTACAGGTTGCAATTTGTCCTGAGGATGAACGGGAAGAGGGGGAACCAATGAGAGAATAGCTCTAGGTGTAGGGACAGGCACAGGTCACTCTATTTTCTCATCAGGAAGAAGAATTAACCACAGGCTCAGCCTGCCGGCCGGAATCAAAATAGGTCCAGAAGCAATCCTGCGCTTTTGAGGCCAGCTCCCAAGAAAGCGAGTTGAAAAATGGAGCTCAGGGGCACTGCAATTCACAAACCTGCAGACTTATAAATGATAACTCTCGTCCACAAATATATTGAGGGAAGGCAACGAAGAGGAGTTGAAAGCAAGGCAGAATTGCAGGAAACAGATTTCAGGAGGGAGATTCGAATCGCCATTAAAGCACAGGAAAAGCGGCAAAACCTCGACAATGATGCCGTTGGCCAAAAAGGGCGTATGCGTTTTTTCCTGAATATATTCAGGAAAAAACGCATACGCCCTTTTTGGCCAACCAAGCAACCTGGAAAGGCAAATCAGCACTACAAAGAAGTCTCGCTTCTCATCGGTCAAAAGGGCCCTGCTGAATAAAGTGTCAAAACCAGAAATGCAGGACAGGCCATGGAGAAATGGGAGCCTTGCTACGCTGATGGGCGGGACGTAAATTGCCAACAGCCACTCTGGAGAAGTGTACGGTATGTCCTGAAACATCTAAGAAACTCCACTTAGAGAGCATAGGGCACTTCCACTCATGGGCGTATAAATTGGGAAAACTAAAAATCAGCAAGACACAGGCACCCCAAAGTTTAGGGCTGCTCTGTTGACAAGAACCTCCACTTCGTTACACCTTAAATATCCCAGGAAAGAGAAAAATGGATAAAGAAGTTGTGGTCCTTATGTACAATGGAATATCACTCAGCCATGAAATCAACGTCATAAGGCTAGTAGCAGCATGATGAGTGGATTTAGGTATGACGATTCTAAGTGAAATAAGTCACACAGAAAAAGACACTTATCATAAGATATCACTTATAGAGGGAATGTAAAAACCGCTACCTTTGAACTGAATTACAAAACAGAACAGAGACACACGTTTAGAAAGCACACTATGGCTGCTTAAGGGGAAAGGTGAGGTGGTGTGATGCATATAACAAGCTTTTCAAATTAGCTCAGATACTGTTCCATAAACCCAATAGGTAATAGACAAGACCTACTCCTTGCTCAGTGAATTGGACTCAACACCACCTATTCACCGCCCAAGAATCTATCTGACTAGTAAGAATCTTAAAACCTATGTATTGATATCTCTCTGTAAGTGAGTCAAGTGGGTGTAAAGCGGCAGAAACACAGCAGTGAAAAGCAGCTAAACCCCATTATAAAAGTCAATTACTTTTAAAAACCCGTGAAACAAAGACAGTGAAAGAGAGAGAAATTCTTACAAAATTCGTTCAGGGGCTGTGATGCCACCTGGATTGACCATATCTAGACCCACAGCTGATTGAGACATAAGGGTGGACACTCATGGGGCTGAGAGGTTTGGTGAGGTTGGGTGAGGAAACGCAGACCCTTTAAAGTAATACTGCGTGGTACCCATCCCATGGGTCCCAAATCTCCAGGTTCAAGGGCATCTTCCTACATCGAAAACATGCATGAGAAACCCAGAAGACGGTACACCGTGTGATCGGGAAAGATTTCTAAAACGCACCTCATTTCTCATCTCCTTGTGCTCGGGTTCGCCATTCCAGCCGCTTCACTAGCAATCTGCTTCCTTGGAGAATCAGCACCTTTAACCTCCTGTTCCGTACAGGTTGCAATTTGTCCTGAGGATGAACGGGAAGAGGGGGAACCAATGAGAGACTAGCTCTAGGTGTAGGGACAGGCACAGGTCACTCTATTTTCTCATCAGGAAGAAGAATTAACCACAGGCTCAGCATGCCGGCCGGAACCAAAATAGGGCCTGAAGCAATCCTGCGCTTTTGAGGCCAGCTCCCAAGAAAGCGAGTTGAAAAATGGAGCTCAGGGGCACTGCAATTCACAAACCTGCAGACTTATAAATGATAACTCTCGTCCACAAATATATTGAGGGAAGGCAACGAAGAGGATTTGAAAGCAAGGCAGAATTGCAGGAAACACATTTCAGGAGGGAGATTCGAATCGCCTTTAAAGCACAGGAAAAGCGGCAAAACCTCGACAATGACGCCCTTGGCCAAAAAGGGCGTATGCGTTTTTTCCTGGATATATTCAGGAAAAAACGCATACGCCCTTTTTGGCCAACCAAGCAACCTGGAAAGGCAAATCAGCGCTACAAGAAGTCTCGCTTCCCATCGGTCAAAAGGGCCATGCTGAATAAAGTGTCAAAACCAGAAATGCAGGACAGGCCATGGAGAAACGGGAGCCTGGCTACGCTGATGGGCGGGATGTAAATTGCCAACAGCCACTCTGGAGAAGTGTACGGTGTGTCGTGAAACATCTAAAAAACTCAGCTTAGAGAGCATAGGGCACTTCCACTCATGGGCGTATAAATTGGCAAAACTAAAAATCAGCAAGACACAGGCTCCCCAAAGTTTAGGGCTGCTCTGTTGACAAGAACCTCCACTTCGTTACACCTTAAATATCCCAGGAAAGAGAAAAATGGATAAAGAAGTTGTGGTCCTTATGGACAATTGAATATCACTCAGCCATGAAATCAACGTCATAAGGCTAGTAGCAGCATGATGAGTGGATTTAGGTACGACGATTCTAAGTGAAATAAGTCACACAGAAAAAGACACTTATCATAAGATATCACTTATAGAGGGAATGTAAAAACCGCTACCCTTGAACTGAATTACAAAACAGAACAGAGACACACGTTTAGAAAGCACACTATGGCTGCTTAAGGGGAAAGGTGAGGTGGTGTGATGCATAAAACAAGCTTTTCAAATTAGCTCAGATACCGTTCCATAAACCCAATAGGTAATACAGAAGACCTACTCCTTGCTCAGTGAATTGGACTCAACACCCCCTATTCACCGCCCAAGAATATATCTGACTAGTAAGAATCTTAAAACCTATGTATTGATATCTCTCTGTAAGTGAGTCAAGTGGGTGTAAAGCGGCAGAAACACAGCAGTGAAAAGCAGCTAAACCCCATTATAAAAATCAATTACTTTTAAAAACCCGTGAAACAAAGACAGTGAAAGAGAGAGAAATTCTTACAAAATTCGTTCAGGGGCTGTGATGCCACCTGGATTGACCATATCTAGACCCACAGCTGATTGAGACATAAGGGTGGACACTCATGGGGCTGAGAGGTTTGGTGAGGTTGGGTGAGGAAAGGCAGACCCTTTAAAGTAATACTGCGTGGAACCCATCCCATGGGTCCCAAATCTCCAGGTTCAAGGGCATCTTCCTACATCGAAAACATGCATGAGAAACCCAGAAGACGGTACACCGTGTGATCGGGAAAGGTTTCTAAAACGCACCTCATTTCTCATCTCCTTGTGCTCGGGTTCGCCATTCCAACCGCTTCACTAGCAAACTGCCTCCTTGGAGAATGAGCACCTTTAACCTCCTGTTCCGTACAGGTTGCAATTTGTCCTGAGGATGAACGGGAAGAGGGGGAACCAATGAGAGAATAGCTCTAGGTGTAGGGACAGGCACAGGTCACTCTATTTTCTCATCAGGAAGAAGAATTAACCACAGGCTCAGCCTGCCGGCCGGAATCAAAATAGGTCCAGAAGCAATCCTGCGCTTTTGAGGCCAGCTCCCAAGAAAGCGAGTTGAAAAATGGAGCTCAGGGGCACTGCAATTCACAAACCTGCAGACTTATAAATGATAACTCTCGTCCACAAATATATTGAGGGAAGGCAACGAAGAGGAGTTGAAAGCAAGGCAGAATTGCAGGAAACAGATTTCAGGAGGGAGATTCGAATCGCCATTAAAGCACAGGAAAAGCGGCAAAACCTCGACAATGATGCCGTTGGCCAAAAAGGGCGTATGCGTTTTTTCCTGAATATATTCAGGAAAAAACGCATACGCCCTTTTTGGCCAACCAAGCAACCTGGAAAGGCAAATCAGCACTACAAAGAAGTCTCGCTTCTCATCGGTCAAAAGGGCCCTGCTGAATAAAGTGTCAAAACCAGAAATGCAGGACAGGCCATGGAGAAATGGGAGCCTTGCTACGCTGATGGGCGGGACGTAAATTGCCAACAGCCACTCTGGAGAAGTGTACGGTATGTCCTGAAACATCTAAGAAACTCAACTTAGAGAGCATAGGGCACTTCCACTCATGGGCGTATAAATTGGGAAAACTAAAAATCAGCAAGACACAGGCACCCCAAAGTTTAGGGCTGCTCTGTTGACAAGAACCTCCACTTCGTTACACCTTAAATATCCCAGGAAAGAGAAAAATGGATAAAGAAGTTGTGGTCCTTATGTACAATGGAATATCACTCAGCCATGAAATCAACGTCATAAGGCTAGTAGCAGCATGATGAGTGGATTTAGGTACGACGATTCTAAGTGAAATAAGTCACACAGAAAAAGACACTTATCATAAGATATCACTTATAGAGGGAATGTAAAAACCGCTACCCTTGAACTGAATTACAAAACATAACAGAGACACACGTTTAGAAAACACACTATGGCTGCTTAACGGGAAAGGTGAGGTGGGGTGATGCATAAAACAAGGGTTTCAAATTAGCTCAGATACCGTTCCATAAACCCAATAGGTAATAGACAAGACTTACTCCTTGCTCAGAGAATTGGACTCAACACCCCCTATTCACCGCCCAATAATATATATGACTAGTAAGAATCTTAAAACCTATGTATTGATATCTCTCTGTAAGTGAGTCAAGTGGGTGTAAAGCGGCAGAAACACAGCAGTGAAAAGCAGCTAAACCCCATTATAAAAATCAATTACTTTTAAAAACCCGTGAAGCAAAGACAGTGAAAGAGAGAGAAATTCTTACAAAATTCGTTCACGGGCTGTGATGCCACCTGGATTGACCATATCTAGACCCACAGCTGACTGAGACATAAGGGTGGACACTCTTGGGGCTGAGAGGTTTGGTGAGGTTGGGTGAGGAAACGCAGACCCTTTAAAGTAATACTGCGTGGTACCCATCCCATGGGTCCCAAATCTCCAGGTTCAAGGGCATCTTCCTACATCGAAAACATGCATGAGAAACCCAGAAGACGGTACACCGTGTGATCGGGAAAGATTTCTAAAACGCACCTCATTTCTCATCTCCTTGTGCTCGGTTCGCCATTCCAGCCGCTTCACTAGCAATCTGCTTCCTTGGAGAATCAGCACCTTTAACCTCCTGTTCCGTACAGGTTGCAATTTTTCCTGAGGATGAACGGGAAGAGGGGGAACCAATGAGAGACTAGCTCTAGGTGTAGGGACAGGCACAGGTCACTCTATTTTCTCATCAGGAAGAAGAATTAACCACAGGCTCAGCATGCCGGCCGGAACCAAAATAGGGCCTGAAGCAATCCTGCGCTTTTGAGGCCAGCTCCCAAGAAAGCGAGTTGAAAAATGGAGCTCAGGGGCACTGCAATTCACAAACCTGCAGACTTATAAATGATAACTCTCGTCCACAAATATATTGAGGGAAGGCAACGAAGAGGATTTGAAAGCAAGGCAGAATTGCAGGAAACACATTTCAGGAGGGAGATTCGAATCGCCTTTAAAGCACAGGAAAAGCGGCAAAACCTCGACAATGACGCCCTTGGCCAAAAAGGGCGTATGCGTTTTTTCCTGAATATATTCAGGAAAAAACGCATACGCCCTTTTTGGCCAACCAAGCAACCTGGAAAGGCAAATCAGCGCTACAAAGAAGTCTCGCTTCCCATCGGTCAAAAGGGCCATGCTGAATAAAGTGTCAAAACCAGAAATGCAGGACAGGCCATGGAGAAACGGGAGCCTGGCTACGCTGATGGGCGGGATGTAAATGGCCAACAGCCACTCTGGAGAAGTGTACGGTGTGTCGTGAAACATCTAAAAAACTCAGCTTAGAGAGCATAGGGCACTTCCACTCATGGGCGTATAAATTGGCAAAACTAAAAATCAGCAAGACACAGGCTCCCCAAAGTTTAGGGCTGCTCTGTTGACAAGAACCTCCACTTCGTTACACCTTAAATATCCCAGGAAAGAGAAAAATGGATAAAGAAGTTGTGGTCCTTATGTACAATGGAATATCACTCAGCCATGAAATCAACGTCATAAGGCTAGTAGCAGCATGATGAGTGGATTTAGGTACGACGATTCTAAGTGAAATAAGTCACACAGAAAAAGACACTTATCATAAGATATCACTTATAGAGGGAATGTAAAAACCGCTACCCTTGAACTGAATTACAAAACAGAACAGAGACACACGTTTAGAAAGCACACTATGGCTGCTTAAGGGGAAAGGTGAGGTGGTGTGATGCATAAAACAAGCTTTTCAAATTAGCTCAGATACCGTTCCATAAACCCAATAGGTAATACACAAGACCTACTCCTTGCTCAGTGAATTGGACTCAACACCCCCTATTCACCGCCCAAGAATATATCTGACTAGTAAGAATCTTAAAACCTATGTATTGATATCTCTCTGTAAGTGAGTCAAGTGGGTGTAAAGCGGCAGAAACACAGCAGTGAAAAGCAGCTAAACCCCATTATAAAAATCAATTACTTTTAAAAACCCGTGAAACAAAGACAGTGAAAGAGAGAGAAATTCTTACAAAATTCGTTCAGGGGCTGTGATGCCACCTGGATTGACCATATCTAGACCCACAGCTGATTGAGACATAAGGGTGGACACTCATGGGGCTGAGAGGTTTGGTGAGGTTGGGTGAGGAAAGGCAGACCCTTTAAAGTAATACTGCGTGGAACCCATCCCATGGGTCCCAAATCTCCAGGTTCAAGGGCATCTTCCTACATCGAAAACATGCATGAGAAACCCAGAAGACGGTACACCGTGTGATCGGGAAAGGTTTCTAAAACGCACCTCATTTCTCATCTCCTTGTGCTCGGGTTCGCCATTCCAACCGCTTCACTAGCAATCTGCCTCCTTGGAGAATCAGCACCTTTAACCTCCTGTTCCGTACAGGTTGCAATTTGTCCTGAGGATGAACGGGAAGAGGGGGAACCAATGAGAGAATAGCTCTAGGTGTAGGGACAGGCACAGGTCACTCTATTTTCTCATCAGGAAGAAGAATTAACCACAGGCTCAGCCTGCCGGCCGGAATCAAAATACGTCCAGAAGCAATCCTGCGCTTTTGAGGCCAGCTCCCAAGAAAGCGAGTTGAAAAATGGAGCTCAGGGGCACTGCAATTCACAAACCTGCAGACTTATAAATGATAACTCTCGTCCACAAATATATTGAGGGAAGGCAACGAAGAGGAGTTGAAAGCAAGGCAGAATTGCAGGAAACAGATTTCAGGAGGGAGATTCGAATCGCCATTAAAGCACAGGAAAAGCGGCAAAACCTCGACAATGATGCCGTTGGCCAAAAAGGGCGTATGCGTTTTTTCCTGAATATATTCAGGAAAAAACGCATACGCCCTTTTTGGCCAACCAAGCAACCTGGAAAGGCAAATCAGCACTACAAAGAAGTCTCGCTTCTCATCGGTCAAAAGGGCCCTGCTGAATAAAGTGTCAAAACCAGAAATGCAGGACAGGCCATGGAGAAATGGGAGCCTTGCTACGCTGATGGGCGGGACGTAAATTGCCAACAGCCACTCTGGAGAAGTGTACGGTATGTCCTGAAACATCTAAGAAACTCAACTTAGAGAGCATAGGGCACTTCCACTCATGGGCGTATAAATTGGGAAAACTAAAAATCAGCAAGACACAGGCACCCCAAAGTTTAGGGCTGCTCTGTTGACAAGAACCTCCACTTCGTTACACCTTAAATATCCCAGGAAAGAGAAAAATGGATAAAGAAGTTGTGGTCCTTATGTACAATGGAATATCACTCAGCCATGAAATCAACGTCATAAGGCTAGTAGCAGCATGATGAGTGGATTTAGGTACGACGATTCTAAGTGAAATAAGTCACACAGAAAAAGACACTTATCATAAGATATCACTTATAGAGGGAATGTAAAAACCGCTACCTTTGAACTGAATTACAAAACAGAACAGAGACACACGTTTAGAAAGCACAGTATGGCTGCTTAAGGGGAAAGGTGAGGTGGTGTGATGCATATAACAAGCTTTTCAAATTAGCTCAGATACTGTTCCATAAACCCAATAGGTAATAGACAAGACCTACTCCTTGCTCAGTGAATTGGACTCAACACCACCTATTCACCGCCCAAGAATCTATCTGACTAGTAAGAATCTTAAAACCTATGTATTGATATCTCTCTGTAAGTGAGTCAAGTGGGTGTAAAGCGGCAGAAACACAGCAGTGAAAAGCAGCTAAACCCCATTATAAAAGTCAATTACTTTTAAAAACCCGTGAAACAAAGACAGTGAAAGAGAGAGAAATTCTTACAAAATTCGTTCAGGGGCTGTGATGCCACCTGGATTGACCATATCTAGACCCACAGCTGATTGAGACATAAGGGTGGACACTCATGGGGCTGAGAGGTTTGGTGAGGTTGGGTGAGGAAAGGCAGACCCTTTAAAGTAATACTGCTTGGAACCCATCCCATGGGTCCCAAACCTCCAGGTTCAAGGGCATCTTCCTACATCGAAAACATGCATGAGAAACCCAGAAGACGGTACACCGTGTGATCGGGAAAGGTTTCTAAAACGCACCTCATTTCTCATCTCCTTGTGCTCGGGTTCGCCATTCCAACCGCTTCACTAGCAATCTGCCTCCTTGGAGAATCAGCACCTTTAACCTCCTGTTCCGTACAGGTTGCAATTTGTCCTGAGGATGAACGGGAAGAGGGGGAACCAATGAGAGAATAGCTCTAGGTGTAGGGACAGGCACAGGTCACTCTATTTTCTCATCAGGAAGAAGAATTAACCACAGGCTCAGCCTGCCGGCCGGAATCAAAATACGTCCAGAAGCAATCCTGCGCTTTTGAGGCCAGCTCCCAAGAAAGCGAGTTGAAAAATGGAGCTCAGGGGCACTGCAATTCACAAACCTGCAGACTTATAAATGATAACTCTCGTCCACAAATATATTGAGGGAAGGCAACGAAGAGGATTTGAAAGCAAGGCAGAATTGCAGGAAACACATTTCAGGAGGGAGATTCGAATCGCCTTTAAAGCACAGGAAGAGCGGCAAAACCTCGACAATGACGCCCTTGGCCAAAAAGGGCGTATGCGTTTTTTCCTGAATATATTCAGGAAAAAACGCATACGCCCTTTTTGGCCAACCAAGCAACCTGGAAAGGCAAATCAGCGCTACAAAGAAGTCTCGCTTCCCATCGGTCAAAAGGGCCATGCTGAATAAAGTGTCAAAACCAGAAATGCAGGACAGGCCATGGAGAAACGGGAGCCTGGCTACGCTGATGGGCGGGATGTAAATTGCCAACAGCCACTCTGGAGAAGTGTACGGTGTGTCCTGAAACATCTAAAAAACTCAACTTAGAGAGCATAGGGCACTTCCACTCATGGGCGTATAAATTGGGAAAACTAAAAATCAGCAAGACACAGGCACCCCAAAGTTTAGGGCTGCTCTGTTGACAAGAACCTCCACTTCGTTACACCTTAAATATCCCAGGAAAGAGAAAAATGGATAAAGAAGTTGTGGTCCTTATGGACAATGGAATATCACTCAGCCATGAAATCAACGTCATAAGGCTAGTAGCAGCATGATGAGTGGATTTAGGTACGACGATTCTAAGTGAAATAAGTCACACAGAAAAAGACACTTATCATAAGATATCACTTATAGAGGGAATGTAAAAACCGCTACCTTTGAACTGAATTACAAAACAGAACAGAGACACACGTTTAGAAAGCACACTATGGCTGCTTAAGGGGAAAGGTGAGGTGGTGTGATGCATATAACAAGCTTTTCAAATTAGCTCAGATACTGTTCCATAAACCCAATAGGTAATAGACAAGACCTACTCCTTGCTCAGTGAATTGGACTCAACACCACCTATTCACCGCCCAAGAATCTATCTGACTAGTAAGAATCTTAAAACCTATGTATTGATATCTCTCTGTAAGTGAGTCAAGTGGGTGTAAAGCGGCAGAAACACAGCAGTGAAAAGCAGCTAAACCCCATTATAAAAGTCAATTACTTTTAAAAACCCGTGAAACAAAGACAGTGAAAGAGAGAGAAATTCTTACAAAATTCGTTCAGGGGCTGTGATGCCACCTGGATTGACCATATCTAGACCCACAGCTGATTGAGACATAAGGGTGGACACTCATGGGGCTGAGAGATTTGGTGAGGTTGGGTGAGGAAACGCAGACCCTTTAAAGTAATACTGCGTGGTACCCATCCCATGGGTCCCAAATCTCCAGGTTCAAGGGCATCTTCCTACATCGAAAACATGCATGAGAAACCCAGAAGACGGTACACCGTGTGATCGGGAAAGATTTCTAAAACGCACCTCATTTCTCATCTCCTTGTGCTCGGGTTCGCCATTCCAGCCACTTCACTAGCAATCTGCTTCCTTGGAGAATCAGCACCTTTAACCTCCTGTTCCGTACAGGTTGCAATTTGTCCTGAGGATGAACGGGAAGAGGGGGAACCAATGAGAGACTAGCTCTAGGTGTAGGGACAGGCACAGGTCACTCTATTTTCTCATCAGGAAGAAGAATTAACCACAGGCTCAGCATGCCGGCCGGAACCAAAATAGGGCCTGAAGCAATCCTGCGCTTTTGAGGCCAGCTCCCAAGAAAGCGAGTTGAAAAATGGAGCTCAGGGGCACTGCAATTCACAAATCTGCAGACTTATAAATGATAACTCTCGTCCACAAATATATTGAGGGAAGGCAACGAAGAGGATTTGAAAGCAAGGCAGAATTGCAGGAAACACATTTCAGGAGGGAGATTCGAATCGCCTTTAAAGCACAGGAAAAGCGGCAAAACCTCGACAATGACGCCCTTGGCCAAAAAGGGCGTATGCGTTTTTTCCTGAATATATTCAGGAAAAAACGCATACGCCCTTTTTGGCCAACCAAGCAACCTGGAAAGGCAAATCAGCGCTACAAAGAAGTCTCGCTTCCCATCGGTCAAAAGGGCCATGCTGAATAAAGTGTCAAAACCAGAAATGCAGGACAGGCCATGGAGAAACGGGAGCCTGGCTACGCTGATGGGCGGGATGTAAATTGCCAACAGCCACTCTGGAGAAGTGTACGGTGTGTCCTGAAACATCTAAAAAACTCAGCTTAGAGAGCATAGGGCACTTCCACTCATGGGCGTATAAATTGGCAAAATTAAAAATCAGCAAGACACAGGCTCCCCAAAGTTTAGGGCTGCTCTGTTGACAAGAACCTCCACTTCGTTACACCTTAAATATCCCAGGAAAGAGAAAAATGGATAAAGAAGTTGTGGTCCTTATGGACAATTGAATATCACTCAGCCATGAAATCAACGTCATAAGGCTAGTAGCAGCATGATGAGTGGATTTAGGTACGACGATTCTAAGTGAAATAAGTCACACAGAAAAAGACACTTATCATAAGATATCACTTATAGAGGGAATGTAAAAACCGCTACCCTTGAACTGAATTACAAAACAGAACAGAGACACACGTTTAGAAAGCACACTATGGCTGCTTAAGGGGAAAGGTGAGGTGGTGTGATGCATAAAACAAGCTTTTCAAATTAGCTCAGATACCGTTCCATAAACCCAATAGGTAATACACAAGACCTACTCCTTGCTCAGTGAATTGGACTCAACACCCCCTATTCACCGCCCAAGAATATATCTGACTAGTAAGAATCTTAAAACCTATGTATTGATATCTCTCTGTAAGTGAGTCAAGTGGGTGTAAAGCGGCAGAAACACAGCAGTGAAAAGCAGCTAAACCCCATTATAAAAATCAATTACTTTTAAAAACCCGTGAAACAAAGACAGTGAAAGAGAGAGAAATTCTTACACAATTCGTTCAGGGGCTGTGATGCCACCTGGATTGACCATATCTAGAACCACAGCTGATTGAGACATAAGGGTGGACACTCATGGGGCTGAGAGGTTTGGTGAGGTTGGGTGAGGAAAGGCAGACCCTTTAAAGTAATACTGCGTGGAACCCATCCCATGGGTCCCAAATCTCCAGGTTCAAGGGCATCTTCCTACATCGAAAACATGCATGAGAAACCCAGAAGACGGTACACCGTGTGATCGGGAAAGGTTTCTAAAACGCACCTCATTTCTCATCTCCTTGTGCTCGGGTTCGCCATTCCAACCGCTTCACTAGCAATCTGCCTCCTTGGAGAATCAGCACCTTTAACCTCCTGTTCCGTACAGGTTGCAATTTGTCCTGAGGATGAACGGGAAGAGGGGGAACCAATGAGAGACTAGCTCTAGGTGTAGGGACAGGCACAGGTCACTCTATTTTCTCATCAGGAAGAAGAATTAACCACAGGCTCAGCATGCCGGCCGGAACCAAAATAGGGCCTGAAGCAATCCTGCGCTTTTGAGGCCAGCTCCCAAGAAAGCGAGTTGAAAAATGGAGCTCAGGGGCACTGCAATTCACAAACCTGCAGACTTATAAATGATAACTCTCGTCCACAAATATATTGAGGGAAGGCAACGAAGAGGATTTGAAAGCAAGGCAGAATTGCAGGAAACACATTTCAGGAGGGAGATTCGAATCGCCTTTAAAGCACAGGAAGAGCGGCAAAACCTCGACAATGACGCCCTTGGCCAAAAAGGGCGTATGCGTTTTTTCCTGAATATATTCAGGAAAAAACGCATACGCCCTTTTTGGCCAACCAAGCAACCTGGAAAGGCAAATCAGCGCTACAAAGAAGTCTCGCTTCCCATCGGTCAAAAGGGCCATGCTGAATAAAGTGTCAAAACCAGAAATGCAGGACAGGCCATGGAGAAACGGGAGCCTGGCTACGCTGATGGGCGGGATGTAAATTGCCAACAGCCACTCTGGAGAAGTGTACGGTGTGTCCTGAAACATCTAAAAAACTCAACTTAGAGAGCATAGGGCACTTCCACTCATGGGCGTATAAATTGGGAAAACTAAAAATCAGCAAGACACAGGCACCCCAAAGTTTAGGGCTGCTCTGTTGACAAGAACCTCCACTTCGTTACACCTTAAATATCCCAGGAAAGAGAAAAATGGATAAAGAAGTTGTGGTCCTTATGTATAATGGAATATCACTCAGCCATGAAATCAACGTCATAAGGCTAGTAGCAGCATGATGAGTGGATTTAGGTATGACGATTCTAAGTGAAATAAGTCACACAGAAAAAGACACTTATCATAAGATATCACTTATAGAGGGAATGTAAAAACCGCTACCTTTGAACTGAATTACAAAACAGAACAGAGACACACGTTTAGAAAGCACACTATGGCTGCTTAAGGGGAAAGGTGAGGTGGTGTGATGCATATAACAAGCTTTTCAAATTAGCTCAGATACTGTTCCATAAACCCAATAGGTAATAGACAAGACCTACTCCTTGCTCAGTGAATTGGACTCAACACCACCTATTCACCGCCCAAGAATCTATCTGACTAGTAAGAATCTTAAAACCTATGTATTGATATCTCTCTGTAAGTGAGTCAAGTGGGTGTAAAGCGGCAGAAACACAGGAGTGAAAAGCAGCTAAACCCCATTATAAAAGTCAATTACTTTTAAAAACCCGTGAAACAAAGACAGTGAAAGAGAGAGAAATTCTTACACAATTCGTTCAGGGGCTGTGATGCCACCTGGATTGACCATATCTAGACCCACAGCTGATTGAGACATAAGGGTGGACACTCATGGGGCTGAGAGATTTGGTGAGGTTGGGTGAGGAAACGCAGACCCTTTAAAGTAATACTGCGTGGTACCCATCCCATGGGTCCCAAATCTCCAGGTTCAAGGGCATCTTCCTACATCGAAAACATGCATGAGAAACCCAGAAGACGGTACACCGTGTGATCGGGAAAGATTTCTAAAACGCACCTCATTTCTCATCTCCTTGTGCTCGGGTTCGCCATTCCAGCCGCTTCACTAGCAATCTGCTTCCTTGGAGAATCAGCACCTTTAACCTCCTGTTCCGTACAGGTTGCAATTTGTCCTGAGGATGAACGGGAAGAGGGGGAACCAATGAGAGACTAGCTCTAGGTGTAGGGACAGGCACAGGTCACTCTATTTTCTCATCAGGAAGAAGAATTAACCACAGGCTCAGCATGCCGGCCGGAACCAAAATAGGGCCTGAAGCAATCCTGCGCTTTTGAGGCCAGCTCCCAAGAAAGCGAGTTGAAAAATGGAGCTCAGGGGCACTGCAATTCACAAACCTGCAGACTTATAAATGATAACTCTCGTCCACAAATATATTGAGGGAAGGCAACGAAGAGGATTTGAAAGCAAGGCAGAATTGCAGGAAACACATTTCAGGAGGGAGATTCGAATCGCCTTTAAAGCACAGGAAAAGCGGCAAAACCTCGACAATGACGCCCTTGGCCAAAAAGGGCGTATGCGTTTTTTCCTGAATATATTCAGGAAAAAACGCATACGCCCTTTTTGGCCAACCAAGCAACCTGGAAAGGCAAATCAGCGCTACAAAGAAGTCTCGCTTCCCATCGGTCAAAAGGGCCATGCTGAATAAAGTGTCAAAACCAGAAATGCAGGACAGGCCATGGAGAAACGGGAGCCTGGCTACGCTGATGGGCGGGATGTAAATTGCCAACAGCCACTCTGGAGAAGTGTACGGTGTGTCCTGAAACATCTAAAAAACTCAGCTTAGAGAGCATAGGGCACTTCCACTCATGGGCGTATAAATTGGCAAAACTAAAAATCAGCAAGACACAGGCTCCCCAAAGTTTAGGGCTGCTCTGTTGACAAGAACCTCCACTTCGTTACACCTTAAATATCCCAGGAAAGAGAAAAATGGATAAAGAAGTTGTGGTCCTTATGGACAATTGAATATCACTCAGCCATGAAATCAACGTCATAAGGCTAGTAGCAGCATGATGAGTGGATTTAGGTACGACGATTCTAAGTGAAATAAGTCACACAGAAAAAGACACTTATCATAAGATATCACTTATAGAGGGAATGTAAAAACCGCTACCCTTGAACTGAATTACAAAACAGAACAGGGACACACGTTTAGAAAGCACACTATGGCTGCTTAAGGGGAAAGGTGAGGTGGTGTGATGCATAAAACAAGCTTTTCAAATTAGCTCAGATACCGTTCCATAAACCCAATAGGTAATACACAAGACCTACTCCTTGCTCAGTGAATTGGACTCAACACCCCCTATTCACCGCCCAAGAATATATCTGACTAGTAAGAATCTTAAAACCTATGTATTGATATCTCTCTGTAAGTGAGTCAAGTGGGTGTAAAGCGGCAGAAACACAGCAGTGAAAAGCAGCTAAACCCCATTATAAAAATCAATTACTTTTAAAAACCCGTGAAACAAAGACAGTGAAAGAGAGAGAAATTCTTACAAAATTCGTTCAGGGGCTGTGATGCCACCTGGATTGACCATATCTAGACCCACAGCTGATTGAGACATAAGGGTGGACACTCATGGGGCTGAGAGGTTTGGTGAGGTTGGGTGAGGAAAGGCAGACCCTTTAAAGTAATACTGCGTGGAACCCATCCCATGGGTCCCAAATCTCCAGGTTCAAGGGCATCTTCCTACATCGAAAACATGCATGAGAAACCCAGAAGACGGTACACCGTGTGATCGGGAAAGGTTTCTAAAACGCACCTCATTTCTCATCTCCTTGTGCTCGGGTTCGCCATTCCAACCGCTTCACTAGCAATCTGCCTCCTTGGAGAATCAGCACCTTTAACCTCCTGTTCCGTACAGGTTGCAATTTGTCCTGAGGATGAACGGGAAGAGGGGGAACCAATGAGAGAATAGCTCTAGGTGTAGGGACAGGCACAGGTCACTCTATTTTCTCATCAGGAAGAAGAATTAACCACAGGCTCAGCCTGCCGGCCGGAATCAAAATAGGTCCAGAAGCAATCCTGCGCTTTTGAGGCCAGCTCCCAAGAAAGCGAGTTGAAAAATGGAGCTCAGGGGCACTGCAATTCACAAACCTGCAGACTTATAAATGATAACTCTCGTCCACAAATATATTGAGGGAAGGCAACGAAGAGGAGTTGAAAGCAAGGCAGAATTGCAGGAAACAGATTTCAGGAGGGAGATTCGAATCGCCATTAAAGCACAGGAAAAGCGGCAAAACCTCGACAATGATGCCGTTGGCCAAAAAGGGCGTATGCGTTTTTTCCTGAATATATTCAGGAAAAAACGCATACGCCCTTTTTGGCCAACCAAGCAACCTGGAAAGGCAAATCAGCACTACAAAGAAGTCTCGCTTCTCATCGGTCAAAAGGGCCCTGCTGAATAAAGTGTCAAAACCAGAAATGCAGGACAGGCCATGGAGAAATGGGAGCCTTGCTACGCTGATGGGCGGGACGTAAATTGCCAACAGCCACTCTGGAGAAGTGTACGGTATGTCCTGAAACATCTAAGAAACTCAACTTAGAGAGCATAGGGCACTTCCACTCATGGGCGTATAAATTGGGAAAACTAAAAATCAGCAAGACACAGGCACCCCAAAGTTTAGGGCTGCTCTGTTGACAAGAACCTCCACTTCGTTACACCTTAAATATCCCAGGAAAGAGAAAAATGGATAAAGAAGTTGTGGTCCTTATGTACAATGGAATATCACTCAGCCATGAAATCAACGTCATAAGGCTAGTAGCAGCATGATGAGTGGATTTAGGTATGACGATTCTAAGTGAAATAAGTCACACAGAAAAAGACACTTATCATAAGATATCACTTATAGAGGAAATGTAAAAACCGCTACCCTTGAACTGAATTACAAAACAGAACAGAGACACACGTTTAGAAAGCACACTATGGCTGCTTAAGGGGAAAGGTGAGGTGGTGTGATGCATAAAACAAGCTTTTCAAATTAGCTCAGATACCGTTCCATAAACCCAATAGGTAATACACAAGACCTACTCCTTGCTCAGTGAATTGGACTCAACACCCCCTATTCACCGCCCAAGAATCTATCTGACTAGTAAGAATCTTAAAACCTATGTATTGATATCTCTCTGTAAGTGAGTCAAGTGGGTGTAAAGCGGCAGAAACACAGCAGTGAAAAGCAGCTAAACCCCATTATAAAAATCAATTACTTTTAAAAACCCGTGAAACAAAGACAGTGAAAGAGAGAGAAATTCTTACAAAATTCGTTCAGGGGCTGTGATGCCACCTGGATTGACCATATCTAGACCCACAGCTGATTGAGACATAAGGGTGGACACTCATGGGGCTGAGAGGTTTGGTGAGGTTGGGTGAGGAAAGGCAGACCCTTTAAAGTAATACTGCGTGGAACCCATCCCATGGGTCCCAAATCTCCAGGTTCAAGGGCATCTTCCTACATCGAAAACATGCATGAGGAACCCAGAAGACGGTACACCGTGTGATCGGGAAAGGTTTCTAAAACGCACCTCATTTCTCATCTCCTTGTGCTCGGGTTCGCCATTCCAACCGCTTCACTAGCAATCTGCCTCCTTGGAGAATCAGCACCTTTAACCTCCTGTTCCGTACAGGTTGCAATTTGTCCTGAGGATGAACGGGAAGAGGGGGAACCAATGAGAGAATAGCTCTAGGTGTAGGGACAGGCACAGGTCACTCTATTTTCTCATCAGGAAGAAGAATTAACCACAGGCTCAGCCTGCCGGCCGGAATCAAAATAGGTCCAGAAGCAATCCTGCGCTTTTGAGGCCAGCTCCCAAGAAAGCGAGTTGAAAAATGGAGCTCAGGGGCACTGCAATTCACAAACCTGCAGACTTATAAATGATAACTCTCGTCCACAAATATATTGAGGGAAGGCAACGAAGAGGAGTTGAAAGCAAGGCAGAATTGCAGGAAACAGATTTCAGGAGGGAGATTCGAATCGCCATTAAAGCACAGGAAAAGCGGCAAAACCTCGACAATGATGCCGTTGGCCAAAAAGGGCGTATGCGTTTTTTCCTGAATATATTCAGGAAAAAACGCATACGCCCTTTTTGGCCAACCAAGCAACCTGGAAAGGCAAATCAGCACTACAAAGAAGTCTCGCTTCTCATCGGTCAAAAGGGCCCTGCTGAATAAAGTGTCAAAACCAGAAATGCAGGACAGGCCATGGAGAAATGGGAGCCTTGCTACGCTGATGGGCGGGACGTAAATTGCCAACAGCCACTCTGGAGAAGTGTACGGTATGTCCTGAAACATCTAAGAAACTCAACTTAGAGAGCATAGGGCACTTCCACTCATGGGCGTATAAATTGGGAAAACTAAAAATCAGCAAGACACAGGCACCCCAAAGTTTAGGGCTGCTCTGTTGACAAGAACCTCCACTTCGTTACACCTTAAATATCCCAGGAAAGAGAAAAATGGATAAAGAAGTTGTGGTCCTTATGGACAATGGAATATCACTCAGCCATGAAATCAACGTCATAAGGCTAGTAGCAGCATGATGAGTGGATTTAGGTACGACGATTCTAAGTGAAATAAGTCACACAGAAAAAGACACTTATCATAAGATATCACTTATAGAGGGAATGTAAAAACCGCTACCCTTGAACTGAATTACAAAACAGAACAGAGACACACGTTTAGAAAGCACACTATGGCTGCTTAAGGGGAAAGGTGAGGTGGTGTGATGCATAAAACAAGCTTTTCAAATTAGCTCAGATACCGTTCCATAAACCCAATAGGTAATACACAAGACCTACTCCTTGCTCAGTGAATTGGACTCAACACCCCCTATTCACCGCCCAAGAATATATCTGACTAGTAAGAATCTTAAAACCTATGTATTGATATCTCTCTGTAAGTGAGTCAAGTGGGTGTAAAGCGGCAGAAACACAGCAGTGAAAAGCAGCTAAACCCCATTATAAAAATCAATTACTTTTAAAAACCCGTGAAACAAAGACAGTGAAAGAGAGAGAAATTCTTACAAAATTCGTTCAGGGGCTGTGATGCCACCTGGATTGACCATATCTAGACCCACAGCTGATTGAGACATAAGGGTGGACACTCATGGGGCTGAGAGGTTTGGTGAGGTTGGGTGAGGAAAGGCAGACCCTTTAAAGTAATACTGCGTGGAACCCATCCCATGGGTCCCAAATCTCCAGGTTCAAGGGCATCTTCCTACATCGAAAACATGCATGAGAAACCCAGAAGACGGTACACCGTGTGATCGGGAAAGGTTTCTAAAACGCACCTCATTTCTCATCTCCTTGTGCTCGGGTTCGCCATTCCAACCGCTTCACTAGCAATCTGCCTCCTTGGAGAATCAGCACCTTTAACCTCCTGTTCCGTACAGGTTGCAATTTGTCCTGAGGATGAACGGGAAGAGGGGGAACCAATGAGAGAATAGCTCTAGGTGTAGGGACAGGCACAGGTCACTCTATTTTCTCATCAGGAAGAAGAATTAACCACAGGCTCAGCCTGCCGGCCGGAATCAAAATAGGTCCAGAAGCAATCCTGCGCTTTTGAGGCCAGCTCCCAAGAAAGCGAGTTGAAAAATGGAGCTCAGGGGCACTGCAATTCACAAACCTGCAGACTTATAAATGATAACTCTCGTCCACAAATATATTGAGGGAAGGCAACGAAGAGGAGTTGAAAGCAAGGCAGAATTGCAGGAAACAGATTTCAGGAGGGAGATTCGAATCGCCATTAAAGCACAGGAAAAGCGGCAAAACCTCGACAATGATGCCGTTGGCCAAAAAGGGCGTATGCGTTTTTTCCTGAATATATTCAGGAAAAAACGCATACGCCCTTTTTGGCCAACCAAGCAACCTGGAAAGGCAAATCAGCACTACAAAGAAGTCTCGCTTCTCATCGGTCAAAAGGGCCCTGCTGAATAAAGTGTCAAAACCAGAAATGCAGGACAGGCCATGGAGAAATGGGAGCCTTGCTACGCTGATGGGCGGGACGTAAATTGCCAACAGCCACTCTGGAGAAGTGTACGGTATGTCCTGAAACATCTAAGAAACTCAACTTAGAGAGCATAGGGCACTTCCACTCATGGGCGTATAAATTGGGAAAACTAAAAATCAGCAAGACACAGGCACCCCAAAGTTTAGGGCTGCTCTGTTGACAAGAACCTCCACTTCGTTACACCTTAAATATCCCAGGAAAGAGAAAAATGGATAAAGAAGTTGTGGTCCTTATGTACAATGGAATATCACTCAGCCATGAAATCAACGTCATAAGGCTAGTAGCAGCATGATGAGTGGATTTAGGTATGACGATTCTAAGTGAAATAAGTCACACAGAAAAAGACACTTATCATAAGATATCACTTATAGAGGGAATGTAAAAACCGCTACCTTTGAACTGAATTACAAAACAGAACAGAGACACACGTTTAGAAAGCACACTATGGCTGCTTAAGGGGAAAGGTGAGGTGGTGTGATGCATATAACAAGCTTTTCAAATTAGCTCAGATACTGTTCCATAAACCCAATAGGTAATAGACAAGACCTACTCCTTGCTCAGTGAATTGGACTCAACACCACCTATTCACCGCCCAAGAATCTATCTGACTAGTAAGAATCTTAAAACCTATGTATTGATATCTCTCTGTAAGTGAGTCAAGTGGGTGTAAAGCGGCAGAAACACAGCAGTGAAAAGCAGCTAAACCCCATTATAAAAGTCAATTACTTTTAAAAACCCGTGAAACAAAGACAGTGAAAGAGAGAGAAATTCTTACACAATTCGTTCAGGGGCTGTGATGCCACCTGGATTGACCATATCTAGACACACAGCTGATTGAGACATAAGGGTGGACACTCATGGGGCTGAGAGATTTGGTGAGGTTGGGTGAGGAAACGCAGACCCTTTAAAGTAATACTGCGTGGTACCCATCCCATGGGTCCCAAATCTCCAGGTTCAAGGGCATCTTCCTACATCGAAAACATGCATGAGAAACCCAGAAGACGGTACACCGTGTGATCGGGAAAGATTTCTAAAACGCACCTCATTTCTCATCTCCTTGTGCTCGGGTTCGCCATTCCAGCCGCTTCACTAGCAATCTGCTTCCTTGGAGAATCAGCACCTTTAACCTCCTGTTCCGTACAGGTTGCAATTTGTCCTGAGGATGAACGGGAAGAGGGGGAACCAATGAGAGACTAGCTCTAGGTGTAGGGACAGGCACAGGTCACTCTATTTTCTCATCAGGAAGAAGAATTAACCACAGGCTCAGCATGCCGGCCGGAACCAAAATAGGGCCTGAAGCAATCCTGCGCTTTTGAGGCCAGCTCCCAAGAAAGCGAGTTGAAAAATGGAGCTCAGGGGCACTGCAATTCACAAACCTGCAGACTTATAAATGATAACTCTCGTCCACAAATATATTGAGGGAAGGCAACGAAAAGGATTTGAAAGCAAGGCAGAATTGCAGGAAACACATTTCAGGAGGGAGATTCGAATCGCCTTTAAAGCACAGGAAAAGCGGAAAAACCTCGACAATGACGCCCTTGGCCAAAAAGGGCGTATGCGTTTTTTCCTGAATATATTCAGGAAAAAACGCATACGCCCTTTTTGGCCAACCAAGCAACCTGGAAAGGCAAATCAGCGCTACAAAGAAGTCTCGCTTCCCATCGGTCAAAAGGGCCATGCTGAATAAAGTGTCAAAACCAGAAATGCAGGACAGGCCATGGAGAAACGGGAACCTGGCTACGCTGATGGGCGGGATGTAAATTGCCAACAGCCACTCTGGAGAAGTGTACGGTGTGTCCTGAAACATCTAAAAAACTCAGCTTAGAGAGCATAGGGCACTTCCACTCATGGGCGTATAAATTGGCAAAACTAAAAATCAGCAAGACACAGGCTCCCCAAAGTTTAGGGCTGCTCTGTTGACAAGAACCTCCACTTCGTTACACCTTAAATATCCCAGGAAAGAGAAAAATGGATAAAGAAGTTGTGGTCCTTATGGACAATTGAATATCACTCAGCCATGAAATCAACGTCATAAGGCTAGTAGCAGCATGATGAGTGGATTTAGGTACGACGATTCTAAGTGAAATAAGTCACACAGAAAAAGACACTTATCATAAGATATCACTTATAGAGGGAATGTAAAAACCGCTACCCTTGAACTGAATTACAAAACAGAACAGAGACACACGTTTAGAAAGCACACTATGGCTGCTTAAGGGGAAAGGTGAGGTGGTGTGATGCATAAAACAAGCTTTTCAAATTAGCTCAGATACCGTTCCATAACCCAATAGGTAATACACAAGACCTACTCCTTGCTCAGTGAATTGGACTCAACACCCCCTATTCACCGCCCAAGAATATATCTGACTAGTAAGAATCTTAAAACCTATGTATTGATATCTCTCTGTAAGTGAGTCAAGTGGGTGTAAAGCGGCAGAAACACAGCAGTGAAAAGCAGCTAAACCCCATTATAAAAATCAATTACTTTTAAAAACCCGTGAAACAAAGACAGTGAAAGAGAGAGAAATTCTTACAAAATTCGTTCAGGGGCTGTGATGCCACCTGGATTGACCATATCTAGACCCACAGCTGATTGAGACATAAGGGTGGACACTCATGGGGCTGAGAGGTTTGGTGAGGTTGGGTGAGGAAAGGCAGACCCTTTAAAGTAATACTGCGTGGAACCCATCCCATGGGTCCCAAATCTAGAGGTTCAAGGGCATCTTCCTACATCGAAAACATGCATGAGAAACCCAGAAGACGGTACACCGTGTGATCGGGAAAGGTTTCTAAAACGCACCTCATTTCTCATCTCCTTGTGCTCGGGTTCGCCATTCCAACCGCTTCACTAGCAATCTGCCTCCTTGGAGAATCAGCACCTTTAACCTCCTGTTCCGTACAGGTTGCAATTTGTCCTGAGGATGAACGGGAAGAGGGGGAACCAATGAGAGAATAGCTCTAGGTGTAGGGACAGGCACAGGTCACTCTATTTTCTCATCAGGAAGAAGAATTAACCACAGGCTCAGCCTGCCGGCCGGAATCAAAATAGGTCCAAAAGCAATCCTGCGCTTTTGAGGCCAGCTCCCAAGAAAGCGAGTTGAAAAATGGAGCTCAGGAGCACTGCAATTCACAAACCTGCAGACTTATAAATGATAACTCTCGTCCACAAATATATTGAGGGAAGGCAACGAAGAGGAGTTGAAAGCAAGGCAGAATTGCAGGAAACAGATTTCAGGAGGGAGATTCGAATCGCCATTAAAGCACAGGAAAAGCGGCAAAACCTCGACAATGATGCCGTTGGCCAAAAAGGGCGTATGCGTTTTTTCCTGAATATATTCAGGAAAAAACGCATACGCCCTTTTTGGCCAACCAAGCAACCTGGAAAGGCAAATCAGCACTACAAAGAAGTCTCGCTTCTCATCGGTCAAAAGGGCCCTGCTGAATAAAGTGTCAAAACCAGAAATGCAGGACAGGCCATGGAGAAATGGGAGCCTTGCTACGCTGATGGGCGGGACGTAAATTGCCAACAGCCACTCTGGAGAAGTGTACGGTATGTCCTGAAACATCTAAGAAACTCAACTTAAAGAGCATAGGGCACTTCCACTCATGGGCGTATAAATTGGGAAAACTAAAAATCAGCAAGACACAGGCACCCCAAAGTTTAGGGCTGCTCTGTTGACAAGAACCTCCACTTCGTTACACCTTAAATATCCCAGGAAAGAGAAAAATGGATAAAGAAGTTGTGGTCCTTATGTACAATGGAATATCACTCAGCCATGAAATCAACGTCATAAGGCTAGTAGCAGCATGATGAGTGGATTTAGGTACGACGATTCTAAGTGAAATAAGTCACACAGAAAAAGACACTTATCATAAGATATCACTTATAGAGGGAATGTAAAAACCGCTACCCTTGAACTGAATTACAAAACAGAACAGAGACACACGTTTAGAAAGCACACTATGGCTGCTTAAGGGGAAAGGTGAGGTGGTGTGATGCATAAAACAAGCTTTTCAAATTAGCTCAGATACCGTTCCATAAACCCAATAGGTAATACACAAGACCTACTCCTTGCTCAGTGAATTGGACTCAACACCCCCTATTCACCGCCCAAGAATATATCTGACTAGTAAGAATCTTAAAACCTATGTATTGATATCTCTCTGTAAGTGAGTCAAGTGGGTGTAAAGCGGCAGAAACACAGCAGTGAAAAGCAGCTAAACCCCATTATAAAAATCAATTACTTTTAAAAACCCGTGAAACAAAGACAGTGAAAGAGAGAGAAATTCTTACAAAATTCGTTCAGGGGCTGTGATGCCACCTGGATTGACCATATCTAGACCCACAGCTGATTGAGACATAAGGGTGGACACTCATGGGGCTGAGAGGTTTGGTGAGGTTGGGTGAGGAAAGGCAGACCCTTTAAAGTAATACTGCGTGGAACCCATCCCATGGGTCCCAAATCTCCAGGTTCAAGGGCATCTTCCTACATCGAAAACATGCATGAGAAACCCAGAAGACGGTACACCGTGTGATCGGGAAAGGTTTCTAAAACGCACCTCATTTCTCATCTCCTTGTGCTCGGGTTCGCCATTCCAACCGCTTCACTAGCAATCTGCCTCCTTGGAGAATCAGCACCTTTAACCTCCTGTTCCGTACAGGTTGCAATTTGTCCTGAGGATGAACGGGAAGAGGGGGAACCAATGAGAGAATAGCTCTAGGTGTAGGGACAGGCACAGGTCACTCTATTTTCTCATCAGGAAGAAGAATTAACCACAGGCTCAGCCTGCCGGCCGGAATCAAAATAGGTCCAGAAGCAATCCTGCGCTTTTGAGGCCAGCTCCCAAGAAAGCGAGTTGAAAAATGGAGCTCAGGGGCACTGCAATTCACAAACCTGCAGACTTATAAATGATAACTCTCGTCCACAAATATATTGAGGGAAGGCAACGAAGAGGAGTTGAAAGCAAGGCAGAATTGCAGGAAACAGATTTCAGGAGGGAGATTCGAATCGCCATTAAAGCACAGGAAAAGCGGCAAAACCTCGACAATGATGCCGTTGGCCAAAAAGGGCGTATGCGTTTTTTCCTGAATATATTCAGGAAAAAACGCATACGCCCTTTTTGGCCAACCAAGCAACCTGGAAAGGCAAATCAGCACTACAAAGAAGTCTCGCTTCTCATCGGTCAAAAGGGCCCTGCTGAATAAAGTGTCAAAACCAGAAATGCAGGACAGGCCATGGAGAAATGGGAGCCTTGCTACGCTGATGGGCGGGACGTAAATTGCCAACAGCCACTCTGGAGAAGTGTACGGTATGTCCTGAAACATCTAAGAAACTCAACTTAGAGAGCATAGGGCACTTCCACTCATGGGCGTATAAATTGGGAAAACTAAAAATCAGCAAGACACAGGCACCCCAAAGTTTAGGGCTGCTCTGTTGACAAGAACCTCCACTTCGTTACACCTTAAATATCCCAGGAAAGAGAAAAATGGATAAAGAAGTTGTGGTCCTTATGGACAATGGAATATCACTCAGCCATGAAATCAACGTCATAAGGCTAGTAGCAGCATGATGAGTGGATTTAGGTACGACGATTCTAAGTGAAATAAGTCACACAGAAAAAGACACTTATCATAAGATATCACTTATAGAGGGAATGTAAAAACCGCTACCCTTGAACTGAATTACAAAACAGAACAGAGACACACGTTTAGAAAGCACACTATGGCTGCTTAAGGGGAAAGGTGAGGTGGTGTGATGCATAAAACAAGCTTTTCAAATTAGCTCAGATACCGTTCCATAAACCCAATAGGTAATACACAAGACCTACTCCTTGCTCAGTGAATTGGACTCAACACCCCCTATTCACCGCCCAAGAATATATCTGACTAGTAAGAATCTTAAAACCTATGTATTGATATCTCTCTGTAAGTGAGTCAAGTGGGTGTAAAGCGGCAGAAACACAGCAGTGAAAAGCAGCTAAACCCCATTATAAAAGTCAATTACTTTTAAAAACCCGTGAAACAAAGACAGTGAAAGAGAGAGAAATTCTTACAAAATTCGTTCAGGGGCTGTGATGCCACCTGGATTGACCATATCTAGACCCACAGCTGATTGAGACATAAGGGTGGACACTCATGGGGCTGAGAGATTTGGTGAGGTTGGGTGAGGAAACGCAGACCCTTTAAAGTAATACTGCGTGGTACCCATCCCATGGGTCCCAAATCTCCAGGTTCAAGGGCATCTTCCTACATCGAAAACATGCATGAGAAACCCAGAAGACGGTACACCGTGTGATCGGGAAAGATTTCTAAAACGCACCTCATTTCTCATCTCCTTGTGCTCGGGTTCGCCATTCCAGCCGCTTCACTAGCAATCTGCTTCCTTGGAGAATCAGCACCTTTAACCTCCTGTTCCGTACAGGTTGCAATTTGTCCTGAGGATGAACGGGAAGAGGGGGAACCAATGAGAGACTAGCTCTAGGTGTAGGGACAGGCACAGGTCACTCTATTTTCTCATCAGGAAGAAGAATTAACCACAGGCTCAGCATGCCGGCCGGAACCAAAATAGGGCCTGAAGCAATCCTGCGCTTTTGAGGCCAGCTCCCAAGAAAGCGAGTTGAAAAATGGAGCTCAGGGGCACTGCAATTCACAAACCTGCAGACTTATAAATGAGAACTCTCGTCCACAAATATATTGAGGGAAGGCAACGAAGAGGATTTGAAAGCAAGGCAGAATTGCAGGAAACACATTTCAGGAGGGAGATTCGAATCGCCTTTAAAGCACAGGAAAAGCGGCAAAACCTCGACAATGACGCCCTTGGCCAAAAAGGGCGTATGCGTTTTTTCCTGAATATATTCAGGAAAAAACGCATACGCCCTTTTTGGCCAACCAAGCAACCTGGAAAGGCAAATCAGCGCTACAAAGAAGTCTCGCTTCCCATCGGTCAAAAGGGCCATGCTGAATAAAGTGTCAAAACCAGAAATGCAGGACAGGCCATGGAGAAACGGGAGCCTGGCTACGCTGATGGGCGGGATGTAAATTGCCAACAGCCACTCTGGAGAAGTGTACGGTGTGTCCTGAAACATCTAAAAAACTCAGCTTAGAGAGCATAGGGCACTTCCACTCATGGGCGTATAAATTGGCAAAACTAAAAATCAGCAAGACACAGGCTCCCCAAAGTTTAGGGCTGCTCTGTTGACAAGAACCTCCACTTCGTTACACCTTAAATATCCCAGGAAAGAGAAAAATGGATAAAGAAGTTGTGGTCCTTATGGACAATGGAATATCACTCAGCCATGAAATCAACGTCATAAGGCTAGTAGCAGCATGATGAGTGGATTTAGGTACGACGATTCTAAGTGAAATAAGTCACACAGAAAAAGACACTTATCATAAGATATCACTTATAGAGGGAATGTAAAAACCGCTACCCTTGAACTGAATTACAAAACAGAACAGAGACACACGTTTAGAAAGCACACTATGGCTGCTTAAGGGGAAAGGTGAGGTGGTGTGATGCATAAAACAAGCTTTTCAAATTAGCTCAGATACCGTTCCATAAACCCAATAGGTAATACACAAGACCTACTCCTTGCTCAGTGAATTGGACTCAACACCCCCTATTCACCGCCCAAGAATATATCTGACTAGTAAGAATCTTAAAACCTATGTATTGATATCTCTCTGTAAGTGAGTCAAGTGGGTGTAAAGCGGCAGAAACACAGCAGTGAAAAGCAGCTAAACCCCATTATAAAAATCAATTACTTTTAAAAACCCGTGAAACAAAGACAGTGAAAGAGAGAGAAATTCTTACAAAATTCGTTCAGGGGCTGTGATGCCACCTGGATTGACCATATCTAGACCCACAGCTGATTGAGACATAAGGGTGGACACTCATGGGGCTGAGAGGTTTGGTGAGGTTGGGTGAGGAAAGGCAGACCCTTTAAAGTAATACTGCGTGGAACCCATCCCATGGGTCCCAAATCTCCAGGTTCAAGGGCATCTTCCTACATCGAAAACATGCATGAGAAACCCAGAAGACGGTACACCGTGTGATCGGGAAAGGTTTCTAAAACGCACCTCATTTCTCATCTCCTTGTGCTCGGGTTCGCCATTCCAACCGCTTCACTAGCAATCTGCCTCCTTGGAGAATCAGCACCTTTAACCTCCTGTTCCGTACAGGTTGCAATTTGTCCTGAGGATGAACGGGAAGAGGGGGAACCAATGAGAGAATAGCTCTAGGTGTAGGGACAGGCACAGGTCACTCTATTTTCTCATCAGGAAGAAGAATTAACCACAGGCTCAGCCTGCCGGCCGGAATCAAAATAGGTCCAGAAGCAATCCTGCGCTTTTGAGGCCAGCTCCCAAGAAAGCGAGTTGAAAAATGGAGCTCAGGGGCACTGCAATTCACAAACCTGCAGACTTATAAATGATAACTCTCGTCCACAAATATATTGAGGGAAGGCAACGAAGAGGAGTTGAAAGCAAGGCAGAATTGCAGGAAACAGATTTCAGGAGGGAGATTCGAATCGCCATTAAAGCACAGGAAAAGCGGCAAAACCTCGACAATGATGCCGTTGGCCAAAAAGGGCGTATGCGTTTTTTCCTGAATATATTCAGGAAAAAACGCATACGCCCTTTTTGGCCAACCAAGCAACCTGGAAAGGCAAATCAGCACTACAAAGAAGTCTCGCTTCTCATCGGTCAAAAGGGCCCTGCTGAATAAAGTGTCAAAACCAGAAATGCAGGACAGGCCATGGAGAAATGGGAGCCTTGCTACGCTGATGGGCGGGATGTAAATTGCCAACAGCCACTCTGGAGAAGTGTACGGTATGTCCTGAAACATCTAAGAAACTCAACTTAGAGATCATAGGGCACTTCCACTCATGGGCGTATAAATTGGGAAAACTAAAAATCAGCAAGACACAGGCACCCCAAAGTTTAGGGCTGCTCTGTTGACAAGAACCTCCACTTCGTTACACCTTAAATATCCCAGGAAAGAGAAAAATGGATAAAGAAGTTGTGGTCCTTATGTACAATGGAATATCACTCAGCCATGAAATCAACGTCATAAGGCTAGTAGCAGCATGATGAGTGGATTTAGGTATGACGATTCTAAGTGAAATAAGTCACACAGAAAAAGACACTTATCATAAGATATCACTTATAGAGGGAATGTAAAAACCGCTACCTTTGAACTGAATTACAAAACAGAACAGAGACACACGTTTAGAAAGCACACTATGGCTGCTTAAGGGGAAAGGTGAGGTGGTGTGATGCATATAACAAGCTTTTCAAATTAGCTCAGATACTGTTCCATAAACCCAATAGGTAATAGACAAGACCTACTCCTTGCTCAGTGAATTGGACTCAACACCACCTATTCACCGCCCAAGAATCTATCTGACTAGTAAGAATCTTAAAACCTATGTATTGATATCTCTCTGTAAGTGAGTCAAGTGGGTGTAAAGCGGCAGAAACACAGCAGTGAAAAGCAGCTAAACCCCATTATAAAAGTCAATTACTTTTAAAAACCCGTGAAACAAAGACAGTGAAAGAGAGAGAAATTCTTACAAAATTCGTTCAGGGGCTGTGATGCCACCTGGATTGACCATATCTAGACCCACAGCTGATTGAGACATAAGGGTGGACACTCATGGGGCTCAGAGATTTGGTGAGGTTGGGTGAGGAAACGCAGACCCTTTAAAGTAATACTGCGTGGTACCCATCCCATGGGTCCCAAATCTCCAGGTTCAAGGGCATCTTCCTACATCGAAAACATGCATGAGAAACCCAGAAGACGGTACACCGTGTGATCGGGAAAGATTTCTAAAACGCACCTCATTTCTCATCTCCTTGTGCTCGGGTTCGCCATTCCAGCCGCTTCACTAGCAATCTGCTTCCTTGGAGAATCAGCACCTTTAACCTCCTGTTCCGTACAGGTTGCAATTTGTCCTGAGGATGAACGGGAAGAGGGGGAACCAATGAGAGACTAGCTCTAGGTGTAGGGACAGGCACAGGTCACTCTATTTTCTCATCAGGAAGAAGAATTAACCACAGGCTCAGCATGCCGGCCGGAACCAAAATAGGGCCTGAAGCAATCCTGCGCTTTTGAGGCCAGCTCCCAAGAAAGCGAGTTGAAAAATGGAGCTCAGGGGCACTGCAATTCACAAACCTGCAGACTTATAAATGATAACTCTCGTCCACAAATATATTGAGGGAAGGCAACGAAGAGGATTTGAAAGCAAGGCAGAATTGCAGGAAACACATTTCAGGAGGGAGATTCGAATCGCCTTTAAAGCACAGGAAAAGCGGCAAAACCTCGACAATGACGCCCTTGGCCAAAAAGGGCGTATGCGTTTTTTCCTGAATATATTCAGGAAAAAACGCATACGCCCTTTTTGGCCAACCAAGCAACCTGGAAAGGCAAATCAGCGCTACAAAGAAGTCTCGCTTCCCATCGGTCAAAAGGGCCATGCTGATTAAAGTGTCAAAACCAGAAATGCAGGACAGGCCATGGAGAAACGGGAGCCTGGCTACGCTGATGGGCGGGATGTAAATTGCCAACAGCCACTCTGGAGAAGTGTACGGTGTGTCCTGAAACATCTAAAAAACTCAGCTTAGAGAGCATAGGGCACTTCCACTCATGGGCGTATAAATTGGCAAAACTAAAAATCAGCAAGACACAGGCTCCCCAAAGTTTAGGGCTGCTCTGTTGACAAGAACCTCCACTTCGTTACACCTTAAATATCCCAGGAAAGAGAAAAATGGATAAAGAAGTTGTGGTCCTTATGGACAATGGAATATCACTCAGCCATGAAATCAACGTCATAAGGCTAGTAGCAGCATGATGAGTGGATTTAGGTACGACGATTCTAAGTGAAATAAGTCACACAGAAAAAGACACTTATCATAAGATATCACTTATAGAGGGAATGTAAAAACCGCTACCCTTGAACTGAATTACAAAACAGAACAGAGACACACGTTTAGAAAGCACACTATGGCTGCTTAAGGGGAAAGGTGAGGTGGTGTGATGCATAAAACAAGCTTTTCAAATTAGCTCAGATACCGTTCCATAAACCCAATAGGTAATACACAAGACCTACTCCTTGCTCAGTGAATTGGACTCAACACCCCCTATTCACCGCCCAAGAATATATCTGACTAGTAAGAATCTTAAAACCTATGTATTGATATCTCTCTGTAAGTGAGTCAAGTGGGTGTAAAGCGGCAGAAACACAGCAGTGAAAAGCAGCTAAACCCCATTATAAAAATCAATTACTTTTAAAAACCCGTGAAACAAAGACAGTGAAAGAGAGAGAAATTCTTACAAAATTCGTTCAGGGGCTGTGATGCCACCTGGATTGACCATATCTAGACCCACAGCTGATTGAGACATAAGGGTGGACACTCATGGGGCTGAGAGGTTTGGTGAGGTTGGGTGAGGAAAGGCAGACCCTTTAAAGTAATACTGCGTGGAACCCATCCCATGGGTCCCAAATCTCCAGGTTCAAGGGCATCTTCCTACATCGAAAACATGCATGAGAAACCCAGAAGACGGTACACCGTGTGATCGGGAAAGGTTTCTAAAACGCACCTCATTTCTCATCTCCTTGTGCTCGGGTTCGCCATTCCAACCGCTTCACTAGCAATCTGCCTCCTTGGAGAATCAGCACCTTTAACCTCCTGTTCCGTACAGGTTGCAATTTGTCCTGAGGATGAACGGGAAGAGGGGGAACCAATGAGAGAATAGCTCTAGGTGTAGGGACAGGCACAGGTCACTCTATTTTCTCATCAGGAAGAAGAATTAACCACAGGCTCAGCCTGCCGGCCGGAATCAAAATAGGTCCAGAAGCAATCCTGCGCTTTTGAGGCCAGCTCCCAAGAAAGCGAGTTGAAAAATGGAGCTCAGGGGCACTGCAATTCACAAACCTGCAGACTTATAAATGATAACTCTCGTCCACAAATATATTGAGGGAAGGCAACGAAGAGGAGTTGAAAGCAAGGCAGAATTGCAGGAAACAGATTTCAGGAGGGAGATTCGAATCGCCATTAAAGCACAGGAAAAGCGGCAAAACCTCGACAATGATGCCGTTGGCCAAAAAGGGCGTATGCGTTTTTTCCTGAATATATTCAGGAAAAAACGCATACGCCCTTTTTGGCCAACCAAGCAACCTGGAAAGGCAAATCAGCACTACAAAGAAGTCTCGCTTCTCATCGGTCAAAAGGGCCCTGCTGAATAAAGTGTCAAAACCAGAAATGCAGGACAGGCCATGGAGAAATGGGAGCCTTGCTACGCTGATGGGCGGGACGTAAATTGCCAACAGCCACTCTGGAGAAGTGTACGGTATGTCCTGAAACATCTAAGAAACTCCACTTAGAGAGCATAGGGCACTTCCACTCATGGGCGTATAAATTGGGAAAACTAAAAATCAGCAAGACACAGGCACCCCAAAGTTTAGGGCTGCTCTGTTGACAAGAACCTCCACTTCGTTACACCTTAAATATCCCAGGAAAGAGAAAAATGGATAAAGAAGTTGTGGTCCTTATGTACAATGGAATATCACTCAGCCATGAAATCAACGTCATAAGGCTAGTAGCAGCATGATGAGTGGATTTAGGTATGACGATTCTAAGTGAAATAAGTCACACAGAAAAAGACACTTATCATAAGATATCACTTATAGAGGGAATGTAAAAACCGCTCCCTTTGAACTGAATTACAAAACAGAACAGAGACACACGTTTAGAAAGCACACTATGGCTGCTTAAGGGGAAAGGTGAGGTGGTGTGATGCATATAACAAGCTTTTCAAATTAGCTCAGATACTGTTCCATAAACCCAATAGGTAATAGACAAGACCTACTCCTTGCTCAGTGAATTGGACTCAACACCACCTATTCACCGCCCAAGAATCTATCTGACTAGTAAGAATCTTAAAACCTATGTATTGATATCTCTCTGTAAGTGAGTCAAGTGGGTGTAAAGCGGCAGAAACACAGCAGTGAAAAGCAGCTAAACCCCATTATAAAAGTCAATTACTTTTAAAAACCCGTGAAACAAAGACAGTGAAAGAGAGAGAAATTCTTACACAATTCGTTCAGGGGCTGTGATGCCACCTGGATTGACCATATCTAGACCCACAGCTGATTGAGACATAAGGGTGGACACTCATGGGGCTGAGAGTTTTGGTGAGGTTGGGTGAGGAAACGCAGACCCTTTAAAGTAATACTGCGTGGTACCCATCCCATGGGTCCCAAATCTCCAGGTTCAAGGGCATCTTCCTACATCGAAAACATGCATGAGAAACCCAGAAGACGGTACACCGTGTGATCGGGAAAGATTTCTAAAACGCACCTCATTTCTCATCTCCTTGTGCTCGGGTTCGCCATTCCAGCCGCTTCACTAGCAATCTGCTTCCTTGGAGAATCAGCACCTTTAACCTCCTGTTCCGTACAGGTTGCAATTTGTCCTGAGGATGAACGGGAAGAGGGGGAACCAATGAGAGACTAGCTCTAGGTGTAGGGACAGGCACAGGTCACTCTATTTTCTCATCAGGAAGAAGAATTAACCACAGGCTCAGCATGCCGGCCGGAACCAAAATAGGGCCTGAAGCAATCCTGCGCTTTTGAGGCCAGCTCCCAAGAAAGCGAGTTGAAAAATGGAGCTCAGGGGCACTGCAATTCACAAACCTGCAGACTTATAAATGAGAACTCTCGTCCACAAATATATTGAGGGAAGGCAACGAAGAGGATTTGAAAGCAAGGCAGAATTGCAGGAAACACATTTCAGGAGGGAGATTCGAATCGCCTTTAAAGCACAGGAAAAGCGGCAAAACCTCGACAATGACGCCCTTGGCCAAAAAGGGCGTATGCGTTTTTTCCTGAATATATTCAGGAAAAAACGCATACGCCCCTTTTTGGCCAACCAAGCAACCTGGAAAGGCAAATCAGCGCTACAAAGAAGTCTCGCTTCCCATCGGTCAAAAGGGCCATGCTGAATAAAGTGTCAAAACCAGAAATGCAGGACAGGCCATGGAGAAACGGGAGCCTGGCTACGCTGATGGGCGGGATGTAAATTGCCAACAGCCACTCTGGAGAAGTGTACGGTGTGTCCTGAAACATCTAAAAAACTCAGCTTAGAGAGCATAGGGCACTTCCACTCATGGGCGTATAAATTGGCAAAACTAAAAATCAGCAAGACACAGGCTCCCCAAAGTTTAGGGCTGCTCTGTTGACAAGAACCTCCACTTCGTTACACCTTAAATATCCCAGGAAAGAGAAAAATGGATAAAGAAGTTGTGGTCCTTATGGACAATGGAATATCACTCAGCCATGAAATCAACGTCATAAGGCTAGTAGCAGCATGATGAGTGGATTTAGGTACGACGATTCTAAGTGAAATAAGTCACACAGAAAAAGACACTTATCATAAGATATCACTTATAGAGGGAATGTAAAAACCGCTACCCTTGAACTGAATTACAAAACAGAACAGAGACACACGTTTAGAAAGCACACTATGGCTGCTTAAGGGGAAAGGTGAGGTGGTGTGATGCATAAAACAAGCTTTTCAAATTAGCTCAGATACCGTTCCATAAACCCAATAGGTAATACACAAGACCTACTCCTTGCTCAGTGAATTGGACTCAACACCCCCTATTCACCGCCCAAGAATATATCTGACTAGTAAGAATCTTAAAACCTATGTATTGATATCTCTCTGTAAGTGAGTCAAGTGGGTGTAAAGCGGCAGAAACACAGCAGTGAAAAGCAGCTAAACCCCATTATAAAAATCAATTACTTTTAAAAACCCGTGAAACAAAGACAGTGAAAGAGAGAGAAATTCTTACAAAATTCGTTCAGGGGCTGTGATGCCACCTGGATTGACCATATCTAGACCCACAGCTGATTGAGACATAAGGGTGGACACTCATGGGGCTGAGAGGTTTGGTGAGGTTGGGTGAGGAAAGGCAGACCCTTTAAAGTAATACTGCGTGGAACCCATCCCATGGGTCCCAAATCTCCAGGTTCAAGGGCATCTTCCTACATCGAAAACATGCATGAGAAACCCAGAAGACGGTACACCGTGTGATCGGGAAAGGTTTCTAAAACGCACCTCATTTCTCATCTCCTTGTGCTCGGGTTCGCCATTCCAACCGCTTCACTAGCAATCTGCCTCCTTGGAGAATCAGCACCTTTAACCTCTTGTTCCGTACAGGTTGCAATTTGTCCTGAGGATGAACGGGAAGAGGGGGAACCAATGAGAGAATAGCTCTAGGTGTAGGGACAGGCACAGGTCACTCTATTTTCTCATCAGGAAGAAGAATTAACCACAGGCTCAGCCTGCCGGCCGGAATCAAAATAGGTCCAGAAGCAATCCTGCGCTTTTGAGGCCAGCTCCCAAGAAAGCGAGTTGAAAAATGGAGCTCAGGGGCACTGCAATTCACAAACCTGCAGACTTATAAATGATAACTCTCGTCCACAAATATATTGAGGGAAGGCAACGAAGAGGAGTTGAAAGCAAGGCAGAATTGCAGGAAACAGATTTCAGGAGGGAGATTCGAATCGCCATTAAAGCACAGGAAAAGCGGCAAAACCTCGACAATGATGCCGTTGGCCAAAAAGGGCGTATGCGTTTTTTCCTGAATATATTCAGGAAAAAACGCATACGCCCTTTTTGGCCAACCAAGCAACCTGGAAAGGCAAATCAGCACTACAAAGAAGTCTCGCTTCTCATCGGTCAAAAGGGCCCTGCTGAATAAAGTGTCAAAACCAGAAATGCAGGACAGGCCATGGAGAAATGGGAGCCTTGCTACGCTGATGGGCGGGACGTAAATTGCCAACAGCCACTCTGGAGAAGTGTACGGTATGTCCTGAAACATCTAAGAAACTCAACTTAGAGAGCATAGGGCACTTCCACTCATGGGCGTATAAATTGGGAAAACTAAAAATCAGCAAGACACAGGCACCCCAAAGTTTAGGGCTGCTCTGTTGACAAGAACCTCCACTTCGTTACACCTTAAATATCCCAGGAAAGAGAAAAATGGATAAAGAAGTTGTGGTCCTTATGTACAATGGAATATCACTCAGCCATGAAATCAACGTCATAAGGCTAGTAGCAGCATGATGAGTGGATTTAGGTACGACGATTCTAAGTGAAATAAGTCACACAGAAAAAGACACTTATCATAAGATATCACTTATAGAGGGAATGTAAAAACCGCTACCTTTGAACTGAATTACAAAACAGAACAGAGACACACGTTTAGAAAGCACACTATGGCTGCTTAAGGGGAAAGGTGAGGTGGTGTGATGCATAAAACAAGCTTTTCAAATTAGCTCAGATACCGTTCCATAAACCCAATAGGTAATACACAAGACCTACTCCTTGCTCAGTGAATTGGACTCAACACCCCCTATTCACCGCCCAAGAATATATCTGACTAGTAAGAATCTTAAAACCTATGTATTGATATCTCTCTGTAAGTGAGTCAAGTGGGTGTAAAGCGGCAGAAACACAGCAGTGAAAAGCAGCTAAACCCCATTATAAAAATCAATTACTTTTAAAAACCCGTGAAACAAAGACAGTGAAAGAGAGAGAAATTCTTACAAAATTCGTTCAGGGGCTGTGATGCCACCTGGATTGACCATATCTAGACCCACAGCTGATTGAGACATAAGGGTGGACACTCATGGGGCTGAGAGGTTTGGTGAGGTTGGGTGAGGAAAGGCAGACCCTTTAAAGTAATACTGCGTGGAACCCATCCCATGGGTCCCAAATCTCCAGGTTCAAGGGCATCTTCCTACATCGAAAACATGCATGAGAAACCCAGAAGACGGTACACCGTGTGATCGGGAAAGGTTTCTAAAACGCACCTCATTTCTCATCTCCTTGTGCTCGGGTTCGCCATTCCAACCGCTTCACTAGCAATCTGCCTCCTTGGAGAATCAGCACCTTTAACCTCCTGTTCCGTACAGGTTGCAATTTGTCCTGAGGATGAACGGGAAGAGGGGGAACCAATGAGAGAATAGCTCTAGGTGTAGGGACAGGCACAGGTCACTCTATTTTCTCATCAGGAAGAAGAATTAACCACAGGCTCAGCCTGCCGGCCGGAATCAAAATAGGTCCAGAAGCAATCCTGCGCTTTTGAGGCCAGCTCCCAAGAAAGCGAGTTGAAAAATGGAGCTCAGGGGCACTGCAATTCACAAACCTGCAGACTTATAAATGATAACTCTCGTCCACAAATATATTGAGGGAAGGCAACGAAGAGGAGTTGAAAGCAAGGCAGAATTGCAGGAAACAGATTTCAGGAGGGAGATTCGAATCGCCATTAAAGCACAGGAAAAGCGGCAAAACCTCGACAATGATGCCGTTGGCCAAAAAGGGCGTATGCGTTTTTTCCTGAATATATTCAGGAAAAAACGCATACGCCCTTTTTGGCCAACCAAGCAACCTGGAAAGGCAAATCAGCACTACAAAGAAGTCTCGCTTCTCATCGGTCAAAAGGGCCCTGCTGAATAAAGTGTCAAAACCAGAAATGCAGGACAGGCCATGGAGAAATGGGAGCCTTGCTACGCTGATGGGCGGGACGTAAATTGCCAACAGCCACTCTGGAGAAGTGTACGGTATGTCCTGAAACATCTAAGAAACTCAACTTAGAGAGCATAGGGCACTTCCACTCATGGGCGTATAAATTGGGAAAACTAAAAATCAGCAAGACACAGGCACCCCAAAGTTTAGGGCTGCTCTGTTGACAAGAACCTCCACTTCGTTACACCTTAAATATCCCAGGAAAGAGAAAAATGGATAAAGAAGTTGTGGTCCTTATGTACAATGGAATATCACTCAGCCATGAAATCAACGTCATAAGGCTAGTAGCAGCATGATGAGTGGATTTAGGTACGACGATTCTAAGTGAAATAAGTCACACAGAAAAAGACACTTATCATAAGATATCACTTATAGAGGGAATGTAAAAACCGCTACCTTTGAACTGAATTACAAAACAGAACAGAGACACACGTTTAGAAAGCACACTATGGCTGCTTAAGGGGAAAGGTGAGGTGGTGTGATGCATATAACAAGCTTTTCAAATTAGCTCAGATACTGTTCCATAAACCCAATAGGTAATAGACAAGACCTACTCCTTGCTCAGTGAATTGGACTCAACACCACCTATTCACCGCCCAAGAATCTATCTGACTAGTAAGAATCTTAAAACCTATGTATTGATATCTCTCTGTAAGTGAGTCAAGTGGGTGTAAAGCGGCAGAAACACAGCAGTGAAAAGCAGCTAAACCCCATTATAAAAGTCAATTACTTTTAAAAACCCGTGAAACAAAGACAGTGAAAGAGAGAGAAATTCTTACAAAATTCGTTCAGGGGCTGTGATGCCACCTGGATTGACCATATCTAGACCCACAGCTGATTGAGACATAAGGGTGGACACTCATGGGGCTGAGAGGTTTGGTGAGGTTGGGTGAGGAAAGGCAGACCCTTTAAAGTAATACTGCGTGGAACCCATCCCATGGGTCCCAAATCTCCAGGTTCAAGGGCATCTTCCTACATCGAAAACATGCATGAGAAACCCAGAAGACGGTACACCGTGTGATCGGGAAAGGTTTCTAAAACGCACCTCATTTCTCATCTCCTTGTGCTCGGGTTCGCCATTCCAACCGCTTCACTAGCAATCTGCCTCCTTGGAGAATCAGCACCTTTAACCTCCTGTTCCGTACAGGTTGCAATTTGTCCTGAGGATGAACGGGAAGAGGGGGAACCAATGAGAGAATAGCTCTAGGTGTAGGGACAGGCACAGGTCACTCTATTTTCTCATCAGGAAGAAGAATTAACCACAGGCTCAGCCTGCCGGCCGGAATCAAAATAGGTCCAGAAGCAATCCTGCGCTTTTGAGGCCAGCTCCCAAGAAAGCGAGTTGAAAAATGGAGCTCAGGGGCACTGCAATTCACAAACCTGCAGACTTATAAATGATAACTCTCGTCCACAAATATATTGAGGGAAGGCAACGAAGAGGAGTTGAAAGCAAGGCAGAATTGCAGGAAACAGATTTCAGGAGGGAGATTCGAATCGCCATTAAAGCACAGGAAAAGCGGCAAAACCTCGACAATGATGCCGTTGGCCAAAAAGGGCGTATGCGTTTTTTCCTGAATATATTCAGGAAAAAACGCATACGCCCTTTTTGGCCAACCAAGCAACCTGGAAAGGCAAATCAGCACTACAAAGAAGTCTCGCTTCTCATCGGTCAAAAGGGCCCTGCTGAATAAAGTGTCAAAACCAGAAATGCAGGACAGGCCATGGAGAAATGGGAGCCTTGCTACGCTGATGGGCGGGACGTAAATTGCCAACAGCCACTCTGGAGAAGTGTACGGTATGTCCTGAAACATCTAAGAAACTCAACTTAGAGAGCATAGGGCACTTCCACTCATGGGCGTATAAATTGGGAAAACTAAAAATCAGCAAGACACAGGCACCCCAAAGTTTAGGGCTGCTCTGTTGACAAGAACCTCCACTTCGTTACACCTTAAATATCCCAGGAAAGAGAAAAATGGATAAAGAAGTTGTGGTCCTTATGTACAATGGAATATCACTCAGCCATGAAATCAACGTCATAAGGCTAGTAGCAGCATGATGAGTGGATTTAGGTACGACGATTCTAAGTGAAATAAGTCACACAGAAAAAGACACTTATCATAAGATATCACTTATAGAGGGAATGTAAAAACCGCTACCTTTGAACTGAATTACAAAACAGAACAGAGACACACGTTTAGAAAGCACACTATGGCTGCTTAAGGGGAAAGGTGAGGTGGTGTGATGCATATAACAAGCTTTTCAAATTAGCTCAGATACTGTTCCATAAACCCAATAGGTAATAGACAAGACCTACTCCTTGCTCAGTGAATTGGACTCAACACCACCTATTCACCGCCCAAGAATCTATCTGACTAGTAAGAATCTTAAAACCTATGTATTGATATCTCTCTGTAAGTGAGTCAAGTGGGTGTAAAGCGGCAGAAACACAGCAGTGAAAAGCAGCTAAACCCCATTATAAAAGTCAATTACTTTTAAAAACCCGTGAAACAAAGACAGTGAAAGAGAGAGAAATTCTTACAAAATTCGTTCAGGGGCTGTGATGCCACCTGGATTGACCATATCTAGACCCACAGCTGATTGAGACATAAGGGTGGACACTCATGGGGCTGAGAGATTTGGTGAGGTTGGGTGAGGAAACGCAGACCCTTTAAAGTAATACTGCGTGGTACCCATCCCATGGGTCCCAAATCTCCAGGTTCAAGGGCATCTTCCTACATCGAAAACATGCATGAGAAACCCAGAAGACGGTACACCGTGTGATCGGGAAAGATTTCTAAAACGCACCTCATTTCTCATCTCCTTGTGCTCGGGTTCGCCATTCCAGCCGCTTCACTAGCAATCTGCTTCCTTGGAGAATCAGCACCTTTAACCTCCTGTTCCGTACAGGTTGCAATTTGTCCTGAGGATGAACGGGAAGAGGGGGAACCAATGAGAGACTAGCTCTAGGTGTAGGGACAGGCACAGGTCACTCTATTTTCTCATCAGGAAGAAGAATTAACCACAGGCTCAGCATGCCGGCCGGAACCAAAATAGGGCCTGAAGCAATCCTGCGCTTTTGAGGCCAGCTCCCAAGAAAGCGAGTTGAAAAATGGAGCTCAGGGGCACTGCAATTCACAAACCTGCAGACTTATAAATGATAACTCTCGTCCACAAATATATTGAGGGAAGGCAACGAAGAGGATTTGAAAGCAAGGCAGAATTGCAGGAAACACATTTCAGGAGGGAGATTCGAATCGCCTTTAAAGCACAGGAAAAGCGGCAAAACCTCGACAATGACGCCCTTGGCCAAAAAGGGCGTATGCGTTTTTTCCTGAATATATTCAGGAAAAAACGCATACGCCCTTTTTGGCCAACCAAGCAACCTGGAAAGGCAAATCAGCGCTACAAAGAAGTCTCGCTTCCCATCGGTCAAAAGGGCCATGCTGAATAAAGTGTCAAAACCAGAAATGCAGGACAGGCCATGGAGAAACGGGAGCCTGGCTACGCTGATGGGCGGGATGTAAATTGCCAACAGCCACTCTGGAGAAGTGTACGGTGTGTCCTGAAACATCTAAAAAACTCAGCTTAGAGAGCATAGGGCACTTCCACTCATGGGCGTATAAATTGGCAAAACTAAAAATCAGCAAGACACAGGCTCCCCAAAGTTTAGGGCTGCTCTGTTGACAAGAACCTCCACTTCGTTACACCTTAAATATCCCAGGAAAGAGAAAAATGGATAAAGAAGTTGTGGTCCTTATGGACAATTGAATATCACTCAGCCATGAAATCAACGTCATAAGGCTAGTAGCAGCATGATGAGTGGATTTAGGTACGACGATTCTAAGTGAAATAAGTCACACAGAAAAAGACACTTATCATAAGATATCACTTATAGAGGGAATGTAAAAACCGCTACCCTTGAACTGAATTACAAAACAGAACAGAGACACACGTTTAGAAAGCACACTATGGCTGCTTAAGGGGAAAGGTGAGGTGGTGTGATGCATAAAACAAGCTTTTCAAATTAGCTCAGATACCGTTCCATAAACCCAATAGGTAATACACAAGACCTACTCCTTGCTCAGTGAATTGGACTCAACACCCCCTATTCACCGCCCAAGAATATATCTGACTAGTAAGAATCTTAAAACCTATGTATTGATATCTCTCTGTAAGTGAGTCAAGTGGGTGTAAAGCGGCAGAAACACAGCAGTGAAAAGCAGCTAAACCCCATTATAAAAATCAATTACTTTTAAAAACCCGTGAAACAAAGACAGTGAAAGAGAGAGAAATTCTTACAAAATTCGTTCAGGGGCTGTGATGCCACCTGGATTGACCATATCTAGACCCACAGCTGATTGAGACATAAGGGTGGACACTCATGGGGCTGAGAGGTTTGGTGAGGTTGGGTGAGGAAAGGCAGACCCTTTAAAGTAATACTGCGTGGAACCCATCCCATGGGTCCCAAATCTCCAGGTTCAAGGGCATCTTCCTACATCGAAAACATGCATGAGAAACCCAGAAGACGGTACACCGTGTGATCGGGAAAGGTTTCTAAAACGCACCTCATTTCTCATCTCCTTGTGCTCGGGTTCGCCATTCCAGCCGCTTCACTAGCAATCTGCTTCCTTGGAGAATCAGCACCTTTAACCTCCTGTTCCGTACAGGTTGCAATTTGTCCTGAGGATGAACGGGAAGAGGGGGAACCAATGAGAGAATAGCTCTAGGTGTAGGGACAGGCACAGGTCACTCTATTTTCTCATCAGGAAGAAGAATTAACCACAGGCTCAGCATGCCGGCCGGAACCAAAATAGGGCCTGAAGCAATCCTGCGCTTTTGAGGCCAGCTCCCAAGAAAGCGAGTTGAAAAATGGAGCTCAGGGGCACTGCAATTCACAAACCTGCAGACTTATAAATGATAACTCTCGTCCACAAATATATTGAGGGAAGGCAACGAAGAGGATTTGAAAGCAAGGCAGAATTGCAGGAAACACATTTCAGGAGGGAGATTCGAATCGCCTTTAAAGCACAGGAAAAGCGGCAAAACCTCGACAATGACGCCCTTGGCCAAAAAGGGCGTATGCGTTTTTTCCTGAATATATTCAGGAAAAAACGCATACGCCCTTTTTGGCCAACCAAGCAACCTGGAAAGGCAAATCAGCGCTACAAAGAAGTCTCGCTTCCCATCGGTCAAAAGGGCCATGCTGAATAAAGTGTCAAAACCAGAAATGCAGGACAGGCCATGGAGAAACGGGAGCCTGGCTACGCTGCTGGGCGGGATGTAAATTGCCAACAGCCACTCTGGAGAAGTGTACGGTGTGTCCTGAAACATCTAAAAAACTCAGCTTAGAGAGCATAGGGCACTTCCACTCATGGGCGTATAAATTGGCAAAACTAAAAATCAGCAAGACACAGGCTCCCCAAAGTTTAGGGCTGCTCTGTTGACAAGAACCTCCACTTCGTTACACCTTAAATATCCCAGGAAAGAGAAAAATGGATAAAGAAGTTGTGGTCCTTATGGACAATGGAATATCACTCAGCCATGAAATTAACGTCATAAGGCTAGTAGCAGCATGATGAGTGGATTTAGGTACGACGATTCTAAGTGAAATAAGTCACACAGAAAAAGACACTTATCATAAGATATCACTTATAGAGGGAATGTAAAAACCGCTACCCTTGAACTGAATTACAAAACAGAACAGAGACACACGTTTAGAAAGCACACTATGGCTGCTTAAGGGGAAAGGTGAGGTGGTGTGATGCATAAAACAAGCTTTTCAAATTAGCTCAGATACCGTTCCATAAACCCAATAGGTAATACACAAGACCTACTCCTTGCTCAGTGAATTGGACTCAACACCCCCTATTCACCGCCCAAGAATATATCTGACTAGTAAGAATCTTAAAACCTATGTATTGATATCTCTCTGTAAGTGAGTCAAGTGGGTGTAAAGCGGCAGAAACACAGCAGTGAAAAGCAGCTAAACCCCATTATAAAAGTCAATTACTTTTAAAAACCCGTGAAACAAAGACAGTGAAAGAGAGAGAAATTCTTACACAATTCGTTCAGGGGCTGTGATGCCACCTGGATTGACCATATCTAGACCCACAGCTGATTGAGACATAAGGGTGGACACTCATGGGGCTGAGAGATTTGGTGAGGTTGGGTGAGGAAACGCAGACCCTTTAAAGTAATACTGCGTGGAACCCATCCCATGGGTCCCAAATCTCCAGGTTCAAGGGCATCTTCCTACATCGAAAACATGCATGAGAAACCCAGAAGACGGTACACCGTGTGATCGGGAAAGGTTTCTAAAACGCACCTCATTTCTCATCTCCTTGTGCTCGGGTTCGCCATTCCAACCGCTTCACTAGCAATCTGCCTCCTTGGAGAATCAGCACCTTTAACCTCCTGTTCCGTACAGGTTGCAATTTGTCCTGAGGATGAACGGGAAGAGGGGGAACCAATGAGAGAATAGCTCTAGGTGTAGGGACAGGCACAGGTCACTCTATTTTCTCATCAGGAAGAAGAATTAACCACAGGCTCAGCCTGCCGGCCGGAATCAAAATAGGTCCAGAAGCAATCCTGCGCTTTTGAGGCCAGCTCCCAAGAAAGCGAGTTGAAAAATGGAGCTCAGGGGCACTGCAATTCACAAACCTGCAGACTTATAAATGATAACTCTCGTCCACAAATATATTGAGGGAAGGCAACGAAGAGGAGTTGAAAGCAAGGCAGAATTGCAGGAAACAGATTTCAGGAGGGAGATTCGAATCGCCATTAAAGCACAGGAAAAGCGGCAAAACCTCGACAATGATGCCGTTGGCCAAAAAGGGCGTATGCGTTTTTTCCTGAATATATTCAGGAAAAAACGCATACGCCCTTTTTGGCCAACCAAGCAACCTGGAAAGGCAAATCAGCACTACAAAGAAGTCTCGCTTCTCATCGGTCAAAAGGGCCCTGCTGAATAAAGTGTCAAAACCAGAAATGCAGGACAGGCCATGGAGAAATGGGAGCCTTGCTACGCTGATGGGCGGGACGTAAATTGCCAACAGCCACTCTGGAGAAGTGTACGGTATGTCCTGAAACATCTAAGAAACTCCACTTAGAGAGCATAGGGCACTTCCACTCATGGGCGTATAAATTGGGAAAACTAAAAATCAGCAAGACACAGGCACCCCAAAGTTTAGGGCTGCTCTGTTGACAAGAACCTCCACTTCGTTACACCTTAAATATCCCAGGAAAGAGAAAAATGGATAAAGAAGTTGTGGTCCTTATGTACAATGGAATATCACTCAGCCATGAAATCAACGTCATAAGGCTAGTAGCAGCATGATGAGTGGATTTAGGTATGACGATTCTAAGTGAAATAAGTCACACAGAAAAAGACACTTATCATAAGATATCACTTATAGAGGGAATGTAAAAACCGCTACCTTTGAACTGAATTACAAAACAGAACAGAGACACACGTTTAGAAAGCACACTATGGCTGCTTAAGGGGAAAGGTGAGGTGGTGTGATGCATATAACAAGCTTTTCAAATTAGCTCAGATACTGTTCCATAAACCCAATAGGTAATAGACAAGACCTACTCCTTGCTCAGTGAATTGGACTCAACACCACCTATTCACCGCCCAAGAATCTATCTGACTAGTAAGAATCTTAAAACCTATGTATTGATATCTCTCTGTAAGTGAGTCAAGTGGGTGTAAAGCGGCAGAAACACAGCAGTGAAAAGCAGCTAAACCCCATTATAAAAGTCAATTACTTTTAAAAACCCGTGAAACAAAGACAGTGAAAGAGAGAGAAATTCTTACAAAATTCGTTCAGGGGCTGTGATGCCACCTGGATTGACCATATCTAGACCCACAGCTGATTGAGACATAAGGGTGGACACTCATGGGGCTGAGAGATTTGGTGAGGTTGGGTGAGGAAACGCAGACCCTTTAAAGTAATACTGCGTGGTACCCATCCCATGGGTCCCAAATCTCCAGGTTCAAGGGCATCTTCCTACATCGAAAACATGCATGAGAAACCCAGAAGACGGTACACCGTGTGATCGGGAAAGATTTCTAAAACGCACCTCATTTCTCATCTCCTTGTGCTCGGGTTCGCCATTCCAGCCGCTTCACTAGCAATCTGCTTCCTTGGAGAATCAGCACCTTTAACCTCCTGTTCCGTACAGGTTGCAATTTGTCCTGAGGATGAACGGGAAGAGGGGGAACCAATGAGAGAATAGCTCTAGGTGTAGGGACAGGCACAGGTCACTCTATTTTCTCATCAGGAAGAAGAATTAACCACAGGCTCAGCATGCCGGCCGGAACCAAAATAGGGCCTGAAGCAATCCTGCGCTTTTGAGGCCAGCTCCCAAGAAAGCGAGTTGAAAAATGGAGCTCAGGGGCACTGCAATTCACAAACCTGCAGACTTATAAATGATAACTCTCGTCCACAAATATATTGAGGGAAGGCAACGAAGAGGATTTGAAAGCAAGGCAGAATTGCAGGAAACACATTTCAGGAGGGAGATTCGAATCGCCTTTAAAGCACAGGAAAAGCGGCAAAACCTCGACAATGACGCCCTTGGCCAAAAAGGGCGTATGCGTTTTTTCCTGAATATATTCAGGAAAAAACGCATACGCCCTTTTTGGCCAACCAAGCAACCTGGAAAGGCAAATCAGCGCTACAAAGAAGTCTCGCTTCCCATCGGTCAAAAGGGCCATGCTGAATAAAGTGTCAAAACCAGAAATGCAGGACAGGCCATGGAGAAACGGGAGCCTGGCTACGCTGCTGGGCGGGATGTAAATTGCCAACAGCCACTCTGGAGAAGTGTACGGTGTGTCCTGAAACATCTAAAAAACTCAGCTTAGAGAGCATAGGGCACTTCCACTCATGGGCGTATAAATTGGCAAAACTAAAAATCAGCAAGACACAGGCTCCCCAAAGTTTAGGGCTGCTCTGTTGACAAGAACCTCCACTTCGTTACACCTTAAATATCCCAGGAAAGAGAAAAATGGATAAAGAAGTTGTGGTCCTTATGGACAATGGAATATCACTCAGCCATGAAATTAACGTCATAAGGCTAGTAGCAGCATGATGAGTGGATTTAGGTACGACGATTCTAAGTGAAATAAGTCACACAGAAAAAGACACTTATCATAAGATATCACTTATAGAGGGAATGTAAAAACCGCTACCCTTGAACTGAATTACAAAACAGAACAGAGACACACGTTTAGAAAGCACACTATGGCTGCTTAAGGGGAAAGGTGAGGTGGTGTGATGCATAAAACAAGCTTTTCAAATTAGCTCAGATACCGTTCCATAAACCCAATAGGTAATACACAAGACCTACTCCTTGCTCAGTGAATTGGACTCAACACCCCCTATTCACCGCCCAAGAATATATCTGACTAGTAAGAATCTTAAAACCTATGTATTGATATCTCTCTGTAAGTGAGTCAAGTGGGTGTAAAGCGGCAGAAACACAGCAGTGAAAAGCAGCTAAACCCCATTATAAAAGTCAATTACTTTTAAAAACCCGTGAAACAAAGACAGTGAAAGAGAGAGAAATTCTTACACAATTCGTTCAGGGGCTGTGATGCCACCTGGATTGACCATATCTAGACCCACAGCTGATTGAGACATAAGGGTGGACACTCATGGGGCTGAGAGATTTGGTGAGGTTGGGTGAGGAAACGCAGACCCTTTAAAGTAATACTGCGTGGAACCCATCCCATGGGTCCCAAATCTCCAGGTTCAAGGGCATCTTCCTACATCGAAAACATGCATGAGAAACCCAGAAGACGGTACACCGTGTGATCGGGAAAGGTTTCTAAAACGCACCTCATTTCTCATCTCCTTGTGCTCGGGTTCGCCATTCCAACCGCTTCACTAGCAATCTGCCTCCTTGGAGAATCAGCACCTTTAACCTCCTGTTCCGTACAGGTTGCAATTTGTCCTGAGGATGAACGGGAAGAGGGGGAACCAATGAGAGAATAGCTCTAGGTGTAGGGACAGGCACAGGTCACTCTATTTTCTCATCAGGAAGAAGAATTAACCACAGGCTCAGCCTGCCGGCCGGAATCAAAATAGGTCCAGAAGCAATCCTGCGCTTTTGAGGCCAGCTCCCAAGAAAGCGAGTTGAAAAATGGAGCTCAGGGGCACTGCAATTCACAAACCTGCAGACTTATAAATGATAACTCTCGTCCACAAATATATTGAGGGAAGGCAACGAAGAGGAGTTGAAAGCAAGGCAGAATTGCAGGAAACAGATTTCAGGAGGGAGATTCGAATCGCCATTAAAGCACAGGAAAAGCGGCAAAACCTCGACAATGATGCCGTTGGCCAAAAAGGGCGTATGCGTTTTTTCCTGAATATATTCAGGAAAAAACGCATACGCCCTTTTTGGCCAACCAAGCAACCTGGAAAGGCAAATCAGCACTACAAAGAAGTCTCGCTTCTCATCGGTCAAAAGGGCCCTGCTGAATAAAGTGTCAAAACCAGAAATGCAGGACAGGCCATGGAGAAATGGGAGCCTTGCTACGCTGATGGGCGGGACGTAAATTGCCAACAGCCACTCTGGAGAAGTGTACGGTATGTCCTGAAACATCTAAGAAACTCCACTTAGAGAGCATAGGGCACTTCCACTCATGGGCGTATAAATTGGGAAAACTAAAAATCAGCAAGACACAGGCACCCCAAAGTTTAGGGCTGCTCTGTTGACAAGAACCTCCACTTCGTTACACCTTAAATATCCCAGGAAAGAGAAAAATGGATAAAGAAGTTGTGGTCCTTATGTACAATGGAATATCACTCAGCCATGAAATCAACGTCATAAGGCTAGTAGCAGCATGATGAGTGGATTTAGGTATGACGATTCTAAGTGAAATAAGTCACACAGAAAAAGACACTTATCATAAGATATCACTTATAGAGGGAATGTAAAAACCGCTACCTTTGAACTGAATTACAAAACAGAACAGAGACACACGTTTAGAAAGCACACTATGGCTGCTTAAGGGGAAAGGTGAGGTGGTGTGATGCATATAACAAGCTTTTCAAATTAGCTCAGATACTGTTCCATAAACCCAATAGGTAATAGACAAGACCTACTCCTTGCTCAGTGAATTGGACTCAACACCACCTATTCACCGCCCAAGAATCTATCTGACTAGTAAGAATCTTAAAACCTATGTATTGATATCTCTCTGTAAGTGAGTCAAGTGGGTGTAAAGCGGCAGAAACACAGCAGTGAAAAGCAGCTAAACCCCATTATAAAAGTCAATTACTTTTAAAAACCCGTGAAACAAAGACAGTGAAAGAGAGAGAAATTCTTACAAAATTCGTTCAGGGGCTGTGATGCCACCTGGATTGACCATATCTAGACCCACAGCTGATTGAGACATAAGGGTGGACACTCATGGGGCTGAGAGATTTGGTGAGGTTGGGTGAGGAAACGCAGACCCTTTAAAGTAATACTGCGTGGTACCCATCCCATGGGTCCCAAATCTCCAGGTTCAAGGGCATCTTCCTACATCGAAAACATGCATGAGAAACCCAGAAGACGGTACACCGTGTGATCGGGAAAGATTTCTAAAACGCACCTCATTTCTCATCTCCTTGTGCTCGGGTTCGCCATTCCAGCCGCTTCACTAGCAATCTGCTTCCTTGGAGAATCAGCACCTTTAACCTCCTGTTCCGTACAGGTTGCAATTTGTCCTGAGGATGAACGGGAAGAGGGGGAACCAATGAGAGACTAGCTCTAGGTGTAGGGACAGGCACAGGTCACTCTATTTTCTCATCAGGAAGAAGAATTAACCACAGGCTCAGCATGCCGGCCGGAACCAAAATAGGGCCTGAAGCAATCCTGCGCTTTTGAGGCCAGCTCCCAAGAAAGCGAGTTGAAAAATGGAGCTCAGGGGCACTGCAATTCACAAACCTGCAGACTTATAAATGAGAACTCTCGTCCACAAATATATTGAGGGAAGGCAACGAAGAGGATTTGAAAGCAAGGCAGAATTGCAGGAAACACATTTCAGGAGGGAGATTCGAATCGCCTTTAAAGCACAGGAAAAGCGGCAAAACCTCGACAATGACGCCCTTGGCCAAAAAGGGCGTATGCGTTTTTTCCTGAATATATTCAGGAAAAAACGCATACGCCCCTTTTTGGCCAACCAAGCAACCTGGAAAGGCAAATCAGCGCTACAAAGAAGTCTCGCTTCCCATCGGTCAAAAGGGCCATGCTGAATAAAGTGTCAAAACCAGAAATGCAGGACAGGCCATGGAGAAACGGGAGCCTGGCTACGCTGATGGGCGGGATGTAAATTGCCAACAGCCACTCTGGAGAAGTGTACGGTGTGTCCTGAAACATCTAAAAAACTCAGCTTAGAGAGCATAGGGCACTTCCACTCATGGGCGTATAAATTGGCAAAACTAAAAATCAGCAAGACACAGGCTCCCCAAAGTTTAGGGCTGCTCTGTTGACAAGAACCTCCACTTCGTTACACCTTAAATATCCCAGGAAAGAGAAAAATGGATAAAGAAGTTGTGGTCCTTATGGACAATGGAATATCACTCAGCCATGAAATCAACGTCATAAGGCTAGTAGCAGCATGATGAGTGGATTTAGGTACGACGATTCTAAGTGAAATAAGTCACACAGAAAAAGACACTTATCATAAGATATCACTTATAGAGGGAATGTAAAAACCGCTACCCTTGAACTGAATTACAAAACAGAACAGAGACACACGTTTAGAAAGCACACTATGGCTGCTTAAGGGGAAAGGTGAGGTGGTGTGATGCATAAAACAAGCTTTTCAAATTAGCTCAGATACCGTTCCATAAACCCAATAGGTAATACACAAGACCTACTCCTTGCTCAGTGAATTGGACTCAACACCCCCTATTCACCGCCCAAGAATATATCTGACTAGTAAGAATCTTAAAACCTATGTATTGATATCTCTCTGTAAGTGAGTCAAGTGGGTGTAAAGCGGCAGAAACACAGCAGTGAAAAGCAGCTAAACCCCATTATAAAAATCAATTACTTTTAAAAACCCGTGAAACAAAGACAGTGAAAGAGAGAGAAATTCTTACAAAATTCGTTCAGGGGCTGTGATGCCACCTGGATTGACCATATCTAGACCCACAGCTGATTGAGACATAAGGGTGGACACTCATGGGGCTGAGAGGTTTGGTGAGGTTGGGTGAGGAAAGGCAGACCCTTTAAAGTAATACTGCGTGGAACCCATCCCATGGGTCCCAAATCTCCAGGTTCAAGGGCATCTTCCTACATCGAAAACATGCATGAGAAACCCAGAAGACGGTACACCGTGTGATCGGGAAAGGTTTCTAAAACGCACCTCATTTCTCATCTCCTTGTGCTCGGGTTCGCCATTCCAACCGCTTCACTAGCAATCTGCCTCCTTGGAGAATCAGCACCTTTAACCTCCTGTTCCGTACAGGTTGCAATTTGTCCTGAGGATGAACGGGAAGAGGGGGAACCAATGAGAGAATAGCTCTAGGTGTAGGGACAGGCACAGGTCACTCTATTTTCTCATCAGGAAGAAGAATTAACCACAGGCTCAGCCTGCCGGCCGGAATCAAAATAGGTCCAGAAGCAATCCTGCGCTTTTGAGGCCAGCTCCCAAGAAAGCGAGTTGAAAAATGGAGCTCAGGGGCACTGCAATTCACAAACCTGCAGACTTATAAATGATAACTCTCGTCCACAAATATATTGAGGGAAGGCAACGAAGAGGAGTTGAAAGCAAGGCAGAATTGCAGGAAACAGATTTCAGGAGGGAGATTCGAATCGCCATTAAAGCACAGGAAAAGCGGCAAAACCTCGACAATGATGCCGTTGGCCAAAAAGGGCGTATGCGTTTTTTCCTGAATATATTCAGGAAAAAACGCATACGCCCTTTTTGGCCAACCAAGCAACCTGGAAAGGCAAATCAGCACTACAAAGAAGTCTCGCTTCTCATCGGTCAAAAGGGCCCTGCTGAATAAAGTGTCAAAACCAGAAATGCAGGACAGGCCATGGAGAAATGGGAGCCTTGCTACGCTGATGGGCGGGACGTAAATTGCCAACAGCCACTCTGGAGAAGTGTACGGTATGTCCTGAAACATCTAAGAAACTCCACTTAGAGAGCATAGGGCACTTCCACTCATGGGCGTATAAATTGGGAAAACTAAAAATCAGCAAGACACAGGCACCCCAAAGTTTAGGGCTGCTCTGTTGACAAGAACCTCCACTTCGTTACACCTTAAATATCCCAGGAAAGAGAAAAATGGATAAAGAAGTTGTGGTCCTTATGTACAATGGAATATCACTCAGCCATGAAATCAACGTCATAAGGCTAGTAGCAGCATGATGAGTGGATTTAGGTATGACGATTCTAAGTGAAATAAGTCACACAGAAAAAGACACTTATCATAAGATATCACTTATAGAGGGAATGTAAAAACCGCTACCTTTGAACTGAATTACAAAACAGAACAGAGACACACGTTTAGAAAGCACACTATGGCTGCTTAAGGGGAAAGGTGAGGTGGTGTGATGCATATAACAAGCTTTTCAAATTAGCTCAGATACTGTTCCATAAACCCAATAGGTAATAGACAAGACCTACTCCTTGCTCAGTGAATTGGACTCAACACCACCTATTCACCGCCCAAGAATCTATCTGACTAGTAAGAATCTTAAAACCTATGTATTGATATCTCTCTGTAAGTGAGTCAAGTGGGTGTAAAGCGGCAGAAACACAGCAGTGAAAAGCAGCTAAACCCCATTATAAAAGTCAATTACTTTTAAAAACCCGTGAAACAAAGACAGTGAAAGAGAGAGAAATTCTTACAAAATTCGTTCAGGGGCTGTGATGCCACCTGGATTGACCATATCTAGACCCACAGCTGATTGAGACATAAGGGTGGACACTCATGGGGCTGAGAGATTTGGTGAGGTTGGGTGAGGAAACGCAGACCCTTTAAAGTAATACTGCGTGGTACCCATCCCATGGGTCCCAAATCTCCAGGTTCAAGGGCATCTTCCTACATCGAAAACATGCATGAGAAACCCAGAAGACGGTACACCGTGTGATCGGGAAAGATTTCTAAAACGCACCTCATTTCTCATCTCCTTGTGCTCGGGTTCGCCATTCCAGCCGCTTCACTAGCAATCTGCTTCCTTGGAGAATCAGCACCTTTAACCTCCTGTTCCGTACAGGTTGCAATTTGTCCTGAGGATGAACGGGAAGAGGGGGAACCAATGAGAGACTAGCTCTAGGTGTAGGGACAGGCACAGGTCACTCTATTTTCTCATCAGGAAGAAGAATTAACCACAGGCTCAGCATGCCGGCCGGAACCAAAATAGGGCCTGAAGCAATCCTGCGCTTTTGAGGCCAGCTCCCAAGAAAGCGAGTTGAAAAATGGAGCTCAGGGGCACTGCAATTCACAAACCTGCAGACTTATAAATGAGAACTCTCGTCCACAAATATATTGAGGGAAGGCAACGAAGAGGATTTGAAAGCAAGGCAGAATTGCAGGAAACACATTTCAGGAGGGAGATTCGAATCGCCTTTAAAGCACAGGAAAAGCGGCAAAACCTCGACAATGACGCCCTTGGCCAAAAAGGGCGTATGCGTTTTTTCCTGAATATATTCAGGAAAAAACGCATACGCCCCTTTTTGGCCAACCAAGCAACCTGGAAAGGCAAATCAGCGCTACAAAGAAGTCTCGCTTCCCATCGGTCAAAAGGGCCATGCTGAATAAAGTGTCAAAACCAGAAATGCAGGACAGGCCATGGAGAAACGGGAGCCTGGCTACGCTGATGGGCGGGATGTAAATTGCCAACAGCCACTCTGGAGAAGTGTACGGTGTGTCCTGAAACATCTAAAAAACTCAGCTTAGAGAGCATAGGGCACTTCCACTCATGGGCGTATAAATTGGCAAAACTAAAAATCAGCAAGACACAGGCTCCCCAAAGTTTAGGGCTGCTCTGTTGACAAGAACCTCCACTTCGTTACACCTTAAATATCCCAGGAAAGAGAAAAATGGATAAAGAAGTTGTGGTCCTTATGGACAATGGAATATCACTCAGCCATGAAATCAACGTCATAAGGCTAGTAGCAGCATGATGAGTGGATTTAGGTACGACGATTCTAAGTGAAATAAGTCACACAGAAAAAGACACTTATCATAAGATATCACTTATAGAGGGAATGTAAAAACCGCTACCCTTGAACTGAATTACAAAACAGAACAGAGACACACGTTTAGAAAGCACACTATGGCTGCTTAAGGGGAAAGGTGAGGTGGTGTGATGCATAAAACAAGCTTTTCAAATTAGCTCAGATACCGTTCCATAAACCCAATAGGTAATACACAAGACCTACTCCTTGCTCAGTGAATTGGACTCAACACCCCCTATTCACCGCCCAAGAATATATCTGACTAGTAAGAATCTTAAAACCTATGTATTGATATCTCTCTGTAAGTGAGTCAAGTGGGTGTAAAGCGGCAGAAACACAGCAGTGAAAAGCAGCTAAACCCCATTATAAAAATCAATTACTTTTAAAAACCCGTGAAACAAAGACAGTGAAAGAGAGAGAAATTCTTACAAAATTCGTTCAGGGGCTGTGATGCCACCTGGATTGACCATATCTAGACCCACAGCTGATTGAGACATAAGGGTGGACACTCATGGGGCTGAGAGGTTTGGTGAGGTTGGGTGAGGAAAGGCAGACCCTTTAAAGTAATACTGCGTGGAACCCATCCCATGGGTCCCAAATCTCCAGGTTCAAGGGCATCTTCCTACATCGAAAACATGCATGAGAAACCCAGAAGACGGTACACCGTGTGATCGGGAAAGGTTTCTAAAACGCACCTCATTTCTCATCTCCTTGTGCTCGGGTTCGCCATTCCAACCGCTTCACTAGCAATCTGCCTCCTTGGAGAATCAGCACCTTTAACCTCCTGTTCCGTACAGGTTGCAATTTGTCCTGAGGATGAACGGGAAGAGGGGGAACCAATGAGAGAATAGCTCTAGGTGTAGGGACAGGCACAGGTCACTCTATTTTCTCATCAGGAAGAAGAATTAACCACAGGCTCAGCCTGCCGGCCGGAATCAAAATAGGTCCAGAAGCAATCCTGCGCTTTTGAGGCCAGCTCCCAAGAAAGCGAGTTGAAAAATGGAGCTCAGGGGCACTGCAATTCACAAACCTGCAGACTTATAAATGATAACTCTCGTCCACAAATATATTGAGGGAAGGCAACGAAGAGGAGTTGAAAGCAAGGCAGAATTGCAGGAAACAGATTTCAGGAGGGAGATTCGAATCGCCATTAAAGCACAGGAAAAGCGGCAAAACCTCGACAATGATGCCGTTGGCCAAAAAGGGCGTATGCGTTTTTTCCTGAATATATTCAGGAAAAAACGCATACGCCCTTTTTGGCCAACCAAGCAACCTGGAAAGGCAAATCAGCACTACAAAGAAGTCTCGCTTCTCATCGGTCAAAAGGGCCCTGCTGAATAAAGTGTCAAAACCAGAAATGCAGGACAGGCCATGGAGAAATGGGAGCCTTGCTACGCTGATGGGCGGGACGTAAATTGCCAACAGCCACTCTGGAGAAGTGTACGGTATGTCCTGAAACATCTAAGAAACTCAACTTAGAGAGCATAGGGCACTTCCACTCATGGGCGTATAAATTGGGAAAACTAAAAATCAGCAAGACACAGGCACCCCAAAGTTTAGGGCTGCTCTGTTGACAAGAACCTCCACTTCGTTACACCTTAAATATCCCAGGAAAGAGAAAAATGGATAAAGAAGTTGTGGTCCTTATGTACAATGGAATATCACTCAGCCATGAAATCAACGTCATAAGGCTAGTAGCAGCATGATGAGTGGATTTAGGTATGACGATTCTAAGTGAAATAAGTCACACAGAAAAAGACACTTATCATAAGATATCACTTATAGAGGGAATGTAAAAACCGCTACCTTTGAACTGAATTACAAAACAGAACAGAGACACACGTTTAGAAAGCACACTATGGCTGCTTAAGGGGAAAGGTGAGGTGGTGTGATGCATATAACAAGCTTTTCAAATTAGCTCAGATACTGTTCCATAAACCCAATAGGTAATAGACAAGACCTACTCCTTGCTCAGTGAATTGGACTCAACACCACCTATTCACCGCCCAAGAATCTATCTGACTAGTAAGAATCTTAAAACCTATGTATTGATATCTCTCTGTAAGTGAGTCAAGTGGGTGTAAAGCGGCAGAAACACAGCAGTGAAAAGCAGCTAAACCCCATTATAAAAGTCAATTACTTTTAAAAACCCGTGAAACAAAGACAGTGAAAGAGAGAGAAATTCTTACACAATTCGTTCAGGGGCTGTGATGCCACCTGGATTGACCATATCTAGACCCACAGCTGATTGAGACATAAGGGTGGACACTCATGGGGCTGAGAGATTTGGTGAGGTTGGGTGAGGAAACGCAGACCCTTTAAAGTAATACTGCGTGGTACCCATCCCATGGGTCCCAAATCTCCAGGTTCAAGGGCATCTTCCTACATCGAAAACATGCATGAGAAACCCAGAAGACGGTACACCGTGTGATCGGGAAAGATTTCTAAAACGCACCTCATTTCTCATCTCCTTGTGCTCGGGTTCGCCATTCCAGCCGCTTCACTAGCAATCTGCTTCCTTGGAGAATCAGCACCTTTAACCTCCTGTTCCGTACAGGTTGCAATTTGTCCTGAGGATGAACGGGAAGAGGGGGAACCAATGAGAGACTAGCTCTAGGTGTAGGGACAGGCACAGGTCACTCTATTTTCTCATCAGGAAGAAGAATTAACCACAGGCTCAGCATGCCGGCCGGAACCAAAATAGGGCCTGAAGCAATCCTGCGCTTTTGAGGCCAGCTCCCAAGAAAGCGAGTTGAAAAATGGAGCTCAGGGGCACTGCAATTCACAAACCTGCAGACTTATAAATGAGAACTCTCGTCCACAAATATATTGAGGGAAGGCAACGAAGAGGATTTGAAAGCAAGGCAGAATTGCAGGAAACACATTTCAGGAGGGAGATTCGAATCGCCTTTAAAGCACAGGAAAAGCGGCAAAACCTCGACAATGACGCCCTTGGCCAAAAAGGGCGTATGCGTTTTTTCCTGAATATATTCAGGAAAAAACGCATACGCCCTTTTTGGCCAACCAAGCAACCTGGAAAGGCAAATCAGCGCTACAAAGAAGTCTCGCTTCCCATCGGTCAAAAGGGCCATGCTGAATAAAGTGTCAAAACCAGAAATGCAGGACAGGCCATGGAGAAACGGGAGCCTGGCTACGCTGATGGGCGGGATGTAAATTGCCAACAGCCACTCTGGAGAAGTGTACGGTGTGTCCTGAAACATCTAAAAAACTCAGCTTAGAGAGCATAGGGCACTTCCACTCATGGGCGTATAAATTGGCAAAACTAAAAATCAGCAAGACACAGGCTCCCCAAAGTTTAGGGCTGCTCTGTTGACAAGAACCTCCACTTCGTTACACCTTAAATATCCCAGGAAAGAGAAAAATGGATAAAGAAGTTGTGGTCCTTATGGACAATTGAATATCACTCAGCCATGAAATCAACGTCATAAGGCTAGTAGCAGCATGATGAGTGGATTTAGGTACGACGATTCTAAGTGAAATAAGTCACACAGAAAAAGACACTTATCATAAGATATCACTTATAGAGGGAATGTAAAAACCGCTACCCTTGAACTGAATTACAAAACAGAACAGAGACACACGTTTAGAAAGCACACTATGGCTGCTTAAGGGGAAAGGTGAGGTGGTGTGATGCATAAAACAAGCTTTTCAAATTAGCTCAGATACCGTTCCATAAACCCAATAGGTAATACACAAGACCTACTCCTTGCTCAGTGAATTGGACTCAACACCCCCTATTCACCGCCCAAGAATATATCTGACTAGTAAGAATCTTAAAACCTATGTATTGATATCTCTCTGTAAGTGAGTCAAGTGGGTGTAAAGCGGCAGAAACACAGCAGTGAAAAGCAGCTAAACCCCATTATAAAAATCAATTACTTTTAAAAACCCGTGAAACAAAGACAGTGAAAGAGAGAGAAATTCTTACAAAATTCGTTCAGGGGCTGTGATGCCACCTGGATTGACCATATCTAGACCCACAGCTGATTGAGACATAAGGGTGGACACTCATGGGGCTGAGAGGTTTGGTGAGGTTGGGTGAGGAAAGGCAGACCCTTTAAAGTAATACTGCGTGGAACCCATCCCATGGGTCCCAAATCTCCAGGTTCAAGGGCATCTTCCTACATCGAAAACATGCATGAGAAACCCAGAAGACGGTACACCGTGTGATCGGGAAAGGTTTCTAAAACGCACCTCATTTCTCATCTCCTTGTGCTCGGGTTCGCCATTCCAACCGCTTCACTAGCAATCTGCCTCCTTGGAGAATCAGCACCTTTAACCTCCTGTTCCGTACAGGTTGCAATTTGTCCTGAGGATGAACGGGAAGAGGGGGAACCAATGAGAGAATAGCTCTAGGTGTAGGGACAGGCACAGGTCACTCTATTTTCTCATCAGGAAGAAGAATTAACCACAGGCTCAGCCTGCCGGCCGGAATCAAAATAGGTCCAGAAGCAATCCTGCGCTTTTGAGGCCAGCTCCCAAGAAAGCGAGTTGAAAAATGGAGCTCAGGGGCACTGCAATTCACAAACCTGCAGACTTATAAATGATAACTCTCGTCCACAAATATATTGAGGGAAGGCAACGAAGAGGAGTTGAAAGCAAGGCAGAATTGCAGGAAACAGATTTCAGGAGGGAGATTCGAATCGCCATTAAAGCACAGGAAAAGCGGCAAAACCTCGACAATGATGCCGTTGGCCAAAAAGGGCGTATGCGTTTTTTCCTGAATATATTCAGGAAAAAACGCATACGCCCTTTTTGGCCAACCAAGCAACCTGGAAAGGCAAATCAGCACTACAAAGAAGTCTCGCTTCTCATCGGTCAAAAGGGCCCTGCTGAATAAAGTGTCAAAACCAGAAATGCAGGACAGGCCATGGAGAAATGGGAGCCTTGCTACGCTGATGGGCGGGACGTAAATTGCCAACAGCCACTCTGGAGAAGTGTACGGTATGTCCTGAAACATCTAAGAAACTCCACTTAGAGAGCATAGGGCACTTCCACTCATGGGCGTATAAATTGGGAAAACTAAAAATCAGCAAGACACAGGCACCCCAAAGTTTAGGGCTGCTCTGTTGACAAGAACCTCCACTTCGTTACACCTTAAATATCCCAGGAAAGAGAAAAATGGATAAAGAAGTTGTGGTCCTTATGTACAATGGAATATCACTCAGCCATGAAATCAACGTCATAAGGCTAGTAGCAGCATGATGAGTGGATTTAGGTATGACGATTCTAAGTGAAATAAGTCACACAGAAAAAGACACTTATCATAAGATATCACTTATAGAGGGAATGTAAAAACCGCTCCCTTTGAACTGAATTACAAAACAGAACAGAGACACACGTTTAGAAAGCACACTATGGCTGCTTAAGGGGAAAGGTGAGGTGGTGTGATGCATATAACAAGCTTTTCAAATTAGCTCAGATACTGTTCCATAAACCCAATAGGTAATAGACAAGACCTACTCCTTGCTCAGTGAATTGGACTCAACACCACCTATTCACCGCCCAAGAATCTATCTGACTAGTAAGAATCTTAAAACCTATGTATTGATATCTCTCTGTAAGTGAGTCAAGTGGGTGTAAAGCGGCAGAAACACAGCAGTGAAAAGCAGCTAAACCCCATTATAAAAGTCAATTACTTTTAAAAACCCGTGAAACAAAGACAGTGAAAGAGAGAGAAATTCTTACACAATTCGTTCAGGGGCTGTGATGCCACCTGGATTGACCATATCTAGACCCACAGCTGATTGAGACATAAGGGTGGACACTCATGGGGCTGAGAGATTTGGTGAGGTTGGGTGAGGAAACGCAGACCCTTTAAAGTAATACTGCGTGGTACCCATCCCATGGGTCCCAAATCTCCAGGTTCAAGGGCATCTTCCTACATCGAAAACATGCATGAGAAACCCAGAAGACGGTACACCGTGTGATCGGGAAAGATTTCTAAAACGCACCTCATTTCTCATCTCCTTGTGCTCGGGTTCGCCATTCCAGCCGCTTCACTAGCAATCTGCTTCCTTGGAGAATCAGCACCTTTAACCTCCTGTTCCGTACAGGTTGCAATTTGTCCTGAGGATGAACGGGAAGAGGGGGAACCAATGAGAGACTAGCTCTAGGTGTAGGGACAGGCACAGGTCACTCTATTTTCTCATCAGGAAGAAGAATTAACCACAGGCTAAGCATGCCGGCCGGAACCAAAATAGGGCCTGAAGCAATCCTGCGCTTTTGAGGCCAGCTCCCAAGAAAGCGAGTTGAAAAATGGAGCTCAGGGGCACTGCAATTCACAAACCTGCAGACTTATAAATGAGAACTCTCGTCCACAAATATATTGAGGGAAGGCAACGAAGAGGATTTGAAAGCAAGGCAGAATTGCAGGAAACACATTTCAGGAGGGAGATTCGAATCGCCTTTAAAGCACAGGAAAAGCGGCAAAACCTCGACAATGACGCCCTTGGCCAAAAAGGGCGTATGCGTTTTTTCCTGAATATATTCAGGAAAAAACGCATACGCCCTTTTTGGCCAACCAAGCAACCTGGAAAGGCAAATCAGCGCTACAAAGAAGTCTCGCTTCCCATCGGTCAAAAGGGCCATGCTGAATAAAGTGTCAAAACCAGAAATGCAGGACAGGCCATGGAGAAACGGGAGCCTGGCTACGCTGATGGGCGGGATGTAAATTGCCAACAGCCACTCTGGAGAAGTGTACGGTGTGTCCTGAAACATCTAAAAAACTCAGCTTAGAGAGCATAGGGCACTTCCACTCATGGGCGTATAAATTGGCAAAACTAAAAATCAGCAAGACACAGGCTCCCCAAAGTTTAGGGCTGCTCTGTTGACAAGAACCTCCACTTCGTTACACCTTAAATATCCCAGGAAAGAGAAAAATGGATAAAGAAGTTGTGGTCCTTATGGACAATTGAATATCACTCAGCCATGAAATCAACGTCATAAGGCTAGTAGCAGCATGATGAGTGGATTTAGGTACGACGATTCTAAGTGAAATAAGTCACACAGAAAAAGACACTTATCATAAGATATCACTTATAGAGGGAATGTAAAAACCGCTACCCTTGAACTGAATTACAAAACAGAACAGAGACACACGTTTAGAAAGCACACTATGGCTGCTTAAGGGGAAAGGTGAGGTGGTGTGATGCATAAAACAAGCTTTTCAAATTAGCTCAGATACCGTTCCATAAACCCAATAGGTAATACACAAGACCTACTCCTTGCTCAGTGAATTGGACTCAACACCCCCTATTCACCGCCCAAGAATATATCTGACTAGTAAGAATCTTAAAACCTATGTATTGATATCTCTCTGTAAGTGAGTCAAGTGGGTGTAAAGCGGCAGAAACACAGCAGTGAAAAGCAGCTAAACCCCATTATAAAAATCAATTACTTTTAAAAACCCGTGAAACAAAGACAGTGAAAGAGAGAGAAATTCTTACAAAATTCGTTCAGGGGCTGTGATGCCACCTGGATTGACCATATCTAGACCCACAGCTGATTGAGACATAAGGGTGGACACTCATGGGGCTGAGAGGTTTGGTGAGGTTGGGTGAGGAAAGGCAGACCCTTTAAAGTAATACTGCGTGGAACCCATCCCATGGGTCCCAAATCTCCAGGTTCAAGGGCATCTTCCTACATCGAAAACATGCATGAGAAACCCAGAAGACGGTACACCGTGTGATCGGGAAAGGTTTCTAAAACGCACCTCATTTCTCATCTCCTTGTGCTCGGGTTCGCCATTCCAACCGCTTCACTAGCAATCTGCCTCCTTGGAGAATCAGCACCTTTAACCTCCTGTTCCGTACAGGTTGCAATTTGTCCTGAGGATGAACGGGAAGAGGGGGAACCAATGAGAGAATAGCTCTAGGTGTAGGGACAGGCACAGGTCACTCTATTTTCTCATCAGGAAGAAGAATTAACCACAGGCTCAGCCTGCCGGCCGGAATCAAAATAGGTCCAGAAGCAATCCTGCGCTTTTGAGGCCAGCTCCCAAGAAAGCGAGTTGAAAAATGGAGCTCAGGGGCACTGCAATTCACAAACCTGCAGACTTATAAATGATAACTCTCGTCCACAAATATATTGAGGGAAGGCAACGAAGAGGAGTTGAAAGCAAGGCAGAATTGCAGGAAACAGATTTCAGGAGGGAGATTCGAATCGCCATTAAAGCACAGGAAAAGCGGCAAAACCTCGACAATGATGCCGTTGGCCAAAAAGGGCGTATGCGTTTTTTCCTGAATATATTCAGGAAAAAACGCATACGCCCTTTTTGGCCAACCAAGCAACCTGGAAAGGCAAATCAGCACTACAAAGAAGTCTCGCTTCTCATCGGTCAAAAGGGCCCTGCTGAATAAAGTGTCAAAACCAGAAATGCAGGACAGGCCATGGAGAAATGGGAGCCTTGCTACGCTGATGGGCGGGACGTAAATTGCCAACAGCCACTCTGGAGAAGTGTACGGTATGTCCTGAAACATCTAAGAAACTCCACTTAGAGAGCATAGGGCACTTCCACTCATGGGCGTATAAATTGGGAAAACTAAAAATCAGCAAGACACAGGCACCCCAAAGTTTAGGGCTGCTCTGTTGACAAGAACCTCCACTTCGTTACACCTTAAATATCCCAGGAAAGAGAAAAATGGATAAAGAAGTTGTGGTCCTTATGTACAATGGAATATCACTCAGCCATGAAATCAACGTCATAAGGCTAGTAGCAGCATGATGAGTGGATTTAGGTATGACGATTCTAAGTGAAATAAGTCACACAGAAAAAGACACTTATCATAAGATATCACTTATAGAGGGAATGTAAAAACCGCTCCCTTTGAACTGAATTACAAAACAGAACAGAGACACACGTTTAGAAAGCACACTATGGCTGCTTAAGGGGAAAGGTGAGGTGGTGTGATGCATATAACAAGCTTTTCAAATTAGCTCAGATACTGTTCCATAAACCCAATAGGTAATAGACAAGACCTACTCCTTGCTCAGTGAATTGGACTCAACACCACCTATTCACCGCCCAAGAATCTATCTGACTAGTAAGAATCTTAAAACCTATGTATTGATATCTCTCTGTAAGTGAGTCAAGTGGGTGTAAAGCGGCAGAAACACAGCAGTGAAAAGCAGCTAAACCCCATTATAAAAGTCAATTACTTTTAAAAACCCGTGAAACAAAGACAGTGAAAGAGAGAGAAATTCTTACACAATTCGTTCAGGGGCTGTGATGCCACCTGGATTGACCATATCTAGACCCACAGCTGATTGAGACATAAGGGTGGACACTCATGGGGCTGAGAGATTTGGTGAGGTTGGGTGAGGAAACGCAGACCCTTTAAAGTAATACTGCGTGGTACCCATCCCATGGGTCCCAAATCTCCAGGTTCAAGGGCATCTTCCTACATCGAAAACATGCATGAGAAACCCAGAAGACGGTACACCGTGTGATCGGGAAAGATTTCTAAAACGCACCTCATTTCTCATCTCCTTGTGCTCGGGTTCGCCATTCCAGCCGCTTCACTAGCAATCTGCTTCCTTGGAGAATCAGCACCTTTAACCTCCTGTTCCGTACAGGTTGCAATTTGTCCTGAGGATGAACGGGAAGAGGGGGAACCAATGAGAGACTAGCTCTAGGTGTAGGGACAGGCACAGGTCACTCTATTTTCTCATCAGGAAGAAGAATTAACCACAGGCTCAGCATGCCGGCCGGAACCAAAATAGGGCCTGAAGCAATCCTGCGCTTTTGAGGCCAGCTCCCAAGAAAGCGAGTTGAAAAATGGAGCTCAGGGGCACTGCAATTCACAAACCTGCAGACTTATAAATGAGAACTCTCGTCCACAAATATATTGAGGGAAGGCAACGAAGAGGATTTGAAAGCAAGGCAGAATTGCAGGAAACACATTTCAGGAGGGAGATTCGAATCGCCTTTAAAGCACAGGAAAAGCGGCAAAACCTCGACAATGACGCCCTTGGCCAAAAAGGGCGTATGCGTTTTTTCCTGAATATATTCAGGAAAAAACGCATACGCCCTTTTTGGCCAACCAAGCAACCTGGAAAGGCAAATCAGCGCTACAAAGAAGTCTCGCTTCCCATCGGTCAAAAGGGCCATGCTGAATAAAGTGTCAAAACCAGAAATGCAGGACAGGCCATGGAGAAACGGGAGCCTGGCTACGCTGATGGGCGGGATGTAAATTGCCAACAGCCACTCTGGAGAAGTGTACGGTGTGTCCTGAAACATCTAAAAAACTCAGCTTAGAGAGCATAGGGCACTTCCACTCATGGGCGTATAAATTGGCAAAACTAAAAATCAGCAAGACACAGGCTCCCCAAAGTTTAGGGCTGCTCTGTTGACAAGAACCTCCACTTCGTTACACCTTAAATATCCCAGGAAAGAGAAAAATGGATAAAGAAGTTGTGGTCCTTATGGACAATTGAATATCACTCAGCCATGAAATCAACGTCATAAGGCTAGTAGCAGCATGATGAGTGGATTTAGGTACGACGATTCTAAGTGAAATAAGTCACACAGAAAAAGACACTTATCATAAGATATCACTTATAGAGGGAATGTAAAAACCGCTACCCTTGAACTGAATTACAAAACAGAACAGAGACACACGTTTAGAAAGCACACTATGGCTGCTTAAGGGGAAAGGTGAGGTGGTGTGATGCATAAAACAAGCTTTTCAAATTAGCTCAGATACCGTTCCATAAACCCAATAGGTAATACACAAGACCTACTCCTTGCTCAGTGAATTGGACTCAACACCCCCTATTCACCGCCCAAGAATCTATCTGACTAGTAAGAATCTTAAAACCTATGTATTGATATCTCTCTGTAAGTGAGTCAAGTGGGTGTAAAGCGGCAGAAACACAGCAGTGAAAAGCAGCTAAACCCCATTATAAAAGTCAATTACTTTTAAAAACCCGTGAAACAAAGACAGTGAAAGAGAGAGAAATTCTTACAAAATTCGTTCAGGGGCTGTGATGCCACCTGGATTGACCATATCTAGACCCACAGCTGATTGAGACATAAGGGTGGACACTCATGGGGCTGAGAGATTTGGTGAGGTTGGGTGAGGAAACGCAGACCCTTTAAAGTAATACTGCGTGGTACCCATCCCATGGGTCCCAAATCTCCAGGTTCAAGGGCATCTTCCTACATCGAAAACATGCATGAGAAACCCAGAAGACGGTACACCGTGTGATCGGGAAAGATTTCTAAAACGCACCTCATTTCTCATCTCCTTGTGCTCGGGTTCGCCATTCCAGCCGCTTCACTAGCAATCTGCTTCCTTGGAGAATCAGCACCTTTAACCTCCTGTTCCGTACAGGTTGCAATTTGTCCTGAGGATGAACGGGAAGAGGGGGAACCAATGAGAGACTAGCTCTAGGTGTAGGGACAGGCACAGGTCACTCTATTTTCTCATCAGGAAGAAGAATTAACCACAGGCTCAGCATGCCGGCCGGAACCAAAATAGGGCCTGAAGCAATCCTGCGCTTTTGAGGCCAGCTCCCAAGAAAGCGAGTTGAAAAATGGAGCTCAGGGGCACTGCAATTCACAAACCTGCAGACTTATAAATGAGAACTCTCGTCCACAAATATATTGAGGGAAGGCAACGAAGAGGATTTGAAAGCAAGGCAGAATTGCAGGAAACACATTTCAGGAGGGAGATTCGAATCGCCTTTAAAGCACAGGAAAAGCGGCAAAACCTCGACAATGACGCCCTTGGCCAAAAAGAGCGTATGCGTTTTTTCCTGAATATATTCAGGAAAAAACGCATACGCCCTTTTTGGCCAACCAAGCAACCTGGAAAGGCAAATCAGCGCTACAAAGAAGTCTCGCTTCCCATCGGTCAAAAGGGCCATGCTGAATAAAGTGTCAAAACCAGAAATGCAGGACAGGCCATGGAGAAACGGGAGCCTGGCTACGCTGATGGGCGGGATGTAAATTGCCAACAGCCACTCTGGAGAAGTGTACGGTGTGTCCTGAAACATCTAAAAAACTCAGCTTAGAGAGCATAGGGCACTTCCACTCATGGGCGTATAAATTGGCAAAACTAAAAATCAGCAAGACACAGGCTCCCCAAAGTTTAGGGCTGCTCTGTTGACAAGAACCTCCACTTCGTTACACCTTAAATATCCCAGGAAAGAGAAAAATGGATAAAGAAGTTGTGGTCCTTATGGACAATTGAATATCACTCAGCCATGAAATCAACGTCATAAGGCTAGTAGCAGCATGATGAGTGGATTTAGGTACGACGATTCTAAGTGAAATAAGTCACACAGAAAAAGACACTTATCATAAGATATCACTTATAGAGGGAATGTAAAAACCGCTACCCTTGAACTGAATTACAAAACAGAACAGAGACACACGTTTAGAAAGCACACTATGGCTGCTTAAGGGGAAAGGTGAGGTGGTGTGATGCATAAAACAAGCTTTTCAAATTAGCTCAGATACCGTTCCATAAACCCAATAGGTAATACACAAGACCTACTCCTTGCTCAGTGAATTGGACTCAACACCCCCTATTCACCGCCCAAGAATATATCTGACTAGTAAGAATCTTAAAACCTATGTATTGATATCTCTCTGTAAGTGAGTCAAGTGGGTGTAAAGCGGCAGAAACACAGCAGTGAAAAGCAGCTAAACCCCATTATAAAAATCAATTACTTTTAAAAACCCGTGAAACAAAGACAGTGAAAGAGAGAGAAATTCTTACAAAATTCGTTCAGGGGCTGTGATGCCACCTGGATTGACCATATCTAGACCCACAGCTGATTGAGACATAAGGGTGGACACTCATGGGGCTGAGAGGTTTGGTGAGGTTGGGTGAGGAAAGGCAGACCCTTTAAAGTAATACTGCGTGGAACCCATCCCATGGGTCCCAAATCTCCAGGTTCAAGGGCATCTTCCTACATCGAAAACATGCATGAGAAACCCAGAAGACGGTACACCGTGTGATCGGGAAAGGTTTCTAAAACGCACCTCATTTCTCATCTCCTTGTGCTCGGGTTCGCCATTCCAACCGCTTCACTAGCAATCTGCCTCCTTGGAGAATCAGCACCTTTAACCTCCTGTTCCGTACAGGTTGCAATTTGTCCTGAGGATGAACGGGAAGAGGGGGAACCAATGAGAGAATAGCTCTAGGTGTAGGGACAGGCACAGGTCACTCTATTTTCTCATCAGGAAGAAGAATTAACCACAGGCTCAGCCTGCCGGCCGGAATCAAAATAGGTCCAGAAGCAATCCTGCGCTTTTGAGGCCAGCTCCCAAGAAAGCGAGTTGAAAAATGGAGCTCAGGGGCACTGCAATTCACAAACCTGCAGACTTATAAATGATAACTCTCGTCCACAAATATATTGAGGGAAGGCAACGAAGAGGAGTTGAAAGCAAGGCAGAATTGCAGGAAACAGATTTCAGGAGGGAGATTCGAATCGCCATTAAAGCACAGGAAAAGCGGCAAAACCTCGACAATGATGCCGTTGGCCAAAAAGGGCGTATGCGTTTTTTCCTGAATATATTCAGGAAAAAACGCATACGCCCTTTTTGGCCAACCAAGCAACCTGGAAAGGCAAATCAGCACTACAAAGAAGTCTCGCTTCTCATCGGTCAAAAGGGCCCTGCTGAATAAAGTGTCAAAACCAGAAATGCAGGACAGGCCATGGAGAAATGGGAGCCTTGCTACGCTGATGGGCGGGACGTAAATTGCCAACAGCCACTCTGGAGAAGTGTACGGTATGTCCTGAAACATCTAAGAAACTCCACTTAGAGAGCATAGGGCACTTCCACTCATGGGCGTATAAATTGGGAAAACTAAAAATCAGCAAGACACAGGCACCCCAAAGTTTAGGGCTGCTCTGTTGACAAGAACCTCCACTTCGTTACACCTTAAATATCCCAGGAAAGAGAAAAATGGATAAAGAAGTTGTGGTCCTTATGTACAATGGAATATCACTCAGCCATGAAATCAACGTCATAAGGCTAGTAGCAGCATGATGAGTGGATTTAGGTATGACGATTCTAAGTGAAATAAGTCACACAGAAAAAGACACTTATCATAAGATATCACTTATAGAGGGAATGTAAAAACCGCTCCCTTTGAACTGAATTACAAAACAGAACAGAGACACACGTTTAGAAAGCACACTATGGCTGCTTAAGGGGAAAGGTGAGGTGGTGTGATGCATATAACAAGCTTTTCAAATTAGCTCAGATACTGTTCCATAAACCCAATAGGTAATAGACAAGACCTACTCCTTGCTCAGTGAATTGGACTCAACACCACCTATTCACCGCCCAAGAATCTATCTGACTAGTAAGAATCTTAAAACCTATGTATTGATATCTCTCTGTAAGTGAGTCAAGTGGGTGTAAAGCGGCAGAAACACAGCAGTGAAAAGCAGCTAAACCCCATTATAAAAGTCAATTACTTTTAAAAACCCGTGAAACAAAGACAGTGAAAGAGAGAGAAATTCTTACACAATTCGTTCAGGGGCTGTGATGCCACCTGGATTGACCATATCTAGACCCACAGCTGATTGAGACATAAGGGTGGACACTCATGGGGCTGAGAGATTTGGTGAGGTTGGGTGAGGAAACGCAGACCCTTTAAAGTAATACTGCGTGGTACCCATCCCATGGGTCCCAAATCTCCAGGTTCAAGGGCATCTTCCTACATCGAAAACATGCATGAGAAACCCAGAAGACGGTACACCGTGTGATCGGGAAAGATTTCTAAAACGCACCTCATTTCTCATCTCCTTGTGCTCGGGTTCGCCATTCCAGCCGCTTCACTAGCAATCTGCTTCCTTGGAGAATCAGCACCTTTAACCTCCTGTTCCGTACAGGTTGCAATTTGTCCTGAGGATGAACGGGAAGAGGGGGAACCAATGAGAGACTAGCTCTAGGTGTAGGGACAGGCACAGGTCACTCTATTTTCTCATCAGGAAGAAGAATTAACCACAGGCTCAGCATGCCGGCCGGAACCAAAATAGGGCCTGAAGCAATCCTGCGCTTTTGAGGCCAGCTCCCAAGAAAGCGAGTTGAAAAATGGAGCTCAGGGGCACTGCAATTCACAAACCTGCAGACTTATAAATGATAACTCTCGTCCACAAATATATTGAGGGAAGGCAACGAAGAGGATTTGAAAGCAAGGCAGAATTGCAGGAAACACATTTCAGGAGGGAGATTCGAATCGCCTTTAAAGCACAGGAAAAGCGGCAAAAGCTCGACAATGACGCCCTTGGCCAAAAAGGGCGTATGCGTTTTTTCCTGAATATATTCAGGAAAAAACGCATACGCCCTTTTTGGCCAACCAAGCAACCTGGAAAGGCAAATCAGCGCTACAAAGAAGTCTCGCTTCCCATCGGTCAAAAGGGCCATGCTGAATAAAGTGTCAAAACCAGAAATGCAGGACAGGCCATGGAGAAACGGGAGCCTGGCTACGCTGATGGGCGGGATGTAAATTGCCAACAGCCACTCTGGAGAAGTGTACGGTGTGTCCTGAAACATCTAAAAAACTCAGCTTAGAGAGCATAGGGCACTTCCACTCATGGGCGTATAAATTGGCAAAACTAAAAATCAGCAAGACACAGGCTCCCCAAAGTTTAGGGCTGCTCTGTTGACAAGAACCTCCACTTCGTTACACCTTAAATATCCCAGGAAAGAGAAAAATGGATACAGAAGTTGTGGTCCTTATGGACAATTGAATATCACTCAGCCATGAAATCAACGTCATAAGGCTAGTAGCAGCATGATGAGTGGATTTAGGTACGACGATTCTAAGTGAAATAAGTCACACAGAAAAAGACACTTATCATAAGATATCACTTATAGAGGGAATGTAAAAACCGCTACCCTTGAACTGAATTACAAAACAGAACAGAGACACACGTTTAGAAAGCACACTATGGCTGCTTAAGGGGAAAGGTGAGGTGGGGTGATGCATAAAACAAGGGTTTCAAATTAGCTCAGATACCGTTCCATAAACCCAATAGGTAATACACAAGACCTACTCCTTGCTCAGTGAATTGGACTCAACACCCCCTATTCACCGCCCAAGAATATATCTGACTAGTAAGAATCTTAAAACCTATGTATTGATATCTCTCTGTAAGTGAGTCAAGTGGGTGTAAAGCGGCAGAAACACAGCAGTGAAAAGCAGCTAAACCCCATTATAAAAATCAATTACTTTTAAAAACCCGTGAAACAAAGACAGTGAAAGAGAGAGAAATTCTTACAAAATTCGTTCAGGGGCTGTGATGCCACCTGGATTGACCATATCTAGACCCACAGCTGATTGAGACATAAGGGTGGACACTCATGGGGCTGAGAGGTTTGGTGAGGTTGGGTGAGGAAAGGCAGACCCTTTAAAGTAATACTGCGTGGAACCCATCCCATGGGTCCCAAATCTCCAGGTTCAAGGGCATCTTCCTACATCGAAAACATGCATGAGAAACCCAGAAGACGGTACACCGTGTGATCGGGAAAGGTTTCTAAAACGCACCTCATTTCTCATCTCCTTGTGCTCGGGTTCGCCATTCCAACCGCTTCACTAGCAATCTGCCTCCTTGGAGAATCAGCACCTTTAACCTCCTGTTCCGTACAGGTTGCAATTTGTCCTGAGGATGAACGGGAAGAGGGGGAACCAATGAGAGAATAGCTCTAGGTGTAGGGACAGGCACAGGTCACTCTATTTTCTCATCAGGAAGAAGAATTAACCACAGGCTCAGCCTGCCGGCCGGAATCAAAATAGGTCCAGAAGCAATCCTGCGCTTTTGAGGCCAGCTCCCAAGAAAGCGAGTTGAAAAATGGAGCTCAGGGGCACTGCAATTCACAAACCTGCAGACTTATAAATGATAACTCTCGTCCACAAATATATTGAGGGAAGGCAACGAAGAGGAGTTGAAAGCAAGGCAGAATTGCAGGAAACAGATTTCAGGAGGGAGATTCGAATCGCCATTAAAGCACAGGAAAAGCGGCAAAACCTCGACAATGATGCCGTTGGCCAAAAAGGGCGTATGCGTTTTTTCCTGAATATATTCAGGAAAAAACGCATACGCCCTTTTTGGCCAACCAAGCAACCTGGAAAGGCAAATCAGCACTACAAAGAAGTCTCGCTTCTCATCGGTCAAAAGGGCCCTGCTGAATAAAGTGTCAAAACCAGAAATGCAGGACAGGCCATGGAGAAATGGGAGCCTTGCTACGCTGATGGGCGGGACGTAAATTGCCAACAGCCACTCTGGAGAAGTGTACGGTATGTCCTGAAACATCTAAGAAACTCAACTTAGAGAGCATAGGGCACTTCCACTCATGGGCGTATAAATTGGGAAAACTAAAAATCAGCAAGACACAGGCACCCCAAAGTTTAGGGCTGCTCTGTTGACAAGAACCTCCACTTCGTTACACCTTAAATATCCCAGGAAAGAGAAAAATGGATAAAGAAGTTGTGGTCCTTATGGACAATGGAATATCACTCAGCCATGAAATCAACGTCATAAGGCTAGTAGCAGCATGATGAGTGGATTTAGGTACGACGATTCTAAGTGAAATAAGTCACACAGAAAAAGACACTTATCATAAGATATCACTTATAGAGGGAATGTAAAAACCGCTACCTTTGAACTGAATTACAAAACAGAACAGAGACACACGTTTAGAAAGCACACTATGGCTGCTTAAGGGGAAAGGTGAGGTGGTGTGATGCATATAACAAGCTTTTCAAATTAGCTCAGATACTGTTCCATAAACCCAATAGGTAATAGACAAGACCTACTCCTTGCTCAGTGAATTGGACTCAACACCACCTATTCACCGCCCAAGAATCTATCTGACTAGTAAGAATCTTAAAACCTATGTATTGATATCTCTCTGTAAGTGAGTCAAGTGGGTGTAAAGCGGCAGAAACACAGCAGTGAAAAGCAGCTAAACCCCATTATAAAAGTCAATTACTTTTAAAAACCCGTGAAACAAAGACAGTGAAAGAGAGAGAAATTCTTACACAATTCGTTCAGGGGCTGTGATGCCACCTGGATTGACCATATCTAGACCCACAGCTGATTGAGACATAAGGGTGGACACTCATGGGGCTGAGAGATTTGGTGAGGTTGGGTGAGGAAACGCAGACCCTTTAAAGTAATACTGCGTGGTACCCATCCCATGGGTCCCAAATCTCCAGGTTCAAGGGCATCTTCCTACATCGAAAACATGCATGAGAAACCCAGAAGACGGTACACCGTGTGATCGGGAAAGATTTCTAAAACGCACCTCATTTCTCATCTCCTTGTGCTCGGGTTCGCCATTCCAGCCGCTTCACTAGCAATCTGCTTCCTTGGAGAATCAGCACCTTTAACCTCCTGTTCCGTACAGGTTGCAATTTGTCCTGAGGATGAACGGGAAGAGGGGGAACCAATGAGAGACTAGCTCTAGGTGTAGGGACAGGCACAGGTCACTCTATTTTCTCATCAGGAAGAAGAATTAACCACAGGCTCAGCATGCCGGCCGGAACCAAAATAGGGCCTGAAGCAATCCTGCGCTTTTGAGGCCAGCTCCCAAGAAAGCGAGTTGAAAAATGGAGCTCAGGGGCACTGCAATTCACAAACCTGCAGACTTATAAATGAGAACTCTCGTCCACAAATATATTGAGGGAAGGCAACGAAGAGGATTTGAAAGCAAGGCAGAATTGCAGGAAACACATTTCAGGAGGGAGATTCGAATCGCCTTTAAAGCACAGGAAAAGCGGCAAAACCTCGACAATGACGCCCTTGGCCAAAAAGGGCGTATGCGTTTTTTCCTGAATATATTCAGGAAAAAACGCATACGCCCTTTTTGGCCAACCAAGCAACCTGGAAAGGCAAATCAGCGCTACAAAGAAGTCTCGCTTCCCATCGGTCAAAAGGGCCATGCTGAATAAAGTGTCAAAACCAGAAATGCAGGACAGGCCATGGAGAAACGGGAGCCTGGCTACGCTGATGGGCGGGATGTAAATTGCCAACAGCCACTCTGGAGAAGTGTACGGTGTGTCCTGAAACATCTAAAAAACTCAGCTTAGAGAGCATAGGGCACTTCCACTCATGGGCGTATAAATTGGCAAAACTAAAAATCAGCAAGACACAGGCTCCCCAAAGTTTAGGGCTGCTCTGTTGACAAGAACCTCCACTTCGTTACACCTTAAATATCCCAGGAAAGAGAAAAATGGATAAAGAAGTTGTGGTCCTTATGGACAATGGAATATCACTCAGCCATGAAATCAACGTCATAAGGCTAGTAGCAGCATGATGAGTGGATTTAGGTACGACGATTCTAAGTGAAATAAGTCACACAGAAAAAGACACTTATCATAAGATATCACTTATAGAGGGAATGTAAAAACCGCTACCCTTGAACTGAATTACAAAACAGAACAGAGACACACGTTTAGAAAGCACACTATGGCTGCTTAAGGGGAAAGGTGAGGTGGTGTGATGCATAAAACAAGCTTTTCAAATTAGCTCAGATACCGTTCCATAAACCCAATAGGTAATACACAAGACCTACTCCTTGCTCAGTGAATTGGACTCAACACCCCCTATTCACCGCCCAAGAATATATCTGACTAGTAAGAATCTTAAAACCTATGTATTGATATCTCTCTGTAAGTGAGTCAAGTGGGTGTAAAGCGGCAGAAACACAGCAGTGAAAAGCAGCTAAACCCCATTATAAAAATCAATTACTTTTAAAAACCCGTGAAACAAAGACAGTGAAAGAGAGAGAAATTCTTACAAAATTCGTTCAGGGGCTGTGATGCCACCTGGATTGACCATATCTAGACCCACAGCTGATTGAGACATAAGGGTGGACACTCATGGGGCTGAGAGGTTTGGTGAGGTTGGGTGAGGAAAGGCAGACCCTTTAAAGTAATACTGCGTGGAACCCATCCCATGGGTCGCAAATCTCCAGGTTCAAGGGCATCTTCCTACATCGAAAACATGCATGAGAAACCCAGAAGACGGTACACCGTGTGATCGGGAAAGGTTTCTAAAACGCACCTCATTTCTCATCTCCTTGTGCTCGGGTTCGCCATTCCAACCGCTTCACTAGCAATCTGCCTCCTTGGAGAATCAGCACCTTTAACCTCCTGTTCCGTACAGGTTGCAATTTGTCCTGAGGATGAACGGGAAGAGGGGGAACCAATGAGAGAATAGCTCTAGGTGTAGGGACAGGCACAGGTCACTCTATTTTCTCATCAGGAAGAAGAATTAACCACAGGCTCAGCCTGCCGGCCGGAATCAAAATAGGTCCAGAAGCAATCCTGCGCTTTTGAGGCCAGCTCCCAAGAAAGCGAGTTGAAAAATGGAGCTCAGGGGCACTGCAATTCACAAACCTGCAGACTTATAAATGATAACTCTCGTCCACAAATATATTGAGGGAAGGCAACGAAGAGGAGTTGAAAGCAAGGCAGAATTGCAGGAAACAGATTTCAGGAGGGAGATTCGAATCGCCATTAAAGCACAGGAAAAGCGGCAAAACCTCGACAATGATGCCGTTGGCCAAAAAGGGCGTATGCGTTTTTTCCTGAATATATTCAGGAAAAAACGCATACGCCCTTTTTGGCCAACCAAGCAACCTGGAAAGGCAAATCAGCACTACAAAGAAGTCTCGCTTCTCATCGGTCAAAAGGGCCCTGCTGAATAAAGTGTCAAAACCAGAAATGCAGGACAGGCCATGGAGAAATGGGAGCCTTGCTACGCTGATGGGCGGGACGTAAATTGCCAACAGCCACTCTGGAGAAGTGTACGGTATGTCCTGAAACATCTAAGAAACTCCACTTAGAGAGCATAGGGCACTTCCACTCATGGGCGTATAAATTGGGAAAACTAAAAATCAGCAAGACACAGGCACCCCAAAGTTTAGGGCTGCTCTGTTGACAAGAACCTCCACTTCGTTACACCTTAAATATCCCAGGAAAGAGAAAAATGGATAAAGAAGTTGTGGTCCTTATGTACAATGGAATATCACTCAGCCATGAAATCAACGTCATAAGGCTAGTAGCAGCATGATGAGTGGATTTAGGTATGACGATTCTAAGTGAAATAAGTCACACAGAAAAAGACACTTATCATAAGATATCACTTATAGAGGGAATGTAAAAACCGCTCCCTTTGAACTGAATTACAAAACAGAACAGAGACACACGTTTAGAAAGCACACTATGGCTGCTTAAGGGGAAAGGTGAGGTGGTGTGATGCATATAACAAGCTTTTCAAATTAGCTCAGATACTGTTCCATAAACCCAATAGGTAATAGACAAGACCTACTCCTTGCTCAGTGAATTGGACTCAACACCACCTATTCACCGCCCACGAATCTATCTGACTAGTAAGAATCTTAAAACCTATGTATTGATATCTCTCTGTAAGTGAGTCAAGTGGGTGTAAAGCGGCAGAAACACAGCAGTGAAAAGCAGCTAAACCCCATTATAAAAGTCAATTACTTTTAAAAACCCGTGAAACAAAGACAGTGAAAGAGAGAGAAATTCTTACACAATTCGTTCAGGGGCTGTGATGCCACCTGGATTGACCATATCTAGACCCACAGCTGATTGAGACATAAGGGTGGACACTCATGGGGCTGAGAGATTTGGTGAGGTTGGGTGAGGAAACGCAGACCCTTTAAAGTAATACTGCGTGGTACCCATCCCATGGGTCCCAAATCTCCAGGTTCAAGGGCATCTTCCTACATCGAAAACATGCATGAGAAACCCAGAAGACGGTACACCGTGTGATCGGGAAAGATTTCTAAAACGCACCTCATTTCTCATCTCCTTGTGCTCGGGTTCGCCATTCCAGCCGCTTCACTAGCAATCTGCTTCCTTGGAGAATCAGCACCTTTAACCTCCTGTTCCGTACAGGTTGCAATTTGTCCTGAGGATGAACGGGAAGAGGGGGAACCAATGAGAGACTAGCTCTAGGTGTAGGGACAGGCACAGGTCACTCTATTTTCTCATCAGGAAGAAGAATTAACCACAGGCTCAGCATGCCGGCCGGAACCAAAATAGGGCCTGAAGCAATCCTGCGCTTTTGAGGCCAGCTCCCAAGAAAGCGAGTTGAAAAATGGAGCTCAGGGGCACTGCAATTCACAAACCTGCAGACTTATAAATGAGAACTCTCGTCCACAAATATATTGAGGGAAGGCAACGAAGAGGATTTGAAAGCAAGGCAGAATTGCAGGAAACACATTTCAGGAGGGAGATTCGAATCGCCTTTAAAGCACAGGAAAAGCGGCAAAACCTCGACAATGACGCCCTTGGCCAAAAAGGGCGTATGCGTTTTTTCCTGAATATATTCAGGAAAAAACGCATACGCCCTTTTTGGCCAACCAAGCAACCTGGAAAGGCAAATCAGCGCTACAAAGAAGTCTCGCTTCCCATCGGTCAAAAGGGCCATGCTGAATAAAGTGTCAAAACCAGAAATGCAGGACAGGCCATGGAGAAACGGGAGCCTGGCTACGCTGATGGGCGGGATGTAAATTGCCAACAGCCACTCTGGAGAAGTGTACGGTGTGTCCTGAAACATCTAAAAAACTCAGCTTAGAGAGCATAGGGCACTTCCACTCATGGGCGTATAAATTGGCAAAACTAAAAATCAGCAAGACACAGGCTCCCCAAAGTTTAGGGCTGCTCTGTTGACAAGAACCTCCACTTCGTTACACCTTAAATATCCCAGGAAAGAGAAAAATGGATAAAGAAGTTGTGGTCCTTATGGACAATTGAATATCACTCAGCCATGAAATCAACGTCATAAGGCTAGTAGCAGCATGATGAGTGGATTTAGGTACGACGATTCTAAGTGAAATAAGTCACACAGAAAAAGACACTTATCATAAGATATCACTTATAGAGGGAATGTAAAAACCGCTACCCTTGAACTGAATTACAAAACAGAACAGAGACACACGTTTAGAAAGCACACTATGGCTGCTTAAGGGGAAAGGTGAGGTGGTGTGATGCATAAAACAAGCTTTTCAAATTAGCTCAGATACCGTTCCATAAACCCAATAGGTAATACACAAGACCTACTCCTTGCTCAGTGAATTGGACTCAACACCCCCTATTCACCGCCCAAGAATATATCTGACTAGTAAGAATCTTAAAACCTATGTATTGATATCTCTCTGTAAGTGAGTCAAGTGGGTGTAAAGCGGCAGAAACACAGCAGTGAAAAGCAGCTAAACCCCATTATAAAAATCAATTACTTTTAAAAACCCGTGAAACAAAGACAGTGAAAGAGAGAGAAATTCTTACACAATTCGTTCAGGGGCTGTGATGCCACCTGGATTGACCATATCTAGACCCACAGCTGATTGAGACATAAGGGTGGACACTCATGGGGCTGAGAGGTTTGGTGAGGTTGGGTGAGGAAAGGCAGACCCTTTAAAGTAATACTGCGTGGAACCCATCCCATGGGTCGCAAATCTCCAGGTTCAAGGGCATCTTCCTACATCGAAAACATGCATGAGAAACCCAGAAGACGGTACACCGTGTGATCGGGAAAGGTTTCTAAAACGCACCTCATTTCTCATCTCCTTGTGCTCGGGTTCGCCATTCCAACCGCTTCACTAGCAATCTGCCTCCTTGGAGAATCAGCACCTTTAACCTCCTGTTCCGTACAGGTTGCAATTTGTCCTGAGGATGAACGGGAAGAGGGGGAACCAATGAGAGAATAGCTCTAGGTGTAGGGACAGGCACAGGTCACTCTATTTTCTCATCAGGAAGAAGAATTAACCACAGGCTCAGCCTGCCGGCCGGAATCAAAATAGGTCCAGAAGCAATCCTGCGCTTTTGAGGCCAGCTCCCAAGAAAGCGAGTTGAAAAATGGAGCTCAGGGGCACTGCAATTCACAAACCTGCAGACTTATAAATGATAACTCTCGTCCACAAATATATTGAGGGAAGGCAACGAAGAGGAGTTGAAAGCAAGGCAGAATTGCAGGAAACAGATTTCAGGAGGGAGATTCGAATCGCCATTAAAGCACAGGAAAAGCGGCAAAACCTCGACAATGATGCCGTTGGCCAAAAAGGGCGTATGCGTTTTTTCCTGAATATATTCAGGAAAAAACGCATACGCCCTTTTTGGCCAACCAAGCAACCTGGAAAGGCAAATCAGCACTACAAAGAAGTCTCGCTTCTCATCGGTCAAAAGGGCCCTGCTGAATAAAGTGTCAAAACCAGAAATGCAGGACAGGCCATGGAGAAATGGGAGCCTTGCTACGCTGATGGGCGGGACGTAAATTGCCAACAGCCACTCTGGAGAAGTGTACGGTATGTCCTGAAACATCTAAGAAACTCCACTTAGAGAGCATAGGGCACTTCCACTCATGGGCGTATAAATTGGGAAAACTAAAAATCAGCAAGACACAGGCACCCCAAAGTTTAGGGCTGCTCTGTTGACAAGAACCTCCACTTCGTTACACCTTAAATATCCCAGGAAAGAGAAAAATGGATAAAGAAGTTGTGGTCCTTATGTACAATGGAATATCACTCAGCCATGAAATCAACGTCATAAGGCTAGTAGCAGCATGATGAGTGGATTTAGGTATGACGATTCTAAGTGAAATAAGTCACACAGAAAAAGACACTTATCATAAGATATCACTTATAGAGGGAATGTAAAAACCGCTCCCTTTGAACTGAATTACAAAACAGAACAGAGACACACGTTTAGAAAGCACACTATGGCTGCTTAAGGGGAAAGGTGAGGTGGTGTGATGCATATAACAAGCTTTTCAAATTAGCTCAGATACTGTTCCATAAACCCAATAGGTAATAGACAAGACCTACTCCTTGCTCAGTGAATTGGACTCAACACCACCTATTCACCGCCCACGAATCTATCTGACTAGTAAGAATCTTAAAACCTATGTATTGATATCTCTCTGTAAGTGAGTCAAGTGGGTGTAAAGCGGCAGAAACACAGCAGTGAAAAGCAGCTAAACCCCATTATAAAAGTCAATTACTTTTAAAAACCCGTGAAACAAAGACAGTGAAAGAGAGAGAAATTCTTACACAATTCGTTCAGGGGCTGTGATGCCACCTGGATTGACCATATCTAGACCCACAGCTGATTGAGACATAAGGGTGGACACTCATGGGGCTGAGAGATTTGGTGAGGTTGGGTGAGGAAACGCAGACCCTTTAAAGTAATACTGCGTGGTACCCATCCCATGGGTCCCAAATCTCCAGGTTCAAGGGCATCTTCCTACATCGAAAACATGCATGAGAAACCCAGAAGACGGTACACCGTGTGATCGGGAAAGATTTCTAAAACGCACCTCATTTCTCATCTCCTTGTGCTCGGGTTCGCCATTCCAGCCGCTTCACTAGCAATCTGCTTCCTTGGAGAATCAGCACCTTTAACCTCCTGTTCCGTACAGGTTGCAATTTGTCCTGAGGATGAACGGGAAGAGGGGGAACCAATGAGAGACTAGCTCTAGGTGTAGGGACAGGCACAGGTCACTCTATTTTCTCATCAGGAAGAAGAATTAACCACAGGCTCAGCATGCCGGCCGGAACCAAAATAGGGCCTGAAGCAATCCTGCGCTTTTGAGGCCAGCTCCCAAGAAAGCGAGTTGAAAAATGGAGCTCAGGGGCACTGCAATTCACAAACCTGCAGACTTATAAATGAGAACTCTCGTCCACAAATATATTGAGGGAAGGCAACGAAGAGGATTTGAAAGCAAGGCAGAATTGCAGGAAACACATTTCAGGAGGGAGATTCGAATCGCCTTTAAAGCACAGGAAAAGCGGCAAAACCTCGACAATGACGCCCTTGGCCAAAAAGGGCGTATGCGTTTTTTCCTGAATATATTCAGGAAAAAACGCATACGCCCTTTTTGGCCAACCAAGCAACCTGGAAAGGCAAATCAGCGCTACAAAGAAGTCTCGCTTCCCATCGGTCAAAAGGGCCATGCTGAATAAAGTGTCAAAACCAGAAATGCAGGACAGGCCATGGAGAAACGGGAGCCTGGCTACGCTGATGGGCGGGATGTAAATTGCCAACAGCCACTCTGGAGAAGTGTACGGTGTGTCCTGAAACATCTAAAAAACTCAGCTTAGAGAGCATAGGGCACTTCCACTCATGGGCGTATAAATTGGCAAAACTAAAAATCAGCAAGACACAGGCTCCCCAAAGTTTAGGGCTGCTCTGTTGACAAGAACCTCCACTTCGTTACACCTTAAATATCCCAGGAAAGAGAAAAATGGATAAAGAAGTTGTGGTCCTTATGGACAATTGAATATCACTCAGCCATGAAATCAACGTCATAAGGCTAGTAGCAGCATGATGAGTGGATTTAGGTACGACGATTCTAAGTGAAATAAGTCACACAGAAAAAGACACTTATCATAAGATATCACTTATAGAGGGAATGTAAAAACCGCTACCCTTGAACTGAATTACAAAACAGAACAGAGACACACGTTTAGAAAGCACACTATGGCTGCTTAAGGGGAAAGGTGAGGTGGTGTGATGCATAAAACAAGCTTTTCAAATTAGCTCAGATACCGTTCCATAAACCCAATAGGTAATACACAAGACCTACTCCTTGCTCAGTGAATTGGACTCAACACCCCCTATTCACCGCCCAAGAATATATCTGACTAGTAAGAATCTTAAAACCTATGTATTGATATCTCTCTGTAAGTGAGTCAAGTGGGTGTAAAGCGGCAGAAACACAGCAGTGAAAAGCAGCTAAACCCCATTATAAAAATCAATTACTTTTAAAAACCCGTGAAACAAAGACAGTGAAAGAGAGAGAAATTCTTACACAATTCGTTCAGGGGCTGTGATGCCACCTGGATTGACCATATCTAGACCCACAGCTGATTGAGACATAAGGGTGGACACTCATGGGGCTGAGAGGTTTGGTGAGGTTGGGTGAGGAAAGGCAGACCCTTTAAAGTAATACTGCGTGGAACCCATCCCATGGGTCCCAAATCTCCAGGTTCAAGGGCATCTTCCTACATCGAAAACATGCATGAGAAACCCAGAAGACGGTACACCGTGTGATCGGGAAAGGTTTCTAAAACGCACCTCATTTCTCATCTCCTTGTGCTCGGGTTCGCCATTCCAACCGCTTCACTAGCAATCTGCCTCCTTGGAGAATCAGCACCTTTAACCTCCTGTTCCGTACAGGTTGCAATTTGTCCTGAGGATGAACGGGAAGAGGGGGAACCAATGAGAGAATAGCTCTAGGTGTAGGGACAGGCACAGGTCACTCTATTTTCTCATCAGGAAGAAGAATTAACCACAGGCTCAGCCTGCCGGCCGGAATCAAAATAGGTCCAGAAGCAATCCTGCGCTTTTGAGGCCAGCTCCCAAGAAAGCGAGTTGAAAAATGGAGCTCAGGGGCACTGCAATTCACAAACCTGCAGACTTATAAATGATAACTCTCGTCCACAAATATATTGAGGGAAGGCAACGAAGAGGAGTTGAAAGCAAGGCAGAATTGCAGGAAACAGATTTCAGGAGGGAGATTCGAATCGCCATTAAAGCACAGGAAAAGCGGCAAAACCTCGACAATGATGCCGTTGGCCAAAAAGGGCGTATGCGTTTTTTCCTGAATATATTCAGGAAAAAACGCATACGCCCTTTTTGGCCAACCAAGCAACCTGGAAAGGCAAATCAGCACTACAAAGAAGTCTCGCTTCTCATCGGTCAAAAGGGCCCTGCTGAATAAAGTGTCAAAACCAGAAATGCAGGACAGGCCATGGAGAAATGGGAGCCTTGCTACGCTGATGGGCGGGACGTAAATTGCCAACAGCCACTCTGGAGAAGTGTACGGTATGTCCTGAAACATCTAAGAAACTCAACTTAGAGAGCATAGGGCACTTCCACTCATGGGCGTATAAATTGGGAAAACTAAAAATCAGCAAGACACAGGCACCCCAAAGTTTAGGGCTGCTCTGTTGACAAGAACCTCCACTTCGTTACACCTTAAATATCCCAGGAAAGAGAAAAATGGATAAAGAAGTTGTGGTCCTTATGTACAATGGAATATCACTCAGCCATGAAATCAACGTCATAAGGCTAGTAGCAGCATGATGAGTGGATTTAGGTATGACGATTCTAAGTGAAATAAGTCACACAGAAAAAGACACTTATCATAAGATATCACTTATAGAGGGAATGTAAAAACCGCTACCTTTGAACTGAATTACAAAACAGAACAGAGACACACGTTTAGAAAGCACACTATGGCTGCTTAAGGGGAAAGGTGAGGTGGTGTGATGCATATAACAAGCTTTTCAAATTAGCTCAGATACTGTTCCATAAACCCAATAGGTAATAGACAAGACCTACTCCTTGCTCAGTGAATTGGACTCAACACCACCTATTCACCGCCCAAGAATCTATCTGACTAGTAAGAATCTTAAAACCTATGTATTGATATCTCTCTGTAAGTGAGTCAAGTGGGTGTAAAGCGGCAGAAACACAGCAGTGAAAAGCAGCTAAACCCCATTATAAAAGTCAATTACTTTTAAAAACCCGTGAAACAAAGACAGTGAAAGAGAGAGAAATTCTTACAAAATTCGTTCAGGGGCTGTGATGCCACCTGGATTGACCATATCTAGACCCACAGCTGATTGAGACATAAGGGTGGACACTCATGGGGCTGAGAGATTTGGTGAGGTTGGGTGAGGAAACGCAGACCCTTTAAAGTAATACTGCGTGGTACCCATCCCATGGGTCCCAAATCTCCAGGTTCAAGGGCATCTTCCTACATCGAAAACATGCATGAGAAACCCAGAAGACGGTACACCGTGTGATCGGGAAAGATTTCTAAAACGCACCTCATTTCTCATCTCCTTGTGCTCGGGTTCGCCATTCCAGCCGCTTCACTAGCAATCTGCTTCCTTGGAGAATCAGCACCTTTAACCTCCTGTTCCGTACAGGTTGCAATTTGTCCTGAGGATGAACGGGAAGAGGGGGAACCAATGAGAGACTAGCTCTAGGTGTAGGGACAGGCACAGGTCACTCTATTTTCTCATCAGGAAGAAGAATTAACCACAGGCTCAGCATGCCGGCCGGAACCAAAATAGGGCCTGAAGCAATCCTGCGCTTTTGAGGCCAGCTCCCAAGAAAGCGAGTTGAAAAATGGAGCTCAGGGGCACTGCAATTCACAAACCTGCAGACTTATAAATGATAACTCTCGTCCACAAATATATTGAGGGAAGGCAACGAAGAGGATTTGAAAGCAAGGCAGAATTGCAGGAAACACATTTCAGGAGGGAGATTCGAATCGCCTTTAAAGCACAGGAAAAGCGGCAAAACCTCGACAATGACGCCCTTGGCCAAAAAGGGCGTATGCGTTTTTTCCTGAATATATTCAGGAAAAAACGCATACGCCCTTTTTGGCCAACCAAGCAACCTGGAAAGGCAAATCAGCGCTACAAAGAAGTCTCGCTTCCCATCGGTCAAAAGGGCCATGCTGAATAAAGTGTCAAAACCAGAAATGCAGGACAGGCCATGGAGAAACGGGAGCCTGGCTACGCTGATGGGCGGGATGTAAATTGCCAACAGCCACTCTGGAGAAGTGTACGGTGTGTCCTGAAACATCTAAAAAACTCAGCTTAGAGAGCATAGGGCACTTCCACTCATGGGCGTATAAATTGGCAAAACTAAAAATCAGCAAGACACAGGCTCCCCAAAGTTTAGGGCTGCTCTGTTGACAAGAACCTCCACTTCGTTACACCTTAAATATCCCAGGAAAGAGAAAAATGGATAAAGAAGTTGTGGTCCTTATGGACAATTGAATATCACTCAGCCATGAAATCAACGTCATAAGGCTAGTAGCAGCATGATGAGTGGATTTAGGTACGACGATTCTAAGTGAAATAAGTCACACAGAAAAAGACACTTATCATAAGATATCACTTATAGAGGGAATGTAAAAACCGCTACCCTTGAACTGAATTACAAAACAGAACAGAGACACACGTTTAGAAAGCACACTATGGCTGCTTAAGGGGAAAGGTGAGGTGGTGTGATGCATAAAACAAGCTTTTCAAATTAGCTCAGATACCGTTCCATAAACCCAATAGGTAATACACAAGACCTACTCCTTGCTCAGTGAATTGGACTCAACACCCCCTATTCACCGCCCAAGAATCTATCTGACTAGTAAGAATCTTAAAACCTATGTATTGATATCTCTCTGTAAGTGAGTCAAGTGGGTGTAAAGCGGCAGAAACACAGCAGTGAAAAGCAGCTAAACCCCATTATAAAAATCAATTACTTTTAAAAACCCGTGAAACAAAGACAGTGAAAGAGAGAGAAATTCTTACAAAATTCGTTCAGGGGCTGTGATGCCACCTGGATTGACCATATCTAGACCCACAGCTGATTGAGACATAAGGGTGGACACTCATGGGGCTGAGAGGTTTGGTGAGGTTGGGTGAGGAAAGGCAGACCCTTTAAAGTAATACTGCGTGGAACCCATCCCATGGGTCCCAAATCTCCAGGTTCAAGGGCATCTTCCTACATCGAAAACATGCATGAGAAACCCAGAAGACGGTACACCGTGTGATCGGGAAAGGTTTCTAAAACGCACCTCATTTCTCATCTCCTTGTGCTCGGGTTCGCCATTCCAACCGCTTCACTAGCAATCTGCCTCCTTGGAGAATCAGCACCTTTAACCTCCTGTTCCGTACAGGTTGCAATTTGTCCTGAGGATGAACGGGAAGAGGGGGAACCAATGAGAGAATAGCTCTAGGTGTAGGGACAGGCACAGGTCACTCTATTTTCTCATCAGGAAGAAGAATTAACCACAGGCTCAGCCTGCCGGCCGGAATCAAAATAGGTCCAGAAGCAATCCTGCGCTTTTGAGGCCAGCTCCCAAGAAAGCGAGTTGAAAAATGGAGCTCAGGGGCACTGCAATTCACAAACCTGCAGACTTATAAATGATAACTCTCGTCCACAAATATATTGAGGGAAGGCAACGAAGAGGAGTTGAAAGCAAGGCAGAATTGCAGGAAACAGATTTCAGGAGGGAGATTCGAATCGCCATTAAAGCACAGGAAAAGCGGCAAAACCTCGACAATGATGCCGTTGGCCAAAAAGGGTGTATGCGTTTTTTCCTGAATATATTCAGGAAAAAACGCATACGCCCTTTTTGGCCAACCAAGCAACCTGGAAAGGCAAATCAGCACTACAAAGAAGTCTCGCTTCTCATCGGTCAAAAGGGCCCTGCTGAATAAAGTGTCAAAACCAGAAATGCAGGACAGGCCATGGAGAAATGGGAGCCTTGCTACGCTGATGGGCGGGACGTAAATTGCCAACAGCCACTCTGGAGAAGTGTACGGTATGTCCTGAAACATCTAAGAAACTCAACTTAGAGAGCATAGGGCACTTCCACTCATGGGCGTATAAATTGGGAAAACTAAAAATCAGCAAGACACAGGCACCCCAAAGTTTAGGGCTGCTCTGTTGACAAGAACCTCCACTTCGTTACACCTTAAATATCCCAGGAAAGAGAAAAATGGATAAAGAAGTTGTGGTCCTTATGTACAATGGAATATCACTCAGCCATGAAATCAACGTCATAAGGCTAGTAGCAGCATGATGAGTGGATTTAGGTATGACGATTCTAAGTGAAATAAGTCACACAGAAAAAGACACTTATCATAAGATATCACTTATAGAGGGAATGTAAAAACCGCTACCTTTGAACTGAATTACAAAACAGAACAGAGACACACGTTTAGAAAGCACACTATGGCTGCTTAAGGGGAAAGGTGAGGTGGTGTGATGCATATAACAAGCTTTTCAAATTAGCTCAGATACTGTTCCATAAACCCAATAGGTAATAGACAAGACCTACTCCTTGCTCAGTGAATTGGACTCAACACCACCTATTCACCGCCCAAGAATCTATCTGACTAGTAAGAATCTTAAAACCTATGTATTGATATCTCTCTGTAAGTGAGTCAAGTGGGTGTAAAGCGGCAGAAACACAGCAGTGAAAAGCAGCTAAACCCCATTATAAAAGTCAATTACTTTTAAAAACCCGTGAAACAAAGACAGTGAAAGAGAGAGAAATTCTTACAAAATTCGTTCAGGGGCTGTGATGCCACCTGGATTGACCATATCTAGACCCACAGCTGATTGAGACATAAGGGTGGACACTCATGGGGCTGAGAGATTTGGTGAGGTTGGGTGAGGAAACGCAGACCCTTTAAAGTAATACTGCGTGGTACCCATCCCATGGGTCCCAAATCTCCAGGTTCAAGGGCATCTTCCTACATCGAAAACATGCATGAGAAACCCAGAAGACGGTACACCGTGTGATCGGGAAAGATTTCTAAAACGCACCTCATTTCTCATCTCCTTGTGCTCGGGTTCTCCATTCCAGCCGCTTCACTAGCAATCTGCTTCCTTGGAGAATCAGCACCTTTAACCTCCTGTTCCGTACAGGTTGCAATTTGTCCTGAGGATGAACGGGAAGAGGGGGAACCAATGAGAGACTAGCTCTAGGTGTAGGGACAGGCACAGGTCACTCTATTTTCTCATCAGGAAGAAGAATTAACCACAGGCTCAGCATGCCGGCCGGAACCAAAATAGGGCCTGAAGCAATCCTGCGCTTTTGAGGCCAGCTCCCAAGAAAGCGAGTTGAAAAATGGAGCTCAGGGGCACTGCAATTCACAAACCTGCAGACTTATAAATGAGAACTCTCGTCCACAAATATATTGAGGGAAGGCAACGAAGAGGATTTGAAAGCAAGGCAGAATTGCAGGAAACACATTTCAGGAGGGAGATTCGAATCGCCTTTAAAGCACAGGAAAAGCGGCAAAACCTCGACAATGACGCCCTTGGCCAAAAAGGGCGTATGCGTTTTTTCCTGAATATATTCAGGAAAAAACGCATACGCCCTTTTTGGCCAACCAAGCAACCTGGAAAGGCAAATCAGCGCTACAAAGAAGTCTCGCTTCCCATCGGTCAAAAGGGCCATGCTGAATAAAGTGTCAAAACCAGAAATGCAGGACAGGCCATGGAGAAACGGGATCCTGGCTACGCTGATGGGCGGGATGTAAATTGCCAACAGCCACTCTGGAGAAGTGTACGGTGTGTCCTGAAACATCTAAAAAACTCAGCTTAGAGAGCATAGGGCACTTCCACTCATGGGCGTATAAATTGGCAAAACTAAAAATCAGCAAGACACAGGCTCCCCAAAGTTTAGGGCTGCTCTGTTGACAAGAACCTCCACTTCGTTACACCTTAAATATCCCAGGAAAGAGAAAAATGGATAAAGAAGTTGTGGTCCTTATGGACAATTGAATATCACTCAGCCATGAAATCAACGTCATAAGGCTAGTAGCAGCATGATGAGTGGATTTAGGTACGACGATTCTAAGTGAAATAAGTCACACAGAAAAAGACACTTATCATAAGATATCACTTATAGAGGGAATGTAAAAACCGCTACCCTTGAACTGAATTACAAAACAGAACAGAGACACACGTTTAGAAAGCACACTATGGCTGCTTAAGGGGAAAGGTGAGGTGGTGTGATGCATAAAACAAGCTTTTCAAATTAGCTCAGATACCGTTCCATAAACCCAATAGGTAATACACAAGACCTACTCCTTGCTCAGTGAATTGGACTCAACACCCCCTATTCACCGCCCAAGAATATATCTGACTAGTAAGAATCTTAAAACCTATGTATTGATATCTCTCTGTAAGTGAGTCAAGTGGGTGTAAAGCGGCAGAAACACAGCAGTGAAAAGCAGCTAAACCCCATTATAAAAATCAATTACTTTTAAAAACCCGTGAAACAAAGACAGTGAAAGAGAGAGAAATTCTTACAAAATTCGTTCAGGGGCTGTGATGCCACCTGGATTGACCATATCTAGACCCACAGCTGATTGAGACATAAGGGTGGACACTCATGGGGCTGAGAGGTTTGGTGAGGTTGGGTGAGGAAAGGCAGACCCTTTAAAGTAATACTGCGTGGAACCCATCCCATGGGTCCCAAATCTCCAGGTTCAAGGGCATCTTCCTACATCGAAAACATGCATGAGAAACCCAGAAGACGGTACACCGTGTGATCGGGAAAGGTTTCTAAAACGCACCTCATTTCTCATCTCCTTGTGCTCGGGTTCGCCATTCCAACCGCTTCACTAGCAATCTGCCTCCTTGGAGAATCAGCACCTTTAACCTCCTGTTCCGTACAGGTTGCAATTTGTCCTGAGGATGAACGGGAAGAGGGGGAACCAATGAGAGAATAGCTCTAGGTGTAGGGACAGGCACAGGTCACTCTATTTTCTCATCAGGAAGAAGAATTAACCACAGGCTCAGCCTGCCGGCCGGAATCAAAATAGGTCCAGAAGCAATCCTGCGCTTTTGAGGCCAGCTCCCAAGAAAGCGAGTTGAAAAATGGAGCTCAGGGGCACTGCAATTCACAAACCTGCAGACTTATAAATGATAACTCTCGTCCACAAATATATTGAGGGAAGGCAACGAAGAGGAGTTGAAAGCAAGGCAGAATTGCAGGAAACAGATTTCAGGAGGGAGATTCGAATCGCCATTAAAGCACAGGAAAAGCGGCAAAACCTCGACAATGATGCCGTTGGCCAAAAAGGGCGTATGCGTTTTTTCCTGAATATATTCAGGAAAAAACGCATACGCCCTTTTTGGCCAACCAAGCAACCTGGAAAGGCAAATCAGCACTACAAAGAAGTCTCGCTTCTCATCGGTCAAAAGGGCCCTGCTGAATAAAGTGTCAAAACCAGAAATGCAGGACAGGCCATGGAGAAATGGGAGCCTTGCTACGCTGATGGGCGGGACGTAAATTGCCAACAGCCACTCTGGAGAAGTGTACGGTATGTCCTGAAACATCTAAGAAACTCAACTTAGAGAGCATAGGGCACTTCCACTCATGGGCGTATAAATTGGGAAAACTAAAAATCAGCAAGACACAGGCACCCCAAAGTTTAGGGCTGCTCTGTTGACAAGAACCTCCACTTCGTTACACCTTAAATATCCCAGGAAAGAGAAAAATGGATAAAGAAGTTGTGGTCCTTATGTACAATGGAATATCACTCAGCCATGAAATCAACGTCATAAGGCTAGTAGCAGCATGATGAGTGGATTTAGGTATGACGATTCTAAGTGAAATAAGTCACACAGAAAAAGACACTTATCATAAGATATCACTTATAGAGGGAATGTAAAAACCGCTACCTTTGAACTGAATTACAAAACAGAACAGAGACACACGTTTAGAAAGCACACTATGGCTGCTTAAGGGGAAAGGTGAGGTGGTGTGATGCATATAACAAGCTTTTCAAATTAGCTCAGATACTGTTCCATAAACCCAATAGGTAATAGACAAGACCTACTCCTTGCTCAGTGAATTGGACTCAACACCACCTATTCACCGCCCAAGAATCTATCTGACTAGTAAGAATCTTAAAACCTATGTATTGATATCTCTCTGTAAGTGAGTCAAGTGGGTGTAAAGCGGCAGAAACACAGCAGTGAAAAGCAGCTAAACCCCATTATAAAAGTCAATTACTTTTAAAAACCCGTGAAACAAAGACAGTGAAAGAGAGAGAAATTCTTACAAAATTCGTTCAGGGGCTGTGATGCCACCTGGATTGACCATATCTAGACCCACAGCTGATTGAGACATAAGGGTGGACACTCATGGGGCTGAGAGATTTGGTGAGGTTGGGTGAGGAAACGCAGACCCTTTAAAGTAATACTGCGTGGTACCCATCCCATGGGTCCCAAATCTCCAGGTTCAAGGGCATCTTCCTACATCGAAAACATGCATGAGAAACCCAGAAGACGGTACACCGTGTGATCGGGAAAGATTTCTAAAACGCACCTCATTTCTCATCTCCTTGTGCTCGGGTTCGCCATTCCAGCCGCTTCACTAGCAATCTGCTTCCTTGGAGAATCAGCACCTTTAACCTCCTGTTCCGTACAGGTTGCAATTTGTCCTGAGGATGAACGGGAAGAGGGGGAACCAATGAGAGACTAGCTCTAGGTGTAGGGACAGGCACAGGTCACTCTATTTTCTCATCAGGAAGAAGAATTAACCACAGGCTCAGCATGCCGGCCGGAACCAAAATAGGGCCTGAAGCAATCCTGCGCTTTTGAGGCCAGCTCCCAAGAAAGCGAGTTGAAAAATGGAGCTCAGGGGCACTGCAATTCACAAACCTGCAGACTTATAAATGAGAACTCTCGTCCACAAATATATTGAGGGAAGGCAACGAAGAGGATTTGAAAGCAAGGCAGAATTGCAGGAAACACATTTCAGGAGGGAGATTCGAATCGCCTTTAAAGCACAGGAAAAGCGGCAAAACCTCGACAATGACGCCCTTGGCCAAAAAGGGCGTATGCGTTTTTTCCTGAATATATTCAGGAAAAAACGCATACGCCCTTTTTGGCCAACCAAGCAACCTGGAAAGGCAAATCAGCGCTACAAAGAAGTCTCGCTTCCCATCGGTCAAAAGGGCCATGCTGAATAAAGTGTCAAAACCAGAAATGCAGGACAGGCCATGGAGAAACGGGAGCCTGGCTACGCTGATGGGCGGGATGTAAATTGCCAACAGCCACTCTGGAGAAGTGTACGGTGTGTCCTGAAACATCTAAAAAACTCAGCTTAGAGAGCATAGGGCACTTCCACTCATGGGCGTATAAATTGGCAAAACTAAAAATCAGCAAGACACAGGCTCCCCAAAGTTTAGGGCTGCTCTGTTGACAAGAACCTCCACTTCGTTACACCTTAAATATCCCAGGAAAGAGAAAAATGGATAAAGAAGTTGTGGTCCTTATGGACAATTGAATATCACTCAGCCATGAAATCAACGTCATAAGGCTAGTAGCAGCATGATGAGTGGATTTAGGTACGACGATTCTAAGTGAAATAAGTCACACAGAAAAAGACACTTATCATAAGATATCACTTATAGAGGGAATGTAAAAACCGCTACCCTTGAACTGAATTACAAAACAGAACAGAGACACACGTTTAGAAAGCACACTATGGCTGCTTAAGGGGAAAGGTGAGGTGGTGTGATGCATAAAACAAGCTTTTCAAATTAGCTCAGATACCGTTCCATAAACCCAATAGGTAATACACAAGACCTACTCCTTGCTCAGTGAATTGGACTCAACACCCCCTATTCACCGCCCAAGAATCTATCTGACTAGTAAGAATCTTAAAACCTATGTATTGATATCTCTCTGTAAGTGAGTCAAGTGGGTGTAAAGCGGCAGAAACACAGCAGTGAAAAGCAGCTAAACCCCATTATAAAAATCAATTACTTTTAAAAACCCGTGAAACAAAGACAGTGAAAGAGAGAGAAATTCTTACAAAATTCGTTCAGGGGCTGTGATGCCACCTGGATTGACCATATCTAGACCCACAGCTGATTGAGACATAAGGGTGGACACTCATGGGGCTGAGAGGTTTGGTGAGGTTGGGTGAGGAAAGGCAGACCCTTTAAAGTAATACTGCGTGGAACCCATCCCATGGGTCCCAAATCTCCAGGTTCAAGGGCATCTTCCTACATCGAAAACATGCATGAGAAACCCAGAAGACGGTACACCGTGTGATCGGGAAAGGTTTCTAAAACGCACCTCATTTCTCATCTCCTTGTGCTCGGGTTCGCCATTCCAACCGCTTCACTAGCAATCTGCCTCCTTGGAGAATCAGCACCTTTAACCTCCTGTTCCGTACAGGTTGCAATTTGTCCTGAGGATGAACGGGAAGAGGGGGAACCAATGAGAGAATAGCTCTAGGTGTAGGGACAGGCACAGGTCACTCTATTTTCTCATCAGGAAGAAGAATTAACCACAGGCTCAGCCTGCCGGCCGGAATCAAAATAGGTCCAGAAGCAATCCTGCGCTTTTGAGGCCAGCTCCCAAGAAAGCGAGTTGAAAAATGGAGCTCAGGGGCACTGCAATTCACAAACCTGCAGACTTATAAATGATAACTCTCGTCCACAAATATATTGAGGGAAGGCAACGAAGAGGAGTTGAAAGCAAGGCAGAATTGCAGGAAACAGATTTCAGGAGGGAGATTCGAATCGCCATTAAAGCACAGGAAAAGCGGCAAAACCTCGACAATGATGCCGTTGGCCAAAAAGGGCGTATGCGTTTTTTCCTGAATATATTCAGGAAAAAACGCATACGCCCTTTTTGGCCAACCAAGCAACCTGGAAAGGCAAATCAGCACTACAAAGAAGTCTCGCTTCTCATCGGTCAAAAGGGCCCTGCTGAATAAAGTGTCAAAACCAGAAATGCAGGACAGGCCATGGAGAAATGGGAGCCTTGCTACGCTGATGGGCGGGACGTAAATTGCCAACAGCCACTCTGGAGAAGTGTACGGTATGTCCTGAAACATCTAAGAAACTCAACTTAGAGAGCATAGGGCACTTCCACTCATGGGCGTATAAATTGGGAAAACTAAAAATCAGCAAGACACAGGCACCCCAAAGTTTAGGGCTGCTCTGTTGACAAGAACCTCCACTTCGTTACACCTTAAATATCCCAGGAAAGAGAAAAATGGATAAAGAAGTTGTGGTCCTTATGTACAATGGAATATCACTCAGCCATGAAATCAACGTCATAAGGCTAGTAGCAGCATGATGAGTGGATTTAGGTATGACGATTCTAAGTGAAATAAGTCACACAGAAAAAGACACTTATCATAAGATATCACTTATAGAGGGAATGTAAAAACCGCTCCCTTTGAACTGAATTACAAAACAGAACAGAGACACACGTTTAGAAAGCACACTATGGCTGCTTAAGGGGAAAGGTGAGGTGGTGTGATGCATATAACAAGCTTTTCAAATTAGCTCAGATACTGTTCCATAAACCCAATAGGTAATAGACAAGACCTACTCCTTGCTCAGTGAATTGGACTCAACACCACCTATTCACCGCCCAAGAATCTATCTGACTAGTAAGAATCTTAAAACCTATGTATTGATATCTCTCTGTAAGTGAGTCAAGTGGGTGTAAAGCGGCAGAAACACAGCAGTGAAAAGCAGCTAAACCCCATTATAAAAGTCAATTACTTTTAAAAACCCGTGAAACAAAGACAGTGAAAGAGAGAGAAATTCTTACACAATTCGTTCAGGGGCTGTGATGCCACCTGGATTGACCATATCTAGACCCACAGCTGATTGAGACATAAGGGTGGACACTCATGGGGCTGAGAGATTTGGTGAGGTTGGGTGAGGAAACGCAGACCCTTTAAAGTAATACTGCGTGGTACCCATCCCATGGGTCCCAAATCTCCAGGTTCAAGGGCATCTTCCTACATCGAAAACATGCATGAGAAACCCAGAAGACGGTACACCGTGTGATCGGGAAAGATTTCTAAAACGCACCTCATTTCTCATCTCCTTGTGCTCGGGTTCGCCATTCCAGCCGCTTCACTAGCAATCTGCTTCCTTGGAGAATCAGCACCTTTAACCTCCTGTTCCGTACAGGTTGCAATTTGTCCTGAGGATGAACGGGAAGAGGGGGAACCAATGAGAGACTAGCTCTAGGTGTAGGGACAGGCACAGGTCACTCTATTTTCTCATCAGGAAGAAGAATTAACCACAGGCTCAGCATGCCGGCCGGAACCAAAATAGGGCCTGAAGCAATCCTGCGCTTTTGAGGCCAGCTCCCAAGAAAGCGAGTTGAAAAATGGAGCTCAGGGGCACTGCAATTCACAAACCTGCAGACTTATAAATGAGAACTCTCGTCCACAAATATATTGAGGGAAGGCAACGAAGAGGATTTGAAAGCAAGGCAGAATTGCAGGAAACACATTTCAGGAGGGAGATTCGAATCGCCTTTAAAGCACAGGAAAAGCGGCAAAACCTCGACAATGACGCCCTTGGCCAAAAAGGGCGTATGCGTTTTTTCCTGAATATATTCAGGAAAAAACGCATACGCCCTTTTTGGCCAACCAAGCAACCTGGAAAGGCAAATCAGCGCTACAAAGAAGTCTCGCTTCCCATCGGTCAAAAGGGCCATGCTGAATAAAGTGTCAAAACCAGAAATGCAGGACAGGCCATGGAGAAACGGGAGCCTGGCTACGCTGATGGGCGGGATGTAAATTGCCAACAGCCACTCTGGAGAAGTGTACGGTGTGTCCTGAAACATCTAAAAAACTCAGCTTAGAGAGCATAGGGCACTTCCACTCATGGGCGTATAAATTGGCAAAACTAAAAATCAGCAAGACACAGGCTCCCCAAAGTTTAGGGCTGCTCTGTTGACAAGAACCTCCACTTCGTTACACCTTAAATATCCCAGGAAAGAGAAAAATGGATAAAGAAGTTGTGGTCCTTATGGACAATTGAATATCACTCAGCCATGAAATCAACGTCATAAGGCTAGTAGCAGCATGATGAGTGGATTTAGGTACGACGATTCTAAGTGAAATAAGTCACACAGAAAAAGACACTTATCATAAGATATCACTTATAGAGGGAATGTAAAAACCGCTACCCTTGAACTGAATTACAAAACAGAACAGAGACACACGTTTAGAAAGCACACTATGGCTGCTTAAGGGGAAAGGTGAGGTGGTGTGATGCATAAAACAAGCTTTTCAAATTAGCTCAGATACCGTTCCATAAACCCAATAGGTAATACACAAGACCTACTCCTTGCTCAGTGAATTGGACTCAACACCCCCTATTCACCGCCCAAGAATCTATCTGACTAGTAAGAATCTTAAAACCTATGTATTGATATCTCTCTGTAAGTGAGTCAAGTGGGTGTAAAGCGGCAGAAACACAGCAGTGAAAAGCAGCTAAACCCCATTATAAAAATCAATTACTTTTAAAAACCCGTGAAACAAAGACAGTGAAAGAGAGAGAAATTCTTACACAATTCGTTCAGGGGCTGTGATGCCACCTGGATTGACCATATCTAGACCCACAGCTGATTGAGACATAAGGGTGGACACTCATGGGGCTGAGAGGTTTGGTGAGGTTGGGTGAGGAAAGGCAGACCCTTTAAAGTAATACTGCGTGGAACCCATCCCATGGGTCCCAAATCTCCAGGTTCAAGGGCATCTTCCTACATCGAAAACATGCATGAGAAACCCAGAAGACGGTACACCGTGTGATCGGGAAAGGTTTCTAAAACGCACCTCATTTCTCATCTCCTTGTGCTCGGGTTCGCCATTCCAACCGCTTCACTAGCAATCTGCCTCCTTGGAGAATCAGCACCTTTAACCTCCTGTTCCGTACAGGTTGCAATTTGTCCTGAGGATGAACGGGAAGAGGGGGAACCAATGAGAGAATAGCTCTAGGTGTAGGAACAGGCACAGGTCACTCTATTTTCTCATCAGGAAGAAGAATTAACCACAGGCTCAGCCTGCCGGCCGGAATCAAAATACGTCCAGAAGCAATCCTGCGCTTTTGAGGCCAGCTCCCAAGAAAGCGAGTTGAAAAATGGAGCTCAGGGGCACTGCAATTCACAAACCTGCAGACTTATAAATGATAACTCTCGTCCACAAATATATTGAGGGAAGGCAACGAAGAGGAGTTGAAAGCAAGGCAGAATTGCAGGAAACAGATTTCAGGAGGGAGATTCGAATCGCCATTAAAGCACAGGAAAAGCGGCAAAACCTCGACAATGATGCCGTTGGCCAAAAAGGGCGTATGCGTTTTTTCCTGAATATATTCAGGAAAAAACGCATACGCCCTTTTTGGCCAACCAAGCAACCTGGAAAGGCAAATCAGCACTACAAAGAAGTCTCGCTTCTCATCGGTCAAAAGGGCCCTGCTGAATAAAGTGTCAAAACCAGAAATGCAGGACAGGCCATGGAGAAATGGGAGCCTTGCTACGCTGATGGGCGGGACGTAAATTGCCAACAGCCACTCTGGAGAAGTGTACGGTATGTCCTGAAACATCTAAGAAACTCCACTTAGAGAGCATAGGGCACTTCCACTCATGGGCGTATAAATTGGGAAAACTAAAAATCAGCAAGACACAGGCACCCCAAAGTTTAGGGCTGCTCTGTTGACAAGAACCTCCACTTCGTTACACCTTAAATATCCCAGGAAAGAGAAAAATGGATAAAGAAGTTGTGGTCCTTATGTACAATGGAATATCACTCAGCCATGAAATCAACGTCATAAGGCTAGTAGCAGCATGATGAGTGGATTTAGGTATGACGATTCTAAGTGAAATAAGTCACACAGAAAAAGACACTTATCATAAGATATCACTTATAGAGGGAATGTAAAAACCGCTCCCTTTGAACTGAATTACAAAACAGAACAGAGACACACGTTTAGAAAGCACACTATGGCTGCTTAAGGGGAAAGGTGAGGTGGTGTGATGCATATAACAAGCTTTTCAAATTAGCTCAGATACTGTTCCATAAACCCAATAGGTAATAGACAAGACCTACTCCTTGCTCAGTGAATTGGACTCAACACCACCTATTCACCGCCCAAGAATCTATCTGACTAGTAAGAATCTTAAAACCTATGTATTGATATCTCTCTGTAAGTGAGTCAAGTGGGTGTAAAGCGGCAGAAACACAGCAGTGAAAAGCAGCTAAACCCCATTATAAAAGTCAATTACTTTTAAAAACCCGTGAAACAAAGACAGTGAAAGAGAGAGAAATTCTTACAAAATTCGTTCAGGGGCTGTGATGCCACCTGGATTGACCATATCTAGACCCACAGCTGATTGAGACATAAGGGTGGACACTCATGGGGCTGAGAGATTTGGTGAGGTTGGGTGAGGAAACGCAGACCCTTTAAAGTAATACTGCGTGGTACCCATCCCATGGGTCCCAAATCTCCAGGTTCAAGGGCATCTTCCTACATCGAAAACATGCATGAGAAACCCAGAAGACGGTACACCGTGTGATCGGGAAAGATTTCTAAAACGCACCTCATTTCTCATCTCCTTGTGCTCGGGTTCGCCATTCCAGCCGCTTCACTAGCAATCTGCTTCCTTGGAGAATCAGCACCTTTAACCTCCTGTTCCGTACAGGTTGCAATTTGTCCTGAGGATGAACGGGAAGAGGGGGAACCAATGAGAGACTAGCTCTAGGTGTAGGGACAGGCACAGGTCACTCTATTTTCTCATCAGGAAGAAGAATTAACCACAGGCTCAGCATGCCGGCCGGAACCAAAATAGGGCCTGAAGCAATCCTGCGCTTTTGAGGCCAGCTCCCAAGAAAGCGAGTTGAAAAATGGAGCTCAGGGGCACTGCAATTCACAAACCTGCAGACTTATAAATGATAACTCTCGTCCACAAATATATTGAGGGAAGGCAACGAAGAGGATTTGAAAGCAAGGCAGAATTGCAGGAAACACATTTCAGGAGGGAGATTCGAATCGCCTTTAAAGCACAGGAAAAGCGGCAAAACCTCGACAATGACGCCCTTGGCCAAAAAGGGCGTATGCGTTTTTTCCTGAATATATTCAGGAAAAAACGCATACGCCCTTTTTGGCCAACCAAGCAACCTGGAAAGGCAAATCAGCGCTACAAAGAAGTCTCGCTTCCCATCGGTCAAAAGGGCCATGCTGAATAAAGTGTCAAAACCAGAAAGGCAGGACAGGCCATGGAGAAACGGGAGCCTGGCTACGCTGATGGGCGGGATGTAAATTGCCAACAGCCACTCTGGAGAAGTGTACGGTGTGTCCTGAAACATCTAAAAAACTCAGCTTAGAGAGCATAGGGCACTTCCACTCATGGGCGTATAAATTGGCAAAACTAAAAATCAGCAAGACACAGGCTCCCCAAAGTTTAGGGCTGCTCTGTTGACAAGAACCTCCACTTCGTTACACCTTAAATATCCCAGGAAAGAGAAAAATGGATAAAGAAGTTGTGGTCCTTATGGACAATGGAATATCACTCAGCCATGAAATCAACGTCATAAGGCTAGTAGCAGCATGATGAGTGGATTTAGGTACGACGATTCTAAGTGAAATAAGTCACACAGAAAAAGACACTTATCATAAGATATCACTTATAGAGGGAATGTAAAAACCGCTACCCTTGAACTGAATTACAAAACAGAACAGAGACACACGTTTAGAAAGCACACTATGGCTGCTTAAGGGGAAAGGTGAGGTGGTGTGATGCATAAAACAAGCTTTTCAAATTAGCTCAGATACCGTTCCATAAACCCAATAGGTAATACACAAGACCTACTCCTTGCTCAGTGAATTGGACTCAACACCCCCTATTCACCGCCCAAGAATATATCTGACTAGTAAGAATCTTAAAACCTATGTATTGATATCTCTCTGTAAGTGAGTCAAGTGGGTGTAAAGCGGCAGAAACACAGCAGTGAAAAGCAGCTAAACCCCATTATAAAAATCAATTACTTTTAAAAACCCGTGAAACAAAGACAGTGAAAGAGAGAGAAATTCTTACAAAATTCGTTCAGGGGCTGTGATGCCACCTGGATTGACCATATCTAGACCCACAGCTGATTGAGACATAAGGGTGGACACTCATGGGGCTGAGAGGTTTGGTGAGGTTGGGTGAGGAAAGGCAGACCCTTTAAAGTAATACTGCGTGGAACCCATCCCATGTGTCCCAAATCTCCAGGTTCAAGGGCATCTTCCTACATCGAAAACATGCATGAGAAACCCAGAAGACGGTACACCGTGTGATCGGGAAAGGTTTCTAAAACGCACCTCATTTCTCATCTCCTTGTGCTCGGGTTCGCCATTCCAACCGCTTCACTAGCAATCTGCCTCCTTGGAGAATCAGCACCTTTAACCTCCTGTTCCGTACAGGTTGCAATTTGTCCTGAGGATGAACGGGAAGAGGGGGAACCAATGAGAGAATAGCTCTAGGTGTAGGGACAGGCACAGGTCACTCTATTTTCTCATCAGGAAGAAGAATTAACCACAGGCTCAGCCTGCCGGCCGGAATCAAAATAGGTCCAGAAGCAATCCTGCGCTTTTGAGGCCAGCTCCCAAGAAAGCGAGTTGAAAAATGGAGCTCAGGGGCACTGCAATTCACAAACCTGCAGACTTATAAATGATAACTCTCGTCCACAAATATATTGAGGGAAGGCAACGAAGAGGAGTTGAAAGCAAGGCAGAATTGCAGGAAACAGATTTCAGGAGGGAGATTCGAATCGCCATTAAAGCACAGGAAAAGCGGCAAAACCTCGACAATGATGCCGTTGGCCAAAAAGGGCGTATGCGTTTTTTCCTGAATATATTCAGGAAAAAACGCATACGCCCTTTTTGGCCAACCAAGCAACCTGGAAAGGCAAATCAGCACTACAAAGAAGTCTCGCTTCTCATCGGTCAAAAGGGCCCTGCTGAATAAAGTGTCAAAACCAGAAATGCAGGACAGGCCATGGAGAAATGGGAGCCTTGCTACGCTGATGGGCGGGACGTAAATTGCCAACAGCCACTCTGGAGAAGTGTACGGTATGTCCTGAAACATCTAAGAAACTCCACTTAGAGAGCATAGGGCACTTCCACTCATGGGCGTATAAATTGGGAAAACTAAAAATCAGCAAGACACAGGCACCCCAAAGTTTAGGGCTGCTCTGTTGACAAGAACCTCCACTTCGTTACACCTTAAATATCCCAGGAAAGAGAAAAATGGATAAAGAAGTTGTGGTCCTTATGGACAATGGAATATCACTCAGCCATGAAATCAACGTCATAAGGCTAGTAGCAGCATGATGAGTGGATTTAGGTATGACGATTCTAAGTGAAATAAGTCACACAGAAAAAGACACTTATCATAAGATATCACTTATAGAGGGAATGTAAAAACCGCTCCCTTTGAACTGAATTACAAAACAGAACAGAGACACACGTTTAGAAAGCACACTATGGCTGCTTAAGGGGAAAGGTGAGGTGGTGTGATGCATATAACAAGCTTTTCAAATTAGCTCAGATACTGTTCCATAAACCCAATAGGTAATAGACAAGACCTACTCCTTGCTCAGTGAATTGGACTCAACACCACCTATTCACCGCCCAAGAATCTATCTGACTAGTAAGAATCTTAAAACCTATGTATTGATATCTCTCTGTAAGTGAGTCAAGTGGGTGTAAAGCGGCAGAAACACAGCAGTGAAAAGCAGCTAAACCCCATTATAAAAGTCAATTACTTTTAAAAACCCGTGAAACAAAGACAGTGAAAGAGAGAGAAATTCTTACACAATTCGTTCAGGGGCTGTGATGCCACCTGGATTGACCATATCTAGACCCACAGCTGATTGAGACATAAGGGTGGACACTCATGGGGCTGAGAGATTTGGTGAGGTTGGGTGAGGAAACGCAGACCCTTTAAAGTAATACTGCGTGGTACCCATCCCATGGGTCCCAAATCTCCAGGTTCAAGGGCATCTTCCTACATCGAAAACATGCATGAGAAACCCAGAAGACGGTACACCGTGTGATCGGGAAAGATTTCTAAAACGCACCTCATTTCTCATCTCCTTGTGCTCGGGTTCGCCATTCCAGCCGCTTCACTAGCAATCTGCTTCCTTGGAGAATCAGCACCTTTAACCTCCTGTTCCGTACAGGTTGCAATTTGTCCTGAGGATGAACGGGAAGAGGGGGAACCAATGAGAGACTAGCTCTAGGTGTAGGGACAGGCACAGGTCACTCTATTTTCTCATCAGGAAGAAGAATTAACCACAGGCTCAGCATGCCGGCCGGAACCAAAATAGGGCCTGAAGCAATCCTGCGCTTTTGAGGCCAGCTCCCAAGAAAGCGAGTTGAAAAATGGAGCTCAGGGGCACTGCAATTCACAAACCTGCAGACTTATAAATGATAACTCTCGTCCACAAATATATTGAGGGAAGGCAACGAAGAGGATTTGAAAGCAAGGCAGAATTGCAGGAAACACATTTCAGGAGGGAGATTCGAATCGCCTTTAAAGCACAGGAAAAGCGGCAAAACCTCGACAATGACGCCCTTGGCCAAAAAGGGCGTATGCGTTTTTTCCTGAATATATTCAGGAAAAAACGCATACGCCCTTTTTGGCCAACCAAGCAACCTGGAAAGGCAAATCAGCGCTACAAAGAAGTCTCGCTTCCCATCGGTCAAAAGGGCCATGCTGAATAAAGTGTCAAAACCAGAAATGCAGGACAGGCCATGGAGAAACGGGAGCCTGGCTACGCTGATGGGCGGGATGTAAATTGCCAACAGCCACTCTGGAGAAGTGTACGGTGTGTCCTGAAACATCTAAAAAACTCAGCTTAGAGAGCATAGGGCACTTCCACTCATGGGCGTATAAATTGGCAAAACTAAAAATCAGCAAGACACAGGCTCCCCAAAGTTTAGGGCTGCTCTGTTGACAAGAACCTCCACTTCGTTACACCTTAAATATCCCAGGAAAGAGAAAAATGGATAAAGAAGTTGTGGTCCTTATGGACAATTGAATATCACTCAGCCATGAAATCAACGTCATAAGGCTAGTAGCAGCATGATGAGTGGATTTAGGTACGACGATTCTAAGTGAAATAAGTCACACAGAAAAAGACACTTATCATAAGATATCACTTATAGAGGGAATGTAAAAACCGCTACCCTTGAACTGAATTACAAAACAGAACAGAGACACACGTTTAGAAAGCACACTATGGCTGCTTAAGGGGAAAGGTGAGGTGGTGTGATGCATAAAACAAGCTTTTCAAATTAGCTCAGATACCGTTCCATAAACCCAATAGGTAATACACAAGACCTACTCCTTGCTCAGTGAATTGGACTCAACACCCCCTATTCACCGCCCAAGAATATATCTGACTAGTAAGAATCTTAAAACCTATGTATTGATATCTCTCTGTAAGTGAGTCAAGTGGGTGTAAAGCGGCAGAAACACAGCAGTGAAAAGCAGCTAAACCCCATTATAAAAATCAATTACTTTTAAAAACCCGTGAAACAAAGACAGTGAAAGAGAGAGAAATTCTTACAAAATTCGTTCAGGGGCTGTGATGCCACCTGGATTGACCATATCTAGACCCACAGCTGATTGAGACATAAGGGTGGACACTCATGGGGCTGAGAGGTTTGGTGAGGTTGGGTGAGGAAAGGCAGACCCTTTAAAGTAATACTGCGTGGAACCCATCCCATGGGTCCCAAATCTCCAGGTTCAAGGGCATCTTCCTACATCGAAAACATGCATGAGAAACCCAGAAGACGGTACACCGTGTGATCGGGAAAGGTTTCTAAAACGCACCTCATTTCTCATCTCCTTGTGCTCGGGTTCGCCATTCCAACCGCTTCACTAGCAATCTGCCTCCTTGGAGAATCAGCACCTTTAACCTCCTGTTCCGTACAGGTTGCAATTTGTCCTGAGGATGAACGGGAAGAGGGGGAACCAATGAGAGAATAGCTCTAGGTGTAGGGACAGGCACAGGTCACTCTATTTTCTCATCAGGAAGAAGAATTAACCACAGGCTCAGCCTGCCGGCCGGAATCAAAATAGGTCCAGAAGCAATCCTGCGCTTTTGAGGCCAGCTCCCAAGAAAGCGAGTTGAAAAATGGAGCTCAGGGGCACTGCAATTCACAAACCTGCAGACTTATAAATGATAACTCTCGTCCACAAATATATTGAGGGAAGGCAACGAAGAGGAGTTGAAAGCAAGGCAGAATTGCAGGAAACACATTTCAGGAGGGAGATTCGAATCGCCATTAAAGCACAGGAAAAGCGGCAAAACCTCGACAATGATGCCGTTGGCCAAAAAGGGCGTATGCGTTTTTTCCTGAATATATTCAGGAAAAAACGCATACGCCCTTTTTGGCCAACCAAGCAACCTGGAAAGGCAAATCAGCACTACAAAGAAGTCTCGCTTCTCATCGGTCAAAAGGGCCCTGCTGAATAAAGTGTCAAAACCAGAAATGCAGGACAGGCCATGGAGAAATGGGAGCCTTGCTACGCTGATGGGCGGGACGTAAATTGCCAACAGCCACTCTGGAGAAGTGTACGGTATGTCCTGAAACATCTAAGAAACTCCACTTAGAGAGCATAGGGCACTTCCACTCATGGGCGTATAAATTGGGAAAACTAAAAATCAGCAAGACACAGGCACCCCAAAGTTTAGGGCTGCTCTGTTGACAAGAACCTCCACTTCGTTACACCTTAAATATCCCAGGAAAGAGAAAAATGGATAAAGAAGTTGTGGTCCTTATGTACAATGGAATATCACTCAGCCATGAAATCAACGTCATAAGGCTAGTAGCAGCATGATGAGTGGATTTAGGTATGACGATTCTAAGTGAAATAAGTCACACAGAAAAAGACACTTATCATAAGATATCACTTATAGAGGGAATGTAAAAACCGCTCCCTTTGAACTGAATTACAAAACAGAACAGAGACACACGTTTAGAAAGCACACTATGGCTGCTTAAGGGGAAAGGTGAGGTGGTGTGATGCATATAACAAGCTTTTCAAATTAGCTCAGATACTGTTCCATAAACCCAATAGGTAATAGACAAGACCTACTCCTTGCTCAGTGAATTGGACTCAACACCACCTATTCACCGCCCAAGAATCTATCTGACTAGTAAGAATCTTAAAACCTATGTATTGATATCTCTCTGTAAGTGAGTCAAGTGGGTGTAAAGCGGCAGAAACACAGCAGTGAAAAGCAGCTAAACCCCATTATAAAAGTCAATTACTTTTAAAAACCCGTGAAACAAAGACAGTGAAAGAGAGAGAAATTCTTACACAATTCGTTCAGGGGCTGTGATGCCACCTGGATTGACCATATCTAGACCCACAGCTGATTGAGACATAAGGGTGGACACTCATGGGGCTGAGAGATTTGGTGAGGTTGGGTGAGGAAACGCAGACCCTTTAAAGTAATACTGCGTGGTACCCATCCCATGGGTCCCAAATCTCCAGGTTCAAGGGCATCTTCCTACATCGAAAACATGCATGAGAAACCCAGAAGACGGTACACCGTGTGATCGGGAAAGATTTCTAAAACGCACCTCATTTCTCATCTCCTTGTGCTCGGGTTCGCCATTCCAGCCGCTTCACTAGCAATCTGCTTCCTTGGAGAATCAGCACCTTTAACCTCCTGTTCCGTACAGGTTGCAATTTGTCCTGAGGATGAACGGGAAGAGGGGGAACCAATGAGAGACTAGCTCTAGGTGTAGGGACAGGCACAGGTCACTCTATTTTCTCATCAGGAAGAAGAATTAACCACAGGCTCAGCATGCCGGCCGGAACCAAAATAGGGCCTGAAGCAATCCTGCGCTTTTGAGGCCAGCTCCCAAGAAAGCGAGTTGAAAAATGGAGCTCAGGGGCACTGCAATTCACAAACCTGCAGACTTATAAATGAGAACTCTCGTCCACAAATATATTGAGGGAAGGCAACGAAGAGGATTTGAAAGCAAGGCAGAATTGCAGGAAACACATTTCAGGAGGGAGATTCGAATCGCCTTTAAAGCACAGGAAAAGCGGCAAAACCTCGACAATGACGCCCTTGGCCAAAAAGGGCGTATGCGTTTTTTCCTGAATATATTCAGGAAAAAACGCATACGCCCTTTTTGGCCAACCAAGCAACCTGGAAAGGCAAATCAGCGCTACAAAGAAGTCTCGCTTCCCATCGGTCAAAAGGGCCATGCTGAATAAAGTGTCAAAACCAGAAAGGCAGGACAGGCCATGGAGAAACGGGAGCCTGGCTACGCTGATGGGCGGGATGTAAATTGCCAACAGCCACTCTGGAGAAGTGTACGGTGTGTCCTGAAACATCTAAAAAACTCAGCTTAGAGAGCATAGGGCACTTCCACTCATGGGCGTATAAATTGGCAAAACTAAAAATCAGCAAGACACAGGCTCCCCAAAGTTTAGGGCTGCTCTGTTGACAAGAACCTCCACTTCGTTACACCTTAAATATCCCAGGAAAGAGAAAAATGGATAAAGAAGTTGTGGTCCTTATGGACAATGGAATATCACTCAGCCATGAAATCAACGTCATAAGGCTAGTAGCAGCATGATGAGTGGATTTAGGTACGACGATTCTAAGTGAAATAAGTCACACAGAAAAAGACACTTATCATAAGATATCACTTATAGAGGGAATGTAAAAACCGCTACCCTTGAACTGAATTACAAAACAGAACAGAGACACACGTTTAGAAAGCACACTATGGCTGCTTAAGGGGAAAGGTGAGGTGGTGTGATGCATAAAACAAGCTTTTCAAATTAGCTCAGATACCGTTCCATAAACCCAATAGGTAATACACAAGACCTACTCCTTGCTCAGTGAATTGGACTCAACACCCCCTATTCACCGCCCAAGAATATATCTGACTAGTAAGAATCTTAAAACCTATGTATTGATATCTCTCTGTAAGTGAGTCAAGTGGGTGTAAAGCGGCAGAAACACAGCAGTGAAAAGCAGCTAAACCCCATTATAAAAATCAATTACTTTTAAAAACCCGTGAAACAAAGACAGTGAAAGAGAGAGAAATTCTTACAAAATTCGTTCAGGGGCTGTGATGCCACCTGGATTGACCATATCTAGACCCACAGCTGATTGAGACATAAGGGTGGACACTCATGGGGCTGAGAGGTTTGGTGAGGTTGGGTGAGGAAAGGCAGACCCTTTAAAGTAATACTGCGTGGAACCCATCCCATGGGTCGCAAATCTCCAGGTTCAAGGGCATCTTCCTACATCGAAAACATGCATGAGAAACCCAGAAGACGGTACACCGTGTGATCGGGAAAGGTTTCTAAAACGCACCTCATTTCTCATCTCCTTGTGCTCGGGTTCGCCATTCCAACCGCTTCACTAGCAATCTGCCTCCTTGGAGAATCAGCACCTTTAACCTCCTGTTCCGTACAGGTTGCAATTTGTCCTGAGGATGAACGGGAAGAGGGGGAACCAATGAGAGAATAGCTCTAGGTGTAGGGACAGGCACAGGTCACTCTATTTTCTCATCAGGAAGAAGAATTAACCACAGGCTCAGCCTGCCGGCCGGAATCAAAATAGGTCCAGAAGCAATCCTGCGCTTTTGAGGCCAGCTCCCAAGAAAGCGAGTTGAAAAATGGAGCTCAGGGGCACTGCAATTCACAAACCTGCAGACTTATAAATGATAACTCTCGTCCACAAATATATTGAGGGAAGGCAACGAAGAGGAGTTGAAAGCAAGGCAGAATTGCAGGAAACAGATTTCAGGAGGGAGATTCGAATCGCCATTAAAGCACAGGAAAAGCGGCAAAACCTCGACAATGATGCCGTTGGCCAAAAAGGGCGTATGCGTTTTTTCCTGAATATATTCAGGAAAAAACGCATACGCCCTTTTTGGCCAACCAAGCAACCTGGAAAGGCAAATCAGCACTACAAAGAAGTCTCGCTTCTCATCGGTCAAAAGGGCCCTGCTGAATAAAGTGTCAAAACCAGAAATGCAGGACAGGCCATGGAGAAATGGGAGCCTTGCTACGCTGATGGGCGGGACGTAAATTGCCAACAGCCACTCTGGAGAAGTGTACGGTATGTCCTGAAACATCTAAGAAACTCCACTTAGAGAGCATAGGGCACTTCCACTCATGGGCGTATAAATTGGGAAAACTAAAAATCAGCAAGACACAGGCACCCCAAAGTTTAGGGCTGCTCTGTTGACAAGAACCTCCACTTCGTTACACCTTAAATATCCCAGGAAAGAGAAAAATGGATAAAGAAGTTGTGGTCCTTATGTACAATGGAATATCACTCAGCCATGAAATCAACGTCATAAGGCTAGTAGCAGCATGATGAGTGGATTTAGGTATGACGATTCTAAGTGAAATAAGTCACACAGAAAAAGACACTTATCATAAGATATCACTTATAGAGGGAATGTAAAAACCGCTCCCTTTGAACTGAATTACAAAACAGAACAGAGACACACGTTTAGAAAGCACACTATGGCTGCTTAAGGGGAAAGGTGAGGTGGTGTGATGCATATAACAAGCTTTTCAAATTAGCTCAGATACTGTTCCATAAACCCAATAGGTAATAGACAAGACCTACTCCTTGCTCAGTGAATTGGACTCAACACCACCTATTCACCGCCCACGAATCTATCTGACTAGTAAGAATCTTAAAACCTATGTATTGATATCTCTCTGTAAGTGAGTCAAGTGGGTGTAAAGCGGCAGAAACACAGCAGTGAAAAGCAGCTAAACCCCATTATAAAAGTCAATTACTTTTAAAAACCCGTGAAACAAAGACAGTGAAAGAGAGAGAAATTCTTACACAATTCGTTCAGGGGCTGTGATGCCACCTGGATTGACCATATCTAGACCCACAGCTGATTGAGACATAAGGGTGGACACTCATGGGGCTGAGAGATTTGGTGAGGTTGGGTGAGGAAACGCAGACCCTTTAAAGTAATACTGCGTGGTACCCATCCCATGGGTCCCAAATCTCCAGGTTCAAGGGCATCTTCCTACATCGAAAACATGCATGAGAAACCCAGAAGACGGTACACCGTGTGATCGGGAAAGATTTCTAAAACGCACCTCATTTCTCATCTCCTTGTGCTCGGGTTCGCCATTCCAGCCGCTTCACTAGCAATCTGCTTCCTTGGAGAATCAGCACCTTTAACCTCCTGTTCCGTACAGGTTGCAATTTGTCCTGAGGATGAACGGGAAGAGGGGGAACCAATGAGAGACTAGCTCTAGGTGTAGGGACAGGCACAGGTCACTCTATTTTCTCATCAGGAAGAAGAATTAACCACAGGCTCAGCATGCCGGCCGGAACCAAAATAGGGCCTGAAGCAATCCTGCGCTTTTGAGGCCAGCTCCCAAGAAAGCGAGTTGAAAAATGGAGCTCAGGGGCACTGCAATTCACAAACCTGCAGACTTATAAATGAGAACTCTCGTCCACAAATATATTGAGGGAAGGCAACGAAGAGGATTTGAAAGCAAGGCAGAATTGCAGGAAACACATTTCAGGAGGGAGATTCGAATCGCCTTTAAAGCACAGGAAAAGCGGCAAAACCTCGACAATGACGCCCTTGGCCAAAAAGGGCGTATGCGTTTTTTCCTGAATATATTCAGGAAAAAACGCATACGCCCTTTTTGGCCAACCAAGCAACCTGGAAAGGCAAATCAGCGCTACAAAGAAGTCTCGCTTCCCATCGGTCAAAAGGGCCATGCTGAATAAAGTGTCAAAACCAGAAATGCAGGACAGGCCATGGAGAAACGGGAGCCTGGCTACGCTGATGGGCGGGATGTAAATTGCCAACAGCCACTCTGGAGAAGTGTACGGTGTGTCCTGAAACATCTAAAAAACTCAGCTTAGAGAGCATAGGGCACTTCCACTCATGGGCGTATAAATTGGCAAAACTAAAAATCAGCAAGACACAGGCTCCCCAAAGTTTAGGGCTGCTCTGTTGACAAGAACCTCCACTTCGTTACACCTTAAATATCCCAGGAAAGAGAAAAATGGATAAAGAAGTTGTGGTCCTTATGGACAATTGAATATCACTCAGCCATGAAATCAACGTCATAAGGCTAGTAGCAGCATGATGAGTGGATTTAGGTACGACGATTCTAAGTGAAATAAGTCACACAGAAAAAGACACTTATCATAAGATATCACTTATAGAGGGAATGTAAAAACCGCTACCCTTGAACTGAATTACAAAACAGAACAGAGACACACGTTTAGAAAGCACACTATGGCTGCTTAAGGGGAAAGGTGAGGTGGTGTGATGCATAAAACAAGCTTTTCAAATTAGCTCAGATACCGTTCCATAAACCCAATAGGTAATACACAAGACCTACTCCTTGCTCAGTGAATTGGACTCAACACCCCCTATTCACCGCCCAAGAATATATCTGACTAGTAAGAATCTTAAAACCTATGTATTGATATCTCTCTGTAAGTGAGTCAAGTGGGTGTAAAGCGGCAGAAACACAGCAGTGAAAAGCAGCTAAACCCCATTATAAAAATCAATTACTTTTAAAAACCCGTGAAACAAAGACAGTGAAAGAGAGAGAAATTCTTACACAATTCGTTCAGGGGCTGTGATGCCACCTGGATTGACCATATCTAGACCCACAGCTGATTGAGACATAAGGGTGGACACTCATGGGGCTGAGAGGTTTGGTGAGGTTGGGTGAGGAAAGGCAGACCCTTTAAAGTAATACTGCGTGGAACCCATCCCATGGGTCCCAAATCTCCAGGTTCAAGGGCATCTTCCTACATCGAAAACATGCATGAGAAACCCAGAAGACGGTACACCGTGTGATCGGGAAAGGTTTCTAAAACGCACCTCATTTCTCATCTCCTTGTGCTCGGGTTCGCCATTCCAACCGCTTCACTAGCAATCTGCCTCCTTGGAGAATCAGCACCTTTAACCTCCTGTTCCGTACAGGTTGCAATTTGTCCTGAGGATGAACGGGAAGAGGGGGAACCAATGAGAGAATAGCTCTAGGTGTAGGGACAGGCACAGGTCACTCTATTTTCTCATCAGGAAGAAGAATTAACCACAGGCTCAGCCTGCCGGCCGGAATCAAAATAGGTCCAGAAGCAATCCTGCGCTTTTGAGGCCAGCTCCCAAGAAAGCGAGTTGAAAAATGGAGCTCAGGGGCACTGCAATTCACAAACCTGCAGACTTATAAATGATAACTCTCGTCCACAAATATATTGAGGGAAGGCAACGAAGAGGAGTTGAAAGCAAGGCAGAATTGCAGGAAACAGATTTCAGGAGGGAGATTCGAATCGCCATTAAAGCACAGGAAAAGCGGCAAAACCTCGACAATGATGCCGTTGGCCAAAAAGGGCGTATGCGTTTTTTCCTGAATATATTCAGGAAAAAACGCATACGCCCTTTTTGGCCAACCAAGCAACCTGGAAAGGCAAATCAGCACTACAAAGAAGTCTCGCTTCTCATCGGTCAAAAGGGCCCTGCTGAATAAAGTGTCAAAACCAGAAATGCAGGACAGGCCATGGAGAAATGGGAGCCTTGCTACGCTGATGGGCGGGACGTAAATTGCCAACAGCCACTCTGGAGAAGTGTACGGTATGTCCTGAAACATCTAAGAAACTCAACTTAGAGAGCATAGGGCACTTCCACTCATGGGCGTATAAATTGGGAAAACTAAAAATCAGCAAGACACAGGCACCCCAAAGTTTAGGGCTGCTCTGTTGACAAGAACCTCCACTTCGTTACACCTTAAATATCCCAGGAAAGAGAAAAATGGATAAAGAAGTTGTGGTCCTTATGTACAATGGAATATCACTCAGCCATGAAATCAACGTCATAAGGCTAGTAGCAGCATGATGAGTGGATTTAGGTATGACGATTCTAAGTGAAATAAGTCACACAGAAAAAGACACTTATCATAAGATATCACTTATAGAGGGAATGTAAAAACCGCTACCTTTGAACTGAATTACAAAACAGAACAGAGACACACGTTTAGAAAGCACACTATGGCTGCTTAAGGGGAAAGGTGAGGTGGTGTGATGCATATAACAAGCTTTTCAAATTAGCTCAGATACTGTTCCATAAACCCAATAGGTAATAGACAAGACCTACTCCTTGCTCAGTGAATTGGACTCAACACCACCTATTCACCGCCCAAGAATCTATCTGACTAGTAAGAATCTTAAAACCTATGTATTGATATCTCTCTGTAAGTGAGTCAAGTGGGTGTAAAGCGGCAGAAACACAGCAGTGAAAAGCAGCTAAACCCCATTATAAAAGTCAATTACTTTTAAAAACCCGTGAAACAAAGACAGTGAAAGAGAGAGAAATTCTTACAAAATTCGTTCAGGGGCTGTGATGCCACCTGGATTGACCATATCTAGACCCACAGCTGATTGAGACATAAGGGTGGACACTCATGGGGCTGAGAGATTTGGTGAGGTTGGGTGAGGAAACGCAGACCCTTTAAAGTAATACTGCGTGGTACCCATCCCATGGGTCCCAAATCTCCAGGTTCAAGGGCATCTTCCTACATCGAAAACATGCATGAGAAACCCAGAAGACGGTACACCGTGTGATCGGGAAAGATTTCTAAAACGCACCTCATTTCTCATCTCCTTGTGCTCGGGTTCGCCATTCCAGCCGCTTCACTAGCAATCTGCTTCCTTGGAGAATCAGCACCTTTAACCTCCTGTTCCGTACAGGTTGCAATTTGTCCTGAGGATGAACGGGAAGAGGGGGAACCAATGAGAGACTAGCTCTAGGTGTAGGGACAGGCACAGGTCACTCTATTTTCTCATCAGGAAGAAGAATTAACCACAGGCTCAGCATGCCGGCCGGAACCAAAATAGGGCCTGAAGCAATCCTGCGCTTTTGAGGCCAGCTCCCAAGAAAGCGAGTTGAAAAATGGAGCTCAGGGGCACTGCAATTCACAAACCTGCAGACTTATAAATGAGAACTCTCGTCCACAAATATATTGAGGGAAGGCAACGAAGAGGATTTGAAAGCAAGGCAGAATTGCAGGAAACACATTTCAGGAGGGAGATTCGAATCGCCTTTAAAGCACAGGAAAAGCGGCAAAACCTCGACAATGACGCCCTTGGCCAAAAAGGGCGTATGCGTTTTTTCCTGAATATATTCAGGAAAAAACGCATACGCCCTTTTTGGCCAACCAAGCAACCTGGAAAGGCAAATCAGCGCTACAAAGAAGTCTCGCTTCCCATCGGTCAAAAGGGCCATGCTGAATAAAGTGTCAAAACCAGAAATGCAGGACAGGCCATGGAGAAACGGGAGCCTGGCTACGCTGATGGGCGGGATGTAAATTGCCAACAGCCACTCTGGAGAAGTGTACGGTGTGTCCTGAAACATCTAAGAAACTCAACTTAGAGAGCATAGGGCACTTCCACTCATGGGCGTATAAATTGGGAAAACTAAAAATCAGCAAGACACAGGCACCCCAAAGTTTAGGGCTGCTCTGTTGACAAGAACCTCCACTTCGTTACACCTTAAATATCCCAGGAAAGAGAAAAATGGATAAAGAAGTTGTGGTCCTTATGTACAATGGAATATCACTCAGCCATGAAATCAACGTCATAAGGCTAGTAGCAGCATGATGAGTGGATTTAGGTATGACGATTCTAAGTGAAATAAGTCACACAGAAAAAGACACTTATCATAAGATATCACTTATAGAGGGAATGTAAAAACCGCTCCCTTTGAACTGAATTACAAAACAGAACAGAGACACACGTTTAGAAAGCACACTATGGCTGCTTAAGGGGAAAGGTGAGGTGGTGTGATGCATATAACAAGCTTTTCAAATTAGCTCAGATACTGTTCCATAAACCCAATAGGTAATAGACAAGACCTACTCCTTGCTCAGTGAATTGGACTCAACACCACCTATTCACCGCCCAAGAATCTATCTGACTAGTAAGAATCTTAAAACCTATGTATTGATATCTCTCTGTAAGTGAGTCAAGTGGGTGTAAAGCGGCAGAAACACAGCAGTGAAAAGCAGCTAAACCCCATTATAAAAGTCAATTACTTTTAAAAACCCGTGAAACAAAGACAGTGAAAGAGAGAGAAATTCTTACAAAATTCGTTCAGGGGCTGTGATGCCACCTGGATTGACCATATCTAGACCCACAGCTGATTGAGACATAAGGGTGGACACTCATGGGGCTGAGAGATTTGGTGAGGTTGGGTGAGGAAACGCAGACCCTTTAAAGTAATACTGCGTGGTACCCATCCCATGGGTCCCAAATCTCCAGGTTCAAGGGCATCTTCCTACATCGAAAACATGCATGAGAAACCCAGAAGACGGTACACCGTGTGATCGGGAAAGATTTCTAAAACGCACCTCATTTCTCATCTCCTTGTGCTCGGGTTCGCCATTCCAGCCGCTTCACTAGCAATCTGCTTCCTTGGAGAATCAGCACCTTTAACCTCCTGTTCCGTACAGGTTGCAATTTGTCCTGAGGATGAACGGGAAGAGGGGGAACCAATGAGAGACTAGCTCTAGGTGTAGGGACAGGCACAGGTCACTCTATTTTCTCATCAGGAAGAAGAATTAACCACAGGCTCAGCATGCCGGCCGGAACCAAAATAGGGCCTGAAGCAATCCTGCGCTTTTGAGGCCAGCTCCCAAGAAAGCGAGTTGAAAAATGGAGCTCAGGGGCACTGCAATTCACAAACCTGCAGACTTATAAATGATAACTCTCGTCCACAAATATATTGAGGGAAGGCAACGAAGAGGATTTGAAAGCAAGGCAGAATTGCAGGAAACACATTTCAGGAGGGAGATTCGAATCGCCTTTAAAGCACAGGAAAAGCGGCAAAACCTCGACAATGACGCCCTTGGCCAAAAAGGGCGTATGCGTTTTTTCCTGAATATATTCAGGAAAAAACGCATACGCCCTTTTTGGCCAACCAAGCAACCTGGAAAGGCAAATCAGCGCTACAAAGAAGTCTCGCTTCCCATCGGTCAAAAGGGCCATGCTGAATAAAGTGTCAAAACCAGAAATGCAGGACAGGCCATGGAGAAACGGGAGCCTGGCTACGCTGATGGGCGGGATGTAAATTGCCAACAGCCACTCTGGAGAAGTGTACGGTGTGTCCTGAAACATCTAAAAAACTCAGCTTAGAGAGCATAGGGCACTTCCACTCATGGGCGTATAAATTGGCAAAACTAAAAATCAGCAAGACACAGGCTCCCCAAAGTTTAGGGCTGCTCTGTTGACAAGAACCTCCACTTCGTTACACCTTAAATATCCCAGGAAAGAGAAAAATGGATAAAGAAGTTGTGGTCCTTATGGACAATTGAATATCACTCAGCCATGAAATCAACGTCATAAGGCTAGTAGCAGCATGATGAGTGGATTTAGGTACGACGATTCTAAGTGAAATAAGTCACACAGAAAAAGACACTTATCATAAGATATCACTTATAGAGGGAATGTAAAAACCGCTACCCTTGAACTGAATTACAAAACAGAACAGAGACACACGTTTAGAAAGCACACTATGGCTGCTTAAGGGGAAAGGTGAGGTGGTGTGATGCATAAAACAAGCTTTTCAAATTAGCTCAGATACCGTTCCATAAACCCAATAGGTAATACACAAGACCTACTCCTTGCTCAGTGAATTGGACTCAACACCCCCTATTCACCGCCCAAGAATATATCTGACTAGTAAGAATCTTAAAACCTATGTATTGATATCTCTCTGTAAGTGAGTCAAGTGGGTGTAAAGCGGCAGAAACACAGCAGTGAAAAGCAGCTAAACCCCATTATAAAAGTCAATTACTTTTAAAAACCCGTGAAACAAAGACAGTGAAAGAGAGAGAAATTCTTACAAAATTCGTTCAGGGGCTGTGATGCCACCTGGATTGACCATATCTAGACCCACAGCTGATTGAGACATAAGGGTGGACACTCATGGGGCTGAGAGATTTGGTGAGGTTGGGTGAGGAAACGCAGACCCTTTAAAGTAATACTGCGTGGTACCCATCCCATGGGTCCCAAATCTCCAGGTTCAAGGGCATCTTCCTACATCGAAAACATGCATGAGAAACCCAGAAGACGGTACACCGTGTGATCGGGAAAGATTTCTAAAACGCACCTCATTTCTCATCTCCTTGTGCTCGGGTTCGCCATTCCAGCCGCTTCACTAGCAATCTGCTTCCTTGGAGAATCAGCACCTTTAACCTCCTGTTCCGTACAGGTTGCAATTTGTCCTGAGGATGAACGGGAAGAGGGGGAACCAATGAGAGACTAGCTCTAGGTGTAGGGACAGGCACAGGTCACTCTATTTTCTCATCAGGAAGAAGAATTAACCACAGGCTCAGCATGCCGGCCGGAACCAAAATAGGGCCTGAAGCAATCCTGCGCTTTTGAGGCCAGCTCCCAAGAAAGCGAGTTGAAAAATGGAGCTCAGGGGCACTGCAATTCACAAACCTGCAGACTTATAAATGATAACTCTCGTCCACAAATATATTGAGGGAAGGCAACGAAGAGGATTTGAAAGCAAGGCAGAATTGCAGGAAACACATTTCAGGAGGGAGATTCGAATCGCCTTTAAAGCACAGGAAAAGCGGCAAAACCTCGACAATGACGCCCTTGGCCAAAAAGGGCGTACGCGTTTTTTCCTGAATATATTCAGGAAAAAACGCATACGCCCTTTTTGGCCAACCAAGCAACCTGGAAAGGCAAATCAGCGCTACAAAGAAGTCTCGCTTCCCATCGGTCAAAAGGGCCATGCTGAATAAAGTGTCAAAACCAGAAATGCAGGACAGGCCATGGAGAAACGGGAGCCTGGCTACGCTGATGGGCGGGATGTAAATTGCCAACAGCCACTCTGGAGAAGTGTACGGTGTGTCCTGAAACATCTAAAAAACTCAGCTTAGAGAGCATAGGGCACTTCCACTCATGGGCGTATAAATTGGCAAAACTAAAAATCAGCAAGACACAGGCTCCCCAAAGTTTAGGGCTGCTCTGTTGACAAGAACCTCCACTTCGTTACACCTTAAATATCCCAGGAAAGAGAAAAATGGATAAAGAAGTTGTGGTCCTTATGGACAATTGAATATCACTCAGCCATGAAATCAACGTCATAAGGCTAGTAGCAGCATGATGAGTGGATTTAGGTACGACGATTCTAAGTGAAATAAGTCACACAGAAAAAGACACTTATCATAAGATATCACTTATAGAGGGAATGTAAAAACCGCTACCCTTGAACTGAATTACAAAACAGAACAGAGACACACGTTTAGAAAGCACACTATGGCTGCTTAAGGGGAAAGGTGAGGTGGTGTGATGCATAAAACAAGCTTTTCAAATTAGCTCAGATACCGTTCCATAAACCCAATAGGTAATACACAAGACCTACTCCTTGCTCAGTGAATTGGACTCAACACCCCCTATTCACCGCCCAAGAATATATCTGACTAGTAAGAATCTTAAAACCTATGTATTGATATCTCTCTGTAAGTGAGTCAAGTGGGTGTAAAGCGGCAGAAACACAGCAGTGAAAAGCAGCTAAACCCCATTATAAAAATCAATTACTTTTAAAAACCCGTGAAACAAAGACAGTGAAAGAGAGAGAAATTCTTACAAAATTCGTTCAGGGGCTGTGATGCCACCTGGATTGACCATATCTACACCCACAGCTGATTGAGACATAAGGGTGGACACTCATGGGGCTGAGAGGTTTGGTGAGGTTGGGTGAGGAAAGGCAGACCCTTTAAAGTAATACTGCGTGGAACCCATCCCATGGGTCCCAAATCTCCAGGTTCAAGGGCATCTTCCTACATCGAAAACATGCATGAGAAACCCAGAAGACGGTACACCGTGTGATCGGGAAAGGTTTCTAAAACGCACCTCATTTCTCATCTCCTTGTGCTCGGGTTCGCCATTCCAACCGCTTCACTAGCAATCTGCCTCCTTGGAGAATCAGCACCTTTAACCTCCTGTTCCGTACAGGTTGCAATTTGTCCTGAGGATGAACCGGAAGAGGGGGAACCAATGAGAGAATAGCTCTAGGTGTAGGGACAGGCACAGGTCACTCTATTTTCTCATCAGGAAGAAGAATTAATCACAGGCTCAGCCTGCCGGCCGGAATCAAAATAGGTCCAGAAGCAATCCTGCGCTTTTGAGGCCAGCTCCCAAGAAAGCGAGTTGAAAAATGGAGCTCAGGGGCACTGCAATTCACAAACCTGCAGACTTATAAATGATAACTCTCGTCCACAAATATATTGAGGGAAGGCAACGAAGAGGAGTTGAAAGCAAGGCAGAATTGCAGGAAACAGATTTCAGGAGGGAGATTCGAATCGCCATTAAAGCACAGGAAAAGCGGCAAAACCTCGACAATGATGCCGTTGGCCAAAAAGGGCGTATGCGTTTTTTCCTGAATATATTCAGGAAAAAACGCATACGCCCTTTTTGGCCAACCAAGCAACCTGGAAAGGCAAATCAACACTACAAAGAAGTCTCGCTTCTCATCGGTCAAAAGGGCCCTGCTGAATAAAGTGTCAAAACCAGAAATGCAGGACAGGCCATGGAGAAATGGGAGCCTTGCTACGCTGATGGGCGGGACGTAAATTGCCAACAGCCACTCTGGAGAAGTGTACGGTATGTCCTGAAACATCTAAGAAACTCAACTTAGAGAGCATAGGGCACTTCCACTCATGGGCGTATAAATTGGGAAAACTAAAAATCAGCAAGACACAGGCACCCCAAAGTTTAGGGCTGCTCTGTTGACAAGAACCTCCACTTCGTTACACCTTAAATATCCCAGGAAAGAGAAAAATGGATAAAGAAGTTGTGGTCCTTATGTACAATGGAATATCACTCAGCCATGAAATCAACGTCATAAGGCTAGTAGCAGCATGATGAGTGGATTTAGGTATGACGATTCTAAGTGAAATAAGTCACACAGAAAAAGACACTTATCATAAGATATCACTTATAGAGGGAATGTAAAAACCGCTACCTTTGAACTGAATTACAAAACAGAACAGAGACACACGTTTAGAAAGCACACTATGGCTGCTTAAGGGGAAAGGTGAGGTGGTGTGATGCATATAACAAGCTTTTCAAATTAGCTCAGATACTGTTCCATAAACCCAATAGGTAATAGACAAGACCTACTCCTTGCTCAGTGAATTGGACTCAACACCACCTATTCACCGCCCAAGAATCTATCTGACTAGTAAGAATCTTAAAACCTATGTATTGATATCTCTCTGTAAGTGAGTCAAGTGGGTGTAAAGCGGCAGAAACACAGCAGTGAAAAGCAGCTAAACCCCATTATAAAAGTCAATTACTTTTAAAAACCCGTGAAACAAAGACAGTGAAAGAGAGAGAAATTCTTACAAAATTCGTTCAGGGGCTGTGATGCCACCTGGATTGACCATATCTAGACCCACAGCTGATTGAGACATAAGGGTGGACACTCATGGGGCTGAGAGATTTGGTGAGGTTGGGTGAGGAAACGCAGACCCTTTAAAGTAATACTGCGTGGTACCCATCCCATGGGTCCCAAATCTCCAGGTTCAAGGGCATCTTCCTACATCGAAAACATGCATGAGAAACCCAGAAGACGGTACACCGTGTGATCGGGAAAGATTTCTAAAACGCACCTCATTTCTCATCTCCTTGTGCTCGGGTTCGCCATTCCAGCCGCTTCACTAGCAATCTGCTTCCTTGGAGAATCAGCACCTTTAACCTCCTGTTCCGTACAGGTTGCAATTTGTCCTGAGGATGAACGGGAAGAGGGGGAACCAATGAGAGACTAGCTCTAGGTGTAGGGACAGGCACAGGTCACTCTATTTTCTCATCAGGAAGAAGAATTAACCACAGGCTCAGCATGCCGGCCGGAACCAAAATAGGGCCTGAAGCAATCCTGCGCTTTTGAGGCCAGCTCCCAAGAAAGCGAGTTGAAAAATGGAGCTCAGGGGCACTGCAATTCACAAACCTGCAGACTTATAAATGAGAACTCTCGTCCACAAATATATTGAGGGAAGGCAACGAAGAGGATTTGAAAGCAAGGCAGAATTGCAGGAAACACATTTCAGGAGGGAGATTCGAATCGCCTTTAAAGCACAGGAAAAGCGGCAAAACCTCGACAATGACGCCCTTGGCCAAAAAGGGCGTATGCGTTTTTTCCTGAATATATTCAGGAAAAAACGCATACGCCCTTTTTGGCCAACCAAGCAACCTGGAAAGGCAAATCAGCGCTACAAAGAAGTCTCGCTTCCCATCGGTCAAAAGGGCCATGCTGAATAAAGTGTCAAAACCAGAAATGCAGGACAGGCCATGGAGAAACGGGAGCCTGGCTACGCTGATGGGCGGGATGTAAATTGCCAACAGCCACTCTGGAGAAGTGTACGGTGTGTCCTGAAACATCTAAAAAACTCAGCTTAGAGAGCATAGGGCACTTCCACTCATGGGCGTATAAATTGGCAAAACTAAAAATCAGCAAGACACAGGCTCCCCAAAGTTTAGGGCTGCTCTGTTGACAAGAACCTCCACTTCGTTACACCTTAAATATCCCAGGAAAGAGAAAAATGGATAAAGAAGTTGTGGTCCTTATGGACAATTGAATATCACTCAGCCATGAAATCAACGTCATAAGGCTAGTAGCAGCATGATGAGTGGATTTAGGTACGACGATTCTAAGTGAAATAAGTCACACAGAAAAAGACACTTATCATAAGATATCACTTATAGAGGGAATGTAAAAACCGCTACCCTTGAACTGAATTACAAAACAGAACAGAGACACACGTTTAGAAAGCACACTATGGCTGCTTAAGGGGAAAGGTGAGGTGGTGTGATGCATAAAACAAGCTTTTCAAATTAGCTCAGATACCGTTCCATAAACCCAATAGGTAATACACAAGACCTACTCCTTGCTCAGTGAATTGGACTCAACACCCCCTATTCACCGCCCAAGAATATATCTGACTAGTAAGAATCTTAAAACCTATGTATTGATATCTCTCTGTAAGTGAGTCAAGTGGGTGTAAAGCGGCAGAAACACAGCAGTGAAAAGCAGCTAAACCCCATTATAAAAATCAATTACTTTTAAAAACCCGTGAAACAAAGACAGTGAAAGAGAGAGAAATTCTTACAAAATTCGTTCAGGGGCTGTGATGCCACCTGGATTGACCATATCTAGACCCACAGCTGATTGAGACATAAGGGTGGACACTCATGGGGCTGAGAGGTTTGGTGAGGTTGGGTGAGGAAAGGCAGACCCTTTAAAGTAATACTGCGTGGAACCCATCCCATGGGTCCCAAATCTCCAGGTTCAAGGGCATCTTCCTACATCGAAAACATGCATGAGAAACCCAGAAGACGGTACACCGTGTGATCGGGAAAGGTTTCTAAAACGCACCTCATTTCTCATCTACTTGTGCTCGGGTTCGCCATTCCAACCGCTTCACTAGCAATCTGCCTCCTTGGAGAATCAGCACCTTTAACCTCCTGTTCCGTACAGGTTGCAATTTGTCCTGAGGATGAACGGGAAGAGGGGGAACCAATGAGAGAATAGCTCTAGGTGTAGGGACAGGCACAGGTCACTCTATTTTCTCATCAGGAAGAAGAATTAACCACAGGCTCAGCCTGCCGGCCGGAATCAAAATAGGTCCAGAAGCAATCCTGCGCTTTTGAGGCCAGCTCCCAAGAAAGCGAGTTGAAAAATGGAGCTCAGGGGCACTGCAATTCACAAACCTGCAGACTTATAAATGATAACTCTCGTCCACAAATATATTGAGGGAAGGCAACGAAGAGGAGTTGAAAGCAAGGCAGAATTGCAGGAAACAGATTTCAGGAGGGAGATTCGAATCGCCATTAAAGCACAGGAAAAGCGGCAAAACCTCGACAATGATGCCGTTGGCCAAAAAGGGCGTATGCGTTTTTTCCTGAATATATTCAGGAAAAAACGCATACGCCCTTTTTGGCCAACCAAGCAACCTGGAAAGGCAAATCAGCACTACAAAGAAGTCTCGCTTCTCATCGGTCAAAAGGGCCCTGCTGAATAAAGTGTCAAAACCAGAAATGCAGGACAGGCCATGGAGAAATGGGAGCCTTGCTACGCTGATGGGCGGGACGTAAATTGCCAACAGCCACTCTGGAGAAGTGTACGGTATGTCCTGAAACATCTAAGAAACTCAACTTAGAGAGCATAGGGCACTTCCACTCATGGGCGTATAAATTGGGAAAACTAAAAATCAGCAAGACACAGGCACCCCAAAGTTTAGGGCTGCTCTGTTGACAAGAACCTCCACTTCGTTACACCTTAAATATCCCAGGAAAGAGAAAAATGGATAAAGAAGTTGTGGTCCTTATGTACAATGGAATATCACTCAGCCATGAAATCAACGTCATAAGGCTAGTAGCAGCATGATGAGTGGATTTAGGTATGACGATTCTAAGTGAAATAAGTCACACAGAAAAAGACACTTATCATAAGATATCACTTATAGAGGGAATGTAAAAACCGCTCCCTTTGAACTGAATTACAAAACAGAACAGAGACACACGTTTAGAAAGCACACTATGGCTGCTTAAGGGGAAAGGTGAGGTGGTGTGATGCATATAACAAGCTTTTCAAATTAGCTCAGATACTGTTCCATAAACCCAATAGGTAATAGACAAGACCTACTCCTTGCTCAGTGAATTGGACTCAACACCACCTATTCACCGCCCAAGAATCTATCTGACTAGTAAGAATCTTAAAACCTATGTATTGATATCTCTCTGTAAGTGAGTCAAGTGGGTGTAAAGCGGCAGAAACACAGCAGTGAAAAGCAGCTAAACCCCATTATAAAAGTCAATTACTTTTAAAAACCCGTGAAACAAAGACAGTGAAAGAGAGAGAAATTCTTACAAAATTCGTTCAGGGGCTGTGATGCCACCTGGATTGACCATATCTAGACCCACAGCTGATTGAGACATAAGGGTGGACACTCATGGGGCTGAGAGATTTGGTGAGGTTGGGTGAGGAAACGCAGACCCTTTAAAGTAATACTGCGTGGTACCCATCCCATGGGTCCCAAATCTCCAGGTTCAAGGGCATCTTCCTACATCGAAAACATGCATGAGAAACCCAGAAGACGGTACACCGTGTGATCGGGAAAGATTTCTAAAACGCACCTCATTTCTCATCTCCTTGTGCTCGGGTTCGCCATTCCAGCCGCTTCACTAGCAATCTGCTTCCTTGGAGAATCAGCACCTTTAACCTCCTGTTCCGTACAGGTTGCAATTTGTCCTGAGGATGAACGGGAAGAGGGGGAACCAATGAGAGACTAGCTCTAGGTGTAGGGACAGGCACAGGTCACTCTATTTTCTCATCAGGAAGAAGAATTAACCACAGGCTCAGCATGCCGGCCGGAACCAAAATAGGGCCTGAAGCAATCCTGCGCTTTTGAGGCCAGCTCCCAAGAAAGCGAGTTGAAAAATGGAGCTCAGGGGCACTGCAATTCACAAACCTGCAGACTTATAAATGATAACTCTCGTCCACAAATATATTGAGGGAAGGCAACGAAGAGGATTTGAAAGCAAGGCAGAATTGCAGGAAACACATTTCAGGAGGGAGATTCGAATCGCCTTTAAAGCACAGGAAAAGCGGCAAAACCTCGACAATGACGCCCTTGGCCAAAAAGGGCGTATGCGTTTTTTCCTGAATATATTCAGGAAAAAACGCATACGCCCTTTTTGGCCAACCAAGCAACCTGGAAAGGCAAATCAGCGCTACAAAGAAGTCTCGCTTCCCATCGGTCAAAAGGGCCATGCTGAATAAAGTGTCAAAACCAGAAATGCAGGACAGGCCATGGAGAAACGGGAGCCTGGCTACGCTGATGGGCGGGATGTAAATTGCCAACAGCCACTCTGGAGAAGTGTACGGTGTGTCCTGAAACATCTAAAAAACTCAGCTTAGAGAGCATAGGGCACTTCCACTCATGGGCGTATAAATTGGCAAAACTAAAAATCAGCAAGACACAGGCTCCCCAAAGTTTAGGGCTGCTCTGTTGACAAGAACCTCCACTTCGTTACACCTTAAATATCCCAGGAAAGAGAAAAATGGATAAAGAAGTTGTGGTCCTTATGGACAATTGAATATCACTCAGCCATGAAATCAACGTCATAAGGCTAGTAGCAGCATGATGAGTGGATTTAGGTACGACGATTCTAAGTGAAATAAGTCACACAGAAAAAGACACTTATCATAAGATATCACTTATAGAGGGAATGTAAAAACCGCTACCCTTGAACTGAATTACAAAACAGAACAGAGACACACGTTTAGAAAGCACACTATGGCTGCTTAAGGGGAAAGGTGAGGTGGTGTGATGCATAAAACAAGCTTTTCAAATTAGCTCAGATACCGTTCCATAAACCCAATAGGTAATACACAAGACCTACTCCTTGCTCAGTGAATTGGACTCAATACCCCCTATTCACCGCCCAAGAATATATCTGACTAGTAAGAATCTTAAAACCTATGTATTGATATCTCTCTGTAAGTGAGTCAAGTGGGTGTAAAGCGGCAGAAACACAGCAGTGAAAAGCAGCTAAACCCCATTATAAAAATCAATTACTTTTAAAAACCCGTGAAACAAAGACAGTGAAAGAGAGAGAAATTCTTACAAAATTCGTTCAGGGGCTGTGATGCCACCTGGATTGACCATATCTAGACCCACAGCTGATTGAGACATAAGGGTGGACACTCATGGGGCTGAGAGGTTTGGTGAGGTTGGGTGAGGAAAGGCAGACCCTTTAAAGTAATACTGCGTGGAACCCATCCCATGGGTCCCAAATCTCCAGGTTCAAGGGCATCTTCCTACATCGAAAACATGCATGAGAAACCCAGAAGACGGTACACCGTGTGATCGGGAAAGGTTTCTAAAACGCACCTCATTTCTCATCTCCTTGTGCTCGGGTTCGCCATTCCAACCGCTTCACTAGCAATCTGCCTCCTTGGAGAATCAGCACCTTTAACCTCCTGTTCCGTACAGGTTGCAATTTGTCCTGAGGATGAACCGGAAGAGGGGGAACCAATGAGAGAATAGCTCTAGGTGTAGGGACAGGCACAGGTCACTCTATTTTCTCATCAGGAAGAAGAATTAATCACAGGCTCAGCCTGCCGGCCGGAATCAAAATAGGTCCAGAAGCAATCCTGCGCTTTTGAGGCCAGCTCCCAAGAAAGCGAGTTGAAAAATGGAGCTCAGGGGCACTGCAATTCACAAACCTGCAGACTTATAAATGATAACTCTCGTCCACAAATATATTGAGGGAAGGCAACGAAGAGGAGTTGAAAGCAAGGCAGAATTGCAGGAAACAGATTTCAGGAGGGAGATTCGAATCGCCATTAAAGCACAGGAAAAGCGGCAAAACCTCGACAATGATGCCGTTGGCCAAAAAGGGCGTATGCGTTTTTTCCTGAATATATTCAGGAAAAAACGCATACGCCCTTTTTGGCCAACCAAGCAACCTGGAAAGGCAAATCAACACTACAAAGAAGTCTCGCTTCTCATCGGTCAAAAGGGCCCTGCTGAATAAAGTGTCAAAACCAGAAATGCAGGACAGGCCATGGAGAAATGGGAGCCTTGCTACGCTGATGGGCGGGACGTAAATTGCCAACAGCCACTCTGGAGAAGTGTACGGTATGTCCTGAAACATCTAAGAAACTCAACTTAGAGAGCATAGGGCACTTCCACTCATGGGCGTATAAATTGGGAAAACTAAAAATCAGCAAGACACAGGCACCCCAAAGTTTAGGGCTGCTCTGTTGACAAGAACCTCCACTTCGTTACACCTTAAATATCCCAGGAAAGAGAAAAATGGATAAAGAAGTTGTGGTCCTTATGTACAATGGAATATCACTCAGCCATGAAATCAACGTCATAAGGCTAGTAGCAGCATGATGAGTGGATTTAGGTATGACGATTCTAAGTGAAATAAGTCACACAGAAAAAGACACTTATCATAAGATATCACTTATAGAGGGAATGTAAAAACCGCTACCTTTGAACTGAATTACAAAACAGAACAGAGACACACGTTTAGAAAGCACACTATGGCTGCTTAAGGGGAAAGGTGAGGTGGTGTGATGCATATAACAAGCTTTTCAAATTAGCTCAGATACTGTTCCATAAACCCAATAGGTAATAGACAAGACCTACTCCTTGCTCAGTGAATTGGACTCAACACCACCTATTCACCGCCCAAGAATCTATCTGACTAGTAAGAATCTTAAAACCTATGTATTGATATCTCTCTGTAAGTGAGTCAAGTGGGTGTAAAGCGGCAGAAACACAGCAGTGAAAAGCAGCTAAACCCCATTATAAAAGTCAATTACTTTTAAAAACCCGTGAAACAAAGACAGTGAAAGAGAGAGAAATTCTTACAAAATTCGTTCAGGGGCTGTGATGCCACCTGGATTGACCATATCTAGACCCACAGCTGATTGAGACATAAGGGTGGACACTCATGGGGCTGAGAGATTTGGTGAGGTTGGGTGAGGAAACGCAGACCCTTTAAAGTAATACTGCGTGGTACCCATCCCATGGGTCCCAAATCTCCAGGTTCAAGGGCATCTTCCTACATCGAAAACATGCATGAGAAACCCAGAAGACGGTACACCGTGTGATCGGGAAAGATTTCTAAAACGCACCTCATTTCTCATCTCCTTGTGCTCGGGTTCGCCATTCCAGCCGCTTCACTAGCAATCTGCTTCCTTGGAGAATCAGCACCTTTAACCTCCTGTTCCGTACAGGTTGCAATTTGTCCTGAGGATGAACGGGAAGAGGGGGAACCAATGAGAGACTAGCTCTAGGTGTAGGGACAGGCACAGGTCACTCTATTTTCTCATCAGGAAGAAGAATTAACCACAGGCTCAGCATGCCGGCCGGAACCAAAATAGGGCCTGAAGCAATCCTGCGCTTTTGAGGCCAGCTCCCAAGAAAGCGAGTTGAAAAATGGAGCTCAGGGGCACTGCAATTCACAAACCTGCAGACTTATAAATGAGAACTCTCGTCCACAAATATATTGAGGGAAGGCAACGAAGAGGATTTGAAAGCAAGGCAGAATTGCAGGAAACACATTTCAGGAGGGAGATTCGAATCGCCTTTAAAGCACAGGAAAAGCGGCAAAACCTCGACAATGACGCCCTTGGCCAAAAAGGGCGTATGCGTTTTTTCCTGAATATATTCAGGAAAAAACGCATACGCCCTTTTTGGCCAACCAAGCAACCTGGAAAGGCAAATCAGCGCTACAAAGAAGTCTCGCTTCCCATCGGTCAAAAGGGCCATGCTGAATAAAGTGTCAAAACCAGAAATGCAGGACAGGCCATGGAGAAACGGGAGCCTGGCTACGCTGATGGGCGGGATGTAAATTGCCAACAGCCACTCTGGAGAAGTGTACGGTGTGTCCTGAAACATCTAAAAAACTCAGCTTAGAGAGCATAGGGCACTTCCACTCATGGGCGTATAAATTGGCAAAACTAAAAATCAGCAAGACACAGGCTCCCCAAAGTTTAGGGCTGCTCTGTTGACAAGAACCTCCACTTCGTTACACCTTAAATATCCCAGGAAAGAGAAAAATGGATAAAGAAGTTGTGGTCCTTATGGACAATTGAATATCACTCAGCCATGAAATCAACGTCATAAGGCTAGTAGCAGCATGATGAGTGGATTTAGGTACGACGATTCTAAGTGAAATAAGTCACACAGAAAAAGACACTTATCATAAGATATCACTTATAGAGGGAATGTAAAAACCGCTACCCTTGAACTGAATTACAAAACAGAACAGAGACACACGTTTAGAAAGCACACTATGGCTGCTTAAGGGGAAAGGTGAGGTGGTGTGATGCATAAAACAAGCTTTTCAAATTAGCTCAGATACCGTTCCATAAACCCAATAGGTAATACACAAGACCTACTCCTTGCTCAGTGAATTGGACTCAACACCCCCTATTCACCGCCCAAGAATATATCTGACTAGTAAGAATCTTAAAACCTATGTATTGATATCTCTCTGTAAGTGAGTCAAGTGGGTGTAAAGCGGCAGAAACACAGCAGTGAAAAGCAGCTAAACCCCATTATAAAAATCAATTACTTTTAAAAACCCGTGAAACAAAGACAGTGAAAGAGAGAGAAATTCTTACAAAATTCGTTCAGGGGCTGTGATGCCACCTGGATTGACCATATCTAGACCCACAGCTGATTGAGACATAAGGGTGGACACTCATGGGGCTGAGAGGTTTGGTGAGGTTGGGTGAGGAAAGGCAGACCCTTTAAAGTAATACTGCGTGGAACCCATCCCATGGGTCCCAAATCTCCAGGTTCAAGGGCATCTTCCTACATCGAAAACATGCATGAGAAACCCAGAAGACGGTACACCGTGTGATCGGGAAAGGTTTCTAAAACGCACCTCATTTCTCATCTACTTGTGCTCGGGTTCGCCATTCCAACCGCTTCACTAGCAATCTGCCTCCTTGGAGAATCAGCACCTTTAACCTCCTGTTCCGTACAGGTTGCAATTTGTCCTGAGGATGAACGGGAAGAGGGGGAACCAATGAGAGAATAGCTCTAGGTGTAGGGACAGGCACAGGTCACTCTATTTTCTCATCAGGAAGAAGAATTAACCACAGGCTCAGCCTGCCGGCCGGAATCAAAATAGGTCCAGAAGCAATCCTGCGCTTTTGAGGCCAGCTCCCAAGAAAGCGAGTTGAAAAATGGAGCTCAGGGGCACTGCAATTCACAAACCTGCAGACTTATAAATGATAACTCTCGTCCACAAATATATTGAGGGAAGGCAACGAAGAGGAGTTGAAAGCAAGGCAGAATTGCAGGAAACAGATTTCAGGAGGGAGATTCGAATCGCCATTAAAGCACAGGAAAAGCGGCAAAACCTCGACAATGATGCCGTTGGCCAAAAAGGGCGTATGCGTTTTTTCCTGAATATATTCAGGAAAAAACGCATACGCCCTTTTTGGCCAACCAAGCAACCTGGAAAGGCAAATCAGCACTACAAAGAAGTCTCGCTTCTCATCGGTCAAAAGGGCCCTGCTGAATAAAGTGTCAAAACCAGAAATGCAGGACAGGCCATGGAGAAATGGGAGCCTTGCTACGCTGATGGGCGGGACGTAAATTGCCAACAGCCACTCTGGAGAAGTGTACGGTATGTCCTGAAACATCTAAGAAACTCAACTTAGAGAGCATAGGGCACTTCCACTCATGGGCGTATAAATTGGGAAAACTAAAAATCAGCAAGACACAGGCACCCCAAAGTTTAGGGCTGCTCTGTTGACAAGAACCTCCACTTCGTTACACCTTAAATATCCCAGGAAAGAGAAAAATGGATAAAGAAGTTGTGGTCCTTATGTACAATGGAATATCACTCAGCCATGAAATCAACGTCATAAGGCTAGTAGCAGCATGATGAGTGGATTTAGGTATGACGATTCTAAGTGAAATAAGTCACACAGAAAAAGACACTTATCATAAGATATCACTTATAGAGGGAATGTAAAAACCGCTCCCTTTGAACTGAATTACAAAACAGAACAGAGACACACGTTTAGAAAGCACACTATGGCTGCTTAAGGGGAAAGGTGAGGTGGTGTGATGCATATAACAAGCTTTTCAAATTAGCTCAGATACTGTTCCATAAACCCAATAGGTAATAGACAAGACCTACTCCTTGCTCAGTGAATTGGACTCAACACCACCTATTCACCGCCCAAGAATCTATCTGACTAGTAAGAATCTTAAAACCTATGTATTGATATCTCTCTGTAAGTGAGTCAAGTGGGTGTAAAGCGGCAGAAACACAGCAGTGAAAAGCAGCTAAACCCCATTATAAAAGTCAATTACTTTTAAAAACCCGTGAAACAAAGACAGTGAAAGAGAGAGAAATTCTTACAAAATTCGTTCAGGGGCTGTGATGCCACCTGGATTGACCATATCTAGACCCACAGCTGATTGAGACATAAGGGTGGACACTCATGGGGCTGAGAGATTTGGTGAGGTTGGGTGAGGAAACGCAGACCCTTTAAAGTAATACTGCGTGGTACCCATCCCATGGGTCCCAAATCTCCAGGTTCAAGGGCATCTTCCTACATCGAAAACATGCATGAGAAACCCAGAAGACGGTACACCGTGTGATCGGGAAAGATTTCTAAAACGCACCTCATTTCTCATCTCCTTGTGCTCGGGTTCGCCATTCCAGCCGCTTCACTAGCAATCTGCTTCCTTGGAGAATCAGCACCTTTAACCTCCTGTTCCGTACAGGTTGCAATTTGTCCTGAGGATGAACGGGAAGAGGGGGAACCAATGAGAGACTAGCTCTAGGTGTAGGGACAGGCACAGGTCACTCTATTTTCTCATCAGGAAGAAGAATTAACCACAGGCTCAGCATGCCGGCCGGAACCAAAATAGGGCCTGAAGCAATCCTGCGCTTTTGAGGCCAGCTCCCAAGAAAGCGAGTTGAAAAATGGAGCTCAGGGGCACTGCAATTCACAAACCTGCAGACTTATAAATGATAACTCTCGTCCACAAATATATTGAGGGAAGGCAACGAAGAGGATTTGAAAGCAAGGCAGAATTGCAGGAAACACATTTCAGGAGGGAGATTCGAATCGCCTTTAAAGCACAGGAAAAGCGGCAAAACCTCGACAATGACGCCCTTGGCCAAAAAGGGCGTATGCGTTTTTTCCTGAATATATTCAGGAAAAAACGCATACGCCCTTTTTGGCCAACCAAGCAACCTGGAAAGGCAAATCAGCGCTACAAAGAAGTCTCGCTTCCCATCGGTCAAAAGGGCCATGCTGAATAAAGTGTCAAAACCAGAAATGCAGGACAGGCCATGGAGAAACGGGAGCCTGGCTACGCTGATGGGCGGGATGTAAATTGCCAACAGCCACTCTGGAGAAGTGTACGGTGTGTCCTGAAACATCTAAAAAACTCAGCTTAGAGAGCATAGGGCACTTCCACTCATGGGCGTATAAATTGGCAAAACTAAAAATCAGCAAGACACAGGCTCCCCAAAGTTTAGGGCTGCTCTGTTGACAAGAACCTCCACTTCGTTACACCTTAAATATCCCAGGAAAGAGAAAAATGGATAAAGAAGTTGTGGTCCTTATGGACAATTGAATATCACTCAGCCATGAAATCAACGTCATAAGGCTAGTAGCAGCATGATGAGTGGATTTAGGTACGACGATTCTAAGTGAAATAAGTCACACAGAAAAAGACACTTATCATAAGATATCACTTATAGAGGGAATGTAAAAACCGCTACCCTTGAACTGAATTACAAAACAGAACAGAGACACACGTTTAGAAAGCACACTATGGCTGCTTAAGGGGAAAGGTGAGGTGGTGTGATGCATAAAACAAGCTTTTCAAATTAGCTCAGATACCGTTCCATAAACCCAATAGGTAATACACAAGACCTACTCCTTGCTCAGTGAATTGGACTCAATACCCCCTATTCACCGCCCAAGAATATATCTGACTAGTAAGAATCTTAAAACCTATGTATTGATATCTCTCTGTAAGTGAGTCAAGTGGGTGTAAAGCGGCAGAAACACAGCAGTGAAAAGCAGCTAAACCCCATTATAAAAATCAATTACTTTTAAAAACCCGTGAAACAAAGACAGTGAAAGAGAGAGAAATTCTTACAAAATTCGTTCAGGGGCTGTGATGCCACCTGGATTGACCATATCTAGACCCACAGCTGATTGAGACATAAGGGTGGACACTCATGGGGCTGAGAGGTTTGGTGAGGTTGGGTGAGGAAAGGCAGACCCTTTAAAGTAATACTGCGTGGAACCCATCCCATGGGTCCCAAATCTCCAGGTTCAAGGGCATCTTCCTACATCGAAAACATGCATGAGAAACCCAGAAGACGGTACACCGTGTGATCGGGAAAGGTTTCTAAAACGCACCTCATTTCTCATCTCCTTGTGCTCGGGTTCGCCATTCCAACCGCTTCACTAGCAATCTGCCTCCTTGGAGAATCAGCACCTTTAACCTCCTGTTCCGTACAGGTTGCAATTTGTCCTGAGGATGAACGGGAAGAGGGGGAACCAATGAGAGAATAGCTCTAGGTGTAGGGACAGGCACAGGTCACTCTATTTTCTCATCAGGAAGAAGAATTAACCACAGGCTCAGCCTGCCGGCCGGAATCAAAATAGGTCCAGAAACAATCCTGCGCTTTTGAGGCCAGCTCCCAAGAAAGCGAGTTGAAAAATGGAGCTCAGGGGCACTGCAATTCACAAACCTGCAGACTTATAAATGATAACTCTCGTCCACAAATATATTGAGGGAAGGCAACGAAGAGGAGTTGAAAGCAAGGCAGAATTGCAGGAAACAGATTTCAGGAGGGAGATTCGAATCGCCATTAAAGCACAGGAAAAGCGGCAAAACCTCGACAATGATGCCGTTGGCCAAAAAGGGCGTATGCGTTTTTTCCTGAATATATTCAGGAAAAAACGCATACGCCCTTTTTGGCCAACCAAGCAACCTGGAAAGGCAAATCAGCACTACAAAGAAGTCTCGCTTCTCATCGGTCAAAAGGGCCCTGCTGAATAAAGTGTCAAAACCAGAAATGCAGGACAGGCCATGGAGAAATGGGAGCCTTGCTACGCTGATGGGCGGGACGTAAATTGCCAACAGCCACTCTGGAGAAGTGTACGGTATGTCCTGAAACATCTAAGAAACTCCACTTAGAGAGCATAGGGCACTTCCACTCATGGGCGTATAAATTGGGAAAACTAAAAATCAGCAAGACACAGGCACCCCAAAGTTTAGGGCTGCTCTGTTGACAAGAACCTCCACTTCGTTACACCTTAAATATCCCAGGAAAGAGAAAAATGGATAAAGAAGTTGTGGTCCTTATGTACAATGGAATATCACTCAGCCATGAAATCAACGTCATAAGGCTAGTAGCAGCATGATGAGTGGATTTAGGTATGACGATTCTAAGTGAAATAAGTCACACAGAAAAAGACACTTATCATAAGATATCACTTATAGAGGGAATGTAAAAACCGCTACCTTTGAACTGAATTACAAAACAGAACAGAGACACACGTTTAGAAAGCACACTATGGCTGCTTAAGGGGAAAGGTGAGGTGGTGTGATGCATATAACAAGCTTTTCAAATTAGCTCAGATACTGTTCCATAAACCCAATAGGTAATAGACAAGACCTACTCCTTGCTCAGTGAATTGGACTCAACACCACCTATTCACCGCCCAAGAATCTATCTGACTAGTAAGAATCTTAAAACCTATGTATTGATATCTCTCTGTAAGTGAGTCAAGTGGGTGTAAAGCGGCAGAAACACAGCAGTGAAAAGCAGCTAAACCCCATTATAAAAGTCAATTACTTTTAAAAACCCGTGAAACAAAGACAGTGAAAGAGAGAGAAATTCTTACAAAATTCGTTCAGGGGCTGTGATGCCACCTGGATTGACCATATCTAGACCCACAGCTGATTGAGACATAAGGGTGGACACTCATGGGGCTGAGAGATTTGGTGAGGTTGGGTGAGGAAACGCAGACCCTTTAAAGTAATACTGCGTGGTACCCATCCCATGGGTCCCAAATCTCCAGGTTCAAGGGCATCTTCCTACATCGAAAACATGCATGAGAAACCCAGAAGACGGTACACCGTGTGATCGGGAAAGATTTCTAAAACGCACCTCATTTCTCATCTCCTTGTGCTCGGGTTCGCCATTCCAGCCGCTTCACTAACAATCTGCTTCCTTGGAGAATCAGCACCTTTAACCTCCTGTTCCGTACAGGTTGCAATTTGTCCTGAGGATGAACGGGAAGAGGGGGAACCAATGAGAGACTAGCTCTAGGTGTAGGGACAGGCACAGGTCACTCTATTTTCTCATCAGGAAGAAGAATTAACCACAGGCTCAGCATGCCGGCCGGAACCAAAATAGGGCCTGAAGCAATCCTGCGCTTTTGAGGCCAGCTCCCAAGAAAGCGAGTTGAAAAATGGAGCTCAGGGGCACTGCAATTCACAAACCTGCAGACTTATAAATGATAACTCTCGTCCACAAATATATTGAGGGAAGGCAACGAAGAGGATTTGAAAGCAAGGCAGAATTGCAGGAAACACATTTCAGGAGGGAGATTCGAATCGCCTTTAAAGCACAGGAAAAGCGGCAAAACCTCGACAATGACGCCCTTGGCCAAAAAGGGCGTATGCGTTTTTTCCTGAATATATTCAGGAAAAAACGCATACGCCCTTTTTGGCCAACCAAGCAACCTGGAAAGGCAAATCAGCGCTACAAAGAAGTCTCGCTTCCCATCGGTCAAAAGGGCCATGCTGAATAAAGTGTCAAAACCAGAAATGCAGGACAGGCCATGGAGAAACGGGAGCCTGGCTACGCTGATGGGCGGGATGTAAATTGCCAACAGCCACTCTGGAGAAGTGTACGGTGTGTCCTGAAACATCTAAAAAACTCAGCTTAGAGAGCATAGGGCACTTCCACTCATGGGCGTATAAATTGGCAAAACTAAAAATCAGCAAGACACAGGCTCCCCAAAGTTTAGGGCTGCTCTGTTGACAAGAACCTCCACTTCGTTACACCTTAAATATCCCAGGAAAGAGAAAAATGGATAAAGAAGTTGTGGTCCTTATGGACAATGGAATATCACTCAGCCATGAAATCAACGTCATAAGGCTAGTAGCAGCATGATGAGTGGATTTAGGTACGACGATTCTAAGTGAAATAAGTCACACAGAAAAAGACACTTATCATAAGATATCACTTATAGAGGGAATGTAAAAACCGCTACCCTTGAACTGAATTACAAAACAGAACAGAGACACACGTTTAGAAAGCACACTATGGCTGCTTAAGGGGAAAGGTGAGGTGGTGTGATGCATAAAACAAGCTTTTCAAATTAGCTCAGATACCGTTCCATAAACCCAATAGGTAATACACAAGACCTACTCCTTGCTCAGTGAATTGGACTCAACACCCCCTATTCACCGCCCAAGAATATATCTGACTAGTAAGAATCTTAAAACCTATGTATTGATATCTCTCTGTAAGTGAGTCAAGTGGGTGTAAAGCGGCAGAAACACAGCAGTGAAAAGCAGCTAAACCCCATTATAAAAGTCAATTACTTTTAAAAACCCGTGAAACAAAGACAGTGAAAGAGAGAGAAATTCTTACAAAATTCGTTCAGGGGCTGTGATGCCACCTGGATTGACCATATCTAGACCCACAGCTGATTGAGACATAAGGGTGGACACTCATGGGGCTGAGAGATTTGGTGAGGTTGGGTGAGGAAACGCAGACCCTTTAAAGTAATACTGCGTGGTACCCATCCCATGGGTCCCAAATCTCCAGGTTCAAGGGCATCTTCCTACATCGAAAACATGCATGAGAAACCCAGAAGACGGTACACCGTGTGATCGGCAAAGGTTTCTAAAACGCACCTCATTTCTCATCTCCTTGTGCTCGGGTTCGCCATTCCAGCCGCTTCACTAGCAATCTGCCTCCTTGGAGAATCAGCACCTTTAACCTCCTGTTCCGTACAGGTTGCAATTTGTCCTGAGGATGAACGGGAAGAGGGGGAACCAATGAGAGACTAGCTCTAGGTGTAGGGACAGGCACAGGTCACTCTATTTTCTCATCAGGAAGAAGAATTAACCACAGGCTCAGCATGCCGGCCGGAACCAAAATAGGGCCTGAAGCAATCCTGCGCTTTTGAGGCCAGCTCCCAAGAAAGCGAGTTGAAAAATGGAGCTCAGGGGCACTGCAATTCACAAACCTGCAGACTTATAAATGATAACTCTCGTCCACAAATATATTGAGGGAAGGCAACGAAGAGGAGTTGAAAGCAAGGCAGAATTGCAGGAAACAGATTTCAGGAGGGAGATTCGAATCGCCATTAAAGCACAGGAAAAGCGGCAAAACCTCGACAATGATGCCGTTGGCCAAAAAGGGCGTATGCGTTTTTTCCTGAATATATTCAGGAAAAAACGCATATGCCCTTTTTGGCCAACCAAGCAACCTGGAAAGGCAAATCAGCACTACAAAGAAGTCTCGCTTCTCATCGGTCAAAAGGGCCCTGCTGAATAAAGTGTCAAAACCAGAAATGCAGGACAGGCCATGGAGAAATGGGAGCCTTGCTACGCTGATGGGCGGGACGTAAATTGCCAACAGCCACTCTGGAGAAGTGTACGGTATGTCCTGAAACATCTAAGAAACTCAACTTAGAGAGCATAGGGCACTTCCACTCATGGGCGTATAAATTGGGAAAACTAAAAATCAGCAAGACACAGGCACCCCAAAGTTTAGGGCTGCTCTGTTGACAAGAACCTCCACTTCGTTACACCTTAAATATCCCAGGAAAGAGAAAAATGGATAAAGAAGTTGTAGTCCTTATGTACAATGGAATATCACTCAGCCATGAAATCAACGTCATAAGGCTAGTAGCAGCATGATGAGTGGATTTAGGTATGACGATTCTAAGTGAAATAAGTCACACAGAACAAGACACTTATCATAAGATATCACTTATAGAGGGAATGTAAAAACCGCTACCTTTGAACTGAATTACAAAACAGAACAGAGACACACGTTTAGAAAGCACACTATGGCTGCTTAAGGGGAAAGGTGAGGTGGTGTGATGCATATAACAAGCTTTTCAAATTAGCTCAGATACTGTTCCATAAACCCAATAGGTAATAGACAAGACCTACTCCTTGCTCAGTGAATTGGACTCAACACCACCTATTCACCGCCCAAGAATCTATCTGACTAGTAAGAATCTTAAAACCTATGTATTGATATCTCTCTGTAAGTGAGTCAAGTGGGTGTAAAGCGGCAGAAACACAGCAGTGAAAAGCAGCTAAACCCCATTATAAAAGTCAATTACTTTTAAAAACCCGTGAAACAAAGACAGTGAAAGAGAGAGAAATTCTTACACAATTCGTTCAGGGGCTGTGATGCCACCTGGATTGACCATATCTAGACCCACAGCTGATTGAGACATAAGGGTGGACACTCATGGGGCTGAGAGATTTGGTGAGGTTGGGTGAGGAAACGCAGACCCTTTAAAGTAATACTGCGTGGTCCCCATCCCATGGGTCCCAAATCTCCAGGTTCAAGGGCATCTTCCTACATCGAAAACATGCATGAGAAACCCAGAAGACGGTACACCGTGTGATCGGGAAAGATTTCTAAAACGCACCTCATTTCTCATCTCCTTGTGCTCGGGTTCGCCATTCCAGCCGCTTCACTAGCAATCTGCTTCCTTGGAGAATCAGCACCTTTAACCTCCTGTTCCGTACAGGTTGCAATTTGTCCTGAGGATGAACGGGAAGAGGGGGAACCAATGAGAGACTAGCTCTAGGTGTAGGGACAGGCACAGGTCACTCTATTTTCTCATCAGGAAGAAGAATTAACCACAGGCTCAGCCTGCCGGCCGGAATCAAAATACGTCCAGAAGCAATCCTGCGCTTTTGAGGCCAGCTCCCAAGAAAGCGAGTTGAAAAATGGAGCTCAGGGGCACTGCAATTCACAAACCTGCAGACTTATAAATGATAACTCTCGTCCACAAATATATTGAGGGAAGGCAACGAAGAGGAGTTGAAAGCAAGGCAGAATTGCAGGAAACAGATTTCAGGAGGGAGATTCGAATCGCCATTAAAGCACAGGAAAAGCGGCAAAACCTCGACAATGATGCCGTTGGCCAAAAAGGGCGTATGCGTTTTTTCCTGAATATATTCAGGAAAAAACGCATACGCCCTTTTTGGCCAACCAAGCAACCTGGAAAGGCAAATCAGCACTACAAAGAAGTCTCGCTTCTCATCGGTCAAAAGGGCCCTGCTGAATAAAGTGTCAAAACCAGAAATGCAGGACAGGCCATGGAGAAATGGGAGCCTTGCTACGCTGATGGGCGGGACGTAAATTGCCAACAGCCACTCTGGAGAAGTGTACGGTATGTCCTGAAACATCTAAGAAACTCAACTTAGAGAGCATAGGGCACTTCCACTCATGGGCGTATAAATTGGGAAAACTAAAAATCAGCAAGACACAGGCACCCCAAAGTTTAGGGCTGCTCTGTTGACAAGAACCTCCACTTCGTTACACCTTAAATATCCCAGGAAAGAGAAAAATGGATAAAGAAGTTGTGGTCCTTATGTACAATGGAATATCACTCAGCCATGAAATCAACGTCATAAGGCTAGTAGCAGCATGATGAGTGGATTTAGGTATGACGATTCTAAGTGAAATAAGTCACACAGAAAAAGACACTTATCATAAGATATCACTTATAGAGGGAATGTAAAAACCGCTACCCTTGAACTGAATTACAAAACAGAACAGAGACACACGTTTAGAAAGCACACTATGGCTGCTTAAGGGGAAAGGTGAGGTGGTGTGATGCATAAAACAAGCTTTTCAAATTAGCTCAGATACCGTTCCATAAACCCAATAGGTAATACACAAGACCTACTCCTTGCTCAGTGAATTGGACTCAACACCCCCTATTCACCGCCCAAGAATCTATCTGACTAGTAAGAATCTTAAAACCTATGTATTGATATCTCTCTGTAAGTGAGTCAAGTGGGTGTAAAGCGGCAGAAACACAGCAGTGAAAAGCAGCTAAACCCCATTATAAAAGTCAATTACTTTTAAAAACCCGTGAAACAAAGACAGTGAAAGAGAGAGAAATTCTTACAAAATTCGTTCAGGGGCTGTGATGCCACCTGGATTGACCATATCTAGACCCACAGCTGATTGAGACATAAGGGTGGACACTCATGGGGCTGAGAGATTTGGTGAGGTTGGGTGAGGAAACGCAGACCCTTTAAAGTAATACTGCGTGGTACCCATCCCATGGGTCCCAAATCTCCAGGTTCAAGGGCATCTTCCTACATCGAAAACATGCATGAGAAACCCAGAAGACGGTACACCGTGTGATCGGGAAAGATTTCTAAAACGCACCTCATTTCTCATCTCCTTGTGCTCGGGTTCGCCATTCCAGCCGCTTCACTAGCAATCTGCTTCCTTGGAGAATCAGCACCTTTAACCTCCTGTTCCGTACAGGTTGCAATTTGTCCTGAGGATGAACGGGAAGAGGGGGAACCAATGAGAGACTAGCTCTAGGTGTAGGGACAGGCACAGGTCACTCTATTTTCTCATCAGGAAGAAGAATTAACCACAGGCTCAGCATGCCGGCCGGAACCAAAATAGGGCCTGAAGCAATCCTGCGCTTTTGAGGCCAGCTCCCAAGAAAGCGAGTTGAAAAATGGAGCTCAGGGGCACTGCAATTCACAAACCTGCAGACTTATAAATGATAACTCTCGTCCACAAATATATTGAGGGAAGGCAACGAAGAGGATTTGAAAGCAAGGCAGAATTGCAGGAAACACATTTCAGGAGGGAGATTCGAATCGCCTTTAAAGCACAGGAAAAGCGGCAAAACCTCGACAATGACGCCCTTGGCCAAAAAGGGCGTATGCGTTTTTTCCTGAATATATTCAGGAAAAAACGCATACGCCCTTTTTGGCCAACCAAGCAACCTGGAAAGGCAAATCAGCGCTACAAAGAAGTCTCGCTTCCCATCGGTCAAAAGGGCCATGCTGAATAAAGTGTCAAAACCAGAAATGCAGGACAGGCCATGGAGAAACGGGAGCCTGGCTACGCTGATGGGCGGGATGTAAATTGCCAACAGCCACTCTGGAGAAGTGTACGGTGTGTCCTGAAACATCTAAAAAACTCAGCTTAGAGAGCATAGGGCACTTCCACTCATGGGCGTATAAATTGGCAAAACTAAAAATCAGCAAGACACAGGCTCCCCAAAGTTTAGGGCTGCTCTGTTGACAAGAACCTCCACTTCGTTACACCTTAAATATCCCAGGAAAGAGAAAAATGGATAAAGAAGTTGTGGTCCTTATGTACAATGGAATATCACTCAGCCATGAAATCAACGTCATAAGGCTAGTAGCAGCATGATGAGTGGATTTAGGTATGACGATTCTAAGTGAAATAAGTCACACAGAAAAAGACACTTATCATAAGATATCACTTATAGAGGGAATGTAAAAACCGCTACCTTTGAACTGAATTACAAAACAGAACAGAGACACACGTTTAGAAAGCACACTATGGCTGCTTAAGGGGAAAGGTGAGGTGGTGTGATGCATATAACAAGCTTTTCAAATTAGCTCAGATACTGTTCCATAAACCCAATAGGTAATAGACAAGACCTACTCCTTGCTCAGTGAATTGGACTCAACACCACCTATTCACCGCCCAAGAATCTATCTGACTAGTAAGAATCTTAAAACCTATGTATTGATATCTCTCTGTAAGTGAGTCAAGTGGGTGTAAAGCGGCAGAAACACAGCAGTGAAAAGCAGCTAAACCCCATTATAAAAGTCAATTACTTTTAAAAACCCGTGAAACAAAGACAGTGAAAGAGAGAGAAATTCTTACAAAATTCGTTCAGGGGCTGTGATGCCACCTGGATTGACCATATCTAGACCCACAGCTGATTGAGACATAAGGGTGGACACTCATGGGGCTGAGAGATTTGGTGAGGTTGGGTGAGGAAACGCAGACCCTTTAAAGTAATACTGCGTGGTACCCATCCCATGGGTCCCAAATCTCCAGGTTCAAGGGCATCTTCCTACATCGAAAACATGCATGAGAAACCCAGAAGACGGTACACCGTGTGATCGGGAAAGATTTCTAAAACGCACCTCATTTCTCATCTCCTTGTGCTCGGGTTCGCCATTCCAGCCGCTTCACTAGCAATCTGCTTCCTTGGAGAATCAGCACCTTTAACCTCCTGTTACGTACAGGTTGCAATTTGTCCTGAGGATGAACGGGAAGAGGGGGAACCAATGAGAGACTAGCTCTAGGTGTAGGGACAGGCACAGGTCACTCTATTTTCTCATCAGGAAGAAGAATTAACCACAGGCTCAGCATGCCGGCCGGAACCAAAATAGGGCCTGAAGCAATCCTGCGCTTTTGAGGCCAGCTCCCAAGAAAGCGAGTTGAAAAATGGAGCTCAGGGGCACTGCAATTCACAAACCTGCAGACTTATAAATGATAACTCTCGTCCACAAATATATTGAGGGAAGGCAACGAAGAGGATTTGAAAGCAAGGCAGAATTGCAGGAAACACATTTCAGGAGGGAGATTCGAATCGCCTTTAAAGCACAGGAAAAGCGGCAAAACCTCGACAATGACGCCCTTGGCCAAAAAGGGCGTATGCGTTTTTTCCTGAATATATTCAGGAAAAAACGCATACGCCCTTTTTGGCCAACCAAGCAACCTGGAAAGGCAAATCAGCGCTACAAAGAAGTCTCGCTTCCCATCGGTCAAAAGGGCCATGCTGAATAAAGTGTCAAAACCAGAAATGCAGGACAGGCCATGGAGAAACGGGAGCCTGGCTACGCTGATGGGCGGGATGTAAATTGCCAACAGCCACTCTGGAGAAGTGTACGGTGTGTCCTGAAACATCTAAAAAACTCAGCTTAGAGAGCATAGGGCACTTCCACTCATGGGCGTATAAATTGGCAAAACTAAAAATCAGCAAGACACAGGCTCCCCAAAGTTTAGGGCTGCTCTGTTGACAAGAACCTCCACTTCGTTACACCTTAAATATCCCAGGAAAGAGAAAAATGGATAAAGAAGTTGTGGTCCTTATGGACAATTGAATATCACTCAGCCATGAAATCAACGTCATAAGGCTAGTAGCAGCATGATGAGTGGATTTAGGTACGACGATTCTAAGTGAAATAAGTCACACAGAAAAAGACACTTATCATAAGATATCACTTATAGAGGGAATGTAAAAACCGCTACCCTTGAACTGAATTACAAAACAGAACAGGGACACACGTTTAGAAAGCACACTATGGCTGCTTAAGGGGAAAGGTGAGGTGGTGTGATGCATAAAACAAGCTTTTCAAATTAGCTCAGATACCGTTCCATAAACCCAATAGGTAATACACAAGACCTACTCCTTGCTCAGTGAATTGGACTCAACACCCCCTATTCACCGCCCAAGAATATATCTGACTAGTAAGAATCTTAAAACCTATGTATTGATATCTCTCTGTAAGTGAGTCAAGTGGGTGTAAAGCGGCAGAAACACAGCAGTGAAAAGCAGCTAAACCCCATTATAAAAATCAATTACTTTTAAAAACCCGTGAAACAAAGACAGTGAAAGAGAGAGAAATTCTTACAAAATTCGTTCAGGGGCTGTGATGCCACCTGGATTGACCATATCTAGACCCACAGCTGATTGAGACATAAGGGTGGACACTCATGGGGCTGAGAGGTTTGGTGAGGTTGGGTGAGGAAAGGCAGACCCTTTAAAGTAATACTGCGTGGAACCCATCCCATGGGTCCCAAATCTCCAGGTTCAAGGGCATCTTCCTACATCGAAAACATGCATGAGAAACCCAGAAGACGGTACACCGTGTGATCGGGAAAGGTTTCTAAAACGCACCTCATTTCTCATCTCCTTGTGCTCGGGTTCGCCATTCCAACCGCTTCACTAGCAATCTGCCTCCTTGGAGAATCAGCACCTTTAACCTCCTGTTCCGTACAGGTTGCAATTTGTCCTGAGGATGAACGGGAAGAGGGGGAACCAATGAGAGAATAGCTCTAGGTGTAGGGACAGGCACAGGTCACTCTATTTTCTCATCAGGAAGAAGAATTAACCACAGGCTCAGCCTGCCGGCCGGAATCAAAATAGGTCCAGAAGCAATCCTGCGCTTTTGAGGCCAGCTCCCAAGAAAGCGAGTTGAAAAATGGAGCTCAGGGGCACTGCAATTCACAAACCTGCAGACTTATAAATGATAACTCTCGTCCACAAATATATTGAGGGAAGGCAACGAAGAGGAGTTGAAAGCAAGGCAGAATTGCAGGAAACAGATTTCAGGAGGGAGATTCGAATCGCCATTAAAGCACAGGAAAAGCGGCAAAACCTCGACAATGATGCCGTTGGCCAAAAAGGGCGTATGCGTTTTTTCCTGAATATATTCAGGAAAAAACGCATACGCCCTTTTTGGCCAACCAAGCAACCTGGAAAGGCAAATCAGCACTACAAAGAAGTCTCGCTTCTCATCGGTCAAAAGGGCCCTGCTGAATAAAGTGTCAAAACCAGAAATGCAGGACAGGCCATGGAGAAATGGGAGCCTTGCTACGCTGATGGGCGGGACGTAAATTGCCAACAGCCACTCTGGAGAAGTGTACGGTATGTCCTGAAACATCTAAGAAACTCAACTTAGAGAGCATAGGGCACTTCCACTCATGGGCGTATAAATTGGGAAAACTAAAAATCAGCAAGACACAGGCACCCCAAAGTTTAGGGCTGCTCTGTTGACAAGAACCTCCACTTCGTTACACCTTAAATATCCCAGGAAAGAGAAAAATGGATAAAGAAGTTGTGGTCCTTATGTACAATGGAATATCACTCAGCCATGAAATCAACGTCATAAGGCTAGTAGCAGCATGATGAGTGGATTTAGGTATGACGATTCTAAGTGAAATAAGTCACACAGAAAAAGACACTTATCATAAGATATCACTTATAGAGGGAATGTAAAAACCGCTACCCTTGAACTGAATTACAAAACAGAACAGAGACACACGTTTAGAAAGCACACTATGGCTGCTTAAGGGGAAAGGTGAGGTGGTGTGATGCATAAAACAAGCTTTTCAAATTAGCTCAGATACCGTTCCATAAACCCAATAGGTAATACACAAGACCTACTCCTTGCTCAGTGAATTGGACTCAACACCCCCTATTCACCGCCCAAGAATCTATCTGACTAGTAAGAATCTTAAAACCTATGTATTGATATCTCTCTGTAAGTGAGTCAAGTGGGTGTAAAGCGGCAGAAACACAGCAGTGAAAAGCAGCTAAACCCCATTATAAAAGTCAATTACTTTTAAAAACCCGTGAAACAAAGACAGTGAAAGAGAGAGAAATTCTTACAAAATTCGTTCAGGGGCTGTGATGCCACCTGGATTGACCATATCTAGACCCACAGCTGATTGAGACATAAGGGTGGACACTCATGGGGCTGAGAGATTTGGTGAGGTTGGGTGAGGAAACGCAGACCCTTTAAAGTAATACTGCGTGGTACCCATCCCATGGGTCCCAAATCTCCAGGTTCAAGGGCATCTTCCTACATCGAAAACATGCATGAGAAACCCAGAAGACGGTACACCGTGTGATCGGCAAAGGTTTCTAAAACGCACCTCATTTCTCATCTCCTTGTGCTCGGGTTCGCCATTCCAGCCGCTTCACTAGCAATCTGCCTCCTTGGAGAATCAGCACCTTTAACCTCCTGTTCCGTACAGGTTGCAATTTGTCCTGAGGATGAACGGGAAGAGGGGGAACCAATGAGAGACTAGCTCTAGGTGTAGGGACAGGCACAGGTCACTCTATTTTCTCATCAGGAAGAAGAATTAACCACAGGCTCAGCATGCCGGCCGGAACCAAAATAGGGCCTGAAGCAATCCTGCGCTTTTGAGGCCAGCTCCCAAGAAAGCGAGTTGAAAAATGGAGCTCAGGGGCACTGCAATTCACAAACCTGCAGACTTATAAATGATAACTCTCGTCCACAAATATATTGAGGGAAGGCAACGAAGAGGAGTTGAAAGCAAGGCAGAATTGCAGGAAACAGATTTCAGGAGGGAGATTCGAATCGCCATTAAAGCACAGGAAAAGCGGCAAAACCTCGACAATGATGCCGTTGGCCAAAAAGGGCGTATGCGTTTTTTCCTGAATATATTCAGGAAAAAACGCATACGCCCTTTTTGGCCAACCAAGCAACCTGGAAAGGCAAATCAGCACTACAAAGAAGTCTCGCTTCTCATCGGTCAAAAGGGCCCTGCTGAATAAAGTGTCAAAACCAGAAATGCAGGACAGGCCATGGAGAAATGGGAGCCTTGCTACGCTGATGGGCGGGACGTAAATTGCCAACAGCCACTCTGGAGAAGTGTACGGTATGTCCTGAAACATCTAAGAAACTCAACTTAGAGAGCATAGGGCACTTCCACTCATGGGCGTATAAATTGGGAAAACTAAAAATCAGCAAGACACAGGCACCCCAAAGTTTAGGGCTGCTCTGTTGACAAGAACCTCCACTTCGTTACACCTTAAATATCCCAGGAAAGAGAAAAATGGATAAAGAAGTTGTAGTCCTTATGTACAATGGAATATCACTCAGCCATGAAATCAACGTCATAAGGCTAGTAGCAGCATGATGAGTGGATTTAGGTATGACGATTCTAAGTGAAATAAGTCACACAGAACAAGACACTTATCATAAGATATCACTTATAGAGGGAATGTAAAAACCGCTACCTTTGAACTGAATTACAAAACAGAACAGAGACACACGTTTAGAAAGCACACTATGGCTGCTTAAGGGGAAAGGTGAGGTGGTGTGATGCATATAACAAGCTTTTCAAATTAGCTCAGATACTGTTCCATAAACCCAATAGGTAATAGACAAGACCTACTCCTTGCTCAGTGATTTGGACTCAACACCACCTATTCACCGCCCAAGAATCTATCTGACTAGTAAGAATCTTAAAACCTATGTATTGATATCTCTCTGTAAGTGAGTCAAGTGGGTGTAAAGCGGCAGAAACACAGCAGTGAAAAGCAGCTAAACCCCATTATAAAAGTCAATTACTTTTAAAAACCCGTGAAACAAAGACAGTGAAAGAGAGAGAAATTCTTACACAATTCGTTCAGGGGCTGTGATGCCACCTGGATTGACCATATCTAGACCCACAGCTGATTGAGACATAAGGGTGGACACTCATGGGGCTGAGAGATTTGGTGAGGTTGGGTGAGGAAACGCAGACCCTTTAAAGTAATACTGCGTGGTACCCATCCCATGGGTCCCAAATCTCCAGGTTCAAGGGCATCTTCCTACATCGAAAACATGCATGAGAAACCCAGAAGACGGTACACCGTGTGATCGGGAAAGATTTCTAAAACGCACCTCATTTCTCATCTCCTTGTGCTCGGGTTCGCCATTCCAGCCGCTTCACTAGCAATCTGCTTCCTTGGAGAATCAGCACCTTTAACCTCCTGTTCCGTACAGGTTGCAATTTGTCCTGAGGATGAACGGGAAGAGGGGGAACCAATGAGAGACTAGCTCTAGGTGTAGGGACAGGCACAGGTCACTCTATTTTCTCATCAGGAAGAAGAATTAACCACAGGCTCAGCCTGCCGGCCGGAATCAAAATACGTCCAGAAGCAATCCTGCGCTTTTGAGGCCAGCTCCCAAGAAAGCGAGTTGAAAAATGGAGCTCAGGGGCACTGCAATTCACAAACCTGCAGACTTATAAATGATAACTCTCGTCCACAAATATATTGAGGGAAGGCAACGAAGAGGAGTTGAAAGCAAGGCAGAATTGCAGGAAACAGATTTCAGGAGGGAGATTCGAATCGCCATTAAAGCACAGGAAAAGCGGCAAAACCTCGACAATGATGCCGTTGGCCAAAAAGGGCGTATGCGTTTTTTCCTGAATATATTCAGGAAAAAACGCATACGCCCTTTTTGGCCAACCAAGCAACCTGGAAAGGCAAATCAGCACTACAAAGAAGTCTCGCTTCTCATCGGTCAAAAGGGCCCTGCTGAATAAAGTGTCAAAACCAGAAATGCAGGACAGGCCATGGAGAAATGGGAGCCTTGCTACGCTGATGGGCGGGACGTAAATTGCCAACAGCCACTCTGGAGAAGTGTACGGTATGTCCTGAAACATCTAAGAAACTCCACTTAGAGAGCATAGGGCACTTCCACTCATGGGCGTATAAATTGGGAAAACTAAAAATCAGCAAGACACAGGCACCCCAAAGTTTAGGGCTGCTCTGTTGACAAGAACCTCCACTTCGTTACACCTTAAATATCCCAGGAAAGAGAAAAATGGATAAAGAAGTTGTGGTCCTTATGTACAATGGAATATCACTCAGCCATGAAATCAACGTCATAAGGCTAGTAGCAGCATGATGAGTGGATTTAGGTATGACGATTCTAAGTGAAATAAGTCACACAGAAAAAGACACTTATCATAAGATATCACTTATAGAGGGAATGTAAAAACCGCTACCCTTGAACTGAATTACAAAACAGAACAGAGACACACGTTTAGAAAGCACACTATGGCTGCTTAAGGGGAAAGGTGAGGTGGTGTGATGCATAAAACAAGCTTTTCAAATTAGCTCAGATACCGTTCCATAAACCCAATAGGTAATACACAAGACCTACTCCTTGCTCAGTGAATTGGACTCAACACCCCCTATTCACCGCCCAAGAATCTATCTGACTAGTAAGAATCTTAAAACCTATGTATTGATATCTCTCTGTAAGTGAGTCAAGTGGGTGTAAAGCGGCAGAAACACAGCAGTGAAAAGCAGCTAAACCCCATTATAAAAGTCAATTACTTTTAAAAACCCGTGAAACAAAGACAGTGAAAGAGAGAGAAATTCTTACAAAATTCGTTCAGGGGCTGTGATGCCACCTGGATTGACCATATCTAGACCCACAGCTGATTGAGACATAAGGGTGGACACTCATGGGGCTGAGAGATTTGGTGAGGTTGGGTGAGGAAACGCAGACCCTTTAAAGTAATACTGCGTGGTCCCCATCCCATGGGTCCCAAATCTCCAGGTTCAAGGGCATCTTCCTACATCGAAAACATGCATGAGAAACCCAGAAGACGGTACACCGTGTGATCGGGAAAGATTTCTAAAACGCACCTCATTTCTCATCTCCTTGTGCTCGGGTTCGCCATTCCAGCCGCTTCACTAGCAATCTGCTTCCTTGGAGAATCAGCACCTTTAACCTCCTGTTCCGTACAGGTTGCAATTTGTCCTGAGGATGAACGGGAAGAGGGGGAACCAATGAGAGACTAGCTCTAGGTGTAGGGACAGGCACAGGTCACTCTATTTTCTCATCAGGAAGAAGAATTAACCACAGGCTCAGCCTGCCGGCCGGAATCAAAATACGTCCAGAAGCAATCCTGCGCTTTTGAGGCCAGCTCCCAAGAAAGCGAGTTGAAAAATGGAGCTCAGGGGCACTGCAATTCACAAACCTGCAGACTTATAAATGATAACTCTCGTCCACAAATATATTGAGGGAAGGCAACGAAGAGGAGTTGAAAGCAAGGCAGAATTGCAGGAAACAGATTTCAGGAGGGAGATTCGAATCGCCATTAAAGCACAGGAAAAGCGGCAAAACCTCGACAATGATGCCGTTGGCCAAAAAGGGCGTATGCGTTTTTTCCTGAATATATTCAGGAAAAAACGCATACGCCCTTTTTGGCCAACCAAGCAACCTGGAAAGGCAAATCAGCACTACAAAGAAGTCTCGCTTCTCATCGGTCAAAAGGGCCCTGCTGAATAAAGTGTCAAAACCAGAAATGCAGGACAGGCCATGGAGAAATGGGAGCCTTGCTACGCTGATGGGCGGGACGTAAATTGCCAACAGCCACTCTGGAGAAGTGTACGGTATGTCCTGAAACATCTAAGAAACTCAACTTAGAGAGCATAGGGCACTTCCACTCATGGGCGTATAAATTGGGAAAACTAAAAATCAGCAAGACACAGGCACCCCAAAGTTTAGGGCTGCTCTGTTGACAAGAACCTCCACTTCGTTACACCTTAAATATCCCAGGAAAGAGAAAAATGGATAAAGAAGTTGTGGTCCTTATGTACAATGGAATATCACTCAGCCATGAAATCAACGTCATAAGGCTAGTAGCAGCATGATGAGTGGATTTAGGTATGACGATTCTAAGTGAAATAAGTCACACAGAAAAAGACACTTATCATAAGATATCACTTATAGAGGGAATGTAAAAACCGCTACCCTTGAACTGAATTACAAAACAGAACAGAGACACACGTTTAGAAAGCACACTATGGCTGCTTAAGGGGAAAGGTGAGGTGGTGTGATGCATAAAACAAGCTTTTCAAATTAGCTCAGATACCGTTCCATAAACCCAATAGGTAATACACAAGACCTACTCCTTGCTCAGTGAATTGGACTCAACACCCCCTATTCACCGCCCAAGAATCTATCTGACTAGTAAGAATCTTAAAACCTATGTATTGATATCTCTCTGTAAGTGAGTCAAGTGGGTGTAAAGCGGCAGAAACACAGCAGTGAAAAGCAGCTAAACCCCATTATAAAAGTCAATTACTTTTAAAAACCCGTGAAACAAAGACAGTGAAAGAGAGAGAAATTCTTACAAAATTCGTTCAGGGGCTGTGATGCCACCTGGATTGACCATATCTAGACCCACAGCTGATTGAGACATAAGGGTGGACACTCATGGGGCTGAGAGATTTGGTGAGGTTGGGTGAGGAAACGCAGACCCTTTAAAGTAATACTGCGTGGTACCCATCCCATGGGTCCCAAATCTCCAGGTTCAAGGGCATCTTCCTACATCGAAAACATGCATGAGAAACCCAGAAGACGGTACACCGTGTGATCGGGAAAGATTTCTAAAACGCACCTCATTTCTCATCTCCTTGTGCTCGGGTTCGCCATTCCAGCCGCTTCACTAGCAATCTGCTTCCTTGGAGAATCAGCACCTTTAACCTCCTGTTCCGTACAGGTTGCAATTTGTCCTGAGGATGAACGGGAAGAGGGGGAACCAATGAGAGACTAGCTCTAGGTGTAGGGACAGGCACAGGTCACTCTATTTTCTCATCAGGAAGAAGAATTAACCACAGGCTCAGCATGCCGGCCGGAACCAAAATAGGGCCTGAAGCAATCCTGCGCTTTTGAGGCCAGCTCCCAAGAAAGCGAGTTGAAAAATGGAGCTCAGGGGCACTGCAATTCACAAACCTGCAGACTTATAAATGATAACTCTCGTCCACAAATATATTGAGGGAAGGCAACGAAGAGGATTTGAAAGCAAGGCAGAATTGCAGGAAACACATTTCAGGAGGGAGATTCGAATCGCCTTTAAAGCACAGGAAAAGCGGCAAAACCTCGACAATGACGCCCTTGGCCAAAAAGGGCGTATGCGTTTTTTCCTGAATATATTCAGGAAAAAACGCATACGCCCTTTTTGGCCAACCAAGCAACCTGGAAAGGCAAATCAGCGCTACAAAGAAGTCTCGCTTCCCATCGGTCAAAAGGGCCATGCTGAATAAAGTGTCAAAACCAGAAATGCAGGACAGGCCATGGAGAAACGGGAGCCTGGCTACGCTGATGGGCGGGATGTAAATTGCCAACAGCCACTCTGGAGAAGTGTACGGTGTGTCCTGAAACATCTAAAAAACTCAGCTTAGAGAGCATAGGGCACTTCCACTCATGGGCGTATAAATTGGCAAAACTAAAAATCAGCAAGACACAGGCTCCCCAAAGTTTAGGGCTGCTCTGTTGACAAGAACCTCCACTTCGTTACACCTTAAATATCCCAGGAAAGAGAAAAATGGATAAAGAAGTTGTGGTCCTTATGTACAATGGAATATCACTCAGCCATGAAATCAACGTCATAAGGCTAGTAGCAGCATGATGAGTGGATTTAGGTATGACGATTCTAAGTGAAATAAGTCACACAGAAAAAGACACTTATCATAAGATATCACTTATAGAGGGAATGTAAAAACCGCTACCTTTGAACTGAATTACAAAACAGAACAGAGACACACGTTTAGAAAGCACACTATGGCTGCTTAAGGGGAAAGGTGAGGTGGTGTGATGCATATAACAAGCTTTTCAAATTAGCTCAGATACTGTTCCATAAACCCAATAGGTAATAGACAAGACCTACTCCTTGCTCAGTGAATTGGACTCAACACCACCTATTCACCGCCCAAGAATCTATCTGACTAGTAAGAATCTTAAAACCTATGTATTGATATCTCTCTGTAAGTGAGTCAAGTGGGTGTAAAGCGGCAGAAACACAGCAGTGAAAAGCAGCTAAACCCCATTATAAAAGTCAATTACTTTTAAAAACCCGTGAAACAAAGACAGTGAAAGAGAGAGAAATTCTTACAAAATTCGTTCAGGGGCTGTGATGCCACCTGGATTGACCATATCTAGACCCACAGCTGATTGAGACATAAGGGTGGACACTCATGGGGCTGAGAGATTTGGTGAGGTTGGGTGAGGAAACGCAGACCCTTTAAAGTAATACTGCGTGGTACCCATCCCATGGGTCCCAAATCTCCAGGTTCAAGGGCATCTTCCTACATCGAAAACATGCATGAGAAACCCAGAAGACGGTACACCGTGTGATCGGGAAAGATTTCTAAAACGCACCTCATTTCTCATCTCCTTGTGCTCGGGTTCGCCATTCCAGCCGCTTCACTAGCAATCTGCTTCCTTGGAGAATCAGCACCTTTAACCTCCTGTTACGTACAGGTTGCAATTTGTCCTGAGGATGAACGGGAAGAGGGGGAACCAATGAGAGACTAGCTCTAGGTGTAGGGACAGGCACAGGTCACTCTATTTTCTCATCAGGAAGAAGAATTAACCACAGGCTCAGCATGCCGGCCGGAACCAAAATAGGGCCTGAAGCAATCCTGCGCTTTTGAGGCCAGCTCCCAAGAAAGCGAGTTGAAAAATGGAGCTCAGGGGCACTGCAATTCACAAACCTGCAGACTTATAAATGATAACTCTCGTCCACAAATATATTGAGGGAAGGCAACGAAGAGGATTTGAAAGCAAGGCAGAATTGCAGGAAACACATTTCAGGAGGGAGATTCGAATCGCCTTTAAAGCACAGGAAAAGCGGCAAAACCTCGACAATGACGCCCTTGGCCAAAAAGGGCGTATGCGTTTTTTCCTGAATATATTCAGGAAAAAACGCATACGCCCTTTTTGGCCAACCAAGCAACCTGGAAAGGCAAATCAGCGCTACAAAGAAGTCTCGCTTCCCATCGGTCAAAAGGGCCATGCTGAATAAAGTGTCAAAACCAGAAATGCAGGACAGGCCATGGAGAAACGGGAGCCTGGCTACGCTGATGGGCGGGATGTAAATTGCCAACAGCCACTCTGGAGAAGTGTACGGTGTGTCCTGAAACATCTAAAAAACTCAGCTTAGAGAGCATAGGGCACTTCCACTCATGGGCGTATAAATTGGCAAAACTAAAAATCAGCAAGACACAGGCTCCCCAAAGTTTAGGGCTGCTCTGTTGACAAGAACCTCCACTTCGTTACACCTTAAATATCCCAGGAAAGAGAAAAATGGATAAAGAAGTTGTGGTCCTTATGGACAATTGAATATCACTCAGCCATGAAATCAACGTCATAAGGCTAGTAGCAGCATGATGAGTGGATTTAGGTACGACGATTCTAAGTGAAATAAGTCACACAGAAAAAGACACTTATCATAAGATATCACTTATAGAGGGAATGTAAAAACCGCTACCCTTGAACTGAATTACAAAACAGAACAGGGACACACGTTTAGAAAGCACACTATGGCTGCTTAAGGGGAAAGGTGAGGTGGTGTGATGCATAAAACAAGCTTTTCAAATTAGCTCAGATACCGTTCCATAAACCCAATAGGTAATACACAAGACCTACTCCTTGCTCAGTGAATTGGACTCAACACCCCCTATTCACCGCCCAAGAATATATCTGACTAGTAAGAATCTTAAAACCTATGTATTGATATCTCTCTGTAAGTGAGTCAAGTGGGTGTAAAGCGGCAGAAACACAGCAGTGAAAAGCAGCTAAACCCCATTATAAAAATCAATTACTTTTAAAAACCCGTGAAACAAAGACAGTGAAAGAGAGAGAAATTCTTACAAAATTCGTTCAGGGGCTGTGATGCCACCTGGATTGACCATATCTAGACCCACAGCTGATTGAGACATAAGGGTGGACACTCATGGGGCTGAGAGGTTTGGTGAGGTTGGGTGAGGAAAGGCAGACCCTTTAAAGTAATACTGCGTGGAACCCATCCCATGGGTCCCAAATCTCCAGGTTCAAGGGCATCTTCCTACATCGAAAACATGCATGAGAAACCCAGAAGACGGTACACCGTGTGATCGGGAAAGGTTTCTAAAACGCACCTCATTTCTCATCTCCTTGTGCTCGGGTTCGCCATTCCAACCGCTTCACTAGCAATCTGCCTCCTTGGAGAATCAGCACCTTTAACCTCCTGTTCCGTACAGGTTGCAATTTGTCCTGAGGATGAACGGGAAGAGGGGGAACCAATGAGAGAATAGCTCTAGGTGTAGGGACAGGCACAGGTCACTCTATTTTCTCATCAGGAAGAAGAATTAACCACAGGCTCAGCCTGCCGGCCGGAATCAAAATAGGTCCAGAAGCAATCCTGCGCTTTTGAGGCCAGCTCCCAAGAAAGCGAGTTGAAAAATGGAGCTCAGGGGCACTGCAATTCACAAACCTGCAGACTTATAAATGATAACTCTCGTCCACAAATATATTGAGGGAAGGCAACGAAGAGGAGTTGAAAGCAAGGCAGAATTGCAGGAAACAGATTTCAGGAGGGAGATTCGAATCGCCATTAAAGCACAGGAAAAGCGGCAAAACCTCGACAATGATGCCGTTGGCCAAAAAGGGCGTATGCGTTTTTTCCTGAATATATTCAGGAAAAAACGCATACGCCCTTTTTGGCCAACCAAGCAACCTGGAAAGGCAAATCAGCACTACAAAGAAGTCTCGCTTCTCATCGGTCAAAAGGGCCCTGCTGAATAAAGTGTCAAAACCAGAAATGCAGGACAGGCCATGGAGAAATGGGAGCCTTGCTACGCTGATGGGCGGGACGTAAATTGCCAACAGCCACTCTGGAGAAGTGTACGGTATGTCCTGAAACATCTAAGAAACTCAACTTAGAGAGCATAGGGCACTTCCACTCATGGGCGTATAAATTGGGAAAACTAAAAATCAGCAAGACACAGGCACCCCAAAGTTTAGGGCTGCTCTGTTGACAAGAACCTCCACTTCGTTACACCTTAAATATCCCAGGAAAGAGAAAAATGGATAAAGAAGTTGTGGTCCTTATGTACAATGGAATATCACTCAGCCATGAAATCAACGTCATAAGGCTAGTAGCAGCATGATGAGTGGATTTAGGTATGACGATTCTAAGTGAAATAAGTCACACAGAAAAAGACACTTATCATAAGATATCACTTATAGAGGGAATGTAAAAACCGCTACCCTTGAACTGAATTACAAAACAGAACAGAGACACACGTTTAGAAAGCACACTATGGCTGCTTAAGGGGAAAGGTGAGGTGGTGTGATGCATAAAACAAGCTTTTCAAATTAGCTCAGATACCGTTCCATAAACCCAATAGGTAATACACAAGACCTACTCCTTGCTCAGTGAATTGGACTCAACACCCCCTATTCACCGCCCAAGAATCTATCTGACTAGTAAGAATCTTAAAACCTATGTATTGATATCTCTCTGTAAGTGAGTCAAGTGGGTGTAAAGCGGCAGAAACACAGCAGTGAAAAGCAGCTAAACCCCATTATAAAAGTCAATTACTTTTAAAAACCCGTGAAACAAAGACAGTGAAAGAGAGAGAAATTCTTACAAAATTCGTTCAGGGGCTGTGATGCCACCTGGATTGACCATATCTAGACCCACAGCTGATTGAGACATAAGGGTGGACACTCATGGGGCTGAGAGATTTGGTGAGGTTGGGTGAGGAAACGCAGACCCTTTAAAGTAATACTGCGTGGTACCCATCCCATGGGTCCCAAATCTCCAGGTTCAAGGGCATCTTCCTACATCGAAAACATGCATGAGAAACCCAGAAGACGGTACACCGTGTGATCGGCAAAGGTTTCTAAAACGCACCTCATTTCTCATCTCCTTGTGCTCGGGTTCGCCATTCCAGCCGCTTCACTAGCAATCTGCCTCCTTGGAGAATCAGCACCTTTAACCTCCTGTTCCGTACAGGTTGCAATTTGTCCTGAGGATGAACGGGAAGAGGGGGAACCAATGAGAGACTAGCTCTAGGTGTAGGGACAGGCACAGGTCACTCTATTTTCTCATCAGGAAGAAGAATTAACCACAGGCTCAGCATGCCGGCCGGAACCAAAATAGGGCCTGAAGCAATCCTGCGCTTTTGAGGCCAGCTCCCAAGAAAGCGAGTTGAAAAATGGAGCTCAGGGGCACTGCAATTCACAAACCTGCAGACTTATAAATGATAACTCTCGTCCACAAATATATTGAGGGAAGGCAACGAAGAGGAGTTGAAAGCAAGGCAGAATTGCAGGAAACAGATTTCAGGAGGGAGATTCGAATCGCCATTAAAGCACAGGAAAAGCGGCAAAACCTCGACAATGATGCCGTTGGCCAAAAAGGGCGTATGCGTTTTTTCCTGAATATATTCAGGAAAAAACGCATACGCCCTTTTTGGCCAACCAAGCAACCTGGAAAGGCAAATCAGCACTACAAAGAAGTCTCGCTTCTCATCGGTCAAAAGGGCCCTGCTGAATAAAGTGTCAAAACCAGAAATGCAGGACAGGCCATGGAGAAATGGGAGCCTTGCTACGCTGATGGGCGGGACGTAAATTGCCAACAGCCACTCTGGAGAAGTGTACGGTATGTCCTGAAACATCTAAGAAACTCAACTTAGAGAGCATAGGGCACTTCCACTCATGGGCGTATAAATTGGGAAAACTAAAAATCAGCAAGACACAGGCACCCCAAAGTTTAGGGCTGCTCTGTTGACAAGAACCTCCACTTCGTTACACCTTAAATATCCCAGGAAAGAGAAAAATGGATAAAGAAGTTGTAGTCCTTATGTACAATGGAATATCACTCAGCCATGAAATCAACGTCATAAGGCTAGTAGCAGCATGATGAGTGGATTTAGGTATGACGATTCTAAGTGAAATAAGTCACACAGAACAAGACACTTATCATAAGATATCACTTATAGAGGGAATGTAAAAACCGCTACCTTTGAACTGAATTACAAAACAGAACAGAGACACACGTTTAGAAAGCACACTATGGCTGCTTAAGGGGAAAGGTGAGGTGGTGTGATGCATATAACAAGCTTTTCAAATTAGCTCAGATACTGTTCCATAAACCCAATAGGTAATAGACAAGACCTACTCCTTGCTCAGTGATTTGGACTCAACACCACCTATTCACCGCCCAAGAATCTATCTGACTAGTAAGAATCTTAAAACCTATGTATTGATATCTCTCTGTAAGTGAGTCAAGTGGGTGTAAAGCGGCAGAAACACAGCAGTGAAAAGCAGCTAAACCCCATTATAAAAGTCAATTACTTTTGAAAACCCGTGAAACAAAGACAGTGAAAGAGAGAGAAATTCTTACACAATTCGTTCAGGGGCTGTGATGCCACCTGGATTGACCATATCTAGACCCACAGCTGATTGAGACATAAGGGTGGACACTCATGGGGCTGAGAGATTTGGTGAGGTTGGGTGAGGAAACGCAGACCCTTTAAAGTAATACTGCGTGGTACCCATCCCATGGGTCCCAAATCTCCAGGTTCAAGGGCATCTTCCTACATCGAAAACATGCATGAGAAACCCAGAAGACGGTACACCGTGTGATCGGGAAAGATTTCTAAAACGCACCTCATTTCTCATCTCCTTGTGCTCGGGTTCGCCATTCCAGCCGCTTCACTAGCAATCTGCTTCCTTGGAGAATCAGCACCTTTAACCTCCTGTTCCGTACAGGTTGCAATTTGTCCTGAGGATGAACGGGAAGAGGGGGAACCAATGAGAGACTAGCTCTAGGTGTAGGGACAGGCACAGGTCACTCTATTTTCTCATCAGGAAGAAGAATTAACCACAGGCTCAGCCTGCCGGCCGGAATCAAAATACGTCCAGAAGCAATCCTGCGCTTTTGAGGCCAGCTCCCAAGAAAGCGAGTTGAAAAATGGAGCTCAGGGGCACTGCAATTCACAAACCTGCAGACTTATAAATGATAACTCTCGTCCACAAATATATTGAGGGAAGGCAACGAAGAGGAGTTGAAAGCAAGGCAGAATTGCAGGAAACAGATTTCAGGAGGGAGATTCGAATCGCCATTAAAGCACAGGAAAAGCGGCAAAACCTCGACAATGATGCCGTTGGCCAAAAAGGGCGTATGCGTTTTTTCCTGAATATATTCAGGAAAAAACGCATACGCCCTTTTTGGCCAACCAAGCAACCTGGAAAGGCAAATCAGCACTACAAAGAAGTCTCGCTTCTCATCGGTCAAAAGGGCCCTGCTGAATAAAGTGTCAAAACCAGAAATGCAGGACAGGCCATGGAGAAATGGGAGCCTTGCTACGCTGATGGGCGGGACGTAAATTGCCAACAGCCACTCTGGAGAAGTGTACGGTATGTCCTGAAACATCTAAGAAACTCCACTTAGAGAGCATAGGGCACTTCCACTCATGGGCGTATAAATTGGGAAAACTAAAAATCAGCAAGACACAGGCACCCCAAAGTTTAGGGCTGCTCTGTTGACAAGAACCTCCACTTCGTTACACCTTAAATATCCCAGGAAAGAGAAAAATGGATAAAGAAGTTGTGGTCCTTATGTACAATGGAATATCACTCAGCCATGAAATCAACGTCATAAGGCTAGTAGCAGCATGATGAGTGGATTTAGGTATGACGATTCTAAGTGAAATAAGTCACACAGAAAAAGACACTTATCATAAGATATCACTTATAGAGGGAATGTAAAAACCGCTACCCTTGAACTGAATTACAAAACAGAACAGAGACACACGTTTAGAAAGCACACTATGGCTGCTTAAGGGGAAAGGTGAGGTGGTGTGATGCATAAAACAAGCTTTTCAAATTAGCTCAGATACCGTTCCATAAACCCAATAGGTAATACACAAGACCTACTCCTTGCTCAGTGAATTGGACTCAACACCCCCTATTCACCGCCCAAGAATCTATCTGACTAGTAAGAATCTTAAAACCTATGTATTGATATCTCTCTGTAAGTGAGTCAAGTGGGTGTAAAGCGGCAGAAACACAGCAGTGAAAAGCAGCTAAACCCCATTATAAAAGTCAATTACTTTTAAAAACCCGTGAAACAAAGACAGTGAAAGAGAGAGAAATTCTTACAAAATTCGTTCAGGGGCTGTGATGCCACCTGGATTGACCATATCTAGACCCACAGCTGATTGAGACATAAGGGTGGACACTCATGGGGCTGAGAGATTTGGTGAGGTTGGGTGAGGAAACGCAGACCCTTTAAAGTAATACTGCGTGGTACCCATCCCATGGGTCCCAAATCTCCAGGTTCAAGGGCATCTTCCTACATCGAAAACATGCATGAGAAACCCAGAAGACGGTACACCGTGTGATCGGGAAAGATTTCTAAAACGCACCTCATTTCTCATCTCCTTGTGCTCGGGTTCGCCATTCCAGCCGCTTCACTAGCAATCTGCTTCCTTGGAGAATCAGCACCTTTAACCTCCTGTTCCGTACAGGTTGCAATTTGTCCTGAGGATGAACGGGAAGAGGGGGAACCAATGAGAGACTAGCTCTAGGTGTAGGGACAGGCACAGGTCACTCTATTTTCTCATCAGGAAGAAGAATTAACCACAGGCTCAGCATGCCGGCCGGAACCAAAATAGGGCCTGAAGCAATCCTGCGCTTTTGAGGCCAGCTCCCAAGAAAGCGAGTTGAAAAATGGAGCTCAGGGGCACTGCAATTCACAAACCTGCAGACTTATAAATGATAACTCTCGTCCACAAATATATTGAGGGAAGGCAACGAAGAGGATTTGAAAGCAAGGCAGAATTGCAGGAAACACATTTCAGGAGGGAGATTCGAATCGCCTTTAAAGCACAGGAAAAGCGGCAAAACCTCGACAATGACGCCCTTGGCCAAAAAGGGCGTATGCGTTTTTTCCTGAATATATTCAGGAAAAAACGCATACGCCCTTTTTGGCCAACCAAGCAACCTGGAAAGGCAAATCAGCGCTACAAAGAAGTCTCGCTTCCCATCGGTCAAAAGGGCCATGCTGAATAAAGTGTCAAAACCAGAAATGCAGGACAGGCCATGGAGAAACGGGAGCCTGGCTACGCTGATGGGCGGGATGTAAATTGCCAACAGCCACTCTGGAGAAGTGTACGGTGTGTCCTGAAACATCTAAAAAACTCAGCTTAGAGAGCATAGGGCACTTCCACTCATGGGCGTATAAATTGGCAAAACTAAAAATCAGCAAGACACAGGCTCCCCAAAGTTTAGGGCTGCTCTGTTGACAAGAACCTCCACTTCGTTACACCTTAAATATCCCAGGAAAGAGAAAAATGGATAAAGAAGTTGTGGTCCTTATGTACAATGGAATATCACTCAGCCATGAAATCAACGTCATAAGGCTAGTAGCAGCATGATGAGTGGATTTAGGTATGACGATTCTAAGTGAAATAAGTCACACAGAAAAAGACACTTATCATAAGATATCACTTATAGAGGGAATGTAAAAACCGCTACCTTTGAACTGAATTACAAAACAGAACAGAGACACACGTTTAGAAAGCACACTATGGCTGCTTAAGGGGAAAGGTGAGGTGGTGTGATGCATATAACAAGCTTTTCAAATTAGCTCAGATACTGTTCCATAAACCCAATAGGTAATAGACAAGACCTACTCCTTGCTCAGTGGAATTGGACTCAACACCACCTATTCACCGCCCAAGAATCTATCTGACTAGTAAGAATCTTAAAACCTATGTATTGATATCTCTCTGTAAGTGAGTCAAGTGGGTGTAAAGCGGCAGAAACACAGCAGTGAAAAGCAGCTAAACCCCATTATAAAAGTCAATTACTTTTAAAAACCCGTGAAACAAAGACAGTGAAAGAGAGAGAAATTCTTACAAAATTCGTTCAGGGGCTGTGATGCCACCTGGATTGACCATATCTAGACCCACAGCTGATTGAGACATAAGGGTGGACACTCATGGGGCTGAGAGATTTGGTGAGGTTGGGTGAGGAAACGCAGACCCTTTAAAGTAATACTGCGTGGTACCCATCCCATGGGTCCCAAATCTCCAGGTTCAAGGGCATCTTCCTACATCGAAAACATGCATGAGAAACCCAGAAGACGGTACACCGTGTGATCGGGAAAGATTTCTAAAACGCACCTCATTTCTCATCTCCTTGTGCTCGGGTTCGCCATTCCAGCCGCTTCACTAGCAATCTGCTTCCTTGGAGAATCAGCACCTTTAACCTCCTGTTCCGTACAGGTTGCAATTTGTCCTGAGGATGAACGGGAAGAGGGGGAACCAATGAGAGACTAGCTCTAGGTGTAGGGACAGGCACAGGTCACTCTATTTTCTCATCAGGAAGAAGAATTAACCACAGGCTCAGCATGCCGGCCGGAACCAAAATAGGGCCTGAAGCAATCCTGCGCTTTTGAGGCCAGCTCCCAAGAAAGCGAGTTGAAAAATGGAGCTCAGGGGCACTGCAATTCACAAACCTGCAGACTTATAAATGATAACTCTCGTCCACAAATATATTGAGGGAAGGCAACGAAGAGGATTTGAAAGCAAGGCAGAATTGCAGGAAACACATTTCAGGAGGGAGATTCGAATCGCCTTTAAAGCAGAGGAAAAGCGGCAAAACCTCGACAATGACGCCCTTGGCCAAAAAGGGCGTATGCGTTTTTTCCTGAATATATTCAGGAAAAAACGCATACGCCCTTTTTGGCCAACCAAGCAACCTGGAAAGGCAAATCAGCGCTACAAAGAAGTCTCGCTTCCCATCGGTCAAAAGGGCCATGCTGAATAAAGTGTCAAAACCAGAAATGCAGGACAGGCCATGGAGAAACGGGAGCCTGGCTACGCTGATGGGCGGGATGTAAATTGCCAACAGCCACTCTGGAGAAGTGTACGGTGTGTCCTGAAACATCTAAAAAACTCAGCTTAGAGAGCATAGGGCACTTCCACTCATGGGCGTATAAATTGGCAAAACTAAAAATCAGCAAGACACAGGCTCCCCAAAGTTTAGGGCTGCTCTGTTGACAAGAACCTCCACTTCGTTACACCTTAAATATCCCAGGAAAGAGAAAAATGGATAAAGAAGTTGTGGTCCTTATGGACAATTGAATATCACTCAGCCATGAAATCAACGTCATAAGGCTAGTAGCAGCATGATGAGTGGATTTAGGTATGACGATTCTAAGTGAAATAAGTCACACAGAAAAAGACACTTATCATAAGATATCACTTATAGAGGGAATGTAAAAACCGCTACCTTTGAACTGAATTACAAAACAGAACAGAGACACACGTTTAGAAAGCACACTATGGCTGCTTAAGGGGAAAGGTGAGGTGGTGTGATGCATATAACAAGCTTTTCAAATTAGCTCAGATACTGTTCCATAAACCCAATAGGTAATAGACAAGACCTACTCCTTGCTCAGTGAATTGGACTCAACACCACCTATTCACCGCCCAAGAATCTATCTGACTAGTAAGAATCTTAAAACCTATGTATTGATATCTCTCTGTAAGTGAGTCAAGTGGGTGTAAAGCGGCAGAAACACAGCAGTGAAAAGCAGCTAAACCCCATTATAAAAGTCAATTACTTTTAAAAACCCGTGAAACAAAGACAGTGAAAGAGAGAGAAATTCTTACAAAATTCGTTCAGGGGCTGTGATGCCACCTGGATTGACCATATCTAGACCCACAGCTGATTGAGACATAAGGGTGGACACTCATGGGGCTGAGAGATTTGGTGAGGTTGGGTGAGGAAACGCAGACCCTTTAAAGCAATACTGCGTGGTACCCATCCCATGGGTCCCAAATCTCCAGGTTCAAGGGCATCTTCCTACATCGAAAACATGCATGAGAAACCCAGAAGACGGTACACCGTGTGATCGGGAAAGATTTCTAAAACGCACCTCATTTCTCATCTCCTTGTGCTCGGGTTCGCCATTCCAGCCGCTTCACTAGCAATCTGCTTCCTTGGAGAATCAGCACCTTTAACCTCCTGTTCCGTACAGGTTGCAATTTGTCCTGAGGATGAACGGGAAGTGGGGGAACCAATGAGAGAATAGCTCTAGGTGTAGGGACAGGCACAGGTCACTCTATTTTCTCATCAGGAAGAAGAATTAACCACAGGCTCAGCCTGCCGGCCGGAATCAAAATAGGTCCAGAAGCAATCCTGCGCTTTTGAGGCCAGCTCCCAAGAAAGCGAGTTGAAAAATGGAGCTCAGGGGCACTGCAATTCACAAACCTGCAGACTTATAAATGATAACTCTCGTCCACAAATATATTGAGGGAAGGCAACGAAGAGGAGTTGAAAGCAAGGCAGAATTGCAGGAAACAGATTTCAGGAGGGAGATTCGAATCGCCATTAAAGCACAGGAAAAGCGGCAAAACCTCGACAATGATGCCGTTGGCCAAAAAGGGCGTATGCGTTTTTTCCTGAATATATTCAGGAAAAAACGCATACGCCCTTTTTGGCCAACCAAGCAACCTGGAAAGGCAAATCAGCACTACAAAGAAGTCTCGCTTCTCATCGGTCAAAAGGGCCCTGCTGAATAAAGTGTCAAAACCAGAAATGCAGGACAGGCCATGGAGAAATGGGAGCCTTGCTACGCTGATGGGCGGGACGTAAATTGCCAACAGCCACTCTGGAGAAGTGTACGGTATGTCCTGAAACATCTAAGAAACTCAACTTAGAGAGCATAGGGCACTTCCACTCATGGGCGTATAAATTGGGAAAACTAAAAATCAGCAAGACACAGGCACCCCAAAGTTTAGGGCTGCTCTGTTGACAAGAACCTCCACTTCGTTACACCTTAAATATCCCAGGAAAGAGAAAAATGGATAAAGAAGTTGTGGTCCTTATGTACAATGGAATATCACTCAGCCATGAAATCAACGTCATAAGGCTAGTAGCAGCATGATGAGTGGATTTAGGTATGACGATTCTAAGTGAAATAAGTCACACAGAAAAAGACACTTATCATAAGATATCACTTATAGAGGGAATGTAAAAACCGCTACCCTTGAACTGAATTACAAAACAGAACAGAGACACACGTTTAGAAAGCACACTATGGCTGCTTAAGGGGAAAGGTGAGGTGGTGTGATGCATAAAACAAGCTTTTCAAATTAGCTCAGATACCGTTCCATAAACCCAATAGGTAATACACAAGACCTACTCCTTGCTCAGTGAATTGGACTCAACACCCCCTATTCACCGCCCAAGAATCTATCTGACTAGTAAGAATCTTAAAACCTATGTATTGATATCTCTCTGTAAGTGAGTCAAGTGGGTGTAAAGCGGCAGAAACACAGCAGTGAAAAGCAGCTAAACCCCATTATAAAAGTCAATTACTTTTAAAAACCCGTGAAACAAAGACAGTGAAAGAGAGAGAAATTCTTACAAAATTCGTTCAGGGGCTGTGATGCCACCTGGATTGACCATATCTAGACCCACAGCTGATTGAGACATAAGGGTGGACACTCATGGGGCTGAGAGATTTGGTGAGGTTGGGTGAGGAAACGCAGACCCTTTAAAGTAATACTGCGTGGTACCCATCCCATGGGTCCCAAATCTCCAGGTTCAAGGGCATCTTCCTACATCGAAAACATGCATGAGAAACCCAGAAGACGGTACACCGTGTGATCGGCAAAGGTTTCTAAAACGCACCTCATTTCTCATCTCCTTGTGCTCGGGTTCGCCATTCCAGCCGCTTCACTAGCAATCTGCTTCCTTGGAGAATCAGCACCTTTAACCTCCTGTTCCGTACAGGTTGCAATTTGTCCTGAGGATGAACGGGAAGAGGGGGAACCAATGAGAGACTAGCTCTAGGTGTAGGGACAGGCACAGGTCACTCTATTTTCTCATCAGGAAGAAGAATTAACCACAGGCTCAGCATGCCGGCCGGAACCAAAATAGGGCCTGAAGCAATCCTGCGCTTTTGAGGCCAGCTCCCAAGAAAGCGAGTTGAAAAATGGAGCTCAGGGGCACTGCAATTCACAAACCTGCAGACTTATAAATGATAACTCTCGTCCACAAATATATTGAGGGAAGGCAACGAAGAGGATTTGAAAGCAAGGCAGAATTGCAGGAAACACATTTCAGGAGGGAGATTCGAATCGCCTTTAAAGCACAGGAAAAGCGGCAAAACCTCGACAATGACGCCCTTGGCCAAAAAGGGCGTATGCGTTTTTTCCTGAATATATTCAGGAAAAAACGCATACGCCCTTTTTGGCCAACCAAGCAACCTGGAAAGGCAAATCAGCGCTACAAAGAAGTCTCGCTTCCCATCGGTCAAAAGGGCCATGCTGAATAAAGTGTCAAAACCAGAAATGCAGGACAGGCCATGGAGAAACGGGAGCCTGGCTACGCTGATGGGCGGGATGTAAATTGCCAACAGCCACTCTGGAGAAGTGTACGGTGTGTCCTGAAACATCTAAAAAACTCAGCTTAGAGAGCATAGGGCACTTCCACTCATGGGCGTATAAATTGGCAAAACTAAAAATCAGCAAGACACAGGCTCCCCAAAGTTTAGGGCTGCTCTGTTGACAAGAACCTCCACTTCGTTACACCTTAAATATCCCAGGAAAGAGAAAAATGGATAAAGAAGTTGTGGTCCTTATGTACAATGGAATATCACTCAGCCATGAAATCAACGTCATAAGGCTAGTAGCAGCATGATGAGTGGATTTAGGTATGACGATTCTAAGTGAAATAAGTCACACAGAAAAAGACACTTATCATAAGATATCACTTATAGAGGGAATGTAAAAACCGCTACCTTTGAACTGAATTACAAAACAGAACAGAGTCACACGTTTAGAAAGCACACTATGGCTGCTTAAGGGGAAAGGTGAGGTGGTGTGATGCATATAACAAGCTTTTCAAATTAGCTCAGATACTGTTCCATAAACCCAATAGGTAATAGACAAGACCTACTCCTTGCTCAGTGAATTGGACTCAACACCACCTATTCACCGCCCAAGAATCTATCTGACTAGTAAGAATCTTAAAACCTATGTATTGATATCTCTCTGTAAGTGAGTCAAGTGGGTGTAAAGCGGCAGAAACACAGCAGTGAAAAGCAGCTAAACCCCATTATAAAAGTCAATTACTTTTAAAAACCCGTGAAACAAAGACAGTGAAAGAGAGAGAAATTCTTACACAATTCGTTCAGGGGCTGTGATGCCACCTGGATTGACCATATCTAGACCCACAGCTGATTGAGACATAAGGGTGGACACTCATGGGGCTGAGAGATTTGGTGAGGTTGGGTGAGGAAACGCAGACCCTTTAAAGTAATACTGCGTGGTACCCATCCCATGGGTCCCAAATCTCCAGGTTCAAGGGCATCTTCCTACATCGAAAACATGCATGAGAAACCCAGAAGACGGTACACCGTGTGATCGGGAAAGATTTCTAAAACGCACCTCATTTCTCATCTCCTTGTGCTCGGGTTCGCCATTCCAGCCGCTTCACTAGCAATCTGCTTCCTTGGAGAATCAGCACCTTTAACCTCCTGTTCCGTACAGGTTGCAATTTGTCCTGAGGATGAACGGGAAGAGGGGGAACCAATGAGAGACTAGCTCTAGGTGTAGGGACAGGCACAGGTCACTCTATTTTCTCATCAGGAAGAAGAATTAACCACAGGCTCAGCATGCCGGCCGGAACCAAAATAGGGCCTGAAGCAATCCTGCGCTTTTGAGGCCAGCTCCCAAGAAAGCGAGTTGAAAAATGGAGCTCAGGGGCACTGCAATTCACAAACCTGCAGACTTATAAATGATAACTCTCGTCCACAAATATATTGAGGGAAGGCAACGAAGAGGATTTGAAAGCAAGGCAGAATTGCAGGAAACACATTTCAGGAGGGAGATTCGAATCGCCTTTAAAGCACAGGAAAAGCGGCAAAACCTCGACAATGACGCCCTTGGCCAAAAAGGGCGTATGCGTTTTTTCCTGAATATATTCAGGAAAAAACGCATACGCCCTTTTTGGCCAACCAAGCAACCTGGAAATGCAAATCAGCGCTACAAAGAAGTCTCGCTTCCCATCGGTCAAAAGGGCCATGCTGAATAAAGTGTCAAAACCAGAAATGCAGGACAGGCCATGGAGAAACGGGAGCCTGGCTACGCTGATGGGCGGGATGTAAATTGCCAAAAGCCACTCTGGAGAAGTGTACGGTGTGTCCTGAAACATCTAAAAAACTCAGCTTAGAGAGCATAGGGCACTTCCACTCATGGGCGTATAAATTGGCAAAACTAAAAATCAGCAAGACACAGGCTCCCCAAAGTTTAGGGCTGCTCTGTTGACAAGAACCTCCACTTCGTTACACCTTAAATATCCCAGGAAAGAGAAAAATGGATAAAGAAGTTGTGGTCCTTATGGACAATTGAATATCACTCAGCCATGAAATCAACGTCATAAGGCTAGTAGCAGCATGATGAGTGGATTTAGGTACGACGATTCTAAGTGAAATAAGTCACACAGAAAAAGACACTTATCATAAGATATCACTTATAGAGGGAATGTAAAAACCGCTACCCTTGAACTGAATTACAAAACAGAACAGAGACACACGTTTAGAAAGCACACTATGGCTGCTTAAGGGGAAAGGTGAGGTGGTGTGATGCATAAAACAAGCTTTTCAAATTAGCTCAGATACCGTTCCATAAACCCAATAGGTAATACACAAGACCTACTCCTTGCTCAGTGAATTGGACTCAACACCCCCTATTCACCGCCCAAGAATATATCTGACTAGTAAGAATCTTAAAACCTATGTATTGATATCTCTCTGTAAGTGAGTCAAGTGGGTGTAAAGCGGCAGAAACACAGCAGTGAAAAGCAGCTAAACCCCATTATAAAAATCAATTACTTTTAAAAACCCGTGAAACAAAGACAGTGAAAGAGAGAGAAATTCTTACAAAATTCGTTCAGGGGCTGTGATGCCACCTGGATTGACCATATCTAGACCCACAGCTGATTGAGACATAAGGGTGGACACTCATGGGGCTGAGAGATTTGGTGAGGTTGGGTGAGGAAAGGCAGACCCTTTAAAGTAATACTGCGTGGAACCCATCCCATGGGTCCCAAATCTCCAGGTTCAAGGGCATCTTCCTACATCGAAAACATGCATGAGAAACCCAGAAGACGGTACACCGTGTGATCGGGAAAGGTTTCTAAAACGCACCTCATTTCTCATCTCCTTGTGCTCGGGTTCGCCATTCCAACCGCTTCACTAGCAATCTGCCTCCTTGGAGAATCAGCACCTTTAACCTCCTGTTCCGTACAGGTTGCAATTTGTCCTGAGGATGAACGGGAAGAGGGGGAACCAATGAGAGAATAGCTCTAGGTGTAGGGACAGGCACAGGTCACTCTATTTTCTCATCAGGAAGAAGAATTAACCACAGGCTCAGCCTGCCGGCCGGAATCAAAATAGGTCCAGAAGCAATCCTGCGCTTTTGAGGCCAGCTCCCAAGAAAGCAAGTTGAAAAATGGAGCTCAGGGGCACTGCAATTCACAAACCTGCAGACTTATAAATGATAACTCTCGTCCACAAATATATTGAGGGAAGGCAACGAAGAGGAGTTGAAAGCAAGGCAGAATTGCAGGAAACAGATTTCAGGAGGGAGATTCGAATCGCCATTAAAGCACAGGAAAAGCGGCAAAACCTCGACAATGATGCCGTTGGCCAAAAAGGGCGTATGCGTTTTTTCCTGAATATATTCAGGAAAAAACGCATACGCCCTTTTTGGCCAACCAAGCAACCTGGAAAGGCAAATCAGCACTACAAAGAAGTCTCGCTTCTCATCGGTCAAAAGGGCCCTGCTGAATAAAGTGTCAAAACCAGAAATGCAGGACAGGCCATGGAGAAATGGGAGCCTTGCTACGCTGATGGGCGGGACGTAAATTGCCAACAGCCACTCTGGAGAAGTGCACGGTATGTCCTGAAACATCTAAAAAACTCAGCTTAGAGAGCATAGGGCACTTCCACTCATGGGCGTATAAATTGGGAAAACTAAAAATCAGCAAGACACAGGCACCCCAAAGTTTAGGGCTGCTCTGTTGAAAAGAACCTCCACTTCGTTACACCTTAAATATCCCAGGAAAGAGAAAAATGGATAAAGAAGTTGTGGTCCTTATGTACAATGGAATATCACTCAGCCATGAAATCAACGTCATAAGGCTAGTAGCAGCATGATGAGTGGATTTAGGTACGACAATTCTAAGTGAAATAAGTCACACAGAAAAAGACACTTATCATAAGATATCACTTATAGAGGGAATGTAAAAACCGCTACCTTTGAACTGAATTACAAAACAGAACAGAGACACACGTTTAGAAAGCACACTATGGCTGCTTAAGGGGAAAGGTGAGGTGGTGTGATGCATATAACAAGCTTTTCAAATTAGCTCAGATACTGTTCCATAAACCCAATAGGTAATAGACAAGACCTACTCCTTGCTCAGTGAATTGGACTCAACACCACCTATTCACCGCCCAAGAATCTATCTGACTAGTAAGAATCTTAAAACCTATGTATTGATATCTCTCTGTAAGTGAGTCAAGTGGGTGTAAAGCGGCAGAAACACAGCAGTGAAAAGCAGCTAAACCCCATTATAAAAGTCAATTACTTTTAAAAACCCGTGAAACAAAGACAGTGAAAGAGAGAGAAATTCTTACAAAATTCGTTCAGGGGCTGTGATGCCACCTGGATTGACCATATCTAGACCCACAGCTGATTGAGACATAAGGGTGGACACTCATGGGGCTGAGAGATTTGGTGAGGTTGGGTGAGGAAACGCAGACCCTTTAAAGTAATACTGCGTGGTACCCATCCCATGGGTCCCAAATCTCCAGGTTCAAGGGCATCTTCCTACATCGAAAACATGCATGAGAAACCCAGAAGACGGTACACCGTGTGATCGGGAAAGATTTCTAAAACGCACCTCATTTCTCATCTCCTTGTGCTCGGGTTCGCCATTCCAGCCGCTTCACTAGCAATCTGCTTCCTTGGAGAATCAGCACCTTTAACCTCCTGTTCCGTACAGGTTGCAATTTGTCCTGAGGATGAACGGGAAGAGGGGGAACCAATGAGAGACTAGCTCTAGGTGTAGGGACAGGCACAGGTCACTCTATTTTCTCATCAGGAAGAAGAATTAACCACAGGCTCAGCATGCCGGCCGGAACCAAAATAGGGCCTGAAGCAATCCTGCGCTTTTGAGGCCAGCTCCCAAGAAAGCGAGTTGAAAAATGGAGCTCAGGGGCACTGCAATTCACAAACCTGCAGACTTATAAATGATAACTCTCGTCCACAAATATATTGAGGGAAGGCAACGAAGAGGATTTGAAAGCAAGGCAGAATTGCAGGAAACACATTTCAGGAGGGAGATTCGAATCGCCTTTAAAGCACAGGAAAAGCGGCAAAACCTCGACAATGACGCCCTTGGCCAAAAAGGGCGTATGCGTTTTTTCCTGAATATATTCAGGAAAAAACGCATACGCCCTTTTTGGCCAACCAAGCAACCTGGAAAGGCAAATCAGCGCTACAAAGAAGTCTCGCTTCCCATCGGTCAAAAGGGCCATGCTGAATAAAGTGTCAAAACCAGAAATGCAGGACAGGCCATGGAGAAACGGGAGCCTGGCTACGCTGATGGGCGGGATGGAAATTGCCAAAAGCCACTCTGGAGAAGTGTACGGTGTGTCCTGAAACATCTAAAAAACTCAGCTTAGAGAGCATATGGCACTTCCACTCATGGGCGTATAAATTGGCAAAACTAAAAATCAGCAAGACACAGGCTCCCCAAAGTTTAGGGCTGCTCTGTTGACAAGAACCTCCACTTCGTTACACCTTAAATATCCCAGGAAAGAGAAAAATGGATAAAGAAGTTGTGGTCCTTATGGACAATTGAATATCACTCAGCCATGAAATCAACGTCATAAGGCTAGTAGCAGCATGATGAGTGGATTTAGGTACGACGATTCTAAGTGAAATAAGTCACACAGAAAAAGACACTTATCATAAGATATCACTTATAGAGGGAATGTAAAAACCGCTACCCTTGAACTGAATTACAAAACAGAACAGAGACACACGTTTAGAAAGCACACTATGGCTGCTTAAGGGGAAAGGTGAGGTGGTGTGATGCATAAAACAAGCTTTTCAAATTAGCTCAGATACCGTTCCATAAACCCAATAGGTAATACACAAGACCTACTCCTTGCTCAGTGAATTGGACTCAACACCCCCTATTCACCGCCCAAGAATATATCTGACTAGTAAGAATCTTAAAACCTATGTATTGATATCTCTCTGTAAGTGAGTCAAGTGGGTGTAAAGCGGCAGAAACACAGCAGTGAAAAGCAGCTAAACCCCATTATAAAAATCAATTACTTTTAAAAACCCGTGAAACAAAGACAGTGAAAGAGAGAGAAATTCTTACAAAATTCGTTCAGGGGCTGTGATGCCACCTGGATTGACCATATCTAGACCCACAGCTGATTGAGACATAAGGGTGGACACTCATGGGGCTGAGAGATTTGGTGAGGTTGGGTGAGGAAAGGCAGACCCTTTAAAGTAATACTGCGTGGAACCCATCCCATGGGTCCCAAATCTCCAGGTTCAAGGGCATCTTCCTACATCGAAAACATGCATGAGAAACCCAGAAGACGGTACACCGTGTGATCGGGAAAGGTTTCTAAAACGCACCTCATTTCTCATCTCCTTGTGCTCGGGTTCGCCATTCCAACCGCTTCACTAGCAATCTGCCTCCTTGGAGAATCAGCACCTTTAACCTCCTGTTCCGTACAGGTTGCAATTTGTCCTGAGGATGAACGGGAAGAGGGGGAACCAATGAGAGAATAGCTCTAGGTGTAGGGACAGGCACAGGTCACTCTATTTTCTCATCAGGAAGAAGAATTAACCACAGGCTCAGCCTGCCGGCCGGAATCAAAATAGGTCCAGAAGCAATCCTGCGCTTTTGAGGCCAGCTCCCAAGAAAGCGAGTTGAAAAATGGAGCTCAGGGGCACTGCAATTCACAAACCTGCAGACTTATAAATGATAACTCTCGTCCACAAATATATTGAGGGAAGGCAACGAAGAGGAGTTGAAAGCAAGGCAGAATTGCAGGAAACAGATTTCAGGAGGGAGATTCGAATCGCCATTAAAGCACAGGAAAAGCGGCAAAACCTCGACAATGATGCCGTTGGCCAAAAAGGGCGTATGCGTTTTTTCCTGAATATATTCAGGAAAAAACGCATACGCCCTTTTTGGCCAACCAAGCAACCTGGAAAGGCAAATCAGCACTACAAAGAAGTCTCGCTTCTCATCGGTCAAAAGGGCCCTGCTGAATAAAGTGTCAAAACCAGAAATGCAGGACAGGCCATGGAGAAATGGGAGCCTTGCTACGCTGATGGGCGGGACGTAAATTGCCAACAGCCACTCTGGAGAAGTGTACGGTATGTCCTGAAACATCTAAGAAACTCCACTTAGAGAGCATAGGGCACTTCCACTCATGGGCGTATAAATTGGGAAAACTAAAAATCAGCAAGACACAGGCACCCCAAAGTTTAGGGCTGGTCTGTTGACAAAAACCTCCACTTCGTTACACCTTAAATATCCCAGGAAAGAGAAAAATGGATAAAGAAGTTGTGGTCCTTATGTACAATGGAATATCACTCAGCCATGAAATCAACGTCATAAGGCTAGTAGCAGCATGATGAGTGGATTTAGGTATGACGATTCTAAGTGAAATAAGTCACACAGAAAAAGACACTTATCATAAGATATCACTTATAGAGGGAATGTAAAAACCGCTACCTTTGAACTGAATTACAAAACAGAACAGAGACACACGTTTAGAAATCACACTATGGCTGCTTAAGGGGAAAGGTGAGGTGGTGTGATGCATATAACAAGCTTTTCAAATTAGCTCAGATACTGTTCCATAAACCCAATAGGTAATAGACAAGACCTACTCCTTGCTCAGTGAATTGGACTCAACACCACCTATTCACCGCCCAAGAATCTATCTGACTAGTAAGAATCTTAAAACCTATGTATTGATATCTCTCTGTAAGTGAGTCAAGTGGGTGTAAAGCGGCAGAAACACAGCAGTGAAAAGCAGCTAAACCCCATTATAAAAGTCAATTACTTTTAAAAACCCGTGAAACAAAGACAGTGAAAGAGAGAGAAATTCTTACAAAATTCGTTCAGGGGCTGTGATGCCACCTGGATTGACCATATCTAGACCCACAGCTGATTGAGACATAAGGGTGGACACTCATGGGGCTGAGAGATTTGGTGAGGTTGGGTGAGGAAACGCAGACCCTTTAAAGTAATACTGCGTGGTACCCATCCCATGGGTCCCAAATCTCCAGGTTCAAGGGCATCTTCCTACATCGAAAACATGCATGAGAAACCCAGAAGACGGTACACCGTGTGATCGGGAAAGATTTCTAAAACGCACCTCATTTCTCATCTCCTTGTGCTCGGGTTCGCCATTCCAGCCGCTTCACTAGCAATCTGCTTCCTTGGAGAATCAGCACCTTTAACCTCCTGTTCCGTACAGGTTGCAATTTGTCCTGAGGATGAACGGGAAGAGGGGGAACCAATGAGAGACTAGCTCTAGGTGTAGGGACAGGCACAGGTCACTCTATTTTCTCATCAGGAAGAAGAATTAACCACAGGCTCAGCATGCCGGCCGGAACCAAAATAGGGCCTGAAGCAATCCTGCGCTTTTGAGGCCAGCTCCCAAGAAAGCGAGTTGAAAAATGGAGCTCAGGGGCACTGCAATTCACAAACCTGCAGACTTATAAATGATAACTCTCGTCCACAAATATATTGAGGGAAGGCAACGAAGAGGATTTGAAAGCAAGGCAGAATTGCAGGAAACACATTTCAGGAGGGAGATTCGAATCGCCTTTAAAGCACAGGAAAAGCGGCAAAACCTCGACAATGACGCCCTTGGCCAAAAAGGGCGTATGCGTTTTTTCCTGAATATATTCAGGAAAAAACGCATACGCCCTTTTTGGCCAACCAAGCAACCTGGAAAGGCAAATCAGCGCTACAAAGAAGTCTCGCTTCCCATCGGTCAAAAGGGCCATGCTGAATAAAGTGTCAAAACCAGAAATGCAGGACAGGCCATGGAGAAACGGGAGCCTGGCTACGCTGATGGGCGGGATGTAAATTGCCAACAGCCACTCTGGAGAAGTGTACGGTGTGTCCTGAAACATCTAAAAAACTCAGCTTAGAGAGCATAGGGCACTTCCACTCATGGGCGTATAAATTGGCAAAACTAAAAATCAGCAAGACACAGGCTCCCCAAAGTTTAGGGCTGCTCTGTTGACAAGAACCTCCACTTCGTTACACCTTAAATATCCCAGGAAAGACAAAAATGGATAAAGAAGTTGTGGTCCTTATGGACAATTGAATATCACTCAGCCATGAAATCAACGTCATAAGGCTAGTAGCAGCATGATGAGTGGATTTAGGTACGACGATTCTAAGTGAAATAAGTCACACAGAAAAAGACACTTATCATAAGATATCACTTATAGAGGGAATGTAAAAACCGCTACCCTTGAACTGAATTACAAAACAGAACAGAGACACACGTTTAGAAAGCACACTATGGCTGCTTAAGGGGAAAGGTGAGGTGGTGTGATGCATAAAACAAGCTTTTCAAATTAGCTCAGATACCGTTCCATAAACCCAATAGGTAATACACAAGACCTACTCCTTGCTCAGTGAATTGGACTCAACACCCCCTATTCACCGCCCAAGAATATATCTGACTAGTAAGAATCTTAAAACCTATGTATTGATATCTCTCTGTAAGTGAGTCAAGTGGGTGTAAAGCGGCAGAAACACAGCAGTGAAAAGCAGCTAAACCCCATTATAAAAATCAATTACTTTTAAAAACCCGTGAAACAAAGACAGTGAAAGAGAGAGAAATTCTTACAAAATTCGTTCAGGGGCTGTGATGCCACCTGGATTGACCATATCTAGACCCACAGCTGATTGAGACATAAGGGTGGACACTCATGGGGCTGAGAGGTTTGGTGAGGTTGGGTGAGGAAAGGCAGACCCTTTAAAGTAATACTGCGTGGAACCCATCCCATGGGTCCGAAATCTCCAGGTTCAAGGGCATCTTCCTACATCGAAAACATGCATGAGAAACCCAGAAGACGGTACACCGTGTGATCGGGAAAGGTTTCTAAAACGCACCTCATTTCTCATCTCCTTGTGCTCGGGTTCGCCATTCCAACCGCTTCACTAGCAATCTGCCTCCTTGGAGAATCAGCACCTTTAACCTCCTGTTCCGTACAGGTTGCAATTTGTCCTGAGGATGAACGGGAAGAGGGGGAACCAATGAGAGAATAGCTCTAGGTGTAGGGACAGGCACAGGTCACTCTATTTTCTCATCAGGAAGAAGAATTAACCACAGGCTCAGCCTGCCGGCCGGAATCAAAATAGGTCCAGAAGCAATCCTGCGCTTTTGAGGCCAGCTCCCAAGAAAGCGAGTTGAAAAATGGAGCTCAGGGGCACTGCAATTCACAAACCTGCAGACTTATAAATGATAACTCTCGTCCACAAATATATTGAGGGAAGGCAACGAAGAGGAGTTGAAAGCAAGGCAGAATTGCAGGAAACAGATTTCAGGAGGGAGATTCGAATCGCCATTAAAGCACGGGAAAAGCGGCAAAACCTCGACAATGATGCCGTTGGCCAAAAAGGGCGTATGCGTTTTTTCCTGAATATATTCAGGAAAAAACGCATACGCCCTTTTTGGCCAACCAAGCAACCTGGAAAGGCAAATCAGCACTACAAAGAAGTCTCGCTTCTCATCGGTCAAAAGGGCCCTGCTGAATAAAGTGTCAAAACCAGAAATGCAGGACAGGCCATGGAGAAATGGGAGCCTTGCTACGCTGATGGGCGGGACGTAAATTGCCAACAGCCACTCTGGAGAAGTGTACGGTATGTCCTGAAACATCTAAGAAACTCCACTTAGAGAGCATAGGGCACTTCCACTCATGGGCGTATAAATTGGGAAAACTAAAAATCAGCAAGACACAGGCACCCCAAAGTTTAGGGCTGGTCTGTTGACAAAAACCTCCACTTCGTTACACCTTAAATATCCCAGGAAAGAGAAAAATGGATAAAGAAGTTGTGGTCCTTATGTACAATGGAATATCACTCAGCCATGAAATCAACGTCATAAGGCTAGTAGCAGCATGATGAGTGGATTTAGGTATGACGATTCTAAGTGAAATAAGTCACACAGAAAAAGACACTTATCATAAGATATCACTTATAGAGGGAATGTAAAAACCGCTACCTTTGAACTGAATTACAAAACAGAACAGAGACACACGTTTAGAAAGCACACTATGGCTGCTTAAGGGGAAAGGTGAGGTGGTGTGATGCATATAACAAGCTTTTCAAATTAGCTCAGATACTGTTCCATAAACCCAATAGGTAATAGACAAGACCTACTCCTTGCTCAGTGAATTGGACTCAACACCACCTATTCACCGCCCAAGAATCTATCTGACTAGTAAGAATCTTAAAACCTATGTATTGATATCTCTCTGTAAGTGAGTCAAGTGGGTGTAAAGCGGCAGAAACACAGCAGTGAAAAGCAGCTAAACCCCATTATAAAAGTCAATTACTTTTAAAAACCCGTGAAACAAAGACAGTGAAAGAGAGAGAAATTCTTACAAAATTCGTTCAGGGGCTGTGATGCCACCTGGATTGACCATATCTAGACCCACAGCTGATTGAGACATAAGGGTGGACACTCATGGGGCTGAGAGATTTGGTGAGGTTGGGTGAGGAAACGCAGACCCTTTAAAGTAATACTGCGTGGTACCCATCCCATGGGTCCCAAATCTCCAGGTTCAAGGGCATCTTCCTACATCGAAAACATGCATGAGAAACCCAGAAGACGGTACACCGTGTGATCGGGAAAGATTTCTAAAACGCACCTCATTTCTCATCTCCTTGTGCTCGGGTTCGCCATTCCAGCCGCTTCACTAGCAATCTGCTTCCTTGGAGAATCAGCACCTTTAACCTCCTGTTCCGTACAGGTTGCAATTTGTCCTGAGGATGAACGGGAAGAGGGGGAACCAATGAGAGACTAGCTCTAGGTGTAGGGACAGGCACAGGTCACTCTATTTTCTCATCAGGAAGAAGAATTAACCACAGGCTCAGCATGCCGGCCGGAACCAAAATAGGGCCTGAAGCAATCCTGCGCTTTTGAGGCCAGCTCCCAAGAAAGCGAGTTGAAAAATGGAGCTCAGGGGCACTGCAATTCACAAACCTGCAGACTTATAAATGATAACTCTCGTCCACAAATATATTGAGGGAAGGCAACGAAGAGGATTTGAAAGCAAGGCAGAATTGCAGGAAACACATTTCAGGAGGGAGATTCGAATCGCCTTTAAAGCACAGGAAAAGCGGCAAAACCTCGACAATGACGCCCTTGGCCAAAAAGGGCGTATGCGTTTTTTCCTGAATATATTCAGGAAAAAACGCATACGCCCTTTTTGGCCAACCAAGCAACCTGGAAAGGCAAATCAGCGCTACAAAGAAGTCTCGCTTCCCATCGGTCAAAAGGGCCATGCTGAATAAAGTGTCAAAACCAGAAATGCAGGACAGGCCATGGAGAAACGGGAGCCTGGCTACGCTGATGGGCGGGATGTAAATTGCCAACAGCCACTCTGGAGAAGTGTACGGTGTGTCCTGAAACATCTAAAAAACTCAGCTTAGAGAGCATAGGGCACTTCCACTCATGGGCGTATAAATTGGCAAAACTAAAAATCAGCAAGACACAGGCTCCCCAAAGTTTAGGGCTGCTCTGTTGACAAGAACCTCCACTTCGTTACACCTTAAATATCCCAGGAAAGAGAAAAATGGATAAAGAAGTTGTGGTCCTTATGGACAATTGAATATCACTCAGCCATGAAATCAACGTCATAAGGCTAGTAGCAGCATGATGAGTGGATTTAGGTACGACGATTCTAAGTGAAATAAGTCACACAGAAAAAGACACTTATCATAAGATATCACTTATAGAGGGAATGTAAAAACCGCTACCCTTGAACTGAATTACAAAACAGAACAGAGACACACGTTTAGAAAGCACACTATGGCTGCTTAAGGGGAAAGGTGAGGTGGTGTGATGCATAAAACAAGCTTTTCAAATTAGCTCAGATACCGTTCCATAAACCCAATAGGTAATACACAAGACCTACTCCTTGCTCAGTGAATTGGACTCAACACCCCCTATTCACCGCCCAAGAATATATCTGACTAGTAAGAATCTTAAAACCTATGTATTGATATCTCTCTGTAAGTGAGTCAAGTGGGTGTAAAGCGGCAGAAACACAGCAGTGAAAAGCAGCTAAACCCCATTATAAAAATCAATTACTTTTAAAAACCCGTGAAACAAAGACAGTGAAAGAGAGAGAAATTCTTACAAAATTCGTTCAGGGGCTGTGATGCCACCTGGATTGACCATATCTAGACCCACAGCTGATTGAGACATAAGGGTGGACACTCATGGGGCTGAGAGGTTTGGTGAGGTTGGGTGAGGAAAGGCAGACCCTTTAAAGTAATACTGCGTGGAACCCATCCCATGGGTCCCAAATCTCCAGGTTCAAGGGCATCTTCCTACATCGAAAACATGCATGAGAAACCCAGAAGACGGTACACCGTGTGATCGGGAAAGGTTTCTAAAACGCACCTCATTTCTCATCTCCTTGTGCTCGGGTTCGCCATTCCAACCGCTTCACTAGCAATCTGCCTCCTTGGAGAATCAGCACCTTTAACCTCCTGTTCCGTACAGGTTGCAATTTGTCCTGAGGATGAACGGGAAGAGGGGGAACCAATGAGAGAATAGCTCTAGGTGTAGGGACAGGCACAGGTCACTCTATTTTCTCATCAGGAAGAAGAATTAACCACAGGCTCAGCCTGCCGGCCGGAATCAAAATAGGTCCAGAAGCAATCCTGCGCTTTTGAGGCCAGCTCCCAAGAAAGCGAGTTGAAAAATGGAGCTCAGGGGCACTGCAATTCACAAACCTGCAGACTTATAAATGATAACTCTCGTCCACAAATATATTGAGGGAAGGCAACGAAGAGGAGTTGAAAGCAAGGCAGAATTGCAGGAAACAGATTTCAGGAGGGAGATTCGAATCGCCATTAAAGCACGGGAAAAGCGGCAAAACCTCGACAATGATGCCGTTGGCCAAAAAGGGCGTATGCGTTTTTTCCTGAATATATTCAGGAAAAAACGCATACGCCCTTTTTGGCCAACCAAGCAACCTGGAAAGGCAAATCAGCACTACAAAGAAGTCTCGCTTCTCATCGGTCAAAAGGGCCCTGCTGAATAAAGTGTCAAAACCAGAAATGCAGGACAGGCCATGGAGAAATGGGAGCCTTGCTACGCTGATGGGCGAGACGTAAATTGCCAACAGCCACTCTGGAGAAGTGTACGGTATGTCCTGAAACATCTAAGAAACTCAACTTAGAGAGCATAGGGCACTTCCACTCATGGGCGTATAAATTGGGAAAACTAAAAATCAGCAAGACACAGGCACCCCAAAGTTTAGGGCTGCTCTGTTGACAAGAACCTCCACTTCGTTACACCTTAAATATCCCAGGAAAGAGAAAAATGGATAAAGAAGTTGTGGTCCTTATGTACAATGGAATATCACTCAGCCATGAAATCAACGTCATAAGGCTAGTAGCAGCATGATGAGTGGATTTAGGTATGACGATTCTAAGTGAAATAAGTCACACAGAAAAAGACACTTATCATAAGATATCACTTATAGAGGGAATGTAAAAACCGCTACATTTGAACTGAATTACAAAACAGAACAGAGACACACGTTTAGAAAGCACACTATGGCTGCTTAAGGGGAAAGGTGAGGTGGTGTGATGCATATAACAAGCTTTTCAAATTAGCTCAGATACTGTTCCATAAACCCAATAGGTAATAGACAAGACCTACTCCTTGCTCAGTGAATTGGACTCAACACCACCTATTCACCGCCCAAGAATCTATCTGACTAGTAAGAATCTTAAAACCTATGTATTGATATCTCTCTGTAAGTGAGTCAAGTGGGTGTAAAGCGGCAGAAACACAGCAGTGAAAAGCAGCTAAACCCCATTATAAAAGTCAATTACTTTTAAAAACCCGTGAAACAAAGACAGTGAAAGAGAGAGAAATTCTTACAAAATTCGTTCAGGGGCTGTGATGCCACCTGGATTGACCATATCTAGACCCACAGCTGATTGAGACATAAGGGTGGACACTCATGGGGCTGAGAGATTTGGTGAGGTTGGGTGAGGAAACGCAGACCCTTTAAAGTAATACTGCGTGGTACCCATCCCATGGGTCCCAAATCTCCAGGTTCAAGGGCATCTTCCTACATCGAAAACATGCATGAGAAACCCAGAAGACGGTACACCGTGTGATCGGGAAAGATTTCTAAAACGCACCTCATTTCTCATCTCCTTGTGCTCGGGTTCGCCATTCCAGCCGCTTCACTAGCAATCTGATTCCTTGGAGAATCAGCACCTTTAACCTCCTGTTCCGTACAGGTTGCAATTTGTCCTGAGGATGAACGGGAAGAGGGGGAACCAATGAGAGACTAGCTCTAGGTGTAGGGACAGGCACAGGTCACTCTATTTTCTCATCAGGAAGAAGAATTAACCACAGGCTCAGCATGCCGGCCGGAACCAAAATAGGGCCTGAAGCAATCCTGCGCTTTTGAGGCCAGCTCCCAAGAAAGCGAGTTGAAAAATGGAGCTCAGGGGCACTGCAATTCACAAACCTGCAGACTTATAAATGATAACTCTCGTCCACAAATATATTGAGGGAAGGCAACGAAGAGGATTTGAAAGCAAGGCAGAATTGCAGGAAACACATTTCAGGAGGGAGATTCGAATCGCCTTTAAAGCACAGGAAAAGCGGCAAAACCTCGACAATGACGCCCTTGGCCAAAAAGGGCGTATGCGTTTTTTCCTGAATATATTCAGGAAAAAACGCATACGCCCTTTTTGGCCAACCAAGCAACCTGGAAAGGCAAATCAGCGCTACAAAGAAGTCTCGCTTCCCATCGGTCAAAAGGGCCATGCTGAATAAAGTTTCAAAACCAGAAATGCAGGACAGGCCATGGAGAAACGGGAGCCTGGCTACGCTGATGGGCGGGATGTAAATTGCCAACAGCCACTCTGGAGAAGTGTACGGTGTGTCCTGAAACATCTAAAAAACTCAGCTTAGAGAGCATAGGGCACTTCCACTCATGGGCGTATAAATTGGCAAAACTAAAAATCAGCAAGACACAGGCTCCCCAAAGTTTAGGGCTGCTCTGTTGACAAGAACCTCCACTTCGTTACACCTTAAATATCCCAGGAAAGAGAAAAATGGATAAAGAAGTTGTGGTCCTTATGGACAATTGAATATCACTCAGCCATGAAATCAACGTCATAAGGCTAGTAGCAGCATGATGAGGGGATTTAGGTACGACGATTCTAAGTGAAATAAGTCACACAGAAAAAGACACTTATCATAAGATATCACTTATAGAGGGAATGTAAAAACCGCTACCCTTGAACTGAATTACAAAACAGAACAGAGACACACGTTTAGAAAGCACACTATGGCTGCTTAAGGGGAAAGGTGAGGTGGTGTGATGCATAAAACAAGCTTTTCAAATTAGCTCAGATACCGTTCCATAAACCCAATAGGTAATACACAAGACCTACTCCTTGCTCAGTGAATTGGACTCAACACCCCCTATTCACCGCCCAAGAATATATCTGACTAGTAAGAATCTTAAAACCTATGTATTGATATCTCTCTGTAAGTGAGTCAAGTGGGTGTAAAGCGGCAGAAACACAGCAGTGAAAAGCAGCTAAACCCCATTATAAAAATCAATTACTTTTAAAAACCCGTGAAACAAAGACAGTGAAAGAGAGAGAAATTCTTACAAAATTCGTTCAGGGGCTGTGATGCCACCTGGATTGACCATATCTAGACCCACAGCTGATTGAGACATAAGGGTGGACACTCATGGGGCTGAGAGGTTTGGTGAGGTTGGGTGAGGAAAGGCAGACCCTTTAAAGTAATACTGCGTGGAACCCATCCCATGGGTCCCAAATCTCCAGGTTCAAGGGCATCTTCCTACATCGAAAACATGCATGAGAAACCCAGAAGACGGTACACCGTGTGATCGGGAAAGGTTTCTAAAACGCACCTCATTTCTCATCTCCTTGTGCTCGGGTTCGCCATTCCAGCCGCTTCACTAGCAATCTGCCTCCTTGGAGAATCAGCACCTTTAACCTCCTGTTCCGTACAGGTTGCAATTTGTCCTGAGGATGAACGGGAAGAGGGGGAACCAATGAGAGAATAGCTCTAGGTGTAGGGACAGGCACAGGTCACTCTATTTTCTCATCAGGAAGAAGAATTAACCACAGGCTCAGCCTGCCGGCCGGAATCAAAATAGGTCCAGAAGCAATCCTGCGCTTTTGAGGCCAGCTCCCAAGAAAGCGAGTTGAAAAATGGAGCTCAGGGGCACTGCATTTCACAAACCTGCAGACTTATAAATGATAACTCTCGTCCACAAATATATTGAGGGAAGGCAACGAAGAGGAGTTGAAAGCAAGGCAGAATTGCAGGAAAGAGATTTCAGGAGGGAGATTCGAATCTCCATTAAAGCACAGGAAAAGCGGCAAAAACTCGACAATGATGCCGTTGGCCAAAAAGGGCGTATGCGTTTTTTCCTGAATATATTCAGGAAAAAACGCATACGCCCTTTTTGGCCAACCAAGCAACCTGGAAAGGCAAATCAGCACTACAAAGAAGTCTCGCTTCTCATCGGTCAAAAGGGCCCTGCTGAATAAAGTGTCAAAACCAGAAATGCAGGACAGGCCATGGAGAAATGGGAGCCTTGCTACGCTGATGGGCGGGACGTAAATTGCCAACAGCCACTCTGGAGAAGTGTACGGTATGTCCTGAAACATCTAAAAAACTCAGCCTAGTGAACATAGGGCACGTCCACTCATGGGCGTATAAATTCGGAAAACTAAAAATCAGCAAGACACAGGCACCCCAAAGTTTAGGTCTGCTCTGTTGAAAAGAACCTCCACTTCGTTACACCTTAAATATCCCAGGAAAGACAAAAATGGATAAAGAAGTTGTGGTCCTTATGTACAATTGAATATCACTCAGCCATGAAATCAACGTCATAAGGCTAGTAGCAGCATGATGAGTGGATTTAGGTACGACGATTCTAAGTGAAATAAGTCACACAGAAAAAGACACTTATCATAAGATATCACTTATAGAGGGAATGTAAAAACCGCTACCCTTGAACTGAATTACAAAACAGAACAGAGACACACGTTTAGAAAAAACACTATGGCTGCTTAACGGTAAAGGTGAGGTGGGGTGATGCATAAAACAAGGGTTTCAAATTAGCTCAGATACCGTTCCATAAACTAAATAGGTAATAGACAAGACCTACTCCTTGCTCAGTGAATTGGACTCAACACCCCCTATTCACCGCCCAAGAATATATCTGACTAGTAAGAATCTTAAAACCTATGTATTGATATCTCTCTGTAAGTGAGTCAAGTGGGTGTAAAGCGGCAGAAACACAGCAGTGAAAAGCAGCTAAACCCCATTATAAAAATCAATTACTTTTAAAAACCCGTGAAACAAAGACAGTGAAAGAGAGAGAAATTCTTACAAAATTCGTTCAGGGGCTGTGATGCCACCTGGATTGACCATATGTAGACCCACAGCTGATTGAGACATAAGGGTGGACACTCATGGGGCTGAGAGGTTTGGTGAGGTTGGGTGAGGAAACGCAGACCCTTTAAAGTAATACTGCGTGGTACCCATCCCATGGGTCCCAAATCTCCAGGTTCAAGGGCATCTTCCTACATCGAAAACATGCATGAGAAACCCAGAAGACGGTACACCGTGTGATCGGGAAAGGTTTCTAAAACGCACCTCATTTCTCATCTCCTTGTGCTCGGGTTCGCCATTCCAGCCGCTTCACTAGCAACCTGCCTCCTTGGAGAATCAGCACTTTAACCTCCTGTTCCGTACAGGTTGCAATTTGTCCTGAGGATGAACAGGAAGAGGGGGAACCAATGAGAGACTAGCTCTAGGTGTAGGGACAGGCACAGGTCACTCTATTTTCTCATCAGGAAGAAGAATTAACCTCAGGCTCAGCCTGCCGGCTGGAACCAAAATAGGGCCTGAAGCAATCCTGCGCTTTTGAGGCCAGCTCCCAAGAAAGCGAGTTGAAAAATGGAGCTCAGGGGCACTGCAATTCACAAACCTGCAGACTTATAAATGATAACTCTCGTCCACAAATATATTGAGGGAAGGCAACGAAGAGGATTTGAAAGCAAGGCAGAATTGCAGGAAACACATTTCAGGAGGGAGATTCGAATCGCCTTTAAAGAACAGGAAAAGGGACAAAACCTCGACAATGACGCCCTTGGCCAAAAAGGGCGTATGCGTTTTTTCCTGAATATATTCAGGAAAAAACGCATACGCCCTTTTTGGCCAACCAAGCAACCTGGAAAGGCAAATCAGCGCTACAAAGAAGTCTCGCTTCCCATCGGTCAAAAGGGCCATGCTGAATAAAGTGTCAAAACCAGAAATGCAGGACAGGCCATGGAGAAACGGGAGCCTGGCTACGCTGATGGGCGGGATGTAAATTGCCAACAGCCACTCTGGAGAAGTGTACGGTGTGTCCTGAAACATCTAAAAAACTCAGCTTAGAGAGCATAGGGCACTTCCACTCATGGGCGTATAAATTGGGAAAACTAAAAATCAGCAAGAAACAGGCTCCCCAAAGTTTAGGGCTGCTCTGTTGACAAGAACCTCCACTTCATTACACCTTAAATATCCCAGGAAAGACAAAAATGGATAAAGAAGTTGTGGTCCTTATGTACAATAGAATATCACTCAGCCATGAAATCAACGTCATAATGCTAGTAGCAGCAAGATGAGTGGATTTAGGTAGGACGATTCCAAATGAAATAAGTCACACAGAAAATGACACTTATCATAAGATATCACTTATAGAGGGAATGTAAAAACCGCTACCCTTGAACTGAATTACAAAACAGAACAGAGACACACGTTTAGAAAAAACACTATGGCTGCTTAACGGTAAAGGTGTGGTGGGGTGATGCATAAAACAAGGGTTTCAAATTAGCTCAGATACCGTTCCATAAACTCAATAGGTAATAGACAAGACCTACTCCTTGCTCAGTGAATTGGACTCAACACCCCCTATTCACCGCCCAAGAATATATCTGACTAGTAAGAATCTTAAAACCTATGTATTGATATCTCTCTGTAAGTGAGTCAAGTGGGTGTAAAGCGGCAGAAACACAGCAGTGAAAAGCAGCTAAACCCCATTATAAAAATCAATTACTTTTAAAAACCCATGAAACAAAGACAGTGAAAGAGAGAGAAATTCTTACAAAATTCGTTCAGGGGCTGTGATGCCACCTGGATTGACCATATCTAGACCCACAGCTGATTGAGACATAAGGGTGGACACTCATGGGGCTGAGAGGTTTGGTGAGGTTGGGTGAGGAAACGCAGACCCTTTAAAGTAATACTGCGTGGAACCCATCCCATGGGTCCCAAATCTCCAGGTTCAAGGGCATCTTCCTACATCGAAAACATGCATGAGAAACCCAGAAGACGGTACACCGTGTGATCGGGAAAGGTTTCTAAAACGCACCTCATTTCTCATCTCCTTGTGCTCGGGTTCGCCATTCCAGCCGCTTCACTAGCAACCTGCCTCCTTGGAGAATCAGCACCTTTAACCTCCTGTTCCGTACAGGTTGCAATTTGTCCTGAGGATGAACAGGAAGAAGGGGAACCAATGAGAGACTAGCTCTAGGTGTAGGGACAGGCACAGGTCACTCTATTTTCTCATCAGGAAGAAGAATTAACCACAGGCTCAGCTTGCCGGCCGGAACCAAAATAGGGCCTGAAGAAATCCTGCTCTTTTGAGGCCAGCTCCCAAGAAAGCGAGTTGAGAAATGGAGCTCAGGGGCACTGCAATTCACAAACCTGCAGACTTATAAATGATAACTCTCGTCCACAAATATATTGAGGGAAGGCAACGAAGAGGATTTGAAAGCAAGGCAGAATTGCAGGAAACACATTTCAGGAGGGAGATTCGATTCGCCTTTAAAGCACAGGAAAAGGGGCAAAACCTCGACAATGACGCCCTTGGCCAAAAAGGGCGTATGCGTTTTTTCCTGAATATATTCAGGAAAAAACGCATACGCCCTTTTTGGCCAACCAAGCAACCTGGAAAGGCAAATCAGCGCTACAAAGAAGTCTCGCTTCCCATCGGTCAAAAGGGCCATGCTGAATAAAATGTCAAAACCAGAAATGCAGTACAGGCCATGGAGAAACGGGAGCCTGGCTACGCTGATGGGCGGGATGTAAATTGCCAACAGCCACTCTGGAGAAGTGAACGGTGCGTCCTGAAACATCTAAAAAACTCAGCTTAGAGAGCATAGGGCACTTCCACTCATGGGCGTATAAATTGGCAAAACTAAAAATCAGCAAGACACAGGCTCCCCAAAGTTTAGGGCTGCTCTGTTGACAAGAACCTCCACTTCGTTACACCTTAAATATCCCAGGAAAGACAAAAATGGATAAAGAAGTTGTGGTCCTTATGTACAATAGAATATCACTCAGCCATGAAATCAACGTCATAATGCTAGTAGCAGCAAGATGAGTGGATTTAGGTAGGACGATTCTAAATGAAATAAGTCACACAGAAAATGACACTTATCATAAGATATCACTTATAGAGGGAATGTAAAAACCGCTACCCTTGAACTGAATTACAAAACAGAGCAGAGTCACACGTTTAGAAAGCACACTATGGCTGCTTAAGGGGAAAGGTGAGGTGGTGTGATGCATAAAACAAGCTTTTCAAATTAGCTCAGATACTGTTCCATAAACCCAATAGGTAATAGACAAGACCTACTCCTTGCTCAGTGAATTGGACTCAACACCACCTATTCACCGCCCAAGAATCTATCTGACTAGTAAGAATCTTAAAACCTATGTACTGATATCTCTCTGTAAGTGAGTCAAGTGGGTGTAAAGCGGCATAAACACAGCAGTGAAAAGCAGCTAAACCCCATTATAAAAGTCAATTACTTTTAAAAACCCGTGAAACAAAGACAGTGAAAGAGAGAGAAATTCTTACACAATTCGTTCAGGGGCTGTGATGCCACCTGGATTGACCATATCTAGACCCACAGCTGACTGAGACATAAGGGTGGACACTCTTGGGGCTGAGAGGTTTGGTGAGGTTGGGTGAGGAAACGCAGACCCTTTAAAGTAATACTGCGTGGTACCCATCCCATGGGTCCCAAATCTCCAGGTTCAAGGGCATCTTCCTACATCGAAAACATGCATGAGAAACCCAGAAGATGGTACACCGTGTGATCGGGAAAGGTTTCTAAAACGCACCTCATTTCTCATCTCCTTGTGCTCGGGTTCGCCATTCCAGCCGCTTCACTAGCAATCTGCCTCCTTGGAGAATCAGCACCTTTAACCTCCTGTTCCGTACAGGTTGCAATTTGTCCTGAGGATGAACGGGAAGAGGGGGAACCAATGAGAGAATAGCTCTAGGTGTAGGGACAGGCACAGGTCACTCTATTTTCTCATCAGGAAGAAGAATTAACCACAGGCTCAGCCTGCCGGCCGGAATCAAAATAGGTCCAGAAGCAATCCTGCGCTTTTGAGGCCAGCTCCCAAGAAAGCGAGTTGAAAAATGGAGCTCAGGGGCACTGCATTTCACAAACCTGCAGACTTATAAATGATAACTCTCGTCCACAAATATATTGAGGGAAGGCAACGAAGAGGAGTTGAAAGCAAGGCAGAATTGCAGGAAACAGATTTCAGGAGGGAGATTCGAATCGCCATTAAAGCACAGGAAAAGCGGCAAAAACTCGACAATGATGCCGTTGGCCAAAAAGGGCGTATGCGTTTTTCCCTGAATATATTCAGGAAAAAACGCATACGCCCTTTTTGGCCAACCAAGCAACCTGGAAAGGCAAATCAGCACTAAAAAGAAGTCTCGCTTCTCATCGGTCAAAAGGGCCCTGCTGAATAAAGTGTCAAAACCAGAAATGCAGGACAGGCCATGGAGAAATGGGAGCCTTGCTACGCTGATGGGCGGGACGTAAATTGCCAACAGCCACTCTGGAGAAGTGTACGGTATGTCCTGAAACATCTAAAAAACTCAGCCTAGTGAGCATAGGGCACTTCCACTCATGGGCGTATAAATTCGGAAAACTAAAAATCAGCAAGACACAGGCACCCCAAAGTTTAGGTCTGCTCTGTTGAAAAGAACCTCCACTTCGTTACACCTTAAATATCCCAGGAAAGAGAAAAATGGATAAAGAAGTTTTGGTCCTTATGTACAATTGAATATCACTCAGCCATGAAATCAACGTCATAAGGCTAGTAGCAGCATGATGAGTGGATTTAGCTACGACGATTCTAAGTGAAATAAGTCACACAGAAAAAGACACTTATCATAAGATATCACTTATAGAGGGAATGTAAAAACCGCTACCCTTGAACTGAATTACAAAACAGAACGGAGACACACGTTTAGAAAACACACTATGGCTGCTTAACGGGAAAGGTGAGGTGGGGTGATGCATAAAACAAGGGTTTCAAATTAGCTCAGATACCGTTCCATAAACCCAATAGGTAATAGACAAGACTTACTCCTTGCTCAGTGAATTGGACTCAACACCCCCTATTCACCGCCCAAGAATATATCTGACTAGTAAGAATCTTAAAACCTATGTATTGATATCTCTCTGTAAGTGAGTCAAGTGGGTGTAAAGCGGCAGAAACACAGCAGTGAAAAGCAGCTAAACCCCATTATAAAAATCAATTACTTTTAAAAACCCGTGAAACAAAGACAGTGAAAGAGAGAGAAATTCTTACAAAATTCGTTCACGGGCTATGATGCCACCTGGATTGACCATATCTAGACCCACAGCTGACTGAGACATAAGGGTGGACACTCTTGGGGCTGAGAGGTTTGGTGAGGTTGGGTGAGGAAACGCAGACCCTTTAAAGTAATACTGCGTGGTACCCATCCCATGGGTCCCAAATCTCCAGGTTCAAGGGCATCTTCCTACATCGAAAACATGCATGAGAAACCCAGAAGATGGTACATCGTGTGATCGGGAAAGGTATCCAAAACGCACCTCATTTCTCATCTCCTTGTGCTCGGGTTCGCCATTCCATCCGCTTTACTGGCAATCTCCCTCCTTGGAGAATCAGCACCTTTAACGTCCTGTTCCGAACAGGTTGCAATTTGTCCTGAGGATGAACAGGAAGAGGGGCAACCAATGAGAGACTAGGTCTAGGTGTTGGGACAGGCACAGGTCACTCTATTTTCCCATCAGGAAGAAGAATTAACCACAGGCTCAGCCTGCCGCTCGGGACCAGAATAGGGCCTGAATCAATCCTGCGCTTTTGCGGCCAGCTTCCAAGAAAGCGAGTTGAAAAATGGAGCTCAGGGGCACTGCATTTCACAAACCTGCAGACTTATAAATGATAACTCTCATCCACAAATATATTGAGGGAAGGCAACGAAGAGGAGTTGAAAGCAAGGCAGAAATGCAGGAAACAGATTTCAGGAGGGAGATTCGAATCGCCTTTAAAGCACAGGAAAAGCGGCAAAACCTCGACAATGATGCCCTTGGCCAAAAAGGGCGTATGCGTTTTTTCCTGAATATATTCAGGAAAAAACGCATACGCCCTTTTTGGCCAACCAAGCAACCTGGAAAGGCAAATCAGCACTACAAAGAAGTCTCGCTTCTCATCGGTCAAAAGGGCCCTGCTGAATAAAGTGTCAAAACCAGAAATGCAGGACAGGCCATGGAGAAATGGGAGCCTTGCTACGCTGATGGGCTGGACGTAAATTGGCAGCAGCCACTCTGGAGAAGTGTACGGTATGTCCTGAAACATCTAAGAAACTCAACTTAGAGAGCATAGGGCACTTCCACTCATGGGCGTATAAATTGGGAAAACTAAAAATCAGCAAGACACAGGCACCACAAAGTTTAGGGCTGCTCTGTTGACAAGAACCTCCACTTCGTTACACCTTAAATATCCCAGGAAAGAGAAAAATGGATAACGAAGTTGTGGTCCTTATGTACAATGGAATATCACTCAGCCATGAAATCAACGTCATAAGGCTAGTAGCAGCATGATGAGTGGATTTAGGTATGACGATTCTAAGTGAAATAAGTCACACAGAAAAAGACACTTATCATAAGATATCACTTATAGAGGGAATGTAAAAACCGCTACCCTTGAACTGAATTACAAAACAGAACAGAGACACACGTTTAGAAAACACACTATGGCTGCTTAACGGTAAAGGTGAGGTGGGGTGATGCATAAAACAAGGGTTTCAAATTAGCTCAGATACCGTTCCATAAACCCAATAGGTAATAGACAAGACCTACTCCTTGCTCAGTGAATTGGACTCAACACCCCCTATTCACCGCCCAAGAATATATCTGACTAGTAAGAATCTTAAAACCTATGTATTGATATCTCTCTGTAAGTGAGTCAAGTGGGTGTAAAGCGGCAGAAACACAGCAGTGAAAAGCAGCTAAACCCCATTATAAAAGTCAATTACTTTTAAAAACCCGTGAAACAAAGACAGTGAAAGAGAGAGAAATTCTTACAAAATTCGTTCAGGGGCTGTGATGCCACCTGGATTGACCATATCTAGACCCACAGCTGATTGAGACATAAGGGTGGACACTCATGGGGCTGAGAGATTTGGTGAGGTTGGGTGAGGAAACGCAGACCCTTTAAAGTAATACTGCGTGGTACCCATCCCATGGGTCCCAAATCTCCAGGTTCAAGGGCATCTTCCTACATCGAAAACATGCATGAGAAACCAAGAAAATGGTACACCGTGTGATCGGGAAAGGTATCCAAAACGCACCTCATTTCTCATCTCCTTGTGCTCGGGTTCGCCATTCCATCCGCTTTACTGGCAATCTCCCTCCTTGGAGAATCAGCACCTTTAACCTCCTGTTCCGTACAGGTTGCAATTTGTCCTGAGGATGAACGGGAAGAGGGGGAACCAATGAGAGACTAGCTCTAGGTGTAGGGACAGGCACAGGTCACTCTATTTTCTCATCAGGAAGAAGAATTAACCACAGGCTCAGCATGCCGGCCGGAACCAAAATAGGGCCTGAAGCAATCCTGCGCTTTTGAGGCCAGCTCCCAAGAAAGCGAGTTGAAAAATGGAGCTCAGGGGCACTGCACTTCACAAACCTGCAGACTTATAAATGATAACTCTCGTCCACAAATATATTGAGGGAAGGCAACGAAGAGGATTTGAAAGCAAGGCAGAATTGCAGGAAACACATTTCAGGAGGGAGATTCGAATCGCCTTTAAAGCACAGGAAAAGCGGCAAAACCTCGACAATGACGCCCTTGGCCAAAAAGGGCGTATGCGTTTTTTCCTGAATATATTCAGGAAAAAACGCATACGCCCTTTTTGGCCAAACAAGCAACCTGGAAAGGCAAATCAGCGCTACAAAGAAGTCTCGCTTCCCATCGGTCAAAAGGGCCATGCTGAATAAAGTGTCAAAACCAGAAATGCAGGACAGGCCATGGAGAAACGGGAGCCTGGCTACGCTGATGGGCGGGATGTAAATTGCCAACAGCCACTCTGGAGAAGTGTACGGTGTGTCCTGAAACATCTAAAAAACTCAGCTTAGAGAGAATAGGGCACTTCCACTCATGGGCGTATAAATTGGCAAAACTAAAAATCAGCAAGACACAGGCTCCCCAAAGTTTAGGGCTGCTCTGTTGACAAGAACCTCCACTTCGTTACACCTTAAATATCCCAGGAAAGAGAAAAATGGATAAAGAAGTTGTGGTCCTTATGGACAATTGAATATCACTCAGCCATGAAATCAACGTCATAAGGCTAGTAGCAGCATGATGAGTGGATTTAGGTACGACGATTCTAAGTGAAATAAGTCACACAGAAAAAGACACTTATCATAAGATATCACTTATAGAGGGAATGTAAAAACCGCTACCCTTGAACTGAATTACAAAACAGAACAGAGACACACGTTTAGAAAGCACACTATGGCTGCTTAAGGGGAAAGGTGAGGTGGTGTGATGCATAAAACAAGCTTTTCAAATTAGCTCAGATACCGTTCCATAAACCCAATAGGTAATACACAAGACCTACTCCTTGCTCAGTGAATTGGACTCAACACCCCCTATTCACCGCCCAAGAATATATCTGACTAGTAAGAATCTTAAAACCTATGTATTGATATCTCTCTGTAAGTGAGTCAAGTGGGTGTAAAGCGGCAGAAACACAGCAGTGAAAAGCAGCTAAACCCCATTATAAAAGTCAATTACTTTTAAAAACCCGTGAAACAAAGACAGTGAAAGAGAGAGAAATTCTTACACAATTCGTTCAGGGGCTGTGATGCCACCTGGATTGACCATATCTAGACCCACAGCTGATTGAGACATAAGGGTGGACACTCATGGGGCTGAGAGATTTGGTGAGGTTGGGTGAGGAAACGCAGTCCCTTTAAAGTAATACTGCGTGGTACCCATCCCATGGGTCCCAAATCTCCAGGTTCAAGGGCATCTTCCTACATCGAAAACATGCATGAGAAACCCAGAAGACGGTACACCGTGTGATCGGGAAAGATTTCTAAAACGCACCTCATTTCTCATCTCCTTGTGCTCGGGTTCGCCATTCCAGCCGCTTCACTAGCAATCTGCTTCCTTGGAGAATCAGCACCTTTAACCTCCTGTTCCGTACAGGTTGCAATTTGTCCTGAGGATGAACGGGAAGAGGGGGAACCAATGAGAGACTAGCTCTAGGTGTAGGGACAGGCACAGGTCACTCTATTTTCTCATCAGGAAGAAGAATTAACCACAGGCTCAGCATGCCGGCCGGAACCAAAATAGGGCCTGAAGCAATCCTGCGCTTTTGAGGCCAGCTCCCAAGAAAGCGAGTTGAAAAATGGAGCTCAGGGGCACTGCAATTCACAAACCTGCAGACTTATAAATGAGAACTCTCGTCCACAAATATATTGAGGGAAGGCAACGAAGAGGATTTGAAAGCAAGGCAGAATTGCAGGAAACACATTTCAGGAGGGAGATTCGAATCGCCTTTAAAGCACAGGAAAAGCGGCAAAACCTCGACAATGACGCCCTTGGCCAAAAAGGGCGTATGCGTTTTTTCCTGAATATATTCAGGAAAAAACGCATACGCCCTTTTTGGCCAACCAAGCAACCTGGAAAGGCAAATCAGCGCTACAAAGAAGTCTCGCTTCCCATCGGTCAAAAGGGCCATGCTGAATAAAGTGTCAAAACCAGAAATGCAGGACAGGCCATGGAGAAACGGGAGCCTGGCTACGCTGATGGGCGGGATGTAAATTGCCAACAGCCACTCTGGAGAAGTGTACGGTGTGTCCTGAAACATCTAAAAAACTCAGCTTAGAGAGCATAGGGCACTTCCACTCATGGGCGTATAAATTGGCAAAACTAAAAATCAGCAAGACACAGGCTCCCCAAAGTTTAGGGCTGCTCTGTTGACAAGAACCTCCACTTCGTTACACCTTAAATATCCCAGGAAAGAGAAAAATGGATAAAGAAGTTGTGGTCCTTATGGACAATTGAATATCACTCAGCCATGAAATCAACGTCATAAGGCTAGTAGCAGCATGATGAGTGGATTTAGGTACGACGATTCTAAGTGAAATAAGTCACACAGAAAAAGACACTTATCATAAGATATCACTTATAGAGGGAATGTAAAAACCGCTACCCTTGAACTGAATTACAAAACAGAACAGAGACACACGTTTAGAAAGCACACTATGGCTGCTTAAGGGGAAAGGTGAGGTGGTGTGATGCATAAAACAAGCTTTTCAAATTAGCTCAGATACCGTTCCATAAACCCAATAGGTAATACACAAGACCTACTCCTTGCTCAGTGAATTGGACTCAACACCCCCTATTCACCGCCCAAGAATATATCTGACTAGTAAGAATCTTAAAACCTATGTATTGATATCTCTCTGTAAGTGAGTCAAGTGGGTGTAAAGCGGCAGAAACACAGCAGTGAAAAGCAGCTAAACCCCATTATAAAAGTCAATTACTTTTAAAAACCCGTGAAACAAAGACAGTGAAAGAGAGAGAAATTCTTACACAATTCGTTCAGGGGCTGTGATGCCACCTGGATTGACCATATCTAGACCCACAGCTGATTGAGACATAAGGGTGGACACTCATGGGGCTGAGAGATTTGGTGAGGTTGGGTGAGGAAACGCAGACACTTTAAAGTAATACTGCGTGGTACCCATCCCATGGGTCCCAAATCTCCAGGTTCAAGGGCATCTTCCTACATCGAAAACATGCATGAGAAACCCAGAAGACGGTACACCGTGTGATCGGGAAAGATTTCTAAAACGCACCTCATTTCTCATCTCCTTGTGCTCGGGTTCGCCATTCCAGCCGCTTCACTAGCAATCTGCTTCCTTGGAGAATCAGCACCTTTAACCTCCTGTTCCGTACAGGTTGCAATTTGTCCTGAGGATGAACGGGAAGAGGGGGAACCAATGAGAGACTAGCTCTAGGTGTAGGGACAGGCACAGGTCACTCTATTTTCTCATCAGGAAGAAGAATTAACCACAGGCTCAGCATGCCGGCCGGAACCAAAATAGGGCCTGAAGCAATCCTGCGCTTTTGAGGCCAGCTCCCAAGAAAGCGAGTTGAAAAATGGAGCTCAGGGGCACTGCAATTCACAAACCTGCAGACTTATAAATGATAACTCTCGTCCACAAATATATTGAGGGAAGGCAACGAAGAGGATTTGAAAGCAAGGCAGAATTGCAGGAAACACATTTCAGGAGGGAGATTCGAATCGCCTTTAAAGCACAGGAAAAGCGGCAAAACCTCGACAATGACGCCCTTGGCCAAAAAGGGCGTATGCGTTTTTTCCTGAATATATTCAGGAAAAAACGCATACGCCCTTTTTGGCCAACCAAGCAACCTGGAAAGGCAAATCAGCGCTACAAAGAAGTCTCGCTTCCCATCGGTCAAAAGGGCCATGCTGAATAAAGTGTCAAACCAGAAATGCAGGACAGGCCATGGAGAAACGGGAGCCTGGCTACGCTGATGGGCGGGATGTAAATTGCCAACAGCCACTCTGGAGAAGTGTACGGTGTGTCCTGAAACATCTAAAAAACTCAGCTTAGAGAGCATAGGGCACTTCCACTCATGGGCGTATAAATTGGCAAAACTAAAAATCAGCAAGACACAGGCTCCCCAAAGTTTAGGGCTGCTCTGTTGACAAGAACCTCCACTTCGTTACACCTTAAATATCCCAGGAAAGAGAAAAATGGATAAAGAAGTTGTGGTCCTTATGGACAATTGAATATCACTCAGCCATGAAATCAACGTCATAAGGCTAGTAGCAGCATGATGAGTGGATTTAGGTACGACGATTCTAAGTGAAATAAGTCACACAGAAAAAGACACTTATCATAAGATATCACTTATAGAGGGAATGTAAAAACCGCTACCCTTGAACTGAATTACAAAACAGAACAGAGACACACGTTTAGAAAGCACACTATGGCTGCTTAAGGGGAAAGGTGAGGTGGTGTGATGCATAAAACAAGCTTTTCAAATTAGCTCAGATACCGTTCCATAAACCCAATAGGTAATACACAAGACCTACTCCTTGCTCAGTGAATTGGACACAACACCACCTATTCACCGCCCAAGAATATATCTGACTAGTAAGAATCTTAAAACCTATGTATTGATATCTCTCTGTAAGTGAGTCAAGTGGGTGTAAAGCGGCAGAAACACAGCAGTGAAAAGCAGCTAAACCCCATTATAAAAGTCAATTAATTTTAAAAACCCGTGAAACAAAGACAGTGAAAGAGAGAGAAATTCTTACACAATTCGTTCAGGGGCTGTGATGCCACCTGGATTGACCATATCTAGACCCACAGCTGATTGAGACATAAGGGTGGACACTCATGGGGCTGAGAGATTTGGTGAGGTTGGGTGAGGAAACGCAGACCCTTTAAAGTAATACTGCGTGGTACCCATCCCATGGGTCCCAAATCTCCAGGTTCAAGGGCATCTTCCTACATCGAAAACATGCATGAGAAACCCAGAAGACGGTACACCGTGTGATCGGGAAAGATTTCTAAAACGCACCTCATTTCTCATCTCCTTGTGCTCGGGTTCGCCATTCCAACCGCTTCACTAGCAATCTGCCTCCTTGGAGAATCAGCACCTTTAACCTCCTGTTCCGTACAGGTTGCAATTTGTCCTGAGGATGAACGGGAAGAGGGGGAACCAATGAGAGACTAGCTCTAGGTGTAGGGACAGGCACAGGTCACTCTTTTTTCTCATCAGGAAGAAGAATTAACCACAGGCTCAGCATGCCGGCCGGAACCAAAATAGGGCCTGAAGCAATCCTGCGCTTTTGAGGCCAGCTCCCAAGAAAGCGAGTTGAAAAATGGAGCTCAGGGGCACTGCAATTCACAAACCTGCAGACTTATAAATGATAACTCTCGTCCACAAATATATTGAGGGAAGGCAACGAAGAGGATTTGAAAGCAAGGCAGAATTGCAGGAAACACATTTCAGGAGGGAGATTCGAATCGCCTTTAAAGCACAGGAAAAGCGGCAAAACCTCGACAATGACGCCCTTGGCCAAAAAGGGCGTATGCGTTTTTTCCTGAATATATTCAGGAAAAAACGCATACGCCCTTTTTGGCCAACCAAGCAACCTGGAAAGGCAAATCAGCGCTACAAAGAAGTCTCGCTTCCCATCGGTCAAAAGGGCCATGCTGAATAAAGTGTCAAAACCAGAAATGCAGGACAGGCCATGGAGAAACGGGAGCCTGGCTCCGCTGATGGGCGGGATGTAAATTGCCAACAGCCACTCTGGAGAAGTGTACGGTGTGTCCTGAAACATCTAAAAAACTCAGCTTAGAGAGCATAGGGCACTTCCACTCATGGGCGTATAAATTGGCAAAACTAAAAATCAGCAAGACACAGGCTCCCCAAAGTTTAGGGCTGCTCTGTTGACAAGAACCTCCACTTCGTTACACCTTAAATATCCCAGGAAAGAGAAAAATGGATAAAGAAGTTGTGGTCCTTATGGACAATTGAATATCACTCAGCCATGAAATCAACGTCATAAGGCTAGTAGCAGCATGATGAGTGGATTTAGGTACGACGATTCTAAGTGAAATAAGTCACACAGAAAAAGACACTTATCATAAGATATCACTTATAGAGGGAATGTAAAAACCGCTACCCTTGAACTGAATTACAAAACAGAACAGAGACACACGTTTAGAAAGCACACTATGGCTGCTTAAGGGGAAAGGTGAGGTGGTGTGATGCATAAAACAAGCTTTTCAAATTAGCTCAGATACCGTTCCATAAACCCAATAGGTAATACACAAGACCTACTCCTTGCTCAGGGAATTGGACTCAACACCCCCTATTCACCGCCCAAGAATATATCTGACTAGTAAGAATCTTAAAACCTATGTATTGATATCTCTCTGTAAGTGAGTCAAGTGGGTGTAAAGCGGCAGAAACACAGCAGTGAAAAGCAGCTAAACCCCATTATAAAAGTCAATTACTTTTAAAAACCCGTGAAACAAAGACAGTGAAAGAGAGAGAAATTCTTACACAATTCGTTCAGGGGCTGTGATGCCACCTGGATTGACCATATCTAGACCCACAGCTGATTGAGACATAAGGGTGGACACTCATGGGGCTGAGAGGTTTGGTGAGGTTGGGTGAGGAAAGGCAGACCCTTTAAAGTAATACTGCGTGGAACCCATCCCATGGGTCCCAAATCTCCAGGTTCAAGGGCATCTTCCTACATCGAAAACATGCATGAGAAACCCAGAAGACGGTACACCGTGTGATCGGGAAAGGTTTCTAAAACGCACCTCATTTCTCATCTCCTTGTGCTCGGGTTCGCCATTCCAACCGCTTCACTAGCAATCTGCCTCCTTGGAGAATCAGCACCTTTAACCTCCTGTTCCGTACAGGTTGCAATTTGTCCTGAGGATGAACGGGAAGAGGGGGAACCAATGAGAGAATAGCTCTAGGTATAGGGACAGGCACAGGTCACTCTATTTTCTCATCAGGAAGAAGAATTAACCACAGGCTCAGCCTGCCGGCCGGAATCAAAATAGGTCCAGAAGCAATCCTGCGCTTTTGAGGCCAGCTCCCAAGAAAGCGAGTTGAAAAATGGAGCTCAGGGGCACTGCAATTCACAAACCTGCAGACTTATAAATGATAACTCTCGTCCACAAATATATTGAGGGAAGGCAACGAAGAGGAGTTGAAAGCAAGGCAGAATTGCAGGAAACACATTTCAGGAGGGAGATTCGAATCGCCATTAAAGCACAGGAAAAGCGGCAAAACCTCGACAATGATGCCGTTGGCCAAAAAGGGCGTATGCGTTTTTTCCTGAATATATTCAGGAAAAAACGCATACGCCCTTTTTGGCCAACCAAGCAACCTGGAAAGGCAAATCAGCACTACAAAGAAGTCTCGCTTCTCATCGGTCAAAAGGGCCCTGCTGAATAAAGTGTCAAAACCAGAAATGCAGGACAGGCCATGGAGAAATGGGAGCCTTGCTAGGCTGATGGGCGGGACGTAAATTGCCAACAGCCACTCTGGAGAAGTGTACGGTATGTCCTGAAACATCTAAGAAACTCAACTTAGAGAGCATAGGGCACTTCCACTCATGAGCGTATAAATTGGGAAAACTAAAAATCAGCAAGACACAGGCACCCCAAAGTTTAGGGCTGCTCTGTTGACAAGAACCTCCACTTCGTTACACCTTAAATATCCCAGGAAAGAGAAAAATGGATAAAGAAGTTGTGGTCCTTATGTACAATGGAATATCACTCAGCCATGAAATCAACGTCATAAGGCTAGTAGCAGCATGATGAGTGGATTTAGGTATGACGATTCTAAGTGAAATAAGTCACACAGAAAAAGACACTTATCATAAGATATCACTTATAGAGGGAATGTAAAAACCGCTACCTTTGAACTGAATTACAAAACAGAACAGAGACACACGTTTAGAAAGCACACTATGGCTGCTTAAGGGGAAAGGTGAGGTGGTGTGATGCATATAACAAGCTTTTCAAATTAGCTCAGATACTGTTCCATAAACCCAATAGGTAATAGACAAGACCTACTCCTTGCTCAGTGAATTGGACTCAACACCACCTATTCACCGCCCAAGAATCTATCTGACTAGTAAGAATCTTAAAACCTATGTATTGATATCTCTCTGTAAGTGAGTCAAGTGGGTGTAAAGCGGCAGAAACACAGCAGTGAAAAGCAGCTAAACCCCATTATAAAAGTCAATTACTTTTAAAAACCCGTGAAACAAAGACAGTGAAAGAGAGAGAAATTCTTACAAAATTCGTTCAGGGGCTGTGATGCCACCTGGATTGACCATATCTAGACCCACAGCTGATTGAGACATAAGGGTGGACACTCATGGGGCTGAGAGATTTGGTGAGGTTGGGTGAGGAAACGCAGACCCTTTAAAGTAATACTGCGTGGTACCCATCCCATGGGTCCCAAATCTCCAGGTTCAAGGGCATCTTCCTACATCGAAAACATGCATGAGAAACCCAGAAGACGGTACACCGTGTGATCGGGAAAGATTTCTAAAACGCACCTCATTTCTCATCTCCTTGTGCTCGGGTTCGCCATTCCAGCCGCTTCACTAGCAATCTGCTTCCTTGGAGAATCAGCACCTTTAACCTCCTGTTCCGTACAGGTTGCAATTTGTCCTGAGGATGAACGGGAAGAGGGGGAACCAATGAGAGACTAGCTCTAGGTGTAGGGACAGGCACAGGTCACTCTATTTTCTCATCAGGAAGAAGAATTAACCACAGGCTCAGCATGCCGGCCGGAACCAAAATAGGGCCTGAAGCAATCCTGCGCTTTTGAGGCCAGCTCCCAAGAAAGCGAGTTGAAAAATGGAGCTCAGGGGCACTGCAATTCACAAACCTGCAGACTTATAAATGATAACTCTCGTCCACAAATATATTGAGGGAAGGCAACGAAGAGGATTTGAAAGCAAGGCAGAATTGCAGGAAACACATTTCAGGAGGGAGATTCGAATCGCCTTTAAAGCACAGGAAAAGCGGCAAAACCTCGACAATGACGCCCTTGGCCAAAAAGGGCGTATGCGTTTTTTCCTGAATATATTCAGGAAAAAACGCATACGCCCTTTTTGGCCAACCAAGCAACCTGGAAAGGCAAATCAGCGCTACAAAGAAGTCTCGCTTCCCATCGGTCAAAAGGGCCCTGCTGAATAAAGTGTCAAAACCAGAAATGCAGGACAGGCCATGGAGAAATGGGAGCCTTGCTACGCTGATGGGCGGGACGTAAATTGCCAACAGCCACTCTGGAGAAGTGTACGGTATGTCCTGAAACATCTAAAAAACTCAGCCTAGTGAACATAGGGCACGTCCACTCATGGGCGTATAAATTCGGAAAACTAAAAATCAGCAAGACACAGGCACCCCAAAGTTTAGGTCTGCTCTGTTGAAAAGAACCTCCACTTCGTTACACCTTAAATATCCCAGGAAAGACAAAAATGGATAAAGAAGTTGTGGTCCTTATGTACAATTGAATATCACTCAGCCATGAAATCAACGTCATAAGGCTAGTAGCAGCATGATGAGTGGATTTAGGTACGACGATTCTAAGTGAAATAAGTCACACAGAAAAAGACACTTATCATAAGATATCACTTATAGAGGGAATGTAAAAACCGCTACCCTTGAACTGAATTACAAAACAGAACAGAGACACACGTTTAGAAAAAACACTATGGCTGCTTAACGGTAAAGGTGAGGTGGGGTGATGCATAAAACAAGGGTTTCAAATTAGCTCAGATACCGTTCCATAAACTAAATAGGTAATAGACAAGACCTACTCCTTGCTCAGTGAATTGGACTCAACACCCCCTATTCACCGCCCAAGAATATATCTGACTAGTAAGAATCTTAAAACCTATGTATTGATATCTCTCTGTAAGTGAGTCAAGTGGGTGTAAAGCGGCAGAAACACAGCAGTGAAAAGCAGCTAAACCCCATTATAAAAATCAATTACTTTTAAAAACCCGTGAAACAAAGACAGTGAAAGAGAGAGAAATTCTTACAAAATTCGTTCAGGGGCTGTGATGCCACCTGGATTGACCATATGTAGACCCACAGCTGATTGAGACATAAGGGTGGACACTCATGGGGCTGAGAGGTTTGGTGAGGTTGGGTGAGGAAACGCAGACCCTTTAAAGTAATACTGCGTGGTACCCATCCCATGGGTCCCAAATCTCCAGGTTCAAGGGCATCTTCCTACATCGAAAACATGCATGAGAAACCCAGAAGACGGTACACCGTGTGATCGGGAAAGGTTTCTAAAACGCACCTCATTTCTCATCTCCTTGTGCTCGGGTTCGCCATTCCAGCCGCTTCACTAGCAACCTGCCTCCTTGGAGAATCAGCACTTTAACCTCCTGTTCCGTACAGGTTGCAATTTGTCCTGAGGATGAACAGGAAGAGGGGGAACCAATGAGAGACTAGCTCTAGGTGTAGGGACAGGCACAGGTCACTCTATTTTCTCATCAGGAAGAAGAATTAACCTCAGGCTCAGCCTGCCGGCTGGAACCAAAATAGGGCCTGAAGCAATCCTGCGCTTTTGAGGCCAGCTCCCAAGAAAGCGAGTTGAAAAATGGAGCTCAGGGGCACTGCAATTCACAAACCTGCAGACTTATAAATGATAACTCTCGTCCACAAATATATTGAGGGAAGGCAACGAAGAGGATTTGAAAGCAAGGCAGAATTGCAGGAAACACATTTCAGGAGGGAGATTCGAATCGCCTTTAAAGAACAGGAAAAGGGACAAAACCTCGACAATGACGCCCTTGGCCAAAAAGGGCGTATGCGTTTTTTCCTGAATATATTCAGGAAAAAACGCATACGCCCTTTTTGGCCAACCAAGCAACCTGGAAAGGCAAATCAGCGCTACAAAGAAGTCTCGCTTCCCATCGGTCAAAAGGGCCATGCTGAATAAAGTGTCAAAACCAGAAATGCAGGACAGGCCATGGAGAAACGGGAGCCTGGCTACGCTGATGGGCGGGATGTAAATTGCCAACAGCCACTCTGGAGAAGTGTACGGTGTGTCCTGAAACATCTAAAAAACTCAGCTTAGAGAGCATAGGGCACTTCCACTCATGGGCGTATAAATTGGGAAAACTAAAAATCAGCAAGAAACAGGCTCCCCAAAGTTTAGGGCTGCTCTGTTGACAAGAACCTCCACTTCATTACACCTTAAATATCCCAGGAAAGACAAAAATGGATAAAGAAGTTGTGGTCCTTATGTACAATAGAATATCACTCAGCCATGAAATCAACGTCATAATGCTAGTAGCAGCAAGATGAGTGGATTTAGGTAGGACGATTCCAAATGAAATAAGTCACACAGAAAATGACACTTATCATAAGATATCACTTATAGAGGGAATGTAAAAACCGCTACCCTTGAACTGAATTACAAAACAGAACAGAGACACACGTTTAGAAAAAACACTATGGCTGCTTAACGGTAAAGGTGTGGTGGGGTGATGCATAAAACAAGGGTTTCAAATTAGCTCAGATACCGTTCCATAAACTCAATAGGTAATAGACAAGACCTACTCCTTGCTCAGTGAATTGGACTCAACACCCCCTATTCACCGCCCAAGAATATATCTGACTAGTAAGAATCTTAAAACCTATGTATTGATATCTCTCTGTAAGTGAGTCAAGTGGGTGTAAAGCGGCAGAAACACAGCAGTGAAAAGCAGCTAAACCCCATTATAAAAATCAATTACTTTTAAAAACCCATGAAACAAAGACAGTGAAAGAGAGAGAAATTCTTACAAAATTCGTTCAGGGGCTGTGATGCCACCTGGATTGACCATATCTAGACCCACAGCTGATTGAGACATAAGGGTGGACACTCATGGGGCTGAGAGGTTTGGTGAGGTTGGGTGAGGAAACGCAGACCCTTTAAAGTAATACTGCGTGGAACCCATCCCATGGGTCCCAAATCTCCAGGTTCAAGGGCATCTTCCTACATCGAAAACATGCATGAGAAACCCAGAAGACGGTACACCGTGTGATCGGGAAAGGTTTCTAAAACGCACCTCATTTCTCATCTCCTTGTGCTCGGGTTCGCCATTCCAGCCGCTTCACTAGCAACCTGCCTCCTTGGAGAATCAGCACCTTTAACCTCCTGTTCCGTACAGGTTGCAATTTGTCCTGAGGATGAACAGGAAGAAGGGGAACCAATGAGAGACTAGCTCTAGGTGTAGGGACAGGCACAGGTCACTCTATTTTCTCATCAGGAAGAAGAATTAACCACAGGCTCAGCTTGCCGGCCGGAACCAAAATAGGGCCTGAAGAAATCCTGCTCTTTTGAGGCCAGCTCCCAAGAAAGCGAGTTGAAAAATGGAGCTCAGGGGCACTGCAATTCACAAACCTGCAGACTTATAAATGATAACTCTCGTCCACAAATATATTGAGGGAAGGCAACGAAGAGGATTTGAAAGCAAGGCAGAATTGCAGGAAACACATTTCAGGAGGGAGATTCGATTCGCCTTTAAAGCACAGGAAAAGGGGCAAAACCTCGACAATGACGCCCTTGGCCAAAAAGGGCGTATGCGTTTTTTCCTGAATATATTCAGGAAAAAACGCATACGCCCTTTTTGGCCAACCAAGCAACCTGGAAAGGCAAATCAGCGCTACAAAGAAGTCTCGCTTCCCATCGGTCAAAAGGGCCATGCTGAATAAAATGTCAAAACCAGAAATGCAGTACAGGCCATGGAGAAACGGGAGCCTGGCTACGCTGATGGGCGGGATGTAAATTGCCAACAGCCACTCTGGAGAAGTGAACGGTGCGTCCTGAAACATCTAAAAAACTCAGCTTAGAGAGCATAGGGCACTTCCACTCATGGGCGTATAAATTGGCAAAACTAAAAATCAGCAAGACACAGGCTCCCCAAAGTTTAGGGCTGCTCTGTTGACAAGAACCTCCACTTCGTTACACCTTAAATATCCCAGGAAAGACAAAAATGGATAAAGAAGTTGTGGTCCTTATGTACAATAGAATATCACTCAGCCATGAAATCAACGTCATAATGCTAGTAGCAGCAAGATGAGTGGATTTAGGTAGGACGATTCTAAATGAAATAAGTCACACAGAAAATGACACTTATCATAAGATATCACTTATAGAGGGAATGTAAAAACCGCTACCCTTGAACTGAATTACAAAACAGAGCAGAGTCACACGTTTAGAAAGCACACTATGGCTGCTTAAGGGGAAAGGTGAGGTGGTGTGATGCATAAAACAAGCTTTTCAAATTAGCTCAGATACTGTTCCATAAACCCAATAGGTAATAGACAAGACCTACTCCTTGCTCAGTGAATTGGACTCAACACCACCTATTCACCGCCCAAGAATCTATCTGACTAGTAAGAATCTTAAAACCTATGTACTGATATCTCTCTGTAAGTGAGTCAAGTGGGTGTAAAGCGGCATAAACACAGCAGTGAAAAGCAGCTAAACCCCATTATAAAAGTCAATTACTTTTAAAAACCCGTGAAACAAAGACTGTGAAAGAGAGAGAAATTCTTACACAATTCGTTCAGGGGCTGTGATGCCACCTGGATTGACCATATCTAGACCCACAGCTGACTGAGACATAAGGGTGGACACTCTTGGGGCTGAGAGGTTTGGTGAGGTTGGGTGAGGAAACGCAGACCCTTTAAAGTAATACTGCGTGGTACCCATCCCATGGGTCCCAAATCTCCAGGTTCAAGGGCATCTTCCTACATCGAAAACATGCATGAGAAACCCAGAAGATGGTACACCGTGTGATCGGGAAAGGTTTCTAAAACGCACCTCATTTCTCATCTCCTTGTGCTCGGGTTCGCCATTCCAGCCGCTTCACTAGCAATCTGCCTCCTTGGAGAATCAGCACCTTTAACCTCCTGTTCCGTACAGGTTGCAATTTGTCCTGAGGATGAACGGGAAGAGGGGGAACCAATGAGAGAATAGCTCTAGGTGTAGGGACAGGCACAGGTCACTCTATTTTCTCATCAGGAAGAAGAATTAACCACAGGCTCAGCCTGCCGGCCGGAATCAAAATAGGTCCAGAAGCAATCCTGCGCTTTTGAGGCCAGCTCCCAAGAAAGCGAGTTGAAAAATGGAGCTCAGGGGCACTGCATTTCACAAACCTGCAGACTTATAAATGATAACTCTCGTCCACAAATATATTGAGGGAAGGCAACGAAGAGGAGTTGAAAGCAAGGCAGAATTGCAGGAAACAGATTTCAGGAGGGAGATTCGAATCGCCATTAAAGCACAGGAAAAGCGGCAAAAACTCGACAATGATGCCGTTGGCCAAAAAGGGCGTATGCGTTTTTCCCTGAATATATTCAGGAAAAAACGCATACGCCCTTTTTGGCCAACCAAGCAACCTGGAAAGGCAAATCAGCACTAAAAAGAAGTCTCGCTTCTCATCGGTCAAAAGGGCCCTGCTGAATAAAGTGTCAAAACCAGAAATGCAGGACAGGCCATGGAGAAATGGGAGCCTTGCTACGCTGATGGGCGGGACGTAAATTGCCAACAGCCACTCTGGAGAAGTGTACGGTATGTCCTGAAACATCTAAAAAACTCAGCCTAGTGAGCATAGGGCACTTCCACTCATGGGCGTATAAATTCGGAAAACTAAAAATCAGCAAGACACAGGCACCCCAAAGTTTAGGTCTGCTCTGTTGAAAAGAACCTCCACTTCGTTACACCTTAAATATCCCAGGAAAGAGAAAAATGGATAAAGAAGTTTTGGTCCTTATGTACAATTGAATATCACTCAGCCATGAAATCAACGTCATAAGGCTAGTAGCAGCATGATGAGTGGATTTAGCTACGACGATTCTAAGTGAAATAAGTCACACAGAAAAAGACACTTATCATAAGATATCACTTATAGAGGGAATGTAAAAACCGCTACCCTTGAACTGAATTACAAAACAGAACGGAGACACACGTTTAGAAAACACACTATGGCTGCTTAACGGGAAAGGTGAGGTGGGGTGATGCATAAAACAAGGGTTTCAAATTAGCTCAGATACCGTTCCATAAACCCAATAGGTAATAGACAAGACTTACTCCTTGCTCAGTGAATTGGACTCAACACCCCCTATTCACCGCCCAAGAATATATCTGACTAGTAAGAATCTTAAAACCTATGTATTGATATCTCTCTGTAAGTGAGTCAAGTGGGTGTAAAGCGGCAGAAACACAGCAGTGAAAAGCAGCTAAACCCCATTATAAAAATCAATTACTTTTAAAAACCCGTGAAACAAAGACAGTGAAAGAGAGAGAAATTCTTACAAAATTCGTTCACGGGCTATGATGCCACCTGGATTGACCATATCTAGACCCACAGCTGACTGAGACATAAGGGTGGACACTCTTGGGGCTGAGAGGTTTGGTGAGGTTGGGTGAGGAAACGCAGACCCTTTAAAGTAATACTGCGTGGTACCCATCCCATGGGTCCCAAATCTCCAGGTTCAAGGGCATCTTCCTACATCGAAAACATGCATGAGAAACCCAGAAGATGGTACATCGTGTGATCGGGAAAGGTATCCAAAACGCACCTCATTTCTCATCTCCTTGTGCTCGGGTTCGCCATTCCATCCGCTTTACTGGCAATCTCCCTCCTTGGAGAATCAGCACCTTTAACGTCCTGTTCCGAACAGGTTGCAATTTGTCCTGAGGATGAACAGGAAGAGGGGCAACCAATGAGAGACTAGGTCTAGGTGTTGGGACAGGCACAGGTCACTCTATTTTCCCATCAGGAAGAAGAATTAACCACAGGCTCAGCCTGCCGCTCGGGACCAGAATAGGGCCTGAATCAATCCTGCGCTTTTGCGGCCAGCTTCCAAGAAAGCGAGTTGAAAAATGGAGCTCAGGGGCACTGCATTTCACAAACCTGCAGACTTATAAATGATAACTCTCATCCACAAATATATTGAGGGAAGGCAACGAAGAGGAGTTGAAAGCAAGGCAGAAATGCAGGAAACAGATTTCAGGAGGGAGATTCGAATCGCCTTTAAAGCACAGGAAAAGCGGCAAAACCTCGACAATGATGCCCTTGGCCAAAAAGGGCGTATGCGTTTTTTCCTGAATATATTCAGGAAAAAACGCATACGCCCTTTTTGGCCAACCAAGCAACCTGGAAAGGCAAATCAGCACTACAAAGAAGTCTCGCTTCTCATCGGTCAAAAGGGCCCTGCTGAATAAAGTGTCAAAACCAGAAATGCAGGACAGGCCATGGAGAAATGGGAGCCTTGCTACGCTGATGGGCTGGACGTAAATTGGCAGCAGCCACTCTGGAGAAGTGTACGGTATGTCCTGAAACATCTAAGAAACTCAACTTAGAGAGCATAGGGCACTTCCACTCATGGGCGTATAAATTGGGAAAACTAAAAATCAGCAAGACACAGGCACCACAAAGTTTAGGGCTGCTCTGTTGACAAGAACCTCCACTTCGTTACACCTTAAATATCCCAGGAAAGAGAAAAATGGATAACGAAGTTGTGGTCCTTATGTACAATGGAATATCACTCAGCCATGAAATCAACGTCATAAGGCTAGTAGCAGCATGATGAGTGGATTTAGGTATGACGATTCTAAGTGAAATAAGTCACACAGAAAAAGACACTTATCATAAGATATCACTTATAGAGGGAATGTAAAAACCGCTACCCTTGAACTGAATTACAAAACAGAACAGAGACACACGTTTAGAAAACACACTATGGCTGCTTAACGGTAAAGGTGAGGTGGGGTGATGCATAAAACAAGGGTTTCAAATTAGCTCAGATACCGTTCCATAAACCCAATAGGTAATAGACAAGACCTACTCCTTGCTCAGTGAATTGGACTCAACACCCCCTATTCACCGCCCAAGAATATATCTGACTAGTAAGAATCTTAAAACCTATGTATTGATATCTCTCTGTAAGTGAGTCAAGTGGGTGTAAAGCGGCAGAAACACAGCAGTGAAAAGCAGCTAAACCCCATTATAAAAGTCAATTACTTTTAAAAACCCGTGAAACAAAGACAGTGAAAGAGAGAGAAATTCTTACAAAATTCGTTCAGGGGCTGTGATGCCACCTGGATTGACCATATCTAGACCCACAGCTGATTGAGACATAAGGGTGGACACTCATGGGGCTGAGAGATTTGGTGAGGTTGGGTGAGGAAACGCAGACCCTTTAAAGTAATACTGCGTGGTACCCATCCCATGGGTCCCAAATCTCCAGGTTCAAGGGCATCTTCCTACATCGAAAACATGCATGAGAAACCCAGAAAATGGTACACCGTGTGATCGGGAAAGGTATCCAAAACGCACCTCATTTCTCATCTCCTTGTGCTCGGGTTCGCCATTCCATCCGCTTTACTGGCAATCTCCCTCCTTGGAGAATCAGCACCTTTAACCTCCTGTTCCGTACAGGTTGCAATTTGTCCTGAGGATGAACGGGAAGAGGGGGAACCAATGAGAGACTAGCTCTAGGTGTAGGGACAGGCACAGGTCACTCTATTTTCTCATCAGGAAGAAGAATTAACCACAGGCTCAGCATGCCGGCCGGAACCAAAATAGGGCCTGAAGCAATCCTGCGCTTTTGAGGCCAGCTCCCAAGAAAGCGAGTTGAAAAATGGAGCTCAGGGGCACTGCACTTCACAAACCTGCAGACTTATAAATGATAACTCTCGTCCACAAATATATTGAGGGAAGGCAACGAAGAGGATTTGAAAGCAAGGCAGAATTGCAGGAAACACATTTCAGGAGGGAGATTCGAATCGCCTTTAAAGCACAGGAAAAGCGGCAAAACCTCGACAATGACGCCCTTGGCCAAAAAGGGCGTATGCGTTTTTTCCTGAATATATTCAGGAAAAAACGCATACGCCCTTTTTGGCCAAACAAGCAACCTGGAAAGGCAAATCAGCGCTACAAAGAAGTCTCGCTTCCCATCGGTCAAAAGGGCCATGCTGAATAAAGTGTCAAAACCAGAAATGCAGGACAGGCCATGGAGAAACGGGAGCCTGGCTACGCTGATGGGCGGGATGTAAATTGCCAACAGCCACTCTGGAGAAGTGTACGGTGTGTCCTGAAACATCTAAAAAACTCAGCTTAGAGAGAATAGGGCACTTCCACTCATGGGCGTATAAATTGGCAAAACTAAAAATCAGCAAGACACAGGCTCCCCAAAGTTTAGGGCTGCTCTGTTGACAAGAACCTCCACTTCGTTACACCTTAAATATCCCAGGAAAGAGAAAAATGGATAAAGAAGTTGTGGTCCTTATGGACAATTGAATATCACTCAGCCATGAAATCAACGTCATAAGGCTAGTAGCAGCATGATGAGTGGATTTAGGTACGACGATTCTAAGTGAAATAAGTCACACAGAAAAAGACACTTATCATAAGATATCACTTATAGAGGGAATGTAAAAACCGCTACCCTTGAACTGAATTACAAAACAGAACAGAGACACACGTTTAGAAAGCACACTATGGCTGCTTAAGGGGAAAGGTGAGGTGGTGTGATGCATAAAACAAGCTTTTCAAATTAGCTCAGATACCGTTCCATAAACCCAATAGGTAATACACAAGACCTACTCCTTGCTCAGTGAATTGGACTCAACACCCCCTATTCACCGCCCAAGAATATATCTGACTAGTAAGAATCTTAAAACCTATGTATTGATATCTCTCTGTAAGTGAGTCAAGTGGGTGTAAAGCGGCAGAAACACAGCAGTGAAAAGCAGCTAAACCCCATTATAAAAGTCAATTACTTTTAAAAACCCGTGAAACAAAGACAGTGAAAGAGAGAGAAATTCTTACACAATTCGTTCAGGGGCTGTGATGCCACCTGGATTGACCATATCTAGACCCACAGCTGATTGAGACATAAGGGTGGACACTCATGGGGCTGAGAGATTTGGTGAGGTTGGGTGAGGAAACGCAGTCCCTTTAAAGTAATACTGCGTGGTACCCATCCCATGGGTCCCAAATCTCCAGGTTCAAGGGCATCTTCCTACATCGAAAACATGCATGAGAAACCCAGAAGACGGTACACCGTGTGATCGGGAAAGATTTCTAAAACGCACCTCATTTCTCATCTCCTTGTGCTCGGGTTCGCCATTCCAGCCGCTTCACTAGCAATCTGCTTCCTTGGAGAATCAGCACCTTTAACCTCCTGTTCCGTACAGGTTGCAATTTGTCCTGAGGATGAACGGGAAGAGGGGGAACCAATGAGAGACTAGCTCTAGGTGTAGGGACAGGCACAGGTCACTCTATTTTCTCATCAGGAAGAAGAATTAACCACAGGCTCAGCATGCCGGCCGGAACCAAAATAGGGCCTGAAGCAATCCTGCGCTTTTGAGGCCAGCTCCCAAGAAAGCGAGTTGAAAAATGGAGCTCAGGGGCACTGCAATTCACAAACCTGCAGACTTATAAATGAGAACTCTCGTCCACAAATATATTGAGGGAAGGCAACGAAGAGGATTTGAAAGCAAGGCAGAATTGCAGGAAACACATTTCAGGAGGGAGATTCGAATCGCCTTTAAAGCACAGGAAAAGCGGCAAAACCTCGACAATGACGCCCTTGGCCAAAAAGGGCGTATGCGTTTTTTCCTGAATATATTCAGGAAAAAACGCATACGCCCTTTTTGGCCAACCAAGCAACCTGGAAAGGCAAATCAGCGCTACAAAGAAGTCTCGCTTCCCATCGGTCAAAAGGGCCATGCTGAATAAAGTGTCAAAACCAGAAATGCAGGACAGGCCATGGAGAAACGGGAGCCTGGCTACGCTGATGGGCGGGATGTAAATTGCCAACAGCCACTCTGGAGAAGTGTACGGTGTGTCCTGAAACATCTAAAAAACTCAGCTTAGAGAGCATAGGGCACTTCCACTCATGGGCGTATAAATTGGCAAAACTAAAAATCAGCAAGACACAGGCTCCCCAAAGTTTAGGGCTGCTCTGTTGACAAGAACCTCCACTTCGTTACACCTTAAATATCCCAGGAAAGAGAAAAATGGATAAAGAAGTTGTGGTCCTTATGGACAATTGAATATCACTCAGCCATGAAATCAACGTCATAAGGCTAGTAGCAGCATGATGAGTGGATTTAGGTACGACGATTCTAAGTGAAATAAGTCACACAGAAAAAGACACTTATCATAAGATATCACTTATAGAGGGAATGTAAAAACCGCTACCCTTGAACTGAATTACAAAACAGAACAGAGACACACGTTTAGAAAGCACACTATGGCTGCTTAAGGGGAAAGGTGAGGTGGTGTGATGCATAAAACAAGCTTTTCAAATTAGCTCAGATACCGTTCCATAAACCCAATAGGTAATACACAAGACCTACTCCTTGCTCAGTGAATTGGACTCAACACCCCCTATTCACCGCCCAAGAATATATCTGACTAGTAAGAATCTTAAAACCTATGTATTGATATCTCTCTGTAAGTGAGTCAAGTGGGTGTAAAGCGGCAGAAACACAGCAGTGAAAAGCAGCTAAACCCCATTATAAAAGTCAATTACTTTTAAAAACCCGTGAAACAAAGACAGTGAAAGAGAGAGAAATTCTTACACAATTCGTTCAGGGGCTGTGATGCCACCTGGATTGACCATATCTAGACCCACAGCTGATTGAGACATAAGGGTGGACACTCATGGGGCTGAGAGATTTGGTGAGGTTGGGTGAGGAAACGCAGACACTTTAAAGTAATACTGCGTGGTACCCATCCCATGGGTCCCAAATCTCCAGGTTCAAGGGCATCTTCCTACATCGAAAACATGCATGAGAAACCCAGAAGACGGTACACCGTGTGATCGGGAAAGATTTCTAAAACGCACCTCATTTCTCATCTCCTTGTGCTCGGGTTCGCCATTCCAGCCGCTTCACTAGCAATCTGCTTCCTTGGAGAATCAGCACCTTTAACCTCCTGTTCCGTACAGGTTGCAATTTGTCCTGAGGATGAACGGGAAGAGGGGGAACCAATGAGAGACTAGCTCTAGGTGTAGGGACAGGCACAGGTCACTCTATTTTCTCATCAGGAAGAAGAATTAACCACAGGCTCAGCATGCCGGCCGGAACCAAAATAGGGCCTGAAGCAATCCTGCGCTTTTGAGGCCAGCTCCCAAGAAAGCGAGTTGAAAAATGGAGCTCAGGGGCACTGCAATTCACAAACCTGCAGACTTATAAATGATAACTCTCGTCCACAAATATATTGAGGGAAGGCAACGAAGAGGATTTGAAAGCAAGGCAGAATTGCAGGAAACACATTTCAGGAGGGAGATTCGAATCGCCTTTAAAGCACAGGAAAAGCGGCAAAACCTCGACAATGACGCCCTTGGCCAAAAAGGGCGTATGCGTTTTTTCCTGAATATATTCAGGAAAAAACGCATACGCCCTTTTTGGCCAACCAAGCAACCTGGAAAGGCAAATCAGCGCTACAAAGAAGTCTCGCTTCCCATCGGTCAAAAGGGCCATGCTGAATAAAGTGTCAAACCAGAAATGCAGGACAGGCCATGGAGAAACGGGAGCCTGGCTACGCTGATGGGCGGGATGTAAATTGCCAACAGCCACTCTGGAGAAGTGTACGGTGTGTCCTGAAACATCTAAAAAACTCAGCTTAGAGAGCATAGGGCACTTCCACTCATGGGCGTATAAATTGGCAAAACTAAAAATCAGCAAGACACAGGCTCCCCAAAGTTTAGGGCTGCTCTGTTGACAAGAACCTCCACTTCGTTACACCTTAAATATCCCAGGAAAGAGAAAAATGGATAAAGAAGTTGTGGTCCTTATGGACAATTGAATATCACTCAGCCATGAAATCAACGTCATAAGGCTAGTAGCAGCATGATGAGTGGATTTAGGTACGACGATTCTAAGTGAAATAAGTCACACAGAAAAAGACACTTATCATAAGATATCACTTATAGAGGGAATGTAAAAACCGCTACCCTTGAACTGAATTACAAAACAGAACAGAGACACACGTTTAGAAAGCACACTATGGCTGCTTAAGGGGAAAGGTGAGGTGGTGTGATGCATAAAACAAGCTTTTCAAATTAGCTCAGATACCGTTCCATAAACCCAATAGGTAATACACAAGACCTACTCCTTGCTCAGTGAATTGGACACAACACCACCTATTCACCGCCCAAGAATATATCTGACTAGTAAGAATCTTAAAACCTATGTATTGATATCTCTCTGTAAGTGAGTCAAGTGGGTGTAAAGCGGCAGAAACACAGCAGTGAAAAGCAGCTAAACCCCATTATAAAAGTCAATTAATTTTAAAAACCCGTGAAACAAAGACAGTGAAAGAGAGAGAAATTCTTACACAATTCGTTCAGGGGCTGTGATGCCACCTGGATTGACCATATCTAGACCCACAGCTGATTGAGACATAAGGGTGGACACTCATGGGGCTGAGAGATTTGGTGAGGTTGGGTGAGGAAACGCAGACCCTTTAAAGTAATACTGCGTGGTACCCATCCCATGGGTCCCAAATCTCCAGGTTCAAGGGCATCTTCCTACATCGAAAACATGCATGAGAAACCCAGAAGACGGTACACCGTGTGATCGGGAAAGATTTCTAAAACGCACCTCATTTCTCATCTCCTTGTGCTCGGGTTCGCCATTCCAACCGCTTCACTAGCAATCTGCCTCCTTGGAGAATCAGCACCTTTAACCTCCTGTTCCGTACAGGTTGCAATTTGTCCTGAGGATGAACGGGAAGAGGGGGAACCAATGAGAGACTAGCTCTAGGTGTAGGGACAGGCACAGGTCACTCTATTTTCTCATCAGGAAGAAGAATTAACCACAGGCTCAGCATGCCGGCCGGAACCAAAATAGGGCCTGAAGCAATCCTGCGCTTTTGAGGCCAGCTCCCAAGAAAGCGAGTTGAAAAATGGAGCTCAGGGGCACTGCAATTCACAAACCTGCAGACTTATAAATGATAACTCTCGTCCACAAATATATTGAGGGAAGGCAACGAAGAGGATTTGAAAGCAAGGCAGAATTGCAGGAAACACATTTCAGGAGGGAGATTCGAATCGCCTTTAAAGCACAGGAAAAGCGGCAAAACCTCGACAATGACGCCCTTGGCCAAAAAGGGCGTATGCGTTTTTTCCTGAATATATTCAGGAAAAAACGCATACGCCCTTTTTGGCCAACCAAGCAACCTGGAAAGGCAAATCAGCGCTACAAAGAAGTCTCGCTTCCCATCGGTCAAAAGGGCCATGCTGAATAAAGTGTCAAAACCAGAAATGCAGGACAGGCCATGGAGAAACGGGAGCCTGGCTCCGCTGATGGGCGGGATGTAAATTGCCAACAGCCACTCTGGAGAAGTGTACGGTGTGTCCTGAAACATCTAAAAAACTCAGCTTAGAGAGCATAGGGCACTTCCACTCATGGGCGTATAAATTGGCAAAACTAAAAATCAGCAAGACACAGGCTCCCCAAAGTTTAGGGCTGCTCTGTTGACAAGAACCTCCACTTCGTTACACCTTAAATATCCCAGGAAAGAGAAAAATGGATAAAGAAGTTGTGGTCCTTATGGACAATTGAATATCACTCAGCCATGAAATCAACGTCATAAGGCTAGTAGCAGCATGATGAGTGGATTTAGGTACGACGATTCTAAGTGAAATAAGTCACACAGAAAAAGACACTTATCATAAGATATCACTTATAGAGGGAATGTAAAAACCGCTACCCTTGAACTGAATTACAAAACAGAACAGAGACACACGTTTAGAAAGCACACTATGGCTGCTTAAGGGGAAAGGTGAGGTGGTGTGATGCATAAAACAAGCTTTTCAAATTAGCTCAGATACCGTTCCATAAACCCAATAGGTAATACACAAGACCTACTCCTTGCTCAGGGAATTGGACTCAACACCCCCTATTCACCGCCCAAGAATATATCTGACTAGTAAGAATCTTAAAACCTATGTATTGATATCTCTCTGTAAGTGAGTCAAGTGGGTGTAAAGCGGCAGAAACACAGCAGTGAAAAGCAGCTAAACCCCATTATAAAAATCAATTACTTTTAAAAACCCGTGAAACAAAGACAGTGAAAGAGAGAGAAATTCTTACAAAATTCGTTCAGGGGCTGTGATGCCACCTGGATTGACCATATCTAGACCCACAGCTGATTGAGACATAAGGGTGGACACTCATGGGGCTGAGAGGTTTGGTGAGGTTGGGTGAGGAAAGGCAGACCCTTTAAAGTAATACTGCGTGGAACCCATCCCATGGGTCCCAAATCTCCAGGTTCAAGGGCATCTTCCTACATCGAAAACATGCATGAGAAACCCAGAAGACGGTACACCGTGTGATCGGGAAAGGTTTCTAAAACGCACCTCATTTCTCATCTCCTTGTGCTCGGGTTCGCCATTCCAACCGCTTCACTAGCAATCTGCCTCCTTGGAGAATCAGCACCTTTAACCTCCTGTTCCGTACAGGTTGCAATTTGTCCTGAGGATGAACGGGAAGAGGGGGAACCAATGAGAGAATAGCTCTAGGTATAGGGACAGGCACAGGTCACTCTATTTTCTCATCAGGAAGAAGAATTAACCACAGGCTCAGCCTGCCGGCCGGAATCAAAATAGGTCCAGAAGCAATCCTGCGCTTTTGAGGCCAGCTCCCAAGAAAGCGAGTTGAAAAATGGAGCTCAGGGGCACTGCAATTCACAAACCTGCAGACTTATAAATGATAACTCTCGTCCACAAATATATTGAGGGAAGGCAACGAAGAGGAGTTGAAAGCAAGGCAGAATTGCAGGAAACACATTTCAGGAGGGAGATTCGAATCGCCATTAAAGCACAGGAAAAGCGGCAAAACCTCGACAATGATGCCGTTGGCCAAAAAGGGCGTATGCGTTTTTTCCTGAATATATTCAGGAAAAAACGCATACGCCCTTTTTGGCCAACCAAGCAACCTGGAAAGGCAAATCAGCACTACAAAGAAGTCTCGCTTCTCATCGGTCAAAAGGGCCCTGCTGAATAAAGTGTCAAAACCAGAAATGCAGGACAGGCCATGGAGAAATGGGAGCCTTGCTAGGCTGATGGGCGGGACGTAAATTGCCAACAGCCACTCTGGAGAAGTGTACGGTATGTCCTGAAACATCTAAGAAACTCAACTTAGAGAGCATAGGGCACTTCCACTCATGAGCGTATAAATTGGGAAAACTAAAAATCAGCAAGACACAGGCACCCCAAAGTTTAGGGCTGCTCTGTTGACAAGAACCTCCACTTCGTTACACCTTAAATATCCCAGGAAAGAGAAAAATGGATAAAGAAGTTGTGGTCCTTATGTACAATGGAATATCACTCAGCCATGAAATCAACGTCATAAGGCTAGTAGCAGCATGATGAGTGGATTTAGGTATGACGATTCTAAGTGAAATAAGTCACACAGAAAAAGACACTTATCATAAGATATCACTTATAGAGGGAATGTAAAAACCGCTACCTTTGAACTGAATTACAAAACAGAACAGAGACACACGTTTAGAAAGCACACTATGGCTGCTTAAGGGGAAAGGTGAGGTGGTGTGATGCATATAACAAGCTTTTCAAATTAGCTCAGATACTGTTCCATAAACCCAATAGGTAATAGACAAGACCTACTCCTTGCTCAGTGAATTGGACTCAACACCACCTATTCACCGCCCAAGAATCTATCTGACTAGTAAGAATCTTAAAACCTATGTATTGATATCTCTCTGTAAGTGAGTCAAGTGGGTGTAAAGCGGCAGAAACACAGCAGTGAAAAGCAGCTAAACCCCATTATAAAAGTCAATTACTTTTAAAAACCCGTGAAACAAAGACAGTGAAAGAGAGAGAAATTCTTACAAAATTCGTTCAGGGGCTGTGATGCCACCTGGATTGACCATATCTAGACCCACAGCTGATTGAGACATAAGGGTGGACACTCATGGGGCTGAGAGATTTGGTGAGGTTGGGTGAGGAAACGCAGACCCTTTAAAGTAATACTGCGTGGTACCCATTCCATGGGTCCCAAATCTCCAGGTTCAAGGGCATCTTCCTACATCGAAAACATGCATGAGAAACCCAGAAGACGGTACACCGTGTGATCGGGAAAGATTTCTAAAACGCACCTCATTTCTCATCTCCTTGTGCTCGGGTTCGCCATTCCAGCCGCTTCACTAGCAATCTGCTTCCTTGGAGAATCAGCACCTTTAACCTCCTGTTCCGTACAGGTTGCAATTTGTCCTGAGGATGAACGGGAAGAGGGGGAACCAATGAGAGACTAGCTCTAGGTGTAGGGACAGGCACAGGTCACTCTATTTTCTCATCAGGAAGAAGAATTAACCACAGGCTCAGCATGCCGGCCGGAACCAAAATAGGGCCTGAAGCAATCCTGCGCTTTTGAGGCCAGCTCCCAAGAAAGCGAGTTGAAAAATGGAGCTCAGGGGCACTGCAATTCACAAACCTGCAGACTTATAAATGATAACTCTCGTCCACAAATATATTGAGGGAAGGCAACGAAGAGGATTTGAAAGCAAGGCAGAATTGCAGGAAACACATTTCAGGAGGGAGATTCGAATCGCCTTTAAAGCACAGGAAAAGCGGCAAAACCTCGACAATGACGCCCTTGGCCAAAAAGGGCGTATGCGTTTTTTCCTGAATATATTCAGGAAAAAACGCATACGCCCTTTTTGGCCAACCAAGCAACCTGGAAAGGCAAATCAGCGCTACAAAGAAGTCTCGCTTCCCATCGGTCAAAAGGGCCATGCTGAATAAAGTGTCAAAACCAGAAATGCAGGACAGGCCATGGAGAAACGGGAGCCTGGCTCCGCTGATGGGCGGGATGTAAATTGCCAACAGCCACTCTGGAGAAGTGTACGGTGTGTCCTGAAACATCTAAAAAACTCAGCTTAGAGAGCATAGGGCACTTCCACTCATGGGCGTATAAATTGGCAAAACTAAAAATCAGCAAGACACAGGCTCCCCAAAGTTTAGGGCTGCTCTGTTGACAAGAACCTCCACTTCGTTACACCTTAAATATCCCAGGAAAGAGAAAAATGGATAAAGAAGTTGTGGTCCTTATGGACAATTGAATATCACTCAGCCATGAAATCAACGTCATAAGGCTAGTAGCAGCATGATGAGTGGATTTAGGTACGACGATTCTAAGTGAAATAAGTCACACAGAAAAAGACACTTATCATAAGATATCACTTATAGAGGGAATGTAAAAACCGCTACCCTTGAACTGAATTACAAAACAGAACAGAGACACACGTTTAGAAAGCACACTATGGCTGCTTAAGGGGAAAGGTGAGGTGGTGTGATGCATAAAACAAGCTTTTCAAATTAGCTCAGATACCGTTCCATAAACCCAATAGGTAATACACAAGACCTACTCCTTGCTCAGTGAATTGGACTCAACACCCCCTATTCACCGCCCAAGAATCTATCTGACTAGTAAGAATCTTAAAACCTATGTATTGATATCTCTCTGTAAGTGAGTCAAGTGGGTGTAAAGCAGCAGAAACACAGCAGTGAAAAGCAGCTAAACCCCATTATAAAAATCAATTACTTTTAAAAACCCGTGAAACAAAGACAGTGAAAGAGAGAGAAATTCTTACAAAATTCGTTCAGGGGCTGTGATGCCACCTGGATTGACCATATCTAGACCCACAGCTGATTGAGACATAAGGGTGGACACTCATGGGGCTGAGAGGTTTGGTGAGGTTGGGTGAGGAAAGGCAGACCCTTTAAAGTAATACTGCGTGGAACCCATCCCATGGGTCCCAAATCTCCAGGTTCAAGGGCATCTTCCTACATCGAAAACATGCATGAGAAACCCAGAAGACGGTACACCGTGTGATCGGGAAAGGTTTCTAAAACGCACCTCATTTCTCATCTCCTTGTGCTCGGGTTCGCCATTCCAACCGCTTCACTAGCAATCTGCCTCCTTGGAGAATCAGCACCTTTAACCTCCTGTTCCGTACAGGTTGCAATTTGTCCTGAGGATGAACGGGAAGAGGGGGAACCAATGAGAGAATAGCTCTAGGTGTAGGGACAGGCACAGGTCACTCTATTTTCTCATCAGGAAGAAGAATTAACCACAGGCTCAGCCTGCCGGCCGGAATCAAAATAGGTCCAGAAGCAATCCTGCGCTTTTGAGGCCAGCTCCCAAGAAAGCGAGTTGAAAAATGGAGCTCAGGGGCACTGCAATTCACAAACCTGCAGACTTATAAATGATAACTCTCGTCCACAAATATATTGAGGGAAGGCAACGAAGAGGAGTTGAAAGCAAGGCAGAATTGCAGGAAACACATTTCAGGAGGGAGATTCGAATCGCCATTAAAGCACAGGAAAAGCGGCAAAACCTCGACAATGATGCCGTTGGCCAAAAAGGGCGTATGCGTTTTTTCCTGAATATATTCAGGAAAAAACGCATACGCCCTTTTTGGCCAACCAAGCAACCTGGAAAGGCAAATCAGCACTACAAAGAAGTCTCGCTTCTCATCGGTCAAAAGGGCCCTGCTGAATAAAGTGTCAAAACCAGAAATGCAGGACAGGCCATGGAGAAATGGGAGCCTTGCTACGCTGATGGGCGGGACGTAAATTGCCAACAGCCACTCTGGAGAAGTGTACGGTATGTCCTGAAACATCTAAGAAACTCAACTTAGAGAGCATAGGGCACTTCCACTCATGAGCGTATAAATTGGGAAAACTAAAAATCAGCAAGACACAGGCACCCCAAAGTTTAGGGCTGCTCTGTTGACAAGAACCTCCACTTCGTTACACCTTAAATATCCCAGGAAAGAGAAAAATGGATAAAGAAGTTGTGGTCCTTATGTACAATGGAATATCACTCAGCCATGAAATCAACGTCATAAGGCTAGTAGCAGCATGATGAGTGGATTTAGGTATGACGATTCTAAGTGAAATAAGTCACACAGAAAAAGACACTTATCATAAGATATCACTTATAGAGGGAATGTAAAAACCGCTACCTTTGAACTGAATTACAAAACAGAACAGAGACACACGTTTAGAAAGCACACTATGGCTGCTTAAGGGGAAAGGTGAGGTGGTGTGATGCATATAACAAGCTTTTCAAATTAGCTCAGATACTGTTCCATAAACCCAATAGGTAATAGACAAGACCTACTCCTTGCTCAGTGAATTGGACTCAACACCACCTATTCACCGCCCAAGAATCTATCTGACTAGTAAGAATCTTAAAACCTATGTATTGATATCTCTCTGTAAGTGAGTCAAGTGGGTGTAAAGCGGCAGAAACACAGCAGTGAAAAGCAGCTAAACCCCATTATAAAAGTCAATTACTTTTAAAAACCCGTGAAACAAAGACAGTGAAAGAGAGAGAAATTCTTACAAAATTCGTTCAGGGGCTGTGATGCCACCTGGATTGACCATATCTAGACCCACAGCTGATTGAGACATAAGGGTGGACACTCATGGGGCTGAGAGATTTGGTGAGGTTGGGTGAGGAAACGCAGACCCTTTAAAGTAATACTGCGTGGTACCCATCCCATGGGTCCCAAATCTCCAGGTTCAAGGGCATCTTCCTACATCGAAAACATGCATGAGAAACCCAGAAGACGGTACACCGTGTGATCGGGAAAGATTTCTAAAACGCACCTCATTTCTCATCTCCTTGTGCTCGGGTTCGCCATTCCAGCCGCTTCACTAGCAATCTGCTTCCTTGGAGAATCAGCACCTTTAACCTCCTGTTCCGTACAGGTTGCAATTTGTCCTGAGGATGAACGGGAAGAGGGGGAACCAATGAGAGACTAGCTCTAGGTGTAGGGACAGGCACAGGTCACTCTATTTTCTCATCAGGAAGAAGAATTAACCACAGGCTCAGCATGCCGGCCGGAACCAAAATAGGGCCTGAAGCAATCCTGCGCTTTTGAGGCCAGCTCCCAAGAAAGCGAGTTGAAAAATGGAGCTCAGGGGCACTGCAATTCACAAACCTGCAGACTTATAAATGATAACTCTCGTCCACAAATATATTGAGGGAAGGCAACGAAGAGGATTTGAAAGCAAGGCAGAATTGCAGGAAACACATTTCAGGAGGGAGATTCGAATCGCCTTTAAAGCACAGGAAAAGCGGCAAAACCTCGACAATGACGCCCTTGGCCAAAAAGGGCGTATGCGTTTTTTCCTGAATATATTCAGGAAAAAACGCATACGCCCTTTTTGGCCAACCAAGCAACCTGGAAAGGCAAATCAGCGCTACAAAGAAGTCTCGCTTCCCATCGGTCAAAAGGGCCATGCTGAATAAAGTGTCAAAACCAGAAATGCAGGACAGGCCATGGAGAAACGGGAGCCTGGCTCCGCTGATGGGCGGGATGTAAATTGCCAACAGCCACTCTGGAGAAGTGTACGGTGTGTCCTGAAACATCTAAAAAACTCAGCTTAGAGAGCATAGGGCACTTCCACTCATGGGCGTATAAATTGGCAAAACTAAAACTCAGCAAGACACAGGCTCCCCAAAGTTTAGGGCTGCTCTGTTGACAAGAACCTCCACTTCGTTACACCTTAAATATCCCAGGAAAGAGAAAAATGGATAAAGAAGTTGTGGTCCTTATGGACAATTGAATATCACTCAGCCATGAAATCAACGTCATAAGGCTAGTAGCAGCATGATGAGTGGATTTAGGTACGACGATTCTAAGTGAAATAAGTCACACAGAAAAAGACACTTATCATAAGATATCACTTATAGAGGGAATGTAAAAACCGCTACCCTTGAACTGAATTACAAAACAGAACAGAGACACACGTTTAGAAAGCACACTATGGCTGCTTAAGGGGAAAGGTGAGGTGGTGTGATGCATAAAACAAGCTTTTCAAATTAGCTCAGATACCGTTCCATAAACCCAATAGGTAATACACAAGACCTACTCCTTGCTCAGGGAATTGGACTCAACACCCCCTATTCACCGCCCAAGAATATATCTGACTAGTAAGAATCTTAAAACCTATGTATTGATATCTCTCTGTAAGTGAGTCAAGTGGGTGTAAAGCGGCAGAAACACAGCAGTGAAAAGCAGCTAAACCCCATTATAAAAATCAATTACTTTTAAAAACCCGTGAAACAAAGACAGTGAAAGAGAGAGAAATTCTTACAAAATTCGTTCAGGGGCTGTGATGCCACCTGGATTGACCATATCTAGACCCACAGCTGATTGAGACATAAGGGTGGACACTCATGGGGCTGAGAGGTTTGGTGAGGTTGGGTGAGGAAAGGCAGACCCTTTAAAGTAATACTGCGTGGAACCCATCCCATGGGTCCCAAATCTCCAGGTTCAAGGGCATCTTCCTACATCGAAAACATGCATGAGAAACCCAGAAGACGGTACACCGTGTGATCGGGAAAGGTTTCTAAAACGCACCTCATTTCTCATCTCCTTGTGCTCGGGTTCGCCATTCCAACCGCTTCACTAGCAATCTGCCTCCTTGGAGAATCAGCACCTTTAACCTCCTGTTCCGTACAGGTTGCAATTTGTCCTGAGGATGAACGGGAAGAGGGGGAACCAATGAGAGAATAGCTCTAGGTATAGGGACAGGCACAGGTCACTCTATTTTCTCATCAGGAAGAAGAATTAACCACAGGCTCAGCCTGCCGGCCGGAATCAAAATAGGTCCAGAAGCAATCCTGCGCTTTTGAGGCCAGCTCCCAAGAAAGCGAGTTGAAAAATGGAGCTCAGGGGCACTGCAATTCACAAACCTGCAGACTTATAAATGATAACTCTCGTCCACAAATATATTGAGGGAAGGCAACGAAGAGGAGTTGAAAGCAAGGCAGAATTGCAGGAAACACATTTCAGGAGGGAGATTCGAATCGCCATTAAAGCACAGGAAAAGCGGCAAAACCTCGACAATGATGCCGTTGGCCAAAAAGGGCGTATGCGTTTTTTCCTGAATATATTCAGGAAAAAACGCATACGCCCTTTTTGGCCAACCAAGCAACCTGGAAAGGCAAATCAGCACTACAAAGAAGTCTCGCTTCTCATCGGTCAAAAGGGCCCTGCTGAATAAAGTGTCAAAACCAGAAATGCAGGACAGGCCATGGAGAAATGGGAGCCTTGCTACGCTGATGGGCGGGACGTAAATTGCCAACAGCCACTCTGGAGAAGTGTACGGTATGTCCTGAAACATCTAAGAAACTCAACTTAGAGAGCATAGGGCACTTCCACTCATGAGCGTATAAATTGGGAAAACTAAAAATCAGCAAGACACAGGCACCCCAAAGTTTAGGGCTGCTCTGTTGACAAGAACCTCCACTTCGTTACACCTTAAATATCCCAGGAAAGAGAAAAATGGATAAAGAAGTTGTGGTCCTTATGTACAATGGAATATCACTCAGCCATGAAATCAACGTCATAAGGCTAGTAGCAGCATGATGAGTGGATTTAGGTATGACGATTCTAAGTGAAATAAGTCACACAGAAAAAGACACTTATCATAAGATATCACTTATAGAGGGAATGTAAAAACCGCTACCTTTGAACTGAATTACAAAACAGAACAGAGACACACGTTTAGAAAGCACACTATGGCTGCTTAAGGGGAAAGGTGAGGTGGTGTGATGCATATAACAAGCTTTTCAAATTAGCTCAGATACTGTTCCATAAACCCAATAGGTAATAGACAAGACCTACTCCTTGCTCAGTGAATTGGACTCAACACCACCTATTCACCGCCCAAGAATCTATCTGACTAGTAAGAATCTTAAAACCTATGTATTGATATCTCTCTGTAAGTGAGTCAAGTGGGTGTAAAGCGGCAGAAACACAGCAGTGAAAAGCAGCTAAACCCCATTATAAAAGTCAATTACTTTTAAAAACCCGTGAAACAAAGACAGTGAAAGAGAGAGAAATTCTTACAAAATTCGTTCAGGGGCTGTGATGCCACCTGGATTGACCATATCTAGACCCACAGCTGATTGAGACATAAGGGTGGACACTCATGGGGCTGAGAGATTTGGTGAGGTTGGGTGAGGAAACGCAGACCCTTTAAAGTAATACTGCGTGGTACCCATCCCATGGGTCCCAAATCTCCAGGTTCAAGGGCATCTTCCTACATCGAAAACATGCATGAGAAACCCAGAAGACGGTACACCGTGTGATCGGGAAAGATTTCTAAAACGCACCTCATTTCTCATCTCCTTGTGCTCGGGTTCGCCATTCCAGCCGCTTCACTAGCAATCTGCTTCCTTGGAGAATCAGCACCTTTAACCTCCTGTTCCGTACAGGTTGCAATTTGTCCTGAGGATGAACGGGAAGAGGGGGAACCAATGAGAGACTAGCTCTAGGTGTAGGGACAGGCACAGGTCACTCTATTTTCTCATCAGGAAGAAGAATTAACCACAGGCTCAGCATGCCGGCCGGAACCAAAATAGGGCCTGAAGCAATCCTGCGCTTTTGAGGCCAGCTCCCAAGAAAGCGAGTTGAAAAATGGAGCTCAGGGGCACTGCAATTCACAAACCTGCAGACTTATAAATGATAACTCTCGTCCACAAATATATTGAGGGAAGGCAACGAAGAGGATTTGAAAGCAAGGCAGAATTGCAGGAAACACATTTCAGGAGGGAGATTCGAATCGCCTTTAAAGCACAGGAAAAGCGGCAAAACCTCGACAATGACGCCCTTGGCCAAAAAGGGCGTATGCGTTTTTTCCTGAATATATTCAGGAAAAAACGCATACGCCCTTTTTGGCCAACCAAGCAACCTGGAAAGGCAAATCAGCGCTACAAAGAAGTCTCGCTTCCCATCGGTCAAAAGGGCCATGCTGAATAAAGTGTCAAAACCAGAAATGCAGGACAGGCCATGGAGAAACGGGAGCCTGGCTCCGCTGATGGGCGGGATGTAAATTGCCAACAGCCACTCTGGAGAAGTGTACGGTGTGTCCTGAAACATCTAAAAAACTCAGCTTAGAGAGCATAGGGCACTTCCACTCATGGGCGTATAAATTGGCAAAACTAAAAATCAGCAAGACACAGGCTCCCCAAAGTTTAGGGCTGCTCTGTTGACAAGAACCTCCACTTCGTTACACCTTAAATATCCCAGGAAAGAGAAAAATGGATAAAGAAGTTGTGGTCCTTATGGACAATTGAATATCACTCAGCCATGAAATCAACGTCATAAGGCTAGTAGCAGCATGATGAGTGGATTTAGGTACGACGATTCTAAGTGAAATAAGTCACACAGAAAAAGACACTTATCATAAGATATCACTTATAGAGGGAATGTAAAAACCGCTACCCTTGAACTGAATTACAAAACAGAACAGAGACACACGTTTAGAAAGCACACTATGGCTGCTTAAGGGGAAAGGTGAGGTGGTGTGATGCATAAAACAAGCTTTTCAAATTAGCTCAGATACCGTTCCATAAACCCAATAGGTAATACACAAGACCTACTCCTTGCTCAGGGAATTGGACTCAACACCCCCTATTCACCGCCCAAGAATATATCTGACTAGTAAGAATCTTAAAACCTATGTATTGATATCTCTCTGTAAGTGAGTCAAGTGGGTGTAAAGCGGCAGAAACACAGCAGTGAAAAGCAGCTAAACCCCATTATAAAAATCAATTACTTTTAAAAACCCGTGAAACAAAGACAGTGAAAGAGAGAGAAATTCTTACAAAATTCGTTCAGGGGCTGTGATGCCACCTGGATTGACCATATCTAGACCCACAGCTGATTGAGACATAAGGGTGGACACTCATGGGGCTGAGAGGTTTGGTGAGGTTGGGTGAGGAAAGGCAGACCCTTTAAAGTAATACTGCGTGGAACCCATCCCATGGGTCCCAAATCTCCAGGTTCAAGGGCATCTTCCTACATCGAAAACATGCATGAGAAACCCAGAAGACGGTACACCGTGTGATCGGGAAAGGTTTCTAAAACGCACCTCATTTCTCATCTCCTTGTGCTCGGGTTCGCCATTCCAACCGCTTCACTAGCAATCTGCCTCCTTGGAGAATCAGCACCTTTAACCTCCTGTTCCGTACAGGTTGCAATTTGTCCTGAGGATGAACGGGAAGAGGGGGAACCAATGAGAGAATAGCTCTAGGTGTAGGAACAGGCACAGGTCACTCTATTTTCTCATCAGGAAGAAGAATTAACCACAGGCTCAGCCTGCCGGCCGGAATCAAAATACGTCCAGAAGCAATCCTGCGCTTTTGAGGCCAGCTCCCAAGAAAGCGAGTTGAAAAATGGAGCTCAGGGGCACTGCAATTCACAAACCTGCAGACTTATAAATGATAACTCTCGTCCACAAATATATTGAGGGAAGGCAACGAAGAGGAGTTGAAAGCAAGGCAGAATTGCAGGAAACACATTTCAGGAGGGAGATTCGAATCGCCATTAAAGCACAGGAAAAGCGGCAAAACCTCGACAATGATGCCGTTGGCCAAAAAGGGCGTATGCGTTTTTTCCTGAATATATTCAGGAAAAAACGCATACGCCCTTTTTGGCCAACCAAGCAACCTGGAAAGGCAAATCAGCACTACAAAGAAGTCTCGCTTCTCATCGGTCAAAAGGGCCCTGCTGAATAAAGTGTCAAAACCAGAAATGCAGGACAGGCCATGGAGAAATGGGAGCCTTGCTACGCTGATGGGCGGGACGTAAATTGCCAACAGCCACTCTGGAGAAGTGTACGGTATGTCCTGAAACATCTAAGAAACTCAACTTAGAGAGCATAGGGCACTTCCACTCATGGGCGTATAAATTGGCAAAACTAAAAATCAGCAAGACACAGGCACCCCAAAGTTTAGGGCTGCTCTGTTGACAAGAACCTCCACTTCGTTACACCTTAAATATCCCAGGAAAGAGAAAAATGGATAAAGAAGTTGTGGTCCTTATGTACAATGGAATATCACTCAGCCATGAAATCAACGTCATAAGGCTAGTAGCAGCATGATGAGTGGATTTAGGTATGACGATTCTAAGTGAAATAAGTCACACAGAAAAAGACACTTATCATAAGATATCACTTATAGAGGGAATGTAAAAACCGCTACCTTTGAACTGAATTACAAAACAGAACAGAGACACACGTTTAGAAAGCACACTATGGCTGCTTAAGGGGAAAGGTGAGGTGGTGTGATGCATATAACAAGCTTTTCAAATTAGCTCAGATACTGTTCCATAAACCCAATAGGTAATAGACAAGACCTACTCCTTGCTCAGTGAATTGGACTCAACACCACCTATTCACCGCCCAAGAATCTATCTGACTAGTAAGAATCTTAAAACCTATGTATTGATATCTCTCTGTAAGTGAGTCAAGTGGGTGTAAAGCGGCAGAAACACAGCAGTGAAAAGCAGCTAAACCCCATTATAAAAGTCAATTACTTTTAAAAACCCGTGAAACAAAGACAGTGAAAGAGAGAGAAATTCTTACAAAATTCGTTCAGGGGCTGTGATGCCACCTGGATTGACCATATCTAGACCCACAGCTGATTGAGACATAAGGGTGGACACTCATGGGGCTGAGAGATTTGGTGAGGTTGGGTGAGGAAACGCAGACCCTTTAAAGTAATACTGCGTGGTACCCATCCCATGGGTCCCAAATCTCCAGGTTCAAGGGCATCTTCCTACATCGAAAACATGCATGAGAAACCCAGAAGACGGTACACCGTGTGATCGGGAAAGATTTCTAAAACGCACCTCATTTCTCATCTCCTTGTGCTCGGGTTCGCCATTCCAGCCGCTTCACTAGCAATCTGCTTCCTTGGAGAATCAGCACCTTTAACCTCCTGTTCCGTACAGGTTGCAATTTGTCCTGAGGATGAACGGGAAGAGGGGGAACCAATGAGAGACTAGCTCTAGGTGTAGGGACAGGCACAGGTCACTCTATTTTCTCATCAGGAAGAAGAATTAACCACAGGCTCAGCATGCCGGCCGGAACCAAAATAGGGCGTGAAGCAATCCTGCGCTTTTGAGGCCAGCTCCCAAGAAAGCGAGTTGAAAAATGGAGCTCAGGGGCACTGCAATTCACAAACCTGCAGACTTATAAATGATAACTCTCGTCCACAAATATATTGAGGGAAGGCAACGAAGAGGATTTGAAAGCAAGGCAGAAATGCAGGAAACACATTTCAGGAGGGAGATTCGAATCGCCTTTAAAGCACAGGAAAAGCGGCAAAACCTCGACAATGACGCCCTTGGCCAAAAAGGGCGTATGCGTTTTTTCCTGAATATATTCAGGAAAATCGCATACGCCCTTTTTGGCCAACCAAGCAACCTGGAAAGGCAAATCAGCGCTACAAAGAAGTCTCGCTTCCCATCGGTCAAAAGGGCCATGCTGAATAAAGTGTCAAAACCAGAAATGCAGGACAGGCCATGGAGAAACGGGAGCCTGGCTACGCTGATGGGCGGGATGTAAATTGCCAACAGCCACTCTGGAGAAGTGTACGGTGTGTCCTGAAACATCTAAAAAACTCAGCTTAGAGAGCATAGGGCACTTCCACTCATGGGCGTATAAATTGGCAAAACTAAAAATCAGCAAGACACAGGCTCCCCAAAGTTTAGGGCTGCTCTGTTGACAAGAACCTCCACTTCGTTACACCTTAAATATCCCAGGAAAGAGAAAAATGGATAAAGAAGTTGTGGTCCTTATGGACAATTGAATATCACTCAGCCATGAAATCAACGTCATAAGGCTAGTAGCAGCATGATGAGTGGATTTAGGTACGACGATTCTAAGTGAAATAAGTCACACAGAAAAAGACACTTATCATAAGATATCACTTATAGAGGGAATGTAAAAACCGCTACCCTTGAACTGAATTACAAAACAGAACAGAGACACACGTTTAGAAAACACACTATGGCTGCTTAAGGGGAAAGGTGAGGTGGTGTGATGCATAAAACAAGCTTTTCAAATTAGCTCAGATACCGTTCCATAAACCCAATAGGTAATACACAAGACCTACTCCTTGCTCAGTGAATTGGACTCAACACCCCCTATTCACCGCCCAAGAATATATCTGACTAGTAAGAATCTTAAAACCTATGTATTGATATCTCTCTGTAAGTGAGTCAAGTGGGTGTAAAGCGGCAGAAACACAGCAGTGAAAAGCAGCTAAACCCCATTATAAAAGTCAATTACTTTTAAAAACCCGTGAAACAAAGACAGTGAAAGAGAGAGAAATTCTTACAAAATTCGTTCAGGGGCTGTGATGCCACCTGGATTGACCATATCTAGACCCACAGCTGATTGAGACATAAGGGTGGACACTCATGGGGCTGAGAGATTTGGTGAGGTTGGGTGAGGAAACGCAGACCCTTTAAAGTAATACTGCGTGGTACCCATCCCATGGGTCCCAAATCTCCAGGTTCAAGGGCATCTTCCTACATCGAAAACATGCATGAGAAACCCAGAAGACGGTACACCGTGTGATCGGGAAAGATTTCTAAAACGCACCTCATTTCTCATCTCCTTGTGCTCGGGTTCGCCATTCCAGCCGCTTCACTAGCAATCTGCTTCCTTGGAGAATCAGCACCTTTAACCTCCTGTTCCGTACAGGTTGCAATTTGTCCTGAGGATGAACGGGAAGAGGGGGAACCAATGAGAGACTAGCTCTAGGTGTAGGGACAGGCACAGGTCACTCTATTTTCTCATCAGGAAGAAGAATTAACCACAGGCTCAGCATGCCGGCCGGAACCAAAATAGGGCCTGAAGCAATCCTGCGCTTTTGAGGCCAGCTCCCAAGAAAGCGAGTTGAAAAATGGAGCTCAGGGGCACTGCAATTCACAAACCTGCAGACTTATAAATGATAACTCTCGTCCACAAATATATTGAGGGAAGGCAACGAAGAGGATTTGAAAGCAAGGCAGAATTGCAGGAAACACATTTCAGGAGGGAGATTCGAATCGCCTTTAAAGCACAGGAAAAGCGGCAAAACCTCGACAATGACGCCCTTGGCCAAAAAGGGCGTATGCGTTTTTTCCTGAATATATTCAGGAAAAAACGCATACGCCCTTTTTGGCCAACCAAGCAACCTGGAAAGGCAAATCAGCGCTACAAAGAAGTCTCGCTTCCCATCGGTCAAAAGGGCCATGCTGAATAAAGTGTCAAAACCAGAAATGCAGGACAGGCCATGGAGAAACGGGAGCCTGGCTACGCTGATGGGCGGGATGTAAATTGCCAACAGCCACTCTGGAGAAGTGTACGGTGTGTCCTGAAACATCTAAAAAACTCAGCTTAGAGAGCATAGGGCACTTCCACTCATGGGCGTATAAATTGGCAAAACTAAAAATCAGCAAGACACAGGCTCCCCAAAGTTTAGGGCTGCTCTGTTGACAAGAACCTCCACTTCGTTACACCTTAAATATCCCAGGAAAGAGAAAAATGGATAAAGAAGTTGTGGTCCTTATGGACAATGGAATATCACTCAGCCATGAAATCAACGTCATAAGGCTAGTAGCAGCATGATGAGTGGATTTAGGTACGACGATTCTAAGTGAAATAAGTCACACAGAAAAAGACACTTATCATAAGATATCACTTATAGAGGGAATGTAAAAACCGCTACCCTTGAACTGAATTACAAAACAGAACAGAGACACACGTTTAGAAAGCACACTATGGCTGCTTAAGGGGAAAGGTGAGGTGGTGTGATGCATAAAACAAGCTTTTCAAATTAGCTCAGATACCGTTCCATAAACCCAATAGGTAATACACAAGACCTACTCCTTGCTCAGGGAATTGGACTCAACACCCCCTATTCACCGCCCAAGAATATATCTGACTAGTAAGAATCTTAAAACCTATGTATTGATATCTCTCTGTAAGTGAGTCAAGTGGGTGTAAAGCGGCAGAAACACAGCAGTGAAAAGCAGCTAAACCCCATTATAAAAATCAATTACTTTTAAAAACCCGTGAAACAAAGACAGTGAAAGAGAGAGAAATTCTTACAAAATTCGTTCAGGGGCTGTGATGCCACCTGGATTGACCATATCTAGACCCACAGCTGATTGAGACATAAGGGTGGACACTCATGGGGCTGAGAGGTTTGGTGAGGTTGGGTGAGGAAAGGCAGACCCTTTAAAGTAATACTGCGTGGAACCCATCCCATGGGTCCCAAATCTCCAGGTTCAAGGGCATCTTCCTACATCGAAAACATGCATGAGAAACCCAGAAGACGGTACACCGTGTGATCGGGAAAGGTTTCTAAAACGCACCTCATTTCTCATCTCCTTGTGCTCGGGTTCGCCATTCCAACCGCTTCACTAGCAATCTGCCTCCTTGGAGAATCAGCACCTTTAACCTCCTGTTCCGTACAGGTTGCAATTTGTCCTGAGGATGAACGGGAAGAGGGGGAACCAATGAGAGAATAGCTCTAGGTGTAGGGACAGGCACAGGTCACTCTATTTTCTCATCAGGAAGAAGAATTAACCACAGGCTCAGCCTGCCGGCCGGAATCAAAATACGTCCAGAAGCAATCCTGCGCTTTTGAGGCCAGTTCCCAAGAAAGCGAGTTGAAAAATGGAGCTCAGGGGCACTGCAATTCACAAACCTGCAGACTTATAAATGATAACTCTCGTCCACAAATATATTGAGGGAAGGCAACGAAGAGGAGTTGAAAGCAAGGCAGAATTGCAGGAAACAGATTTCAGGAGGGAGATTCGAATCGCCATTAAAGCACAGGAAAAGCGGCAAAACCTCGACAATGATGCCGTTGGCCAAAAAGGGCATATGCGTTTTTTCCTGAATATATTCAGGAAAAAACGCATACGCCCTTTTTGGCCAACCAAGCAACCTGGAAAGGCAAATCAGCACTACAAAGAAGTCTCGCTTCTCATCGGTCAAAAGGGCCCTGCTGAATAAAGTGTCAAAACCAGAAATGCAGGACAGGCCATGGAGAAATGGGAGCCTTGCTACGCTGATGGGCGGGACGTAAATTGCCAACAGCCACTCTGGAGAAGTGTACGGTATGTCCTGAAACATCTAAGAAACTCAACTTAGAGAGCATAGGGCACTTCCACTCATGGGCGTATAAATTGGCAAAACTAAAAATCAGCAAGACACAGGCACCCCAAAGTTTAGGGCTGCTCTGTTGACAAGAACCTCCACTTCGTTACACCTTAAATATCCCAGGAAAGAGAAAAATGGATAAAGAAGTTGTGGTCCTTATGTACAATGGAATATCACTCAGCCATGAAATCAACGTCATAAGGCTAGTAGCAGCATGATGAGTGGATTTAGGTATGACGATTCTAAGTGAAATAAGTCACACAGAAAAAGACACTTATCATAAGATATCACTTATAGAGGGAATGTAAAAACCGCTACCTTTGAACTGAATTACAAAACAGAACAGAGACACACGTTTAGAAAGCACACTATGGCTGCTTAAGGGGAAAGGTGAGGTGGTGTGATGCATATAACAAGCTTTTCAAATTAGCTCAGATACTGTTCCATAAACCCAATAGGTAATAGACAAGACCTACTCCTTGCTCAGTGAATTGGACTCAACACCACCTATTCACCGCCCAAGAATCTATCTGACTAGTAAGAATCTTAAAACCTATGTATTGATATCTCTCTGTAAGTGAGTCAAGTGGGTGTAAAGCGGCAGAAACACAGCAGTGAAAAGCAGCTAAACCCCATTATAAAAGTCAATTACTTTTAAAAACCCGTGAAACAAAGACAGTGAAAGAGAGAGAAATTCTTACAAAATTCGTTCAGGGGCTGTGATGCCACCTGGATTGACCATATCTAGACCCACAGCTGATTGAGACATAAGGGTGGACACTCATGGGGCTGAGAGATTTGGTGAGGTTGGGTGAGGAAACGCAGACCCTTTAAAGTAATACTGCGTGGTACCCATCCCATGGGTCCCAAATCTCCAGGTTCAAGGGCATCTTCCTACATCGAAAACATGCATGAGAAACCCAGAAGACGGTACACCGTGTGATCGGGAAAGATTTCTAAAACGCACCTCATTTCTCATCTCCTTGTGCTCGGGTTCGCCATTCCAGCCGCTTCACTAGCAATCTGCTTCCTTGGAGAATCAGCACCTTTAACCTCCTGTTCCGTACAGGTTGCAATTTGTCCTGAGGATGAACGGGAAGAGGGGGAACCAATGAGAGACTAGCTCTAGGTGTAGGGACAGGCACAGGTCACTCTATTTTCTCATCAGGAAGAAGAATTAACCACAGGCTCAGCATGCCGGCCGGAACCAAAATAGGGCGTGAAGCAATCCTGCGCTTTTGAGGCCAGCTCCCAAGAAAGCGAGTTGAAAAATGGAGCTCAGGGGCACTGCAATTCACAAACCTGCAGACTTATAAATGATAACTCTCGTCCACAAATATATTGAGGGAAGGCAACGAAGAGGATTTGAAAGCAAGGCAGAAATGCAGGAAACACATTTCAGGAGGGAGATTCGAATCGCCTTTAAAGCACAGGAAAAGCGGAAAAACCTCGACAATGACGCCCTTGGCCAAAAAGGGCGTATGCGTTTTTTCCTGAATATATTCAGGAAAAAACGCATACGCCCTTTTTGGCCAACCAAGCAACCTGGAAAGGCAAATCAGCGCTACAAAGAAGTCTCGCTTCCCATCGGTCAAAAGGGCCATGCTGAATAAAGTGTCAAAACCAGAAATGCAGGACAGGCCATGGAGAAACGGGAGCCTGGCTCCGCTGATGGGCGGGATGTAAATTGCCAACAGCCACTCTGGAGAAGTGTACGGTGTGTCCTGAAACATCTAAAAAACTCAGCTTAGAGAGCATAGGGCACTTCCACTCATGGGCGTATAAATTGGCAAAACTAAAAATCAGCAAGACACAGGCTCCCCAAAGTTTAGGGCTGCTCTGTTGACAAGAACCTCCACTTCGTTACACCTTAAATATCCCAGGAAAGAGAAAAATGGATAAAGAAGTTGTGGTCCTTATGGACAATTGAATATCACTCAGCCATGAAATCAACGTCATAAGGCTAGTAGCAGCATGATGAGTGGATTTAGGTACGACGATTCTAAGTGAAATAAGTCACACAGAAAAAGACACTTATCATAAGATATCACTTATAGAGGGAATGTAAAAACCGCTACCCTTGAACTGAATTACAAAACAGAACAGAGACACACGTTTAGAAAGCACACTATGGCTGCTTAAGGGGAAAGGTGAGGTGGTGTGATGCATAAAACAAGCTTTTCAAATTAGCTCAGATACCGTTCCATAAACCCAATAGGTAATACACAAGACCTACTCCTTGCTCAGGGAATTGGACTCAACACCCCCTATTCACCGCCCAAGAATATATCTGACTAGTAAGAATCTTAAAACCTATGTATTGATATCTCTCTGTAAGTGAGTCAAGTGGGTGTAAAGCGGCAGAAACACAGCAGTGAAAAGCAGCTAAACCCCATTATAAAAATCAATTACTTTTAAAAACCCGTGAAACAAAGACAGTGAAAGAGAGAGAAATTCTTACAAAATTCGTTCAGGGGCTGTGATGCCACCTGGATTGACCATATCTAGACCCACAGCTGATTGAGACATAAGGGTGGACACTCATGGGGCTGAGAGGTTTGGTGAGGTTGGGTGAGGAAAGGCAGACCCTTTAAAGTAATACTGCGTGGAACCCATCCCATGGGTCCCAAATCTCCAGGTTCAAGGGCATCTTCCTACATCGAAAACATGCATGAGAAACCCAGAAGACGGTACACCATGTGATCGGGAAAGGTTTCTAAAACGCACCTCATTTCTCATCTCCTTGTGCTCGGGTTCGCCATTCCAACCGCTTCACTAGCAATCTGCCTCCTTGGAGAATCAGCACCTTTAACCTCCTGTTCCGTACAGGTTGCAATTTGTCCTGAGGATGAACGGGAAGAGGGGGAACCAATGAGAGAATAGCTCTAGGTGTAGGGACAGGCACAGGTCACTCTATTTTCTCATCAGGAAGAAGAATTAACCACAGGCTCAGCCTGCCGGCCGGAATCAAAATACGTCCAGAAGCAATCCTGCGCTTTTGAGGCCAGCTCCCAAGAAAGCGAGTTGAAAAATGGAGCTCAGGGGCACTGCAATTCACAAACCTGCAGACTTATAAATGATAACTCTCGTCCACAAATATATTGAGGGAAGGCAACGAAGAGGAGTTGAAAGCAAGGCAGAATTGCAGGAAACAGATTTCAGGAGGGAGATTCGAATCGCCATTAAAGCACAGGAAAAGCGGCAAAACCTCGACAATGATGCCGTTGGCCAAAAAGGGCGTATGCGTTTTTTCCTGAATATATTCAGGAAAAAACGCATACGCCCTTTTTGGCCAACCAAGCAACCTGGAAAGGCAAATCAGCACTACAAAGAAGTCTCGCTTCTCATCGGTCAAAAGGGCCCTGCTGAATAAAGTGTCAAAACCAGAAATGCAGGACAGGCCATGGAGAAATGGGAGCCTTGCTACGCTGATGGGCGGGACGTAAATTGCCAACAGCCACTCTGGAGAAGTGTACGGTATGTCCTGAAACATCTAAGAAACTCAACTTAGAGAGCATAGGGCACTTCCACTCATGGGCGTATAAATTGGCAAAACTAAAAATCAGCAAGACACAGGCACCCCAAAGTTTAGGGCTGCTCTGTTGACAAGAACCTCCACTTCGTTACACCTTAAATATCCCAGGAAAGAGAAAAATGGATAAAGAAGTTGTGGTCCTTATGTACAATGGAATATCACTCAGCCATGAAATCAATGTCATAAGGCTAGTAGCAGCATGATGAGTGGATTTAGGTATGACGATTCTAAGTGAAATAAGTCACACAGAAAAAGACACTTATCATAAGATATCACTTATAGAGGGAATGTAAAAACCGCTACCTTTGAACTGAATTACAAAACAGAACAGAGACACACGTTTAGAAAGCACACTATGGCTGCTTAAGGGGAAAGGTGAGGTGGTGTGATGCATATAACAAGCTTTTCAAATTAGCTCAGATACTGTTCCATAAACCCAATAGGTAATAGACAAGACCTACTCCTTGCACAGTGAATTGGACTCAACACCACCTATTCACCGCCCAAGAATCTATCTGACTAGTAAGAATCTTAAAACCTATGTATTGATATCTCTCTGTAAGTGAGTCAAGTGGGTGTAAAGCGGCAGAAACACAGCAGTGAAAAGCAGCTAAACCCCATTATAAAAGTCAATTACTTTTAAAAACCCGTGAAACAAAGACAGTGAAAGAGAGAGAAATTCTTACAAAATTCGTTCAGGGGCTGTGATGCCACCTGGATTGACCATATCTAGACCCACAGCTGATTGAGACATAAGGGTGGACACTCATGGGGCTGAGAGATTTGGTGAGGTTGGGTGAGGAAACGCAGACCCTTTAAAGTAATACTGCGTGGTACCCATCCCATGGGTCCCAAATCTCCAGGTTCAAGGGCATCTTCCTACATCGAAAACATGCATGAGAAACCCAGAAGACGGTACACCGTGTGATCGGGAAAGATTTCTAAAACGCACCTCATTTCTCATCTCCTTGTGCTCGGGTTCGCCATTCCAGCCGCTTCACTAGCAATCTGCTTCCTTGGAGAATCAGCACCTTTAACCTCCTGTTCCGTACAGGTTGCAATTTGTCCTGAGGATGAACGGGAAGAGGGGGAACCAATGAGAGACTAGCTCTAGGTGTAGGGACAGGCACAGGTCACTCTATTTTCTCATCAGGAAGAAGAATTAACCACAGGCTCAGCATGCCGGCCGGAACCAAAATAGGGCCTGAAGCAATCCTGCGCTTTTGAGGCCAGCTCCCAAGAAAGCGAGTTGAAAAATGGAGCTCAGGGGCACTGCAATTCACAAACCTGCAGACTTATAAATGATAACTCTCGTCCACAAATATATTGAGGGAAGGCAACGAAGAGGATTTGAAAGCAAGGCAGAAATGCAGGAAACACATTTCAGGAGGGAGATTCGAATCGCCTTTAAAGCACAGGAAAAGCGGAAAAACCTCGACAATGACGCCCTTGGCCAAAAAGGGCGTATGCGTTTTTTCCTGAATATATTCAGGAAAAAACGCATACGCCCTTTTTGGCCAACCAAGCAACCTGGAAAGGCAAATCAGCGCTACAAAGAAGTCTCGCTTCCCATCGGTCAAAAGGGCCATGCTGAATAAAGTGTCAAAACCAGAAATGCAGGACAGGCCATGGAGAAACGGGAGCCTGGCTACGCTGATGGGCGGGATGTAAATTGCCAACAGCCACTCTGGAGAAGTGTACGGTGTGTCCTGAAACATCTAAAAAACTCAGCTTAGAGAGCATAGGGCACTTCCACTCATGGGCGTATAAATTGGCAAAACTAAAAATCAGCAAGACACAGGCTCCCCAAAGTTTAGGGCTGCTCTGTTGACAAGAACCTCCACTTCGTTACACCTTAAATATCCCAGGAAAGAGAAAAATGGATAAAGAAGTTGTGGTCCTTATGGACAATTGAATATCACTCAGCCATGAAATCAACGTCATAAGGCTAGTAGCAGCATGATGAGTGGATTGAGGTACGACGATTCTAAGTGAAATAAGTCACACAGAAAAAGACACTTATCATAAGATATCACTTATAGAGGGAATGTAAAAACCGCTACCCTTGAACTGAATTACAAAACAGAACAGAGACACACGTTTAGAAAGCACACTATGGCTGCTTAAGGGGAAAGGTGAGGTGGTGTGATGCATAAAACAAGCTTTTCAAATTAGCTCAGATACCGTTCCATAAACCCAATAGGTAATACACAAGACCTACTCCTTGCTCAGTGAATTGGACTCAACACCCCCTATTCACCGCCCAAGAATCTATCTGACTAGTAAGAATCTTAAAACCTATGTATTGATATCTCTCTGTAAGTGAGTCAAGTGGGTGTAAAGCGGCAGAAACACAGCAGTGAAAAGCAGCTAAACCCCATTATAAAAGTCAATTACTTTTAAAAACCCGTGAAACAAAGACAGTGAAAGAGAGAGAAATTCTTACAAAATTCGTTCAGGGGCTGTGATGCCACCTGGATTGACCATATCTAGACCCACAGCTGATTTAGACATAAGGGTGGACACTTATGGTGCTGAGAGATTTGGTGAGGTTGGGTGAGGAAACGCAGACCCTTTAAAGTAATACTGCGTGGTACCCATCCCATGGGTCCCAAATCTCCAGGTTCAAGGGCATCTTCCTACATCGAAAACATGCATGAGAAACCCAGAAGACGGTACACCGTGTGATCGGGAAAGATTTCTAAAACGCACCTCATTTCTCATCTCCTTGTGCTCGGGTTCGCCATTCCAGCCGCTTCACTAGCAATCTGCTTCCTTGGAGAATCAGCACCTTTAACCTCCTGTTCCGTACAGGTTGCAATTTGTCCTGAGGATGAACGGGAAGAGGGGGAACCAATGAGAGACTAGCTCTAGGTGTAGGGACAGGCACAGGTCACTCTATTTTCTCATCAGGAAGAAGAATTAACCACAGGCTCAGCATGCCGGCCGGAACCAAAATAGGGCCTGAAGCAATCCTGCGCTTTTGAGGCCAGCTCCCAAGAAAGCGAGTTGAAAAATGGAGCTCAGGGGCACTGCAATTCACAAACCTGCAGACTTATAAATGATAACTCTCGTCCACAAATATATTGAGGGAAGGCAACGAAGAGGATTTGAAAGCAAGGCAGAATTGCAGGAAACACATTTCAGGAGGGAGATTCGAATCGCCTTTAAAGCACAGGAAAAGCGGCAAAACCTCGACAATGACGCCCTTGGCCAAAAAGGGCGTATGCGTTTTTTCCTGAATATATTCAGGAAAAAACGCATACGCCCTTTTTGGCCAACCAAGCAACCTGGAAAGGCAAATCAGCGCTACAAAGAAGTCTCGCTTCCCATCGGTCAAAAGGGCCATGCTGAATAAAGTGTCAAAACCAGAAATGCAGGACAGGCCGTGGAGAAACGGGAGCCTGGCTACGCTGATGGGCGGGATGTAAATTGCCAACAGCCACTCTGGAGAAGTGTACGGTGTGTCCTGAAACATCTAAAAAACTCAGCTTAGAGAGCATAGGGCACTTCCACTCATGGGCGTATAAATTGGCAAAACTAAAAATCAGCAAGACACAGGCTCCCCAAAGTTTAGGGCTGCTCTGTTGACAAGAACCTCCACTTCGTTACACCTTAAATATCCCAGGAAAGAGAAAAATGGATAAAGAAGTTGTGGTCCTTATGGACAATTGAATATCACTCAGCCATGAAATCAACGTCATAAGGCTAGTAGCAGCATGATGAGTGGATTGAGGTACGACGATTCTAAGTGAAATAAGTCACACAGAAAAAGACACTTATCATAAGATATCACTTATAGAGGGAATGTAAAAACCGCTACCCTTGAACTGAATTACAAAACAGAACAGAGACACACGTTTAGAAAGCACACTATGGCTGCTTAAGGGGAAAGGTGAGGTGGTGTGATGCATAAAACAAGCTTTTCAAATTAGCTCAGATACCGTTCCATAAACCCAATAGGTAATACACAAGACCTACTCCTTGCTCAGTGAATTGGACTCAACACCCCCTATTCACCGCCCAAGAATATATCTGACTAGTAAGAATCTTAAAACCTATGTATTGATATCTCTCTGTAAGTGAGTCAAGTGGGTGTAAAGCGGCAGAAACACAGCAGTGAAAAGCAGCTAAACCCCATTATAAAAGTCAATTACTTTTAAAAACCCGTGAAACAAAGACAGTGAAAGAGAGAGAAATTCTTACAAAATTCGTTCAGGGGCTGTGATGCCACCTGGATTGACCATATCTAGACCCACAGCTGATTGAGACATAAGGGTGGACACTCATGGTGCTGAGAGATTTGGTGAGGTTGGGTGAGGAAACGCAGACCCTTTAAAGTAATACTGCGTGGTACCCATCCCATGGGTCCCAAATCTCCAGGTTCAAGGGCATCTTCCTACATCGAAAACATGCATGAGAAACCCAGAAGACGGTACACCGTGTGATCGGGAAAGATTTCTAAAACGCACCTCATTTCTCATCTCCTTGTGCTCGGGTTCGCCATTCCAGCCGCTTCACTAGCAATCTGCTTCCTTGGAGAATCAGCACCTTTAACCTCCTGTTCCGTACAGGTTGCAATTTGTCCTGAGGATGAACGGGAAGAGGGGGAACCAATGAGAGACTAGCTCTAGGTGTAGGGACAGGCACAGGTCACTCTATTTTCTCATCAGGAAGAAGAATTAACCACAGGCTCAGCATGCCGGCCGGAACCAAAATAGGGCCTGAAGCAATCCTGCGCTTTTGAGGCCAGCTCCCAAGAAAGCGAGTTGAAAAATGGAGCTCAGGGGCACTGCAATTCACAAACCTGCAGACTTATAAATGATAACTCTCGTCCACAAATATATTGAGGGAAGGCAACGAAGAGGATTTGAAAGCAAGGCAGAATTGCAGGAAACACATTTCAGGAGGGAGATTCGAATCGCCTTTAAAGCACAGGAAAAGCGGCAAAAGCTCGACAATGACGCCCTTGGCCAAAAAGGGCGTATGCGTTTTTTCCTGAATATATTCAGGAAAAAACGCATACGCCCTTTTTGGCCAACCAAGCAACCTGGAAAGGCAAATCAGCGCTACAAAGAAGTCTCGCTTCCCATCGGTCAAAAGGGCCATGCTGAATAAAGTGTCAAAACCAGAAATGCAGGACAGGCCGTGGAGAAACGGGAGCCTGGCTACGCTGATGGGCGGGATGTAAATTGCCAACAGCCACTCTGGAGAAGTGTACGGTGTGTCCTGAAACATCTAAAAAACTCAGCTTAGAGAGCATAGGGCACTTCCACTCATGGGCGTATAAATTGGCAAAACTAAAAATCAGCAAGACACAGGCTCCCCAAAGTTTAGGGCTGCTCTGTTGACAAGAACCTCCACTTCGTTACACCTTAAATATCCCAGGAAAGAGAAAAATGGATAAAGAAGTTGTGGTCCTTATGGACAATTGAATATCACTCAGCCATGAAATCAACGTCATAAGGCTAGTAGCAGCATGATGAGTGGATTTAGGTACGACGATTCTAAGTGAAATAAGTCACACAGAAAAAGACACTTATCATAAGATATCACTTATAGAGGGAATGTGAAAACCGCTACCCTTGAACTGAATTACAAAACAGAACAGAGACACACGTTTAGAAAGCACACTATGGCTGCTTAAGGGGAAAGGTGAGGTGGTGTGATGCATAAAACAAGCTTTTCAAATTAGCTCAGATACCGTTCCATAAACCCAATAGGTAATACACAAGACCTACTCCTTGCTCAGGGAATTGGACTCAACACCCCCTATTCACCGCCCAAGAATATATCTGACTAGTAAGAATCTTAAAACCTATGTATTGATATCTCTCTGTAAGTGAGTCAAGTGGGTGTAAAGCGGCAGAAACACAGCAGTGAAAAGCAGCTAAACCCCATTATAAAAATCAATTACTTTTAAAAACCCGTGAAACAAAGACAGTGAAAGAGAGAGAAATTCTTACAAAATTCGTTCAGGGGCTGTGATGCCACCTGGATTGACCATATCTAGACCCACAGCTGATTGAGACATAAGGGTGGACACTCATGGGGCTGAGAGGTTTGGTGAGGTTGGGTGAGGAAAGGCAGACCCTTTAAAGTAATACTGCGTGGAACCCATCCCATGGGTCCCAAATCTCCAGGTTCAAGGGCATCTTCCTACATCGAAAACATGCATGAGAAACCCAGAAGACGGTACACCGTGTGATCGGGAAAGGTTTCTAAAACGCACCTCATTTCTCATCTCCTTGTGCTCGGGTTCGCCATTCCAGCCGCTTCACTAGCAATCTGCCTCCTTGGAGAATCAGCACCTTTAACCTCCTGTTCCGTACAGGTTGCAATTTGTCCTGAGGATGAACGGGAAGAGGGGCAACCAATGAGAGACTAGGTCTAGGTGTTGGGACAGGCACAGGTCACTCTATTTTCCCATCAGGAAGAAGAATTAACCACAGGCTCAGCCTGCCGCTCGGGACCAGAATAGGGCCTGAAGCAATCCTGCGCTTTTGCGGCCAGCTTCCAAGAAAGCGAGTTGAAAAATGGAGCTCAGGGGCACTGCATTTCACAAACCTGCAGACTTATAAATGATAACTCTCATCCACAAATATATTGAGGGAAGGCAACGAAGAGGAGTTGAAAGCAAGGCAGAAATGCAGGAAACAGATTTCAGGAGGGAGATTCGAATCGCCTTTAAAGCACAGGAAAAGCGGCAAAACCTCGACAATGATGCCCTTGGTCAAAAAGGGCGTATGCGTTTTTTCCTGAATATATTCAGGAAAAAACGCATACGCCCTTTTTGGCCAACCAAGCAACCTGGAAAGGCAAATCAGCACTACAAAGAAGTCTCGCTTCTCATCGGTCAAAAGGGCCCTGCTGAATAAAGTGTCAAAACCAGAAATGCAGGACAGGCCATGGAGAAATGGGAGCCTTGCTACGCTGATGGGCGGGACGTAAATTGCCAACAGCCACTCTGGAGAAGTGTACGGTATGTCCTGAAACATCTAAGAAACTCAACTTAGAGAGCATAGGGCACTTCCACTCATGGGCGTATAAATTGGGAAAACTAAAACTCAGCAAGACACAGGCACCCCAAAGTTTAGGGCTGCTCTGTTGACAAGAACCTCCACTTCGTTACACCTTAAATATCCCAGGAAAGAGAAAAATGGATAACGAAGTTGTGGTCCTTATGTACAATGGAATATCACTCAGCCATGAAATCAACGTCATAAGGCTAGTAGCAGCATGATGAGTGGATTTAGGTATGACGATTCTAAGTGAAATAAGTCACACAGAAAAAGACACTTATCATAAGATATCACTTATAGAGGGAATGTAAAAACCGCTACCCTTGAACTGAATTACAAAACAGAACAGAGACACACGTTTAGAAAACACACTATGGCTGCTTAACGGTAAAGGTGAGGTGGGGTGATGCATAAAACAAGGGTTTCAAATTAGCTCAGATACCGTTCCATAAACCCAATAGGTAATAGACAAGACCTACTCCTTGCTCAGTGAATTGGACTCAACACCCCCTATTCACCGCCCAAGAATATATCTGACTAGTAAGAATCTTAAAACCTATGTATTGATATCTCTCTGTAAGTGAGTCAAGTGGGTGTAAAGCGGCAGAAACACAGCAGTGAAAAGCAGCTAAACCCCATTATAAAAGTCAATTACTTTTAAAAACCCGTGAAACAAAGACAGTGAAAGAGAGAGAAATTCTTACACAATTCGTTCAGGGGCTGTGATGCCACCTGGATTGACCATATCTAGACCCACAGCTGACTGAGACATAAGGGTGGACACTCTTGGGGCTGAGAGGTTTGGTGAGGTTGGGTGAGGAAACGCAGAACCTTTAAAGTAATACTGCGTGGTACCCATCCCATGGGTCCCAAATCTCCAGGTTCAAGGGCATCTTCCTACAGCGAAAACATGCATGAGAAACCCAGAAGATGGTACACCGTGTGATCGGGAAAGGTTTCCAAAACGCACCTCATTTCTCATCTCCTTGTTCTCGGGTTCGCCATTCCATCCGCTTTACTAGCAATCTCCCTCCTTGGAGAATCAGCACCTTTAACCTCCTGTTCAGTACAGGTTGCAATTTTTCCTGAGGATGAACAGGAAGAGGGGGAACCAATGAGAGACTAGGTCTAGGTGTTGGAACAGGCACAGGTCACTCTATTTTCCCATCAGGAAGAAGAATTAACTACAGGCTCAGCCTGCCGCCCGGGACCAGAATAGGGCGTGAAGCAATCCTGCGCTTTTGCGGCCAGCTCCCAAGAAAGCGAGTTGAAAAATGGAGCTCAGGGGCACTGCAATTCACAAACCTGCAGACTTATAAATGATAACTCTCGTCCACACATATATTGAGGGAAGGCAACGAAGAGCAGTTGAAAGCAAGGCAGAATTGCAGGAAACAGATTTCAGGAGGGAGATTCGAATCGCCTTTAAAGCACAGGAAAAGCGGCAAAACCTCGACAATGATGCCCTTGGCCAAAAAGGGCGTATGCGTTTTTTCCTGAATATATTCAGGAAAAAACGCATACGCCCTTTTTGGCCAACCAAGCAACCTGGAAAGGCAAATCAGCGCTACAAAGAAGTCTCGCTTCCCATCGGTCAAAAGGGCCCTGCTGAATAAAGTGTCAAAACCAGAAATGCAGGACAGGCCATGGAGAAATGGGAGCCTTGCTACGCTGATGGGCGGGACGTAAATTGCCAACAGCCACTCTGGAGAAGTGTACGGTATGTCCTGAAACATCTAAAAAACTCAGCTTAGAGAGCATAGGGCACTTCCACTCATGGGCGTATAAATTGGAAAAACTAAAAATCAGCAAGACACAGGCACCCCAAAGTTTAGGGCTGCTCTGTTGACAAGAACCTCCACTTCGTTACACCTTAAATATCCCAGGAAAGAGAAAAATGGATAAAGAAGTTGTGGTCCTTATGTACAATGGAATATCACTCAGCCATGAAATCAACGTCATAAGGCTAGTAGCAGCATGATGAGTGGATTTAGGTACGACGATTCTAAGTGAAATAAGTCACACAGAAAAAGACACTTATCATAAGATATCACTTATAGAGGGAATGTAAAAACCGCTACCCTTGAACTGAATTACAAAACAGAACAGAGACACACGTTTAGAAAAAACACTATGGCTGCTTAACGGTAAAGGTGAGGTGGGGTGATGCATAAAACAAGGGTTTCAAATTAGCTCGGATACCGTTCCATAAACTCAATAGGTAATAGACAAGACCTACTCCTTGCTCAGTGAATTGGACTCAACACCCCCTATTCACCGCCCAAGAATATATCTGACTAGTAAGAATCTTAAAACCTATGTATTGATATCTCTCTGTAAGTGAGTCAAGTGGGTGTAAAGCGGCAGAAACACAGCAGTGAAAAGCAGCTAAACCCCATTATAAAAATCAATTACTTTTAAAAACCCGTGAAACAAAGACAGTGAAAGAGAGAGAAATTCTTACAAAATTCGTTCAGGGGCTGTGATGCCACCTGGATTGACCATATCTAGACCCACAGCTGATTGAGACATAAGGGTGGACACTCATGGGGCTGAGAGGTTTGGTGAGGTTGGGTGAGGAAACGCAGACCCTTTAAAGTAATACTGCGTGGTACCCATCCCATGGGTCCCAAATCTCCAGGTTCAAGGGCATCTTCCTACATCGAAAACATGCATGAGAAACCCAGAAGACGGTACACCGTGTGATCGGGAAAGGTTTCTAAAACGCACCTCATTTCTCATCTCCTTGTGCTCGGGTTCGCCATTCCAGCCGCTTCACTAGCAACCTGCCTCCTTGGAGAATCAGCACTTTAACCTCCTGTTCCGTACAGGTTGCAATTTGTCCTGAGGATGAACAGGAAGAGGGGGAACCAATGAGAGACTAGCTCTAGGTGTAGGGACAGGCACAGGTCACTCTATTTTCTCATCAGGAAGAAGAATTAACCTCAGGCTCAGCCTGCCGGCTGGAACCAAAATAGGGCCTGAAGCAATCCTGCGCTTTTGCGGCCAGCTCCCAAGAAAGCGAGTTGAAAAATGGAGCTCAGGGGCACTGCAATTCACAAACCTGCAGACTTATAAATGATAACTCTCGTCCACAAATATATTGAGGGAAGGCAACGAAGAGGAGTTGAAAGCAAGGCAGAATTGCAGGAAACAGATTTCAGGAGGGAGATTCGAATCGCCTTTAAAGCACAGGAAAAGCGGCAAAAGCTCGACAATGATGCCCTTGGCCAAAAAGGGCGTATGCGTTTTTTCCTGAATATATTCAGGAAAAAACGCATACGCCCTTTTTGGCCAACCAAGCAACCTGGAAAGGCAAATCAGCGCTACAAAGAAGTCTCGCTTCCCATCGGTCAAAAGGGCCATGCTGAATAAAGTGTCAAAACCAGAAATGCAGGACAGGCCATGGAGAAACGGGAGCCTGGCTACGCTGATGGGCGGGATGGAAATTGCCAACAGCCACTCTGGAGAAGTGTACGGTGTGTCCTGAAACATCTAAAAAACTCAGCTTAGAGAGCATAGGGCACTTCCACTCATGGGCGTATAAATTGGGAAAACTAAAAATCAGCAAGACACAGGCTCCCCAAAGTTTAGGGCTGCTCTGTTGACAAGAACCTCCACTTCGTTACACCTTAAATATCCCAGGAAAGACAAAAATGGATAAAGAAGTTGTGGTCCTTATGTACAATAGAATATCACTCAGCCATGAAATCAACGTCATAATGCTAGTAGCAGCAAGATGAGTTGATTTAGGTAGGACGATTCCAAATGAAATAAGTCACACAGAAAATGACACTTATCATAAGATATCACTTATAGAGGGAATGTAAAAACCGCTACCCTTGAACTGAATTACAAAACAGAACAGAGACACACGTTTACAAAGCACACTATGGCTGCTTAAGGGGAAAGGTGAGGTGGTGTGATGCATAAAAAAAGCTTTTCAAATTAGCTCAGATACTGTTCCATAAACCCAATAGGTAATAGACAAGACCTACTCCTTGCTCAGTGAATTGGACTCAACACCCCCTATTCACCGCCCAAGAATCTATCTGACTAGTAAGAATCTTAAAACCTATGTATTGATTTCTCTCTGTAAGTGAGTCAAGTGGGTGTAATGCGGCATAAACACAACAGTGAAAAGCAGCTAAACCCCATTATAAAAGTCAATTACTTTTAAAAACCCGTGAAACAAAGACAGTGAAAGAGAGAGAAATTCTTACACAATTCGTTCAGGGGCTGTGATGCCACCTGGATTGACCATATCTAGACCCACAGCTGACTGAGACATAAGGGTGGACACTCTTGGGGCTGAGAGGTTTGGTGAGGTTTGGTGAGGAAACGCAGACCCTTTAAAGTAATACTGCGTGGTACCCATCCCATGGGTCCCAAATCTCCAGGTTCAAGGGCATCTTCCTACATCGAAAACATGCATGAGAAACCCAGAAGATGGTACACCGTGTGATCGGGAAAGGTTTCCAAAACGCACCTCATTTCTCATCTCCTTGTTCTCGGGTTCGCCATTCCATCCGCTTTACTAGCAATATCCCTCCTTGGAGAATCAGCACCTTTAACCTCCTGTTCCGTACAGGTTGCAATTTGTCCTGAGGATGAACAGGAAGATGGGGAACCAATGAGAGACTAGGTCTAGGTGTTGGGACAGGCACAGGTCACTCTATTTTCCCATCAGGAAGAAGAATTAACCACAGGCTCAGCCTGCCGGCCGGAACCAAAATAGGGCCTGAAGCAATCCTGCGCTTTTGAGGCCAGCTCCCAAGAAAGCGAGTTGAAAAATGGAGCTCAGGGGCACTGCAATTCACAAACCTGCAGACTTATAAATGATAACTCTCGTCCACAAATATATTGAGGGAAGGCAACGAAGAGGATTTGAAAGCAAGGCAGAATTGCAGGAAACACATTTCAGGAGGGAGATTCGAATCGCCTTTAAAGCACAGGAAAAGGGGCAAAACCTCGACAATGACGCCCTTGGCCAAAAAGGGCGTATGCGTTTTTTCCTGAATATATTCAGGAAAAAACGCATACGCCCTTTTTGGCCAACCAAGCAACCTGGAAAGGCAAATCAGCGCTACAAAGAAGTCTCGCTTCCCATCGGTCAAAAGGGCCATGCTGAATAAAGTGTCAAAACCAGAAATGCAGGACAGGCCATGGAGAAACGGGAGCCTGGCTACGCTGATGGGCGGGATGTAAATTGCCAACAGCCACTCTGGAGAAGTGTACGGTGCGTCCTGAAACATCTAAAAAACTCAGCTTAGAGAGCATAGGGCACTTCCACTCATGGGCGTATAAATTGGCAAAACTAAAAATCAGCAAGACACAGGCTCCCCAAAGTTTAGGGCTGCTCTGTTGACAAGAACCTCCACTTCGTTACACCTTAAATATCCCAGGAAAGACAAAAATGGATAAAGAAGTTGTGGTCCTTCTGTACAATAGAATATCACTCAGCCATGAAATCAACGTCATAATGCTAGTAGCAGCAAGATGAGTGGATTTAGGTAGGACGATTCTAAATGAAATAAGTCACACAGAAAATGACACTTATCATAAGATATCACTTATAGAGGGAATGTAAAAACCGCTACCCTTGAACTGAATTACAAAACAGAGCAGAGTCACACGTTTAGAAAGCACACTATGGCTGCTTAAGGGGAAAGGTGAGGTGGTGTGATGCATAAAACAAGCTTTTCAAATTAGCTCAGATACTGTTCCATAAACCCAATAGGTAATAGACAAGACCTACTCCTTGCTCAGTGAATTGGACTCAACACCACCTATTCACCGCCCAAGAATCTATCTGACTAGTAAGAATCTTAAAACCTATGTACTGATATCTCTCTGTAAGTGAGTCAAGTGGGTGTAAAGCGGCATAAACACAGCAGTGAAAAGCAGCTAAACCCCATTATAAAAGTCAATTACTTTTAAAAACCCGTGAAACAAAGACAGTGAAAGAGAGAGAAATTCTTACACAATTCGTTCAGGGGCTGTAATGCCACCTGGATTGACCATATCTAGACCCACAGCTGATTGAGACATAAGGGTGGACACTCATGGGGCTGAGAGGTTTGGTGAGGTTGGGTGAGGAAACGCAGACCCTTTAAAGTAATACTGCGTGGAACCCATCCCATGGGTCCCAAATCTCCAGGTTCAAGGGCATCTTCCTACATCGAAAACATGCATGAGGAACCCAGAAGACGGTACACCGTGTGATCGGGAAAGGTTTCTAAAACGCACCTCATTTCTCATCTCCTTGTGCTCGGGTTCGCCATTCCAGCCGCTTCACTAGCAATCTGCCTCCTTGGAGAATCAGCACCTTTAACCTCCTGTTCCGTACAGGTTGCAATTTGTCCTGAGGATGAACGGGAAGAGGGGGAACCAATGAGAGAATAGCTCTAGGTGTAGGGACAGGCACAGGTCACTCTATTTTCTCATCAGGAAGAAGAATTAACCACAGGCTCAGCCTGCCGGCCGGAATCAAAATAGGTCCAGAAGCAATCCTGCGCTTTTGAGGCCAGCTCCCAAGAAAGCGAGTTGAAAAATGGAGCTCAGGGGCACTGCATTTCACAAACCTGCAGACTTATAAATGATAACTCTCGTCCACAAATATATTGAGGGAAGGCAACGAAGAGGAGTTGAAAGCAAGGCAGAATTGCAGGAAACAGATTTCAGGAGGGAGATTCGAATCGCCATTAAAGCACAGGAAAAGCGGCAAAAACTCGACAATGATGCCGTTGGCCAAAAAGGGCGTATGCGTTTTTTCCTGAATATATTCAGGAAAAAACGCATACGCCCTTTTTGGCCAACCAAGCAACCTGGAAAGGCAAATCAGCACTAAAAAGAAGTCTCGCTTCTCATCGGTCAAAAGGGCCCTGCTGAATAAAGTGTCAAAACCAGAAATGCAGGACAGGCCATGGAGAAATGGGAGCCTTGCTACGCTGATGGGCGGGACGTAAATTGCCAACAGCCACTCTGGAGAAGTGTACGGTATGTCCTGAAACATCTAAAAAACTCAGCCTAGTGAGCATAGGGCACGTCCACTCATGGGCGTATAAATTCGGAAAACTAAAAATCAGCAAGACACAGGCACCCCAAAGTTTAGGTCTGCTCTGTTGAAAAGAACCTCCACTTCGTTACACCTTAAATATCCCAGGAAAGAGAAAAATGGATAAAGAAGTTGTGGTCCTTATGTACAATTGAATATCACTCAGCCATGAAATCAACGTCATAAGGCTAGTAGCAGCATGATGAGTGGATTTAGCTACGACGATTCTAAGTGAAATAAGTCACACAGAAAAAGACACTTATCATAAGATATCACTTATAGAGGGAATGTAAAAACCGCTACCCTTGAACTGAATTACAAAACAGAACAGAGACACACGTTTAGAAAACACACTATGGCTGCTTAACGGGAAAGGTGAGGTGGGGTGATGCATAAAACAAGGGTTTCAAATTAGCTCAGATACCGTTCCATAAACCCAATAGGTAATAGACAAGACTTACTCCTTGCTCAGTGAATTGGACTCAACACCCCCTATTCACCGCCCGAGAATATATATGACTAGTAAGAATCTTAAAACCTATGTATTGATATCTCTCTGTAAGTGAGTCAAGTGGGTGTAAAGCGGCAGAAACACAGCAGTGAAAAGCAGCTAAACCCCATTATAAAAATCAATTACTTTTAAAAACCCGTGAAACAAAGACAGTGAAAGAGAGAGAAATTCTTACAAAATTCGTTCACGGGCTATGATGCCACCTGGATTGACCATATCTAGACCCACAGCTGACTGAGACATAAGGGTGGACACTCTTGGGGCTGAGAGGTTTGGTGAGGTTGGGTGAGGAAACGCAGACCCTTTAAAGTAATACTGCGTGGTACCCATCCCATGGGTCCCAAATCTCCAGGTTCAAGGGCATCTTCCTACATCGAAAACATGCATGAGAAACCCAGAAGATGGTACATCGTGTGATCGGGAAAGGTATCCAAAACGCACCTCATTTCTCATCTCCTTGTGCTCGGGTTCGCCATTCCATCCAATTTACTGGCAATCTCCCTCCTTGGAGAATCAGCACCTTTAACCTCCTGTTCCGTACAGGTTGCAATTTGTCCTGAGGATGAACAGGAAGAGGGGCAACCAATGAGAGACTACGTCTAGGTGTTGGGACAGGCACAGGTCACTCTATTTTCCCATCAGGAAAAAGAATTAACCACAGGCTCAGCCTGCCGCCCGGGACCAGAATAGGGCCTGAAGCAATCCTGCGCTTTTGCGGCCAGCTTCCAAGAAAGCGAGTTGAAAAATGGAGCTCAGGGGCACTGCATTTCACAAACCTGCAGACTTATAAATGATAACTCTCGTCCACAAATATATTGAGGGAAGGCAACGAAGAGGAGTTGAAAGCAAGGCAGAAATGCAGGAAACAGATTTCAGGAGGGAGATTCGAATCGCCTTTAAAGCACAGGAAAAGCGGCAAAACCTCCACAATGATGCCCTTGGCCAAAAAGGGCGTATGCGTTTTTTCCTGAATATATTCAGGAAAAAACGCATACGCCCTTTTTGGCCAACCAAGCAACCTGGAAAGGCAAATCAGCACTACAAAGAAGTCTCGCTTCTCATCGGTCAAAAGGGCCCTGCTGAATAAAGTGACAAAACCAGAAATGCAGGACAGGCCATGGAGAAATGGGAGCCTTGCTACGCTGATGGGCGGGATGTAAATTGCCAACAGCCACTCTGGAGAAGTGTACGGTATGTCCTGAAACATCTAAGAAACTCAACTTAGAGAGCATAGGGCACTTCCACTCATGGGCGTATAAATTGGGAAAACTAAAAATCAGCAAGACACAGGGACCCCAAAGTTTAGGGCTGCTCTGTTGACAAGAACCTCCACTTCGTTACACCTTAAATATCCCAGGAAAGAGAAAAATGGATAAAGAAGTTGTGATCCTTATGTACAATGGAATATCACTCAGCCATGAAATCAACGTCATAAGGCTAGTAGCAGCATGATGAGTGGAATTAGGTACGACAATTCTAAGTGAAATAAGTCACACAGAAAAAGACACTTATCATAAGATATCACTTATAGAGGGAATGTAAAAACTGCTACCCTTGAACTGAATTACAAAACAGAACAGAGACACACGTTTAGAAAACACACTATGGCTGCTTAACGGTAAAGGTGAGGTGGGGTGATGCATAAAACAGGGGTTTAAATTAGCTCAGATACCGTTCCATAAACCCAATAGGTAATAGACAAGACCTACTCCTTGCTCAGTGAATTGGACTCAACACCCCCTATTCACCGCCCAAGAATCTATCTGACTAGTAAGAATCTTAAAACCTATGTATTGATATCTCTCTGTAAGTGAGTCAAGTGGGTGTAATGCGGCATAAACACAACAGTGAAAAGCAGCTAAACCCCATTATAAAAGTCAATTACTTTTAAAAACCCGTGAAACAAAGACAGTGAAAGAGAGAGAAATTCTTACAAAATTCGTTCAGGGGCTGTGATGCCACCTGGATTGACCATATCTAGACCCACAGCTGACTGAGACATAAGGGTGGACACTCTTGGGGCTGAGAGGTTTGGTGAGGTTGGGTGAGGAAACGCAGAACCTTTAATGTAATACTGCGTGGTACCCATCCCATGGGTCCCAAATCTCCAGGTTCAAGGGCATCTTCCTACATCGAAAACATGCATGAGAAACCCAGAAGACGGTACACCGTGTGATCGGGAAAGGTTTCTAAAACGCAACTCATTTCTCATCTCCTTGTGCTCGGGTTCGCCATTCCAGCCGCTTCACTAGCAACCTGCCTCCTTGGAGAATCAGCACTTTAACCTCCTGTTCCGTACAGGTTGCAATTTGTCCTGAGGATGAACAGGAAGAGGGGGAACCAATGAGAGACTAGCTCTAGGTGTAGGGACAGGCACAGGTCACTCTATTTTCTCATCAGGAAGAAGAATTAACCTCAGGCTCAGCCTGCCGGCTGGAACCAAAATAGGGCCTGAAGCAATCCTGCGCTTTTGAGGCCAGCTCCCAAGAAAGCGAGTTGAAAAATGGAGCTCAGGGGCACTGCAATTCACAAACCTGCAGACTTATAAATGATAACTCTCGTCCACAAATATATTGAGGGAAGGCAACGAAGAGGATTTGAAAGCAAGGCAGAATTGCAGGAAACACATTTCAGGAGGGAGATTCGAATCGCCTTTAAAGCACAGGAAAAGGGGCAAAACCTCGACAATGACGCCCTTGGCCAAAAAGGGCGTATGCGTTTTTTCCTGAATATATTCAGGAAAAAACGCATACGCCCTTTTTGGCCAACCAAGCAACCTGGAAAGGCAAATCAGCGCTACAAAGAAGTCTCGCTTCCCATCGGTCAAAAGGGCCATGCTGAATAAAATGTCAAAACCAGAAATGCAGTACAGGCCATGGAGAAACGGGAGCCTGGCTACGCTGATGGGCGGGATGTAAATTGCCAACAGCCACTCTGGAGAAGTGTACGGTGCGTCCTGAAACATCTAAAAAACTCAGCTTAGAGAGCATAGGGCACTTCCACTCATGGGCGTATAAATTGGCAAAACTAAAAATCAGCAAGACACAGGCTCCCCAAAGTTTAGGGCTGCTCTGTTGACAAGAACCTCCACTTCGTTACACCTTAAATATCCCAGGAAAGACAAAAATGGATAAAGAAGTTGTGGTCCTTATGTACAATAGAATATCACTCAGCCATGAAATCAACGTCATAATGCTAGTAGCAGCAAGATGAGTGGATTTAGGTAGGACGATTCTAAATGAAATAAGTCACACAGAAAATGACACTTATCATAAGATATCACTTATAGAGGGAATGTAAAAACCGCTACCCTTGAACTGAATTACAAAACAGAGCAGAGTCACACGTTTAGAAAGCACACTATGGCTGCTTAAGGGGAAAGGTGAGGTGGTGTGATGCATAAAACAAGCTTTTCAAATTAGCTCAGATACTGTTCCATAAACCCAATAGGTAATAGACAAGACCTACTCCTTGCTCAGTGAATTGGACTCAACACCACCTATTCACCGCCCAAGAATCTATCTGACTAGTAAGAATCTTAAAACCTATGTACTGATATCTCTCTGTAAGTGAGTCAAGTGGGTGTAAAGCGGCATAAACACAGCAGTGAAAAGCAGCTAAACCCCATTATAAAAGTCAATTACTTTTAAAAACCCGTGAAACAAAGACAGTGAAAGAGAGAGAAATTCTTACACAATTCGTTCAGGGGCTGTGATGCCACCTGGATTGACCATATCTAGACCCACAGCTGACTGAGACATAAGGGTGGACACTCTTGGGGCTGAGAGGTTTGGTGAGGTTGGGTTAGGAAACGCAGACCCTTTAAAGTAATACTGCGTGGTACCCATCCCATGGGTCCCAAATCTCCAGGTTCAAGGGCATCTTCCTACATAGAAAACATGCATGAGAAACCCAGAAGATGGTACACCGTGTGATCGGGAAAGGTTTCCAAAACGCACCTCATTTCTCATCTCCTTGTTCTCGGGTTCGCCATTCCATCCGCTTTACTAGCAATCTCCCTCCTTTGAAAATCAGCACCTTTAACCTCCTGTTCCGTACAGGTTGCAATTTGTCCTGAGGATGAACAGGAAGAGGGGGAACCAATGAGAGACTAGCTCTAGGTGTAGAGACAGGCACAGGTCACTCTATTTTCTCATCAGGAAGAAGAATTAACCACAGGCTCAGCCTGCCGGCCGGAACCAAAATAGGGCCTGAAGCAATCCTGCGCTTTTGAGGCCAGCTCCCAAGAAAGCGAGTTGAAAAATGGAGCTCAGGGGCACTGCAATTCACAAACCTGCAGACTTATAAATGATAACTCTCCTCCACAAATATATTGAGGGAAGGCAACGAAGAGGATTTGAAAGCAAGGCAGAATTGCAGGAAACACATTTCAGGAGGGAGATTCGAATCGCCTTTAAAGCACAGGAAAAGGGGCAAAACCTCGACAATGACGCCCTTGGCCAAAAAGGGCGTATGCGTTTTTTCCTGAATATATTCAGGAAAAAACGCATACGCCCTTTTTGGCCAACCAAGCAACCTGGAAAGGCAAATCAGCGCTACAAAGAAGTCTCGCTTCCCATCGGTCAAAAGGGCCATGCTGAATAAAGTGTCAAAACCAGAAATGCAGGACAGGCCATGGAGAAACGGGAGCCTGGCTACGCTGATGGGCGGGATGTAAATTGCCAACAGCCACTCTGGAGAAGTGTACGGTGCGTCCTGAAACATCTAAAAAACTCAGCTTAGAGAGCATAGGGCACTTCCACTCATGGGCGTATAAATTGGCAAAACTAAAAATCAGCAAGACACAGGCTCCCCAAAGTTTAGGGCTGCTCTGTTGACAAGAACCTCCACTTCGTTACACCTTAAATATCCCAGGAAAGACAAAAATGGATAAAGAAGTTGTGGTCCTTCTGTACAATAGAATATCACTCAGCCATGAAATCAACGTCATAATGCTAGTAGCAGCAAGATGAGTGGATTTAGGTAGGACGATTCTAAATGAAATAAGTCACACAGAAAATGACACTTATCATAAGATATCACTTATAGAGGGAATGTAAAAACCGCTACCCTTGAACTGAATTACAAAACAGAGCAGAGTCACACGTTTAGAAAGCACACTATGGCTGCTTAAGGGGAAAGGTGAGGTGGTGTGATGCATAAAACAAGCTTTTCAAATTAGCTCAGATACTGTTCCATAAACCCAATAGGTAATAGACAAGACCTACTCCTTGCTCAGTGAATTGGACTCAACACCACCTATTCACCGCCCAAGAATCTATCTGACTAGTAAGAATCTTAAAACCTATGTACTGATATCTCTCTGTAAGTGAGTCAAGTGGGTGTAAAGCGGCATAAACACAGCAGTGAAAAGCAGCTAAACCCCATTATAAAAGTCAATTACTTTTAAAAACCCGTGAAACAAAGACAGTGAAAGAGAGAGAAATTCTTACACAATTCGTTCAGGGGCTGTAATGCCACCTGGATTGACCATATCTAGACCCACAGCTGATTGAGACATAAGGGTGGACACTCATGGGGCTGAGAGGTTTGGTGAGGTTGGGTGAGGAAACGCAGACCCTTTAAAGTAATACTGCGTGGAACCCATCCCATGGGTCCCAAATCTCCAGGTTCAAGGGCATCTTCCTACATCGAAAACATGCATGAGGAACCCAGAAGACGGTACACCGTGTGATCGGGAAAGGTTTCTAAAACGCACCTCATTTCTCATCTCCTTGTGCTCGGGTTCGCCATTCCAGCCGCTTCACTAGCAATCTGCCTCCTTGGAGAATCAGCACCTTTAACCTCCTGTTCCGTACAGGTTGCAATTTGTCCTGAGGATGAACGGGAAGAGGGGGAACCAATGAGAGAATAGCTCTAGGTGTAGGGACAGGCACAGGTCACTCTATTTTCTCATCAGGAAGAAGAATTAACCACAGGCTCAGCCTGCCGGCCGGAATCAAAATAGGTCCAGAAGCAATCCTGCGCTTTTGAGGCCAGCTCCCAAGAAAGCGAGTTGAAAAATGGAGCTCAGGGGCACTGCATTTCACAAACCTGCAGACTTATAAATGATAACTCTCGTCCACAAATATATTGAGGGAAGGCAACGAAGAGGAGTTGAAAGCAAGGCAGAATTGCAGGAAACAGATTTCAGGAGGGAGATTCGAATCGCCATTAAAGCACAGGAAAAGCGGCAAAAACTCGACAATGATGCCGTTGGCCAAAAAGGGCGTATGCGTTTTTTCCTGAATATATTCAGGAAAAAACGCATACGCCCTTTTTGGCCAACCAAGCAACCTGGAAAGGCAAATCAGCACTAAAAAGAAGTCTCGCTTCTCATCGGTCAAAAGGGCCCTGCTGAATAAAGTGTCAAAACCAGAAATGCAGGACAGGCCATGGAGAAATGGGAGCCTTGCTACGCTGATGGGCGGGACGTAAATTGCCAACAGCCACTCTGGAGAAGTGTACGGTATGTCCTGAAACATCTAAAAAACTCAGCCTAGTGAGCATAGGGCACGTCCACTCATGGGCGTATAAATTCGGAAAACTAAAAATCAGCAAGACACAGGCACCCCAAAGTTTAGGTCTGCTCTGTTGAAAAGAACCTCCACTTCGTTACACCTTAAATATCCCAGGAAAGAGAAAAATGGATAAAGAAGTTGTGGTCCTTATGTACAATTGAATATCACTCAGCCATGAAATCAACGTCATAAGGCTAGTAGCAGCATGATGAGTGGATTTAGCTACGACGATTCTAAGTGAAATAAGTCACACAGAAAAAGACACTTATCATAAGATATCACTTATAGAGGGAATGTAAAAACCGCTACCCTTGAACTGAATTACAAAACAGAACAGAGACACACGTTTAGAAAACACACTATGGCTGCTTAACGGGAAAGGTGAGGTGGGGTGATGCATAAAACAAGGGTTTCAAATTAGCTCAGATACCGTTCCATAAACCCAATAGGTAATAGACAAGACTTACTCCTTGCTCAGTGAATTGGACTCAACACCCCCTATTCACCGCCCGAGAATATATATGACTAGTAAGAATCTTAAAACCTATGTATTGATATCTCTCTGTAAGTGAGTCAAGTGGGTGTAAAGCGGCAGAAACACAGCAGTGAAAAGCAGCTAAACCCCATTATAAAAATCAATTACTTTTAAAAACCCGTGAAACAAAGACAGTGAAAGAGAGAGAAATTCTTACAAAATTCGTTCACGGGCTATGATGCCACCTGGATTGACCATATCTAGACCCACAGCTGACTGAGACATAAGGGTGGACACTCTTGGGGCTGAGAGGTTTGGTGAGGTTGGGTGAGGAAACGCAGACCCTTTAAAGTAATACTGCGTGGTACCCATCCCATGGGTCCCAAATCTCCAGGTTCAAGGGCATCTTCCTACATCGAAAACATGCATGAGAAACCCAGAAGATGGTACATCGTGTGATCGGGAAAGGTATCCAAAACGCACCTCATTTCTCATCTCCTTGTGCTCGGGTTCGCCATTCCATCCAATTTACTGGCAATCTCCCTCCTTGGAGAATCAGCACCTTTAACCTCCTGTTCCGTACAGGTTGCAATTTGTCCTGAGGATGAACAGGAAGAGGGGCAACCAATGAGAGACTACGTCTAGGTGTTGGGACAGGCACAGGTCACTCTATTTTCCCATCAGGAAAAAGAATTAACCACAGGCTCAGCCTGCCGCCCGGGACCAGAATAGGGCCTGAAGCAATCCTGCGCTTTTGCGGCCAGCTTCCAAGAAAGCGAGTTGAAAAATGGAGCTCAGGGGCACTGCATTTCACAAACCTGCAGACTTATAAATGATAACTCTCGTCCACAAATATATTGAGGGAAGGCAACGAAGAGGAGTTGAAAGCAAGGCAGAAATGCAGGAAACAGATTTCAGGAGGGAGATTCGAATCGCCTTTAAAGCACAGGAAAAGCGGCAAAACCTCCACAATGATGCCCTTGGCCAAAAAGGGCGTATGCGTTTTTTCCTGAATATATTCAGGAAAAAACGCATACGCCCTTTTTGGCCAACCAAGCAACCTGGAAAGGCAAATCAGCACTACAAAGAAGTCTCGCTTCTCATCGGTCAAAAGGGCCCTGCTGAATAAAGTGACAAAACCAGAAATGCAGGACAGGCCATGGAGAAATGGGAGCCTTGCTACGCTGATGGGCGGGATGTAAATTGCCAACAGCCACTCTGGAGAAGTGTACGGTATGTCCTGAAACATCTAAGAAACTCAACTTAGAGAGCATAGGGCACTTCCACTCATGGGCGTATAAATTGGGAAAACTAAAAATCAGCAAGACACAGGGACCCCAAAGTTTAGGGCTGCTCTGTTGACAAGAACCTCCACTTCGTTACACCTTAAATATCCCAGGAAAGAGAAAAATGGATAAAGAAGTTGTGATCCTTATGTACAATGGAATATCACTCAGCCATGAAATCAACGTCATAAGGCTAGTAGCAGCATGATGAGTGGAATTAGGTACGACAATTCTAAGTGAAATAAGTCACACAGAAAAAGACACTTATCATAAGATATCACTTATAGAGGGAATGTAAAAACTGCTACCCTTGAACTGAATTACAAAACAGAACAGAGACACACGTTTAGAAAACACACTATGGCTGCTTAACGGTAAAGGTGAGGTGGGGTGATGCATAAAACAGGGGTTTAAATTAGCTCAGATACCGTTCCATAAACCCAATAGGTAATAGACAAGACCTACTCCTTGCTCAGTGAATTGGACTCAACACCCCCTATTCACCGCCCAAGAATCTATCTGACTAGTAAGAATCTTAAAACCTATGTATTGATATCTCTCTGTAAGTGAGTCAAGTGGGTGTAATGCGGCATAAACACAACAGTGAAAAGCAGCTAAACCCCATTATAAAAGTCAATTACTTTTAAAAACCCGTGAAACAAAGACAGTGAAAGAGAGAGAAATTCTTACAAAATTCGTTCAGGGGCTGTGATGCCACCTGGATTGACCATATCTAGACCCACAGCTGACTGAGACATAAGGGTGGACACTCTTGGGGCTGAGAGGTTTGGTGAGGTTGGGTGAGGAAACGCAGAACCTTTAATGTAATACTGCGTGGTACCCATCCCATGGGTCCCAAATCTCCAGGTTCAAGGGCATCTTCCTACATCGAAAACATGCATGAGAAACCCAGAAGACGGTACACCGTGTGATCGGGAAAGGTTTCTAAAACGCAACTCATTTCTCATCTCCTTGTGCTCGGGTTCGCCATTCCAGCCGCTTCACTAGCAACCTGCCTCCTTGGAGAATCAGCACTTTAACCTCCTGTTCCGTACAGGTTGCAATTTGTCCTGAGGATGAACAGGAAGAGGGGGAACCAATGAGAGACTAGCTCTAGGTGTAGGGACAGGCACAGGTCACTCTATTTTCTCATCAGGAAGAAGAATTAACCTCAGGCTCAGCCTGCCGGCTGGAACCAAAATAGGGCCTGAAGCAATCCTGCGCTTTTGAGGCCAGCTCCCAAGAAAGCGAGTTGAAAAATGGAGCTCAGGGGCACTGCAATTCACAAACCTGCAGACTTATAAATGATAACTCTCGTCCACAAATATATTGAGGGAAGGCAACGAAGAGGATTTGAAAGCAAGGCAGAATTGCAGGAAACACATTTCAGGAGGGAGATTCGAATCGCCTTTAAAGCACAGGAAAAGGGGCAAAACCTCGACAATGACGCCCTTGGCCAAAAAGGGCGTATGCGTTTTTTCCTGAATATATTCAGGAAAAACGCATACGCCCTTTTTGGCCAACCAAGCAACCTGGAAAGGCAAATCAGCGCTACAAAGAAGTCTCGCTTCCCATCGGTCAAAAGGGCCATGCTGAATAAAATGTCAAAACCAGAAATGCAGTACAGGCCATGGAGAAACGGGAGCCTGGCTACGCTGATGGGCGGGATGTAAATTGCCAACAGCCACTCTGGAGAAGTGTACGGTGCGTCCTGAAACATCTAAAAAACTCAGCTTAGAGAGCATAGGGCACTTCCACTCATGGGCGTATAAATTGGCAAAACTAAAAATCAGCAAGACACAGGCTCCCCAAAGTTTAGGGCTGCTCTGTTGACAAGAACCTCCACTTCGTTACACCTTAAATATCCCAGGAAAGACAAAAATGGATAAAGAAGTTGTGGTCCTTATGTACAATAGAATATCACTCAGCCATGAAATCAACGTCATAATGCTAGTAGCAGCAAGATGAGTGGATTTAGGTAGGACGATTCTAAATGAAATAAGTCACACAGAAAATGACACTTATCATAAGATATCACTTATAGAGGGAATGTAAAAACCGCTACCCTTGAACTGAATTACAAAACAGAGCAGAGTCACACGTTTAGAAAGCACACTATGGCTGCTTAAGGGGAAAGGTGAGGTGGTGTGATGCATAAAACAAGCTTTTCAAATTAGCTCAGATACTGTTCCATAAACCCAATAGGTAATAGACAAGACCTACTCCTTGCTCAGTGAATTGGACTCAACACCACCTATTCACCGCCCAAGAATCTATCTGACTAGTAAGAATCTTAAAACCTATGTACTGATATCTCTCTGTAAGTGAGTCAAGTGGGTGTAAAGCGGCATAAACACAGCAGTGAAAAGCAGCTAAACCCCATTATAAAAGTCAATTACTTTTAAAAACCCGTGAAACAAAGACAGTGAAAGAGAGAGAAATTCTTACACAATTCGTTCAGGGGCTGTGATGCCACCTGGATTGACCATATCTAGACCCACAGCTGACTGAGACATAAGGGTGGACACTCTTGGGGCTGAGAGGTTTGGTGAGGTTGGGTGAGGAAACGCAGACCCTTTAAAGTAATACTGCGTGGTACCCATCCCATGGGTCCCAAATCTCCAGGTTCAAGGGCATCTTCCTACATAGAAAACATGCATGAGAAACCCAGAAGATGGTACACCGTGTGATCGGGAAAGGTTTCCAAAACGCACCTCATTTCTCATCTCCTTGTTCTCGGGTTCGCCATTCCATCCGCTTTACTAGCAATCTCCCTCCTTTGAAAATCAGCACCTTTAACCTCCTGTTCCGTACAGGTTGCAATTTGTCCTGAGGATGAACAGGAAGAGGGGGAACCAATGAGAGACTAGCTCTAGGTGTAGAGACAGGCACAGGTCACTCTATTTTCTCATCAGGAAGAAGAATTAACCACAGGCTCAGCCTGCCGGCCGGAACCAAAATAGGGCCTGAAGCAATCCTGCGCTTTTGAGGCCAGCTCCCAAGAAAGCGAGTTGAAAAATGGAGCTCAGGGGCACTGCAATTCACAAACCTGCAGACTTATAAATGATAACTCTCCTCCACAAATATATTGAGGGAAGGCAACGAAGAGGATTTGAAAGCAAGGCAGAATGGCAGGAAACACATTTCAGGAGGGAGATTCGAATCGCCTTTAAAGAACAGGAAAAGGGGCAAAACCTCGACAATGACGCCCTTGGCCAAAAAGGGCGTATGCGTTTTTTCCTGAATATATTCAGGAAAAAACGCATACGCCCTTTTTGGCCAACCAAGCAACCTGGAAAGGCAAATCAGCGCTACAAAGAAGACTCGCTTCCCATCGGTCAAAAGGGCCATGCTGAATAAAGTGTCAAAACCAGAAACGCAGGACAGGCCATGGAGAAACGGGAGCCTGGCTACGCTGATGGGCGGGATGTAAATTGCCAACAGCCACTCTGGAGAAGTGTACGGTGTGTCCTGAAACATCTAAAAAACTCAGCTTAGAGAGCATAGGGCACTTCCACTCATGGGCGTATAAATTGGGAAAACTAAAAATCAGCAAGACACAGGCTCCCCAAAGTTTAGGGCTGCTCTGTTGACAAGAACCTCCACTTCATTACACCTTAAATATCCCAGGAAAGACAAAAATGGATAAAGAAGTTGTGGTCCTTATGTACAATAGAATATCTCTCAGCCATGAAATCAACGTCATAATGCTAGTAGCAGCAAGATGAGTGGATTTAGGTAGGACGATTCCAAATGAAATAAGTCACACAGAAAATGACACTTATCATAAGATATCACTTATAGAGGGAATGTAAAAACCGCTACCCTTGAACTGAATTACAAAACAGAACAGAGACACACGTTTAGAAAACACACTATGGCTGCTTGAAGGTAAAGGTGAGGTGGGGTGATGCATAAAACAAGGGTTTCAAATTAGCTCAGATACCGTTCCATAAACCCAATAGGTAATAGACAAGACCTACTCCTTGCTCAGTGAATTGGACTCAACACCCCCTATTCACCGCCCAAGAATACATCTGACTAGTAAGAATCTTAAAACCTATGTATTGATATCTCTCTGTAAGTGAGTCAACTGGGTGTAAAGCGGCAGAAACACAGCAGTGAAAAGCAGCTAAACTCCATTATAAAAGTCAATTACTTTTAAAAACCCGTGAAACAAAGTCAGTGAAAGAGAGAGAAATTCTTACACAATTCGTTCAGGGGCTGTGATGCCTCCTGGATTGACCATATCTAGACCCACAGCTGACTGTGACATAAGGGTGGACGCTCTTGGGGCTGAGAGGTTTGGTGAGGTTGGGTGAGGAAACGCAGACCCTTTAAAGTAAAAATGCGTGGTACCCATCCCATGGGTCCCAAATCTCCAGGTTCAAGGGCATCTTCCTACATCGAAAACATGCATGAGAAACCCCGAAGACGGTACACCGTGTGATCGGGAAAGGTTTCCAAAACGCACCTCATTTCTCATCTCCTTGTTCTCGGGTTCGCCATTCCATCCGCTTTACTAGCAATCTCCCTCCTTGGAGAATCAGCACCTTTAACCTCCTGTTCCGTACAGGTTGCAATTTGTCCTGAGGATGAACAGGAAGAGGGGGAACCAATGAGAGACTAGGTCTAGGTGTTGGGACAGGCACAGGTCACTCTATTTTCCCATCAGGAAGAAGAATTAACCACAGGCTCAGCCTGCCGCCCGGGACCAGAATAGGGCCTGAAGCAATCCTGCGCTTTTGCGGCCAGCTCCCAAGAAAGCGAGTTGAAAAATGGAGCTCAGGGGCACTGCAATTCACAAACCTGCAGACTTATAAATGATAACTCTCGTCCACAAATATATTGAGGGAAGGCAACGAAGAGGAGTTGAATGCAAGGCAGAATTGCAGGAAACAGATTTCAGGAGGGAGATTCGAATCGCCTTTAAAGCACAGGAAAAGCGGCAAAACCTCGACAATGTTGCCCTTGGCCAAAAAGGGCGTATGCGTTTTTTCCTGAATATATACAGGAAAAAACGCATACGCCCTTTTTGGCCAACCAAGCAACCTGGAAAGGCAAATCAGCGCTACAAAGAAGTCTCGCTTCCCATCGGTCAAAAGGGCCCTGCTGAATAAAGTGTCAAAACCAGAAAGGCAGGACAGACCATGGAGAAATGGGAGCCTTGCTACGCTGATGTGCGGGACGTAAATTGCCAACAGCCACTCTGGAGAAGTGTACGGTATGTCCTGAAACATCTAAAAAACTCAGCTTAGAGAACATAGGGCACTTACACTCATGGGCGTATAAATTGGGAAAACTAAAAATCAGCAAGACACAGGCTCCCCAAAGTTTAGGGCTGCTCTGTTGAAAAGAACGTCCACTTCGTTACACCTTAAATATCCCAGGAAAGACAAAAATGGATAAAGAAGTTGTGGTCCTTATGTACAATGGAATATCACTCAGCCATGAAATCAACGTCATAAGGCTAGTAGCAGCATGATGAGTGGATTTAGGTACGACGATTCTAAGTGAAATAAGTCACACAGAAAATGACACTTATCATAAGATATCACTTATAGAGTGAATGTACATACGGCAACCCTTGAACTGAATTACAAAACAGAACTGAGACACACGTTTAGAAAACACACTATGGCTGTTTAACGGTAAAGGTGAGGTGGGGTGATGCATAAAACAAGGGTTTCAAATTAGCTCAGATACCGTTCCATAAACCCAATAGGTAATAGACAAGACCTACTCCTTGCTCAGTGAATTGGACTCAACACCCCCTATTCACCGCCCAAGAATATATCTGACTAGTAAGAATCTTAAAACCTATGTATTGATATCTCTCTGTAAGTGAGTCAAGTGGGTGTAAAGCGACATAAACACAGCAGTGAAAAGCAGCTAAACCCCATTATAAAAGTCAATTACTTTTAAAAACCCGTGAAACAAAGACAGTGAAAGAGAGAGAAATTCTTACACAATTCGTTCAGGGGCTGTGATGCCTCCTGGATTGACCATATCTAGACGCACAGCTGACTGTGACATAAGGGTGGACACTCTTGGTGCTGAGAGGTTTGGTGAGGTTGGGTGAGGAAATGCAGACCCTTTAAAGTAAAAATGCGTGGTACCCATCCCATGGGTCCCAAATCTCCAGGTTCAAGGGCATCTTCCTACATCGAAAACATGCATGAGAAACCCCGAAGATGGTACACCGTGTGATCGGGAAAGGTTTCCAAAACGCACCTCATTTCTCATCTCCTTGTTCTCGGGTTCGCCATTCCATCCGCTTTACTAGCAATCTCCCTCCTTGGAGAATCAGCACCTTTAACCTCCTGTTCCGTACAGGTTGCAATTTGTCCTGAGGATGAACAGGAAGAGGGGGAACCAATGAGAGACTAGGTCTAGGTGATGGGACAGGCACACGTCACTCTATTTTCCCATCAGGAAGAAGAATTAACCACAGGCTCAGCCTGCCGCCCGGGACCAGAATAGGGCCTGAAGCAATCCTGCGCTTTTGCGGCCAGCTCCCAAGAAAGCGAGTTGAAAAATGGAACTCAGGGGCACTGCAATTCACAAACCTGCAGACTTATAAATGATAACTCTCGTCCACATATATATTGAGGGAAGACAACGAAGAGGATTTGAAAGCAAGGCAGAATTGCAGGAAACAGATTTCAGGAGGGAGAGTCGAATCGCCTTTAAAGCACAGGAAAAGCGGCAAAACCTCGACAATGATGCCCTTGGCCAAAAAGGGCGTATGCGTTTTTTCCTGAATATATTCAGGAAAAAACGCATACGCCCTTTTTGGCCAACCAAGCAACCTGGAAAGGCAAATCAGCGCTACAAAGAAGTCTCGCTTCCCATCGGTCAAAAGGGACATGCTGAATAATGTGTCAAAACCAGAAAGGCAGGACAGGCCATGGAGAAATGGGAGCCTTGCTACGCTGATGGGCGGGACGTAAATTGCCAACAGCCACTCTGGAGAAGTGTACGGTATGTCCTGAAACATCTAAAAAACTCAGCTTAGAGAGCATAGGGCACTTCCACTCATGTGCGTATAAATTGGGAAAACTAAAAATCAGCAAGACACAGGCTCCCCAAAGTTTAGGGCTGCTCTGTTGAAAAGAACCTCCACTTCGTTACACCTTAAATATCCCAGGAAAGACAAAAATGGATAAAGAAGTTGTGGTCCTTATGTACAATGGAATATCACTCACCCATGAAATCAACGTCATAAGGCTAGTAGCAGCATGATGAGTGGATTTAGGTACGACGATTCTAAGTGAAATAAGTCACACAGAAAATGACACTTATCATAAGATACCACTTATAGAGGGAATGTAAATACGGCAACCCTTGAACTGAATTACAAAACAGAAGTGAGACACACGTTTAGAAAACACACTATGGCTGTTTAACGGTAAAGGTGAGGTGGGGTGATGCATAAAACAAGGGTTTCAAATTAGCTCAGATACCGTTCCATAAACCCAATAGGTAATAGACAAGACCTACTCCTTGCTCAGTGAATTGGACTCAACACCCCCTATTCACCGCCCAAGAATATATCTGACAAGTAAGAATCTTAAAACCTATGTATTGATATCTCTCTGTAAGTGAGTCAAGTGGGTGTAAAGCGGCAGAAACACAGCAGTGAAAAGCAGCTAAACCCCATTATAAAAATCAATTACTTTTAAAAACCCGTGAAACAAAGACAGTGAAAGAGAGAGAAATTCTTACAAAATTCGTTCAGGGGCTGTGATGCCACCTGGATTGACCATATCTAGACCCACAGCTGACTGAGACATAAGGGTGGACACTCATGGGGCTGAGAGGTTTGGTGAGGTTGGGTGAGGAAACGCAGACCCTTTAAAGTAATACTGCGTGGTACCCATCCCATGGGTCCCAAATCTCCAGGTTCAAGGGCACCTTCCTACATCGAAAACATGCATGAGAAACCCAGAAGACGGTACACCATGTGATCGGGAAAGGTTTCTAAAACGCACCTCATTTCTCATCTCCTTCTGCTCGGGTTCGCCATTCCAGCCGCTTCACTAGCAATCTGCCTCTTTGGAGAATCAGCACCTTTAACCTCCTGTTCCTTACAGGTTGCAATTTGTCCTGAGGATGAACGGCAAGAGTGGGAACCAATGAGAGACTAGCTCTAGGTGTAGGGACAGGCACAGGACACTCTATTTTCTCATCAGGAAGAAGAATTAACCACAGGCTCAGCCTGCCGGCCGGAACCAAAATAGGGCCTGAAGCAATCCTGCACTTTTGAGGCCAGCTCCCAAGAAAGCGAGTTGAAAAATGGAGCTCAGGGGCACTGCAATTCACAACCCTGCAGACTTATAAATGATAACTCTCGTCCACAAATATATTTAGGGAAGGCAACGAAGAGGAGTTGAAAGCAAGGCAGAATTGCAGGAAACAGATTTCAGGAGGGAGATTCGAATCGCCTTTAAAGCACAGGAAAAGCGGCAAAACCTCGACAATGATGCCCTTGGCCAAAAAGGGCGTATGCGTTTTTTCCTGAATATATTCAGGAAAAAACGCATACGCCCTTTTTGGCCAACCAAGCAACCTGGAAAGGCAAATCAGCGCTACACAGAAGTCTCGCTTCCCATCGGTCAAAAGGGCCATGCTGAATAAAGTGTCAAAACCAGAAATGCAGGACAGGCCATGGAGAAATGGGAGCCTTGCTACGCTGATGGGCGGGACGTAAATTGCCAACAGCCACTCTGGAGAAGTGTACGGTGTGTCCTGAAACATCTAAAAAACTCAGCTTAGAGAGCATAGGGCACTTCCACTCATGGGCGTATAAATTGGGAAAACTAAAAATCAGAAAGACACAGGCTCCCCAAAGTTTAGGGCTGCTCTGTTGACAAGAACCTCCACTTCGTTACACCTTAAATATCCCAGGAAAGACAAAAATGGATAAAGAAGTTGTAGTCCTTATGTACAATAGAATATCACTCAGCCATGAAATCAACGTCATAATGCTAGTAGCAGCAAGATGAGTGGATTTAGGTAGGACGATTCCAAATGAAATAAGTCACACAGAAAATGACACTTATCATAAGATATCACTTATAGAGGGAATGTAAAAACCGCTACCCTTGAACTGAATTACAAAACAGAACAGAGACACAGGTTTAGAAAAAACACTATGGCTGCTTAACGGTAAAGGTGAGGTTGGGTGATGCATAAAACAAGGGTTTCAAATTAGCTCAGATAACGTTCCATAAACCCAATAGGTAATACACAAGACCTACTCCTTGCTCAGTGAATTGGACTCAACACCCCCTATTCACCGCCCAAGAATCTTTCTGACTAGTAAGAATCTTAAAACCTATGTATTGATATCTCTCTGTAAGTGAGTCAACTGGGTGTAAAGCGGCAGAAACACAGCAGTGAAAAGCAGCTAAACTCCATTATAAAAGTCAATTACTTTTAAAAACCCGTGAAACAAAGTCAGTGAAAGAGAGAGAAATTCTTACACAATTCGTTCAGGGGCTGTGATGCCTCCTGGATTGACCATATCTAGACCCACAGCTGACTGTGACATAAGGGTGGACGCTCTTGGGGCTGAGAGGTTTGGTGAGGTTGGGTGAGGAAACGCAGACCCTTTAAAGTAAAAATGCGTGGTACCCATCCCATGGGTCCGAAATCTCCAGGTTCAAGGGCATCTTCCTACATCGAAAACATGAATGAGAAACCCAGAAGATGGTACACCGTGTGATCGGGAAAGGTTTCCAAAACGAACCTCATTTCTCATCTCCTTGTTCTCGGGTTCGCCATTCCTTCCGCTTTACTAGCAATCTCCCACCTTGGAGAATCAGCACCTTTAACCTCCTGTTCCGTACAGGTTGCAATTTGTCCTGAGGATGAACAGGAAGAGGGGGAACCAATGAGAGACTAGGTCTAGGTGTTGGGACAGGCACAGGTCACTCTATTTTCCCATCAGGAAGAAGAATTAACCACAGGCTCAGCCTGCCGCCCGGGACCAGAATAGCGTCTGAAGCAATCCTGCGCTTTTGCGGCCAGCTCCCAAGAAAGCGAGTTGAAAAATGGAGCTCAGGGGCACTGCAATTCACAAACCTGCAGACTTATAAATGATAACTCTCTTCCACACATATATTGAGGGAAGGCAACGAAGAGGATTTGAAAGCAAGGCAGAATTGCAGGAAACACATTTCAGGAGGGAGATTCGAATCGCCTTTAAAGCACAGGAAAAGGGGAAAACCTCGACAATGACGCCCTTGGCCAAAAAGGGCGTATGCGTTTTTTCCTGAATATATTCAGGAAAAAACGCATACGCCCTTTTTGGCCAACCAAGCAACCTGAAAAGGCAAATCAGCGCTACAAAGAAGACTCGCTTCCCATCGGTCAAAAGGGCCATGCTGAATAAAGTGTCAAAACCAGAAATGCAGGACAGGTCATGGAGAAACGGGAGCCTGGCTACGCTGATGGGCGGGATGTAAATTGCCAACAGCCACTCTGGAGAAGTGTACGGTGTGTCCTGAAACATCCAAAAAACTCAGCTTAGAGAGCATAGGGCACTTCCACTCATGGGCGTATAAATTGGGAAAACTAGAAATCAGCAAGACACAGGCTCCCCAATGTTTAGGGCTGCTCTGTTGACAAGAACCTCCACTTCGTTACACCTTAAATATCCCAGGAAAGACAAAAATGGATAAAGAAGTTGTGGTCCTTATGTACAATGGAATATCACTCAGCCATGAAATCAACGTCATAAGGCTAGTAGCAGCATGATGAGTGGATTTAGGTATGACGAGTCTAAGTGAAATAAGTCACACAGAAAAAACACTTATCATAAGATATCACTTATAGAGGGAATGTAAAAACCGCTACCCTTGAACTGAATTACAAAACAGAACAGAGACACACGTTTATAAAACACACTATGGCTGCTTAAAGGTAAAGGTGAGGTGGGGTGATGCATAAAACAAGGGTTTCAAATTAGCTCAGATACCGTTCCATAAACCCAATAGGTAATAGACAAGACCTACTCCTTGCTCAGTGAATTGGACTCAACACCCCCTATTCACCGCCCAAGAATATAACTTACTAGTAAGAATCTTAAAACCTATGTATTGATATCTCTCTGTAAGTGAGTCAAGTGGGTGTAAAGCGGCAGAAACACAGCAGTGAAAAGCAGCTAAACCCCATTATAAAAATCAATTACTTTTAAAAACCCGTGAAACAAAGACAGTGAAAGAGAGAGAAATTCTTACAAAATTCGTTCAGGGGCTGTGATGCCACCTGGATTGACCATATCTAGACCCACAGCTGATTGAGACATAAGGGTGGACACTCATGGGGCTGAGAGGTTTGGTGAGGTTGGGTGAGGAAACGCAGACACTTTAAAGTAATACTGCGTGGTACCCATCCCATGGGTCCCAAATCTCTAGGTTCAAGGGCATCTTCCTACATCGAAAACATGCATGAGAAACCCAGAAGACGGTACACCGTGTGATCGGGAAAGGTTTCTAAAACGCACCTCATTTCTCATCTCCTTGTGCTCGGGTTCGCCATTCCAGCCACTTCACTAGCAACCTGCCTCCTTGGAGAATCAGCACCTTTAACCTCCTGTTCCGTACAGGTTGCAATTTGTCCTGAGGATGAACAGGAAGAAGGGGAACCAATGAGAGACTAGCTCTAGGTGTAGGGACAGGCACAGGTCACTCTATTTTCTCATCAGGAAGAAGAATTAACCACAGGCTCAGCCTGCCGGCCGGGACCAAAATACGGCCTGAAGCAATCCTGCGCTTTTGAGGCCAGCTCCCAAGAAAGCGAGTTGAAAAATGGAGCTCAGGGGCACTGCAATTCACAAACCTGCAGACTTATAAATGATAACTCTCGTCCACAAATATATTGAGGGAAGGCAACGAAGAGGATTTGAAAGCAAGGCAGAATTGCAGGAAACACATTTCAGGAGGGAGATTCGAATCGCCTTTAAAGCACAGGAAAAGGGGCAAAACCTCGACAATGACGCCCTTGGCCAAAAAGGGCGTATGCGTTTTTTCCTGAATATATTCAGGAAAAAACGCATACGCCCTTTTTGGCCAACCAAGCAACCTGGAAAGGCAAATCAGCGCTACAAAGAAGACTCGCTTCCCATCGGTCAAAAGGGCCATGCTGAATAAAGTGTCAAAACCAGAAATGCAGGACAGGCCATGGAGAAACGGGAGCCTGGCTACGCTGATGGGCGGGATGTAAATTGCCAACAGCCACTCTGGAGAAGTGTACGGTGTGTCCTGAAACATCTAAAAAACTCAGCTTAGAGAGCATAGGGCACTTCCACTCATGGGCTTATAAATTGGGAAAACTAAAAATCAGCAAGACACAGGCTCCCCAAAGTTTAGGGCTGCTCTGTTGACAAGAACCTCCACTTCGTTACACCTTAAATATCCCAGGAAAGACAAAAATGGATAAAGAAGTTGTGGTCCTTATGTACAATAGAATATCACTCAGCCATGAAATCAACGTCATAATGCTAGTAGCAGCAAGATGAGTGGATTTAGGTAGGACGATTCTAAATGAAATAAGTCACACAGAAAATGACACTTATCATAAGATATCACTTATAGAGGGAATGTAAAAACCGCTACCCTTGAACTGAATTACAAAACAGAGCAGAGTCACACGTTTAGAAAGCACACTATGGCTGCTTAAGGGGAAAGGTGAGGTGGTGTGATGCATAAAACAAGCTTTTCAAATTAGCTCAGATACTGTTCCATAAACCCAATAGGTAATAGACAAGACCTACTCCTTGCTCAGTGAATTGGACTCAACACCACCTATTCACCGCCCAAGAATCTATCTGACTAGTAAGAATCTTAAAACCTATGTATTGATATCTCTCTGTAAGTGAGTCAAGTGGGTGTAAAGCGGCATAAACACAGCAGTGAAAAGCAGCTAAACCCCATTATAAAAGTCAATTACTTTTAAAAACCCGTGAAACAAAGACAGTGAAAGAGAGAGAAATTCTTACACAATTCGTTCAGGGGCTGTGATGCCACCTGGATTGACCATATCTAGACCCACAGCTGACTGAGACATAAGGGTGGACACTCTTGGGGCTGAGAGGTTTGGTGAGGTTGGGTGAGGAAACGCAGACCCTTTAAAGTAATACTGCGTGGTCCCCATCCCATGGGTCCCAAATCTCCAGGTTCAAGGGCATCTTCCTACATCGAAAACATGAATGAGAAACCCAGAAGACGGTACACCGTGTGATCGGGAAAGGTTTCCAAAACGCACCTCATTTCTCATCTCCTTGTTCTCGGGTTCGCCATTCCTTCCGCTTTACTAGCAATCTCCCACCTTGGAGAATCAGCACCTTTAACCTCCTGTTCCGTACAGGTTGCAATTTGTCCTGAGGATGAACAGGAAGAGGGGGAACCAATGAGAGACTAGGTCTAGGTGTTGGGACAGGCACAGGTCACTCTATTTTCTCATCAGGAAGAAGAATTAACCACAGGCTCAGCCTGCCGGCCGGAACCAAAATAGGGCCTGAAGCAATCCTGCGCTTTTGAGGCCAGCTCCCAAGAAAGCGAGTTGAAAAATGGAGCTCAGGGGCACTGCAATTCACAAACCTGCAGACTTATAAATGACAACTCTCGTCCACAAATATATTGAGGGAAGGCAACGAAGAGGATTTGAAAACAAGGCAGAATTGCAGGAAACATATTTCAGGAGGGAGATTCGAATCGCCTTTAAAGCACAGGAAAAGGGGCAAAACCTCGACAATGACGCCCTTGGCCAAAAAGGGCGTATGCGTTTTTTCCTGAATATATTCAGGAAAAAACGCATACGCCCTTTTTGGCCAACCAAGCAACCTGGAAAGGCAAATCAGCGCTACAAAGAAGACTCACTTCCCATCGGTCAAAAGGGCCATGCTGAATAAAGTGTCAAAACCAGAAATGCAGGACAGGCCATGGAGAAACGGGAGCCTGGCTACGCTGATGGGCGGGATGTAAATTGCCAACAGCCACTCTGGAGAAGTGTACGGTGTGTCCTGAAACATCTAAAAAAATCAGCTTAGAGAGCATAGGGCACTTCCACTCATGGGCGTATAAATTGGGAAAACTAAAAATCAGCAAGACACAGGCTCCCCAAAGTTTAGGGCTGCTCTGTTGACAAGAACCTCCACTTCGTTACACCTTAAATATCCCAGGAAAGAGAAAAATGGATAAAGAAGTTGTGGTCCTTATGTACAATGGAATATCACTCAGCCATGAAATCAACGTCATAAGGGTAGTAGCAGCATGATGAGTGGATTTAGGTATGACGATTCTAAGTGAAATAAGTCACACAGAAAAAGACACTTATCATAAGATATCACTTATAGAGGGAATGTAAAAACCGCTACCCTTGAACTGAATTACAAAACAGAACAGAGACACACGTTTAGAAAACACACTATGGCTGCTTAACGGTAAAGGTGAGGTGGGGTGATGCATAAAACAAGGGTTTCAAATTAGCTCAGATACCGTTCCATAAACCCAATAGGTAATAGACAAGACCTACTCCTTGCTCAGTGAATTGGACTCAACACCCCCTATTCACCGCCCAAGAATCTATCTGACTAGTAAGAATCTTAAAACCTATGTATTGATATCTCTCTGTAAGTGAGTCAAGTGGGTGTAAACCGGCAGAAACACAGCAGTGAAAAGCAGCTAAACCCCATTATAAAAGTCAATTACTTTTAAAAACCCGTGAAACAAAGACAGTGAAAGAGAGAGAAATTCTTACACAATTCGTTCAGGGGCTGTGATGCCACCTGGATTGACCATATCTAGACCCACAGCTGACTGAGACATAAGGGTGGACACTCTTGGGGCTGAGAGGTTTGGTGAGGTTGGGTGAGGAAACGCAGACCCTTTAAAGTAATACTGCGTGGTACCCATCCCATGGGTCCAAAATCTCCAGGTTCAAGGGCATCTTCCTACATCGAAAACATGCATGAGAAACCCCGAAGATGGTACACCGTGTGATCGGGAAAGGTTTCCAAAACGCACCTCATTTCTCATCTCCTTGTTCTCGGGTTCGCCATTCCATCCGCTTTACTAGCAATCTCCCTCCTTGGAGAATCAGCACCTTTAACCTCCTGTTCCGTACAGGTTGCAATTTGTCCTGAGGACGAACGGGAAGAGGGGGAACCAATGAGAGACTAGCTCTAGGTGTTGGGACAGGCACAGGTCACTCTATTTTCCCATCAGGAAGAAGAATTAACCACAGGCTCAGCCTGCCGTCCGGGACCAGAATAGGGCCTGAAGCAATCCTGCGCTTTTGCGGCCAGCTCCCAAGAAAGCGAGTTGAAAAATGGAGCTCAGGGGCACTGCAATTCACAACCCTGCAGACTTATAAATGATAACTCTCGTCCACAAATATATTGAGGGAAGGCAACGAAGAGGAGTTGAAAGCAAGGCAGAATTGCAGGAAACAGATTTCAGGAGGGAGATTCGAATCGCCTTTAAAGCACAGGAAAAGCGGCAAAAGCTCGACAATGATGCCCTTGGCCAAAAAGGGCGTATGCGTTTTTTCCTGAATATATTCAGGAAAAAACGCATACGCCCTTTTTGGCCAACCAAGCAACCTGGAAAGGCAAATCAGCGCTACAAAGAAGTCTCGCTTGCCATCGGTCAAAAGGGCCATACTGAATAAAGTGTCAAAACCAGAAATGCAGGACAGGCCATGGAGAAACGGGAGCCTGGCTACGCTGATGGGCGGGATGTAAATTGCCAACAGCCACTCTGGAGAAGTGTACGGTATGTCCTGAAACATCTAAAAAACTCAGCTTAGAGAGCATAGGGCACTTCCACTCATGGGCGTATAAATTGGGAAAACTAAAAATCAGCAAGACACAGGCTCCCCAAAGTTTAGGGCTGCTCTGTTGACAAGAACCTCCACTTCGTTACACCTTAAATATCCCAGGAAAGACAAAAATGGATAAAGAAGTTGTGGTCATTATGTACAATAGAACATCACTCAGCCATGAAATCAACGTCATAATGCTAGTAGCAGCAAGATGAGTGGATTTAGGTAGGACGATTCCAAATGAAATAAGTCACACAGAAAATGACACTTATCATAAGATATCACTTATAGAGGGAATGTAAAAACCGCTACCCTTGAACTGAATTACAAAACAGAACAGAGACACACGTTTAGAAAAAACACTATGGCTGCTTAACGGTAAAGGTGAGGTGGGGTGATGCATAAAACAAGGGTTTCAAATTAGCTCAGATACCGTTCTATAAACTCAATAGGTAATAGACAAGACCTACTCCTTGCTCAGTGAATTGGACTCAACACCCCCTATTCACCGCCCAAGAATATATCTGACTAGTAAGAATCTTAAAACCTATGTATTGATATCTCTCTGTAAGTGAGTCAAGTGGGTGTAAAGCGGCAGAAACACAGCAGTGAAAAGCAGCTAAACCCCATTATAAAAATCAATTACTTTTAAAAACCCGTGAAACAAAGACAGTGAAAGAGAGAGAAATTCTTACAAAATTCGTTCAGGGGCTGTGATGCCACCTGGATTGACCATATCTAGACCCACAGCTGACTGAGACATAAGGGTGGACACTCTTGTGGCTGAGAGGTTTGGTGAGGTTGAGTGAGGAAACGCAGACCCTTTAAAGTAATACTGCGTGGTACCCATCCCATGGGTCCCAAATCTCCAGGTTCAAGGGCATCTTCCTACATCGAAAACATGCATGAGAAACACAGAAGATGGTACACTGTGTGATCGGGAAAGGTTTCCAAAACGCACCTCATTTCTCATCTCCTTGTTCTCGGGTTCGCCATTCCATCCGCTTTACTAGCAATCTCCTTCCTTGGAGAATCAGCACCTTTAACCTCCTGTTCCGTATAGGTTGCAATTTGTCCTGAGGATGAACGGGAAGAGGGGGAACCAATGAGAGACTAGGTCTAGGTGTTGGGACAGGCACAGGTCACTCTATTTTCCCATCAGGAAGAAGAATTAACCACAGTCTCAGCCTGCCACCCGGGACCAGAATAGGGCCTCAAGCAATCCGGCGCTTTTGCGGCCAGCTCCCAAGAAAGCGAGTTGAAAAATGGAGCTCAGGGGCACTGCATTTCACAAACGTGCAGACTTATAAATGATAACTCTCGTCCACAAATATATTGAGGGAAGGCAACGAAGAGGAGTTGAAAGCAAGGCAGAATTGCAGGAAAAAGATTTCAGGAGGGAGATTCGAATCGCCTTTAAAGCACAGGAAAAGCGGCAAAACCTCGACAATGATGCCCTTGGCCAAAAAGGGCGTATGCGTTTTTTCCTGAATATATTCAGGAAAAAACGCATACGCCCTTTTTGGCCAACCAAACAACCTGGAAAGGCAAATAAGCACTACAAAGAAGTCTCGCTTCTCATCGGTCAAAAGGGCCCTGCTGAATAAAGTGTCAAAACCAGAAATGCAGGACAGGCCATGGAGAAATGGCAGCATTGCTACGCTGATGGGCGGGACGTAAATTGCCAACAGCCACTCTGGAGAAGTGCACGGTATGTCCTGAAACATCTAAAAAACTCAGCTTAGAGAGCATAGGGCACTTCCACTCATGGGCGTATAAATTGCGAAAACTAAAAATCAGCAAGACACAGGCACCCCAAAGTTTAGGGCTGCTCTGTTGAAAAGAACCTCCACTTCGTTACACCTTAAATATCCCAGGAAAGAGAAAAATGGATAAAGAAGTTGTGGTCCTTATGTACAATGGAATATCACTCAGCCATGAAATCAACGTCATAAGGCTAGTAGCAGCATGATGAGTGGATTTAGGTACGACAATTCTAAGTGAAATAAGTCACACAGAAAAAGACACTTATCATAAGATATCACTTATAGAGGGAATGTAAAAACCGCTACCCTTGTACTGAATTACAAAACAGAACAGAGACACACGTTTAGAAAACACACTATGGCTGCTTAACGGTAAAGGTGAAGTGGGGTGATGCATAAAACAAGGGTTTCAAATTAGCTCAGATACCGTTCCATAAACCCAATAGGTAATAGACAAGGCCTACTCCTTGCTCAGTGAATTGGACTCAACACCCCCTATTCACCGCCCAAGAATATATCTGACTAGTAAGAATCTTAAAACCTATGTATTGATATCTCTCTGTAAGTGAGTCAAGTGGGTGTAAAGCGGCAGAAACACAGCAGTGAAAAGCAGCTAAACCCCATTATAAAAATCAATTACTTTTAAAAACCCGTGAAACAAAGACAGTGAAAGAGAGAGAAATTCTTACAAAATTCGTTCAGGGACTGTGATGCCACCTGGATTGACCATATCTAGACCCACAGCTGACTGAGACATAAGGGTGGACACTCTTGGGGCTGAGAGGTTTGGTGAGGTTGGGTGAGGAAACGCAGACCCTTTAAAGTAATACTGCGTGGTACCCATCCCATGGGTCCCAAATCTCCAGGTTCAAGGGCATCTTCCTACATCGAAAACATGCATGAGAAACCCAGAAGACGGTACACCGTGTGATCGGGAAAGGTTTCTAAAACGCACCTCATTTCTCATCTCCTTGTTCTCGGGTTCGCCATTCCAGCCGCTTCAGTAGCAATCTGCCTCCTTGGAGAAGCAGCACCTTTAACCTCCTGTTCCGTACAGGTTGCAATTTGTCCTGAGGATGAACAGGAAGAAGGGGAACCAATGAGAGACTAGCTCTAGGTGTAGGGACAGGCACAGGTCACTCTATTTTCTCATCAGGAAGAAGAATTAACCACAGGCTCAGCCTGCCGGCCGGAACCAAAATACGGCCTGAAGCAATCCTGCGCTTTTGAGGCCAGCTCCCAAGAAAGCGAGTTGAAAAATGGAGCTCAGGGGCACTGCAATTCACAAACCTGCAGACTTATAAATGATAACTCTCGTCCACAAATATATTGAGGGAAGGCAACGAAGAGGATTTGAAAGCAAGGCAGAATTGCAGGAAACACATTTCAGGAGGGAGATTCGAATCGCCTTTAAAGCACAGGAAAAGGGGCAAAACCTCGACAATGACGCCCTTGGCCAAAAAGGGCGTATGCGTTTTTTCCTGAATATATTCAGGAAAAAACGCATACGCCCTTTTTGGCCAACCAAGCAACCTGGAAAGGCAAATCAGCGCTACAAAGAAGACTCGCTTCCCATCGGTCAAAAGGGCCATGCTGAATAAAGTGTCAAAACCAGAAATGCAGGACAGGCCATGGAGAAACGGGAGCCTGGCTACGCTGATGGGCGGGATGTAAATTGCCAACAGCCACTCTGGAGAAGTGTACGGTGTGTCCTGAAACATCTAAAAAACTCAGCTTAGAGAGCATAGGGCACTTCCACTCATGGGCTTATAAATTGGGAAAACTAAAAATCAGCAAGACACAGGCTCCCCAAAGTTTAGGGCTGCTCTGTTGACAAGAACCTCCACTTCGTTACACCTTAAATATCCCAGGAAAGACAAAAATGGATAAAGAAGTTGTGGTCCTTATGTACAATAGAATATCACTCAGCCATGAAATCAACGTCATAATGCTAGTAGCAGCAAGATGAGTGGATTTAGGTAGGACGATTCTAAATGAAATAAGTCACACAGAAAATGACACTTATCATAAGATATCACTTATAGAGGGAATGTAAAAACCGCTACCCTTGAACTGAATTACAAAACAGAGCAGAGTCACACGTTTAGAAAGCACACTATGGCTGCTTAAGGGGAAAGGTGAGGTGGTGTGATGCATAAAACAAGCTTTTCAAATTAGCTCAGATACTGTTCCATAAACCCAATAGGTAATAGACAAGACCTACTCCTTGCTCAGTGAATTGGACTCAACACCACCTATTCACCGCCCAAGAATCTATCTGACTAGTAAGAATCTTAAAACCTATGTATTGATATCTCTCTGTAAGTGAGTCAAGTGGGTGTAAAGCGGCATAAACACAGCAGTGAAAAGCAGCTAAACCCCATTATAAAAGTCAATTACTTTTAAAAACCCGTGAAACAAAGACAGTGAAAGAGAGAGAAATTCTTACACAATTCGTTCAGGGGCTGTGATGCCACCTGGATTGACCATATCTAGACCCACAGCTGACTGAGACATAAGGGTGGACACTCTTGGGGCTGAGAGGTTTGGTGAGGTTGGGTGAGGAAACGCAGACCCTTTAAAGTAATACTGCGTGGTCCCCATCCCATGGGTCCCAAATCTCCAGGTTCAAGGGCATCTTCCTACATCGAAAACATGAATGAGAAACCCAGAAGACGGTACACCGTGTGATCGGGAAAGGTTTCCAAAACGCACCTCATTTCTCATCTCCTTGTTCTCGGGTTCGCCATTCCTTCCGCTTTACTAGCAATCTCCCTCCTTGGAGAATCAGCACCTTTAACCTCCTGTTCCGTACAGGTTGCAATTTGTCCTGAGGATGAACAGGAAGAGGGGGAACCAATGAGAGACTAGGTCTAGGTGTTGGGACAGGCACAGGTCACTCTATTTTCTCATCAGGAAGAAGAATTAACCACAGGCTCAGCCTGCCGGCCGGAACCAAAATAGGGCCTGAAGCAATCCTGCGCTTTTGAGGCCAGCTCCCAAGAAAGCGAGTTGAAAAATGGAGCTCAGGGGCACTGCAATTCACAAACCTGCAGACTTATAAATGACAACTCTCGTCCACAAATATATTGAGGGAAGGCAACGAAGAGGATTTGAAAACAAGGCAGAATTGCAGGAAACATATTTCAGGAGGGAGATTCGAATCGCCTTTAAAGCACAGGAAAAGGGGCAAAACCTCGACAATGACGCCCTTGGCCAAAAAGGGCGTATGCGTTTTTTCCTGAATATATTCAGGAAAAAACGCATACGCCCTTTTTGGCCAACCAAGCAACCTGGAAAGGCAAATCAGCGCTACAAAGAAGACTCACTTCCCATCGGTCAAAAGGGCCATGCTGAATAAAGTGTCAAAACCAGAAATGCAGGACAGGCCATGGAGAAACGGGAGCCTGGCTACGCTGATGGGCGGGATGTAAATTGCCAACAGCCACTCTGGAGAAGTGTACGGTGTGTCCTGAAACATCTAAAAAAATCAGCTTAGAGAGCATAGGGCACTTCCACTCATGGGCGTATAAATTGGGAAAACTAAAAATCAGCAAGACACAGGCTCCCCAAAGTTTAGGGCTGCTCTGTTGACAAGAACCTCCACTTCGTTACACCTTAAATATCCCAGGAAAGAGAAAAATGGATAAAGAAGTTGTGGTCCTTATGTACAATGGAATATCACTCAGCCATGAAATCAACGTCATAAGGGTAGTAGCAGCATGATGAGTGGATTTAGGTATGACGATTCTAAGTGAAATAAGTCACACAGAAAAAGACACTTATCATAAGATATCACTTATAGAGGGAATGTAAAAACCGCTACCCTTGAACTGAATTACAAAACAGAACAGAGACACACGTTTAGAAAACACACTATGGCTGCTTAACGGTAAAGGTGAGGTGGGGTGATGCATAAAACAAGGGTTTCAAATTAGCTCAGATACCGTTCCATAAACCCAATAGGTAATAGACAAGACCTACTCCTTGCTCAGTGAATTGGACTCAACACCCCCTATTCACCACCCAAGAATCTATCTGACTAGTAAGAATCTTAAAACCTATGTATTGATATCTCTCTGTAAGTGAGTCAAGTGGGTGTAAACCGGCAGAAACACAGCAGTGAAAAGCAGCTAAACCCCATTATAAAAGTCAATTACTTTTAAAAACCCGTGAAACAAAGACAGTGAAAGAGAGAGAAATTCTTACACAATTCGTTCAGGGGCTGTGATGCCACCTGGATTGACCATATCTAGACCCACAGCTGACTGAGACATAAGGGTGGACACTCTTGGGGCTGAGAGGTTTGGTGAGGTTGGGTGAGGAAACGCAGACCCTTTAAAGTAATACTGCGTGGTACCCATCCCATGGGTCCAAAATCTCCAGGTTCAAGGGCATCTTCCTACATCGAAAACATGCATGAGAAACCCCGAAGATGGTACACCGTGTGATCGGGAAAGGTTTCCAAAACGCACCTCATTTCTCATCTCCTTGTTCTCGGGTTCGCCATTCCATCCGCTTTACTAGCAATCTCCCTCCTTGGAGAATCAGCACCTTTAACCTCCTGTTCCGTACAGGTTGCAAATTGTCCTGAGGATGAACAGGAAGATGGGGAACCAATGAGAGACTAGGTCTAGGTGTTGGGACAGGCACAGGTCACTCTATTTTCCCATCAGGAAGAAGAATTAACCACAGGCTCAGCCTGCCGCCCGGGACCAGAATAGGGCCTGAAGCAATCCTGCGCTTTTGCGGCCAGCTCCCAAGAAAGCGAGTTGAAAAATGGAGCTCAGGGGCACTGCAATTCACAACCCTGCAGACTTATAAATGATAACTCTCGTCCACAAATATATTGAGGGAAGGCAACGAAGAGGAGTTGAAAGCAAGGCAGAATTGCAGGAAACAGATTTCAGGAGGGAGATTCGAATCGCCTTTAAAGCACAGGAAAAGCGGCAAAAGCTCGACAATGATGCCCTTGGCCAAAAAGGGCGTATGCGTTTTTTCCTGAATATATTCAGGAAAAAACGCATACGCCCTTTTTGGCCAACCAAGCAACCTGGAAAGGCAAATCAGCGCTACAAAGAAGTCTCGCTTGCCATCGGTCAAAAGGGCCATACTGAATAAAGTGTCAAAACCAGAAATGCAGGACAGGCCATGGAGAAACGGGAGCCTGGCTACGCTGATGGGCGGGATGTAAATTGCCAACAGCCACTCTGGAGAAGTGTACGGTATGTCCTGAAACATCTAAAAAACTCAGCTTAGAGAGCATAGGGCACTTCCACTCATGGGCGTATAAATTGGGAAAACTAAAAATCAGCAAGACACAGGCTCCCCAAAGTTTAGGGCTGCTCTGTTGACAAGAACCTCCACTTCGTTACACCTTAAATATCCCAGGAAAGACAAAAATGGATAAAGAAGTTGTGGTCCTTATGTACAATAGAATATCACTCAGCCATGAAATCAACGTCATAATGCTAGTAGCAGCAAGATGAGTGGATTTAGGTAGGACGATTCCAAATGAAATAAGTCACACAGAAAATGACACTTATCATAAGATATCACTTATAGAGGGAATGTAAAAACCGCTACACTTGAACTGAATTACAAAACAGAACAGAGACACACGTTTAGAAAAAACACTATGGCTGCTTAACGGTAAAGGTGAGGTTGGGTGATGCATAAAACAAGGGTTTCAAATTAGCTCAGATACCGTTCCATAAACTCAATAGGTAATAGACAAGACCTACTCCTTGCTCAGTGAATTGGACTCAACACCCCCTATTCACCGCCCAAGAATATATCTGACTAGTAAGAATCTTAAAACCTATGTATTGATATCTCTCTGTAAGTGAGTCAAGTGGGTGTAAAGCGGCAGAAACACAGCAGTGAAAAGCAGCTAAACCCCATTATAAAAATCAATTACTTTTAAAAACCCGTGAAACAAAGACAGTGAAAGAGAGAGAAATTCTTACAAAATTCGTTCAGGGGCTGTGATGCCACCTGGATTGACCATATCTAGACCCACAGCTGATTGAGACATAAGGGTGGACACTCATGGGGCTGAGAGGTTTGGTGAGGTTGGGTGAGGAAACGCAGACCCTTTAAAGTAATACTGCGTGGTACCCATCCCATGGGTCCCAAATCTCCAGGTTCAAGGGCATCTTCCTACATCGAAAACATGCATGAGAAACCCAGAAGACGGTACACCGTGTGATCGGGAAAGGTTTCTAAAACGCACCTCATTTCTCATCTCCTTGTGCTCGGGCTCGCCATTCCAGCCGCTTCACTAGCAACCTGCCTCCTTGGAGAATCAGCACCTTTAACCTCCTTTTCCGTACAGGTTGCAATTTGTCCTGAGGATGAACAGGAAGAGGGGGAACCAATGAGAGACTAGCTCTAGGTGTAAGGACAGGCACAGGTCACTCTATTTTCTCATCAGGAAGAAGAATTAACCACAGGCTCAGCCTGCCGGCCGGAACCAAAATAGGGCCTGAAGCAATCCTGCGCTTTTGAGGCCAGCTCCCAAGAAAGCGAGTTGAATAATGGAGCTCAGGGGCACTGCAATTCACAAACCTGCAGACTTATAAATGATAACTCTCGTCCACAAATATATTGAGGGAAGGCAACGAAGAGGATTTGAAAACAAGGCAGAATTGCAGGAAACACATTTCAGGAGGGAGATTCGAATCGCCTTTAAAGCACAGGAAAAGGGGCAAAACCTCGACAATGACGCCCTTGGCCAAAAAGGGCGTATGTGTTTTTTCCTGAATATATTCAGGAAAAAACGCATACGCCCTTTTTGGCCAACCAAGCAACCTGGAAAGGCAAATCAGCGCTACAAAGAAGACTCGCTTCCCATCGGTCAAAAGGGCCATGCTGAATAAAGTGTCAAAACCAGAAATGCAGGACAGGCCATGGAGAAACGGGAGCCTGGCTACGCTGATGGGCGGGATGTAAATTGCCAACAGCCACTCTGGAGAAGTGTACGGTGTGTCCTGAAACATCTAAAAAAATCAGCTTAGAGAGCATAGGGCACTTCCACTCATGGGCGTATAAATTGGGAAAACTAAAAATCAGCAAGACACAGGCTCCCCAAAGTTTAGGGCTGCTCTGTTGACAAGAACCTCCACTTCGTTACACCTTAAATATCCCAGGAAAGACAAAAATGGATAAAGAAGTTGTGGTCATTATGTACAATAGAACATCACTCAGCCATGAAATCAACGTCATAATGCTAGTAGCAGCAAGATGAGTGGATTTAGGTAGGACGATTCCAAATGAAATAAGTCACACAGAAAATGACACTTATCATAAGATATCACTTATAGAGGGAATGTAAAAACCGCTACCCTTGAACTGAATTACAAAACAGAACAGAGACACACGTTTAGAAAAAACACTATGGCTGCTTAACGGTAAAGGTGAGGTGGGGTGATGCATAAAACAAGGGTTTCAAATTAGCTCAGATACCGTTCTATAAACTCAATAGGTAATAGACAAGACCTACTCCTTGCTCAGTGAATTGGACTCAACACCCCCTATTCACCGCCCAAGAATATATCTGAGTAGTAAGAATCTTAAAACCTATGTATTGATATCTCTCTGTAAGTGAGTCAAGTGGGTGTAAAGCGGCAGAAACACAGCAGTGAAAAGCAGCTAAACCCCATTATAAAAATCAATTACTTTTAAAAACCCGTGAAACAAAGACAGTGAAAGAGAGAGAAATTCTTACAAAATTCGTTCAGGGGCTGTGATGCCACCTGGATTGACCATATCTAGACCCACAGCTGACTGAGACATAAGGGTGGACACTCTTGTGGCTGAGAGGTTTGGTGAGGTTCAGTGAGGAAACGCAGACCCTTTAAAGTAATACTGCGTGGTACCCATCCCATGGGTCCCAAATCTCCAGGTTCAAGGGCATCTTCCTACATCGAAAACATGCATGAGAAACACAGAAGATGGTACACTGTGTGATCGGGAAAGGTTTCCAAAACGCACCTCATTTCTCATCTCCTTGTTCTCGGGTTCGCCATTCCATCCGCTTTACTAGCAATCTCCTTCCTTGGAGAATCAGCACCTTTAACCTCCTGTTCCGTATAGGTTGCAATTTGTCCTGAGGATGAACGGGAAGAGGGGGAACCAATGAGAGACTAGGTCTAGGTGTTGGGACAGGCACAGGTCACTCTATTTTCCCATCAGGAAGAAGAATTAACCACAGTCTCAGCCTGCCACCCGGGACCAGAATAGGGCCTCAAGCAATCCGGCGCTTTTGCGGCCAGCTCCCAAGAAAGCGAGTTGAAAAATGGAGCTCAGGGGCACTGCATTTCACAAACGTGCAGACTTATAAATGATAACTCTCGTCCACAAATATATTGAGGGAAGGCAACGAAGAGGAGTTGAAAGCAAGGCAGAATTGCAGGAAAAAGATTTCAGGAGGGAGATTCGAATCGCCTTTAAAGCACAGGAAAAGCGGCAAAACCTCGACAATGATGCCCTTGGCCAAAAAGGGCGTATGCGTTTTTTCCTGAATATATTCAGGAAAAAACGCATACGCCCTTTTTGGCCAACCAAACAACCTGGAAAGGCAAATCAGCACTACAAAGAAGTCTCGCTTCTCATCGGTCAAAAGGGCCCTGCTGAATAAAGTGTCAAAACCAGAAATGCAGGACAGGCCATGGAGAAATGGCAGCATTGCTACGCTGATGGGCGGGACGTAAATTGCCAACAGCCACTCTGGAGAAGTGCACGGTATGTCCTGAAACATCTAAAAAACTCAGCTTAGAGAGCATAGGGCACTTCCACTCATGGGCGTATAAATTGCGAAAACTAAAAATCAGCAAGACACAGGCACCCCAAAGTTTAGGGCTGCTCTGTTGAAAAGAACCTCCACTTCGTTACACCTTAAATATCCCAGGAAAGAGAAAAATGGATAAAGAAGTTGTGGTCCTTATGTACAATGGAATATCACTCAGCCATGAAATCAACGTCATAAGGCTAGTAGCAGCATGATGAGTGGATTTAGGTACGACAATTCTAAGTGAAATAAGTCACACAGAAAAAGACACTTATCATAAGATATCACTTATAGAGGGAATGTAAAAACCGCTACCCTTGTACTGAATTACAAAACAGAACAGAGACACACGTTTAGAAAACACACTATGGCTGCTTAACGGTAAAGGTGAAGTGGGGTGATGCATAAAACAAGGGTTTCAAATTAGCTCAGATACCGTTCCATAAACCCAATAGGTAATAGACAAGGCCTACTCCTTGCTCAGTGAATTGGACTCAACACCCCCTATTCACCGCCCAAGAATATATCTGACTAGTAAGAATCTTAAAACCTATGTATTGATATCTCTCTGTAAGTGAGTCAAGTGGGTGTAAAGCGGCAGAAACACAGCAGTGAAAAGCAGCTAAACCCCATTATAAAAATCAATTACTTTTAAAAACCCGTGAAACAAAGACAGTGAAAGAGAGAGAAATTCTTACAAAATTCGTTCAGGGACTGTGATGCCACCTGGATTGACCATATCTAGACCCACAGCTGACTGAGACATAAGGGTGGACACTCTTGGGGCTGAGAGGTTTGGTGAGGTTGGGTGAGGAAACGCAGACCCTTTAAAGTAATACTGCGTGGTACCCATCCCATGGGTCCCAAATCTCCAGGTTCAAGGGCATCTTCCTACATCGAAAACATGCATGAGAAACCCAGAAGACGGTACACCGTGTGATCGGGAAAGGTTTCTAAAACGCACCTCATTTCTCATCTCCTTGTTCTCGGGTTCGCCATTCCAGCCGCTTCAGTAGCAATCTGCCTCCTTGGAGAAGCAGCACCTTTAACCTCCTGTTCCGTACAGGTTGCAATTTGTCCTGAGGATGAACAGGAAGAGGGGGAACCAATGAGAGACTAGGTCTAGGTGTTGGGACAGGCACAGGTCACTCTATTTTCCCATCAGGAAGAAGAATTAACCACAGGCTCAGCCTGCCGCCCGGGACCAGAATAGGGCCTCAAGCAATCCTGTGCTTTTGCGGCCAGCTCCCAAGAAAGCGAGTTGAAAAATGGAGCTCAGGGGCACTGCATTTCACAAACCTGCAGACTTATAAATGATAACTCTCGTCCACAAATATATTGAGGGAAGGCAACGAAGAGGAGTTGAAAGCAAGGCAGAATTGCAGGAAACAGATTTCAGGAGGGAGATTCGAATCGCCTTTAAAGCACAGGAAAAGCGGCAAAACCTCGACAATGATGCCGTTGGCCAAAAAGGGCGTATGCGTTTTTTCCTGAATATATTCAGGAAAAAACGCATACGCCCTTTTTGGCCAACCAAGCAACCTGGAAAGGCAAATCAGCACTACAAAGAAGTCTCGCTTCTCATCGGTCAAAAGGGCCCTGCTGAATAAAGTGTCAAAACCAGAAATGCAGGACAGGCCATGGAGAAATGTCAGCATTGCTACGCTGATGGGCGGGACGTAAATTGCCAACAGCCACTCTGGAGAAGTGCACGGTATGTCCTGAAACATCTAAAAAACTCAGCCTAGAGAGCATAGGGCACTTCCACTCATGGGCGTATAAATTGGGAAAACTAAAAATCAGCAAGACACAGGCACCCCAAAGTTTAGGGCTGCTCTGTTGAAAAGAACCTCCACTTCGTTACACCTTAAATATCCCAGGAAAGACAAAAATGGATAAAGAAGTTGTGGTCCTTATGTACAATGGAATATCACTCAGCCATGAAATAAACGTCATAAGGCTAGTAGCAGCATGATGAGTGGATTTAGGTACGACAATTCTAAGTGAAATAAGTCACACAGAAAAATACACTTATCATAAGATATCACTTATAGAGGGAATGTAAAAACCGCTACCCTTGTACTGAATTACAAAACAGAACAGAGACACACGTTTAGAAAACACACTATGGCTGCTTAACGGTAAAGGTGAAGTGGGGTGATGCATAAAACAAGGGTTTCAAATTAGCTCAGATACCGTTCCATAAACCCAATAGGTAATAGACAAGGCCTACTCCTTGCTCAGTGAATTGGACTCAACACCCCCTATTCACCGCCCAAGAATATATCTGACTAGTAAGAATCTTAAAACCTATGTATTGATATCTCTCTGTAAGTGAGTCAAGTGGGTGTAAAGCGGCAGAAACACAGCAGTGAAAAGCAGCTAAACCCCATTATAAAAATCAATTACTTTTAAAAACCCGTGAAACAAAGACAGTGAAAGAGAGAGAAATTCTTACAAAATTCGTTCAGGGGCTGTGATGCCACCTGGATTGACCATATCTAGACCCACAGCTGACTGAGACATAAGGGTGGACACTCTTGGGGCTGAGAGGTTTGGTGAGGTTGAGTGAGGAAACGCAGACCCTTTAAAGTAATACTGCGTGGTACCCATCCCATGGGTCCCAAATCTCCAGATTCAAGGGCATCTTCCTACATCGAAAACATGCATGAGAAACCCAGAAGATGATACACTGTGTGATCGGGAAAGGTTTCCAAAACGCACCTCATTTCTCATCTCCTTGTTCTCGGGTTCGCCATTCCATCCGCTTTACTAGCAATCTCCTTCCTTGGAGAATCAGCACCTTAAACCTCCTGTTCCGTACAGGTTGCAATTTGTCCTGAGGATGAACAGGAAGAGGGGGAACCAATGAGAGACTAGGTCTAGGTGTTGGGACAGGCACAGGTCACTCTATTTTCCCATCAGGAAGAAGAATTAACCACAGGCTCAGCGTGCCGCCCGGGACCAGAATAGGGCCTCAAGCAATCCTGCGCTTTTGCGGCCAGCTCCCAAGAAAGCGAGTTGAAAAATGGAGCTCAGGGGCACTGCATTTCACAAACCTGCAGACTTATAAATGATAACTCTCGTCCACAAATATATTGAGGGAAGGCAACGAAGAGGAGTTGAAAGCAAGGCAGAATTGCAGGAAACAGATTTCAGGAGGGAGATAGGAATCGCCTTTAAAGCACAGGAAAAGCGGCAAAACCTCGACAATGATGCCCTTGGCCAAAAAGGGCGTATGCGTTTTTTCCTGAATATATTCAGGAAAAAACGCATACGCCCTTTTTGGCCAACCAAGCAACCTGGAAAGGCAAATCAGCGCTACAAAGAAGTCTCACTTCCCATCGGTCAAAAGGGCCATGCTGAATAAAGTGTCAAAACCAGAAATGCAGGACAGGCCATGGAGAAACGGGAGCCTGGCTACGCTGATGGGCGGGATGTAAATTGCCAACAGCCACTCTGGAGAAGTGAACGGTGTGTCCTGAAACATCTAAAAAACTCAGCTTAGAGAGCATAGGGCACTTCCACTCATGGGCGTATAAATTGGCAAAACTAAAAATCAGCAAGACACAGGCTCCCCAAAGTTTAGGGCTGCTCTGTTGACAAGAACCTCCACTTCGTTACACCTTAAATATCCCAGGAAAGACAAAAATGGATAAAGAAGTTGTGGTCCTTATGTACAATAGAATATCACTCAGCCATGAAATCAACGTCATAATGCTAGTAGCAGCAAGATGAGTGGATTTAGGTAGGACGATTCTAAATGAAATAAGTCTCACAGAAAATGACACTTATCATAAGATATCACTTATAGAGGGAATGTAAAAACCGCTACCCTTGAACTGAATTACAAAACAGAGCAGAGTCACACGTTTAGAAAGCACACTATGGCTGCTTTAGGGGAAAGGTGAGGTGGTGTGATGCATAAAACAAGCTTTTCAAATTAGCTCAGATACCGTTCCATAAACCCAATAGGTAATAAACAAGACCTACTCCTTGCTCAGTGAATTGGACTCAACACCCCCTATTCACCACCCAAGAATATATCTGACTAGTAAGAATCTTAAAACCTATGTATTGATATCTCTCTGTAAGTGAGTCAAGTGTGTGTAAAGCGCCATAAACACAGCAGTGAAAAGCAGCTAAACCCCATTATAAAAGTCAATTACTTTTAAAAACCCGTAAAACAAAGACAGTGAAATAGAGAGAAATTCTTACAAAATTCGTTCAGGGGCTGTGATGCCACCTGGATTGACAATATCTAGACCCACAGCTGACTGAGACATAAGGGTGGACACTCTTGGGGCTGAGACGTTTGGTTAGGTTGGATGAGGAAATGCAGACCCTTTAAAGTAATCCTGTGTGGTACCCATCCCATGGGTCCCAAATCTCCAGGTTCAAGGGCATCTTCCTACATCGAAAACATGCATGAGAAACCCAGAAGACGGTACACCGTGTGATCAGGAAAGGTTTCCAAAACGCACCTCATTTCTCATCTCCTTGTTCTCGGGTTCGCCATTCCATCCGCTTTACTAGCAATCTCCCTCCTTGGAGAATCAGCACCTTTAACCTCCTTTTCCGTACAGGTTGCAATTTGTCCTGAGGATGAACAGGAAGAGGGGGAACCAATGAGAGACTAGGTCTAGGTGTTGGGACAGGCACAGTTCACTCTATTTTCCCATCAGGAAGAAGAATTAACCACAGTCTCAGCCTGCCACCCGGGACCAGAATAGGGCCTCAAGCAATCCTGCGCTTTTGCGGCCAGCTCCCAAGAAAGCGAGTTGAAAAATGGAGCTCAGGGGCACTGCATTTCACAAACCTGCAGACTTATAAATGATAACTCTCGTCCACAAATATATTGAGGGAAGGCAACGAAGAGGAGTTGAAAGCAAGGCAGAATTGCAGGAAACAGATTTCAGGAGGGAGATTCGAATCGCCTTTAAAGCACAGGAAAAGCGGCAAAACCTCGACAATGATGCCCTTGGCCAAAAAGGGCGTATGCGTTTTTTCCTGAATATATTCAGGAAAAAACGCATACGCCCTTTTTGGCCAACCAAGCAACCTGGAAAGGCAAATCAGAACTACAAAGAAGTCTCGCTTCTCATCGGTCAAAAGGGCCCTGCTGAATAAAGTGTCAAAACCAGAAATGCAGGACAGGCCATGGAGAAATGGGAGCATTGCTACGCTGATGGGCGGGACGTAAATTGCCAACAGCCACTCTGGAGAAGTGCACGGTATGTCCTGAAACATCTAAAAAACTCAGCTTAGAGAGCATAGGGCACTTCCACTCATGGGCGTATAAATTGGGAAAACTAAAAATCAGCAAGACACAGGCACCCCAAAGTTTAGGGCTGCTCTGTTGAAAAGAACCTCCACTTCGTTACACCTTAAATATCCCAGGAAAGAGAAAAATGGATAAAGAAGTTGTGGTCCTTATGTACAATGGAATATCACTCAGCCATGAAATCAACGTCATAAGGCTAGTAGCAGCATGATGAGTGGATTTAGGTACGACAATTCTAAGTGAAATAAGTCACACAGAAAAAGACACTTATCATAAGATATCAGTTATAGAGGGAATGTAAAAACCGCTACCCTTGTACTGAATTACAAAACAGAACAGAGACACACGTTTAGAAAACACACTATGGCTGCTTAACGGTAAAGGTGAGGTGGGGTGATGCATAAAACAAGGGTTTCAAATTAGCTCAGATACCGTTCCATAAACCCAATAGGTAATAGACAAGACCTACTCCTTGCTCAGTGAATTGGACTCAACACCCCCTATTCACCGCCCAAGAATATATCTGACTAGTAAGAATCTTAAAACCTATGTATTGATATCTCTCTGTAAGTGAGTCACGTGGGTGTAAAGCGGCAGAAACACAGCAGTGAAAAGCAGCTAAACCCCATTATAAAAATCAATTACTTTTAAAAACCCGTGAAACAAAGACAGTGAAAGAGAGAGAAATTCTTACAAAATTCGTTCAGGGGCTGTGATGCCACCTGGATTGACCATATCTAGACCCACAGCTGACTGAGACATAAGGGTGGACACTCTTGGGGCTGAGAGGTTTGGTGAGGTTGGGTGAGGAAACGCAGACCCTTTAAAATAATACTGCGTGGTACCCATCCCATGGGTCCCAAATCTCCAGGTTCAAGGGCATCTTCCTCCATCGAAAACATGCATGAGAAACCCAGAAGACGGTACACCGTGTGATCGGGAAAGGTTTCTAAAACGCACCTCATTTCTCATCTCCTTGTTCTCGGGTTCGCCATTCCAGCCGCTTCAGTAGCAATCTGCCTCCTTGGAGAAGCAGCACCTTTAACCTCCTGTTCCGTACAGGTTGCAATTTGTCCTGAGGATGAACAGGAAGAGGGGGAACCAATGAGAGACTAGGTCTAGGTGTTGGGACAGGCACAGGTCACTCTATTTTCCCATCAGGAAGAAGAATTAACCACAGGCTCAGCCTGCCGCCCGGGACCAGAATAGGGCCTGAAGCAATCCTGCGCTTTTGCGGACAGCTCCCAAGAAAGCGAGTTGAAAAATGGAGCTCAGGGGCACTGCATTTCACAAACCTGCAGACTTATAAATGATAACTCTCGTCCACAAATATATTGAGGGAAGGCAACGAAGAGGAGTTGAAAGCAAGGCAGAATTGCAGGAAACACATTTCAGGAGGGAGATTCGAATCGCCTTTAAAGCACAGGAAAAGCGGCAAAACCTCGACAATGATGCCCTTGGCCAAAAAGGGCGTATGCGTTTTTTCCTGAATATATTCAGGAAAAAACGCATACGCCCTTTTTGGCCAACCAAGCAACCTGGAAAGGCAAATCAGCACTACAAAGAAGTCTCGCTTCTCATCGGTCAAAAGGGCCATGCTGAATAAAGTGTCAAAACCAGAAAGGCAGGACAGGCCATGGAGAAACGGGAGCCTGGCTACGCTGATGGGCGGGATGTAAATTGCCAACAGCCACTCTGGAGAAGTGAACGGTGTGTCCTGAAACATCGAAAAAACTCAGCTTAGAGAGCATAGGGCACTTCCACTCATGGGCGTATAAATTGGCAAAACTAAAAATCAGCAAGACACAGGCTCCCCAAAGTTTAGGGCTGCTCTGTTGACAAGAACCTCCACTTCGTTACACCTTAAATATCCCAGGAAAGACAAAAATGGATAAAGAAGTTGTGGTCCTTATGTACAATAGAATATAACTCAGCCATGAAATCAACGTCATAATGCTAGTAGCAGCAAGATGAGTGGATTTAGGTAGGACGATTCTAAATGAAATAAGTCTCACAGAAAATGACACTTATCATAAGATATCACTTATAGAGGGAATGTAAAAACCGCTACCCTTGAACTGAATTACAAAACAGAGCAGAGTCACACGTTTAGAAAGCACACTATGGCTGCTTTAGGGGAAAGGTGAGGTGGTGTGATGCATAAAACAAGCTTTTTAAATTAGCTCAGATACCGTTCCATAAACCCAATAGGTAATAGACAAGACCTACTCCTTGCTCAGTGAATTGGACTCAACACCCCCTATTCACCGCCCAAGAATATATCTGACTAGTAAGAATCTTAAAACCTATGTATTGATATCTCTCTGTAAGTGAGTCAAGTGTGTGTAAAGCGCCATAAACACAGCAGTGAAAAGCAGCTAAACCCCATTATAAAAGTCAATTACTTTTAAAAACCCGTAAAACAAAGACAGTGAAAGAGAGAGAAATTCTTACAAAATTCGTTCAGGGGCTGTGATGCCACCTGGATTGACAATATCTAGACCCACAGCTGACTGAGACATAAGGGTGGACACTCTTGGGGCTGAGAGGTTTGGTGAGGTTGGGTGAGGAAACGCAGACCCTTTAAAGTAATCCTGTGTGGTACCCATCCCATGGGTCGCAAATCTCCAGGTTCAAGGGCATCTTCCTACATCGAAAACATGCATGAGAAACCCAGAAGACGGTACACCGTGTGATCAGGAAAGGTTTCCAAAACGCACCTCATTTCTCATCTCCTTGTTCTCGGGTTCGCCATTCCATCCGCTTTACTAGCAATCTCCCTCCTTGGAGAATCAGCACCTTTAACCTCCTGTTCCGTACAGGTTGCAATTTGTCCTGAGGATGAACGGGAAGAGGGGGAACCAATGAGAGACTAGGTCTAGGTGTTGGGACAGGCACAGTTCACTCTATTTTCCCATCAGGAAGAAGAATTAACCACAGTCTCAGCCTGCCACCCGGGACCAGAATAGGGCCTCAAGCAATCCTGCGCTTTTGCGGCCAGCTCCCTAGAAAGCGAGTTGAAAAATGGAGCTCACGGTCACTGCATTTCACAAACCTGCAGACTTATAAATGATAACTCTCGTCCACAAATATATTGAGGGAAGGCAACGAAGAGGAGTTGAAAGCAAGGCAGAATTGCAGGAAACAGATTTCAGGAGGGAGATTCGAATCGCCTTTAAAGCACAGGAAAAGCGGCAAAACCTCGACAATGATGCCCTTGGCCAAAAAGGGCGTATGCGTTTTTTCCTGAATATATTCAGGAAAAATCGCATACGCCCTTTTTGGCCAACCAAGCAACCTGGAAAGGCAAATCAGCACTACAAAGAAGTCTCGCTTCTCATCGGTCAAAAGGGCCCTGCTGAATAAAGTGTCAAAACCAGAAATGCAGGACAGGCCATGGAGAAATGGGAGCCTTGCTACGCTGATGGGCGGGACGTAAATTGCCAACAGCCACTCTGGAGAAGTGTACGGTATGTCCTGAAACATCTAAAAAACTCAGCTTAGAGAGCATAGGGCACTTCCACTCATGGGCGTGTAAATTGGGAAAACTAAAAATCAGCAAGACACCGGCACCCCAAAGTTTAGGGCTGCTCTGTTGAAAAGAACCTCCACTTCGTTACACCTTAAATATCCCAGGAAAGAGAAAAATGGATAAAGAAGTTGTGGTCCTTATGTACAATGGAATATCACTCAGCCATGAAATCAACGTCATAATGCTAGTAGCAGCATGATGAGTGGATTTAGGTACGACGATTCTAAGTGAAATAAGTCACAAAGAAAAAGACACTTATCATAAGATATCACTTATAGAGGGAATATAAAAACCGCTACCCTTGAACTGAATTACAAAACAGAACAGAGACACACGTTTAGAAAACACACTATGGCTGCTTAACGGTAAAGGTGAGGTGGGGTGATGTATAAAACAAGGGTTTCAAATTAGCTCAGATACCGTTCCATAAACCCAATAGGTAATAGACAAGACCTACTCCTTGCTCAGTGAATTGGACTCAACACCCCCTATTCACCGCCCAAGAATATATCTGACTAGTAAGAATCTTAAAACCTATGTATTGATATCTCTCTGTAAGTGAGTCAAGTGGGTGTAAAGCTGCAGAAACACAGCAGTGAAAAGCAGCTAAACCCCATTATAAAAATCAATTACTTTTAAAAACCCGTGAAACAAAGACAGTGAAAGAGAGAGAAATTTTACAAAATTCGTTCAGGGGCTGTGATGCCACCTGGATTGACCATATCTAGACCCACAGCTGACTGAGACATAAGGGTGGACACTCTTATGGCTGAGAGGTTTGGTGAGGTTGGGTGAGGAAACGCAGACCCTTTAAAATAATACTGCATGGTACCCATCCCATGGGTCCCAAATCTCCAGGTTCAAGGGCATCTTCCTACATCGAAAACATGCATGAGAAACCCAGAAGATGGTACACCGTGTGATCGGGAAAGGTTTCCAAAACGCACCTCATTTCTCATCTCCTTGTTCTCGGGTTCGCCATTCCATCCGCTTTACTAGCAATCTGCCTCCTTGGAGAATCAGCACCTTTAACCTCCTGTTCCGTACAGGTTGCAATTTGTCCTGAGGATGAACGGGAAGAGGGGGAACCAATGAGAGACTAGCTCTAGGTGTAGGGACAGGCACAGTTCACTCTATTTTCTCATCAGGAAGAAGAATTAACCACAGGCTCAGCCTGCCGGCCGGAACCAAAATAGGGCCTGAAGCAATCCTTCGCTTTTGAGGCCAGCTCCCAATAAAGCGAGTTGAAAAATGGAGTTCAAGGGCACTGCAATTCACAAACCTGCAGACTTATAAATGATAAATCTCGTCCACAAATATATTGAGGGAAGGTAACGAAGAGGATTTGAAAGCAAGGCAGAATTGAAGGAAACAGATTTCAGGAGGGAGATTCGAATCGCCTTTAAAGCACAGGAAAAGCGGCAAAACCTCGACAATGATGCCCTTGGCCAAAAAGGGCGTATGCGTTTTTTCCTGAATATATTCAGGAAGAAACGCATACGCCCTTTTTGGCCAACCAAACAACCTGGAAAGACAAATCAGCGCTACAAAGAAGTCTCGCTTCCCATCGGTCAAAAGGGCCATGCTGAATAAAGTGTCAAAACCGGAAATGCAGGACAGGCCATGGAGAAACGGGAGCCTCGCTACGCTGATGGTTGGGATGTAAATTGCCAACAGCCACTCTGGAGAAGTGTACGGTGTGTCCTGAAACATCTAAAAAACTCACCTTAGAGAGCATAGGGCACTTCCACTCATGGGCGTATAAATTGGGAAAACTAAAAATCAGCAAGACACAGGCACCCCAAAGTTTAGGGCTGCTCCGTTGACAAGAACCTCCACTTCGTTACACCTTAAATATCCCAGGAAAGAGAAAAATGGATAAAGAAGTTGTGGTCCTTATGTACAATGGAATATCACTCAGCCATGAAATCAACGTGATAAGGCTAGTAGCAGCATGATGAGTGGATTTAGGTACGACGATTCTAAGTGAAATAAGTCACACAGAAAAAGACACTTATCATAAGATATCACTTATAGAGGGAATATGAAAACCGCTAACCTTGAACTGAATTACAAAACAGAACAGAGTCTCACATTTAGAAAACACACTATGGCTGCTTAACGGGAAAGGTGAGGGGGGTGATGCATAAAACAAGGGTTTCAAATTAGCTCAGATACCGTTCCATAAACCCAATAGGTAATAGACAAGACCTACTCCTTGCTCAGTGAATTGGACTCAACACCCCCTATTCACCACCCAAGAATATATCTGACTAGTAAGAATCTTAAAACCTATGTATTGATATCTCTCAGTAAGTGAGTCAGGTGGGTGTAAAGCGGCAGAAACACAGCAGTGAAAAGCAGCTAAACCCCATTATAAAAATCAATTACTTTTAAAAACCCGTGAAACAAAGACAGTGAAAGAGAGAGAAATTCTTACAAAATTCGTTCAGGGGCTGTGATGCCACCTGGATTGACCATATCTAGACCCACAGCTGATTGAGACATAAGGGTGGACACTCTTGGGGCTGAGAGGTTTGGTGAGGTTGGCTGAGCAAACGCAGACCATTAAAAGTAATACTGCGTGTTACCCATCCCATGGGTCCCAAATCTCCAGGTTCAAGTGCATCTTCCTACATCGAAAACATGCATGAGAAACCCAGAAGATGGTACACCGTGTGATCGGGAAAGGTTTCCAAAACGCACCACATTTCTCATCTCCTTGTGCTCGGGTTCGCCATTTCAGCCGCTTTACTAGCAATCTCCCTCTTGGAGAATCAGCACCTTTAACCTCCTGTTCCTTACAGGTAGCAATTTGTCCTGAGGATGTACGGGAAGAGGGGGAAACAATGAGAGACTAGCGCTAGGTGTTGGGACAGGCACAGGCCACTCTAATTTACCATCAGGAAGAAGAATTAACCACAGGCTCAGCCTGCCCCTCGGAACCAGAATAGGGCCTGAAGCAATCCTGCAGTTTTGTGCCCAGTTTCCAAAAAAGCGAGTTGAAAAATGGAGCTCAGGGGCACTGCAATTCACAGTCCTGTAGAGTTATAAATGGTAATTCAAGTCCAAAAATATATTGAAGCAAGGCAACGGAGAGGATTTGAAAGCAAGGCAGAATTGCAGGAAATTTATATAGTTTATATGTTAAGTGTTTATATACATTTAACATACATTAGACTATTTAGGTTAGCCCCATAATCCTAATTTTTCCATCCTTCTCCCTTTCATTTTGGTTAACCATTAGTTTGTTTTATAAGTCTGTGAGTGTCTTTTTCTGTGGAGGTATGTTCATTGGTAGCAATCTTAGGATAACTTGTATAAATGATATCATAGGATATTTGTCATTCCCTTTTGACTTACTTTACCTAATATGATTATTTCTAGGCTCATTTGTAGTCCTGAAAATGGCACTCTTCATTTTTTTCCCGAGGCTACGATTCCATTCTGTACATATACCACTTCTTCTTTGTCAATTCATCTGTTTATGGACCTTTTTTTTGCTTCCATATCTTGGCTATTTCAATATTGCTGCAGTGCACATTTACCTGCCTCTGTCTTTCCGATTCTTGTGGACTTAGATTATAGGCCCAAAAGGTGCCCTGCTATATCATCTGGTAGCTCAATTTTTACCTTTTAAAGCAGCTCCATTCAGTTTTCGTTAGTGCTGTTACCACTTTACATCCCACCAGCTGCTAGAAGGTACAAAGTTCTCTAAAACCCCTTCAGCATTCATAGTTTGTAGAAGTTTTGCTGATGGTCATTTGACTGGTGTGTGCTGAAACCTTTTTGGAGGTTGGATTTGCATGTGGCTAATAATTCCTTATACTGAGCTTTAGGCAGGTCCTTTTTTTCTTTTCCTCTGTTTTTTTTAAAGAGTGAGTACAACTCCTCTCTTCATATTGACTTCTGGAAAAATTTGTCATGTGTTGAATTTTCTTGCCTATTCCCTACCCCAGGGCATTTTTTGAGGGGAGGTGTCATTTACAGCCCTGAACTCCTTGTGACTATTAAGCAACCATTAGCACTGGATTTAAAGCTGCTGTTGTGAGAAACAGCCACAAGGCGGCAGCATTATTACGTTCTCAACCCTTGTTACTAGGGCAACAGAGACTTCATGGAGGTAGTGTTCCGAGGTTGTATATTAGAGAAGAATGTGCGGGGACAAGCCCCCAGATTTCAGGAGGTAGATACGAATCGCCTTTAGAGCACATGAAAAGCGGCAAAACGTCGACAATGATGCACTTGGCCTAAAAGGGCCTATGCGTTTTTTCCTGAATATATTCAGGAGAAAACGCATACGCCCTTTTTGGCCAACCAAGCAAGCCGGAAAGGCAAATCAGCATTACAAATAAGTCTCGCTTCCCATCCGTCCAAAAGCCATCCAAAAAAGTGTAAAAACCAGAAGTGCAGGACAGGCCAGGTAGAAAAGGGAGCCTTGTTAGGCTGATGGGTGAGATGTAAATTGCCAACGGCCACTCTGGAGAAGTGCATGGTGTTTCCTAAAACATCTAAAAAACACAGCTAGAGAGCATAGGGCCCTTCCACTCGTGGGCGTATAAAATGAGAAACCTAAAAATCAACAAGACACAGGCACCCCAAAGTTTAGGCCTGCTCTGTTTACAAGAACCTCCACTTCAGTACACCTTAAATATGCCAGGATAGAGGAAAATGGATAAAGAAGTGTGGTACTTATGCACAATGGCATATCACTCAGCCATGAAATCAGTGTCATACGGCTACTAGCAGGAAGATGAGTGGATTTAGGTACGATGTTTCTAAGTGAAATAAGTCACACAGAAAAAGACACTTATCATAAGATATCACTTATAGAGGGAAAGTAAAAATCGCTACCCATGACCTGATTACAAAACAGAACAGAGTAACACATTTAGAAAACATGGATGGCTGCTTAACTGGAAAGGTGAGGTGCGGTGAGGCATAAAACAAGGGTTTGAAATTAGCACACATACCGTTCCATAAACCAAATATGTAACAGACAATACCTACCCCTTGCTCAGTGAACTGGACTCAAAGCCCCGTATTCACCGCACAAGAGTATATCTGACTAGTAAGAATCTTAAAACCTATGTATTGATATCTCTCTGTAAATGAATCAAGTGGGTGTAAAGCGGCAAAAACACAGCAGTGAAAATCAGCTAAACACCTTTATAAAAATAGATTACAAAAAAAACCCCAACAAAGACAGTGAAAGAGAGAGAAATTCGTAAAAAGTTCGTTCAGGGGCAGTGAAGCAACCAGGATTGACCATACCTAGACCCACAGCTGTATTAGCTATAAGGCTGGACACTCTTGGGGCTGAGAGGATTGGTGAGGTTGGGTGAGTAAACGCCTACCCTTTAAAGTAATAGTGCATGGTACCCATTCTATGGGTCCCAAATCTCCAGGTTCAAGGGATTCTTCTTACAGCGAAAAAATGCATGGGAAACCCAGTGGATGGTATACAGTGTGATCGGGAAAGGTTTCCGAAACGCACCTCATTCCTCATCTCCTGGTGCTCGGGTTCGCCATTCCAGCCGCATTACTAACAATCTCCCCACTTGGACAATCAGCACCTTTAACCTCCTGTTTCGTACAGGTTGCAATTTGTCCTGAGGATGAATGGGAAGAGGGGGAACCCATGAGAGGGTAGCTCTAGGTGTTGGGACAGGCACAGGTCACTCTAATTTCCATCAGGAAGAAGAATTAACCAGAGGCTCAGCCTGCCGCCGGGAACCAGAATAGGGCCTGAAGCCATCCTGCGGTTTTTCGGCCAACTCCCAAAAGAGCGAGTTGAAAAATGGAGATCAGGGGCACTGCAATTCACAAACCTGCAGACTTATAAATAATAACTCTCGTCCACAAATATATTGAGGGAAGGCAACGAAGAGGATTTGAAAGCAAGGCAGAATTGCAGGAAACAGATTTCAGGAGGGAGATTCGAATCGCCTTTAAAGCACATGGAAAGCGGCAAAACCTCGACAATGATGCCCTTGGCCAAAAAGGGCGTATGCGTTTCTTCCTGAATATATTCAGGAAGAAACGCATACGCCCTTTTTGGCCAACCAAACAACCTGGAAAGGTAAATCAGCGCTACAAAGAAGTCTCGCTTCCCATCGGTCAAAATGGCCATGCTGAATAAAGTGTCAAAACCAGAAATGCAGGACAGGCCATGGAGAAACGGGAGCCTGGCTACGCTGATGGGTGGGATGTAAATTGCCAACAGCCACTCTGGAGAAGTGTACGGTGTGTCCTGAAACGTCTAAAAAACTCAGCTTAGAGAGCATAGGGCACTTCCACTCATGGGCGTATAAATTGGGAAAACTAAAAATCAGCAAGACACAGGCACCCCAAAGTTTAGGGCTGCTCTGTTGAAAAGAACCTCCACTTCGTTACACCTTAAATATCCCAGGAAAGAGAAAAATGGATAAAGAAGTTGTGGTCCTTATGTACAATGGAATATCACTGAAATCATGAAATCAACGTCATAAGGCTAGTAGCAGGATGATGAGTGGATTCAGGTACGACGATTCTAAGTGAAATAAGTCACACAGAAAAAGACACTTATCATAAGATATCACTTATAGAGGGAATATGAAAACCGCTACCCTTGAACTGAATTACAAAACAGAACAGAGTCACACGTTTAGAAAACACACTATGCCTGCTTAACGGGAAAGGTGAGGGGGGTGATGCATAAAACAAGGGTTTCAAATTAGCTCAGATACCGTTCCATAAACCCAATGGGTAATAGACAAGACCTACTCCTTGCTCAGTGAATTCGACTCAACACCCCCTATTCACCACCCAAGAATATATCTGACTAGTAAGAATCTTAAAACCTACGTATTGATATCTCTCAGTAAGTGAGTCAGGTGGGTGTAAAGCGGCATAAACACAGCAGTGAAAAGCAGCTAAACCCCATTATAAAAATCAATTACTTTTAAAAACATGTGAAACAAAGACAGTGAAAGAGAAATTCTTACAAAATTCTTTCAGGGGCTGCGATGCCACCTGGATTGACCATATCTAGACCCACAGCTGATTGAGACATAAGGGTGGACACTCTTGGGGCTGAGAGGTTTGGTGAGGTGGGCTGAGCAAACGCAGACCATTAACAGTAATACTGCGTGGTACCCATCCCATGGGTCCCAAATCTCCAGGTTCAAGGGCATCTTCCTACATCGAAAACATGCATGAGAAACCCAGAAGATGGTACACCGTGTGATCGGGAAAGGTTTCCAAAACGCACCTCATTTCTCATCTCCTTGTGCTCGCGTTCGCCATTCCCGCCGCTTTACTAGCAATCTCCCTCTTGGAGAATCAGCACCTTTAACCTCCTGTTCCTTACAGGTTGCAATTTGTCCTGAGGATGAACGGGAAGAGGGGGAAACAATGAGAGACTAGCGCTAGGTGTTGGGACAGGCACAGGCCACTCTAATTTACCATCAGGAAGAAGAATTAACCACAGGCTCAGCCAGCCCCTCGGAACCAGAATAGGGCCTGAAGCAATCCTGCAGTTTTGCGCCCAGTTTCCAAAAAAGCGAGTTGAAAAATGGAGCTCAGGGGCACTGCAATTCACAGTCCTGTAGAGTTATAAATGGTAATTCAAGTCCAAAAATATATTGAAGCAAGGCAACGGAGAGGATTTGAAAGCAAGGCAGAATTGCAGGAAATTTATATAGTTTATATGTTAAGTGTTTATATACATTTAACATACATTAGCCTATTTAGGTTAGCCCCATAATCCTAATTTTTCCATCCTTCTCCCTTTCATTTTGGTTAACCATTAGTTTGTTTTATAAGTCTGTGAGTGTCTTTTTCTGTGGAGGTATGTTCATTGGTAGCAATCTTAGGATAACTTGTATAAATGATATCATAGGATATTTGTCATTCCCTTTTGACTTACTTTACCTAATATGATTATTTCTAGGCTCATTTGTAGTCCTGAAAATGGCACTCTTCATTTTTTTCCCGAGGCTACGATTCCATTCTGTACATATACCACTTCTTCTTTGTCAATTCATCTGTTTATGGACCTTTTTTTTGCTTCCATATCTTGGCTATTTCAATATTGCTGCAGTGCACATTTACCTGCCTCTGTCTTTCCGATTCTGGTGGACTTAGATTATAGGCCCAAAAGGTGCCCTGCTATATCATCTGGTAGCTCAATTTTTACCTTTTAAAGCAGCTCCATTCAGTTTTCGTTAGTGCTGTTACCACTTTACATCCCACCAGCTGCTAGAAGGTACAAAGTTCTCTAAAACCCCTTCAGCATTTATAGTTTGTAGACGTTTTGCTGATGGTCATTTGACTGGTGTGTGCTGAAACCTTTTTGGAGGTTGGATTTGCATGTGGCTAATAATTCCTTATACTGAGCTTTAGGCAGGTCCTTTTTTTCTTTTCCTCTGTTTTTTTTAAAGAGTGAGTACAACTCCTCTCTTCATATTGACTTCTGGAAAAATTTGTCATGTGTTGAATTTTCTTGCCTATTCCCTAACCCAGGGCATTTTTTGAGGGGAGGTGTCATTTACAGCCCTGAACTCTTTGTGACTATTAAGCAACCATTAGCACTCGGTTTAAAGCTGCTGTTGTGAGAAACAGCCACAAGGCGGCAGCATTATTGCGTTCTCAACCCTTGTTACTAGGGCAACAGAGTCTTCATGGAGATAGTGTTCCGAGGTTGTATATTAGAGAACAATGTGCGGGGACAAGTCCCCAGATTTCAGGAGGTAGATACGAATCGCCTTTAGAGCACATGAAAAGCGGCAAAACGTCGACAATGATGCACTTGGCCTAAAAGGGCCTATGCGTTTTTTCCTGAATATATTCAGGAGAAAACGCATACGCCCTTTTTGGCCAACCAAGCAAGCCGGAAAGGCAAATCAGCACTACAAATAAGTCTCGCTTCCCATCCGTCCAAAAGCCATCCAAAAAAGTGTAAAAACCAGAAGTGCAGGACAGGCCAGGTAGAAAAGGGAGCCTTGTTAGGCTGATGGGTGAGATGTAAATTGCCAACGGCCACTCTGGAGAAGTGCATGGTGTTTCCTAAAACATCTAAAAAACACAGCTAGAGAGCATAGGGCCCTTCCACTCGTGGGCGTATAAAATGAGAAACCTAAAAATCAACAAGACACAGGCACCCCAAAGTTTAGGCCTGCTCTGTTTACAAGAACCTCCACTTCAGTACACCTTAAATATGCCAGGATAGAGGAAAATAGATAAAGAAGTGTGGTACTTATGCACAATGGCATATCACTCAGCCATGAAATCAGTGTCATACGGCTACTAGCAGGAAGATGAGTGGATTTAGGTACGATGTTTCTAAGTGAAATAAGTCACACAGAAAAAGACACTTATCATAAGATATCACTTATAGAGGGAAAGTAAAAATCGCTACCCATGACCTGATTACAAAACAGAACAGAGTCACACATTTAGAAAACATGGATGGCTGCTTAACTGGAAAGGTGAGGTGCGGTGAGGCATAAAACAAGGGTTTGAAATTAGCACACATACCGTTCCATAAACCAAATATGTAACAGACAATACCTACCCCTTGCTCAGTGAACTGGACTCAAAGCCCCGTATTCACCGCACAAGAGTATATCTGACTAGTAAGAATCTTAAAACCTATGTATTGATATCTCTCTGTAAATGAATCAAGTGGGTGTAAAGCGGCAAAAACACAGCAGTGAAAATCAGCTAAACACCTTTATAAAAATAGATTACAAAAAAAACCCCAACAAAGACAGTGAAAGAGAGAGAAATTCGTAAAAAGTTCGTTCAGGGGCAGTGAAGCAACCAGGATTGACCATACCTAGACCCACAGCTGTATTAGCTATAAGGCTGGACACTCTTGCGGCTGAGAGGATTGGTGAGGTTGGGTGAGCAAACGCCTACCCTTTAAAGTAATAGTGCATGGTACCCATTCTATGGGTCCCAAATCTCCAGGTTCAAGGGATTCTTCTTACAGCGAAAAAATGCATGGGAAACCCAGTGGATGGTATACAGTGTGATCGGGAAAGGTTTCCGAAACGCACCTCATTCCTCATCTCCTGGTGCTCGGGTTCGCCATTCCAGCCGCATTACTAACAATCTCCCCACTTGGACAATCAGCACCTTTAACCTCCTGTTTCGTACAGGTTGCAATTTGTCCTGAGGATGAATGGGAAGAGGGGGAACCCATGAGAGGGTAGCTCTAGGTGTTGGGACAGGCACAGGTCACTCTAATTTCCATCAGGAAGAAGAATTAACCACAGGCTCAGCCTGCCGCCCGGAACCAGAATAGGGCCTGAAGCCATCGTGCGGTTTTTCGGCCAACTCCCAAAAGAGCGAGTTGAAAAATGGAGATCAGGGGCACTGCAATTCACAAACCTGCAGACTTTTAAATGATAACTCTCATCCACAAATATTTTGAGGGAAGGCAACGAAGAGGATTTGAAATCAAGGCAGAATTGCAGGAAACAGATTTCAGGAGGTAGATTCGAATCGACTTTAAAGCACATGGAAAGCGGCAAAACCTCAACAATGATGCCCTTGGCCAAAAAGGGCGTATGCGTTTTTTCCTGAATATATTCAGGAAAAAACGCATACGCCCTTTTTGGCCAACCAAGAAAACTGGAAAGGCAAATCAGCGCTACAAGGAAGTCTCGCTTCCGATCGCTCAAAAGCGCCATGCTGAATAAAGGGTCAATACCAGAAATGCAGGAAAGCCCATGGAGAAATGGGAGCCTTGCTACGCTGATGGGCACGATGTAAATTGTGCACAGCCACTCTGGCGAAGTGCACCATGTGTCCTGAAACATCTACAAAGCACAGCTTAGAGAGCATAGGGCACTTCCACTCATGGGCGTATATATTGGGAAAACTAAAAATCAGCAAGACACATGCACCCCGAAGTTTAAGGCTGCTCTGTTGACAAGAACCTCCACTTCGTTACACCTTAAATATCCCAGGAAAGAGAAAAATGGATAAAGAAACTGTGGTCCTTATGTACAATGGAATATCACTCAGCCATGAAATCAACGTCATAAGGCTAGTAGCAGTATGATGAGTGGATTTAGGTACGACGATTCTAAGTGAAATAAGTAACACAGAAAAAGACACTTATCATAAGATATCACTTATAGAGGGGATGTAAAAACCGCTACCCTTGAACTGAATTACAAAACAGAACAGAGTCACACGTTGAAAAAACACACTATGGCTGCTTAACGGGAAAGGTGAGGTGGGGTGATGCATAAAACAAGGGTTTCAAATTACCTCAGATACCGTTCCATAAACCCAATATGTAATAGACAAGAACTACTCCTTGCTCAGTGAATTGGACTCAACACCCCCTATTCACCGCCCAAGAATCTATCTGACTAGTTAGAATCTTAAAACCTATGTATTGATATCTCTCTGTAAGTGAGTCAAGTGGGTGTAAAGCGGCAGAAACACAGCAGTGAAAAGCAGCTAAACCCCATTATAAAAATCAATTACTTTTAAAAACCCTTGAAACAAAGACAGTGAAAGAGAGAGAAATTCTTACAAAATTCGTTCAGGGGCTGTGATGCCACCTGGATTGACCATATCTAGACCCACAGCTGATTGAGACATAAGGGTGGACACTCTTGGGGCTGAGAGGTTTGGTGAGGTTGGGTGAGCAAACGCAGACCCTTTAAATTAATACTGCCTGGTACCCATTCTATGGATCCCAAATCTCCAGGGTCAATGGAATCTTCCTGCAGAGAAAAAATGCTTGGGAAACCCGGTGGATGGTATACAGTGTGATCGAGAAATGTTTCTGAAACGCTCCTCATTCCTCATCTCCTGGTGCTCGGGTTCGCCATTCCAGCCGCTTTACTAACAATCTCCCCACTTGGAGAATCAGCACCTTTAACATCCTGTTCCGTACAGGTGGTAATTTTTCCTGAGGATGAATGGGAAGAGGGGGAACCCATGAGAGGCTAGCTGTAGCTGTTGGGACAGGCACAGGTAACCCTAATTTCCCATCAGGAAGAAGAATTAACCACAGGCTTAGCCTGCGCTCCGGAACCAGAATAGGGCCTGAAGCAATCCTGCGGGTTTGCGGCCAGCTCCCAAAAAAGCGATTTCGAAAATGGAGCTCAGGAGCACGGCAATTCACAAATCTGCGGAGTTATAAATGATAACTCTCGTCTAAAAATGTATTGAGGTAAGACAACGAAGAGGATTTCAAAGCAATACAGAATTGCAGGAAACAGTTTTTCCAGGTAGATTGGACTCGCCTTTAAAGCACATGAAATTCCGCAGAACTTCGACAATGGTCCTGTTGGCCAAAAAGGGCGTCTGCGTTGTTTCTTGAATAAATTTTGGAAAAAACGCAGATGCTCTTTTTGGCCAACTAAACAAGCGGGCAATGCAAATCAGCTTTACAAAAATGTCTCACTTCGCATTGGTCAAAAGGCCCATGCTGAAAAAGTGTAAAACCCAGAAATGCAGGGCAGGCCATGGAGAAAACGGAGCCTTGTTATGCTGATCGGCGGGATATAAATTGCCACCGGCCACTCTTGAGAAGTGTATGCTGTATCTTAGAACTTCTAAAACACAGAGCTACAAGCATACAGCACTTCCCCTCATGGGCGTATATCTTGGGAAAACCAAAAAATCGACAAGACACAGGCACCCCAAAGTTTAGGGCTGCTCTGTTTAGAAATGCCTCGATTTGGGTCCAACTTACATATCCTTGGAAGGAAAAAATGGAGAAAGAAGATGTGGTACTTATGTACAATGGAATATTACTCAGCAATTAAATCAATGAAATAAAGCCAGTGGCAGCAACTCGTGGAGACTGAGGTACGATCATTCTAAGTGACATAAGTCAGACATAAAAAGAGACTTATCATAAGGTATCACTTATAGAGAGTATCTAAAAATGCCTTCACATGAACGCAATTACAAAACAGAAACGGAGTCACACATTTAGAAAACACACTTATGGCTGCTAAAGGAGAAAGGTGGGGCGGGGTGATGCATAAACCAGGAGGTTGAAATTAGCACAGATACGGTTCCATAAACAAAACAGGTATTCGACAGGACCTACTCTATAGCTCAAAGAGCTGGAGTCAGCACACTGTTGTCACCAGAAAAGGATATATAAGACTGGTAAGAATCTGTAAAAGAATTTATTGATGTCTCTCTTTAAGTGAATCAAGTGGATAGATGTAGAGCAGGAAGAAACACAGTATTGAAAATCAGCTATACCCCATTATAAAATTAAATAACAAGAACAAAATAAAGACAGTGAGAGAGAGAGAAATTCTCACAAAATTTGTTCAAGGGCTGTGATGCAACCTGGACTGACCATATCTAGACACAGAGCTGGATGGGACCTAAGGCTCTACACTCGTTGGTCTGAGAGGCTTCGTGAGGATGGTACAGCAAATGCAGCACTTTTAGAGTAATACTGCCTGGCCCCCATTCCATGGGTTCCATATCTCCAGGTGCAGGGGACCCTTCCTACAGCTAAAACATGCATGGCACATCCAGAGGATGGTACACCGTCTGATCGGGAAGAGTTTGGAAAACTCACCTCATCTCCACGTCTCCTGGTATTCGGGTTCCCCAGCTCCTTTCCTTAGAGTCTCCCCACTTTGGGAAGGCAGCACACTCAACAGCCGGTTTTGCACGGCTTGGAATTTTCCGGTGAAGAAGGGGAATGGCGGGATGGAATGAGACACAAGCCTTAGATGTTTGGACAGGCATATGCCACTCTAGTTTCCTACCTGGAAGAAGAATTTCCCTATCCTTCAGGTGCCCCAGTAACTGGAATGGGTCTGTAGAAATCCTGCCCCTTTGTGTCTGCTTCCCTAAACAAGTTGAAAACCGGTGCTCAGGGGCACTGCAATTCACAAACATGCAGGGTTGTAATTGACACCTCTAATGGAGTCATTTCTTGAGCCAAGTATTCGTAAAGGCCTTGTAAGCAAGGCAGAATTGCAGGAAAGGGATTTCAAGGGGTAGTTTGCACTCGTCATCAAAGCACATGCAAAGCTGCTGAACATCGCCAATGATGCAGTTTGCCAAAAAGGCCGTATGCGTTATTCCTTAATATATTCAGGAAAAACCCTTACTCCATTTTTGGCCAACAAAACAGGCGGGCAATGTAAATTAATACTACAAAGAGATATCACTTCGCACCAGTCAGAATGGCCAACCTCACAAACTGTAAAACCTGAAATGCAGGACAGGGCATGGAGAAAAGGGAACCCTGACAAGATGATGGTGGGAATGTAAATTGCTAACAGCCACTCTGGAGAAGTGGGTGGTGATTCCTTAAAAATCTAAAAACCAGAGCTTCAGAGCATATGGCGCTTCCACTCCTGGGCCTGTATCTTGGAAAAAACGTAAATTGACAGGACCCAGGCACTCTAAAATTTATGCAGCCCTGTTTACAAGAGCCTCTACTCGGAAGCTACCTAAAAGTCCTTGGAGGGAAGAATGGATAAAGAAATTATGGTAGATATGTACAATGGAATATTACTCAGCCATGAAGTGAATGAAATAAGGCCATTTAGGGCCACTCAGAAGGACCTACATACCTTCATATTAAGTGTCATAAATCAGGCAATGAAAAATATCATATGATATTACTTATCGGTGGAATCTAAAAATTGATAGAAAGGTACTATCTTACAACACAGAAAAAGAGTCCCAGACTTAGAACACAGACTTATGGTTACCAAACTGGAAAGGTGTGTTGGAGGCATAAATCATGAGGTTGGAGTTAGTATATACATATTTACAGAGAGAAAACTTGTAATCAAAATGGACCTGCTGTAGAGCACTTGGAACTCTTCTCAACAACCTTTAGTAACCTCAATGGGAAAATAATTCTAAAAAGAATATATAGTTATCTCTGTATAAATGAATCATGTTGGTGTATGTCAAAAATGAACACAACATGATAAATCAACTATATACTCCATTATAAATTTAAAATTAAGTTAAAGAAAAGAAAAATGATCAATAAATTTGTTTAGTCGCAGTGAACATACTAGTGTCACATCCCTGGACACAGACACAATTTGGTCCCAAGGCTGGACTGTTGTAGGCCTGAGGACCTCGGGAGGATATGCCAGCTAATTCGCCCCCCTTGAACATGGGCAACCTGGTCCCCTCTGCATGGGATCACTATCTCCAGATCTAAGTGTGCCCTCATACTACTAAACCAACCCTCTGACACCCAAAGGATGGTGGACTCTCTGGGCTGGATGACATTTGGAAAATCACCTGCTCTCAACATATCCTGGTGTTTGGGTTCCGACCTTCCGACTCCTTCGTAAGGGTCATCCCATTCTACAAGACAGCACCCTCAACAGGTGATTTTGCAGGGGTTTATACTTGTTCGGGGGATGAAGGGTAAGGGGGAAGAAGGAATGGGACAGAAGCCCTTACATGTCTGGACAGGCACATTCCACTCTAATTTAATACCCAAGAACAGGACTTGCCCTACACCTAAGGTTGTGTCAGTAACCAGAGAGGGACAGTAGAAACCCTGCCGCCTTCTGTTTCCCACAACAACAATTCTAAAACTGGACCTTATACGCACTTCATATTCACAACGCCTGGGGAGCTGTAAATGACAACAGCCCTCAAAAAATGTCTTGGGGTAGGTAATCGAAGTAGACTTCAAAACAAGGCAACCTTTCAATAACCCTTTTTCAAGGGGTAAATCTTACTGACACTGTTCAAAAAAAAAGCACATATGAAGATACTCACCATTGCTTTATGTTAGACAAATGCAAATCAGATGTACAAAGAAGTATCACATGGAACCACTCAGAATAGCCACCATCACAATGTCTACAAACAAGAAATGCTTCAGAGGGTGTGGAAAAAAGAGAAACCTACTACTTTTTTTTTTTTTAATCTGCGTTGGGTCTTCGTTGCTGCGCACGGCTTTTCTATAGTTGCAGCAAGCGGGGGCTACTCATCATTGTGGTACGAAGCCTTCTCTTTGTGGTGGCTTCTCTTGTTGTGGAGCACAAGCTGTAGGCACACATGCTTCAGTAGTTGTGGCTCGTGGGCTCTAGAGCGCAGACTGAGTAGTTGTGGTACACGGGCTTACTTGTTCTGTGGCATGTGAGATCTTCCCGGGCCAGGGCTCCAACCTGTGTCCCCTGAACTGGCAGGCAGATTCTTAACCACTGCACCACCAATTCTATGCTATCGGTGGCAATGCCAATTGGTAACAGCCACTATGGAGCACAGAATGGAGGTTACCAGAGTAAGGGGAGGTGGGAGGGATAAATTGGAAATTGGGATTGACATATACACACCACTATATATAAAAGAGATAACAAATAAGGGCTTACTGTATAGCACAGGGAACTCTACTCAATACTCTGTAATGACCTGTTTGGGAAAGGAATCCAAAAAGGATTGGATATATGTATAACTGCTTCACTGTGCTGTGCAGCAGAAAGTAACACAACATTGTAAATCAACTCTATTCCAAAAAAATTGAAATTGAAATGAAATGAAGTAAAATAAAATAAAATAGAGCTACCAGATGATCCAGCAAGTTCACTCCTGTGTGCATATCTGGAGGAAAGCATAAATCGAAAAGACACATCTTCCCCAATGTTCACTGCAACACTCTTTACAATAGCGAAGACATGGAAGCAACCAAAATGTCCATCAACATATGAATGTAGGTAAAGAATATGTGATACATATATATAATGGAATATGACTCAGCCATAAAATAGAAGAAAATAATGCCAGTTGCAGTAACATGGATGGACCTAGAGATGATTGTACTAAGTGAAGTAAGTCAGACAGAGTAAGACAAATATTGGATGATATCACTTCTAGGTGGAAGCTAAAAATTGATACAAATGAACTAACTTACAAAACAGAGGCAGACTCACAGACTTGGAAAACAAACTTATGGTTACCAAAGGGGAGAGGTGGGGGGTAGGGATAAATCAGGAGCTTGGGGTAAACATACGAATACTACTATATATAACAGATAAGCAACAAGGACCTACTGTATAGCACAGGGAGCTCTACTCAGTATTCTGGGAATACCGTTATCAGAAAAGAATCTGATAAAGAATGAATATATGCATATGTGTAACTGAATCACTTGCTGTGCAACTGAAATTAACACAACATTGTAAATCAACTATACTCCAATAACATTTAAATTTCAAAATAAAGAAAATCACCTATATTTCAAAAGAAAAAAAAAGAATTCCCATCTCTTTATATGGCTTGATAGCTTACTTTTTTAGTGCTCAATATTATCCCATTCCCAGAATATATTAATACTATATCATTTCATTCACCTATTGGAGGACACCTTAGTTTCATTCACATTTTGGCAATATTGAATTAGGTGCTATAAATATCCATATGCAGGTTTTCCTCTGGAAGTATGTTTTAAACTACTTTCAGTAAATATCCATGAGAACACTCGATGGATTGTACAGTAAGGGAATGCTCAATATTCTAGCAAGTGTCAATCAGACTACCAAAGTAGCTGTATTATTTTTCATTTCCACCAATGACAAATGACATTTCCTATTGTTCCACATCTCCTACAGAATTTGTTCTTGTCATTGTTCACATTTTAGCCATTCTAAGTGTTACATAGTGGTATGGAATTGTATTTTTAATTTGCTTTTTCATGGCAGCATGTAATCTGGATTATTCTTCTGTATACTTATATGCATAGTGTCTATTTTCTTTGGTGAGGTGTCCATAAAGTATATTGGTCCACATTTTATTTAGGTTGCTTTCATTTTTTTCTACCCAATCTGTATTTGTTTTATTTATTTTCGTGCCTTATTGCATTAGCAAGGACTTGGAGTAAAATATGGAAAAGGATTCATGAAAGGGGACATCCTTGCTTTTACCTGAACTTAGTGGAAAAGCTTCATGATTTTGACCATTAATCATGATGTAAGATAAAAGTTTCCTGTAAATCTTTGTTATCAACTTGAGAAAGCTCCAGTCTATTTCTTTAACTGAGAGTTTTTATGAAGAATGGGTGTTAGATTTTTTCAAAGGTCTTCTGAATCTATTGATATGCTAATGATTGTCTTTAAGGTGTTGATATGATGGATATAATTACTTGATTCTAGAATGTGGAACCAGCCTTTCATACCTGGGATTATTTCCTCTCATTCATGATATAAAATTCTCTCAAAATATTGTTGGATTCGATTTGGTAATATTTTGTTGAGGATTTTTGCATTGATGTTCCTGAGAGATATTGGTCAGTTTTCTTTACTATTGATATGTTCTTCTAAGTTTGGATGTTGTGGATTTAGTGTCAGACATTCATTTGGGGAGAGTCTCAGTCATTTTTAAAAAATATTTTCTGTTCTTTATTATCTATATTCTCCTCCTGCTATACCCATTATGTATAGGTCACAGCATTTTTCATTGTTCCTCAATTATTGATTACTCTGTTCTGTTGATTCCTTTCCTGCCCATTTTCTCTTTTCTTTTGAGATTTAAAGGTTTCTCCTGATATGTCTTCAAGCTCACAGATATTTCTCCTCAGCCAGCTCTTTGACTGCTAAAACAAAATACGAGAGACTTGGTATTTTATAAACAACAGAATATTTTTGTTTTCTCATAATTGCTGAGGCTGAAAAGTTCAAGAACAAGTAACCAGGGGCTTCCCTGGAGGTGCAGTGGTTAAGAATCTGCCTACCAATAAAGGGGACAAGGGTTCGAGCCCTGGTCCAGGAAGATCCCACGTACCATGGAACAACTAAGCCCGTGCACCACAAATACTGAGCCTGTGCTCTAGAGTCCACAGGCCACAACCACTGAGCCCATGAGCCACAACCACTGAAACCCACACACCTAGAGCCGGTGCTCCGCAACAAGAGAAGCCACTCAATGAGAAGCCCGCACACCACACCAAAGACCCAACACAGCCAAAAAATTAATTAATTAATTTTTTAATTATTTTTTTTTTAAAAAAGAACAAGTTGCCGGCTGACGTAGTGTCTGGCGAGGGACCAATTTCTGGTTCATAATGTGGGTCTTCTCGCTCGGCAATGAAATCATGGAATGGGCATAAGATCTTCTGTGTGCTACATTTATTAGGTCACTAATCCCATGTTTGAGGTCTCTGGCCTCATAACCTAATCACCTCCCAAAAGCCCCACCTCCTAATACCATCCACATGGGAGCTGGGTTTCAAAATTTTAAAATTAGAGGTACAAAATATTTACACCATAACAGGGACCACAGAGTTAACTGATTTTTCCTTTCATGTTAAAGGTTTGCACATTTATATTTATTATATAATCCCAAAACCCTTGTTTTTTTTTATAAGATTCTTTTTCCGTATACGCCAGTACAGACCACTGAGTAGAGTTCCCTGTGCTATAAAGCAGGTCTTTATCTATTTTATATATAGTAGTGTGTATAAGTCAGTCCCAATCTCCCAATTTATCCCTTCCCCACTTATTCCCTGGTAACCATAAGTTTGTTTTCTATATCCATGATTCTATTTCTGTTGTGTAAATAAATTCATTTGTACCTTTTTTTTTCTTTTATAGATTCCTCATATAAGCAATATCATATGATATCTGTCTTTCTGTGTCTGACTTGCTTCACTCAGTATAACAATCTGTAGGTCCATCCATGTCGCTACAAAACCCTTAATTGTTAAGGATAACTCTCAATTTTTCCCAGTATCATCAGCAATTCTTCTGGCAGACACGTGATAACAGTTTTTAAACAGGGATATTGAGACCAAGGCTCCTGACCTGCAAACAAACAAAACATCATTCATATAGTGAAAACTTTGCAAATCAAAGGATGAAAGCACTTGGTCTAAATCCCTTTGCACCCACTGCTGACAGAGGGCAGAGGAGTTTGACTCACTAATCTTCCTTACGTGCACTTCTTCCTAATGGGGTATTCCATCTAAAACTTATAAGAAGCGGGGATGTATCATGGAACACACCAATCGCTACTACAGATTCTGAAGCAGCAAAAAAAAAAAAAACATGATAAATCCATCCAAAGGGTTCTGTCCACATTGTTACAATAGTTTCCTTCACACTGTGAACCCTTTTCAAACCCTATCACTTGAACCTATTTTTATTTTTTTCAACAAAAATAATGTTAATCTGCAGTCAGACACTCCAGTAATATTACACTATCCCTTGTGCAAGTATGTAGGGATTTGAGGAGCTATGGGAGGCCACCATGAGAGGTTGCCTAGAGTAATTTGGACATTTCATTCAATGTTGGTTCTTCTCCCTAAGATGTCTGCTATCCTCTTCTTTTTGTAGCTACTAGCATTGAGAAAGTGACCAAGATAAGGCCCTTCTCTTTTACTGCCCATGAATGGAACTGTGATTAACCCCACAGAACTTGGTGCTTCCAGAATCCCCTGAACCTACTGACCCTCCATGCATGGCACGACATAGATAAGGATGGTGACGTGTATCCTTGTATAGAGCATGTTATAAAATGTTTGACTCTTCCCTTCCTCATAATTCCAAAGAATAGGTTTCTTTGGATTTCTGCTTAATGCTGCTGGAGTTGGTACATAAGTTGAGGGAGGTATCAGGGCACACCAAAAGAGAGGGTAACTGCACAGAAAATACAAGCAGGTACATTTCTGTGTAGTTTCAAGCAGCTTATTTGCTATATCAACCATGGTGACATGTTGACCCTTCCTCTTTCTACTAGTAGTACAACAAACATAAAGGATATTTAGGCTGCTTGTTTTATCCCCACCTCTCACAATTGATCTGCATTAACATATAAGACAATGAAGGGCCCTTTCTACCATCTTAACCAATATTTGAGAACTAGAAAATGTCCAGATTTTTCTGGGGTTTATTTTCATATTCCCCAATCAGGCCTATGAAGGAATCTTACCTATTGTGTTTATTAATGAAGTCATATCTCTGACGGCATCCCATCATCAACAAAACTGGAAAGAAATTTGAAGGGTCTTCGATTTTACCATATTTGAAATAACAATATTTTAGCCTGACAAGTTTTTGGATTTTAGAAAAAAATATTTTAAATCAGACAAAAAATCATTTTTATGACACAAAAAGACAGCAATAGTTTTATATTTTTATCTGTTCCACTTGCACACAAGTGTCTCATGGGGTTATGTAAAGCTCTCCTGTTGGGTGCTGTGCATGGTGCAAGTATGGATTAAAGCTTAGGAATCTTAAGCTTCAGTCACCTGAAACATTTAAATTAGGATGCAAGCAATCCTGTCCAACATTTGAAAAGAGCAAGACACTCTCTTTATTTTATTTGTTAGGTAATTAATCTGTCTTTTCCCCAAGGAGAGAAACAAGTGGCATCTTCCATCAATGTGTTGCACAAATATCTTTGAACAGAGAGTGCAAGCAGAGGCTGATACAGGATGTGAAAAAAAAATGAGAGACCCTTGTGGCATTTTCTCCTAACTTATTGCAATCTCCCATTTAAAATGTGGGAATAATCAATCTTCTGAGGAAAAAGACCCAAGGAAGGTTTTTGCTTCTGTGGAATAAGGGGATTGCTAAAGATTTCAGGAGGCAAGACGAATTAGTGAGAATGACCATGAGAAATCAGAGAAAAGTCAGATCCATGGATGAAGTGATGTTTACCACTCTGAATCAATGAGAAGTAGGAGCAAATGAAAAGAAAGCTGATACAACATTTTCTGAATAAATGTAACCTTTCAGCTGTCATAGAAAAATTAATACTCACTATGATACAACATATTTAGTTTAGAAAGTTAACTTAAATTTAAAGCTTAATAATTACATTTATTGAAGAAATGAAAATATATTTGTGGTTTAGAATAAATAATGTGTTCTGCTACAGGTAAGAAGACTACATAAATAAATAGAAATAAGACTAAATAAATAAAGAGGAAAATAACAAATTAGATGTTATTAACATTAAAAACTGACACTCATCTAAAGAAAGAGAAGGAGAGACAGAAAGAGAGAAGAACTCATCTCAAGCATGTATTAAAAACTCCTAAATAAGAAGTCTTCAGATGTTAAAAAAAAAGGAAGTCTTCAATAAGAAGATAATGGAATAGCAAAATGGGGGAAATATACCAAAAGATATTTCAAAAAAGAGAGTACAGAATGTTAAGTAAACATATCAAAAGATGCTTGGCTTCTTAGTAGTCAATTAAATGCAAAAGCGTGATACCTGGAATTATCACTCACCAACCAGAGGGTTCAAATGAAAATGACAGGTATTATCAAGTTTGACAAGAATGTGTATAATCCTTGAATCTCATTCACTGCTGCTGAAGATGAAAAATCATACAAATGTTTTGAAAATATTTAGAAATATCTAAAAAGATAAACACAAGAAAGCTATGACTCGAAAATTTTACTACTACGTGTATACTGAACAATAATTTATACACACACCACCAAAGCTCAAGTTCTAGAATTTATATACCAGTGCTGTTCTCAATAGACACAAACTGAAAATCACTCATATTGTAATGCACATTGGAATAAATTAATTAATAGTTAAATATTTACATTATGGAATCCTATGCAACAGTGGCAATGCATGATCACAACAACAGGCAACCATATAGGCATATTCACAATCAACATAAAATAAAAAAGCCCAATCCAAAAGTGATTTTACTGTGCCATAACATTTATATAAAATACAAAATACACGTAAAGTTATCTTTTTGTTAGATACCAGAACAATATTAAACCTTAAGCGGAGTCACTAGAATGGGACCAGGGGGCCTCTGAGTATCTGGCAATTTTCTGTGTCTTTATCTAGAAGCTATGTTTAGAGTGTATTCAGATGCTGAATTTTCTGAAATTTGTCATTTCCTTACAAACCATGCATGTTTTTCGTTGTTTTTTATACATAACAAAAACTAAAAAAGATAGACCAGGGAAGGCAATTGTATTAGCACTTTAATATCCATGCTTTTCAAGGTGGAAGTGAAAAGTATTAAATACTTGACATTGTGATTACTTCTTAAAAGTAAGGTGAAAATTTGAGGTTAATAAATATGACATACTTCTTCATATATAATCCTCAAAGAGGAGGGGTAGAAAGGAGTATTATTTTTTTTCTTTAATACAGAATCATTAAGATACAAAATAATGAAAACAGACTAGGTTTAAAAAAGAGCACACAGGACTTCCCTGGTGGCACAGTGGGTAAGAATTTGCCTGCCAATGCAGGGAACAGGGGTTCCATCCCTGGTCTGGGAAGATCCCACATGCCGCAGAGCAACTAAGCCCGTGTGCCACAAGTACTGAGCCTGTGCTCTAGATCCTGCAAGCAACAACTATTGAGCCTGCATGACACAACTACTGAAGCCCATGCACCTAGAGCCCATACTCCACAACAAGAGAAACCACCGCAAGGAGAAGCCCGTGCACCACAACGATGAGTGACCCCTGCTTCTCTAGTAACAACTGGAGAAACCCTGTGCAGCAACGAAGACCCAACACAACCAAAAATTTAAAAAATTAAATCTTTTGACTTCTGAGATGACTCACTCACGTGGCTGTAGGTAAGAGGCCTCAGTTCCTTGCCATATGGATCTCTCCTTAGGGCTGCTTGAGTGTCCTCATGACATGGCAGCTGGCTTACCCCAGGATGAGTGATCTAGCAGAAACCAAAGCAGAAGCTGCAATGTCTTTTATAACTTTGGAAGCTGCACTTTGTCATTTCTGCAATTTCTTATTAGTTAAACAGTCAACCCTTTTCAAGTGCGAGGAGCCACACTGGTACATGGAGACTGGGAGATAATTAGGGGATAATTAGGTCCATCTTGGAGGCTGGCTACCTAAGTGGCTGACTAGCCAAAGTCTGAATTTTGTTTTCTTCACTTCTGGAGAGAAAATGGTCAGTGAACCTCATTGGTGGTCTTTGAGATGTACCAAAGCTACCTCTTGCTCTCACCCCCAGCTGTGTGGCTGACAGGGTCATGGTGCTCCAGCCGGGTGTCAAGCCTGTGCCTCTGAGGTGTGAGAGCCGAGTTCAGGACATTGGTCTACCAGAGACCTCTGGCACCTTGTAACATCAAATGGCGAAAGCTCTTCCAGAGATATCCGTCTCAACGCTAAGACCCAGCTCCACTCAGAGACCAGCAAGATCCAGTGCTGGACATCCCATGCCAAACAACTAGCAAGACAGGAATGCAGGCCCACGCATTAGCAGAGAGGCTGCCGAAAATCACAATAAGGTCACAGACACCCCAAAACACACCACCAGATGCGGATCTGTCCACCAGAAAGACAAGATCCAGACACACCCACCAGAACACAGGCACCAGTCCCCTCCATCAGAAAGCCTACACAACCCACTGAACCAACCTTAGCCACTGGGGGCAGACACCAAATACTACGGGAACTACGAATCTGCAGCCTCTGAAAAGGAGACCCCAAACACAGTCCCCAAAGCCAAATGAGAAGACACAGAAACACACAGCAGATGAAGGAGCAAGGTAAAAACCCACCAGACCAAACAAATGTGGAGGAAATAGGCAGTCTACCTGAAAATGAATTCAGAGTAATGATAGTAAAGATGATCCCAAATCTTGGTACCGGAATGGAGAATAGACAAGAAACGTTTAACAAGGACCTAGAAGAACTAAAGAGCAAACAAACAATGATGAACAACACAATAAATTGAATTAAAAATTCTCTAGAAGGAAACAATAGCAGAATAACTGAGGCAGAAGAATGGATAAATGACGTGGAAGATAAAATAGTGGAAATAACTACTGCAAAGCAAAATAAAGAAAACAGAATGAAAAGAATTGAGGACAATCTGAGACAGCTCTGGGAAAACATTAAATGCACCAACATTCGAATATAGGGTTCCCAGAAGTAGAAGAGAAAAAGAAAGACACTGAGAAAATATTTAAAGAGATTATAGTTGAAAACTTCCCTAATATGGGAAAGGAAATCGTTAATCAAGTCCAGGAAGCGCAGGGAGTCCCATACAAGATAAACCCAAGGAGAAACATGACAAAACATATATTAATCAAACTATCAAAAATTAAATACAAAGAAAAAATATTAAAAGCAGCAAGGGAAAAACAACAAATAACATACAAGGGAATCCTCGTAAGGTTAACAACTGAACTTTCAGCAGAAACTCTGTAAGCCAGAAGGGACTGGCAGGACATATTTAAAGTAATGAAAGGGGAAAAGCTACAACCAAGATTACTCGACCCACCAAGGATCTCGTTCAGATTCGACAGAGAAATTAAAACCTTTACAGACAAGCAAAAGCTAAGAGAATTCAGCACCACCAAACCCGCTTTACAACAAATGCTAAAGGAACTTCTCTAGGCAGGAAACACAAGAGAAGGAAAAGACCTACAATAAGAAACCCAAAACAATTAAGAAAATGGTAATAAGAACATACATATCAATAATTACCTTAAATGTAAATGGATTAAATGCTCCAACCAAAAGACATAGACTGGCTGAATGGATCTGAAAACACGACCGGTATGTTTGTGGTCTACAAGAGACCCACTTCAGACATAGGGACACATACAGATGGAAAGTGAGGTGATGGAATAAGATATTCCATGCAAATGGAAATCAAAAGAAAGCTAGAGTAGCAATTCTCATATCAGACAAAAAAGACTTTAAAATAAAGACTATTACAGGAGACAAAGAAGGACACTACATAATGATCAAGGGATCAATCCAAGAAGAAGATATAACAATTGTATAATTTTATGCACCCAACATAGGAGCACCTCAAAACATAAGGCAAATGCTAACAGCCATAAAAGGGGAAATCGACAGTAACACAATCATAGTAGGGGACTTTAGCACCCCTCTTTCACCAATGAACAGATCATCCACAATGAAAATAAATAAGGAAACACAAGCTTTAAATGATACATTAAACAAGATGAACTTAATTGATATTTATAGGACATTCCATCCAAAAACAACAGAATACACTTTTTCTCAAGTGCTCCTGGAACATTCTCCAGGATATAGATCATATCTTGGGTCACAAATCAAGCCTTGGTAAATATAAGAAAATTGAAATTGTATCAAGTATCTTTCCCGACCACAATGCTATCAGACTAGATATCAACTACAGGAAAAAAATCTGTAAAACATAAAAACACATGGACGCTCAACAATACACTACTTAATAACCAAGACATCACTGAAGAAATCAAAGAGGAAATAAAAAAATACCTAGAAACAAATGACAATGAAAACATGAAGACCCAAAACCTATGGGATGCAGCAAGAGCAGTTCTAAGAGAGAAGTTTATAGCAATACAATCCTACCTCAAGAAACAAGAAATATTTCAAATAAACAAGTTAACCTTACACCTAAAGCAATTAGAGAAAGAAAGAAAAAAAAAACAAAGTCAGCAGAGGAAAGACATCATAAGGATCAGACCAGAAATAAATGAAAAAGAAATGAAGGAAACAACAGCAAAGATCAAATAAACTAAAAGCTGGTTCCTTGAGAGGATAAACAAAATTGATAAACCATTAGCCAGACTCATCAAGAAAAAAAGGGAGACGACTCAAATCAATAGAATTACAAATGAAAAAGGAGAAGTAACAACTGACACTGCAGACATACAAAGGATCATGAGAGATTACTGCAAGCAACTATATACCAATAAAATGGACAACCTGGAAGAAATGGACAAATTCTTAGAAAAGCACAACCTTCCAACACTGAACCAGGAAGAAATAGAAACTACAAACAAACCAATCCCAAGCACTGAACTTGAGACTGTGATTAAAAATCTTCCAACAAACAAAAGCCCAGGACCAGATGGCTTCACAGGCAAATTCTATCAAACATTTAGAGAAGAGTTAACACCTATCCTTCTCAAACTCTTCCAAAATATAGCAGAGGGAGGAACTCTCCCAAACTTATTCTATGAGACCACCATCTCCCTGACACCAAAACCAGACAAAGATGTCACAACGAAAGAAAACTACAGGTCAATATCACTGATGAACATAGCTGCAAAAATCCACTGCACAATACTAGCAAACAGAATCCAACAGCGCCTTAAAAGGATCATACACCATGATCAAGTGGGGTTTATCCCAGGGATGCAAGGATTCTTCAATACATGCAAATCAATGGGATACACCATATTAAAAAACTGAAGGATAAAAACAATATGGTCATCTCAATAGATGCAGAAAATGCTTTCGACAATATTAAACACCCATTTATCATAAAAACCCTCCAGAAAGTAGGCATAGAGGGAACTTTCCTCAACATAATAAAGGCCATATATGACAAACCCACAGCCAGCATCGTTCTCAATGGTGAAAAAGTGAAACCATTTCCACCAAGATCAGGAACAAGACAAGGTTGCCCACTCTCACCACTATTATTCCACACACTTTTGGAATTTTTAGCTACAGCAATCAGAGAAGAAAAAGAAATAAAAGGAATCCAAATCGGAAAAGAAGAAGTTAAGCTCTCACTGTTTGCAGATGACATGATACTATACATAGAGAATCCTAAAGATGCTACCAGAAACCTACTAGAGTTAATCAATGAACTGGTAAGGTTGCAGGATACAAAATTAATGTACAGATATCTCTTTCATTCCTATACACTAAAGATGAAAATTCTGAAAGAGAAATTAGGGAAACACTCCCATTTACCACTGCAACACAAAGAATAAAATACCTAGGAATAAACCTACCTAAGGAGACAAAAGACGTTTACTCAACAAACTATAAGACACTGATGAAAGAAATCAAAGACGACACAAACAGAGATATACCATGTTCTTGGATTGGAAGAATCAACATTGTGAAAATGACTCTACTACCCAAAGCAATCTACAGATTCAATGCAATCCCTATCAAACTACCAATGGAATTTTTCAGAGAACTAGAACAAAATAATTTCACAATTTGTATGGAAACACAAAAGACCCCGAACAGCCAAAGCAATCTTGAGAAGAAAAACAGAACTGGAGGAATCAGGCTCCCTGACTTCAGACAATACTACAAAGCTACAGTAGTCAAGACAGTATGGTACTGGCACAAAAACAGAAATATAGAGCAATGGAACAGAAGAGAAAGCCCAGACATAAACCCATACACATATGGTCACCTTAATTTTGATAAAGGAGGCAAGACTATACAATGGAGAAATCACAGCCTCTTCAATAAGTGGTGCTGGGAAAACTGGACAGCTACCAGTAAAAGAATGATATTAGAAGACTCCCTAACACCATACACAAAAATAAACTCAAAATGGATTAAATACCTAAATGTAAGGCCAGACACTATCAAACTCTTAGAGGAAAACATAGGCAGAACACTCTATGACATCAATCACAGCAAGATCCTTTTTGACCCACCTCCTAGAAAACGGAAATTAAAAAGAAACATAAACAAATGAGACCTAAGGAGACTTAAAAGCTTTTGCACAGCAAAGGAAAACGTAAACAAGACGAAAAGGCCACCCTCAGAATGGGAGAAAATATTTGCCAACGAAGCAGCTGACAAAGGATTAATCTCAAAACTTTACAAGCAGCCCATGCAGCTCAATATCAAAAAAAACCCCACAAACAACCCAATCCATAAATGGGCAGAAGACCTAAATAGACATTTCTCCAATGAAGATATACAGATTGCCAACAAACACATGAAAGAATGCTCAACATCACTGATCATTAGAGAAATGCAAGTCGAAATTACAATGAGGTATCACCACACACAGGTAAGAATGGCCATCATCAAAAAAATCTACAAACAATAAATGCTGCAGAGGTGTGGAAAAAAGGGAATCCTCTTGCACCATTGGTGGGAGTGTAAATTGATACAGCCACTATCGAGAACGGTATCGAGGTTCCTTAAAAAACTAAAAATAGAACTACCATATGACACAGCAATCCCACTACTGGGCATAAACCTGGAGAAAACCATAATTCAAAAAGAGTCATGTTCCACAATGTTCATTGCAGCTCTATTTGCAATAGCCAGGACATGGAAGCAACCTAAGTGTCCATCAACTGATGAATGGGTAAAAAAGATGTTGCACATCTTCAATATAAAATGGAATATTACTCAGCCATAAAAAGAAATGAAATTGAGTTATTTGTAGTGAGATGGATGGACCTAGAGTCTGTCATACAGAGTGAAGTAAGTCAGAAAGAGAAAAACAAATACTGTATGCTAACACATATATGTGAAATCTAAAAAAAAAAGGAAAAGAAACGGTTGGGAAGAACCTAGGGACAGGACAGGAATAAAGACGCAGACATAGAGAATGGACTTGAGGACATGGGGAGGGGGAAGGGTAAGCTGGGACGAAGTGAGAGAGTGGCATGGACTTATATGTACTACCAAATGTAAAATAGCTAGCTAGTAGGAAACAGCTGCATAGAAGAGGGAGATCAGCTCAGTGCTTTATGACCACTTAGAGGGGTGGGATAGGGAGGGCGGGAGGGAGACGCAACAGGGAGGAGATATGGGGATATATGGATATGTATAGCTGATTCACTTTGTTCTAAAGCAGAGACTAACACACCATTGTAAAGCAATTATAGTCCAATAAAGATGTTAAAATTAAATAAATAAATAAATGAATAATTTATGGCCCCCCCTCCAAATTAAATCTTTTTTAAAAATAAATAAATAAAAAAGAGCACTCCATGACATGGAACGCTAAACCTAAGTATTTTCAGTACTATAGTAAATGTAAATGGATTAATATCTCCTATTAAAGTGTAATTTTTTATATTATGTGGAACTAAATTTTTTTCACAATATACAGGTAAAATAAAAGAATTACCTTAGAAAGGAGAAAACATTCCATGTATTTAAAAACAATAAAACAATACGCATATAATATGCATCTTAGATATAAGTAGTCTTTAATTTCAGAACAATTTGTCATTATTGTAATTAGTATTATTATACCAATTTCTTTAAAACATTTCAATACTTTTTGTACTTGAAAAAATATTTTAATATTTTTTCTTCTCTCTTTTGTGGGCTAATACATGGTAAGTATTTAGCTGCTAACATAACTTAAAAATATATTTTGTTTTTTTTACAGCTGAACAAAACTGAATCAAGAAGAAATAGATAACTTGAACATACTGATCACTAAAAGCAAAATAGAGGGCTTCCCTGGTGGCGCGGTGGTTGAGAATCTGCCTGCCAATGCAGGGGACACGGGTTCGAGCCCAGGTCTAGGAAGATCCCACATGCCGCGGAGCAAATGGACCCGTGAGCCACAACTACTGAGCCTGAGCGTCTGGAGCCCGTGCTCCACAACAAGAGAGGTCACGATAGTGAGAGGTCCACTCACCGTGATGAAGAGTGGCCCCCGCTCACTGCAACTAGAGAAAGCCCTCGCACAGAAACGAAGACCCAACACAGCCAAAATAAATAAATAAATAAATAGAATTTTAAAAAAAATAGAATCTGTAATTTAAAAAAACTCCCTACCAACAGAAGTCCAGGATCAGATGGTTTCACAGGCAAATTCTACCAAATATAAAAAGCAGAACTTACACTGATTCTTCTCAAACTCTTCGAAAAGATTGAAGAGTAAGGAATACTTCCAAAGACATTCTATGAAGCCACTATCACGCTGATATCAAAAACAGATGGGGAGGGGGGACTTCCCTGGTGGCACAGTGGTTAAGAATCTGTCTGCCACTGCAGGGGACATAGGTTCGCGACCTGGTCTGGAAAGATCCCACATGCCATGGAGCAACTAAGCCTGTGTGCCACAACTACTGAGCCTGCGCTCTACAGCCCACGAGCCACAACTACTGAGCCTGATAGCCACAACTGCTGAAGCCCACGCACCTAGAGCCCATGAACTGCAACAAAAGAAGCCACCACAATGAACAGCCTGCACACCACAATGAAGAGTAGCCCCCGCTCACCTCAACTAGAGAGAGCCCGAGCACAGCAACGAATGTCCAATGCATCCAAAAATAAATAAAGAAAGAAATTTACTTAAAAAAAAACAAATAAAACAGATGGGGACTTTTCTCTTGGTCCAGCAGTTAAGATTTCGCCTTCCAGTGCAGGGGGTGCGAGTTCGATCCCTGGTTTTGGAGCTAAGATCCCACATGCCTCACAAACAAGAAACCAAAACATAAAACAGAAGCAATATTGGAACAAATTCAATAAAGACTTTAAAAAAAAAACACAGAGAAAGACACTACCGAAAAAGAAAACTGCAGGCCAATATCGTTGATAAATATAGATGCAAAAATTCTCAACTGAATATTAGAAAACCGAATCCGACAACACATAAGAGGATCATACACCATGACCAAATTTGATTCACCCCAGTTTCACAAAGCTGTTTCAACATATGCAAATCAATCAACATGATACACCCCATCGACAAAGGAAAAACAAGAAACAAACGATCATCTCATTAGATGGCAAAAAAGCATTTGAAAAGCTTCAACATCCATTCATGGTAAAAACACTTACCAACGTGGGTACAGAGGAAACATATCTCAACATAATAAAAGCTATTTATGACAAACCCACAGCCAATATAATACTCAACGTTCATAAGCTGAAAGCCTTCCCGCTAAAATCTGGAACAAGACAAGGATGCCCACTCTCACGTCTTCTCTTCAACATAGTATTGGATGTCCTAGCCACAACAATCAGACAAGAAAAAGAAATACAATCTAACCAAATTGGAAGGGAAGAGGTAAAGTTGCCATTATATGCAGATGACATGATAATATATATAAAGGAAACCCTAAAAATTCCACACAAACACTACTAGAACTGATAAACAAATTCAGCAAAGTACCAGGATACAAGATTAACATATATAAATTGGTTGCATTTCCTGGTTTTTCTTTCTTTTTTTTTTAAATTTATTTTGGCTGCATTGGGTCTTCATTGCTGTGCACGGGCTTTCTCTAGTTGTGGCCAGTGGGGACTAGACTTTCTTGTGGTGCGCAGGCTTCTCATTGCAGTGGCTTCTCTTGTTGTGGAGCACGGGCTCTAGGCATGCAGGCTTAAGTAGTTGTGACACATGGGCTCAGTATTTGTGGCTCACTGGCTCTAGAGTGCAGGCTAAGTAGTTGTGGCACACAGGTTTAGTTGCTCCACGGCATGTGAGATCTTCCTGCATCAGGGCTCAAACCCGTGTCCCCTGTATTGGCAGGCGGATTCTCAACCACCGAGCCACCAGGGAAGTCCCTGGTTGCATTTCTTTACACTAACAATGAAATATCAGAAAGGAAATGTAAACAAGCAATCCTTTTTTTAATGGCATCAAAAAAATAAAATGCTTAGGATTAAACCTCACCAAGGAGGTGAAAGACTTATATACTGAAAACTACAAAACATTAGTAAAGGAAGCTGAAGATGATTCAAAGAAATGGAAAGACATCCCACGCTCTTGGATGGGAGGAATTAATACTGTTAAAATGGCTATACTACCCAAAGCAATCTACAGATTTAATGTGATCCCTATCAAATTACCCATGACATTTTCCCCAGAACTAGAACAAATAATCCTAAAATGTATCTGGAACCATAAAAAAATCAGAAATGTGAACACAATCCCCAGGAAAAAGAAGAAAGCAGGAGGCATAACCCTCCTAAACTTCAGAAAATACTACAAAGTTACAGTAATCAAAGCCGCATTGTATTGGCACAGAAAGAGATACATGGATCAATGGAATAGAATAGAGAGCTAAGAAATAAACCCACACACCTATGGTCAATTAACCTTTGACAAAGGAGGCAAGAATATACAATGGTGAAAAGACAGTCTCTTCAGCAAGTGGTGTTTTGAAAGTTGGAGAGCCGTATGCAAATCAGTGAAGTCAGAACATACCCTCACACCATACACAAAAATAAACTCAAAACGGCTTATATGCTTAAATATAAGATAGGACACCTTATAACTACTAGAAGAGAACATAAGCAAAACATTCTCTGACATAAGTCATACCAAAATTTTCCTAGGTAGTTCTCCCTAGGCAGTACAAATACAGTAAGTCACCTACATACGAACCTTCAAGTTGCAAACTTTCAAAGATGCAAACGTCCATTCGCGTGTCCAATCATGTAAGTTAGTTCACGTGTCTGACATACATTGTCACGTGCGTGCTTCCTCTATATGTGGTTGTGCTTTTGTGTACTTTACAGTACTGTGTAGAGTACAGTAGTACAGTACCTTTATTTCAAGCCCAAGATGTCTGGAAGCAAGCGTAAAAGCAGACGTGATGTAGCTGGTACTGTTAAGAAGCGCCAAGCGATAATGACGGAAACAAAAGTGAAAGTAATTGAGAGAGTGGAGCGAGGCAAAAAGATGTTAGACATCGCTCATTCTTATAATATGAATCATTCAATCATTGGCACGAATCTAAAGAACAAGGACAAGATCATGGAATATGTGAAGTCTGCTGTGCCGACGATGTTGACACAATATCCAAGAAGCATGGAAAAGTGATGGAGGAGATGGAGAAACTTCTCAGTGTGCGGATGCAGGATCAACATCAGCGCTGAGTCCTGCTCAACTTAACGCTGATTCAAGAGAAAGCTAAAAGCCTTTATGAAGACTTGAAGAAGAAACACGGCAAAGAATCAGAGGGCACTTCTTTTAACGCCAGCCATGGCTGCTTTCATCGGTTCAAGGCTAGAGCCAGCCTTCACAATGTAAAAGTAAGTGGAGAGACAGCAAGTGCAGATAGGGTAGCTGTCCAGGAACTTCCAGAAACACTTTGAGAAATTATTGATGATGGTGTGTATTTACCCAACCAAGTTTTTAATGTGGATGAGACAAAACTGTACTGGAAGAGGATGCCAGACCGAAGTTACGTCAGTAAGGAGGAAAAGTTGATGCCGGGCTGTAAAGCAGCAAAGGATAGGCTAACTGTTGTTTGGTGGCAATGCTTCCGGTGAATTGAAGCTGAAACCTCTCTTAGTTTATCATTCACAGAACCCAAGAACCCTTAAAAACATAGCCAAGGGCTCTCTTCCTGTTGTGTGGAAGTGTAACCCCAAATCCCGGATTACACAGGCCACGTTCCAGGACTGGTTTTGCCACCACTTTATCCCAGATGTAGAGAAATATTGCTTGGAGAAGGACGTTCCAGCAAAACATTCTTTTGCTGCTCGACTCTGCTCTGGGCCACCCCCCATTCATGGATGACTTTCATCCCAACGTCAAAGTACTGCATCTGTCACCAAATACTACGTTGCTCATCCAACCTATGGACCAGGGCGTTATAGCGACTTTCAAGAAATATTATTTATGTCACACTTTTTGTCAGGCAGTAAAGGTAAGTGACAAATCAGGAACAACCTAGGGACAACTTTGGGAGGACCATAACATCTACAAGACCATAAAAAACATTGACTTTGCATGGTGTGAGGGTATGGCGGTCACGATGAATGGGGTTTGGAAGAACCTTTGCCCACAGTTTGTTCATGATTTTTGTGGATTTGAGAAGGTAGATCAGAAGTCCGAAGAGGTCTTCAGCAACGTAGTGACCCTCAGCGAGAAGCTGGAGCTAGATCTGCAAGAGGACGATTTCGCTGACCTCCTTGCTGTGCAACATGAAGAGCTTACTGATGGAATTGGAGGCCCAGAGAAAGGATGAAGAGGGACAGGAGGAAGAAAAAGTAACTGAAGAACTGAAGAGATTCACGACACAGAAAATGGCAAGGGAATCTTCGTTATTTGAGGAAGCACTGTTAGTTTTTGAGGCACAGGACCCGAACCTAGAATGGGACCCAAAGGTGGCAGCAGCCATTCAGATTGCAATCCAGTGTTACCTTGTCATCTATGATGAGAAAAAAAGAGCTACTACCCAGACATCAATGGATCATTCTTTCAAGAGGGTAGATAGAATTAAATCCAGCAAGGAACCAGAACCTTTGCCATCAACGTCAGGTATGAGTGAAATTGCAGCTTGCCCTCTGTCTCCTACTGCTGATAATCCTTCACCCCTACCATCTCCCACCTCCCCTCCCTCCTCCAATCAGTAACTCTGCTCGCCTGTTCCCTCGATGCCAGCCCGAGTATCCCAGCTGTTGTACTGTATTACTGTACTTTTCAAGTTACTGTACTGTAAGATTAAAAATGCTTTCTTTGTTTTTGTGCTTGTTTTTTATGTATTGTTTGCGTGAAAAGTATTATAAACCTATTACGGTACAATAGCATATAGCCGACTGTGTAAGTTGTGTACCTAGGCGAACTTTGTTGGACTTACAAACAAATTGAACTTACAAACGCACTCTTGGAACAGAACTTGTTCATATGTAGGGGACTTACTGTCAAAGCAAAAAAGAAACAGGAACTAATCAAACTTATAAGCTTTTGCACAGCAAAGGAAACCATAATCAAAATAAAAATACAACCTATGGACTGGGAGAAAATATTAGCAAATGATGAGACTGACAAGGGCTTAATTTCCAAACTATACAAACAGCTCATACAACTCAATAACAAAATAACAAATAACTCAATGGAAAAATGGGTAGAAGACCTAAATAAACATTTCTCCAAAGAAGACATACAGAGAGCCAATAGGCACATGAAAAGATGCTCATCATCACTAATTATTAGATAAATGCAAATCCAAATTACAATGAGGTATCACTTCACACTGATCAGAATGGCCATCATTAAAAAAAATCTACAATTAACAAATGCTGGAGGGGATATGGAGAAAAGGGAACGCTTCTACACTGTCGGTGGCCATGTAAGTTGGTGCAGCCACTATGGAAAACAGTATGGAGGTTCCTCAAAAAAACTATAGGGTTGCCATATGATCTAGCAATCCCACTTGTGGACATATATCTAGACAAAAATATAATTCAAAAAGATACATGAAACCCTATGTTCATAGCAGCACTATTTATAACAGCCAAGACATGGAAACAACCTAAATGTTCATTGAAAAATGAGTGTATAAAGAAGGTGTGGTATATGTATACAAAAGATATTACTCAGACATAAAAAATAATGAAATAATGCCATTTGCAGCAACATGGATTGACCTAGAGATAATGATACTAAGTAAAGTAAGTCAGAGAGAGAAAGACAAATACCATATAATATCACTAATATGTGGAATCGAAAACAGGACACAAATGAGCATGTCAGCGAAACAGAAACAAACACACAGATATAGAAAAGAGAGTTGTGGTTGCCAAGGAGAGAGTGAAGGAAAGATTGGGAGTTTTGGAATAGCAGAAGCAAACTTTTCTACATAGGATAGACAACCCACCAAGACCTACTGTATAGCACAGGAAACTATATTCAATACCCTGTGATAAACCATAATGGAAAAGAATATATATAGATATATAGATATAGATATATAGATATAGATAGATATATAGATAGATATATATAAAACTGAATCACTTTGCTGAACAGCAGAAATTAATACAACAATGTATAAAGGCTGCAGAGGGTGTGGAGAAAAGGGAACCCTCCTGAACTGTTGGTGGGAATGTAAACTGATACAGCCACTATGGAGAACAGTATGGAGATCCCTTAAAAGCTAAAAAATAGAACTACCATATGACCCAGCAATCCCACTACTGGGCATATACCTGGAGAAAACCATAATTCAAAAAGATACATGTACCCCAATGTTCACTGTAGCACTATTTACAATAGCCAGGACATAGAAGCAACCTAAATGTCCATCGACAGATGAATATATAAAGAAGATGTGGCACATCTATACAATGGAGTATTACTCAGCCATAAAAAGGAACAAAATTGAGTTATTTGCAGTGAGTTGGTTGGACCTAGAGTCTGTCATACAGAGTGAAGTAAGTCAGAAAGAGAAAAACAAATACCGTACGCTAACACATATATATGGAATCTAGAAAAATGGTACTGACGAACCTAGTGACAGGGCAGGAATAAAGACACAGATGTAGAGAACGGACTTAAGGACACAGGGGGCAAGGGGAGACAGGGACATAGTGAGACAGTAGCACTGACATATATACACTACCAAATGTAAAATAGCTAGTGATAAGCTGCCGCATAGCACAGGGAGATCAGCTTGGTGCTTTATCTCCCCCATAGGGGTGGGATAGGGAGTGTGGGAGGGAGGCTCAAGGGGGGGGGGGATATGGGGAATATATGTATACATATAGCTGATTCACTTTGTTGTAAAGCAGAAACTAATACAGTGTTATAAAGTAAGTATACTCCAATAAACATGTATTTAAAAAACCCACAACATTGTAAATCAACTACACTTGAAAATATTTCTTAAGTGCAAACAATTTTCTGAATGTAAGTTTTACTGTGTGTGTGTGTACCACAGGTTCAAAATATATGAATTATGTCAAATTGATTACATTACTTTTCAAAATAAAGAATTTTTGATATTTTACATCAGCCTCATGTTATAAATGCAGAAAAACCATATTATTTTTTTCTAAAGTTCAGAAATAGCCATTTTGCTCATTCGGTATGCTATAAACCATTTACTCTTAAAAAGGGATTCGTGACCTCTTCCTTCCAAAGAAATATTTCTCCACTCACACAATTTTAATAGAATGTTCCACCATGAACTGACTTCCCACCTTAGAGACACGAGATTTGCATCCTGAAATCTCTTTCTTGCAAAAATGTCCAATTATCATCCTAGCATTACAGAAAAGAAATGCTTTTTTCCAGATCTCAAATTCCATACAACTTTAGTCAAGACATCATGTATTTTTTTTTCACACACACACACGGACTGTATTTTATTTTTACAAGAGATAAATCAACTGACACCAAGCACTGTCAATGGATGACCACAACAAAAGCAACAATGATTGCAATTACCAAACACGAAACACACTCATACTATGTCATAATATTGACATTCAGTCCAGTAATCCTCCACTGTAACAGCTCCTTTACTTTGCAGTGAAAGACATCATGCATTTTTAAATAATCAGCACTCACCTGAGGTCTTTAAAAATCAACATAAACATAATTTTGTGTTCTCTTTCATTTACTCTGGTTCTAAGTGGTCATTTCTAAACGAAAGTATTTAAGTATGTTAACGTCATCTTTTTTTTTTTTTTTATTAACGTCATCTTATAACATCATATTGCAAATGACTACCGTGTCTCCAAAGATGAAATATGAGGAACTCACAATTAGGCTCTCCAAAGTTTTCATCTCTGAATGTGTATGACCCTTCTGCTGAACTCCACACTGTTCATTATTCTCTGAGAATATTCTTTTTCTTGTATGGCCATCTCACATGCTCTTTCATTTCATGAAGTTTTTTCCTACAATGTTATGCCTAGTTTATTTCTGAGAATATGCATTATTTCAGAATGATATTTATAGACACAAAGACTTCTCTATAATACCCTGAGAGTTTCAAGAACTCCTTCTTCTTTTTTTTTAATACCTAGATTCTGAAGCTCTCCACAAAGCATTACTAAACTTGCATTTACATAAGTATCTACACATTAATCACACATTAATGCATTCACAAATGTATTATGATTTATTGCTAATTTTGGAGCTGTCTTATTTACCACCCTCTTGGAAATCACTTTAATATTTGCACTTAGGACTTGAAAGAGAATGGATAAATAAAAACCGGAAGAATATGCAAATACAATTTATATATTTCTCATAAAATTAGGTGATGATCTAACCTTTATCCAGAAGAAAAGAAGAGCCCAGATACTCTGCAGGCATGATCCTCGAGAATGTGTGGTCTTCCAGCAGGAAAACATGCAGTAATCCATGTGGCAGAGTTTACCTGTGACCAGCTGGGGTTAGTGACCTATGCATTCCTTACATGCAACATATCAGGAGTGGAAAAAGGGAATTTGTCCGTTGTGGCAATAAGTATAATGAAGATTTGTAGCAGGTCATGCTCATATGTTCAACACAGGTACAATCAAAAGTTTGCTCAATTCTGGTAGATCTAAGTCTGTATCTGTTACCTTGTCTTTAACGAGGAAATGTCAGAACTGACTTACCAAAAAAAAAAGTGTTTTGTTTGTTTGTTTGTTTTAATTAGAGTCACGGTGAGTAAGGCAGAGTTCAGAACAGCTAATGTGACTTAGTGATTCTCTCATCAGGAAATACAGTTTCTACTTCCCTGTTTATTCTCCACATCCTGTAGTAAGTAAAGTTTCCATGAAAGATAAATCTACAGCGTGAAAAGAAAAGAAAACTTACATGTGTTGATAAGGTCATTTTGACAGGTTTTACCACGTATGTCAGTGTTTCTGGGGATGGACACAAGCCAGAGCTCCCTACTCTGACATTTTCACTGATGTCATTCTCCTTGATCCTCAATTTGAAAGTGGATAAAAATGTTTTCTATGCTTTCTTCTTTAAGAAATTAAATAAAGAATGCTTTCTAGACATGATCCTCTAATGATTTGCAGTCAGTGGTCATCAACAGAGGAAAAGCACACAGAAGGGTGACATTCAGTCAGGTAAGAAAATTCTCCCTGAAATCAGAGCTTCATCTTTAACATGCAATCAAAGGCTTTCACAGGTTCTTCATCACTCTGCACTCAGCCCTACCATATGGGATTGGCTCTGAGAATCTCACATCAGATGACTGACAAACATGTCATAGTACACTGATCAGGTACCAGATCCTGCCTCTCTTAATGATCTCCCACAGGGACATTGGAATATTCTAGGATATTTCCTGGAGCCCTCTATTCTACACAGGTACACTTCCAAGTAGAAGCAGAAGCTTGGATTCTCACTGGGACCCCTGCTCTGTCCAACCAACCTCTCTAGAAATATGATGTTCTAATCTCTCCTGATTAGAACATTTCAAGGTCTCTCCCTGTGCTAATTTAGTAAAGGTAAAAGAGAAACAAGAAAGAACAAACTATGCAGGGAGCAATATATAAGATTCCTTTACTTAACGTATTTATCTGATATACCCAAATACTGAGAAATATAGATTCATTTCATAATGGTCAAGGAAAGAGGAGGAGGAACCTCCATGCCAACAGTATATATAAAATGGAATCAATATTGCATAAGCTCCAGCTTAAGCTTAGCTACGAGGTACTAACCCTTCTCATAAAGAAGCAATAGTTCTCCATCATTTGAAGCACACTGAGGACTCAGACAGCTGGACACTGAAGGTGTAGCCTCCTCACTCGAATTCTGTACCTGCATCACAGAGTAGTGAAATATTCCCAAAGAATTATTAAGGATGAGGGGGGGAGGCGAAATAAAAAAGATGAATCCATAGTCTGTCCTACCGTCTGTTCTGTTGGATATTACCACCATCTTGGCCCAATATGACCTTCCCACTTTTCTCTGGGTCTCCCTACTTTCCACCTCCATCCTCTCATTATATCTTACCTACACTTGGGAACGACTCTAGTTTTTCCACTTATCTTTATCAACAAGTAATCCAAATAGCAACTGTGTATATAACTCCTTAGAAACCTCAGGTCTGACTCAGTAATAATACATGACCTTCAAAGTCCAAAGTTTTCCTAATTCCCTTTATTATTATTTTTTTTCTAATTTCCATGTACTTACACTCTTAAGACCTCCACTGTTCTCAGGTTCGTCTTCCCTGCAAAATCTGTCAACCTAGACATAGACTTAAGTACCACCCACTAATTATCTCCTAGGGAATCCAATTTTTAAAAAAGCCTCAGCAAGCCTTATGGACTTTATTAAAGACTCTTTAAGATAACCCATGGGAGATAACAGCACACCCACAGATATCTATCTAATACACCCTCAGAGTAATTTTTTTTTCTCTTTTATAAAGTCTCTTCTGGCCAATGAAGACTCTCAGCTCTTCTTCTTCAACATATGCAGTGTCTCACCCTTCTGATTGCTCTCTGCTCTATCCCAGGTCCACTCCCTTTCCTGATATTACATTCTTTCCCAATTTTGTATGTTGGTAAAATCAAATAACATAAAATACAACATGTAAGTTATTATAAAGTGCACCGTTCAGTGATATTAAATGCATTCATATTATTGGGCGATCAACATCACCATTTATCTTTCTAATTCTTTTCTACGTTTTAAAACTGTAACTCTATATCCTTTAAATATAACTTTCCTTTTTGTTCCATAACCACCTGAAAAGCATCATTACCCTCCCAATTTCTATGGTTTTGACTACCCTAAGTACCCCCATAAAATTGAAATAAGTAGTTGTATTGTTATGACTCACTAAAAGTCACAAAAATGGCATTTTTGGTAGCTAAATTTCCTCAAGATTCATCCATGTTGTAGCATATTCCTAGATCTTTTCCTTCTTAACACTGAATAATATTGTATTATATGGGTATACCACACTTTGCTTATCCAGGAACTAGTGGATGAACACTTAGGTTGCTTTCATATTTTAGCTACTGTGATTATTACTGCTCTAAACACTGGAGTACAAATAGTTCTTTAAGACCCTGATTTCAATACCTTTGGGTATACCTCATAGTAAAATTCCTGGATCATGTAGTAATTCTATTTTTCAATATCTGAAAAATTGCCATACTCTTTTGCAAAGCAGCTGTATCATTCTGCATTCCCTCTGACATAGCACAATGGTTCCAACTCCCTCACATCCTCACCAATAGTTGTTTTCTGCTTGTGTATGTGTGTGTGTGCTTGTGTGTGTATGCATGCACACAAATATATAAACATGCATTTAGTGATATGGAGCATCTATTCAAGTGCTTAGTCATTTGTACATCTTTTGGAAGAACCATCTATTGAAGTCTTTTATCCATTTTTGAATCAGGGTGTTTGCTTTTTGTTCAGTTGTAGGAGTTCTCTGTATATTCTGAATAGAAATCTCTTGTCAGATAGATGGCTCTGAAATATTTTCTCCCATCTTGTGGGTTGCCATTTTATTCTGTTTACATTTCTTTGATACACATTTTTTTTAACTTATGTACTGCAAATTGTTTATTTTTTTTGTTAGCTGTACCTTTGTTGTTCCTTCGTTTCATATGGAGGAAAACACTGCCAAATCCAATATCATGAAGCTCTTGTCCTGTATCTTCTTCTAAGACTTTTTATATTATTAGGTCTTATATTTAGTTTCTTCATACGTTTTCATTAATTTTTGCATATGATGTTAGGTAAGGGTCCATCTTCCTTCTTTTGCATGTTGACCACAAGACTTCTCAGCACCATGTGTTGAAAATACTATCCTTTCTACTTTGAAAAGTCTTGGCAACTTGTCAAAAATCATTTGGCCATATATCAGGGTTTATTTCTGGGTGTTGTATTCTATTCTATTCTATTGGTCTTGAATAAGGGAGAAAATAGCATAACCTATCCAGGTTGATGAAGAACATAAAGAAAGACCAGGACTGAGAATTAGGAGGGCAATATAAAACAGCAGGGAGTAAAAGACAGTGTGAGAGAAGATCTTGTATTTGCGAGTTCATGGAAATAGGATCATGCTAAAACCACTAAACGCCTGACTTTGAACAATACGGTAAATGTGCCAGCAAGAAACATAACACTTACCCATCTCTGGGAAATATAGTATGGGCATAAAGATAAACTACACACAAATATATTAAAAAGGGAAGGGTTTTCATGGTGTGAGAATATTGTGGCATTTGAAATACAATTTACTTCTGTTCTACCATTGTCTCTAAAATTTATCAAAGTGTATATACAAGCAATTCCAATCCTGGTAATGTGCTTGACAGGTTTATATATGAACTTCAGTAGAGCAGTAAATGTACATTCATAGTAGGACTGTTCCCTAAACCAAAAAACAAAACACAAAAACTGCAAAGACTAGAGTTCACTTTGTCAACACACATACAGATGCAATGATGGTTAACGGTCCGAAAACAGAAGGTGAGCATGGGTGCAAGAGGTTAATCCCCAGGCTGGGGTGGGGTGCAGAGTTTGAAGGTAACACAAGTAGAAAAGGCTTTTGTCCTATCCTTGATTTTTGAGGTATGGAAATTCACAGGTCACTACCTTCATTTCAAACTGAATGAATGCACTATTCAATTTTTTTAAACAGGCGAAGTAAACATGAGTGATAATAAATTTCAAACTGTCGCTAATCAAATAAGATACTAAGAAAACTTAAATAATATGATTTAAGAATGAAGTAGAGAGATTGTCCAACATGGTAGCATTCAAAGACCCAGAGCTTGATGCCTCTCATGGGCACACCAAAGTCACAACTGTTTACAGAACAGCAATTGATGAAAAAGGCCGGGACCTACCATAAAAGATGTTTTACAGCTAAAGATATAAGGAAGGCACCTCGACAAGACAGAAAGGAAGGGCAAAATCTCAATAGAGTCAAGACCCATACCACCAAGTGGGTGGCCCACAAATGGGAGAATAATTACAATTTCAGAGGTGCTCCCAGGTAGCAAGGGGTATGAAGCCAACATCAGGCTCCCAAGCCCAGGGATCCTGTTGTGGAAAGAAGAGTTCCTAGAAAGTTGGGCTTTGAAGACCAGTAGTGCTTATTTTCCAGAGAGCCAGAGGGTTGTGGGAAATAGAGATTCCACTCTTAAAAGATGCTCACAAAATCCCACATGATCTGAGAATCAGAACAGAAGCAGTCATTTGAAAGGATCCCGGGTCACACCTACCTCCTGAGCTTGGAGAGTCTCCCAGAGAGGCAAGAGGCAACTACAGCACAGCCTCAGGGACAGAGACACTGGCAGCAGCCATTCGGGGGAGCTCCTTCTACCTCGTGGACGCTGGTAGCAGCAAGCATAATTTCAGAATCCTCCCTGTAGCTTATCAGCCTCAGGACCGAGCCCCACCCATTTCCACCAGACTACAGACACAAGTACTAGGATGCCGCAGGCCAAGCAACTAACTTGAGCAGGGGCATAGCCCCATCCACCAGCAAACAGGCTGCCTTCAGATCCTCTCAGTGCACAGCTGCCCCTGGACATGGGTCCAGCCACCAAAAGCCCCAGGACCAGCCTCCACACCTCAGTGGACAGGCACCAGCCCCAGAGTCCCTGGCCCCTCTGACAAGTGAGCCTGCTCTGGCCTTGGAGTCAGCCTCACCATCGGCAGGTGGTAACTGCACAGGGACTGGATGGAGCTTGGACCTACCCAACAGCAAACCTGCTTTAGCAGTGGGATCAGCCTCATACACCGACAGGCACACACCAGCTCCAGGGATACCACAGCCCAGCAGCCTGTGTAACCAGGCCACTTAATTGCAGGCCAGAAGCAGCCATGGACTCAGCTGGGTCCTGACCCTGCCCATCAGAATGCCAACACAAGATTAGGGATACCCCCGGCCCTGCAGACAGCTGTGTCAGGAACAGTGATCCAACACCAACTCTGTGGCTCCTGGGCCCTGCAGCCAGAACGCAGAACCTGTCTCTTCCTCCCAGTAGCCAGCATAGCCCCAGAACCAGTGACTGGGCACTAGCCCTGATATCACCTGGACTGCAATTCTACCCATAAGTGAACCAGCACCAGATTTGGTGTCCCCCAGAGTTGTGCAGCCAGCTGCCTTATGATTTAGTCTCACCAAGCAGCACAGACAGCCTCCATACAAGGCAGAGCCTGGCAAACAAGCAGTCTGGGGGCAGCCAAGCCTACCAGACTACCCACAGTAGTCAGCCCACCACAGCAGAAGAGCCCAAGCAGCCCACATAGGGGGTACATACACCTAGAATATATAGCTCTAGTGACCAGGGGAGAGGGGGCTGCTGGGACCCATAGGACAGCTCCTACAAAAGGCCACTTCCCAAAGGTCAGGAAATGTAACGAACCTACTACACACATAGCAATAAAAACAGGAAGTTAAGAAAAATGAGGTGACACGGAAACACGATCCAAATGAAGGACCAAGATAAGAATTCAGAAGAAGATCTAAGTGAAGTGGAGATAGCCAATCTCGTCAACAAAGGGTTCAAGGTAATGACTGTAAAGATGATCAAAGAACTCAGGAGAAGAATGGACGACCAGAGCAAGAAGTTAGATTTTTTTTTAAAAAGAGTTAGACATTAAAGAACAACAAAACAGAGATGAGGAATACAATAACTGAAATGAAAAATACATTAAAGGAAACTACTGTAGACTAAATGATACAGAGGAATGAATCAGAAAACTGAAGGACAGAGTACTGGCAATCACTGAAGATGAACGGTAAAACAATAGATTAAAATGAAATGAGGAAAGTTGAACAGACTTGTGAAACAACATCAAGTGTACTAATATTTGCATTATACTGGTCCCAGAAGCAAAAAGGAAAGACAAAGCAGTGTAGAGCATACCTGAAGACATAAGAGTTGAAAACTTCCCTAACCTGGGAAAGAAAACAGACATCCAAGTCCAGTAAACACAGTAAGGCCAAAACAGGATCAACCCAAAGAGGACCACACCAAGACTCATTGTAATTAAAATGGAAAAAAAAATAAAGATAAAAAGACACTATTAAAAGGAGCAAAGGAAAAGCAACAAGTTACAAACATGGGAAATTGCACAAAGTTATCTGCTGACTTTTCAGGATAACCTCTGCATGCCAGAAGGGAGTGGCATGGTATATTTAAAGTCATGAAAGGGAAAAGCCTATAAGCAAAAATACTCTACCCAGCAAGGCTCTCCCTCAGCTTTGATGGTGAGATCTAACGTTTTACAGAGAAGCAAAACTAAAAGAGCTCAGTATCGCCAAACCAGCTTTAGGAGAAATCTTAAAGGGGCTTTTCTAAGTGAAAAAGAAAAGGTCACGATTGAAACATAAAAATTAGGAAAGGAAACTTACTAAAGGAAAAACCTCATTGGTTAAGGCAAATATTCAACAAAGGTAGTAAATCAACCATGGACACAGCTAATAGGAAGGATGAAAAAAAAAACAGTAATAAAATCATCTATATTCACAATAAGAAGTTAAGGGACACACTAAACAAGTAGATGTAAAATACAAGGTCAAATTCAGTAACTGTGGGGGAGCAGAGTAAAAATGCAGGGTTGTTAGTGTCCATGTGAAATTAAGAGCTCAGCAACTTAAATAATCACACACACACACACACACACACACACACACATCTGAAAGAAATCCAAACATAATATTAAAGATAGTCCTCACATCACAGATGAAGGAAATAAAAGGGGAAGAAAGGAATACTGAAGAAATTAAAGAGGGATTCTAAAAATACCCAAGACGAATGAAAATGAACACACAATGATCCAAAATCTATGGGACACAGCCAACGCAGTTCACAGGGGGAAGTTATAGTGATACAAGCTTATTCTTAGGAATCAAGAAAAATACCAAATAAACAACCTAACATTACACCTGAAGGAATTAGAAAAAGAAGAAAAAACAAAACTCAAAGCTGTCAGAAAGAAAAATTAAGAAAACTATACCATATGCAATGACATCAAAAAGAATAAGACACCTAGGAATAAACACACCTAAGCAGGTAAAAGACATGTGCTCAGAAATCTATCAGCCATTGGTGAAAGAAGTTGAAGACAACACAAAAAGATGGAAAAATATAGCATGTGCATCGACTGGAAGAATTAATACTGTTAAAATAACCATACTACCAAACACAATCTACAGATTTAATGCAATTCCTATCAGAATACCAAAACATTTTCACAGAACTTGAAAAAGTAATTTTAAAATTTGTATAGAAACACAAAGACCCCAAATAGCCAAACAATCTTGAGAAAGAACACAGCTGGAGGCATCAGGCACCTTGACTTCAGACTATACTGCAAAGCGACAGTAATCAAAGAGAAAGGTACCAGAGCAAAAAGAGACACAAAGATCACTGGAATAGAATAGAGATCCCAGAAATAAGCCCACACACTTATATTTAATTGATTTATGACAAAGCAGGCAATATGGAGAAAAAACTGTCTCTTCAATAAGTGGTACTGGGAAAACTGGTCAGCTACATGGAAAAGAATAAAATTAGATTATTTTAGCACACCATATATAAAATAAATGCAAAACTGAATAAAGACCTAAATGTAGGACCAGAAACCATAAAACCCCTAGAGGAAAATATAGAACATTCTTCAACATAAATGATAGCAACAGTTTTAGGTTCAGTCTACTAAGGCAAATGAAACAAAAGCAAAAATAAACAAATGGGACTTCACTAAACTTAAAAGATTTTGCACAGCAAAGGAAACCAAAGACAAAATGAAAAGACAACCTGCTGAGGGAGAGACCATATTTGCACATGATAAGAGGTTAACATCAAAAAAGATGACCAAGCAAGGGTTCATACCTAAACTACAGAAACAGCACATACAACTCAATATCAAAAAAACACCCAAAATCTTTTTTAAAAAAATGAGAAGACCTAAATAGACATTTTTTTCCAAGGAAAAACTACATATAGACAGCCAGAACTCACAAAGATGCTAAACATAGTTAATCGGCAGTAAAATGCAAATCAAAACTATGAGATATATCACCTCAGTCTTGTCAGAATGGCTGTCATCCAAAAGATCACAAATAACAAAGGTTGGTGAGGATGTGGAGAAAGGGAAACTCTTGTACACTCTTGATGTGAATGTGAAGTAGTGCAGCTACTGTGGAAAGCAGAATGGAGGTTCCACAAAAAACGAAAAATAGAACTACCATAATATCCAGCAATTTCACTGTTGGGTATATCAGAAGAAAACAAAAACACTATTTCAAAAAAAATAACTGCACACCAATGTTCATAACAGTGTTATTTGCCATAGCCAAGATATAGAGTCAAACTAAGTGTTCATCAATAGCTTCGTGGATAAAAAAGATTTTTTATGATGACTTCAGCAAAAAATGAAATTTTGCCATTTGCAAGAACATGGATGGATTTGGAGGGTATTATGCTTAGTAAAATAAACCGCAGAGAAACCAAGCATGGCATGTTATGAGAAAAAAAGCATGGTATGGTATGAGAAAACAAGCATGGTATGTTATCACTTACACGTGGCATCTAAAAAATTGAATACAATAACAACAAAAAAACAGACTCACAGATTAAAGAACAGACTAGTGGTTACCAGCAGGGAGAGATAGGGTGGAGGGGCAAAATAGTGGTAGGAGATTTTGAGGTACAATCCACTATGTATAAAATCAATAATCTACAGTGATGTACTGTATAGCATGGGGAATATAGCCACTCTTTTATAATAAGTATAAATGGAGAAGAATCTAAACATTTATGAATCACTATGCTGTACCTCTGAAACTAATATAATAAGGTAAATTAACTATAGATCAATAAAATATAAAGTAAGAAACAATAAAGGGAAGACACAGATTATTAGATAGAAATCAATTAAATAAACACAAGTTTTGGAAATCAAGGAATTAAAAAACAACACGTAAGACACAACATTGGCATTTAAAGTGTACAATCTATTCATTTAAAGGAAATCATTTAAGTGGTAAAAAATGGTACCCATTCTCACAATTTTGTATATCTAGGATAAATTATTATCTACAAAAATATGTTACAAATATTCACTCAAAAAGAAAGAGAAAATTGGGATAAACCCATTTTAGTATCCAAATTTAATATCAAAGTCTCTATGCAAAATTGATTTGAATAAGTTCTGTTAGCCACTTCTAGTTTCTTTGTGATGTAAAATCTTTTAAAGCATAAAAATCAGCCTTTCTACATTATTCCATTAGACATACATAGAAGTTAAAAGAAATGAGAAGACAGAACAATCAACCAGGAAGGTGAATTTACTGAGAAACCGTCATTCGTTCTCCCTCCTCCTTTTCTTTTCCTCCTTTTCCAGGTCTCTTTCGGTTCCGATCAAGAGAAATCTTGAGAGTTCTGAGAATATTTCTTTGAGGGCTTCAAATCACCATACCTACATCCTCTGCCACAACTACACACACGGGAACAAAAATAAACCTCTGCTATCTACTCACGTAGGAGGGATTCATGCAAAATAAACTCCTACATGGAGACCAACAGGTGAGTTTTCTACCTGTTCTTTCTAATGTCCTTCCATTATAGTAAATCCCACACATTATGAGGAAGAAATGGTTATGTGAGCTTTTCCTTGAAGTCAAAAAACTAGCATTCATTTCAAGTACCTGGTGATCATAGGGTACAGCCAGGGAAGGTGCCATCCCCCTTGGGGGGAGGGGCGGTGGATGGGCTCCCGCACCCATGCACCTCCTGATGCACAGATTCTGGAGAAACAAAGGGCAGTCACACCGCAGTCAGCCTGTCAGGCTGTCGGGCCACTGGGCAACCCGACCAGCCTGGAAGTGCCCCATCAGTTTGCTGAAAGCAAAACCCTGTCCCCCCTGTGAAGCCAGGCAATTTGGGTCAGAGAGTCAGAGGAGACCGGTAATCAACTCTTCCTCTCTGCTCACCTCCTTGGGGTTACAGCAACCCCATCTCCAAACCCAAATCTGACCCTGGAGTGCCAAACTGGGAGTGGCAGGTGGGCTCTGCCGGTGCTTCAGCGCCCTCTGGAGGTTGTCTGCTCTAATGGCAACTCTCAGCCCTTCCTCCTCCTCCTTCCCTAGTCCTGGGGGCTGCCTTGGCCTCCTGCAGCTGCTGGCCTGAATTCATTCTTCTTTTTTCTCCAATTACAATGAAGTGTCTTACAGAGGTTTGGAATCTCTTGAAGAAGGAAGATCTTTTAGCCAATACACCTTAACCGTGAGAAGTTGGTTTCAAGAATAAACCTGAAATACTGTATTTTTCTCCTGATGATTCCAAGGAGAGACAGCTCAAGTTTTCTAAATCATAAGAAAAACCAAGGTAAATATGATATTCTGAGCCAGAGATGAAAAAGCAGTTTTTAGCACCCCCTCCTCATGTCATATGACCGTGATTTAAATCAATCAACTGCCACTGGTTTTTAAATCAAGTGACCCAACTTTAAATCCATCAGCTGCTTCCCTGTAACTCACGTGACTTGGCTTTGAATAGTAAGAAATGCAGAGGTATAAAAATGATGTTCTGAACAATAAATGGAAAGACAACATTTTAGGAAGTTTTTTCCTTTTCGAATGGACCATTCATTGCCTACAGAATAAAGGATTCCCTTGTGGATTTCTGGAACTGTAAACACATACATTGTCTCCGTTGGCTTGATTGACTTAGATTTTGGGTTTCTTCTTGTTGTTGTTGTTGTTGTTAACATCTTTATTGGAGTATAATTGCTTTACATTGTTGTGTTAGCTTCTGCTGTATAACAAAGTGAATCAACTATTCGTATACATATATCCCCATATCCTCTCCCTCTTGTGTCTCCCTCCCACCTTCCCTATCCCAACCCTCTAGGTGATCACAAAGCACTGAGCTGATCTCCCTGTGCTATATGCAGCTGCTTCCCAATAGCTATCTATTTCACCTTTGGTAGTGTATATATGTCCATGCCACTCTCTCACTTCATCCCAGCATACCCTTCCCCCTCCCTGTGTCCTCAGGTCCGTTCTCTACATCTACGTCTTTATTCCTCAGCAGCGACTCCTGCTAGGGACGGATACTTCCTTTTATGCTCAGGGAAATCCCCTAGTTTGAATATGATTTGAGTTTGATCCTGTGAAACCATCAGAACTTCCCACCAGAGATAAATGAGGAGATTCTGGCCTTTATTAGTATGCATGATGAACACGGGTGTCCTGGCTGTACTTGCCAACCCTCCTATTTTACCCACCTATTTTTATCCACCTTCCTCCCTGTGAGTACCTTTGACCAACACTGAGTTCAGACTCCTGACCTATTACAGTGACTTTGTCAGCCTTTCTTTAAAAATGGACAGGTAATGAAACGAATTTAACCTAGAAGCAGCAGCTCAGTAAGGGAAATAAAATCATCAGAAGTTATCTAATCACAGCCACAGCCATCCAGGGCTCTGTCTTACCTGCTGGGTCATAAGAATGGGACCTTCCTAAACTTGAAGGGCATCCAATCAAATAAGTAAAGGTCTGCTCACCTCTGGCTCTTGGAGGGATTGCTAGGCACTCTACCCAGTGTATACTAACTGCAAAACACTGTCATGGTTGTGAAACACCTATGTTCCAGGAAAGCTTTTTGGGGTGCATGGGGAAGGTTTCTTTTTGACATCAAGCAAAAAATAAATCACCAAGCTCTTTGAGCACAGGGGTTCTTAAGAGGGCAGTAGAAGGAAGGAATGGGCAGAAAAGACGATCTCCAGTGAAGTGAAGGCCGTTTTTCCAAAAGAGTAGGATTTAGTCTCAGTTTAAGGAGAACACTTTTAAATAGCTGGGACAGCTCCAAACTGCAGTTTAGGGAACGAGTGCTTCAAAAGAACAGTGCTTTAAAAGTCCTGGCAAGGCAGCAAGAGGATGAAGAGTTGGTTTTGCATAGTTTTGAACACAGGAGTAAAGAAGCAGAGGCGTCTCTGACTAAAAGGCCCTGAGATCTTATGGCATCAATGGGTCAGTTGCAGGGGCAGGGGGTGTGGGGGACAATATTTCTCTCTCAAAGTCTCCCAGGGCAGCCAACCCTCCCGACGCCACCCCCCCACTCCCTTCACCCTTCCTCCCTCCACTGTTGGGTCCCCAGGGACAGCACTTTTCAAGCTGGAGCCCTCAGGCACCATCTCTGCTGTCTGGATTCTTCCTGGAGCCTGGCAAGTTTTGGGACAGGAAGGCGGGTCTGCAAGGCCGCTGCTGTGCAGTCGGACCTGGAGGCCTGGAGGGGAACTGGAGCCCTGAAGCCCACCCACGTCCTTGAAGCCGAGGGAGGAACACATCCTCCTAACACTACTTCTCAGGGGTCAGCGTGCTCCCCACCCGACGGTGATCCATAATCAGTTGAGGTAGCAAGGACTGCCTCTAACTGGCCCCCTCGATTCCGCCTTAAGGGTCCTCGCACATGTGTGATAGCGCAGGCCCCGGATCTCTTTAGTCAGCTGAGGCCAGTGCTGCCGGCATCCCTCCAGTCCCATCCCCCAGCCCCTCCCTCTGGGATTGTATCTAATAGAAGAAAGAGCACAGAGGAATTGGCTGAATCAAGGGACCTGGGAGCCTGGGGATGAGTTTGAAGACCGAGAACCTAAGGTGCAATTAAATATTATTGGAAACTCTTGTGCAGTGTGTGGGGGGGGAGGTTAGGAGACTGAGAGGCTGAGTCGACTTGCTGAGTCCAGCCCCAGGACACCACACAGACCTGTCCCCCTTTCCCTGCCATCAGACAAGCGGTGCCGCAACTCCAGCCGGGACTCTGCACTTCCCCCTCCCTGATTCTCCAGAAGAGCAGGTGGCCCCCCTCTGAGGGCAGGGGCAAGACAATGGACCAAGTCCCCCTGCACTAAGGCGCTACTGGAATCTCTTCCTGAACAGCAGTGCTGGCTTGGAGCGAACCCGTGCACCGCCAAAGTTGGTCTCGTCCTGCAGCTGAAGGACGCAGGCTTTAAGTCAGCTGACTTGGCTTTAAATCAATCAGTCCCCCCTTTAAGTCAGGTGACCCGACTTTAAATCACTGTGTGGCCCCCAAGCCTGCCACTTCAAAAGTTGGGAACTTCACTTTGATCCCAGCACCTCACACAGCTGAATGCACACTGTAGTCACCCCCAAGCCTGGCTTAGAGGCAGGATATAAGGTAAGGGGATGGGCTGCACACATGGTGAGGAGGGTGCACTTCATGTACCAGAAGGGTCCAGGTACTCTGGGTACAGCAAGCAGTGCACGATACAGCAGCTCCCTGGCAAAGCTGGTGATGCACAGGGGGAGCAGGCACACTCAGGCACGCAGAGGTTCCAGGCCGGGAGCTGGGGCACAGCCAGCTGGGAGGGTGTGAAAGCCGAGGATCTGAGCCTTCTTGAGAAAGGCAGACACAGAGGATGGATGAGAAACAAAGACCAGATGAAACATGAATTTGAAAAGCACAACCTGCTCTTGAAATTGGGGTGGGGTCACCCCAGATTTGAGTCTTCTTACGCCCCAGTACCTAGTGCTTTGGCATTTGCCCAATTACTTATAAAATGTGACTGATAATATCTAAACCACAGAATACTGCATTTGGAGTGGTTTTGCGTGTTTATGTTTCTATAGTAGAAAAATCTTTTCTACAAGAAAAATGTACACAATCTCAAATAAATTCAAACCCCTCTTTAAGAAGTACTATATCGGACTTCCCTGGTGGCGCAGTTCTTAAGAATCTGCCTGCCAAGGCAGGGGACATGGGTTCGAGCCCTGTTCAGGGAAGATCCCACATGCCGCGCAGCAGCTAAGCCCATGGGCCACAACTACTGAGCCTGCAGACCACAACTACTGAAACCCGCGCGCCTAGAACCGGTGTTCCACAACAAGCGCAGCAAGAGAAGCCACCGCAATGAGAAGCCCGCGCACCGCAACAAAGAGTAGCCCCCGCTTGCCGAACTAGAGAAAGCCTGCACATAGCAACGAAGACCCAACGCAGCCAAAAACAAATTAATTAATTAATTAGTTAACTATTTTAAACAAAAGTACTATATCCTTCTGTACAGCTTCTCTGGGAAGAACAGAGAGATGGTGTAGGAGAGTGAGAAAGACCAATATTTAGTGCACATCTCTCATGCAGGTGCTCTGCTGGCTCAGATAGATTTATCCCCACTTTACAAAGGAGAAAATAATCTCCGAGAGGTTTAGTAATTTTCCCAAAGCCAAACAGCTATGGAGTGGCAGAACCAAGATCTGAACCAAGTCTGTTACCTTCAAAGCCTAAGTCCTCATCACAACAAAACTCAATTAATATTTACATTTATCGAATTACATTGCAACCTGGGGAGTTCTTGGCACAATCCTGAAGAAGAGTGAGAAAGAAAGAAATAGCATTGTTCCTACAGTCAACCCACATTTTTGGAGCAGCTGCTAGATGCCTGGCCCTTTTTGGGCTTCAGCAGTGATCAAGACAGGAAGAGTCCTGCTTTCATGAACCACGTAGTGGGGAGGAGAGACGGGTGAAACTTGGGTGAGGGATTTCACCTTGCTGGACCTCTGTTTTGTCATCTGGAAAATGGGATGGGTGTTCCTCATTTTCTGGGATTGTCCAGCCCTCACATTCTCTGATTCCATAAGAAGCATTTGTTTTCCTGTTTCTTTAAAATTCATTCAGGCCGTGAGCTGTGATGAATGTGGTTAGCTGCTCCCCAAATCACTCTATTCCCACCCTTTTCCTGTGATCAGGTCTTTCCCGAAACATGACTCACAGTCAGTCAAGTCACAGAACCTAAGGGGCACCCAGCAGAAAAATTCCAACCCTTGCTTCCCAGGAGCTCTGCGGTCTACCTGCCAGGTAAACTTAACTCACCTGGCACAAGGTGGCCATCCCTGGTTTCACATCAACATGATCTCAGGCACAAACCTCCTTGTTTTTCCATTTTGTCTTTAAGTTACTTGTTGAAACAACTGCACAAATATGACACAGATAGAAAATCAGGCATCTTCTGCCCCCAGTGCCTACTAATAAATGATTTTCTGCCACTTTAATGATAAAGATAGAACATTTCCACATTCTGCTACCCTTATTATTTGTCATTTTTGTTGATATTTCTATTGACTACATCTTTCAATATTTTAACAATGGAACATTTATTTAGGGTGTTCCAGACCCAGCCTTTAGTGGTAAAGGTTTCGTTGTTATATTTCTATTATGTTTCCTTTAAAAATCATTATCCTATTTAAATGGATTAAGTCAATTCTATAGGCATTTATCTTATGATATTGATGAAATTGATACATAGAGGGCAGTAGTACAAGTTGATTGGAGTTGAGAACTTCTATTAGCACAATTAAGTATAAATATTATCTATATGTAAACCAAAGTACAGGCCGAGTGAGATTCTCTGACTTTTTTTTCCACTGTCTGCCCTTCAAGCCTGTGAGAAATGGAATAGTTCTTGCCCTATCAGTAAACAAAGGATATCACAGTCTTCAGCACTTGCAGCCCTCCAATGTGAGCCGGCGGGCCCTGAGGCACTCAGGATATGCAAATACAGAATGCAGGCCCCAGAGAGCTGAGGTGCATACCAAAGGAAGGATTTCAGTGAGCCCCGGGAAAGAAAAGCGCTGCATCCTCACCTTGGGAGAGCTGGTTTTCCTTAGTTAACAATCACCTTTTGATGTTCCCCATTACCTGCGCCAGTTCCCTGCCCTGTCCCCTCCCCCAGGTACTTTAGCTCAGGGAGGAAGGAGCGCAGAGGGACTCGGCTGAATAAGGGGCCTGCCTGCCTCGGGAGGAGTTTTCAGCGGCTTTCCCCGCAGTCGGGAAGAGGGGCGTTGACGCTGCAGCCAGACCCTGCGCCTCCCTTGCCCCGTTTCCCCTCAGGACGCTCAGGCCGACCCCCTCCTCACGCCCACCAGGCCTCGCGAGCCAGGACGAGGGCAGGGGCGAGAGGACGGACCGAAGTTACCGGGGACCAGACGCTGGAGGCCGCTCTTTCTGCACAGCAGCGGCGGGTGGCAGCGAACCCGTGCCCCTCAGAAGCTGGTCTTGTGCTGCCGCCAGGGCACCGGACCAGGCGGAGGGTCGGCGCCCACTTACCCGGCCCGCCGTCCCCGCGACTGTCATGGCTTCGGCCGCCGGGGCACGACCAGAGCCGGCAGCCTCAGTGAGGTCGCCCTCCCCTCGGGCTCCGGGGCAGTTACGTGAAGGCGGAGGGAAGAGACCCCGCCTGAGCCGGGAGTTCCAGCTCTGAGGAAACGCTGGCTCTGTTCAGCGCGCAGTGGGTGGGACCGCTCTGCCCCGAGGCCCTCTGGGAGGGAGCAGGGCGGCGGGGGAGGGAGCCGCCAGGAGCGCAGGGCCCCGTCGGGGGTCCTGGAGGGGCGGCCCGGCCTGGGGGCCATGCCCATTGTGGCCGCAGCCCAGGCCGTTTTCTTGGAATCCTACCCAAAAAAATTAGAAAGATACACAGTCTATAGTAAATACTCACAAATGATTGTTGCTGTTGTGCTCACTATTCTATTAAAGGTGTAAAATCCATAAAACACTTTAAGTTCAAAATTAAATATGAATTTTTACCTTTCTAATTATGTCTCTGATATTCACAGTTGTGGTTAATGAATCAGAGACTGTGGCATCACTAGTTAAAAATGAGCTTGTGAAAAAAATAGAACTCAGGCCCACCGGACCTACTGAATCACAATCTGCACTTTTACAATCTCCCCAGTGTACTCGTGTACCCATGAATAGTTGAAAGGTACATTTCTACCTCGAAAGGTCTTTTCTCTATGATAAATACACACATTTTATCCAGTTTGATATAAATAAAACACTCAAAAATGCATATGCCTGTGTTGAAACCATCATTTTATCATTTCTTTTCCAGACAAGTATAGTCTCTATACTGGTTTTGTGGCTCACATGCCATACTCTTTTCTTGTAGTTAGAAATAAGGTAGAGAAAGTTACTTTGTAAAAAAATATATATATATATGTATTAGTGGATAATTGAAGACACTCTTCTAAATTAAAACCTTCCTTAACTTGCTGTTTTCTTCTTGGGTCATATTATGAACTCTTCCCGTGGCCACATGGCATGTGTACGTTTAATTTCAGGGACTGCTGACATTCCAGGATGTGGCCATAGATTTCTGTCAAGAGGAGTGAGAATGCCTGGACCAAGATCAATGGGAATTGTACAGGGATGTGATGTTAGAGAAGTTAGGAACCTGCTCTCCTTGGGTGAGGATACCTTCCTTCCAGAATTCCTTATCCAACCACAGGGTTTGGAGTCCTTCTTTTGTAGAATGTCTCCTGGAATCTTCTACTTCCTACAATAGGGTTTCAGATTGCAACGTTTCAGGAAAGATTGGGAGTTTGTGGGTATAATTTTTCGTATTCTTTTAAAATTGCAGCCTCCTTTTTAATATACTTTGTAACTGCTTGGGATGTGTCTATATGAACTGTGTACTATATGCTTCTGTTATAGTCCTTACAATCTTTTATTGCCTTATTTTCTCTAACAATTTTCCATGGATTCTTTGGGCTTAAGGTATATTAACAGGGAGACTGCGAATCTGGGACTTCCCTGGTGATGCAGTGATTAAGAATTCGCCTGCCAATGCAGGGGACCCGGTTCGATCCCCGGTCCGGGAAGATCTCACGTGCCACGGAACAACTAAGCCATTGGGCCACAACTACTGAGTCTGCACGCCACAACTACTGAAGCCGGTGTGTCTTGAGCCCATGCGCCATTTATTTTTTGGAGAATAAAACCACTTCTGAGTGATTAAAATTTAGGCCAGCTAGTCAAAATGCTTTATCACCTGTTCTTGTAAAACACTGGTCAGTGGAACAAGTTTTACTAGGGATAACATTTTAATTGTATTCTGGAGTTCATATGGGCAATATGGTTTATGACCTTGATGCTGGATCACGACGTTTCAACGGTATAACTGCTATTAACTGTCTGTTTGTTCAACGATTAAAGTCTCACGTGATCTGAGTTCAGAATGGAGTCATACTGGTTGGTTTCTGTCTATTGCAGATTTCTTCCAGTATGAAAGGACAAGAGCAATACGGCTTCCTTTACAAAATGTGTTCAAACTAAATGATGATATAATCTACATTCAATTAATTTATACATACCCTACTGTAGAACAGGGTTCGTTACGCTGGCAGAGCCCGGTAATTATGTAAAACTGAAACATTTTCTGCACTCGTTCAAGTCCTCTTCCTAAGAATATGTTTATAATCAACATTCTTTCACAAATTACCCAATTTAATTCACCATAGCATTCCTCATATTAACTAAATGGAAACTCCTAGGCTATATACAAATCCAGAAAGGGCCAAAAATCATCACCCCCATGGATGATTACAACCCATTGCTGAGGCATTCAAATTACTTATTAAAGAACCACTATGTGCATCAACATCATCAATTTATATATTATTACCCCAATGCTAGCCTTAACCCTGGCTCTCAAAACATGAAATCCTCTTCCCATATCTTATCAACTAATTAGTATAAATGTAGGCATATTATTTCTATTAGCCATATCACACCTAGCCATTTATTCCATCCTCAGATCTGGATGAACTTCACATTCAAAATACTCACTCACTGGAGCTCTAGGAAAAATAGCACAGACAATCATCTCCTATGAAGTAATGAAGAAGTTATTCTATTCTCAGTCTTACTGGTAAATGGATCATTTACACTTTCAACAGTAATTATTACACAAGAACACCTATGACTAATTTTCTCCTGACCCCTACCCAGAATTTGATTATCTCCGCAGTAGCAGAAATCCAATGAAGACCCACTTGATTTAACGGAAGTAGCATCAAAACCTGTATATGTCTTCAATGTAGAAAATGAAGCAGGCCCATTCACCCCGTCCCTCCTAGAGAATATGTCAATTTCCCTATAATAAACATTTCCACAGCAATCTATTTTTAAGAGCATTCGACAATCCCTAGGTGCCAGAATTATATACAGCCCAAGTCATCATTAAAACACATCTAACAATCTCCTTTCTATGAATTTGAGCCTCCTACCTACAATTTTGATATGATCAATGCATACATCTCTTATGAAAAGTTTCTTTACGACTAACATTAACCTTATGTATATGAGAGTTTTCACTACTTGTCATCATACCAGGCAACCCACCACAAATTTAAGAAATATGTCTGACAAAAGAGTTACTTTGATAGAGTAAATCATAGAGGTTTCAATGCTCTTATTCCTGGAATTGAATTCTTCCTAATAATTTTACATTCTCCATGCTACCTACCACATTACACCACATGCTATATAGTAAAGTTCTCTAAGTAAGCTACAGGCCCATATCCCCAAAATATTTTTGTATATCCTTCCTGTGCTAATAAACTCTCATTGTTTTTACCATCATTCTACTAACCATTTTCTCAGGAAATATAATTGTATAACAAGCTCACACTGGTTAATGATATCCCCATTCTAATAAAAAACATGAACCCATAAGCTACAGAAGCATCCAATAAATATTTCCTAAAACAGTCCACCACATCCATACTACTTATAATGGCTATTATCATTAATCTAATAAACTCTGGTCAAAGAGCACAGTGAATAACAAGAATCTTTAATCCAGCAGCATCCCCCCTCATGACAATCGCCCTTGTCACAAAAGTAGGACTTTCCCCATTTCACTTCTGAGTGCCTGAAGTCACACGAGGCATCCCATGAACAGCAGACCTGATGCTATCAACATGACAAAATTGCACCCCTATCAGTTTTATACCACATGTCACCATCCATCAACCTATATATACTATTAATCATAGTGATATTATAAATCATAGCTGGAGGCTGAGGCAGACTTCGCGATACTCACCTGGAAAATATTACACCCTCCTCATCAATTGCCCATAGAGGATGAATAACAGCTATTATAATGTATATTCAGATTATAACAATCCTAAACATACTAATTTATATCATAACAACACTATCTTCTTCTTATTTATGCCCAGATCATGTACTACAAGAGTATCATTATCACACACATGAGATAAAACCCCTCCCATCACAATCATTTTCCTCACCATTATAGTATCATTAAGACATCGCCCATCACTATCAGGCTTTCTACGCAAATGAATAATTATCCAAGAGATAACAAAAACGACAACATCATTCTACCAACACTAATAGCCACCATAGCAGTCCTCAGCATATATTTCTACTTGCAGCTAACATACTCCACATCACTAACTATATTCCCTTCATTAAACAACACAAACACAAAACAATTTCAACATACAAAGAAATAACCTTCCTATCGTTACCAATCATAATACCCACACGGTTACTACACACAACACCCATTCTATCGGTGCTGGACTAGGAATTTAGGTTAGTTCAGACCAAGAGCTTTCAAAACCCTAAACAAGTGAAATTGACTTAATTCCTAAAAATAAGGATTGCAAGACTTTATTCTACATCAATTGAATGTAAAGCAAACACTGTATTGAAGCCAAATCTTTACGAGATTGATGAGTTTTAACCCCAGGAAACTTTAGTTAACAGGCAAATCCTCTAGTCAACTGGCTTCAGTCTACTTCTCCTTCATTTGAGAAAGAAAAAAAGAAAAAAAAAAAAAAGGCAGGATAATCACTGGCAGAATTGAAGCTGCTTCTCTGAAGTTACAATTCAATTTGTTGATTCACCACAGGGTTTGCCAGAAAGAGGGCTCAATCTCTGTCTTTAGATTTACAGTCTAATGCTAACTCAGTCATTTTACCTCTGTTCATACACTGCTGTATATTTTCAACAAATCACAAAGATATCGGCATTTTATATTTACTATTTGGTGCTTGAGCTGGAGTAGCAGGCAGCACCTTAATTATATTAATCCAGGCTGAGCTATGCTGACCTGGACCGCTACTTGGAGATGCCCAAATCTGTAAGGTTGTCATAACAGTCCCTGCACTTGTAATAATTTTCTTTATAGCTGTACCCGTTATGATTGCAGGCTTTGAAAACTGACTTGGGCCACTAATAACTCGGACACCTGAAGTAGCATTTCCCCCAATAAATCATATAAACTTTTGACTACTTCCCCCATCATTCTTACTCCTACTCATATCACCAATAGTAGAAGCTGGTTCTGGTACCAGTGGGACCGTGTATTCAGCTCTAGCCTGCAATCTGGCCCATGCAGGAGCCTCTGTCGACCTAACTGTTTTCTCCTTACATTTAGCAGGTGTCTCCTCAATTCTTGGTATTATTACTTTTATTACTATAGTCTTTAATACAAAACCAGCAGTCATATCCCAATACCAAACACCATTATTTGTTTAATCTTCCACAACTATAGCCATATTACTATAATTACCAATCTCAGTCCAAGCAGCCAGAATTGCCATGCTGTTAAGAGATAGAAATCTAAACACTACTTTCTTTGACCCGGCAGGAGGAGACCGAATCCTATACCAACACCTCTTTTGATACTTTGCTCACCCTGAAGTCTGTATTCATGGCCTAACAGGGTTTGTTATAAACTCACATATCATTACATACTATTTAGGACAAAAATTGCCTTTCAGCTATCTGGGAATAGTATGAGTCATGTCCACTGGTTTTTTAGGAGTTCTCTTGTGGGCCCATCATATGTTTACCATAGGGATAGCTGTGGACTCAGGAGCACACTTTGCATCAGCTACCGTAATTACTTCTATCCCTACAGGAGTAAAAGTATCTAGCTGATTAGCAACTCTTTATTTAATTTTTCTTTTTCTTTTCTTTTTTTTTTTTTTGGCTGAGTTCGGTCTTGGTTGCTGCGCATGGGCTTTCTCTGTTTGCGGTGAGCGGCAGCTACTCTTCGTTGCGGTGTGCGGCCCTTTCATTGCAGTGGCTTCTCTTGTTGCAGAGCACGGCCTCTAGGTGCGTGGGCTTCAGTAGTGGTGGCTTGCGGGCTCTAGAGGGCAGGCTCAGTAGTTGTGGCACACGGGCTTTTTGCTCCGCGGCATGTGGAATCTTCCCAGACAAGGGCTCGAACCCGTGTCCCCTGCATTGGCAGACGAATTCTTAACCACTGCGTCACCAGGGAAGTCCCTGGTTAGCAACTGTTCACGGAGGTAATACTATATGACCTCCCACTATATTATGAGTTTTAGGCTTTAGTTTTTCTTTTTACAGTAGGTGGTTTGACAGGAATCATCTTAGCCAACTCATCCCCAGACATTGTCCTCCGGGATACATACTATGTAGTAGCACACTTCCATGACCTAATGTCCATGGGAGCAGTCTTCACTATTATAGGAGGCTTTCTACACTGATTCCCACTATTCTCAGGTTATACAGTTAACTCAGCATGAGCAAAAATTCACTTCACAAGTATATTTGTAGTAGTAAATATGACTTCCTGCAGCACTTTCGTGGCCTCTCAGGGAGGTCACTACGTTAGTCTAGGTACCCTGAGGCACACACAACATGAAATATTTTGTCTTTAGGCTCATTCATCTCAGTAGCAGCAGTAATGCTAATAATCTTCATACTTTGAAAAGCATTTGTGTCTAAACAAGAAGTCTTAGCAGTGGAAATTGCTACTCCTAACCTAGAATGGTTACACGGATGTCCTCCACCATATCCTACGTTTCAAGATCCTACCTATGTAAATGTAAAATAAGGAAGGACTCAAGTCCTTTTCAACCAGTTTCAAGCCAACACCATAACAATTATGCCTTCCTCAATAAATGAGATAAAAGTAAAAAGTGATGTAGCTTTGTCAAAGTTAAATGATAGGCTAAAATCCTGTATATCACTAAGGCATATTAATTTCATCTAGGCTCTCAAGATACAACATCACCGATTATGGAAAAACTTTTACATTTTCTTCATCACACATTAATAGTGATTTTTAAAATAAGTTCTCTAGTCCTCTATATCATTTCACTAATATTGACATCTAAACTCATATGCATACAATAGATGCACAGGTAGAGAAAATGTGAACAATTTACTAGCTATTATTGTAATCTTAATTGCCCTATCATCATTGTGAATCCTTTACATGATACATGAAATCAATAACTCTTCCCAAACCATAAAAACTATGGGTCAGTAATGATACTGAAGCTACAAATACACAGATTACGAAGATTTAAATGTTGACTCCTCTGTAATCCCCACATCAGAGCTAAAACCAGGAGAATAATGACTAATAGAAGTCAACAACCGAGTAGTTAGGGATAGTCATTGAATATTAGTTTCATCTGAAATCGTTGTACACTCCGGAGTTGTTCCTTCTCAGGCCTAAAAGGAGCTGCTATCCCAGGACGCCTAACTTAAAGAATCGTTATATCAACAGGACCAGGCCTATGTTGTGGACAAGAGAGCTCGTTTTCCTGAGTTCAAAGACAGGACAGAGGGATATGGCTGAGATATGGGGTGAATCTGCAGCCCATGGGGATGCCCTCTCCAAGCTCCAGTATAGGAATGGGGCCTCTAGGGTCCCAGGCCACCCACCACGCCCTCTGGAGCAGGATCTGGGCAACATTCCCTGTCAGTGATGAGGCAGCCCTAGCACTTGTCACGCCCCGATGTCGTGTCCTATGTGGGTCCCATGCTCTTGGGACCACACCCCACACTCTGCAGGTCCATGCTACAGGGTCCTTCATGCCTCAGGAGTAGAGACCACACAGCAAGCAGTTCCCTCCGCAACCAGCAGGAGGAGGGGAGGAGAGCAGGGGCACCAGGGGACTCTCACTCAGACAACAACACCCCAGCGGTGGCAGCGGGGACAGTGATGATGCAGATGAGGCACAGACCAAGAGATGGGACCAGAGGACCCAAAAGGCAGCTGGTCAGGTCCTGGCTCACCTGCACCCCGGACACCTTTGTCCCGCATACACCCCCTTCCTCATACACCCTCTCCTTAAATGCAGATTCTTCAGATGCGAACAGGCAGAGCTTCAGACTGAAAGTCAGCTCTTCCAAAATGACCCGTCAGCAAACACGGCAGGATTCCACTCCAGTGGGTGCCCTGGAGTCGACAACTCATGGGCTGAAGTGGATATCGGTGCCAGGGGCAGTGGGAGGGAATGGGGAATGAGACTTTCATGGTTGTGGAATTTTGGTTTTGCAGGACGAAAAGTTCTAGTGATGGTGGTGATGGCTCCACGAGAAAGTGAATCTATCTGATGCCTCAGAAACGTGCACTTAAAATGGTGATGATGGTAAAGGGTATGTGACGTGTGTTTTATTTCACTTAAAATAAATTCTTAAAATAATGTCTTGTTAATTGAGATTCCATTTCGACTCCCCTTCATCACAAATGTCGGAGGCCCAGACACAGTCCCCTACCTTAGGGGCCATCACGGTACCCTCACAGAGCACGTGGGAGACCATTCTTAGGGGGGGCTAGTCTGTGCTCACCTGACCTCTGTCCAGGCGGACCCAGGCAGTGGTGACCCCCATAGATTAGACATATGATATGCTATAGTATTAATACGATACCACCAAGTGTTGTCACTCACCGGAACACAGAGCAGCAACCCACTCAAACATGCCTGACCTCATATGATTGTGACAAGATGAAGAGAAGAAAAGGAACCACAGGTTAATCAGGACAACACCCTTAATGCAGAGGTTGGAAATCTCAAAGGGGACAGGACACACTGCAGGCAAAGAGCGCATATGCGGTCTCCCCATCCATGTGCTCCTGACCCATGCAGGTATGGTGAGACCCACACAGTCCCAGCACCCTATACCTGGGGCCACACATCCACACTCACCAGGGTGACCCACCTCCCCAGACCCCTCCACCTGGGTCACATGTCCACAGTCCCAGGGTGACCTCACCTCCCCAGACCCTGCACCTGGGGTCACACGTCCCCTTGGTCAGGACACCATGGCTCTGCAGGGGGCTCCCCCAATGTGGAAACAAGCTGGGTCCCTGGGACCTCCTGGGATGGGAAAAAGTGTCAGGTGGGTCTCCTTTCCCCACACTTGTCCCAGAGGAGTCCTCCTCTTCTCACTTTGGTTCTGTGTGATTTTAACTGTTTTTACAGCTTTCATACTAGTGTTGAACACACGACCCTGGTGCTGGCATGCTCATTCCTATCTCGTCTCACTTACATGTTGAGAACACTCACAGGACAGCAGGGCTGAAAGCCGAGGGGCAGCTCTGGACTCTGCTGAGTAGGGACGGTAGACTGGAGGGAGAGCTCAGCAGCAGCCTCAGCTGTCACCCATCGGCCTTTTGCCCGATCTGCGTGCCCTGCAATCAATTCAGCAGCTAAACCTGCTTCCCTATGCACCGTGCACGTGCTGGTAAATTGGAATTATTGCCAGGTAGTCCTCCTGAGGATTCTCCATGAGCCCCAGGGAAGGTGAACCTTGCAGGGATTAAGACTAAGGCCCCGACCATAGCACTGACCCTTGGGAGGACCAGGTCACCACACTCAGAAGAGAGGCTGTTACGTACACAAGCCCACCTCAGCTCCAGACCCCAGACATCTAAGCACTGACATTCAGATGCAGGCACGGAGCTTCCCAGTAGTGAGGCCAGGCCGGGTCTCTACCCAGGTCCCCATAGTCCTAGCGTACACAGAACATGGTCAGGTCTAAATCTTCTTATTCTAGACAACACATGGTCAGCTCTAAACATAATCAGTAGACAGGACATGCAGAGGTCTAAATCTACCATGTAGACACAACTTGATCATGTTTAAACTAGCTTAGGGCTGATCTCATAGGGGGTACAGAACACACACATGGGTCTCTCATCTTTGGACACCCACATCAGGAAACTGAACAAAATCTTTGTCATTAAACATTTCAACAGGCAAAACAGAAATGTTCCCAATGTCTCTGGCCACCTGATGGTCAGCATCCACGGGCGAGCCACGAACTTCTTAGAGTGCAGCCCAGTCTGCTGCCAGGACAGACAAGAAGTGGCCTGATTCCAGCCTCCCAGGCTTCCAGAAGGAGGCGGCCACACTGCAAGCCAGGTCAGGAGAGTCCTGCATGGTCCAGGCAGGGAGATCCGGTCTGTCCATTCGGCTGGCCGATTCCGGGTGGGGCGCTCAGGGCCGCTGAGACCCCTGCACTCAGGTCCTGCTTCCCTGCAGCGTGTGCGTGTGCGTGTGCATGTGCGTGTGTGTGTGTGTGTAGAGGGGGCGGTGGCTGACGGCTCCCATAGTTCCCAACCCGGGCACCGCACTGTCTTCGAGGGGAGGCACGGGGAGAGTTAGGGGCACAGAAGCCGTTGGAGAGGAGAACCCACCGCGGAACTCCTTGCATACTGGCTCGCCCCACCCGGACACCCGCCTGCCCATCGTGGGCCGCATGTCGCCCCCCAGTCCCCCACCCCCGAGGGCTGGGTGCCTGCTCTTTCAACAGCACAGGGTCTCACATGAAGGAGACCCAGTGGGGACTGTCAGCCCCCGACTCCTGATGCTGTGTTTGGGGAGAATGAACCCCCTTGACTGGGCGATGGGACCCTGTGAGGAAAGAGGTGTCGGCCCGATCCAAGTCGGGGCCTGGCTGAGATATGAGAAAACAGGAGCCAAGGGCAGGGCCTGGAGGCCAGGCCAACAGGAGGGGCACCCCCGGCCTTGGCCAGGCTCTCCAACGGTGACATTGTTGCTTTAGGGGACCTGGGACAGGTGACTGAATGTAATGGGAGTCTAAACTGGACCCTGAATGGGGCTTAAAGAAGGTGTGAAGGATGTTACTGAGACAGTGACAGTCATTGGAAGACAAACTCTGTGTCAGGATATCCTGCTCCGTCCATTTAAATCCCTGAGATCTGTGACCTTTACGTGGCTACGCAGGATTGTTAGAGCAGCTGCGTGCGGATATATCTGGGGCACAATTCAGTCTGCAGCCAACTTGCAAGTGGTTCCAGCAAACACACAGGTGTGCGCACAGGCAGGCACAGCACACACACAAACATATGCACGTGCACAGCACAAATATATTCACACACTAGCATGTGAACACACATGCACCCATATGCCCATGCACACACTAATGTGTGCAAGTTCACATACCTATGCACATGCACAGCATATGTATGCAAACAGGCACATGCACACGCATAGCACACACACAGGGAATAAAGTGAATCCGTAAAGCATTAATTCCTGAACACAAGTGAAGCTGACATGTATTTTTCCCTTTTCTTAGCCTTGATGTTTTCCACAACAAAAAGTTTAAGAAAAAAGTTAATGGCAAATGACTTTTGATTCATAGGACTTTCTGATTTTATTCCACAAATATTATGACAGTAGAAATGAATGTAGATATTACATGTGTCCACTAATGGATGAATGGAGAAGAAAAACACGGTCCATCAATACAAGGAAAGGCTATTCAGCCTAAAAAGCAAGTCAATTCTGACACAGGATGCAGCAGGGATGAACCTTGAGGGCATTATGCTCAGTGATGTAAGCTAGACACAAAAAAACAAACAGTGCTTGATCCACTCATACAAGGCCCCTAGAGCAGTCGGAAATATAGAGACATAAAGTAGGATGTTGAGGGCCAGAGGCTGAGGGAGGGACAATGGGGAGTGAGTGTTTAATGGGGACTGTTTCAATTTTGCAAGATGAAAAAGTTCTGCAGGATGATGGTGGTCAGGTTTGCACAACAGTGTGAATTACTTCCTGACCCTGAAATGTGCACTTAAAAATGCTTAAGATAGTACATTTTATGTTATGTGTACCAGACCACAATTTTTAAAACTTTTCAAAAAACAACAGGAAATAGTCCATGAATACCACAAGATGCACAACTTCACTAACAACAGAGGGATTAAAGCCATAAGCAAAATACTGTGCATACACCTACCAGAATGGCAGACATGAAAGACATAGTATCAAATATCAGCAGGATGTGGAGCAATGGAAAGCCTGGTACGCAACGGGGGGATGCAACCACTTCTGAAGCAATCGGGCCTCAGATAGCGAAGTCCGTGCACAGAGACCCACAGTGCTCCTCCCAGTTGAACACAAACCCACCAGCCCTGCACCAGGACACACGGACATGGACTTGCAGCCACAGGAGCCAAACCTGAAGGAACCTGAAGGCCATCACAGACGGATGCAGAAATGAACCATGCACGCTCCTATGAAGGAATATTCCACAGCAATGGAGTACATTTTGTTTAAAGGTAGTAAAACTATAAAAATTATTTTTTAAAGAAAACTATATTTACAAGATGAAAGAATCTATAATTCTGGCACCTAGGGATTGTCGAATGCTCCTAAAAATAGATTGCTGTGGAAACGTTTATTATAGGGAAATTGACATATTCTCTAGGAAGGACGGGGTGAATGGGCCTGCTACATTTTCTACATTGAAGACATGTACAGGTTTTGATTCTACTTCTGTTAAATCAAGTGGGGCTTCACTGGATTTCTGCTACTGCGGAGATAATCAAATTCTGGGTAGGGGTCACGAGAAAATTAGTCATAGGTGTTCTTGTGTAATAATTACTGTTGAAAGTGTAAATGATCCATTTACCAGTAAGACTGAGAATAGAATAACTGCTACATTACTTCATATGAGATGATCGTCTGTGCTATTGTTCCTGGAGCTCCAGTGAGTGAGTATTTTGAATGTGATGTTCATCCAGATCTGAGGATGGAATAAATGGCTAGGTGTGATATGGCTAATAGAAATAATATGCCTACATTTATACTAATTAGTGGATAAGATATGGGAAGAGGAATTCATGTTGTGAGAGCCAGGGTTAAGGCTAGCATTGGGGCAATAATATATAAATTGATGATGTTGATGGACATAGTGGTTCTTTAATAAGTAATTTGAATGCCTCAGCAATGGGTTGTAATCATCCATGGGGGCTGACGATTTTTGGCCCTTTCTGGATTTGTATATAGCCTAGGATTTTCCATTTAGTTAATATGAGGAATGCTATGGTGAATTAAATTGGGTAATTTGTGAAAGAATGTTGATTATAAACATATTCTTAGGAAGAGGACTTGAACCAGTGCAGAAAAAGTTTCAGTTTTACATAATTACCGGGCTCTGCCAGCGTAACGAACCCTGTTCTACAGTAGGGTATGTATAAATTAATTGAATGTAGATTATATCATCATTTAGTTTGAAGACATTTTGTAAAGGAAGCCGTATTGCTCTTGTCCTTTCATACTGGAAGAAATCTGCAATAGACAGAAACCAACCAGGATGACTCCAGTCTGAACTCAGATCACGTGAGACTTTAATCGTTGAACAAACAGACAATTAATAGCAGTTATACCGTTGAAATGTCGTGATCCAGCATCAAGGTCATAAACCATATTGCCCATATGAACTCCAGAATACAATTACACTGTTATCCCTAGTAAAACTTGTTCCATTGACCAGTGTTTTAGAAGAACAGGTGATAAAGCATTTTGACTAGCTGGCCTAAATTTTAATCACTCAGAAGTGGTTTTATTCTCCAAAAAATAAATGGCGCATGGGCTCAAGACACACCGTCTTCAGTAGTTGTGGCGTGCAGACTCAGTAGTTGTGGCCCAATGGCTTAGTTGTTCCGTGGCACGTGAGATCTTCCCGGACCGGGGATCGAACCGGGTCCCATAGTTCATTGGCAGGCGAATTCTTAATCACTGCATCACCAGGGAAGTCCCAGATTCGCAGTCTCCCTGTTAATATACCTTAAGCCCAAAGAATCCATGGAAAATTGTTAGAGAAAATAAGGCAATAAAAGATTGTAAGGACTATAACAGAAGCATATAGTACACAGTTCATATAGACACATCCCAAGCAGTTACAAAGTATATTAAAAGGGAGGCTGCAATTTTAAAAGAATAAGGAAAATTATACCCACAAACTCCCAATCTTTCCTGAAACGTTGCAATCTGAAACCCTATTGTAGGAAGCAGAAGATTCCAGGAGATATTCTACAAATGAAGGACTCCAAACCCTGTGGTTGGATAAGGAATTCTGGAAGGAAGGTATCCTCACCCAAGGAGAGCAGGTTCCTATACTTCTCTAACATCACATCCCTGTACAATTCCCATTGATCTTGGTCCAGGCATTCTCACTCCTCTTGACAGAAATCTATGGCCACATCCTGGAATGTCAGCAGTCCCTGAAATTAAACGTACACATGCCATGTGGCCACGGGAAGAGTTCATAATATGACCCAAGAAGAAAACAGCAAGTTAAGGAAGGTTTTAATTTAGAAGAGTGTCTTCAATTATCCACTAATACATATATATATATATATATATATATATATATATATATATAATTTTTTTTTTACAAAGTGACTTTCTCTACCTTATTTCTACCTACAAGAAAAGAGTATGGCATGTGAGCCACAAAACCAGTATAGAGACTATACTTGTCTGAAAAAGAAATGATAAAATGATGGTTTCAACACAGGCATATGCATTTTTGAGTGTTTTATTTATATCAAACTGGATAAAATGTGTGTATTTCTCATAGAGAAAAGACCTGTCGAGGTAGAAATGTACCTTTCAACTATTCATGGGTACACGAGTACACTGGGGAGATTGTAAAAGTGCAGATTGTGATTCAGTAGGTCCGGTGGGCCTGAGTTCTATTTTTTTAACAAGCTCATTTTTAACTAGTGATGCCACAGTCTCTGATTCATTAACCACAACTGTGAATATCAGAGACATAATTAGAAAGGTAAAAATTCATATTTAATTTTGAACTTAAAGTGTTTTATGGATTTTACACCTTTAATAGAATAGTGAGCACAGCAGCAACAATCATTTGTGAGTATTTACTATAGACTGTGTATCTTTCTAATTTTTTTGGGTAGGACTCCAGGAAAAAGGCCTGGGCTGCGGCCACAATGGGCATGGCCCCCAGGCCGGGCCGCCCCTCCAGGACCCCCGACGGGGCCCTGCGCTCCTGGCGGCGCCCTCCCCCGCCGCCCCGCTCCCTCCCGGAAGGCCTCGGGGCAGAGCGGTCCCACCCACTGCGCGCTGAACAGAGCCCGCGTTTCCTCAGAGCTGGAACTCCCGGCTCAGGCGGGGTCTCTTCCCTCCGCCTTCACGGAACTGCCCCGGAGCCCGAGGGGAGGGCAACCTCACTGAGGCTGCCGGCTCTGGAGGTGCCCCGGCTGCCGAAGCCATGACAGTCGCGGGGACGGCGGGCCGGGTAAGTGGGCGCCGACCCTCCGCCTGGTCCGGTGCCCGGGCAGCAGCACAAGACCAGCTTCTGAGGGGCAGGGGTTCGCTGCCACCCGCCGCAGCTGTGCAGAAAGAGCGGCCTCCAGCGTCTGGTCCCCGGGAACTTCGGTCCGTCCTCTCGCCCCTGCCCTCGTCCTGGCTCGCGAGGCCTGGTGGGCGTGAGGAGGGGGTCGGCCTGAGCGTCCTGAGGGGAAACGGGGCAAGGGAGGCGCAGGGTCCGGCTGCAGCGTCATCGCCCCTCTTCCCGACTGCGGGGAAAGCGGCTGAAAACTCCTCCCGAGGCGCGCAGGCCCCTTATTCAGCCGAGACCCTCTGCGCTCCTTCCTCCCTGAGCTAAAGTACCGGGGGGAGGGGACAGGGCAGGGAACTGACGCAGGTAATGGGGAACATCAAAAGGTGATTGTTAACTAAGGAAAACCAGCTCTCCCAAGGTGAGGAATGCGGCGCTTTTCTTTGCCTGGGCTCACTGAATTCCTTCCTTTGATATGCACCTCAGCTCTCTGGGGCCTGCATTCTGTATTTGCATATCCTGAGTGCCTCAGGGCCCGCCGGCTCACATTGGAGGGCTGCAAGTGCTGAAGACTGTGACATCCTTTGTTTACTGATAGGGCAAGAACTATTCCATTTCTCACAGGCTTGAGGGGCAGACAGTGGAAAAAAGTCAGAGAATCTCACTCGGCCTGTACTTTGGTTTACATATAGATAATATTTATACTTAACTGTGCTAATAGAGGTTCTCAAGTCCAATCAACTTGTACTACTGCCCTCTATGTATCAATTTCATCAATATCATAAGATAAATGCCTATAGAATTGACTTAATCCGTTTAAATAGGATAATGATTTTTAAAGGAAACATAATAGAAATATAACAACGAAACCTTTACCACTAAAGGCTGGGTCTGGAACACCCTAAATAAATGTTCCATTGTTAAAATATTGAAAGATGTAGTCAATAGAAATATCAACAAAAATGACAAATAATAAGGGTAGCAGAATGTGGAAATGTTCTATCTTTATCATTAAAGTGGCAGAAAATCATTTATTAGTAGGCACTGGGGGCAGAAGATGCCTGATTTTCTATCTGTGTCATATTTGTGCAGTTGTTTCAACAAGTAACTTAAAGACAAAATGGAAAAACAAGGAGGTTTGTGCCTGAGATCATGTTGATGTGAAACCAGGGATGGCCACCTTGTGCCAGGTGAGTTAAGTTTACCTGGCAGGTAGACCGCAGAGCTCCTGGGAAGCAAGGGTTGAAATTTTTCTGCTGGGTGCCCCTTAGGTTCTGTGACTTGACTGACTGTGAGTCATGTTTCGGGAAAGACCTGATCACAGGAAAAGGGTGGGAATAGAGTGATTTGGGGAGCAGCTAACCACATTCATCACAGCTCACGGCCTGAATGAATTTTAATGAAACAGGAAAACAAATGCTTCTTATGGAATCAGAGAATGTGAGGGCTGGACAATCCCAGAAAATGAGGAACACCCATCCCATTTTCCAGATGACAAAACAGAGGTCCAGCAAGGTGAAATCCCTCACCCAAGTTTCACCCGTCTCTCCTCCCCACTACGTGGTTCATGAAAGCAGGACTCTTCCTGTCTTGATCACTGCTGAAGCCCAAAAAGGGCCAGGCATCTAGCAGCTGCTCCAAAAATGTGGGTTGACTGTAGGAACAATGCTATTTCTTTCTTTCTCACTCTTCTTCAGGATTGTGCCAAGAACTCCCCAGGTTGCAATGTAATTCGATAAATGTAAATATTAATTGAGTTTTGTTGTGATGAGGACTTAGGCTTTGAAGGTAACAGACTTGGTTCAGATCTTGGTTCTGCCACTCCATAGCTGTTTGGCTTTGGGAAAATTACTAAACCTCTCTGAGATTATTTCCTCCTTTGTAAAGTGGGGATAAATCTATCTGAGCCAGCAGAGCACCTGCATGAGAGATGTGCACTAAATATTGGTCTTTCTCACTCTCTTACGCCATCTCTGTGTTCTTCCCAGAGAAGCTGTACTGAAGGATATAGTACTTTTGTTTAAAATAGTTAACTAATTAATTAATTAATTTGTTTTTGGCTGCGTTGGGTCTTCGTTGCTATGCGCAGGCTTTCTCTAGTTGCAGCAAGCGGGGGCTACTCTTTGTTGCGGTGCGCGGGCTTCTCATTGCGGTGGCTTCTCTTGCTAGCCTTAACCCCAATGCTAGCCTTAACCATGGCTCTCACAACATGAATTCCTCTTCCCATATCTTATCCACTAATTAATATAAATGTAGGCATATTATTTCTATTAGCCATATCACACCTAGCCATTTACTCCATCCTCAGATCTGGATGAACTTCACATTCAAAATACACACTCACTGGAGCTCTAGGAACAATAGCACAGACAATCATCTCCTATGAAGTAATGTAGCAGTTATTCTATTCTCAGTCTTACTGATAAATGGATCATTTACACTTTCAACAGTAATTATTACACAAGAACACCTATGACTAATTTTCTCCTGACCCCTACCCAGAATTTGATTATCTCCGCAGTAGCAGAAATCCAATGAAGCCCCACTTGATTTAACGGAAGTAGCATCAAAACCTGTATATGTCTTCAATGTAGAAAATGTAGCAGGCCCATTCACCCCGTCCCTCCTAGAGAATATGTCAATTTCCCTATAATAAACATTTCCACAGCAATCTATTTTTAAGAGCATTCGACAATCCCTAGGTGCCAGAATTATATACAGCCCAAGTCATCATTAAAACACATCTAACAATCTCCTTTCTATGAATTTGAGCCTCCTACCTACAATTTTGATATGATCAACGCATACATCTCTTATGAAAAGTTTTTTTACGACTAACATTAACCCTATGTATATGAGAGTTTTCACTACTTGTCATCATACCAGGCAACCCACCACAAATTTAAGAAATATGTCTGACAAAAGAGTTACTTTGATAGAGTAAATCATAGAGGTTTCAATGCTCTTATTCCTGGAATTGAATTCTTCCTAATAATTTTACATTCTCCATGCTACCTACCACATTACACCACATGCTATATAGTAAAGTTCTCTAAGTAAGCTACAGGCCCATACCCCCAAAATATTTTTGTATATCCTTCCTGTGCTAATAAACTCTCATTGTTTTTACCATCATTCTACTGACCATTTTCTCAGGAAATATAATTGTATAACAAGCTCACACTGGTTAATGGTATCCCCATTCTAGTAAAAAACATGAACCCATAAGCTACAGAAGCATCCAACAAATATTTCCTAAAACAGTCCACCACATCAATACTACTTATAATGGCTATTATCATTAATCTAATATACTCTGGTCAAAGAGCACAGTGAATAACAAGAATCTTTAATCCAGGAGCATCCACCCTCATGACAATCGCCCTTGTCACAAAAGTAGGACTTTCCCCATTTCACTTCTGAGTGCCTGAAGTCACACGAGGCATCCCATGAACAGCAGACCTGATGCTATCAACATGACAAAATTGCACCCCTATCAGTTTTATACCACATGTCACCATCCATCAACCTAAATATACTATTAATCATAGTGATATTATAAATCATAGCTGGAGGCTGAGGCAGACTTCGCCATACTCACCTGGAAAATATTACACCCTCCTCATCAATTGCCCATATAGGATGAATAACAGCTATTATAATGTATATTCAGATTATAACAATCCTAAACATACTAATTTATATCATAACAACACTATCTTCTTCTTATTTATGCCCAGATCATGTACTACAAGAGTATCATTATCACACACATGAGATAAAACACCTCCCATCACAATCATTTTCCTCACCATTATAGTATCATTAGGACATCGCCCATCACTATCAGGCTTTCTACGCAAATGAATAATTATCCAAGAGATAACAAAAACGACAACATCATTCTACCAACACTAATAGCCACCATAGCAGTCCTCAGCATATATTTCTACTTGCAGCTAACATACTCCACATCACTAACTATATTCCCTTCATTAAACAACACAAACACAAAACAATTTCAACATACAAAGAAATAACCTTCCTATCGTTACCAATCATAATACCCTCACGGTTACTACACACAACACCCATTCTATCGGTGCTGGACTAGGAATTTAGGTTAGTTCAGACCAAGAGCTTTCAAAACCCTAAACAAGTGAAATTGACTTAATTCCTAAAAATAAGGATTGCAAGACTTTATTCTACATCAATTGAATGTAAAGCAAACACTGTATTGAAGCCAAATCTTTACGAGATTGATGAGTTTTAACCCCAGGAAACTTTAGTTAACAGGCAAATCCTCTAGTCAACTGACTTCAGTCTACTTCTCCTTCATTTGAGAAAGAAAAAAAGAAAAAAAAAGGCAGGATAATCACTGGCAGAATTGAAGCTGCTTCTCTGAAGTTACAATTCAATTTGTTGATTCACCACAGGGTTTGCCAGAAAGAGGGCTCAATCTCTGTCTTCAGATTTACAGTCTAATGCTAACTCAGTCATTTTACCTCTGTTCATACACTGCTGTATATTTTCAACAAATCACAAAGATATCGGCATTTTATATTTACTATTTGGTGCTTGAGCTGGAGTAGCAGGCAGCACCTTAATTATATTAATCCAGGCTGAGCTATGCTGACCTGGACCGCTACTTGGAGATGCCCAAATCTGTAAGGTTGTCATAACAGTCCCTGCACTTGTAATAATTTTCTTTATAGCTGTACCCGTTATGATTGCAGGCTTTTGAAAACTGACTTGGGCCACTAATAACTCGGACACCTGAAGTAGCATTTCCCCCAATAAATCATATAAACTTTTGCCTACTTCCCCCATCATTCTTACTCCTACTCATATCACCAATAGTAGAAGCTGGTTCTGGTACCAGTGGGACCGTGTATTCAGCTCTAGCCTGCAATCTGGCCCATGCAGGAGCCTCTGTCGACCTAACTGTTTTCTCCTTACATTTAGCAGGTGTCTCCTCAATTCTTGGTATTATTACTTTTATTACTATAGTCTTTAATACAAAACCAGCAGTCATATCCCAAAACCAAACACCATTATTTGTTTAATCTTCCACAACTATAGCCATATTACTATAATTACCAATCTCAGTCCAAGCAGCCAGAATTGCCATGCTGTTAAGAGATAGAAATCTAAACACTACTTTCTTTGACCCGGCAGGAGGAGACCGAATCCTATACCAACACCTCTTTTGATACTTTGCTCACCCTGAAGTCTGTATTCATGGCCTAACAGGGTTTGTTATAAACTCACATATCATTACATACTATTTAGGACAAAAATTGCCTTTCAGCTATCTGGGAATAGTATGAGTCATGTCCACTGGTTTTTTAGGAGTTCTCTTGTGGGCCCATCATATGTTTACCATAGGGATAGCTGTGGACTCAGGAGCACACTTTGCATCAGCTACCGTAATTACTTCTATCCCTACAGGAGTAAAAGTATCTAGCTGATTAGCAACTCTTTATTTAATTTTTCTTTTTCTTTTCTTTTTTTTTTTTTTTTTGGCTGAGTTGGGTCTTGGTTGCTGCGCATGGGCTTTCTCTGTTTGCGGTGAGCGGCAGCTACTCTTCGTTGCGGTGTGCGGCCCTTTCATTGCAGTGGCTTCTCTTGTTGCAGAGCACGGCCTCTAGGTGCGTGGGCTTCAGTAGTGGTGGCTTGCGGGCTCTAGAGGGCAGGCTCATTAGTTGTGGCACACGGGCTTTTTGCTCCGCGGCATGTGGAATCTTCCCAGACAAGGGCTCGAACCCGTGTCCCCTGCATTGGCAGACGAATTCTTAACCACTGCGTCACCAGGGAAGTCCCTGGTTAGCAACTGTTCACGGAGGTAATACTATATGACCTCCCACTATATTATGAGTTTTAGGCTTTAGTTTTTCTTTTTACAGTAGGTGGTTTGACAGGAATCATCTTAGCCAACTCATCCCCAGACATTGTCCTCCAGGATATATACTATGTAGTAGCACACTTCCATGACCTAATGTCCATGGGAGCAGTCTTCACTATTATAGGAGGCTTTCTACACTGATTCCCACTATTCTCAGGTTATACAGTTAACTCAGCATGAGCAAAAATTCACTTCACAAGTATATTTGTAGTAGTAAATATGACTTCCTGCAGCACTTTCGTGGCCTCTCAGGGATGTCACTACGTTAGTCTGAGTACCCTGAGGCACACACAACATGAAATATTTTGTCTTTAGGCTCATTCATCTCAGTAGCAGCAGTAATGCTAATAATCTTCATACTTTGAAAAGCATTTGTGTCTAAACAAGAAGTCTTAGCAGTGGAAATTGCTACTCCTAACCTAGAATGGTTACACGGATGTCCTCCACCATATCCTACGTTTCAAGATCCTACCTATGTCAATGTAAAATAAGGAAGGACTCAAGTCCTTTTCAACCAGTTTCAAGCCAACACCATAACAATTATGTCTTCCTCAATAAATGAGATAAAAGTAAAAAGTGATGTAGCTTTGTCAAAGTTAAATGATAGGCTAAAATCCTGTATATCACTAAGGCATATCAATTTCATCTAGGCTCTCAAGATACAACATCACCGATTATGGAAAAACTTTTACATTTTCTTCATCACACATTAATAGTGATTTTTAAAATAAGTTCTCTAGTCCTCTATATCATTTCACTAATATTGACATCTAAACTCATCTGCATACAATAGATGCACAGGTAGAGAAAATGTGAACAATTTACTAGCTATTATTGTAATCTTAATTGCCCTATCATCATTGTGAATCCTTTACATGATACATGAAATCAATAACTCTTCCCAAACCATAAAAAACTATGGGTCAGTAATGATACTGAAGCTACAAATACACAGATTACGAAGATTTAAATGTTGACTCCTCTGTAATCCCCACATCAGAGCTAAAACCAGGAGAATAATGACTAATAGAAGTCAACAACCGAGTAGTTAGGGATAGTCATTGAATATTAGTTTCATCTGAAATCGTTGTACACTCCGGAGTTGTTCCTTCTCAGGCCTAAAAGGAGCTGCTATCCCAGGACGCCTAACTTAAAGAATCGTTATATCAACAGGACCAGGCCTATGTTGTGGACAAGAGAGCTCGTTTTCCTGAGTTCAAAGACAGGACAGAGGGATATGGCTGAGATATGGGGTGAATCTGCAGCCCATGGGGATGCACTCTCCAAGCTCCAGTATAGGAATGGGGCCTCTAGGGTCCCAGGCCACCCACCACGCCCTCTGGAGCAGGATCTGGGCAACATTCCCTGTCAGTGATGAGGCAGCCCTAGCACTTGTCACGCCCCAATGTCGTGTCCTATGTGGGCCCCATGCTCTTGGGACCACACCCCACACTCTGCAGGTCCATGCTACAGGGTCCTTCATGCCTCAGGAGTAGAGACCACACAGCAAGCAGTTCCCTCCGCAACCAGCAGGAGGAGGGGAGGAGAGCAGGGGCACCAGGGGACTCTCACTCAGACAACAACACCCCAGCGGTGGCAGCGGGGACAGTGATGATGCAGATGAGGCACAGACCAAGAGATGGGACCAGAGGACCCAAAAGGCAGCTGGTCAGGTCCTGGCTCACCTGCACCCCGGACACCTTTGTCCCGCATACACCCCCTTCCTCATACACCCTCTCCTTAAATGCAGATTCTTCAGATGCGAACAGGCAGAGCTTCAGATTGAAAGTCAGCTCTTCCAAAATGACCCGTCAGCAAACACGGCAGGATTCCACTCCAGTGGGTGCCCTGGAGTCGACAACTCAGGGATTGAAGTGGATATCGGTGCCAGGGACAGTGGGAGGGAATGGGGAATGAGACTTTCATGGTTGTGGAATTGTGGTTTTGAAGGACGAAAAGTTCTAGTGATGGTGGTGATGGCTCCACGAGAAAGTGAATCTATCTGATGCCTCAGAAACGTGCACTTAAAATGGTGATGATGGTAAAGGGTATATGACGTGTGTTTTATTTCACTTAAAATAAATTCTTAAGATAATGTCTTGTTAATTGAGATTCCATTTCGACTCCCCTTCATCACAAATGTCGGAGGCCCAGACACAGTCCCCTACCTTAGGGGCCATCACGGTACCCTCACAGAGCACGTGGGAGACCATTCTTAGGGGGGGCTAGTCTGTGCTCACCTGACCTCTGTCCAGGGGGACCCAGGCAGTGGTGACCCCCATAGATTAGACATATGATATGCTATAGTATTAATACGATACCACCAAGTGTTGTCACTCACCGGAACACAGAGCAGCAACCCACTCAAACATGCCTGACCTCATATGATTGTGACAAGATGAAGAGAAGAAAAGGAACCACAGGTTAATCAGGACAACACCCTTAATGCAGAGGTTGGAAATCTCAAAGGGGACAGGACACACTGCAGGCAAAGAGCGCATATGCGGTCTCCCCATCCATGTGCTCCTGACCCATGCAGGTATGGTGAGACCCACACAGTCCCAGCACCCTATACCTGGGGCCACACATCCACACTCACCAGGGTGACCCACCTCCCCAGACCCCTCCACCTGGGTCACATGTCCACAGTCCCAGGGTGACCTCACCTCCCCAGACCCTGCACCTGGGGTCACACGTCCCCTTGGTCAGGACACCATGGCTCTGCAGGGGGCTCCCCCAATGTGGAAACAAGCTGGGTCCCTGGGACCTCCTGGGATGGGAAAAAGTGTCAGGTGGGTCTCCTTTCCCCACACTTGTCCCAGAGGAGTCCTCCTCTTCTCACTTTGGTTCTGTGTGATTTTAACTGTTTTTACAGCTTTCATACTAGAGTTGAACACACGACCCTGGTGCTGGCATGCTCAGTCCTTTCTCGTCTCACTTACATGTTGAGAACACTCACAGGACAGCAGGGCTGAAAGCCGAGGGGCAGCTCTGGACTCTGCTGAGTAGGGACGGTAGACTGGAGGGAGAGCTCAGCAGCAGCCTCAGCTGTCACCCATCGGCCTTTTGCCCGATCTGCGTGCCCTGCAATCAATTCAGCAGCTAAACCTGCTTCCCTATGCACCGTGCACGTGCTGGTAAATTGGAATTATTGCCAGGTAGTCCTCCTGAGGATTCTCCATGAGCCCCAGGGAAGGTGAACCTTGCAGGGATTAAGACTAAGGCCCCGACCATAGCACTGACCCTTGGGAGGACCAGGTCACCACACTCAGAAGAGAGGCTGTTACGTACACAAGCCCACCTCAGCTCCAGACCCCAGACATCTAAGCACTGACATTCAGATGCAGGCACGGAGCTTCCCAGTAGTGAGGCCAGGCCGGGTCTCTACCCAGGTCCCCGTAGTCCTAGCGTACACAGAACATGGTCAGGTCTAAATCTTCTTATTCTAGACAACACATGGTCAGCTCTAAACATAATCAGTAGACAGGACATGCAGAGGTCTAAATCTACCATGTAGACACAACTTGATCATGTTTAAACTAGCTTAGGGCTGATCTCATAGGGGGTACAGATCACACACATGGGTCTCTCATCTTTGGACACCCACATCAGGAAACTGAACAAAATCTTTGTCATTAAACATTTCAACAGGCAAAACAGAAATGTTCCCAATGTCTCTGGCCACCTGATGGTCAGCATCCACGGGCGAGCCACGAACTTCTTAGAGTGCAGCCCAGTCTGCTGCCAGGACAGACAAGAAGTGGCCTGATTCCAGCCTCCCAGACTTCCAGAAGGAGGCGGCCACACTGCAAGCCAGGTCAGGAGAGTCCTGCATGGTCCAGGCAGGGAGATCCGGTCTGTCCATTCGGCTGGCCGATTCCGGGTGGGGCGCTCAGGGCCGCTGAGACCCCTGCACTCAGGTCCTGCTTCCCTGCAGCGTGTGCGTGTGCGTGTGCATGTGCGTGTGTGTGTGTGTGTAGAGGGGGCGGTGGCTGACGGCTCCCATAGTTCCCAACCCGGGCACCGCACTGTCTTCGAGGGGAGGCACGGGGAGAGTTAGGGGCACAGAAGCCGTTGGAGAGGAGAACCCACCGCGGAACTCCTTGCATACTGGCTCGCCCCACCCGGACACCCGCCTGCCCATCGTGGGCCGCATGTCGCCCCCCAGTCCCCCACCCCCGAGGGCTGGGTGCCTGCTCTTTCAACAGCACAGGGTCTCACATGAAGGAGACCCAGTGGGGACTGTCAGCCCCCGACTCCTGATGCTGTGTTTGGGGAGAATGAACCCCCTTGACTGGGCGATGGGACCCTGTGAGGAAAGAGGTGTCGGCCCGATCCAAGTCGGGGCCTGGCTGAGATATGAGAAAACAGGAGCCAAGGGCAGGGCCTGGAGGCCAGGCCAACAGGAGGGGCACCCCCGGCCTTGGCCAGGCTCTCCAACGGTGACATTGTTGCTTTAGGGGACCTGGGACAGGTGACTGAATGTAATGGGAGTCTAAACTGGACCCTGAATGGGGCTTAAAGAAGGTGTGAAGGATGTTACTGAGACAGTGACAGTCATTGGAAGACAAACTCTGTGTCAGGATATCCTGCTCCGTCCATTTAAATCCCTGAGATCTGTGACCTTTACGTGGCTACGCAGGATTGTTAGAGCAGCTGCGTGCGGATATATCTGGGGCACAATTCAGTCTGCAGCCAACTTGCAAGTGGTTCCAGCAAACACACAGGTGTGCGCACAGGCAGGCACAGCACACACACAAACATATGCACGTGCACAGCACAAATATATTCACACACTAGCATGTGAACACACATGCACCCATATGCCCATGCACACACTAATGTGTGCAAGTTCACATACCTATGCACATGCACAGCATATGTATGCAAACAGGCACATGCACACGCATAGCACACACACAGGGAATAAAGTGAATCCGTAAAGCATTAATTCCTGAACACAAGTGAAGCTGACATGTATTTTTCCCTTTTCTTAGCCTTGATGTTTTCCACAACAAAAAGTTTAAGAAAAAAGTTAATGGCAAATGACTTTTGATTCATAGGACTTTCTGATTTTATTCCACAAATATTATGACAGTAGAAATGAATGTAGATATTACATGTGTCCACTAATGGATGAATGGAGAAGAAAAACACGGTCCATCAATACAAGGAAAGGCTATTCAGCCTAAAAAGCAAGTCAATTCTGACACAGGATGCAGCAGGGATGAACCTTGAGGGCATTATGCTCAGTGATGTAAGCTAGACACAAAAAAACAAACAGTGCTTGATCCACTCATACAAGGCCCCTAGAGCAGTCGGAAATATAGAGACATAAAGTAGGATGTTGAGGGCCAGAGGCTGAGGGAGGGACAATGGGGAGTGAGTGTTTAATGGGGACTGTTTCAATTTTGCAAGATGAAAAAGTTCTGCAGGATGATGGTGGTCAGGTTTGCACAACAGTGTGAATTACTTCCTGACCCTGAAATGTGCACTTAAAAATGCTTAAGATAGTACATTTTATGTTATGTGTACCAGACCACAATTTTTAAAACTTTTCAAAAAACAACAGGAAATAGTCCATGAATACCACAAGATGCACAACTTCACTAACAACAGAGGGATTAAAGCCATAAGCAAAATACTGTGCATACACCTACCAGAATGGCAGACATGAAAGACATAGTATCAAGCATCAGCAGGATGTGGAGCAATGGAAAGCCTGGTACGCAACGGGGGGATGCAACCACTTCTGAAGCAATCGGGCCTCAGATAGCGAAGTCCGTGCACAGAGACCCACAGTGCTCCTCCCAGTTGAACACAAACCCACCAGCCCTGCACCAGGACACACGGACATGGACTTGCAGCCACAGGAGCCAAACCTGAAGGAACCTGAAGGCCATCACAGACGGATGCAGAAATGAACCATGCACGCTCCTATGAAGGAATATTCCACAGCAATGGAGTACATTTTGTTTAAAGGTAGTAAAACTATAAAAATTATTTTTTAAAGAAAACTATATTTACAAGATGAAAGAATCTATAATTCTGGCACCTAGGGATTGTCGAATGCTCCTAAAAATAGATTGCTGTGGAAACGTTTATTATAGGGAAATTGACATATTCTCTAGGAAGGACGGGGTGAATGGGCCTGCTACATTTTCTACATTGAAGACATGTACAGGTTTTGATTCTACTTCTGTTAAATCAAGTGGGGCTTCACTGGATTTCTGCTACTGCGGAGATAATCAAATTCTGGGTAGGGGTCACGAGAAAATTAGTCATAGGTGTTCTTGTGTAATAATTACTGTTGAAAGTGTAAATGATCCATTTACCAGTAAGACTGAGAATAGAATAACTGCTACATTACTTCATATGAGATGATCGTCTGTGCTATTGTTCCTGGAGCTCCAGTGAGTGAGTATTTTGAATGTGAAGTTCATCCAGATCTGAGGATGGAATAAATGGCTAGGTGTGATATGGCTAATAGAAATAATATGCCTACATTTATACTAATTAGTGGATAAGATATGGGAAGAGGAATTCATGTTGTGAGAGCCAGGGTTAAGGCTAGCATTGGGGCAATAATATAAAAATTGATGATGTTGATGGACATAGTGGTTCTTTAATAAGTAATTTGAACGCCTCAGCAATGGGTTGTAATCATCCATGGGGGCTGACGATTTTTGGCCCTTTCTGGATTTGTATATAGCCTAGGATTTTCCATTTAGTTAATATGAGGAATGCTATGGTGAATTAAATTGGGTAATTTGTGAAAGAATGTTGATTATAAACATATTCTTAGGAAGAGGACTTGAACCAGTGCAGAAAAAGTTTCAGTTTTACATAATTACCGGGCTCTGCCAGCGTAACGAACCCTGTTCTACAGTAGGGTATGTATAAATTAATTGAATGCAGATTATATCATCATTTAGTTTGAAGACATTTTGTAAAGGAAGCCGTATTGCTCTTGTCCTTTCATACTGGAAGAAATCTGCAATAGACAGAAACCAACCAGGATGACTCCAGTCTGAACTCAGATCACGTGAGACTTTAATCGTTGAACAAACAGACAATTAATAGCAGTTATACCGTTGAAATGTCGTGATCCAGCATCAAGGTCATAAACCATATTGCCCATATGAACTCCAGAATACAATTACACTGTTATCCCTAGTAAAACTTGTTCCATTGACCAGTGTTTTAGAAGAACAGGTGATAAAGCATTTTGACTAGCTGGCCTAAATTTTAATCACTCAGAAGTGGTTTTATTCTCCAAAAAATAAATGGCGCATGGGCTCAAGACACACCGTCTTCAGTAGTTGTGGCGTGCAGACTCAGTAGTTGTGGCCCAATGGCTTAGTTGTTCCGTGGCACGTGAGATCTTCCCGGACCGGGGATCGAACCGGGTCCCATAGTTCATTGGCAGGCGAATTCTTAATCACTGCATCACCAGGGAAGTCCCAGATTCGCAGTCTCCCTGTTAATATACCTTAAGCCCAAAGAATCCATGGAAAATTGTTAGAGAAAATAAGGCAATAAAAGATTGTAAGGACTATAACAGAAGCATATAGTACACAGTTCATATAGACACATCCCAAGCAGTTACAAAGTATATTAAAAGGGAGGCTGCAATTTTAAAAGAATAAGGAAAATTATACCCACAAACTCCCAATCTTTCCTGAAACGTTGCAATCTGAAACCCTATTGTAGGAAGCAGAAGATTCCAGGAGATATTCTACAAATGAAGGACTCCAAACCCTGTGGTTGGATAAGGAATTCTGGAAGGAAGGTATCCTCACCCAAGGAGAGCAGGTTCCTATACTTCTCTAACATCACATCCCTGTACAATTCCCATTGATCTTGGTCCAGGCATTCTCACTCCTCTTGACAGAAATCTATGGCCACATCCTGGAATGTCAGCAGTCCCTGAAATTAAACGTACACATGCCATGTGGCCACGGGAAGAGTTCATAATATGACCCAAGAAGAAAACAGCAAGTTAAGGAAGGTTTTAATTTAGAAGAGTGTCTTCAATTATCCACTAATACATATATATATATATATATATATATATATATATATATATAATTTTTTTTTTACAAAGTGACTTTCTCTACCTTATTTCTACCTACAAGAAAAGAGTATGGCATGTGAGCCACAAAACCAGTATAGAGACTATACTTGTCTGAAAAAGAAATGATAAAATGATGGTTTCAACACAGGCATATGCATTTTTGAGTGTTTTATTTATATCAAACTGGATAAAATGTCTGTATTTCTCATAGAGAAAAGACCTGTCGAGGTAGAAATGTACCTTTCAACTATTCATGGGTACACGAGTACACTGGGGAGATTGTAAAAGTGCAGATTGTGATTCAGTAGGTCCGGTGGGCCTGAGTTCTATTTTTTTCACAAGCTCATTTTTAACTAGTGATGCCACAGTCTCTGATTCATTAACCACAACTGTGAATATCAGAGACATAATTAGAAAGGTAAAAATTCATATTTAATTTTGAACTTAAAGTGTTTTATGGATTTTACACCTTTAATAGAATAGTGAGCACAGCAGCAACAATCATTTGTGAGTATTTACTATAGACTGTGTATCTTTCTAATTTTTTTGGGTAGGATTCCAGGAAAAAGGCCTGGGCTGCGGCCACAATGGGCATGGCCCCCAGGCCGGGCCGCCCCTCCAGGACCCCCGACGGGGCCGGGCGCTCCTGGCGGCGCCCTCCCCCGCCGCCCCGCTCCCTCCCGGAAGGCCTCGGGGCAGAGCGGTCCCACCCACTGCGCGCTGAACAGAGCCCGCGTTTCCTCAGAGCTGGAACTCCCGGCTCAGGCGGGGTCTCTTCCCTCCGCCTTCACGGAACTGCCCCGGAGCCCGAGGGGAGGGCAACCTCACTGAGGCTGCCGGCTCTGGAGGTGCCCCGGCTGCCGAAGCCATGACAGTCGCGGGGACGGCGGGCCGGGTAAGTGGGCGCCGACCCTTCGCCTGGTCCGGTGCCCGGGCAGCAGCACAAGACCAGCTTCTGAGGGGCAGGGGTTCGCTGCCACCCGCCGCAGCTGTGCAGAAAGAGCGGCCTCCAGCGTCTGGTCCCCGGGAACTTTGGTCCGTCCTCTCGCCCCTGCCCTCGTCCTGGCTCGCGAGGCCTGGTGGGCGTGAGGAGGGGGTCGGCCTGAGCGTCCTGAGGGGAAACGGGGCAAGGGAGGCGCAGGGTCCGGCTGCAGCGTCATCGCCCCTCTTCCCGATTGCGGGGAAAGCGGCTGAAAACTCCTCCCGAGGCGCGCAGGCCCCTTATTCAGCCGAGACCCTCTGCGCTCCTTCCTCCCTGAGCTAAAGTACCGGGGGGAGGGGACAGGGCAGGGAACTGACGCAGGTAATGGGGAACATCAAAAGGTGATTGTTAACTAAGGAAAACCAGCTCTCCCAAGGTGAGGAATGCGGCGCTTTTCTTTGCCTGGGCTCACTGAATTCCTTCCTTTGATATGCACCTCAGCTCTCTGGGGCCTGCATTCTGTATTTGCATATCCTGAGTGCCTCAGGGCCCGCCGGCTCACATTGGAGGGCTGCAAGTGCTGAAGACTGTGACATCCTTTGTTTACTGATAGGGCAAGAACTATTCCATTTCTCACAGGCTTGAGGGGCAGACAGTGGAAAAAAGTCAGAGAATCTCACTCGGCCTGTACTTTGGTTTACATATAGATAATATTTATACTTAACTGTGCTAATAGAGGTTCTCAAGTCCAATCAACTTGTACTACTGCCCTCTATGTATCAATTTCATCAATATCATAAGATAAATGCCTATAGAATTGACTTAATCCGTTTAAATAGGATAATGATTTTTAAAGGAAACATAATAGAAATATAACAACGAAACCTTTACCACTAAAGGCTGGGTCTGGAACACCCTAAATAAATGTTCCATTGTTAAAATATTGAAAGATGTAGTCAATAGAAATATCAACAAAAATGACAAATAATAAGGGTAGCAGAATGTGGAAATGTTCTATCTTTATCATTAAAGTGGCAGAAAATCATTTATTAGTAGGCACTGGGGGCAGAAGATGCCTGATTTTCTATCTGTGTCATATTTGTGCAGTTGTTTCAACAAGTAACTTAAAGACAAAATGGAAAAACAAGGAGGTTTGTGCCTGAGATCATGTTGATGTGAAACCAGGGATGGCCACCTTGTGCCAGGTGAGTTAAGTTTACCTGGCAGGTAGACCGCAGAGCTCCTGGGAAGCAAGGGTTGAAATTTTTCTGCTGGGTGCCCCTTAGGTTCTGTGACTTGACTGACTGTGAGTCATGTTTCGGGAAAGACCTGATCACAGGAAAAGGGTGGGAATAGAGTGATTTGGGGAGCAGCTAACCACATTCATCACAGCTCACGGCCTGAATGAATTTTAATGAAACAGGAAAACAAATGCTTCTTATGGAATCAGAGAATGTGAGGGCTGGACAATCCCAGAAAATGAGGAACACCCATCCCATTTTCCAGATGACAAAACAGAGGTCCAGCAAGGTGAAATCCCTCACCCAAGTTTCACCCGTCTCTCCTCCCCACTACGTGGTTCATGAAAGCAGGACTCTTCCTGTCTTGATCACTGCTGAAGCCCAAAAAGGGCCAGGCATCTAGCAGCTGCTCCAAAAATGTGGGTTGACTGTAGGAACAATGCTATTTCTTTCTTTCTCACTCTTCTTCAGGATTGTGCCAAGAACTCCCCAGGTTGCAATGTAATTCGATAAATGTAAATATTAATTGAGTTTTGTTGTGATGAGGACTTAGGCTTTGAAGGTAACAGACTTGGTTCAGATCTTGGTTCTGCCACTCCATAGCTGTTTGGCTTTGGGAAAATTACTAAACCTCTCTGAGATTATTTCCTCCTTTGTAAAGTGGGGATAAATCTATCTGAGCCAGCAGAGCACCTGCATGAGAGATGTGCACTAAATATTGGTCTTTCTCACTCTCTTACGCCATCTCTGTGTTCTTCCCAGAGAAGCTGTACTGAAGGATATAGTACTTTTGTTTAAAATAGTTAACTAATTAATTAATTAATTTGTTTTTGGCTGCGTTGGGTCTTCGTTGCTATGCGCAGGCTTTCTCTAGTTGCAGCAAGCGGGGGCTACTCTTTGTTGCGGTGCGCGGGCTTCTCATTGCGGTGGCTTCTCTTGCTAGCCTTAACCCCAATGCTAGCCTTAACCATGGCTCTCACAACATGAATTCCTCTTCCCATATCTTATCCACTAATTAATATAAATGTAGGCATATTATTTCTATTAGCCATATCACACCTAGCCATTTACTCCATCCTCAGATCTGGATGAACTTCACATTCAAAATACACACTCACTGGAGCTCTAGGAACAATAGCACAGACAATCATCTCCTATGAAGTAATGTAGCAGTTATTCTAGTCTCAGTCTTACTGATAAATGGATCATTTACACTTTCAACAGTAATTATTACACAAGAACACCTATGACTAATTTTCTCCTGACCCCTACCCAGAATTTGATTATCTCCGCAGTAGCAGAAATCCAATGAAGCCCCACTTGATTTAACGGAAGTAGCATCAAAACCTGTATATGTCTTCAATGTAGAAAATGTAGCAGGCCCATTCACCCCGTCCCTCCTAGAGAATATGTCAATTTCCCTATAATAAACATTTCCACAGCAATCTATTTTTAAGAGCATTCGACAATCCCTAGGTGCCAGAATTATATACAGCCCAAGTCATCATTAAAACACATCTAACAATCTCCTTTCTATGAATTTGAGCCTCCTACCTACAATTTTGATATGATCAACGCATACATCTCTTATGAAAAGTTTTTTTACGACTAACATTAACCCTATGTATATGAGAGTTTTCACTACTTGTCATCATACCAGGCAACCCACCACAAATTTAAGAAATATGTCTGACAAAAGAGTTACTTTGATAGAGTAAATCATAGAGGTTTCAATGCTCTTATTCCTGGAATTGAATTCTTCCTAATAATTTTACATTCTCCATGCTACCTACCACATTACACCACATGCTATATAGTAAAGTTCTCTAAGTAAGCTACAGGCCCATACCCCCAAAATATTTTTGTATATCCTTCCTGTGCTAATAAACTCTCATTGTTTTTACCATCATTCTACTGACCATTTTCTCAGGAAATATAATTGTATAACAAGCTCACACTGGTTAATGGTATACCCATTCTAGTAAAAAACATGAACCCATAAGCTACAGAAGCATCCAACAAATATTTCCTAAAACAGTCCACCACATCAATACTACTTATAATGGCTATTATCATTAATCTAATATACTCTGGTCAAAGAGCACAGTGAATAACAAGAATCTTTAATCCAGGAGCATCCACCCTCATGACAATCGCCCTTGTCACAAAAGTAGGACTTTCCCCATTTCACTTCTGAGTGCCTGAAGTCACACGAGGCATCCCATGAACAGCAGACCTGATGCTATCAACATGACAAAATTGCACCCCTATCAGTTTTATACCACATGTCACCATCCATCAACCTAAATATACTATTAATCATAGTGATATTATAAATCATAGCTGGAGGCTGAGGCAGACTTCGCCATACTCACCTGGAAAATATTACACCCTCCTCATCAATTGCCCATATAGGATGAATAACAGCTATTATAATGTATATTCAGATTATAACAATCCTAAACATACTAATTTATATCATAACAACACTATCTTCTTCTTATTTATGCCCAGATCATGTACTACAAGAGTATCATTATCACACACATGAGATAAAACACCTCCCATCACAATCATTTTCCTCACCATTATAGTATCATTAGGACATCGCCCATCACTATCAGGCTTTCTACGCAAATGAATAATTATCCAAGAGATAACAAAAACGACAACATCATTCTACCAACACTAATAGCCACCATAGCAGTCCTCAGCATATATTTCTACTTGCAGCTAACATACTCCACATCACTAACTATATTCCCTTCATTAAACAACACAAACACAAAACAATTTCAACATACAAAGAAATAACCTTCCTATCGTTACCAATCATAATACCCTCACGGTTACTACACACAACACCCATTCTATCGGTGCTGGACTAGGAATTTAGGTTAGTTCAGACCAAGAGCTTTCAAAACCCTAAACAAGTGAAATTGACTTAATTCCTAAAAATAAGGATTGCAAGACTTTATTCTACATCAATTGAATGTAAAGCAAACACTGTATTGAAGCCAAATCTTTACGAGATTGATGAGTTTTAACCCCAGGAAACTTTAGTTAACAGGCAAATCCTCTAGTCAACTGACTTCAGTCTACTTCTCCTTCATTTGAGAAAGAAAAAAAGAAAAAAAAAGGCAGGATAATCACTGGCAGAATTGAAGCTGCTTCTCTGAAGTTACAATTCAATTTGTTGATTCACCACAGGGTTTGCCAGAAAGAGGGCTCAATCTCTGTCTTCAGATTTACAGTCTAATGCTAACTCAGTCATTTTACCTCTGTTCATACACTGCTGTATATTTTCAACAAATCACAAAGATATCGGCATTTTATATTTACTATTTGGTGCTTGAGCTGGAGTAGCAGGCAGCACCTTAATTATATTAATCCAGGCTGAGCTATGCTGACCTGGACCGCTACTTGGAGATGCCCAAATCTGTAAGGTTGTCATAACAGTCCCTGCACTTGTAATAATTTTCTTTATAGCTGTACCCGTTATGATTGCAGGCTTTTGAAAACTGACTTGGGCCACTAATAACTCGGACACCTGAAGTAGCATTTCCCCCAATAAATCATATAAACTTTTGCCTACTTCCCCCATCATTCTTACTCCTACTCATATCACCAATAGTAGAAGCTGGTTCTGGTACCAGTGGGACCGTGTATTCAGCTCTAGCCTGCAATCTGGCCCATGCAGGAGCCTCTGTCGACCTAACTGTTTTCTCCTTACATTTAGCAGGTGTCTCCTCAATTCTTGGTATTATTACTTTTATTACTATAGTCTTTAATACAAAACCAGCAGTCATATCCCAAAACCAAACACCATTATTTGTTTAATCTTCCACAACTATAGCCATATTACTATAATTACCAATCTCAGTCCAAGCAGCCAGAATTGCCATGCTGTTAAGAGATAGAAATCTAAACACTACTTTCTTTGACCCGGCAGGAGGAGACCGAATCCTATACCAACACCTCTTTTGATACTTTGCTCACCCTGAAGTCTGTATTCATGGCCTAACAGGGTTTGTTATAAACTCACATATCATTACATACTATTTAGGACAAAAATTGCCTTTCAGCTATCTGGGAATAGTATGAGTCATGTCCACTGGTTTTTTAGGAGTTCTCTTGTGGGCCCATCATATGTTTACCATAGGGATAGCTGTGGACTCAGGAGCACACTTTGCATCAGCTACCGTAATTACTTCTATCCCTACAGGAGTAAAAGTATCTAGCTGATTAGCAACTCTTTATTTAATTTTTCTTTTTCTTTTCTTTTTTTTTTTTTTTTTGGCTGAGTTGGGTCTTGGTTGCTGCGCATGGGCTTTCTCTGTTTGCGGTGAGCGGCAGCTACTCTTCGTTGCGGTGTGCGGCCCTTTCATTGCAGTGGCTTCTCTTGTTGCAGAGCACGGCCTCTAGGTGCGTGGGCTTCAGTAGTGGTGGCTTGCGGGCTCTAGAGGGCAGGCTCATTAGTTGTGGCACACGGGCTTTTTGCTCCGCGGCATGTGGAATCTTCCCAGACAAGGGCTCGAACCCGTGTCCCCTGCATTGGCAGACGAATTCTTAACCACTGCGTCACCAGGGAAGTCCCTGGTTAGCAACTGTTCACGGAGGTAATACTATATGACCTCCCACTATATTATGAGTTTTAGGCTTTAGTTTTTCTTTTTACAGTAGGTGGTTTGACAGGAATCATCTTAGCCAACTCATCCCCAGACATTGTCCTCCAGGATATATACTATGTAGTAGCACACTTCCATGACCTAATGTCCATGGGAGCAGTCTTCACTATTATAGGAGGCTTTCTACACTGATTCCCACTATTCTCAGGTTATACAGTTAACTCAGCATGAGCAAAAATTCACTTCACAAGTATATTTGTAGTAGTAAATATGACTTCCTGCAGCACTTTCGTGGCCTCTCAGGGATGTCACTACGTTAGTCTGAGTACCCTGAGGCACACACAACATGAAATATTTTGTCTTTAGGCTCATTCATCTCAGTAGCAGCAGTAATGCTAATAATCTTCATACTTTGAAAAGCATTTGTGTCTAAACAAGAAGTCTTAGCAGTGGAAATTGCTACTCCTAACCTAGAATGGTTACACGGATGTCCTCCACCATATCCTACGTTTCAAGATCCTACCTATGTCAATGTAAAATAAGGAAGGACTCAAGTCCTTTTCAACCAGTTTCAAGCCAACACCATAACAATTATGTCTTCCTCAATAAATGAGATAAAAGTAAAAAGTGATGTAGCTTTGTCAAAGTTAAATGATAGGCTAAAATCCTGTATATCACTAAGGCATATCAATTTCATCTAGGCTCTCAAGATACAACATCACCGATTATGGAAAAACTTTTACATTTTCTTCATCACACATTAATAGTGATTTTTAAAATAAGTTCTCTAGTCCTCTATATCATTTCACTAATATTGACATCTAAACTCATCTGCATACAATAGATGCACAGGTAGAGAAAATGTGAACAATTTACTAGCTATTATTGTAATCTTAATTGCCCTATCATCATTGTGAATCCTTTACATGATACATGAAATCAATAACTCTTCCCAAACCATAAAAAACTATGGGTCAGTAATGATACTGAAGCTACAAATACACAGATTACGAAGATTTAAATGTTGACTCCTCTGTAATCCCCACATCAGAGCTAAAACCAGGAGAATAATGACTAATAGAAGTCAACAACCGAGTAGTTAGGGATAGTCATTGAATATTAGTTTCATCTGAAATCGTTGTACACTCCGGAGTTGTTCCTTCTCAGGCCTAAAAGGAGCTGCTATCCCAGGACGCCTAACTTAAAGAATCGTTATATCAACAGGACCAGGCCTATGTTGTGGACAAGAGAGCTCGTTTTCCTGAGTTCAAAGACAGGACAGAGGGATATGGCTGAGATATGGGGTGAATCTGCAGCCCATGGGGATGCACTCTCCAAGCTCCAGTATAGGAATGGGGCCTCTAGGGTCCCAGGCCACCCACCACGCCCTCTGGAGCAGGATCTGGGCAACATTCCCTGTCAGTGATGAGGCAGCCCTAGCACTTGTCACGCCCCAATGTCGTGTCCTATGTGGGCCCCATGCTCTTGGGACCACACCCCACACTCTGCAGGTCCATGCTACAGGGTCCTTCATGCCTCAGGAGTAGAGACCACACAGCAAGCAGTTCCCTCCGCAACCAGCAGGAGGAGGGGAGGAGAGCAGGGGCACCAGGGGACTCTCACTCAGACAACAACACCCCAGCGGTGGCAGCGGGGACAGTGATGATGCAGATGAGGCACAGACCAAGAGATGGGACCAGAGGACCCAAAAGGCAGCTGGTCAGGTCCTGGCTCACCTGCACCCCGGACACCTTTGTCCCGCATACACCCCCTTCCTCATACACCCTCTCCTTAAATGCAGATTCTTCAGATGCGAACAGGCAGAGCTTCAGATTGAAAGTCAGCTCTTCCAAAATGACCCGTCAGCAAACACGGCAGGATTCCACTCCAGTGGGTGCCCTGGAGTCGACAACTCAGGGATTGAAGTGGATATCGGTGCCAGGGACAGTGGGAGGGAATGGGGAATGAGACTTTCATGGTTGTGGAATTGTGGTTTTGAAGGACGAAAAGTTCTAGTGATGGTGGTGATGGCTCCACGAGAAAGTGAATCTATCTGATGCCTCAGAAACGTGCACTTAAAATGGTGATGATGGTAAAGGGTATATGACGTGTGTTTTATTTCACTTAAAATAAATTCTTAAGATAATGTCTTGTTAATTGAGATTCCATTTCGACTCCCCTTCATCACAAATGTCGGAGGCCCAGACACAGTCCCCTACCTTAGGGGCCATCACGGTACCCTCACAGAGCACGTGGGAGACCATTCTTAGGGGGGGCTAGTCTGTGCTCACCTGACCTCTGTCCAGGGGGACCCAGGCAGTGGTGACCCCCATAGATTAGACATATGATATGCTATAGTATTAATACGATACCACCAAGTGTTGTCACTCACCGGAACACAGAGCAGCAACCCACTCAAACATGCCTGACCTCATATGATTGTGACAAGATGAAGAGAAGAAAAGGAACCACAGGTTAATCAGGACAACACCCTTAATGCAGAGGTTGGAAATCTCAAAGGGGACAGGACACACTGCAGGCAAAGAGCGCATATGCGGTCTCCCCATCCATGTGCTCCTGACCCATGCAGGTATGGTGAGACCCACACAGTCCCAGCACCCTATACCTGGGGCCACACATCCACACTCACCAGGGTGACCCACCTCCCCAGACCCCTCCACCTGGGTCACATGTCCACAGTCCCAGGGTGACCTCACCTCCCCAGACCCTGCACCTGGGGTCACACGTCCCCTTGGTCAGGACACCATGGCTCTGCAGGGGGCTCCCCCAATGTGGAAACAAGCTGGGTCCCTGGGACCTCCTGGGATGGGAAAAAGTGTCAGGTGGGTCTCCTTTCCCCACACTTGTCCCAGAGGAGTCCTCCTCTTCTCACTTTGGTTCTGTGTGATTTTAACTGTTTTTACAGCTTTCATACTAGAGTTGAACACACGACCCTGGTGCTGGCATGCTCAGTCCTTTCTCGTCTCACTTACATGTTGAGAACACTCACAGGACAGCAGGGCTGAAAGCCGAGGGGCAGCTCTGGACTCTGCTGAGTAGGGACGGTAGACTGGAGGGAGAGCTCAGCAGCAGCCTCAGCTGTCACCCATCGGCCTTTTGCCCGATCTGCGTGCCCTGCAATCAATTCAGCAGCTAAACCTGCTTCCCTATGCACCGTGCACGTGCTGGTAAATTGGAATTATTGCCAGGTAGTCCTCCTGAGGATTCTCCATGAGCCCCAGGGAAGGTGAACCTTGCAGGGATTAAGACTAAGGCCCCGACCATAGCACTGACCCTTGGGAGGACCAGGTCACCACACTCAGAAGAGAGGCTGTTACGTACACAAGCCCACCTCAGCTCCAGACCCCAGACATCTAAGCACTGACATTCAGATGCAGGCACGGAGCTTCCCAGTAGTGAGGCCAGGCCGGGTCTCTACCCAGGTCCCCGTAGTCCTAGCGTACACAGAACATGGTCAGGTCTAAATCTTCTTATTCTAGACAACACATGGTCAGCTCTAAACATAATCAGTAGACAGGACATGCAGAGGTCTAAATCTACCATGTAGACACAACTTGATCATGTTTAAACTAGCTTAGGGCTGATCTCATAGGGGGTACAGATCACACACATGGGTCTCTCATCTTTGGACACCCACATCAGGAAACTGAACAAAATCTTTGTCATTAAACATTTCAACAGGCAAAACAGAAATGTTCCCAATGTCTCTGGCCACCTGATGGTCAGCATCCACGGGCGAGCCACGAACTTCTTAGAGTGCAGCCCAGTCTGCTGCCAGGACAGACAAGAAGTGGCCTGATTCCAGCCTCCCAGACTTCCAGAAGGAGGCGGCCACACTGCAAGCCAGGTCAGGAGAGTCCTGCATGGTCCAGGCAGGGAGATCCGGTCTGTCCATTCGGCTGGCCGATTCCGGGTGGGGCGCTCAGGGCCGCTGAGACCCCTGCACTCAGGTCCTGCTTCCCTGCAGCGTGTGCGTGTGCGTGTGCATGTGCGTGTGTGTGTGTGTGTAGAGGGGGCGGTGGCTGACGGCTCCCATAGTTCCCAACCCGGGCACCGCACTGTCTTCGAGGGGAGGCACGGGGAGAGTTAGGGGCACAGAAGCCGTTGGAGAGGAGAACCCACCGCGGAACTCCTTGCATACTGGCTCGCCCCACCCGGACACCCGCCTGCCCATCGTGGGCCGCATGTCGCCCCCCAGTCCCCCACCCCCGAGGGCTGGGTGCCTGCTCTTTCAACAGCACAGGGTCTCACATGAAGGAGACCCAGTGGGGACTGTCAGCCCCCGACTCCTGATGCTGTGTTTGGGGAGAATGAACCCCCTTGACTGGGCGATGGGACCCTGTGAGGAAAGAGGTGTCGGCCCGATCCAAGTCGGGGCCTGGCTGAGATATGAGAAAACAGGAGCCAAGGGCAGGGCCTGGAGGCCAGGCCAACAGGAGGGGCACCCCCGGCCTTGGCCAGGCTCTCCAACGGTGACATTGTTGCTTTAGGGGACCTGGGACAGGTGACTGAATGTAATGGGAGTCTAAACTGGACCCTGAATGGGGCTTAAAGAAGGTGTGAAGGATGTTACTGAGACAGTGACAGTCATTGGAAGACAAACTCTGTGTCAGGATATCCTGCTCCGTCCATTTAAATCCCTGAGATCTGTGACCTTTACGTGGCTACGCAGGATTGTTAGAGCAGCTGCGTGCGGATATATCTGGGGCACAATTCAGTCTGCAGCCAACTTGCAAGTGGTTCCAGCAAACACACAGGTGTGCGCACAGGCAGGCACAGCACACACACAAACATATGCACGTGCACAGCACAAATATATTCACACACTAGCATGTGAACACACATGCACCCATATGCCCATGCACACACTAATGTGTGCAAGTTCACATACCTATGCACATGCACAGCATATGTATGCAAACAGGCACATGCACACGCATAGCACACACACAGGGAATAAAGTGAATCCGTAAAGCATTAATTCCTGAACACAAGTGAAGCTGACATGTATTTTTCCCTTTTCTTAGCCTTGATGTTTTCCACAACAAAAAGTTTAAGAAAAAAGTTAATGGCAAATGACTTTTGATTCATAGGACTTTCTGATTTTATTCCACAAATATTATGACAGTAGAAATGAATGTAGATATTACATGTGTCCACTAATGGATGAATGGAGAAGAAAAACACGGTCCATCAATACAAGGAAAGGCTATTCAGCCTAAAAAGCAAGTCAATTCTGACACAGGATGCAGCAGGGATGAACCTTGAGGGCATTATGCTCAGTGATGTAAGCTAGACACAAAAAAACAAACAGTGCTTGATCCACTCATACAAGGCCCCTAGAGCAGTCGGAAATATAGAGACATAAAGTAGGATGTTGAGGGCCAGAGGCTGAGGGAGGGACAATGGGGAGTGAGTGTTTAATGGGGACTGTTTCAATTTTGCAAGAGGAAAAAGTTCTGCAGGATGATGGTGGTCAGGTTTGCACAACAGTGTGAATTACTTCCTGACCCTGAAATGTGCACTTAAAAATGCTTAAGATAGTACATTTTATGTTATGTGTACCAGACCACAATTTTTAAAACTTTTCAAAAAACAACAGGAAATAGTCCATGAATACCACAAGATGCACAACTTCACTAACAACAGAGGGATTAAAGCCATAAGCAAAATACTGTGCATACACCTACCAGAATGGCAGACATGAAAGACATAGTATCAAACATCAGCAGGATGTGGAGCAATGGAAAGCCTGGTACGCAACGGGGGGATGCAACCACTTCTGAAGCAATCGGGCCTCAGATAGCGAAGTCCGTGCACAGAGACCCACAGTGCTCCTCCCAGTTGAACACAAACCCACCAGCCCTGCACCAGGACACACGGACATGGACTTGCAGCCACAGGAGCCAAACCTGAAGGAACCTGAAGGCCATCACAGACGGATGCAGAAATGAACCATGCACGCTCCTATGAAGGAATATTCCACAGCGATGGAGTACATTTTGTTTAAAGGTAGTAAAACTATAAAAATTATTTTTTAAAGAAAACTATATTTACAAGATGAAAGAATCTATAATTCTGGCACCTAGGGATTGTCGAATGCTCCTAAAAATAGATTGCTGTGGAAACGTTTATTATAGGGAAATTGACATATTCTCTAGGAAGGACGGGGTGAATGGGCCTGCTACATTTTCTACATTGAAGACATGTACAGGTTTTGATTCTACTTCTGTTAAATCAAGTGGGGCTTCACTGGATTTCTGCTACTGCGGAGATAATCAAATTCTGGGTAGGGGTCACGAGAAAATTAGTCATAGGTGTTCTTGTGTAATAATTACTGTTGAAAGTGTAAATGATCCATTTACCAGTAAGACTGAGAATAGAATAACTGCTACATTACTTCATATGAGATGATCGTCTGTGCTATTGTTCCTGGAGCTCCAGTGAGTGAGTATTTTGAATGTGAAGTTCATCCAGATCTGAGGATGGAATAAATGGCTAGGTGTGATATGGCTAATAGAAATAATATGCCTACATTTATACTAATTAGTGGATAAGATATGGGAAGAGGAATTCATGTTGTGAGAGCCAGGGTTAAGGCTAGCATTGGGGCAATAATATATAAATTGATGATGTTGATGGACATAGTGGTTCTTTAATAAGTAATTTGAATGCCTCAGCAATGGGTTGTAATCATCCATGGGGGCTGACGATTTTTGGCCCTTTCTGGATTTGTATATAGCCTAGGATTTTCCATTTAGTTAATATGAGGAATGCTATGGTGAATTAAATTGGGTAATTTGTGAAAGAATGTTGATTATAAACATATTCTTAGGAAGAGGACTTGAACCAGTGCAGAAAAAGTTTCAGTTTTACATAATTACCGGGCTCTGCCAGCGTAACGAACCCTGTTCTACAGTAGGGTATGTATAAATGAATTGAATGTAGATTATATCATCATTTAGTTTGAAGACATTTTGTAAAGGAAGCCGTATTGCTCCTGTCCTTTCATACTGGAAGAAATCTGCAATAGACAGAAACCAACCAGGATGACTCCATTCTGAACTCAGATCACGTGAGACTTTAATCGTTGAACAAACAGACAGTTAATAGCAGTTATACCGTTGAAACGTCGTGATCCAGCATCAAGGTCATAAACCATATTGCCCATATGAACTCCAGAATACAATTACAATGTTATCCCTAGTAAAACTTGTTCCACTGACCAGTGTTTTACAAGAACAGGTGATAAAGCATTTTGACTAGCTGGCCTAAATTTTAATCACTCAGAAGTGGTTTTATTCTCCAAAAAATAAATGGCGCATGGGCTCAAGACACACCGGCTTCAGTAGTTGTGGCGTGCAGACTCAGTAGTTGTGGCCCAATGGCTTAGTTGTTCCGTGGCACGTGAGATCTTCCCGGACCGGGGATCGAACCGGGTCCCATAGTTCATTGGCAGGCGAATTCTTAATCACTGCATCACCAGGGAAGTCCCAGATTCGCAGTCTCCCTGTTAATATACCTTAAGCCCAAAGAATCCATGGAAAATTGTTAGAGAAAATAAGGCAATAAAAGATTGTAAGGACTATAACAGAAGCATATAGTACACAGTTCATATAGACACATCCCAAGCAGTTACAAAGTATATTAAAAGGGAGGCTGCAATTTTAAAAGAATAAGGAAAATTATACCCACAAACTCCCAATCTTTCCTGAAACGTTGCAATCTGAAACCCTATTGTAGGAAGCAGAAGATTCCAGGAGATATTCTACAAATGAAGGACTCCAAACCCTGTGGTTGGATAAGGAATTCTGGAAGGAAGGTATCCTCACCCAAGGAGAGCAGGTTCCTATACTTCTCTAACATCACATCCCTGTACAATTCCCATTGATCTTGGTCCAGGCATTCTCACTCCTCTTGACAGAAATCTATGGCCACATCCTGGAATGTCAGCAGTCCCTGAAATTAAACGTACACATGCCATGTGGCCACGGGAAGAGTTCATAATATGACCCAAGAAGAAAACAGCAAGTTAAGGAAGGTTTTAATTTAGAAGAGTGTCTTCAATTATCCACTAATACATATAAATATATATATATATATATATATATATATATATATATATATATATATATATATATAATTTTTTTTTTACAAAGTGACTTTCTCTACCTTATTTCTACCTACAAGAAAAGAGTATGGCATGTGAGCCACAAAACCAGTATAGAGACTATACTTGTCTGAAAAAGAAATGATAAAATGATGGTTTCAACACAGGCATATGCATTTTTGAGTGTTTTATTTATATCAAACTGGATAAAATGTGTGTATTTCTCATAGAGAAAAGACCTGTCGAGGTAGAAATGTACCTTTCAACTATTCATGGGTACACGAGTACACTGGGGAGATTGTAAAAGTGCAGATTGTGATTCAGTAGGTCCGGTGGGCCTGAGTTCTATTTTTTTCACAAGCTCATTTTTAACTAGTGATGCCACAGTCTCTGATTCATTAACCACAACTGTGAATATCAGAGACATAATTAGAAAGGTAAAAATTCATATTTAATTTTGAACTTAAAGTGTTTTATGGATTTTACACCTTTAATAGAATAGTGAGCACAGCAGCAACAATCATTTGTGAGTATTTACTATAGACTGTGTATCTTTCTAATTTTTTTGGGTAGGATTCCAGGAAAAAGGCCTGGGCTGCGGCCACAATGGGCATGGCCCCCAGGCCGGGCCGCCCCTCCAGGACCCCCGACGGGGCCGGGCGCTCCTGGCGGCGCCCTCCCCCGCCGCCCCGCTCCCTCCCGGAAGGCCTCGGGGCAGAGCGGTCCCACCCACTGCGCGCTGAACAGAGCCCGCGTTTCCTCAGAGCTGGAACTCCCGGCTCAGGCGGGGTCTCTTCCCTCCGCCTTCACGGAACTGCCCCGGAGCCCGAGGGGAGGGCAACCTCACTGAGGCTGCCGGCTCTGGAGGTGCCCCGGCGGCCGAAGCCATGACAGTCGCGGGGACGGCGGGCCGGGTAAGTGGGCGCCGACCCTCCGCCTGGTCCGGTGCCCGGGCAGCAGCACAAGACCAGCTTCTGAGGGGCAGGGGTTCGCTGCCACCCGCCGCAGCTGTGCAGAAAGAGCGGCCTCCAGCGTCTGGTCCCCGGGAACTTCGGTCCGTCCTCTCGCCCCTGCCCTCGTCCTGGCTCGCGAGGCCTGGTGGGCGTGAGGAGGGGGTCGGCCTGAGCGTCCTGAGGGGAAACGGGGCAAGGGAGGCGCAGGGTCCGGCTGCAGCGTCATCGCCCCTCTTCCCGACTGCGGGGAAAGCGGCTGAAAACTCCTCCCGAGGCGCGCAGGCCCCTTATTCAGCCGAGACCCTCTGCGCTCCTTCCTCCCTGAGCTAAAGTACCGGGGGGAGGGGACAGGGCAGGGAACTGACGCAGGTAATGGGGAACATCAAAAGGTGATTGTTAACTAAGGAAAACCAGCTCTCCCAAGGTGAGGAATGCGGCGCTTTTCTTTGCCTGGGCTCACTGAATTCCTTCCTTTGATATGCACCTCAGCTCTCTGGGGCCTGCATTCTGTATTTGCATATCCTGAGTGCCTCAGGGCCCGCCGGCTCACATTGGAGGGCTGCAAGTGCTGAAGACTGTGACATCCTTTGTTTACTGATAGGGCAAGAACTATTCCATTTCTCACAGGCTTGAGGGGCAGACAGTGGAAAAAAGTCAGAGAATCTCACTCGGCCTGTACTTTGGTTTACATATAGATAATATTTATACTTAACTGTGCTAATAGAGGTTCTCAAGTCCAATCAACTTGTACTACTGCCCTCTATGTATCAATTTCATCAATATCATAAGATAAATGCCTATAGAATTGACTTAATCCGTTTAAATAGGATAATGATTTTTAAAGGAAACATAATAGAAATATAACAACGAAACCTTTACCACTAAAGGCTGGGTCTGGAACACCCTAAATAAATGTTCCATTGTTAAAATATTGAAAGATGTAGTCAATAGAAATATCAACAAAAATGACAAATAATAAGGGTAGCAGAATGTGGAAATGTTCTATCTTTATCATTAAAGTGGCAGAAAATCATTTATTAGTAGGCACTGGGGGCAGAAGATGCCTGATTTTCTATCTGTGTCATATTTGTGCAGTTGTTTCAACAAGTAACTTAAAGACAAAATGGAAAAACAAGGAGGTTTGTGCCTGAGATCATGTTGATGTGAAACCAGGGATGGCCACCTTGTGCCAGGTGAGTTAAGTTTACCTGGCAGGTAGACCGCAGAGCTCCTGGGAAGCAAGGGTTGAAATTTTTCTGCTGGGTGCCCCTTAGGTTCTGTGACTTGACTGACTGTGAGTCATGTTTCGGGAAAGACCTGATCACAGGAAAAGGGTGGGAATAGAGTGATTTGGGGAGCAGCTAACCACATTCATCACAGCTCACGGCCTGAATGAATTTTAATGAAACAGGAAAACAAATGCTTCTTATGGAATCAGAGAATGTGAGGGCTGGACAATCCCAGAAAATGAGGAACACCCATCCCATTTTCCAGATGACAAAACAGAGGTCCAGCAAGGTGAAATCCCTCACCCAAGTTTCACCCGTCTCTCCTCCCCACTACGTGGTTCATGAAAGCAGGACTCTTCCTGTCTTGATCACTGCTGAAGCCCAAAAAGGGCCAGGCATCTAGCAGCTGCTCCAAAAATGTGGGTTGACTGTAGGAACAATGCTATTTCTTTCTTTCTCACTCTTCTTCAGGATTGTGCCAAGAACTCCCCAGGTTGCAATGTAATTCGATAAATGTAAATATTAATTGAGTTTTGTTGTGATGAGGACTTAGGCTTTGAAGGTAACAGACTTGGTTCAGATCTTGGTTCTGCCACTCCATAGCTGTTTGGCTTTGGGAAAATTACTAAACCTCTCTGAGATTATTTCCTCCTTTGTAAAGTGGGGATAAATCTATCTGAGCCAGCAGAGCACCTGCATGAGAGATGTGCACTAAATATTGGTCTTTCTCACTCTCTTACGCCATCTCTGTGTTCTTCCCAGAGAAGCTGTACTGAAGGATATAGTACTTTTGTTTAAAATAGTTAACTAATTAATTAATTAATTTGTTTTTGGCTGCGTTGGGTCTTCGTTGCTATGCGCAGGCTTTCTCTAGTTGCAGCAAGCGGGGGCTACTCTTTGTTGCGGTGCGCGGGCTTCTCATTGCGGTGGCTTCTCTTGCTAGCCTTAACCCCAATGCTAGCCTTAACCATGGCTCTCACAACATGAATTCCTCTTCCCATATCTTATCCACTAATTAATATAAATGTAGGCATATTATTTCTATTAGCCATATCACACCTAGCCATTTACTCCATCCTCAGATCTGGATGAACTTCACATTCAAAATACACACTCACTGGAGCTCTAGGAACAATAGCACAGACAATCATCTCCTATGAAGTAATGTAGCAGTTATTCTATTCTCAGTCTTACTGATAAATGGATCATTTACACTTTCAACAGTAATTATTACACAAGAACACCTATGACTAATTTTCTCCTGACCCCTACCCAGAATTTGATTATCTCCGCAGTAGCAGAAATCCAATGAAGCCCCACTTGATTTAACGGAAGTAGCATCAAAACCTGTATATGTCTTCAATGTAGAAAATGTAGCAGGCCCATTCACCCCGTCCCTCCTAGAGAATATGTCAATTTCCCTATAATAAACATTTCCACAGCAATCTATTTTTAAGAGCATTCGACAATCCCTAGGTGCCAGAATTATATACAGCCCAAGTCATCATTAAAACACATCTAACAATCTCCTTTCTATGAATTTGAGCCTCCTACCTACAATTTTGATATGATCAACGCATACATCTCTTATGAAAAGTTTTTTTACGACTAACATTAACCCTATGTATATGAGAGTTTTCACTACTTGTCATCATACCAGGCAACCCACCACAAATTTAAGAAATATGTCTGACAAAAGAGTTACTTTGATAGAGTAAATCATAGAGGTTTCAATGCTCTTATTCCTGGAATTGAATTCTTCCTAATAATTTTACATTCTCCATGCTACCTACCACATTACACCACATGCTATATAGTAAAGTTCTCTAAGTAAGCTACAGGCCCATACCCCCAAAATATTTTTGTATATCCTTCCTGTGCTAATAAACTCTCATTGTTTTTACCATCATTCTACTGACCATTTTCTCAGGAAATATAATTGTATAACAAGCTCACACTGGTTAATGGTATCCCCATTCTAGTAAAAAACATGAACCCATAAGCTACAGAAGCATCCAACAAATATTTCCTAAAACAGTCCACCACATCAATACTACTTATAATGGCTATTATCATTAATCTAATATACTCTGGTCAAAGAGCACAGTGAATAACAAGAATCTTTAATCCAGGAGCATCCACCCTCATGACAATCGCCCTTGTCACAAAAGTAGGACTTTCCCCATTTCACTTCTGAGTGCCTGAAGTCACACGAGGCATCCCATGAACAGCAGACCTGATGCTATCAACATGACAAAATTGCACCCCTATCAGTTTTATACCACATGTCACCATCCATCAACCTAAATATACTATTAATCATAGTGATATTATAAATCATAGCTGGAGGCTGAGGCAGACTTCGCCATACTCACCTGGAAAATATTACACCCTCCTCATCAATTGCCCATATAGGATGAATAACAGCTATTATAATGTATATTCAGATTATAACAATCCTAAACATACTAATTTATATCATAACAACACTATCTTCTTCTTATTTATGCCCAGATCATGTACTACAAGAGTATCATTATCACACACATGAGATAAAACACCTCCCATCACAATCATTTTCCTCACCATTATAGTATCATTAGGACATCGCCCATCACTATCAGGCTTTCTACGCAAATGAATAATTATCCAAGAGATAACAAAAACGACAACATCATTCTACCAACACTAATAGCCACCATAGCAGTCCTCAGCATATATTTCTACTTGCAGCTAACATACTCCACATCACTAACTATATTCCCTTCATTAAACAACACAAACACAAAACAATTTCAACATACAAAGAAATAACCTTCCTATCGTTACCAATCATAATACCCTCACGGTTACTACACACAACACCCATTCTATCGGTGCTGGACTAGGAATTTAGGTTAGTTCAGACCAAGAGCTTTCAAAACCCTAAACAAGTGAAATTGACTTAATTCCTAAAAATAAGGATTGCAAGACTTTATTCTACATCAATTGAATGTAAAGCAAACACTGTATTGAAGCCAAATCTTTACGAGATTGATGAGTTTTAACCCCAGGAAACTTTAGTTAACAGGCAAATCCTCTAGTCAACTGGCTTCAGTCTACTTCTCCTTCATTTGAGAAAGAAAAAAAGAAAAAAAAAAGGCAGGATAATCACTGGCAGAATTGAAGCTGCTTCTCTGAAGTTACAATTCAATTTGTTGATTCACCACAGGGTTTGCCAGAAAGAGGGCTCAATCTCTGTCTTCAGATTTACAGTCTAATGCTAACTCAGTCATTTTACCTCTGTTCATACACTGCTGTATATTTTCAACAAATCACAAAGATATCGGCATTTTATATTTACTATTTGGTGCTTGAGCTGGAGTAGCAGGCAGCACCTTAATTATATTAATCCAGGCTGAGCTATGCTGACCTGGACCGCTACTTGGAGATGCCCAAATCTGTAAGGTTGTCATAACAGTCCCTGCACTTGTAATAATTTTCTTTATAGCTGTACCCGTTATGATTGCAGGCTTTTGAAAACTGACTTGGGCCACTAATAACTCGGACACCTGAAGTAGCATTTCCCCCAATAAATCATATAAACTTTTGCCTACTTCCCCCATCATTCTTACTCCTACTCATATCACCAATAGTAGAAGCTGGTTCTGGTACCAGTGGGACCGTGTATTCAGCTCTAGCCTGCAATCTGGCCCATGCAGGAGCCTCTGTCGACCTAACTGTTTTCTCCTTACATTTAGCAGGTGTCTCCTCAATTCTTGGTATTATTACTTTTATTACTATAGTCTTTAATACAAAACCAGCAGTCATATCCCAATACCAAACACCATTATTTGTTTAATCTTCCACAACTATAGCCATATTACTATAATTACCAATCTCAGTCCAAGCAGCCAGAATTGCCATGCTGTTAAGAGATAGAAATCTAAACACTACTTTCTTTGACCCGGCAGGAGGAGACCGAATCCTATACCAACACCTCTTTTGATACTTTGCTCACCCTGAAGTCTGTATTCATGGCCTAACAGGGTTTGTTATAAACTCACATATCATTACATACTATTTAGGACAAAAATTGCCTTTCAGCTATCTGGGAATAGTATGAGTCATGTCCACTGGTTTTTTAGGAGTTCTCTTGTGGGCCCATCATATGTTTACCATAGGGATAGCTGTGGACTCAGGAGCACACTTTGCATCAGCTACCGTAATTACTTCTATCCCTACAGGAGTAAAAGTATCTAGCTGATTAGCAACTCTTTATTTAATTTTTCTTTTTCTTTTCTTTTTTTTTTTTTTTTGGCTGAGTTGGGTCTTGGTTGCTGCGCATGGGCTTTCTCTGTTTGCGGTGAGCGGCAGCTACTCTTCGTTGCGGTGTGCGGCCCTTTCATTGCAGTGGCTTCTCTTGTTGCAGAGCACGGCCTCTAGGCGCGTGGGCTTCAGTAGTGGTGGCTTGCGGGCTCTAGAGGGCAGGCTCATTAGTTGTGGCACACGGGCTTTTTGCTCCGCGGCATGTGGAATCTTCCCAGACAAGGGCTCGAACCCGTGTCCCCTGCATTGGCAGACGAATTCTTAACCACTGCGTCACCAGGGAAGTCCCTGGTTAGCAACTGTTCACGGAGGTAATACTATATGACCTCCCACTATATTATGAGTTTTAGGCTTTAGTTTTTCTTTTTACAGTAGGTGGTTTGACAGGAATCATCTTAGCCAACTCATCCCCAGACATTGTCCTCCAGGATATATACTATGTAGTAGCACACTTCCATGACCTAATGTCCATGGGAGCAGTCTTCACTATTATAGGAGGCTTTCTACACTGATTCCCACTATTCTCAGGTTATACAGTTAACTCAGCATGAGCAAAAATTCACTTCACAAGTATATTTGTAGTAGTAAATATGACTTCCTGCAGCACTTTCGTGGCCTCTCAGGGATGTCACTACGTTAGTCTGAGTACCCTGAGGCACACACAACATGAAATATTTTGTCTTTAGGCTCATTCATCTCAGTAGCAGCAGTAATGCTAATAATCTTCATACTTTGAAAAGCATTTGTGTCTAAACAAGAAGTCTTAGCAGTGGAAATTGCTACTCCTAACCTAGAATGGTTACACGGATGTCCTCCACCATATCCTACGTTTCAAGATCCTACCTATGTCAATGTAAAATAAGGAAGGACTCAAGTCCTTTTCAACCAGTTTCAAGCCAACACCATAACAATTATGTCTTCCTCAATAAATGAGATAAAAGTAAAAAGTGATGTAGCTTTGTCAAAGTTAAATGATAGGCTAAAATCCTGTATATCACTAAGGCATATCAATTTCATCTAGGCTCTCAAGATACAACATCACCGATTATGGAAAAACTTTTACATTTTCTTCATCACACATTAATAGTGATTTTTAAAATAAGTTCTCTAGTCCTCTATATCATTTCACTAATATTGACATCTAAACTCATCTGCATACAATAGATGCACAGGTAGAGAAAATGTGAACAATTTACTAGCTATTATTGTAATCTTAATTGCCCTATCATCATTGTGAATCCTTTACATGATACATGAAATCAATAACTCTTCCCAAACCATAAAAAACTATGGGTCAGTAATGATACTGAAGCTACAAATACACAGATTACGAAGATTTAAATGTTGACTCCTCTGTAATCCCCACATCAGAGCTAAAACCAGGAGAATAATGACTAATAGAAGTCAACAACCGAGTAGTTAGGGATAGTCATTGAATATTAGTTTCATCTGAAATCGTTGTACACTCCGGAGTTGTTCCTTCTCAGGCCTAAAAGGAGCTGCTATCCCAGGACGCCTAACTTAAAGAATCGTTATATCAACAGGACCAGGCCTATGTTGTGGACAAGAGAGCTCGTTTTCCTGAGTTCAAAGACAGGACAGAGGGATATGGCTGAGATATGGGGTGAATCTGCAGCCCATGGGGATGCACTCTCCAAGCTCCAGTATAGGAATGGGGCCTCTAGGGTCCCAGGCCACCCACCACGCCCTCTGGAGCAGGATCTGGGCAACATTCCCTGTCAGTGATGAGGCAGCCCTAGCACTTGTCACGCCCCAATGTCGTGTCCTATGTGGGCCCCATGCTCTTGGGACCACACCCCACACTCTGCAGGTCCATGCTACAGGGTCCTTCATGCCTCAGGAGTAGAGACCACACAGCAAGCAGTTCCCTCCGCAACCAGCAGGAGGAGGGGAGGAGAGCAGGGGCACCAGGGGACTCTCACTCAGACAACAACACCCCAGCGGTGGCAGCGGGGACAGTGATGATGCAGATGAGGCACAGACCAAGAGATGGGACCAGAGGACCCAAAAGGCAGCTGGTCAGGTCCTGGCTCACCTGCACCCCGGACACCTTTGTCCCGCATACACCCCCTTCCTCATACACCCTCTCCTTAAATGCAGATTCTTCAGATGCGAACAGGCAGAGCTTCAGATTGAAAGTCAGCTCTTCCAAAATGACCCGTCAGCAAACACGGCAGGATTCCACTCCAGTGGGTGCCCTGGAGTCGACAACTCAGGGATTGAAGTGGATATCGGTGCCAGGGACAGTGGGAGGGAATGGGGAATGAGACTTTCATGGTTGTGGAATTGTGGTTTTGAAGGACGAAAAGTTCTAGTGATGGTGGTGATGGCTCCACGAGAAAGTGAATCTATCTGATGCCTCAGAAACGTGCACTTAAAATGGTGATGATGGTAAAGGGTATATGACGTGTGTTTTATTTCACTTAAAATAAATTCTTAAGATAATGTCTTGTTAATTGAGATTCCATTTCGACTCCCCTTCATCACAAATGTCGGAGGCCCAGACACAGTCCCCTACCTTAGGGGCCATCACGGTACCCTCACAGAGCACGTGGGAGACCATTCTTAGGGGGGGCTAGTCTGTGCTCACCTGACCTCTGTCCAGGGGGACCCAGGCAGTGGTGACCCCCATAGATTAGACATATGATATGCTATAGTATTAATACGATACCACCAAGTGTTGTCACTCACCGGAACACAGAGCAGCAACCCACTCAAACATGCCTGACCTCATATGATTGTGACAAGATGAAGAGAAGAAAAGGAACCACAGGTTAATCAGGACAACACCCTTAATGCAGAGGTTGGAAATCTCAAAGGGGACAGGACACACTGCAGGCAAAGAGCGCATATGCGGTCTCCCCATCCATGTGCTCCTGACCCATGCAGGTATGGTGAGACCCACACAGTCCCAGCACCCTATACCTGGGGCCACACATCCACACTCACCAGGGTGACCCACCTCCCCAGACCCCTCCACCTGGGTCACATGTCCACAGTCCCAGGGTGACCTCACCTCCCCAGACCCTGCACCTGGGGTCACACGTCCCCTTGGTCAGGACACCATGGCTCTGCAGGGGGCTCCCCCAATGTGGAAACAAGCTGGGTCCCTGGGACCTCCTGGGATGGGAAAAAGTGTCAGGTGGGTCTCCTTTCCCCACACTTGTCCCAGAGGAGTCCTCCTCTTCTCACTTTGGTTCTGTGTGATTTTAACTGTTTTTACAGCTTTCATACTAGAGTTGAACACACGACCCTGGTGCTGGCATGCTCAGTCCTTTCTCGTCTCACTTACATGTTGAGAACACTCACAGGACAGCAGGGCTGAAAGCCGAGGGGCAGCTCTGGACTCTGCTGAGTAGGGACGGTAGACTGGAGGGAGAGCTCAGCAGCAGCCTCAGCTGTCACCCATCGGCCTTTTGCCCGATCTGCGTGCCCTGCAATCAATTCAGCAGCTAAACCTGCTTCCCTATGCACCGTGCACGTGCTGGTAAATTGGAATTATTGCCAGGTAGTCCTCCTGAGGATTCTCCATGAGCCCCAGGGAAGGTGAACCTTGCAGGGATTAAGACTAAGGCCCCGACCATAGCACTGACCCTTGGGAGGACCAGGTCACCACACTCAGAAGAGAGGCTGTTACGTACACAAGCCCACCTCAGCTCCAGACCCCAGACATCTAAGCACTGACATTCAGATGCAGGCACGGAGCTTCCCAGTAGTGAGGCCAGGCCGGGTCTCTACCCAGGTCCCCGTAGTCCTAGCGTACACAGAACATGGTCAGGTCTAAATCTTCTTATTCTAGACAACACATGGTCAGCTCTAAACATAATCAGTAGACAGGACATGCAGAGGTCTAAATCTACCATGTAGACACAACTTGATCATGTTTAAACTAGCTTAGGGCTGATCTCATAGGGGGTACAGATCACACACATGGGTCTCTCATCTTTGGACACCCACATCAGGAAACTGAACAAAATCTTTGTCATTAAACATTTCAACAGGCAAAACAGAAATGTTCCCAATGTCTCTGGCCACCTGATGGTCAGCATCCACGGGCGAGCCACGAACTTCTTAGAGTGCAGCCCAGTCTGCTGCCAGGACAGACAAGAAGTGGCCTGATTCCAGCCTCCCAGGCTTCCAGAAGGAGGCGGCCACACTGCAAGCCAGGTCAGGAGAGTCCTGCATGGTCCAGGCAGGGAGATCCGGTCTGTCCATTCGGCTGGCCGATTCCGGGTGGGGCGCTCAGGGCCGCTGAGACCCCTGCACTCAGGTCCTGCTTCCCTGCAGCGTGTGCGTGTGCGTGTGCATGTGCGTGTGTGTGTGTGTGTAGAGGGGGCGGTGGCTGACGGCTCCCATAGTTCCCAACCCGGGCACCGCACTGTCTTCGAGGGGAGGCACGGGGAGAGTTAGGGGCACAGAAGCCGTTGGAGAGGAGAACCCACCGCGGAACTCCTTGCATACTGGCTCGCCCCACCCGGACACCCGCCTGCCCATCGTGGGCCGCATGTCGCCCCCCAGTCCCCCACCCCCGAGGGCTGGGTGCCTGCTCTTTCAACAGCACAGGGTCTCACATGAAGGAGACCCAGTGGGGACTGTCAGCCCCCGACTCCTGATGCTGTGTTTGGGGAGAATGAACCCCCTTGACTGGGCGATGGGACCCTGTGAGGAAAGAGGTGTCGGCCCGATCCAAGTCGGGGCCTGGCTGAGATATGAGAAAACAGGAGCCAAGGGCAGGGCCTGGAGGCCAGGCCAACAGGAGGGGCACCCCCGGCCTTGGCCAGGCTCTCCAACGGTGACATTGTTGCTTTAGGGGACCTGGGACAGGTGACTGAATGTAATGGGAGTCTAAACTGGACCCTGAATGGGGCTTAAAGAAGGTGTGAAGGATGTTACTGAGACAGTGACAGTCATTGGAAGACAAACTCTGTGTCAGGATATCCTGCTCCGTCCATTTAAATCCCTGAGATCTGTGACCTTTACGTGGCTACGCAGGATTGTTAGAGCAGCTGCGTGCGGATATATCTGGGGCACAATTCAGTCTGCAGCCAACTTGCAAGTGGTTCCAGCAAACACACAGGTGTGCGCACAGGCAGGCACAGCACACACACAAACATATGCACGTGCACAGCACAAATATATTCACACACTAGCATGTGAACACACATGCACCCATATGCCCATGCACACACTAATGTGTGCAAGTTCACATACCTATGCACATGCACAGCATATGTATGCAAACAGGCACATGCACACGCATAGCACACACACAGGGAATAAAGTGAATCCGTAAAGCATTAATTCCTGAACACAAGTGAAGCTGACATGTATTTTTCCCTTTTCTTAGCCTTGATGTTTTCCACAACAAAAAGTTTAAGAAAAAAGTTAATGGCAAATGACTTTTGATTCATAGGACTTTCTGATTTTATTCCACAAATATTATGACAGTAGAAATGAATGTAGATATTACATGTGTCCACTAATGGATGAATGGAGAAGAAAAACACGGTCCATCAATACAAGGAAAGGCTATTCAGCCTAAAAAGCAAGTCAATTCTGACACAGGATGCAGCAGGGATGAACCTTGAGGGCATTATGCTCAGTGATGTAAGCTAGACACAAAAAAACAAACAGTGCTTGATCCACTCATACAAGGCCCCTAGAGCAGTCGGAAATATAGAGACATAAAGTAGGATGTTGAGGGCCAGAGGCTGAGGGAGGGACAATGGGGAGTGAGTGTTTAATGGGGACTGTTTCAATTTTGCAAGATGAAAAAGTTCTGCAGGATGATGGTGGTCAGGTTTGCACAACAGTGTGAATTACTTCCTGACCCTGAAATGTGCACTTAAAAATGCTTAAGATAGTACATTTTATGTTATGTGTACCAGACCACAATTTTTAAAACTTTTCAAAAAACAACAGGAAATAGTCCATGAATACCACAAGATGCACAACTTCACTAACAACAGAGGGATTAAAGCCATAAGCAAAATACTGTGCATACACCTACCAGAATGGCAGACATGAAAGACATAGTATCAAACATCAGCAGGATGTGGAGCAATGGAAAGCCTGGTACGCAACGGGGGGATGCAACCACTTCTGAAGCAATCGGGCCTCAGATAGCGAAGTCCGTGCACAGAGACCCACAGTGCTCCTCCCAGTTGAACACAAACCCACCAGCCCTGCACCAGGACACACGGACATGGACTTGCAGCCACAGGAGCCAAACCTGAAGGAACCTGAAGGCCATCACAGACGGATGCAGAAATGAACCATGCACGCTCCTATGAAGGAATATTCCACAGCAATGGAGTACATTTTGTTTAAAGGTAGTAAAACTATAAAAATTATTTTTTAAAGAAAACTATATTTACAAGATGAAAGAATCTATAATTCTGGCACCTAGGGATTGTCGAATGCTCCTAAAAATAGATTGCTGTGGAAACGTTTATTATAGGGAAATTGACATATTCTCTAGGAAGGACGGGGTGAATGGGCCTGCTACATTTTCTACATTGAAGACATGTACAGGTTTTGATTCTACTTCTGTTAAATCAAGTGGGGCTTCACTGGATTTCTGCTACTGCGGAGATAATCAAATTCTGGGTAGGGGTCACGAGAAAATTAGTCATAGGTGTTCTTGTGTAATAATTACTGTTGAAAGTGTAAATGATCCATTTACCAGTAAGACTGAGAATAGAATAACTGCTACATTACTTCATATGAGATGATCGTCTGTGCTATTGTTCCTGGAGCTCCAGTGAGTGAGTATTTTGAATGTGAAGTTCATCCAGATCTGAGGATGGAATAAATGGCTAGGTGTGATATGGCTAATAGAAATAATATGCCTACATTTATACTAATTAGTGGATAAGATATGGGAAGAGGAATTCATGTTGTGAGAGCCAGGGTTAAGGCTAGCATTGGGGCAATAATATAAAAATTGATGATGTTGATGGACATAGTGGTTCTTTAATAAGTAATTTGAACGCCTCAGCAATGGGTTGTAATCATCCATGGGGGCTGACGATTTTTGGCCCTTTCTGGATTTGTATATAGCCTAGGATTTTCCATTTAGTTAATATGAGGAATGCTATGGTGAATTAAATTGGGTAATTTGTGAAAGAATGTTGATTATAAACATATTCTTAGGAAGAGGACTTGAACCAGTGCAGAAAAAGTTTCAGTTTTACATAATTACCGGGCTCTGCCAGCGTAACGAACCCTGTTCTACAGTAGGGTATGTATAAATTAATTGAATGCAGATTATATCATCATTTAGTTTGAAGACATTTTGTAAAGGAAGCCGTATTGCTCTTGTCCTTTCATACTGGAAGAAATCTGCAATAGACAGAAACCAACCAGGATGACTCCAGTCTGAACTCAGATCACGTGAGACTTTAATCGTTGAACAAACAGACAATTAATAGCAGTTATACCGTTGAAATGTCGTGATCCAGCATCAAGGTCATAAACCATATTGCCCATATGAACTCCAGAATACAATTACACTGTTATCCCTAGTAAAACTTGTTCCATTGACCAGTGTTTTAGAAGAACAGGTGATAAAGCATTTTGACTAGCTGGCCTAAATTTTAATCACTCAGAAGTGGTTTTATTCTCCAAAAAATAAATGGCGCATGGGCTCAAGACACACCGTCTTCAGTAGTTGTGGCGTGCAGACTCAGTAGTTGTGGCCCAATGGCTTAGTTGTTCCGTGGCACGTGAGATCTTCCCGGACCGGGGATCGAACCGGGTCCCATAGTTCATCGGCAGGCGAATTCTTAATCACTGCATCACCAGGGAAGTCCCAGATTCGCAGTCTCCCTGTTAATATACCTTAAGCCCAAAGAATCCATGGCAAATTGTTAGAGAAAATAAGGCAATAAAAGATTGTAAGGACTATAACAGAAGCATATAGTACACAGTTCATATAGACACATCCCAAGCAGTTACAAAGTATATTAAAAGGGAGGCTGCAATTTTAAAAGAATAAGGAAAATTATACCCACAAACTCCCAATCTTTCCTGAAACGTTGCAATCTGAAACCCTATTGTAGGAAGCAGAAGATTCCAGGAGATATTCTACAAATGAAGGACTCCAAACCCTGTGGTTGGATAAGGAATTCTGGAAGGAAGGTATCCTCACCCAAGGAGAGCAGGTTCCTATACTTCTCTAACATCACATCCCTGTACAATTCCCATTGATCTTGGTCCAGGCATTCTCACTCCTCTTGACAGAAATCTATGGCCACATCCTGGAATGTCAGCAGTCCCTGAAATTAAACGTACACATGCCATGTGGCCACGGGAAGAGTTCATAATATGACCCAAGAAGAAAACAGCAAGTTAAGGAAGGTTTTAATTTAGAAGAGTGTCTTCAATTATCCACTAATACATATATATATATATATATATATATATATATATATATATATATATATGTATAATTTTTTTTTTTACAAAGTGACTTTCTCTACCTTATTTCTACCTACAAGAAAAGAGTATGGCATGTGAGCCACAAAACCAGTATAGAGACTATACTTGTCTGAAAAAGAAATGATAAAATGATGGTTTCAACACAGGCATATGCATTTTTGAGTGTTTTATTTATATCAAACTGGATAAAATGTGTGTATTTCTCATAGAGAAAAGACCTGTCGAGGTAGAAATGTACCTTTCAACTATTCATGGGTACACGAGTACACTGGGGAGATTGTAAAAGTGCAGATTGTGATTCAGTAGGTCCGGTGGGCCTGAGTTCTATTTTTTTAACAAGCTCATTTTTAACTAGTGATGCCACAGTCTCTGATTCATTAACCACAACTGTGAATATCAGAGACATAATTAGAAAGGTAAAAATTCATATTTAATTTTGAACTTAAAGTGTTTTATGGATTTTACACCTTTAATAGAATAGTGAGCACAGCAGCAACAATCATTTGTGAGTATTTACTATAGACTGTGTATCTTTCTAATTTTTTTGGGTAGGATTCCAAGAAAAAGACCTGGGCTGCGGCCACAATGGGCATGGCCCCCAGGCCGGGCCGCCCCTCCAGGACCCCCGACGGGGCCCTGCGCTCCTGGCGGCGCCCTCCCCCGCCGCCCCGCTCCCTCCCGGAAGGCCTCGGGGCAGAGCGGTCCCACCCACTGCGCGCTGAACAGAGCCCGCGTTTCCTCAGAGCTGGAACTCCCGGCTCAGGCGGGGTCTCTTCCCTCCGCCTTCACGGAACTGCCCCGGAGCCCGAGGGGAGGGCAACCTCACTGAGGCTGCCGGCTCTGGAGGTGCCCCGGCTGCCGAAGCCATGACAGTCGCGGGGACGGCGGGCCGGGTAAGTGGGCGCCGACCCTCCGCCTGGTCCGGTGCCCGGGCAGCAGCACAAGACCAGCTTCTGAGGGGCAGGGGTTCGCTGCCACCCGCCGCAGCTGTGCAGAAAGAGCGGCCTCCAGCGTCTGGTCCCCGGGAACTTCGGTCCGTCCTCTCGCCCCTGCCCTCGTCCTGGCTCGCGAGGCCTGGTGGGCGTGAGGAGGGGGTCGGCCTGAGCGTCCTGAGGGGAAACGGGGCAAGGGAGGCGCAGGGTCCGGCTGCAGCGTCATCGCCCCTCTTCCCGACTGCGGGGAAAGCGGCTGAAAACTCCTCCCGAGGTGCGCAGGCCCCTTATTCAGCCGAGACCCTCTGCGCTCCTTCCTCCCTGAGCTAAAGTACCGGGGGGAGGGGACAGGGCAGGGAACTGACGCAGGTAATGGGGAACATCAAAAGGTGATTGTTAACTAAGGAAAACCAGCTCTCCCAAGGTGAGGAATGCGGCGCTTTTCTTTGCCTGGGCTCACTGAATTCCTTCCTTTGATATGCACCTCAGCTCTCTGGGGCCTGCATTCTGTATTTGCATATCCTGAGTGCCTCAGGGCCCGCCGGCTCACATTGGAGGGCTGCAAGTGCTGAAGACTGTGACATCCTTTGTTTACTGATAGGGCAAGAACTATTCCATTTCTCACAGGCTTGAGGGGCAGACAGTGGAAAAAAGTCAGAGAATCTCACTCGGCCTGTACTTTGGTTTACATATAGATAATATTTATACTTAACTGTGCTAATAGAGGTTCTCAAGTCCAATCAACTTGTACTACTGCCCTCTATGTATCAATTTCATCAATATCATAAGATAAATGCCTATAGAATTGACTTAATCCGTTTAAATAGGATAATGATTTTTAAAGGAAACATAATAGAAATATAACAACGAAACCTTTACCACTAAAGGCTGGGTCTGGAACACCCTAAATAAATGTTCCATTGTTAAAATATTGAAAGATGTAGTCAATAGAAATATCAACAAAAATGACAAATAATAAGGGTAGCAGAATGTGGAAATGTTCTATCTTTATCATTAAAGTGGCAGAAAATCATTTATTAGTAGGCACTGGGGGCAGAAGATGCCTGATTTTCTATCTGTGTCATATTTGTGCAGTTGTTTCAACAAGTAACTTAAAGACAAAATGGAAAAACAAGGAGGTTTGTGCCTGAGATCATGTTGATGTGAAACCAGGGATGGCCACCTTGTGCCAGGTGAGTTAAGTTTACCTGGCAGGTAGACCGCAGAGCTCCTGGGAAGCAAGGGTTGAAATTTTTCTGCTGGGTGCCCCTTAGGTTCTGTGACTTGACTGACTGTGAGTCATGTTTCGGGAAAGACCTGATCACAGGAAAAGGGTGGGAATAGAGTGATTTGGGGAGCAGCTAACCACATTCATCACAGCTCACGGCCTGAATGAATTTTAAAGAAACAGGAAAACAAATGCTTCTTATGGAATCAGAGAATGTGAGGGCTGGACAATCCCAGAAAATGAGGAACACCCATCCCATTTTGCAGATGACAAAACAGAGGTCCAGCAAGGTGAAATCCCTCACCCAAGTTGCACCCGTCTCTCCTCCCCACTACGTGGTTCATGAAAGCAGGACTCTTCCTGTCTTGATCACTGCTGAAGCCCAAAAAGGGCCAGGCATCTAGCAGCTGCTCCAAAAATGTGGGTTGACTGTAGGAACAATGCTATTTCTTTCTTTCTCACTCTTCTTCAGGATTGTGCCAAGAACTCCCCAGGTTGCAATGTAATTCGATAAATGTAAATATTAATTGAGTTTTGTTGTGATGAGGACTTAGGCTTTGAAGGTAACAGACTTGGTTCAGATCTTGGTTCTGCCACTCCATAGCTGTTTGGCTTTGGGAAAATTACTAAACCTCTCTGAGATTATTTCCTCCTTTGTAAAGTGGGGATAAATCTATCTGAGCCAGCAGAGCACCTGCATGAGAGATGTGCACTAAATATTGGTCTTTCTCACTCTCTTACGCCATCTCTGTGTTCTTCCCAGAGAAGCTGTACTGAAGGATATAGTACTTTTGTTTAAAATAGTTAACTAATTAATTAATTAATTTGTTTTTGGCTGCGTTGGGTCTTCGTTGCTATGCGCAGGCTTTCTCTAGTTGCAGCAAGCGGGGGCTACTCTTTGTTGCGGTGCGCGGGCTTCTCATTGCGGTGGCTTCTCTTGCTAGCCTTAACCCCAATGCTAGCCTTAACCATGGCTCTCACAACATGAATTCCTCTTCCCATATCTTATCCACTAATTAATATAAATGTAGGCATATTATTTCTATTAGCCATATCACACCTAGCCATTTACTCCATCCTCAGATCTGGATGAACTTCACATTCAAAATACACACTCACTGGAGCTCTAGGAACAATAGCACAGACAATCATCTCCTATGAAGTAATGTAGCAGTTATTCTATTCTCAGTCTTACTGATAAATGGATCATTTACACTTTCAACAGTAATTATTACACAAGAACACCTATGACTAATTTTCTCCTGACCCCTACCCAGAATTTGATTATCTCCGCAGTAGCAGAAATCCAATGAAGCCCCACTTGATTTAACGGAAGTAGCATCAAAACCTGTATATGTCTTCAATGTAGAAAATGTAGCAGGCCCATTCACCCCGTCCCTCCTAGAGAATATGTCAATTTCCCTATAATAAACATTTCCACAGCAATCTATTTTTAAGAGCATTCGACAATCCCTAGGTGCCAGAATTATATACAGCCCAAGTCATCATTAAAACACATCTAACAATCTCCTTTCTATGAATTTGAGCCTCCTACCTACAATTTTGATATGATCAACGCATACATCTCTTATGAAAAGTTTTTTTACGACTAACATTAACCCTATGTATATGAGAGTTTTCACTACTTGTCATCATACCAGGCAACCCACCACAAATTTAAGAAATATGTCTGACAAAAGAGTTACTTTGATAGAGTAAATCATAGAGGTTTCAATGCTCTTATTCCTGGAATTGAATTCTTCCTAATAATTTTACATTCTCCATGCTACCTACCACATTACACCACATGCTATATAGTAAAGTTCTCTAAGTAAGCTACAGGCCCATACCCCCAAAATATTTTTGTATATCCTTCCTGTGCTAATAAACTCTCATTGTTTTTACCATCATTCTACTGACCATTTTCTCAGGAAATATAATTGTATAACAAGCTCACACTGGTTAATGGTATCCCCATTCTAGTAAAAAACATGAACCCATAAGCTACAGAAGCATCCAACAAATATTTCCTAAAACAGTCCACCACATCAATACTACTTATAATGGCTATTATCATTAATCTAATATACTCTGGTCAAAGAGCACAGTGAATAACAAGAATCTTTAATCCAGGAGCATCCACCCTCATGACAATCGCCCTTGTCACAAAAGTAGGACTTTCCCCATTTCACTTCTGAGTGCCTGAAGTCACACGAGGCATCCCATGAACAGCAGACCTGATGCTATCAACATGACAAAATTGCACCCCTATCAGTTTTATACCACATGTCACCATCCATCAACCTAAATATACTATTAATCATAGTGATATTATAAATCATAGCTGGAGGCTGAGGCAGACTTCGCCATACTCACCTGGAAAATATTACACCCTCCTCATCAATTGCCCATATAGGATGAATAACAGCTATTATAATGTATATTCAGATTATAACAATCCTAAACATACTAATTTATATCATAACAACACTATCTTCTTCTTATTTATGCCCAGATCATGTACTACAAGAGTATCATTATCACACACATGAGATAAAACACCTCCCATCACAATCATTTTCCTCACCATTATAGTATCATTAGGACATCGCCCATCACTATCAGGCTTTCTACGCAAATGAATAATTATCCAAGAGATAACAAAAACGACAACATCATTCTACCAACACTAATAGCCACCATAGCAGTCCTCAGCATATATTTCTACTTGCAGCTAACATACTCCACATCACTAACTATATTCCCTTCATTAAACAACACAAACACAAAACAATTTCAACATACAAAGAAATAACCTTCCTATCGTTACCAATCATAATACCCTCACGGTTACTACACACAACACCCATTCTATCGGTGCTGGACTAGGAATTTAGGTTAGTTCAGACCAAGAGCTTTCAAAACCCTAAACAAGTGAAATTGACTTAATTCCTAAAAATAAGGATTGCAAGACTTTATTCTACATCAATTGAATGTAAAGCAAACACTGTATTGAAGCCAAATCTTTACGAGATTGATGAGTTTTAACCCCAGGAAACTTTAGTTAACAGGCAAATCCTCTAGTCAACTGGCTTCAGTCTACTTCTCCTTCATTTGAGAAAGAAAAAAAGAAAAAAAAAAGGCAGGATAATCACTGGCAGAATTGAAGCTGCTTCTCTGAAGTTACAATTCAATTTGTTGATTCACCACAGGGTTTGCCAGAAAGAGGGCTCAATCTCTGTCTTCAGATTTACAGTCTAATGCTAACTCAGTCATTTTACCTCTGTTCATACACTGCTGTATATTTTCAACAAATCACAAAGATATCGGCATTTTATATTTACTATTTGGTGCTTGAGCTGGAGTAGCAGGCAGCACCTTAATTATATTAATCCAGGCTGAGCTATGCTGACCTGGACCGCTACTTGGAGATGCCCAAATCTGTAAGGTTGTCATAACAGTCCCTGAACTTGTAATAATTTTCTTTATAGCTGTACCCGTTATGATTGCAGGCTTTTGAAAACTGACTTGGGCCACTAATAACTCGGACACCTGAAGTAGCATTTCCCCCAATAAATCATATAAACTTTTGCCTACTTCCCCCATCATTCTTACTCCTACTCATATCACCAATAGTAGAAGCTGGTTCTGGTACCAGTGGGACCGTGTATTCAGCTCTAGCCTGCAATCTGGCCCATGCAGGAGCCTCTGTCGACCTAACTGTTTTCTCCTTACATTTAGCAGGTGTCTCCTCAATTCTTGGTATTATTACTTTTATTACTATAGTCTTTAATACAAAACCAGCAGTCATATCCCAATACCAAACACCATTATTTGTTTAATCTTCCACAACTATAGCCATATTACTATAATTACCAATCTCAGTCCAAGCAGCCAGAATTGCCATGCTGTTAAGAGATAGAAATCTAAACACTACTTTCTTTGACCCGGCAGGAGGAGACCGAATCCTATACCAACACCTCTTTTGATACTTTGCTCACCCTGAAGTCTGTATTCATGGCCTAACAGGGTTTGTTATAAACTCACATATCATTACATACTATTTAGGACAAAAATTGCCTTTCAGCTATCTGGGAATAGTATGAGTCATGTCCACTGGTTTTTTAGGAGTTCTCTTGTGGGCCCATCATATGTTTACCATAGGGATAGCTGTGGACTCAGGAGCACACTTTGCATCAGCTACCGTAATTACTTCTATCCCTACAGGAGTAAAAGTATCTAGCTGATTAGCAACTCTTTATTTAATTTTTCTTTTTCTTTTCTTTTTTTTTTTTTTTTTGGCTGAGTTGGGTCTTGGTTGCTGCGCATGGGCTTTCTCTGTTTGCGGTGAGCGGCAGCTACTCTTCGTTGCGGTGTGCGGCCCTTTCATTGCAGTGGCTTCTCTTGTTGCAGAGCACGGCCTCTAGGCGCGTGGGCTTCAGTAGTGGTGGCTTGCGGGCTCTAGAGGGCAGGCTCATTAGTTGTGGCACACGGGCTTTTTGCTCCGCGGCATGTGGAATCTTCCCAGACAAGGGCTCGAACCCGTGTCCCCTGCATTGGCAGACGAATTCTTAACCACTGCGTCACCAGGGAAGTCCCTGGTTAGCAACTGTTCACGGAGGTAATACTATATGACCTCCCACTATATTATGAGTTTTAGGCTTTAGTTTTTCTTTTTACAGTAGGTGGTTTGACAGGAATCATCTTAGCCAACTCATCCCCAGACATTGTCCTCCAGGATATATACTATGTAGTAGCACACTTCCATGACCTAATGTCCATGGGAGCAGTCTTCACTATTATAGGAGGCTTTCTACACTGATTCCCACTATTCTCAGGTTATACAGTTAACTCAGCATGAGCAAAAATTCACTTCACAAGTATATTTGTAGTAGTAAATATGACTTCCTGCAGCACTTTCGTGGCCTCTCAGGGATGTCACTACGTTAGTCTGAGTACCCTGAGGCACACACAACATGAAATATTTTGTCTTTAGGCTCATTCATCTCAGTAGCAGCAGTAATGCTAATAATCTTCATACTTTGAAAAGCATTTGTGTCTAAACAAGAAGTCTTAGCAGTGGAAATTGCTACTCCTAACCTAGAATGGTTACACGGATGTCCTCCACCATATCCTACGTTTCAAGATCCTACCTATGTCAATGTAAAATAAGGAAGGACTCAAGTCCTTTTCAACCAGTTTCAAGCCAACACCATAACAATTATGTCTTCCTCAATAAATGAGATAAAAGTAAAAAGTGATGTAGCTTTGTCAAAGTTAAATGATAGGCTAAAATCCTGTATATCACTAAGGCATATCAATTTCATCTAGGCTCTCAAGATACAACATCACCGATTATGGAAAAACTTTTACATTTTCTTCATCACACATTAATAGTGATTTTTAAAATAAGTTCTCTAGTCCTCTATATCATTTCACTAATATTGACATCTAAACTCATCTGCATACAATAGATGCACAGGTAGAGAAAATGTGAACAATTTACTAGCTATTATTGTAATCTTAATTGCCCTATCATCATTGTGAATCCTTTACATGATACATGAAATCAATAACTCTTCCCAAACCATAAAAAACTATGGGTCAGTAATGATACTGAAGCTACAAATACACAGATTACGAAGATTTAAATGTTGACTCCTCTGTAATCCCCACATCAGAGCTAAAACCAGGAGAATAATGACTAATAGAAGTCAACAACCGAGTAGTTAGGGATAGTCATTGAATATTAGTTTCATCTGAAATCGTTGTACACTCCGGAGTTGTTCCTTCTCAGGCCTAAAAGGAGCTGCTATCCCAGGACGCCTAACTTAAAGAATCGTTATATCAACAGGACCAGGCCTATGTTGTGGACAAGAGAGCTCGTTTTCCTGAGTTCAAAGACAGGACAGAGGGATATGGCTGAGATATGGGGTGAATCTGCAGCCCATGGGGATGCACTCTCCAAGCTCCAGTATAGGAATGGGGCCTCTAGGGTCCCAGGCCACCCACCACGCCCTCTGGAGCAGGATCTGGGCAACATTCCCTGTCAGTGATGAGGCAGCCCTAGCACTTGTCACGCCCCAATGTCGTGTCCTATGTGGGCCCCATGCTCTTGGGACCACACCCCACACTCTGCAGGTCCATGCTACAGGGTCCTTCATGCCTCAGGAGTAGAGACCACACAGCAAGCAGTTCCCTCCGCAACCAGCAGGAGGAGGGGAGGAGAGCAGGGGCACCAGGGGACTCTCACTCAGACAACAACACCCCAGCGGTGGCAGCGGGGACAGTGATGATGCAGATGAGGCACAGACCAAGAGATGGGACCAGAGGACCCAAAAGGCAGCTGGTCAGGTCCTGGCTCACCTGCACCCCGGACACCTTTGTCCCGCATACACCCCCTTCCTCATACACCCTCTCCTTAAATGCAGATTCTTCAGATGCGAACAGGCAGAGCTTCAGATTGAAAGTCAGCTCTTCCAAAATGACCCGTCAGCAAACACGGCAGGATTCCACTCCAGTGGGTGCCCTGGAGTCGACAACTCAGGGATTGAAGTGGATATCGGTGCCAGGGACAGTGGGAGGGAATGGGGAATGAGACTTTCATGGTTGTGGAATTGTGGTTTTGAAGGACGAAAAGTTCTAGTGATGGTGGTGATGGCTCCACGAGAAAGTGAATCTATCTGATGCCTCAGAAACGTGCACTTAAAATGGTGATGATGGTAAAGGGTATATGACGTGTGTTTTATTTCACTTAAAATAAATTCTTAAGATAATGTCTTGTTAATTGAGATTCCATTTCGACTCCCCTTCATCACAAATGTCGGAGGCCCAGACACAGTCCCCTACCTTAGGGGCCATCACGGTACCCTCACAGAGCACGTGGGAGACCATTCTTAGGGGGGGCTAGTCTGTGCTCACCTGACCTCTGTCCAGGGGGACCCAGGCAGTGGTGACCCCCATAGATTAGACATATGATATGCTATAGTATTAATACGATACCACCAAGTGTTGTCACTCACCGGAACACAGAGCAGCAACCCACTCAAACATGCCTGACCTCATATGATTGTGACAAGATGAAGAGAAGAAAAGGAACCACAGGTTAATCAGGACAACACCCTTAATGCAGAGGTTGGAAATCTCAAAGGGGACAGGACACACTGCAGGCAAAGAGCGCATATGCGGTCTCCCCATCCATGTGCTCCTGACCCATGCAGGTATGGTGAGACCCACACAGTCCCAGCACCCTATACCTGGGGCCACACATCCACACTCACCAGGGTGACCCACCTCCCCAGACCCCTCCACCTGGGTCACATGTCCACAGTCCCAGGGTGACCTCACCTCCCCAGACCCTGCACCTGGGGTCACACGTCCCCTTGGTCAGGACACCATGGCTCTGCAGGGGGCTCCCCCAATGTGGAAACAAGCTGGGTCCCTGGGACCTCCTGGGATGGGAAAAAGTGTCAGGTGGGTCTCCTTTCCCCACACTTGTCCCAGAGGAGTCCTCCTCTTCTCACTTTGGTTCTGTGTGATTTTAACTGTTTTTACAGCTTTCATACTAGAGTTGAACACACGACCCTGGTGCTGGCATGCTCAGTCCTTTCTCGTCTCACTTACATGTTGAGAACACTCACAGGACAGCAGGGCTGAAAGCCGAGGGGCAGCTCTGGACTCTGCTGAGTAGGGACGGTAGACTGGAGGGAGAGCTCAGCAGCAGCCTCAGCTGTCACCCATCGGCCTTTTGCCCGATCTGCGTGCCCTGCAATCAATTCAGCAGCTAAACCTGCTTCCCTATGCACCGTGCACGTGCTGGTAAATTGGAATTATTGCCAGGTAGTCCTCCTGAGGATTCTCCATGAGCCCCAGGGAAGGTGAACCTTGCAGGGATTAAGACTAAGGCCCCGACCATAGCACTGACCCTTGGGAGGACCAGGTCACCACACTCAGAAGAGAGGCTGTTACGTACACAAGCCCACCTCAGCTCCAGACCCCAGACATCTAAGCACTGACATTCAGATGCAGGCACGGAGCTTCCCAGTAGTGAGGCCAGGCCGGGTCTCTACCCAGGTCCCCGTAGTCCTAGCGTACACAGAACATGGTCAGGTCTAAATCTTCTTATTCTAGACAACACATGGTCAGCTCTAAACATAATCAGTAGACAGGACATGCAGAGGTCTAAATCTACCATGTAGACACAACTTGATCATGTTTAAACTAGCTTAGGGCTGATCTCATAGGGGGTACAGATCACACACATGGGTCTCTCATCTTTGGACACCCACATCAGGAAACTGAACAAAATCTTTGTCATTAAACATTTCAACAGGCAAAACAGAAATGTTCCCAATGTCTCTGGCCACCTGATGGTCAGCATCCACGGGCGAGCCACGAACTTCTTAGAGTGCAGCCCAGTCTGCTGCCAGGACAGACAAGAAGTGGCCTGATTCCAGCCTCCCAGGCTTCCAGAAGGAGGCGGCCACACTGCAAGCCAGGTCAGGAGAGTCCTGCATGGTCCAGGCAGGGAGATCCGGTCTGTCCATTCGGCTGGCCGATTCCGGGTGGGGCGCTCAGGGCCGCTGAGACCCCTGCACTCAGGTCCTGCTTCCCTGCAGCGTGTGCGTGTGCGTGTGCATGTGCGTGTGTGTGTGTGTGTAGAGGGGGCGGTGGCTGACGGCTCCCATAGTTCCCAACCCGGGCACCGCACTGTCTTCGAGGGGAGGCACGGGGAGAGTTAGGGGCACAGAAGCCGTTGGAGAGGAGAACCCACCGCGGAACTCCTTGCATACTGGCTCGCCCCACCCGGACACCCGCCTGCCCATCGTGGGCCGCATGTCGCCCCCCAGTCCCCCACCCCCGAGGGCTGGGTGCCTGCTCTTTCAACAGCACAGGGTCTCACATGAAGGAGACCCAGTGGGGACTGTCAGCCCCCGACTCCTGATGCTGTGTTTGGGGAGAATGAACCCCCTTGACTGGGCGATGGGACCCTGTGAGGAAAGAGGTGTCGGCCCGATCCAAGTCGGGGCCTGGCTGAGATATGAGAAAACAGGAGCCAAGGGCAGGGCCTGGAGGCCAGGCCAACAGGAGGGGCACCCCCGGCCTTGGCCAGGCTCTCCAACGGTGACATTGTTGCTTTAGGGGACCTGGGACAGGTGACTGAATGTAATGGGAGTCTAAACTGGACCCTGAATGGGGCTTAAAGAAGGTGTGAAGGATGTTACTGAGACAGTGACAGTCATTGGAAGACAAACTCTGTGTCAGGATATCCTGCTCCGTCCATTTAAATCCCTGAGATCTGTGACCTTTACGTGGCTACGCAGGATTGTTAGAGCAGCTGCGTGCGGATATATCTGGGGCACAATTCAGTCTGCAGCCAACTTGCAAGTGGTTCCAGCAAACACACAGGTGTGCGCACAGGCAGGCACAGCACACACACAAACATATGCACGTGCACAGCACAAATATATTCACACACTAGCATGTGAACACACATGCACCCATATGCCCATGCACACACTAATGTGTGCAAGTTCACATACCTATGCACATGCACAGCATATGTATGCAAACAGGCACATGCACACGCATAGCACACACACAGGGAATAAAGTGAATCCGTAAAGCATTAATTCCTGAACACAAGTGAAGCTGACATGTATTTTTCCCTTTTCTTAGCCTTGATGTTTTCCACAACAAAAAGTTTAAGAAAAAAGTTAATGGCAAATGACTTTTGATTCATAGGACTTTCTGATTTTATTCCACAAATATTATGACAGTAGAAATGAATGTAGATATTACATGTGTCCACTAATGGATGAATGGAGAAGAAAAACACGGTCCATCAATACAAGGAAAGGCTATTCAGCCTAAAAAGCAAGTCAATTCTGACACAGGATGCAGCAGGGATGAACCTTGAGGGCATTATGCTCAGTGATGTAAGCTAGACACAAAAAAACAAACAGTGCTTGATCCACTCATACAAGGCCCCTAGAGCAGTCGGAAATATAGAGACATAAAGTAGGATGTTGAGGGCCAGAGGCTGAGGGAGGGACAATGGGGAGTGAGTGTTTAATGGGGACTGTTTCAATTTTGCAAGATGAAAAAGTTCTGCAGGATGATGGTGGTCAGGTTTGCACAACAGTGTGAATTACTTCCTGACCCTGAAATGTGCACTTAAAAATGCTTAAGATAGTACATTTTATGTTATGTGTACCAGACCACAATTTTTAAAACTTTTCAAAAAACAACAGGAAATAGTCCATGAATACCACAAGATGCACAACTTCACTAACAACAGAGGGATTAAAGCCATAAGCAAAATACTGTGCATACACCTACCAGAATGGCAGACATGAAAGACATAGTATCAAACATCAGCAGGATGTGGAGCAATGGAAAGCCTGGTACGCAACGGGGGGATGCAACCACTTCTGAAGCAATCGGGCCTCAGATAGCGAAGTCCGTGCACAGAGACCCACAGTGCTCCTCCCAGTTGAACACAAACCCACCAGCCCTGCACCAGGACACACGGACATGGACTTGCAGCCACAGGAGCCAAACCTGAAGGAACCTGAAGGCCATCACAGACGGATGCAGAAATGAACCATGCACGCTCCTATGAAGGAATATTCCACAGCAATGGAGTACATTTTGTTTAAAGGTAGTAAAACTATAAAAATTATTTTTTAAAGAAAACTATATTTACAAGATGAAAGAATCTATAATTCTGGCACCTAGGGATTGTCGAATGCTCCTAAAAATAGATTGCTGTGGAAACGTTTATTATAGGGAAATTGACATATTCTCTAGGAAGGACGGGGTGAATGGGCCTGCTACATTTTCTACATTGAAGACATGTACAGGTTTTGATTCTACTTCTGTTAAATCAAGTGGGGCTTCACTGGATTTCTGCTACTGCGGAGATAATCAAATTCTGGGTAGGGGTCACGAGAAAATTAGTCATAGGTGTTCTTGTGTAATAATTACTGTTGAAAGTGTAAATGATCCATTTACCAGTAAGACTGAGAATAGAATAACTGCTACATTACTTCATATGAGATGATCGTCTGTGCTATTGTTCCTGGAGCTCCAGTGAGTGAGTATTTTGAATGTGAAGTTCATCCAGATCTGAGGATGGAATAAATGGCTAGGTGTGATATGGCTAATAGAAATAATATGCCTACATTTATACTAATTAGTGGATAAGATATGGGAAGAGGAATTCATGTTGTGAGAGCCAGGGTTAAGGCTAGCATTGGGGCAATAATATAAAAATTGATGATGTTGATGGACATAGTGGTTCTTTAATAAGTAATTTGAACGCCTCAGCAATGGGTTGTAATCATCCATGGGGGCTGACGATTTTTGGCCCTTTCTGGATTTGTATATAGCCTAGGATTTTCCATTTAGTTAATATGAGGAATGCTATGGTGAATTAAATTGGGTAATTTGTGAAAGAATGTTGATTATAAACATATTCTTAGGAAGAGGACTTGAACCAGTGCAGAAAAAGTTTCAGTTTTACATAATTACCGGGCTCTGCCAGCGTAACGAACCCTGTTCTACAGTAGGGTATGTATAAATTAATTGAATGCAGATTATATCATCATTTAGTTTGAAGACATTTTGTAAAGGAAGCCGTATTGCTCTTGTCCTTTCATACTGGAAGAAATCTGCAATAGACAGAAACCAACCAGGATGACTCCAGTCTGAACTCAGATCACGTGAGACTTTAATCGTTGAACAAACAGACAATTAATAGCAGTTATACCGTTGAAATGTCGTGATCCAGCATCAAGGTCATAAACCATATTGCCCATATGAACTCCAGAATACAATTACACTGTTATCCCTAGTAAAACTTGTTCCATTGACCAGTGTTTTAGAAGAACAGGTGATAAAGCATTTTGACTAGCTGGCCTAAATTTTAATCACTCAGAAGTGGTTTTATTCTCCAAAAAATAAATGGCGCATGGGCTCAAGACACACCGTCTTCAGTAGTTGTGGCGTGCAGACTCAGTAGTTGTGGCCCAATGGCTTAGTTGTTCCGTGGCACGTGAGATCTTCCCGGACCGGGGATCGAACCGGGTCCCATAGTTCATTGGCAGGCGAATTCTTAATCACTGCATCACCAGGGAAGTCCCAGATTCGCAGTCTCCCTGTTAATATACCTTAAGCCCAAAGAATCCATGGCAAATTGTTAGAGAAAATAAGGCAATAAAAGATTGTAAGGACTATAACAGAAGCATATAGTACACAGTTCATATAGACACATCCCAAGCAGTTACAAAGTATATTAAAAGGGAGGCTGCAATTTTAAAAGAATAAGGAAAATTATACCCACAAACTCCCAATCTTTCCTGAAACGTTGCAATCTGAAACCCTATTGTAGGAAGCAGAAGATTCCAGGAGATATTCTACAAATGAAGGACTCCAAACCCTGTGGTTGGATAAGGAATTCTGGAAGGAAGGTATCCTCACCCAAGGAGAGCAGGTTCCTATACTTCTCTAACATCACATCCCTGTACAATTCCCATTGATCTTGGTCCAGGCATTCTCACTCCTCTTGACAGAAATCTATGGCCACATCCTGGAATGTCAGCAGTCCCTGAAATTAAACGTACACATGCCATGTGGCCACGGGAAGAGTTCATAATATGACCCAAGAAGAAAACAGCAAGTTAAGGAAGGTTTTAATTTAGAAGAGTGTCTTCAATTATCCACTAATACATATATATATATATATATATATATATATATATATATATATATATATATATAATTTTTTTTTTACAAAGTGACTTTCTCTACCTTATTTCTACCTACAAGAAAAGAGTATGGCATGTGAGCCACAAAACCAGTATAGAGACTATACTTGTCTGAAAAAGAAATGATAAAATGATGGTTTCAACACAGGCATATGCATTTTTGAGTGTTTTATTTATATCAAACTGGATAAAATGTGTGTATTTCTCATAGAGAAAAGACCTGTCGAGGTAGAAATGTACCTTTCAACTATTCATGGGTACACGAGTACACTGGGGAGATTGTAAAAGTGCAGATTGTGATTCAGTAGGTCCGGTGGGCCTGAGTTCTATTTTTTTAACAAGCTCATTTTTAACTAGTGATGCCACAGTCTCTGATTCATTAACCACAACTGTGAATATCAGAGACATAATTAGAAAGGTAAAAATTCATATTTAATTTTGAACTTAAAGTGTTTTATGGATTTTACACCTTTAATAGAATAGTGAGCACAGCAGCAACAATCATTTGTGAGTATTTACTATAGACTGTGTATCTTTCTAATTTTTTTGGGTAGGATTCCAGGAAAAAGGCCTGGGCTGCGGCCACAATGGGCATGGCCCCCAGGCCGGGCCGCCCCTCCAGGACCCCCGACGGGGCCGGGCGCTCCTGGCGGCGCCCTCCCCCGCCGCCCCGCTCCCTCCCGGAAGGCCTCGGGGCAGAGCGGTCCCACCCACTGCGCGCTGAACAGAGCCCGCGTTTCCTCAGAGCTGGAACTCCCGGCTCAGGCGGGGTCTCTTCCCTCCGCCTTCACGGAACTGCCCCGGAGCCCGAGGGGAGGGCAACCTCACTGAGGCTGCCGGCTCTGGAGGTGCCCCGGCGGCCGAAGCCATGACAGTCGCGGGGACGGCGGGCCGGGTAAGTGGGCGCCGACCCTCCGCCTGGTCCGGTGCCCGGGCAGCAGCACAAGACCAGCTTCTGAGGGGCAGGGGTTCGCTGCCACCCGCCGCAGCTGTGCAGAAAGAGCGGCCTCCAGCGTCTGGTCCCCGGGAACTTCGGTCCGTCCTCTCGCCCCTGCCCTCGTCCTGGCTCGCGAGGCCTGGTGGGCGTGAGGAGGGGGTCGGCCTGAGCGTCCTGAGGGGAAACGGGGCAAGGGAGGCGCAGGGTCCGGCTGCAGCGTCATCGCCCCTCTTCCCGACTGCGGGGAAAGCGGCTGAAAACTCCTCCCGAGGCGCGCAGGCCCCTTATTCAGCCGAGACCCTCTGCGCTCCTTCCTCCCTGAGCTAAAGTACCGGGGGGAGGGGACAGGGCAGGGAACTGACGCAGGTAATGGGGAACATCAAAAGGTGATTGTTAACTAAGGAAAACCAGCTCTCCCAAGGTGAGGAATGCGGCGCTTTTCTTTGCCTGGGCTCACTGAATTCCTTCCTTTGATATGCACCTCAGCTCTCTGGGGCCTGCATTCTGTATTTGCATATCCTGAGTGCCTCAGGGCCCGCCGGCTCACATTGGAGGGCTGCAAGTGCTGAAGACTGTGACATCCTTTGTTTACTGATAGGGCAAGAACTATTCCATTTCTCACAGGCTTGAGGGGCAGACAGTGGAAAAAAGTCAGAGAATCTCACTCGGCCTGTACTTTGGTTTACATATAGATAATATTTATACTTAACTGTGCTAATAGAGGTTCTCAAGTCCAATCAACTTGTACTACTGCCCTCTATGTATCAATTTCATCAATATCATAAGATAAATGCCTATAGAATTGACTTAATCCGTTTAAATAGGATAATGATTTTTAAAGGAAACATAATAGAAATATAACAACGAAACCTTTACCACTAAAGGCTGGGTCTGGAACACCCTAAATAAATGTTCCATTGTTAAAATATTGAAAGATGTAGTCAATAGAAATATCAACAAAAATGACAAATAATAAGGGTAGCAGAATGTGGAAATGTTCTATCTTTATCATTAAAGTGGCAGAAAATCATTTATTAGTAGGCACTGGGGGCAGAAGATGCCTGATTTTCTATCTGTGTCATATTTGTGCAGTTGTTTCAACAAGTAACTTAAAGACAAAATGGAAAAACAAGGAGGTTTGTGCCTGAGATCATGTTGATGTGAAACCAGGGATGGCCACCTTGTGCCAGGTGAGTTAAGTTTACCTGGCAGGTAGACCGCAGAGCTCCTGGGAAGCAAGGGTTGAAATTTTTCTGCTGGGTGCCCCTTAGGTTCTGTGACTTGACTGACTGTGAGTCATGTTTCGGGAAAGACCTGATCACAGGAAAAGGGTGGGAATAGAGTGATTTGGGGAGCAGCTAACCACATTCATCACAGCTCACGGCCTGAATGAATTTTAAAGAAACAGGAAAACAAATGCTTCTTATGGAATCAGAGAATGTGAGGGCTGGACAATCCCAGAAAATGAGGAACACCCATCCCATTTTGCAGATGACAAAACAGAGGTCCAGCAAGGTGAAATCCCTCACCCAAGTTGCACCCGTCTCTCCTCCCCACTACGTGGTTCATGAAAGCAGGACTCTTCCTGTCTTGATCACTGCTGAAGCCCAAAAAGGGCCAGGCATCTAGCAGCTGCTCCAAAAATGTGGGTTGACTGTAGGAACAATGCTATTTCTTTCTTTCTCACTCTTCTTCAGGATTGTGCCAAGAACTCCCCAGGTTGCAATGTAATTCGATAAATGTAAATATTAATTGAGTTTTGTTGTGATGAGGACTTAGGCTTTGAAGGTAACAGACTTGGTTCAGATCTTGGTTCTGCCACTCCATAGCTGTTTGGCTTTGGGAAAATTACTAAACCTCTCTGAGATTATTTCCTCCTTTGTAAAGTGGGGATAAATCTATCTGAGCCAGCAGAGCACCTGCATGAGAGATGTGCACTAAATATTGGTCTTTCTCACTCTCTTACGCCATCTCTGTGTTCTTCCCAGAGAAGCTGTACTGAAGGATATAGTACTTTTGTTTAAAATAGTTAACTAATTAATTAATTAATTTGTTTTTGGCTGCGTTGGGTCTTCGTTGCTATGCGCAGGCTTTCTCTAGTTGCAGCAAGCGGGGGCTACTCTTTGTTGCGGTGCGCGGGCTTCTCATTGCGGTGGCTTCTCTTGCTAGCCTTAACCCCAATGCTAGCCTTAACCATGGCTCTCACAACATGAATTCCTCTTCCCATATCTTATCCACTAATTAATATAAATGTAGGCATATTATTTCTATTAGCCATATCACACCTAGCCATTTACTCCATCCTCAGATCTGGATGAACTTCACATTCAAAATACACACTCACTGGAGCTCTAGGAACAATAGCACAGACAATCATCTCCTATGAAGTAATGTAGCAGTTATTCTATTCTCAGTCTTACTGATAAATGGATCATTTACACTTTCAACAGTAATTATTACACAAGAACACCTATGACTAATTTTCTCCTGACCCCTACCCAGAATTTGATTATCTCCGCAGTAGCAGAAATCCAATGAAGCCCCACTTGATTTAACGGAAGTAGCATCAAAACCTGTATATGTCTTCAATGTAGAAAATGTAGCAGGCCCATTCACCCCGTCCCTCCTAGAGAATATGTCAATTTCCCTATAATAAACATTTCCACAGCAATCTATTTTTAAGAGCATTCGACAATCCCTAGGTGCCAGAATTATATACAGCCCAAGTCATCATTAAAACACATCTAACAATCTCCTTTCTATGAATTTGAGCCTCCTACCTACAATTTTGATATGATCAACGCATACATCTCTTATGAAAAGTTTTTTTACGACTAACATTAACCCTATGTATATGAGAGTTTTCACTACTTGTCATCATACCAGGCAACCCACCACAAATTTAAGAAATATGTCTGACAAAAGAGTTACTTTGATAGAGTAAATCATAGAGGTTTCAATGCTCTTATTCCTGGAATTGAATTCTTCCTAATAATTTTACATTCTCCATGCTACCTACCACATTACACCACATGCTATATAGTAAAGTTCTCTAAGTAAGCTACAGGCCCATACCCCCAAAATATTTTTGTATATCCTTCCTGTGCTAATAAACTCTCATTGTTTTTACCATCATTCTACTGACCATTTTCTCAGGAAATATAATTGTATAACAAGCTCACACTGGTTAATGGTATCCCCATTCTAATAAAAAACATGAACCCATAAGCTACAGAAGCATCCAACAAATATTTCCTAAAACAGTCCACCACATCAATACTACTTATAATGGCTATTATCATTAATCTAATATACTCTGGTCAAAGAGCACAGTGAATAACAAGAATCTTTAATCCAGGAGCATCCACCCTCATGACAATCGCCCTTGTCACAAAAGTAGGACTTTCCCCATTTCACTTCTGAGTGCCTGAAGTCACACGAGGCATCCCATGAACAGCAGACCTGATGCTATCAACATGACAAAATTGCACCCCTATCAGTTTTATACCACATGTCACCATCCATCAACCTAAATATACTATTAATCATAGTGATATTATAAATCATAGCTGGAGGCTGAGGCAGACTTCGCCATACTCACCTGGAAAATATTACACCCTCCTCATCAATTGCCCATATAGGATGAATAACAGCTATTATAATGTATATTCAGATTATAACAATCCTAAACATACTAATTTATATCATAACAACACTATCTTCTTCTTATTTATGCCCAGATCATGTACTACAAGAGTATCATTATCACACACATGAGATAAAACACCTCCCATCACAATCATTTTCCTCACCATTATAGTATCATTAGGACATCGCCCATCACTATCAGGCTTTCTACGCAAATGAATAATTATCCAAGAGATAACAAAAACGACAACATCATTCTACCAACACTAATAGCCACCATAGCAGTCCTCAGCATATATTTCTACTTGCAGCTAACATACTCCACATCACTAACTATATTCCCTTCATTAAACAACACAAACACAAAACAATTTCAACATACAAAGAAATAACCTTCCTATCGTTACCAATCATAATACCCTCACGGTTACTACACACAACACCCATTCTATCGGTGCTGGACTAGGAATTTAGGTTAGTTCAGACCAAGAGCTTTCAAAACCCTAAACAAGTGAAATTGACTTAATTCCTAAAAATAAGGATTGCAAGACTTTATTCTACATCAATTGAATGTAAAGCAAACACTGTATTGAAGCCAAATCTTTACGAGATTGATGAGTTTTAACCCCAGGAAACTTTAGTTAACAGGCAAATCCTCTAGTCAACTGGCTTCAGTCTACTTCTCCTTCATTTGAGAAAGAAAAAAAGAAAAAAAAAAGGCAGGATAATCACTGGCAGAATTGAAGCTGCTTCTCTGAAGTTACAATTCAATTTGTTGATTCACCACAGGGTTTGCCAGAAAGAGGGCTCAATCTCTGTCTTCAGATTTACAGTCTAATGCTAACTCAGTCATTTTACCTCTGTTCATACACTGCTGTATATTTTCAACAAATCACAAAGATATCGGCATTTTATATTTACTATTTGGTGCTTGAGCTGGAGTAGCAGGCAGCACCTTAATTATATTAATCCAGGCTGAGCTATGCTGACCTGGACCGCTACTTGGAGATGCCCAAATCTGTAAGGTTGTCATAACAGTCCCTGCACTTGTAATAATTTTCTTTATAGCTGTACCCGTTATGATTGCAGGCTTTTGAAAACTGACTTGGGCCACTAATAACTCGGACACCTGAAGTAGCATTTCCCCCAATAAATCATATAAACTTTTGCCTACTTCCCCCATCATTCTTACTCCTACTCATATCACCAATAGTAGAAGCTGGTTCTGGTACCAGTGGGACCGTGTATTCAGCTCTAGCCTGCAATCTGGCCCATGCAGGAGCCTCTGTCGACCTAACTGTTTTCTCCTTACATTTAGCAGGTGTCTCCTCAATTCTTGGTATTATTACTTTTATTACTATAGTCTTTAATACAAAACCAGCAGTCATATCCCAATACCAAACACCATTATTTGTTTAATCTTCCACAACTATAGCCATATTACTATAATTACCAATCTCAGTCCAAGCAGCCAGAATTGCCATGCTGTTAAGAGATAGAAATCTAAACACTACTTTCTTTGACCCGGCAGGAGGAGACCGAATCCTATACCAACACCTCTTTTGATACTTTGCTCACCCTGAAGTCTGTATTCATGGCCTAACAGGGTTTGTTATAAACTCACATATCATTACATACTATTTAGGACAAAAATTGCCTTTCAGCTATCTGGGAATAGTATGAGTCATGTCCACTGGTTTTTTAGGAGTTCTCTTGTGGGCCCATCATATGTTTACCATAGGGATAGCTGTGGACTCAGGAGCACACTTTGCATCAGCTACCGTAATTACTTCTATCCCTACAGGAGTAAAAGTATCTAGCTGATTAGCAACTCTTTATTTAATTTTTCTTTTTCTTTTCTTTTTTTTTTTTTTTTTTGGCTGAGTTGGGTCTTGGTTGCTGCGCATGGGCTTTCTCTGTTTGCGGTGAGCGGCAGCTACTCTTCGTTGCGGTGTGCGGCCCTTTCATTGCAGTGGCTTCTCTTGTTGCAGAGCACGGCCTCTAGGCGCGTGGGCTTCAGTAGTGGTGGCTTGCGGGCTCTAGAGGGCAGGCTCAGTAGTTGTGGCACACGGGCTTTTTGCTCCGCGGCATGTGGAATCTTCCCAGACAAGGGCTCGAACCCGTGTCCCCTGCATTGGCAGACGAATTCTTAACCACTGCGTCACCAGGGAAGTCCCTGGTTAGCAACTGTTCACGGAGGTAATACTATATGACCTCCCACTATATTATGAGTTTTAGGCTTTAGTTTTTCTTTTTACAGTAGGTGGTTTGACAGGAATCATCTTAGCCAACTCATCCCCAGACATTGTCCTCCAGGATATATACTATGTAGTAGCACACTTCCATGACCTAATGTCCATGGGAGCAGTCTTCACTATTATAGGAGGCTTTCTACACTGATTCCCACTATTCTCAGGTTATACAGTTAACTCAGCATGAGCAAAAATTCACTTCACAAGTATATTTGTAGTAGTAAATATGACTTCCTGCAGCACTTTCGTGGCCTCTCAGGGATGTCACTACGTTAGTCTGAGTACCCTGAGGCACACACAACATGAAATATTTTGTCTTTAGGCTCATTCATCTCAGTAGCAGCAGTAATGCTAATAATCTTCATACTTTGAAAAGCATTTGTGTCTAAACAAGAAGTCTTAGCAGTGGAAATTGCTACTCCTAACCTAGAATGGTTACACGGATGTCCTCCACCATATCCTACGTTTCAAGATCCTACCTATGTCAATGTAAAATAAGGAAGGACTCAAGTCCTTTTCAACCAGTTTCAAGCCAACACCATAACAATTATGTCTTCCTCAATAAATGAGATAAAAGTAAAAAGTGATGTAGCTTTGTCAAAGTTAAATGATAGGCTAAAATCCTGTATATCACTAAGGCATATCAATTTCATCTAGGCTCTCAAGATACAACATCACCGATTATGGAAAAACTTTTACATTTTCTTCATCACACATTAATAGTGATTTTTAAAATAAGTTCTCTAGTCCTCTATATCATTTCACTAATATTGACATCTAAACTCATCTGCATACAATAGATGCACAGGTAGAGAAAATGTGAACAATTTACTAGCTATTATTGTAATCTTAATTGCCCTATCATCATTGTGAATCCTTTACATGATACATGAAATCAATAACTCTTCCCAAACCATAAAAAACTATGGGTCAGTAATGATACTGAAGCTACAAATACACAGATTACGAAGATTTAAATGTTGACTCCTCTGTAATCCCCACATCAGAGCTAAAACCAGGAGAATAATGACTAATAGAAGTCAACAACCGAGTAGTTAGGGATAGTCATTGAATATTAGTTTCATCTGAAATCGTTGTACACTCCGGAGTTGTTCCTTCTCAGGCCTAAAAGGAGCTGCTATCCCAGGACGCCTAACTTAAAGAATCGTTATATCAACAGGACCAGGCCTATGTTGTGGACAAGAGAGCTCGTTTTCCTGAGTTCAAAGACAGGACAGAGGGATATGGCTGAGATATGGGGTGAATCTGCAGCCCATGGGGATGCACTCTCCAAGCTCCAGTATAGGAATGGGGCCTCTAGGGTCCCAGGCCACCCACCACGCCCTCTGGAGCAGGATCTGGGCAACATTCCCTGTCAGTGATGAGGCAGCCCTAGCACTTGTCACGCCCCAATGTCGTGTCCTATGTGGGCCCCATGCTCTTGGGACCACACCCCACACTCTGCAGGTCCATGCTACAGGGTCCTTCATGCCTCAGGAGTAGAGACCACACAGCAAGCAGTTCCCTCCGCAACCAGCAGGAGGAGGGGAGGAGAGCAGGGGCACCAGGGGACTCTCACTCAGACAACAACACCCCAGCGGTGGCAGCGGGGACAGTGATGATGCAGATGAGGCACAGACCAAGAGATGGGACCAGAGGACCCAAAAGGCAGCTGGTCAGGTCCTGGCTCACCTGCACCCCGGACACCTTTGTCCCGCATACACCCCCTTCCTCATACACCCTCTCCTTAAATGCAGATTCTTCAGATGCGAACAGGCAGAGCTTCAGATTGAAAGTCAGCTCTTCCAAAATGACCCGTCAGCAAACACGGCAGGATTCCACTCCAGTGGGTGCCCTGGAGTCGACAACTCAGGGATTGAAGTGGATATCGGTGCCAGGGACAGTGGGAGGGAATGGGGAATGAGACTTTCATGGTTGTGGAATTGTGGTTTTGAAGGACGAAAAGTTCTAGTGATGGTGGTGATGGCTCCACGAGAAAGTGAATCTATCTGATGCCTCAGAAACGTGCACTTAAAATGGTGATGATGGTAAAGGGTATATGACGTGTGTTTTATTTCACTTAAAATAAATTCTTAAGATAATGTCTTGTTAATTGAGATTCCATTTCGACTCCCCTTCATCACAAATGTCGGAGGCCCAGACACAGTCCCCTACCTTAGGGGCCATCACGGTACCCTCACAGAGCACGTGGGAGACCATTCTTAGGGGGGGCTAGTCTGTGCTCACCTGACCTCTGTCCAGGGGGACCCAGGCAGTGGTGACCCCCATAGATTAGACATATGATATGCTATAGTATTAATACGATACCACCAAGTGTTGTCACTCACCGGAACACAGAGCAGCAACCCACTCAAACATGCCTGACCTCATATGATTGTGACAAGATGAAGAGAAGAAAAGGAACCACAGGTTAATCAGGACAACACCCTTAATGCAGAGGTTGGAAATCTCAAAGGGGACAGGACACACTGCAGGCAAAGAGCGCATATGCGGTCTCCCCATCCATGTGCTCCTGACCCATGCAGGTATGGTGAGACCCACACAGTCCCAGCACCCTATACCTGGGGCCACACATCCACACTCACCAGGGTGACCCACCTCCCCAGACCCCTCCACCTGGGTCACATGTCCACAGTCCCAGGGTGACCTCACCTCCCCAGACCCTGCACCTGGGGTCACACGTCCCCTTGGTCAGGACACCATGGCTCTGCAGGGGGCTCCCCCAATGTGGAAACAAGCTGGGTCCCTGGGACCTCCTGGGATGGGAAAAAGTGTCAGGTGGGTCTCCTTTCCCCACACTTGTCCCAGAGGAGTCCTCCTCTTCTCACTTTGGTTCTGTGTGATTTTAACTGTTTTTACAGCTTTCATACTAGAGTTGAACACACGACCCTGGTGCTGGCATGCTCAGTCCTTTCTCGTCTCACTTACATGTTGAGAACACTCACAGGACAGCAGGGCTGAAAGCCGAGGGGCAGCTCTGGACTCTGCTGAGTAGGGACGGTAGACTGGAGGGAGAGCTCAGCAGCAGCCTCAGCTGTCACCCATCGGCCTTTTGCCCGATCTGCGTGCCCTGCAATCAATTCAGCAGCTAAACCTGCTTCCCTATGCACCGTGCACGTGCTGGTAAATTGGAATTATTGCCAGGTAGTCCTCCTGAGGATTCTCCATGAGCCCCAGGGAAGGTGAACCTTGCAGGGATTAAGACTAAGGCCCCGACCATAGCACTGACCCTTGGGAGGACCAGGTCACCACACTCAGAAGAGAGGCTGTTACGTACACAAGCCCACCTCAGCTCCAGACCCCAGACATCTAAGCACTGACATTCAGATGCAGGCACGGAGCTTCCCAGTAGTGAGGCCAGGCCGGGTCTCTACCCAGGTCCCCGTAGTCCTAGCGTACACAGAACATGGTCAGGTCTAAATCTTCTTATTCTAGACAACACATGGTCAGCTCTAAACATAATCAGTAGACAGGACATGCAGAGGTCTAAATCTACCATGTAGACACAACTTGATCATGTTTAAACTAGCTTAGGGCTGATCTCATAGGGGGTACAGATCACACACATGGGTCTCTCATCTTTGGACACCCACATCAGGAAACTGAACAAAATCTTTGTCATTAAACATTTCAACAGGCAAAACAGAAATGTTCCCAATGTCTCTGGCCACCTGATGGTCAGCATCCACGGGCGAGCCACGAACTTCTTAGAGTGCAGCCCAGTCTGCTGCCAGGACAGACAAGAAGTGGCCTGATTCCAGCCTCCCAGGCTTCCAGAAGGAGGCGGCCACACTGCAAGCCAGGTCAGGAGAGTCCTGCATGGTCCAGGCAGGGAGATCCGGTCTGTCCATTCGGCTGGCCGATTCCGGGTGGGGCGCTCAGGGCCGCTGAGACCCCTGCACTCAGGTCCTGCTTCCCTGCAGCGTGTGCGTGTGCGTGTGCATGTGCGTGTGTGTGTGTGTGTAGAGGGGGCGGTGGCTGACGGCTCCCATAGTTCCCAACCCGGGCACCGCACTGTCTTCGAGGGGAGGCACGGGGAGAGTTAGGGGCACAGAAGCCGTTGGAGAGGAGAACCCACCGCGGAACTCCTTGCATACTGGCTCGCCCCACCCGGACACCCGCCTGCCCATCGTGGGCCGCATGTCGCCCCCCAGTCCCCCACCCCCGAGGGCTGGGTGCCTGCTCTTTCAACAGCACAGGGTCTCACATGAAGGAGACCCAGTGGGGACTGTCAGCCCCCGACTCCTGATGCTGTGTTTGGGGAGAATGAACCCCCTTGACTGGGCGATGGGACCCTGTGAGGAAAGAGGTGTCGGCCCGATCCAAGTCGGGGCCTGGCTGAGATATGAGAAAACAGGAGCCAAGGGCAGGGCCTGGAGGCCAGGCCAACAGGAGGGGCACCCCCGGCCTTGGCCAGGCTCTCCAACGGTGACATTGTTGCTTTAGGGGACCTGGGACAGGTGACTGAATGTAATGGGAGTCTAAACTGGACCCTGAATGGGGCTTAAAGAAGGTGTGAAGGATGTTACTGAGACAGTGACAGTCATTGGAAGACAAACTCTGTGTCAGGATATCCTGCTCCGTCCATTTAAATCCCTGAGATCTGTGACCTTTACGTGGCTACGCAGGATTGTTAGAGCAGCTGCGTGCGGATATATCTGGGGCACAATTCAGTCTGCAGCCAACTTGCAAGTGGTTCCAGCAAACACACAGGTGTGCGCACAGGCAGGCACAGCACACACACAAACATATGCACGTGCACAGCACAAATATATTCACACACTAGCATGTGAACACACATGCACCCATATGCCCATGCACACACTAATGTGTGCAAGTTCACATACCTATGCACATGCACAGCATATGTATGCAAACAGGCACATGCACACGCATAGCACACACACAGGGAATAAAGTGAATCCGTAAAGCATTAATTCCTGAACACAAGTGAAGCTGACATGTATTTTTCCCTTTTCTTAGCCTTGATGTTTTCCACAACAAAAAGTTTAAGAAAAAAGTTAATGGCAAATGACTTTTGATTCATAGGACTTTCTGATTTTATTCCACAAATATTATGACAGTAGAAATGAATGTAGATATTACATGTGTCCACTAATGGATGAATGGAGAAGAAAAACACGGTCCATCAATACAAGGAAAGGCTATTCAGCCTAAAAAGCAAGTCAATTCTGACACAGGATGCAGCAGGGATGAACCTTGAGGGCATTATGCTCAGTGATGTAAGCTAGACACAAAAAAACAAACAGTGCTTGATCCACTCATACAAGGCCCCTAGAGCAGTCGGAAATATAGAGACATAAAGTAGGATGTTGAGGGCCAGAGGCTGAGGGAGGGACAATGGGGAGTGAGTGTTTAATGGGGACTGTTTCAATTTTGCAAGATGAAAAAGTTCTGCAGGATGATGGTGGTCAGGTTTGCACAACAGTGTGAATTACTTCCTGACCCTGAAATGTGCACTTAAAAATGCTTAAGATAGTACATTTTATGTTATGTGTACCAGACCACAATTTTTAAAACTTTTCAAAAAACAACAGGAAATAGTCCATGAATACCACAAGATGCACAACTTCACTAACAACAGAGGGATTAAAGCCATAAGCAAAATACTGTGCATACACCTACCAGAATGGCAGACATGAAAGACATAGTATCAAACATCAGCAGGATGTGGAGCAATGGAAAGCCTGGTACGCAACGGGGGGATGCAACCACTTCTGAAGCAATCGGGCCTCAGATAGCGAAGTCCGTGCACAGAGACCCACAGTGCTCCTCCCAGTTGAACACAAACCCACCAGCCCTGCACCAGGACACACGGACATGGACTTGCAGCCACAGGAGCCAAACCTGAAGGAACCTGAAGGCCATCACAGACGGATGCAGAAATGAACCATGCACGCTCCTATGAAGGAATATTCCACAGCAATGGAGTACATTTTGTTTAAAGGTAGTAAAACTATAAAAATTATTTTTTAAAGAAAACTATATTTACAAGATGAAAGAATCTATAATTCTGGCACCTAGGGATTGTCGAATGCTCCTAAAAATAGATTGCTGTGGAAACGTTTATTATAGGGAAATTGACATATTCTCTAGGAAGGACGGGGTGAATGGGCCTGCTACATTTTCTACATTGAAGACATGTACAGGTTTTGATTCTACTTCTGTTAAATCAAGTGGGGCTTCACTGGATTTCTGCTACTGCGGAGATAATCAAATTCTGGGTAGGGGTCACGAGAAAATTAGTCATAGGTGTTCTTGTGTAATAATTACTGTTGAAAGTGTAAATGATCCATTTACCAGTAAGACTGAGAATAGAATAACTGCTACATTACTTCATATGAGATGATCGTCTGTGCTATTGTTCCTGGAGCTCCAGTGAGTGAGTATTTTGAATGTGAAGTTCATCCAGATCTGAGGATGGAATAAATGGCTAGGTGTGATATGGCTAATAGAAATAATATGCCTACATTTATACTAATTAGTGGATAAGATATGGGAAGAGGAATTCATGTTGTGAGAGCCAGGGTTAAGGCTAGCATTGGGGCAATAATATAAAAATTGATGATGTTGATGGACATAGTGGTTCTTTAATAAGTAATTTGAACGCCTCAGCAATGGGTTGTAATCATCCATGGGGGCTGACGATTTTTGGCCCTTTCTGGATTTGTATATAGCCTAGGATTTTCCATTTAGTTAATATGAGGAATGCTATGGTGAATTAAATTGGGTAATTTGTGAAAGAATGTTGATTATAAACATATTCTTAGGAAGAGGACTTGAACCAGTGCAGAAAAAGTTTCAGTTTTACATAATTACCGGGCTCTGCCAGCGTAACGAACCCTGTTCTACAGTAGGGTATGTATAAATTAATTGAATGCAGATTATATCATCATTTAGTTTGAAGACATTTTGTAAAGGAAGCCGTATTGCTCTTGTCCTTTCATACTGGAAGAAATCTGCAATAGACAGAAACCAACCAGGATGACTCCAGTCTGAACTCAGATCACGTGAGACTTTAATCGTTGAACAAACAGACAATTAATAGCAGTTATACCGTTGAAATGTCGTGATCCAGCATCAAGGTCATAAACCATATTGCCCATATGAACTCCAGAATACAATTACACTGTTATCCCTAGTAAAACTTGTTCCATTGACCAGTGTTTTAGAAGAACAGGTGATAAAGCATTTTGACTAGCTGGCCTAAATTTTAATCACTCAGAAGTGGTTTTATTCTCCAAAAAATAAATGGCGCATGGGCTCAAGACACACCGTCTTCAGTAGTTGTGGCGTGCAGACTCAGTAGTTGTGGCCCAATGGCTTAGTTGTTCCGTGGCACGTGAGATCTTCCCGGACCGGGGATCGAACCGGGTCCCATAGTTCATTGGCAGGCGAATTCTTAATCACTGCATCACCAGGGAAGTCCCAGATTCGCAGTCTCCCTGTTAATATACCTTAAGCCCAAAGAATCCATGGAAAATTGTTAGAGAAAATAAGGCAATAAAAGATTGTAAGGACTATAACAGAAGCATATAGTACACAGTTCATATAGACACATCCCAAGCAGTTACAAAGTATATTAAAAGGGAGGCTGCAATTTTAAAAGAATAAGGAAAATTATACCCACAAACTCCCAATCTTTCCTGAAACGTTGCAATCTGAAACCCTATTGTAGGAAGCAGAAGATTCCAGGAGATATTCTACAAATGAAGGACTCCAAACCCTGTGGTTGGATAAGGAATTCTGGAAGGAAGGTATCCTCACCCAAGGAGAGCAGGTTCCTATACTTCTCTAACATCACATCCCTGTACAATTCCCATTGATCTTGGTCCAGGCATTCTCACTCCTCTTGACAGAAATCTATGGCCACATCCTGGAATGTCAGCAGTCCCTGAAATTAAACGTACACATGCCATGTGGCCACGGGAAGAGTTCATAATATGACCCAAGAAGAAAACAGCAAGTTAAGGAAGGTTTTAATTTAGAAGAGTGTCTTCAATTATCCACTAATACATATATATATATATATATATAATTTTTTTTTTACAAAGTGACTTTCTCTACCTTATTTCTACCTACAAGAAAAGAGTATGGCATGTGAGCCACAAAACCAGTATAGAGACTATACTTGTCTGAAAAAGAAATGATAAAATGATGGTTTCAACACAGGCATATGCATTTTTGAGTGTTTTATTTATATCAAACTGGATAAAATGTGTGTATTTCTCATAGAGAAAAGACCTGTCGAGGTAGAAATGTACCTTTCAACTATTCATGGGTACACGAGTACACTGGGGAGATTGTAAAAGTGCAGATTGTGATTCAGTAGGTCCGGTGGGCCTGAGTTCTATTTTTTTAACAAGCTCATTTTTAACTAGTGATGCCACAGTCTCTGATTCATTAACCACAACTGTGAATATCAGAGACATAATTAGAAAGGTAAAAATTCATATTTAATTTTGAACTTAAAGTGTTTTATGGATTTTACACCTTTAATAGAATAGTGAGCACAGCAGCAACAATCATTTGTGAGTATTTACTATAGACTGTGTATCTTTCTAATTTTTTTGGGTAGGATTCCAGGAAAAAGGCCTGGGCTGCGGCCACAATGGGCATGGCCCCCAGGCCGGGCCGCCCCTCCAGGACCCCCGACGGGGCCCTGCGCTCCTGGCGGCGCCCTCCCCCGCCGCCCCGCTCCCTCCCGGAAGGCCTCGGGGCAGAGCGGTCCCACCCACTGCGCGCTGAACAGAGCCCGCGTTTCCTCAGAGCTGGAACTCCCGGCTCAGGCGGGGTCTCTTCCCTCCGCCTTCACGGAACTGCCCCGGAGCCCGAGGGGAGGGCAACCTCACTGAGGCTGCCGGCTCTGGAGGTGCCCCGGCTGCCGAAGCCATGACAGTCGCGGGGACGGCGGGCCGGGTAAGTGGGCGCCGACCCTCCGCCTGGTCCGGTGCCCGGGCAGCAGCACAAGACCAGCTTCTGAGGGGCAGGGGTTCGCTGCCACCCGCCGCAGCTGTGCAGAAAGAGCGGCCTCCAGCGTCTGGTCCCCGGGAACTTCGGTCCGTCCTCTCGCCCCTGCCCTCGTCCTGGCTCGCGAGGCCTGGTGGGCGTGAGGAGGGGGTCGGCCTGAGCGTCCTGAGGGGAAACGGGGCAAGGGAGGCGCAGGGTCCGGCTGCAGCGTCATCGCCCCTCTTCCCGACTGCGGGGAAAGCGGCTGAAAATTCCTCCCGAGGCGCGCAGGCCCCTTATTCAGCCGAGACCCTCTGCGCTCCTTCCTCCCTGAGCTAAAGTACCGGGGGGAGGGGACAGGGCAGGGAACTGACGCAGGTAATGGGGAACATCAAAAGGTGATTGTTAACTAAGGAAAACCAGCTCTCCCAAGGTGAGGAATGCGGCGCTTTTCTTTGCCTGGGCTCACTGAATTCCTTCCTTTGATATGCACCTCAGCTCTCTGGGGCCTGCATTCTGTATTTGCATATCCTGAGTGCCTCAGGGCCCGCCGGCTCACATTGGAGGGCTGCAAGTGCTGAAGACTGTGACATCCTTTGTTTACTGATAGGGCAAGAACTATTCCATTTCTCACAGGCTTGAGGGGCAGACAGTGGAAAAAAGTCAGAGAATCTCACTCGGCCTGTACTTTGGTTTACATATAGATAATATTTATACTTAACTGTGCTAATAGAGGTTCTCAAGTCCAATCAACTTGTACTACTGCCCTCTATGTATCAATTTCATCAATATCATAAGATAAATGCCTATAGAATTGACTTAATCCGTTTAAATAGGATAATGATTTTTAAAGGAAACATAATAGAAATATAACAACGAAACCTTTACCACTAAAGGCTGGGTCTGGAACACCCTAAATAAATGTTCCATTGTTAAAATATTGAAAGATGTAGTCAATAGAAATATCAACAAAAATGACAAATAATAAGGGTAGCAGAATGTGGAAATGTTCTATCTTTATCATTAAAGTGGCAGAAAATCATTTATTAGTAGGCACTGGGGGCAGAAGATGCCTGATTTTCTATCTGTGTCATATTTGTGCAGTTGTTTCAACAAGTAACTTAAAGACAAAATGGAAAAACAAGGAGGTTTGTGCCTGAGATCATGTTGATGTGAAACCAGGGATGGCCACCTTGTGCCAGGTGAGTTAAGTTTACCTGGCAGGTAGACCGCAGAGCTCCTGGGAAGCAAGGGTTGAAATTTTTCTGCTGGGTGCCCCTTAGGTTCTGTGACTTGACTGACTGTGAGTCATGTTTCGGGAAAGACCTGATCACAGGAAAAGGGTGGGAATAGAGTGATTTGGGGAGCAGCTAACCACATTCATCACAGCTCACGGCCTGAATGAATTTTAAAGAAACAGGAAAACAAATGCTTCTTATGGAATCAGAGAATGTGAGGGCTGGACAATCCCAGAAAATGAGGAACACCCATCCCATTTTGCAGATGACAAAACAGAGGTCCAGCAAGGTGAAATCCCTCACCCAAGTTGCACCCGTCTCTTCTCCCCACTACGTGGTTCATGAAAGCAGGACTCTTCCTGTCTTGATCACTGCTGAAGCCCAAAAAGGGCCAGGCATCTAGCAGCTGCTCCAAAAATGTGGGTTGACTGTAGGAACAATGCTATTTCTTTCTTTCTCACTCTTCTTCAGGATTGTGCCAAGAACTCCCCAGGTTGCAATGTAATTCGATAAATGTAAATATTAATTGAGTTTTGTTGTGATGAGGACTTAGGCTTTGAAGGTAACAGACTTGGTTCAGATCTTGGTTCTGCCACTCCATAGCTGTTTGGCTTTGGGAAAATTACTAAACCTCTCTGAGATTATTTCCTCCTTTGTAAAGTGGGGATAAATCTATCTGAGCCAGCAGAGCACCTGCATGAGAGATGTGCACTAAATATTGGTCTTTCTCACTCTCTTACGCCATCTCTGTGTTCTTCCCAGAGAAGCTGTACTGAAGGATATAGTACTTTTGTTTAAAATAGTTAACTAATTAATTAATTAATTTGTTTTTGGCTGCGTTGGGTCTTCATTGCTATGCGCAGGCTTTCTCTAGTTGCAGCAAGCGGGGGCTACTCTTTGTTGCGGTGCGCGGGCTTCTCATTGCGGTGGCTTCTCTTGCTAGCCTTAACCCCAATGCTAGCCTTAACCATGGCTCTCACAACATGAATTCCTCTTCCCATATCTTATCCACTAATTAATATAAATGTAGGCATATTATTTCTATTAGCCATATCACACCTAGCCATTTACTCCATCCTCAGATCTGGATGAACTTCACATTCAAAATACACACTCACTGGAGCTCTAGGAACAATAGCACAGACAATCATCTCCTATGAAGTAATGTAGCAGTTATTCTATTCTCAGTCTTACTGATAAATGGATCATTTACACTTTCAACAGTAATTATTACACAAGAACACCTATGACTAATTTTCTCCTGACCCCTACCCAGAATTTGATTATCTCCGCAGTAGCAGAAATCCAATGAAGCCCCACTTGATTTAACGGAAGTAGCATCAAAACCTGTATATGTCTTCAATGTAGAAAATGTAGCAGGCCCATTCACCCCGTCCCTCCTAGAGAATATGTCAATTTCCCTATAATAAACATTTCCACAGCAATCTATTTTTAAGAGCATTCGACAATCCCTAGGTGCCAGAATTATATACAGCCCAAGTCATCATTAAAACACATCTAACAATCTCCTTTCTATGAATTTGAGCCTCCTACCTACAATTTTGATATGATCAACGCATACATCTCTTATGAAAAGTTTTTTTACGACTAACATTAACCCTATGTATATGAGAGTTTTCACTACTTGTCATCATACCAGGCAACCCACCACAAATTTAAGAAATATGTCTGACAAAAGAGTTACTTTGATAGAGTAAATCATAGAGGTTTCAATGCTCTTATTCCTGGAATTGAATTCTTCCTAATAATTTTACATTCTCCATGCTACCTACCACATTACACCACATGCTATATAGTAAAGTTCTCTAAGTAAGCTACAGGCCCATACCCCCAAAATATTTTTGTATATCCTTCCTGTGCTAATAAACTCTCATTGTTTTTACCATCATTCTACTGACCATTTTCTCAGGAAATATAATTGTATAACAAGCTCACACTGGTTAATGGTATCCCCATTCTAATAAAAAACATGAACCCATAAGCTACAGAAGCATCCAACAAATATTTCCTAAAACAGTCCACCACATCAATACTACTTATAATGGCTATTATCATTAATCTAATATACTCTGGTCAAAGAGCACAGTGAATAACAAGAATCTTTAATCCAGGAGCATCCACCCTCATGACAATCGCCCTTGTCACAAAAGTAGGACTTTCCCCATTTCACTTCTGAGTGCCTGAAGTCACACGAGGCATCCCATGAACAGCAGACCTGATGCTATCAACATGACAAAATTGCACCCCTATCAGTTTTATACCACATGTCACCATCCATCAACCTAAATATACTATTAATCATAGTGATATTATAAATCATAGCTGGAGGCTGAGGCAGACTTCGCCATACTCACCTGGAAAATATTACACCCTCCTCATCAATTGCCCATATAGGATGAATAACAGCTATTATAATGTATATTCAGATTATAACAATCCTAAACATACTAATTTATATCATAACAACACTATCTTCTTCTTATTTATGCCCAGATCATGTACTACAAGAGTATCATTATCACACACATGAGATAAAACACCTCCCATCACAATCATTTTCGTCACCATTATAGTATCATTAGGACATCGCCCATCACTATCAGGCTTTCTACGCAAATGAATAATTATCCAAGAGATAACAAAAACGACAACATCATTCTACCAACACTAATAGCCACCATAGCAGTCCTCAGCATATATTTCTACTTGCAGCTAACATACTCCACATCACTAACTATATTCCCTTCATTAAACAACACAAACACAAAACAATTTCAACATACAAAGAAATAACCTTCCTATCGTTACCAATCATAATACCCTCACGGTTACTACACACAACACCCATTCTATCGGTGCTGGACTAGGAATTTAGGTTAGTTCAGACCAAGAGCTTTCAAAACCCTAAACAAGTGAAATTGACTTAATTCCTAAAAATAAGGATTGCAAGACTTTATTCTACATCAATTGAATGTAAAGCAAACACTGTATTGAAGCCAAATCTTTACGAGATTGATGAGTTTTAACCCCAGGAAACTTTAGTTAACAGGCAAATCCTCTAGTCAACTGGCTTCAGTCTACTTCTCCTTCATTTGAGAAAGAAAAAAAGAAAAAAAAAAGGCAGGATAATCACTGGCAGAATTGAAGCTGCTTCTCTGAAGTTACAATTCAATTTGTTGATTCACCACAGGGTTTGCCAGAAAGAGGGCTCAATCTCTGTCTTCAGATTTACAGTCTAATGCTAACTCAGTCATTTTACCTCTGTTCATACACTGCTGTATATTTTCAACAAATCACAAAGATATCGGCATTTTATATTTACTATTTGGTGCTTGAGCTGGAGTAGCAGGCAGCACCTTAATTATATTAATCCAGGCTGAGCTATGCTGACCTGGACCGCTACTTGGAGATGCCCAAATCTGTAAGGTTGTCATAACAGTCCCTGCACTTGTAATAATTTTCTTTATAGCTGTACCCGTTATGATTGCAGGCTTTTGAAAACTGACTTGGGCCACTAATAACTCGGACACCTGAAGTAGCATTTCCCCCAATAAATCATATAAACTTTTGCCTACTTCCCCCATCATTCTTACTCCTACTCATATCACCAATAGTAGAAGCTGGTTCTGGTACCAGTGGGACCGTGTATTCAGCTCTAGCCTGCAATCTGGCCCATGCAGGAGCCTCTGTCGACCTAACTGTTTTCTCCTTACATTTAGCAGGTGTCTCCTCAATTCTTGGTATTATTACTTTTATTACTATAGTCTTTAATACAAAACCAGCAGTCATATCCCAAAACCAAACACCATTATTTGTTTAATCTTCCACAACTATAGCCATATTACTATAATTACCAATCTCAGTCCAAGCAGCCAGAATTGCCATGCTGTTAAGAGATAGAAATCTAAACACTACTTTCTTTGACCCGGCAGGAGGAGACCGAATCCTATACCAACACCTCTTTTGATACTTTGCTCACCCTGAAGTCTGTATTCATGGCCTAACAGGGTTTGTTATAAACTCACATATCATTACATACTATTTAGGACAAAAATTGCCTTTCAGCTATCTGGGAATAGTATGAGTCATGTCCACTGGTTTTTTAGGAGTTCTCTTGTGGGCCCATCATATGTTTACCATAGGGATAGCTGTGGACTCAGGAGCACACTTTGCATCAGCTACCGTAATTACTTCTATCCCTACAGGAGTAAAAGTATCTAGCTGATTAGCAACTCTTTATTTAATTTTTCTTTTTCTTTTCTTTTTTTTTTTTTTTTTGGCTGAGTTGGGTCTTGGTTGCTGCGCATGGGCTTTCTCTGTTTGCGGTGAGCGGCAGCTACTCTTCGTTGCGGTGTGCGGCCCTTTCATTGCAGTGGCTTCTCTTGTTGCAGAGCACGGCCTCTAGGCGCGTGGGCTTCAGTAGTGGTGGCTTGCGGGCTCTAGAGGGCAGGCTCAGTAGTTGTGGCACACGGGCTTTTTGCTCCGCGGCATGTGGAATCTTCCCAGACAAGGGCTCGAACCCGTGTCCCCTGCATTGGCAGACGAATTCTTAACCACTGCGTCACCAGGGAAGTCCCTGGTTAGCAACTGTTCACGGAGGTAATACTATATGACCTCCCACTATATTATGAGTTTTAGGCTTTAGTTTTTCTTTTTACAGTAGGTGGTTTGACAGGAATCATCTTAGCCAACTCATCCCCAGACATTGTCCTCCAGGATATATACTATGTAGTAGCACACTTCCATGACCTAATGTCCATGGGAGCAGTCTTCACTATTATAGGAGGCTTTCTACACAGATTCCCACTATTCTCAGGTTATACAGTTAACTCAGCATGAGCAAAAATTCACTTCACAAGTATATTTGTAGTAGTAAATATGACTTCCTGCAGCACTTTCGTGGCCTCTCAGGGATGTCACTACGTTAGTCTGAGTACCCTGAGGCACACACAACATGAAATATTTTGTCTTTAGGCTCATTCATCTCAGTAGCAGCAGTAATGCTAATAATCTTCATACTTTGAAAAGCATTTGTGTCTAAACAAGAAGTCTTAGCAGTGGAAATTGCTACTCCTAACCTAGAATGGTTACACGGATGTCCTCCACCATATCCTACGTTTCAAGATCCTACCTATGTCAATGTAAAATAAGGAAGGACTCAAGTCCTTTTCAACCAGTTTCAAGCCAACACCATAACAATTATGTCTTCCTCAATAAATGAGATAAAAGTAAAAAGTGATGTAGCTTTGTCAAAGTTAAATGATAGGCTAAAATCCTGTATATCACTAAGGCATATCAATTTCATCTAGGCTCTCAAGATACAACATCACCGATTATGGAAAAACTTTTACATTTTCTTCATCACACATTAATAGTGATTTTTAAAATAAGTTCTCTAGTCCTCTATATCATTTCACTAATATTGACATCTAAACTCATCTGCATACAATAGATGCACAGGTAGAGAAAATGTGAACAATTTACTAGCTATTATTGTAATCTTAATTGCCCTATCATCATTGTGAATCCTTTACATGATACATGAAATCAATAACTCTTCCCAAACCATAAAAAACTATGGGTCAGTAATGATACTGAAGCTACAAATACACAGATTACGAAGATTTAAATGTTGACTCCTCTGTAATCCCCACATCAGAGCTAAAACCAGGAGAATAATGACTAATAGAAGTCAACAACCGAGTAGTTAGGGATAGTCATTGAATATTAGTTTCATCTGAAATCGTTGTACACTCCGGAGTTGTTCCTTCTCAGGCCTAAAAGGAGCTGCTATCCCAGGACGCCTAACTTAAAGAATCGTTATATCAACAGGACCAGGCCTATGTTGTGGACAAGAGAGCTCGTTTTCCTGAGTTCAAAGACAGGACAGAGGGATATGGCTGAGATATGGGGTGAATCTGCAGCCCATGGGGATGCACTCTCCAAGCTCCAGTATAGGAATGGGGCCTCTAGGGTCCCAGGCCACCCACCACGCCCTCTGGAGCAGGATCTGGGCAACATTCCCTGTCAGTGATGAGGCAGCCCTAGCACTTGTCACGCCCCAATGTCGTGTCCTATGTGGGCCCCATGCTCTTGGGACCACACCCCACACTCTGCAGGTCCATGCTACAGGGTCCTTCATGCCTCAGGAGTAGAGACCACACAGCAAGCAGTTCCCTCCGCAACCAGCAGGAGGAGGGGAGGAGAGCAGGGGCACCAGGGGACTCTCACTCAGACAACAACACCCCAGCGGTGGCAGCGGGGACAGTGATGATGCAGATGAGGCACAGACCAAGAGATGGGACCAGAGGACCCAAAAGGCAGCTGGTCAGGTCCTGGCTCACCTGCACCCCGGACACCTTTGTCCCGCATACACCCCCTTCCTCATACACCCTCTCCTTAAATGCAGATTCTTCAGATGCGAACAGGCAGAGCTTCAGATTGAAAGTCAGCTCTTCCAAAATGACCCGTCAGCAAACACGGCAGGATTCCACTCCAGTGGGTGCCCTGGAGTCGACAACTCAGGGATTGAAGTGGATATCGGTGCCAGGGACAGTGGGAGGGAATGGGGAATGAGACTTTCATGGTTGTGGAATTGTGGTTTTGAAGGACGAAAAGTTCTAGTGATGGTGGTGATGGCTCCACGAGAAAGTGAATCTATCTGATGCCTCAGAAACGTGCACTTAAAATGGTGATGATGGTAAAGGGTATATGACGTGTGTTTTATTTCACTTAAAATAAATTCTTAAGATAATGTCTTGTTAATTGAGATTCCATTTCGACTCCCCTTCATCACAAATGTCGGAGGCCCAGACACAGTCCCCTACCTTAGGGGCCATCACGGTACCCTCACAGAGCACGTGGGAGACCATTCTTAGGGGGGGCTAGTCTGTGCTCACCTGACCTCTGTCCAGGGGGACCCAGGCAGTGGTGACCCCCATAGATTAGACATATGATATGCTATAGTATTAATACGATACCACCAAGTGTTGTCACTCACCGGAACACAGAGCAGCAACCCACTCAAACATGCCTGACCTCATATGATTGTGACAAGATGAAGAGAAGAAAAGGAACCACAGGTTAATCAGGACAACACCCTTAATGCAGAGGTTGGAAATCTCAAAGGGGACAGGACACACTGCAGGCAAAGAGCGCATATGCGGTCTCCCCATCCATGTGCTCCTGACCCATGCAGGTATGGTGAGACCCACACAGTCCCAGCACCCTATACCTGGGGCCACACATCCACACTCACCAGGGTGACCCACCTCCCCAGACCCCTCCACCTGGGTCACATGTCCACAGTCCCAGGGTGACCTCACCTCCCCAGACCCTGCACCTGGGGTCACACGTCCCCTTGGTCAGGACACCATGGCTCTGCAGGGGGCTCCCCCAATGTGGAAACAAGCTGGGTCCCTGGGACCTCCTGGGATGGGAAAAAGTGTCAGGTGGGTCTCCTTTCCCCACACTTGTCCCAGAGGAGTCCTCCTCTTCTCACTTTGGTTCTGTGTGATTTTAACTGTTTTTACAGCTTTCATACTAGAGTTGAACACACGACCCTGGTGCTGGCATGCTCAGTCCTTTCTCGTCTCACTTACATGTTGAGAACACTCACAGGACAGCAGGGCTGAAAGCCGAGGGGCAGCTCTGGACTCTGCTGAGTAGGGACGGTAGACTGGAGGGAGAGCTCAGCAGCAGCCTCAGCTGTCACCCATCGGCCTTTTGCCCGATCTGCGTGCCCTGCAATCAATTCAGCAGCTAAACCTGCTTCCCTATGCACCGTGCACGTGCTGGTAAATTGGAATTATTGCCAGGTAGTCCTCCTGAGGATTCTCCATGAGCCCCAGGGAAGGTGAACCTTGCAGGGATTAAGACTAAGGCCCCGACCATAGCACTGACCCTTGGGAGGACCAGGTCACCACACTCAGAAGAGAGGCTGTTACGTACACAAGCCCACCTCAGCTCCAGACCCCAGACATCTAAGCACTGACATTCAGATGCAGGCACGGAGCTTCCCAGTAGTGAGGCCAGGCCGGGTCTCTACCCAGGTCCCCGTAGTCCTAGCGTACACAGAACATGGTCAGGTCTAAATCTTCTTATTCTAGACAACACATGGTCAGCTCTAAACATAATCAGTAGACAGGACATGCAGAGGTCTAAATCTACCATGTAGACACAACTTGATCATGTTTAAACTAGCTTAGGGCTGATCTCATAGGGGGTACAGATCACACACATGGGTCTCTCATCTTTGGACACCCACATCAGGAAACTGAACAAAATCTTTGTCATTAAACATTTCAACAGGCAAAACAGAAATGTTCCCAATGTCTCTGGCCACCTGATGGTCAGCATCCACGGGCGAGCCACGAACTTCTTAGAGTGCAGCCCAGTCTGCTGCCAGGACAGACAAGAAGTGGCCTGATTCCAGCCTCCCAGGCTTCCAGAAGGAGGCGGCCACACTGCAAGCCAGGTCAGGAGAGTCCTGCATGGTCCAGGCAGGGAGATCCGGTCTGTCCATTCGGCTGGCCGATTCCGGGTGGGGCGCTCAGGGCCGCTGAGACCCCTGCACTCAGGTCCTGCTTCCCTGCAGCGTGTGCGTGTGCGTGTGCATGTGCGTGTGTGTGTGTGTGTGTAGAGGGGGCGGTGGCTGACGGCTCCCATAGTTCCCAACCCGGGCACCGCACTGTCTTCGAGGGGAGGCACGGGGAGAGTTAGGGGCACAGAAGCCGTTGGAGAGGAGAACCCACCGCGGAACTCCTTGCATACTGGCTCGCCCCACCCGGACACCCGCCTGCCCATCGTGGGCCGCATGTCGCCCCCCAGTCCCCCACCCCCGAGGGCTGGGTGCCTGCTCTTTCAACAGCACAGGGTCTCACATGAAGGAGACCCAGTGAGGACTGTCAGCCCCCGACTCCTGATGCTGTGTTTGGGGAGAATGAACCCCCTTGACTGGGCGATGGGACCCTGTGAGGAAAGAGGTGTCGGCCCGATCCAAGTCGGGGCCTGGCTGAGATATGAGAAAACAGGAGCCAAGGGCAGGGCCTGGAGGCCAGGCCAACAGGAGGGGCACCCCCGGCCTTGGCCAGGCTCTCCAACGGTGACATTGTTGCTTTAGGGGACCTGGGACAGGTGACTGAATGTAATGGGAGTCTAAACTGGACCCTGAATGGGGCTTAAAGAAGGTGTGAAGGATGTTACTGAGACAGTGACAGTCATTGGAAGACAAACTCTGTGTCAGGATATCCTGCTCCGTCCATTTAAATCCCTGAGATCTGTGACCTTTACGTGGCTACGCAGGATTGTTAGAGCAGCTGCGTGCGGATATATCTGGGGCACAATTCAGTCTGCAGCCAACTTGCAAGTGGTTCCAGCAAACACACAGCTGTGCGCACAGGCAGGCACAGCACACACACAAACATATGCACGTGCACAGCACAAATATATTCACACACTAGCATGTGAACACACATGCACCCATATGCCCATGCACACACTAATGTGTGCAAGTTCACATACCTATGCACATGCACAGCATATGTATGCAAACAGGCACATGCACACGCATAGCACACACACAGGGAATAAAGTGAATCCGTAAAGCATTAATTCCTGAACACAAGTGAAGCTGACATGTATTTTTCCCTTTTCTTAGCCTTGATGTTTTCCACAACAAAAAGTTTAAGAAAAAAGTTAATGGCAAATGACTTTTGATTCATAGGACTTTCTGATTTTATTCCACAAATATTATGACAGTAGAAATGAATGTAGATATTACATGTGTCCACTAATGGATGAATGGAGAAGAAAAACACGGTCCATCAATACAAGGAAAGGCTATTCAGCCTAAAAAGCAAGTCAATTCTGACACAGGATGCAGCAGGGATGAACCTTGAGGGCATTATGCTCAGTGATGTAAGCTAGACACAAAAAAACAAACAGTGCTTGATCCACTCATACAAGGCCCCTAGAGCAGTCGGAAATATAGAGACATAAAGTAGGATGTTGAGGGCCAGAGGCTGAGGGAGGGACAATGGGGAGTGAGTGTTTAATGGGGACTGTTTCAATTTTGCAAGATGAAAAAGTTCTGCAGGATGATGGTGGTCAGGTTTGCACAACAGTGTGAATTACTTCCTGACCCTGAAATGTGCACTTAAAAATGCTTAAGATAGTACATTTTATGTTATGTGTACCAGACCACAATTTTTAAAACTTTTCAAAAAACAACAGGAAATAGTCCATGAATACCACAAGATGCACAACTTCACTAACAACAGAGGGATTAAAGCCATAAGCAAAATACTGTGCATACACCTACCAGAATGGCAGACATGAAAGACATAGTATCAAGCATCAGCAGGATGTGGAGCAATGGAAAGCCTGGTACGCAACGGGGGGATGCAACCACTTCTGAAGCAATCGGGCCTCAGATAGCGAAGTCCGTGCACAGAGACCCACAGTGCTCCTCCCAGTTGAACACAAACCCACCAGCCCTGCACCAGGACACACGGACATGGACTTGCAGCCACAGGAGCCAAACCTGAAGGAACCTGAAGGCCATCACAGACGGATGCAGAAATGAACCATGCACGCTCCTATGAAGGAATATTCCACAGCAATGGAGTACATTTTGTTTAAAGGTAGTAAAACTATAAAAATTATTTTTTAAAGAAAACTATATTTACAAGATGAAAGAATCTATAATTCTGGCACCTAGGGATTGTCGAATGCTCCTAAAAATAGATTGCTGTGGAAACGTTTATTATAGGGAAATTGACATATTCTCTAGGAAGGACGGGGTGAATGGGCCTGCTACATTTTCTACATTGAAGACATGTACAGGTTTTGATTCTACTTCTGTTAAATCAAGTGGGGCTTCACTGGATTTCTGCTACTGCGGAGATAATCAAATTCTGGGTAGGGGTCACGAGAAAATTAGTCATAGGTGTTCTTGTGTAATAATTACTGTTGAAAGTGTAAATGATCCATTTACCAGTAAGACTGAGAATAGAATAACTGCTACATTACTTCATATGAGATGATCGTCTGTGCTATTGTTCCTGGAGCTCCAGTGAGTGAGTATTTTGAATGTGAAGTTCATCCAGATCTGAGGATGGAATAAATGGCTAGGTGTGATATGGCTAATAGAAATAATATGCCTACATTTATACTAATTAGTGGATAAGATATGGGAAGAGGAATTCATGTTGTGAGAGCCAGGGTTAAGGCTAGCATTGGGGCAATAATATAAAAATTGATGATGTTGATGGACATAGTGGTTCTTTAATAAGTAATTTGAACGCCTCAGCAATGGGTTGTAATCATCCATGGGGGCTGACGATTTTTGGCCCTTTCTGGATTTGTATATAGCCTAGGATTTTCCATTTAGTTAATATGAGGAATGCTATGGTGAATTAAATTGGGTAATTTGTGAAAGAATGTTGATTATAAACATATTCTTAGGAAGAGGACTTGAACCAGTGCAGAAAAAGTTTCAGTTTTACATAATTACCGGGCTCTGCCAGCGTAACGAACCCTGTTCTACAGTAGGGTATGTATAAATTAATTGAATGCAGATTATATCATCATTTAGTTTGAAGACATTTTGTAAAGGAAGCCGTATTGCTCTTGTCCTTTCATACTGGAAGAAATCTGCAATAGACAGAAACCAACCAGGATGACTCCAGTCTGAACTCAGATCACGTGAGACTTTAATCGTTGAACAAACAGACAATTAATAGCAGTTATACCGTTGAAATGTCGTGATCCAGCATCAAGGTCATAAACCATATTGCCCATATGAACTCCAGAATACAATTACACTGTTATCCCTAGTAAAACTTGTTCCATTGACCAGTGTTTTAGAAGAACAGGTGATAAAGCATTTTGACTAGCTGGCCTAAATTTTAATCACTCAGAAGTGGTTTTATTCTCCAAAAAATAAATGGCGCATGGGCTCAAGACACACCGTCTTCAGTAGTTGTGGCGTGCAGACTCAGTAGTTGTGGCCCAATGGCTTAGTTGTTCCGTGGCACGTGAGATCTTCCCGGACCGGGGATCGAACCGGGTCCCATAGTTCATTGGCAGGCGAATTCTTAATCACTGCATCACCAGGGAAGTCCCAGATTCGCAGTCTCCCTGTTAATATACCTTAAGCCCAAAGAATCCATGGAAAATTGTTAGAGAAAATAAGGCAATAAAAGATTGTAAGGACTATAACAGAAGCATATAGTACACAGTTCATATAGACACATCCCAAGCAGTTACAAAGTATATTAAAAGGGAGGCTGCAATTTTAAAAGAATAAGGAAAATTATACCCACAAACTCCCAATCTTTCCTGAAACGTTGCAATCTGAAACCCTATTGTAGGAAGCAGAAGATTCCAGGAGATATTCTACAAATGAAGGACTCCAAACCCTGTGGTTGGATAAGGAATTCTGGAAGGAAGGTATCCTCACCCAAGGAGAGCAGGTTCCTATACTTCTCTAACATCACATCCCTGTACAATTCCCATTGATCTTGGTCCAGGCATTCTCACTCCTCTTGACAGAAATCTATGGCCACATCCTGGAATGTCAGCAGTCCCTGAAATTAAACGTACACATGCCATGTGGCCACGGGAAGAGTTCATAATATGACCCAAGAAGAAAACAGCAAGTTAAGGAAGGTTTTAATTTAGAAGAGTGTCTTCAATTATCCACTAATACATATATATATATATATATATATATATATATATATATATATATATATGTATAATTTTTTTTTTTACAAAGTGACTTTCTCTACCTTATTTCTACCTACAAGAAAAGAGTATGGCATGTGAGCCACAAAACCAGTATAGAGACTATACTTGTCTGAAAAAGAAATGATAAAATGATGGTTTCAACACAGGCATATGCATTTTTGAGTGTTTTATTTATATCAAACTGGATAAAATGTGTGTATTTCTCATAGAGAAAAGACCTGTCGAGGTAGAAATGTACCTTTCAACTATTCATGGGTACACGAGTACACTGGGGAGATTGTAAAAGTGCAGATTGTGATTCAGTAGGTCCGGTGGGCCTGAGTTCTATTTTTTTAACAAGCTCATTTTTAACTAGTGATGCCACAGTCTCTGATTCATTAACCACAACTGTGAATATCAGAGACATAATTAGAAAGGTAAAAATTCATATTTAATTTTGAACTTAAAGTGTTTTATGGATTTTACACCTTTAATAGAATAGTGAGCACAGCAGCAACAATCATTTGTGAGTATTTACTATAGACTGTGTATCTTTCTAATTTTTTTGGGTAGGATTCCAAGAAAAAGGCCTGGGCTGCGGCCACAATGGGCATGGCCCCCAGGCCGGGCCGCCCCTCCAGGACCCCCGACGGGGCCCTGCGCTCCTGGCGGCGCCCTCCCCCGCCGCCCCGCTCCCTCCCGGAAGGCCTCGGGGCAGAGCGGTCCCACCCACTGCGCGCTGAACAGAGCCCGCGTTTCCTCAGAGCTGGAACTCCCGGCTCAGGCGGGGTCTCTTCCCTCCGCCTTCACGGAACTGCCCCGGAGCCCGAGGGGAGGGCAACCTCACTGAGGCTGCCGGCTCTGGAGGTGCCCCGGCTGCCGAAGCCATGACAGTCGCGGGGACGGCGGGCCGGGTAAGTGGGCGCCGACCCTCCGCCTGGTCCGGTGCCCGGGCAGCAGCACAAGACCAGCTTCTGAGGGGCAGGGGTTCGCTGCCACCCGCCGCAGCTGTGCAGAAAGAGCGGCCTCCAGCGTCTGGTCCCCGGGAACTTCGGTCCGTCCTCTCGCCCCTGCCCTCGTCCTGGCTCGCGAGGCCTGGTGGGCGTGAGGAGGGGGTCGGCCTGAGCGTCCTGAGGGGAAACGGGGCAAGGGAGGCGCAGGGTCCGGCTGCAGCGTCATCGCCCCTCTTCCCGACTGCGGGGAAAGCGGCTGAAAACTCCTCCCGAGGTGCGCAGGCCCCTTATTCAGCCGAGACCCTCTGCGCTCCTTCCTCCCTGAGCTAAAGTACCGGGGGGAGGGGACAGGGCAGGGAACTGACGCAGGTAATGGGGAACATCAAAAGGTGATTGTTAACTAAGGAAAACCAGCTCTCCCAAGGTGAGGAATGCGGCGCTTTTCTTTGCCTGGGCTCACTGAATTCCTTCCTTTGATATGCACCTCAGCTCTCTGGGGCCTGCATTCTGTATTTGCATATCCTGAGTGCCTCAGGGCCCGCCGGCTCACATTGGAGGGCTGCAAGTGCTGAAGACTGTGACATCCTTTGTTTACTGATAGGGCAAGAACTATTCCATTTCTCACAGGCTTGAGGGGCAGACAGTGGAAAAAAGTCAGAGAATCTCACTCGGCCTGTACTTTGGTTTACATATAGATAATATTTATACTTAACTGTGCTAATAGAGGTTCTCAAGTCCAATCAACTTGTACTACTGCCCTCTATGTATCAATTTCATCAATATCATAAGATAAATGCCTATAGAATTGACTTAATCCGTTTAAATAGGATAATGATTTTTAAAGGAAACATAATAGAAATATAACAACGAAACCTTTACCACTAAAGGCTGGGTCTGGAACACCCTAAATAAATGTTCCATTGTTAAAATATTGAAAGATGTAGTCAATAGAAATATCAACAAAAATGACAAATAATAAGGGTAGCAGAATGTGGAAATGTTCTATCTTTATCATTAAAGTGGCAGAAAATCATTTATTAGTAGGCACTGGGGGCAGAAGATGCCTGATTTTCTATCTGTGTCATATTTGTGCAGTTGTTTCAACAAGTAACTTAAAGACAAAATGGAAAAACAAGGAGGTTTGTGCCTGAGATCATGTTGATGTGAAACCAGGGATGGCCACCTTGTGCCAGGTGAGTTAAGTTTACCTGGCAGGTAGACCGCAGAGCTCCTGGGAAGCAAGGGTTCAAATTTTTCTGCTGGGTGCCCCTTAGGTTCTGTGACTTGACTGACTGTGAGTCATGTTTCGGGAAAGACCTGATCACAGGAAAAGGGTGGGAATAGAGTGATTTGGGGAGCAGCTAACCACATTCATCACAGCTCACGGCCTGAATGAATTTTAAAGAAACAGGAAAACAAATGCTTCTTATGGAATCAGAGAATGTGAGGGCTGGACAATCCCAGAAAATGAGGAACACCCATCCCATTTTGCAGATGACAAAACAGAGGTCCAGCAAGGTGAAATCCCTCACCCAAGTTGCACCCGTCTCTCCTCCCCACTACGTGGTTCATGAAAGCAGGACTCTTCCTGTCTTGATCACTGCTGAAGCCCAAAAAGGGCCAGGCATCTAGCAGCTGCTCCAAAAATGTGGGTTGACTGTAGGAACAATGCTATTTCTTTCTTTCTCACTCTTCTTCAGGATTGTGCCAAGAACTCCCCAGGTTGCAATGTAATTCGATAAATGTAAATATTAATTGAGTTTTGTTGTGATGAGGACTTAGGCTTTGAAGGTAACAGACTTGGTTCAGATCTTGGTTCTGCCACTCCATAGCTGTTTGGCTTTGGGAAAATTACTAAACCTCTCTGAGATTATTTCCTCCTTTGTAAAGTGGGGATAAATCTATCTGAGCCAGCAGAGCACCTGCATGAGAGATGTGCACTAAATATTGGTCTTTCTCACTCTCTTACGCCATCTCTGTGTTCTTCCCAGAGAAGCTGTACTGAAGGATATAGTACTTTTGTTTAAAATAGTTAACTAATTAATTAATTAATTTGTTTTTGGCTGCGTTGGGTCTTCATTGCTATGCGCAGGCTTTCTCTAGTTGCAGCAAGCGGGGGCTACTCTTTGTTGCGGTGCGCGGGCTTCTCATTGCGGTGGCTTCTCTTGCTAGCCTTAACCCCAATGCTAGCCTTAACCATGGCTCTCACAACATGAATTCCTCTTCCCATATCTTATCCACTAATTAATATAAATGTAGGCATATTATTTCTATTAGCCATATCACACCTAGCCATTTACTCCATCCTCAGATCTGGATGAACTTCACATTCAAAATACACACTCACTGGAGCTCTAGGAACAATAGCACAGACAATCATCTCCTATGAAGTAATGTAGCAGTTATTCTATTCTCAGTCTTACTGATAAATGGATCATTTACACTTTCAACAGTAATTATTACACAAGAACACCTATGACTAATTTTCTCCTGACCCCTACCCAGAATTTGATTATCTCCGCAGTAGCAGAAATCCAATGAAGCCCCACTTGATTTAACGGAAGTAGCATCAAAACCTGTATATGTCTTCAATGTAGAAAATGTAGCAGGCCCATTCACCCCGTCCCTCCTAGAGAATATGTCAATTTCCCTATAATAAACATTTCCACAGCAATCTATTTTTAAGAGCATTCGACAATCCCTAGGTGCCAGAATTATATACAGCCCAAGTCATCATTAAAACACATCTAACAATCTCCTTTCTATGAATTTGAGCCTCCTACCTACAATTTTGATATGATCAACGCATACATCTCTTATGAAAAGTTTTTTTACGACTAACATTAACCCTATGTATATGAGAGTTTTCACTACTTGTCATCATACCAGGCAACCCACCACAAATTTAAGAAATATGTCTGACAAAAGAGTTACTTTGATAGAGTAAATCATAGAGGTTTCAATGCTCTTATTCCTGGAATTGAATTCTTCCTAATAATTTTACATTCTCCATGCTACCTACCACATTACACCACATGCTATATAGTAAAGTTCTCTAAGTAAGCTACAGGCCCATACCCCCAAAATATTTTTGTATATCCTTCCTGTGCTAATAAACTCTCATTGTTTTTACCATCATTCTACTGACCATTTTCTCAGGAAATATAATTGTATAACAAGCTCACACTGGTTAATGGTATCCCCATTCTAGTAAAAAACATGAACCCATAAGCTACAGAAGCATCCAACAAATATTTCCTAAAACAGTCCACCACATCAATACTACTTATAATGGCTATTATCATTAATCTAATATACTCTGGTCAAAGAGCACAGTGAATAACAAGAATCTTTAATCCAGGAGCATCCACCCTCATGACAATCGCCCTTGTCACAAAAGTAGGACTTTCCCCATTTCACTTCTGAGTGCCTGAAGTCACACGAGGCATCCCATGAACAGCAGACCTGATGCTATCAACATGACAAAATTGCACCCCTATCAGTTTTATACCACATGTCACCATCCATCAACCTAAATATACTATTAATCATAGTGATATTATAAATCATAGCTGGAGGCTGAGGCAGACTTCGCCATACTCACCTGGAAAATATTACACCCTCCTCATCAATTGCCCATATAGGATGAATAACAGCTATTATAATGTATATTCAGATTATAACAATCCTAAACATACTAATTTATATCATAACAACACTATCTTCTTCTTATTTATGCCCAGATCATGTACTACAAGAGTATCATTATCACACACATGAGATAAAACACCTCCCATCACAATCATTTTCCTCACCATTATAGTATCATTAGGACATCGCCCATCACTATCAGGCTTTCTACGCAAATGAATAATTATCCAAGAGATAACAAAAACGACAACATCATTCTACCAACACTAATAGCCACCATAGCAGTCCTCAGCATATATTTCTACTTGCAGCTAACATACTCCACATCACTAACTATATTCCCTTCATTAAACAACACAAACACAAAACAATTTCAACATACAAAGAAATAACCTTCCTATCGTTACCAATCATAATACCCTCACGGTTACTACACACAACACCCATTCTATCGGTGCTGGACTAGGAATTTAGGTTAGTTCAGACCAAGAGCTTTCAAAACCCTAAACAAGTGAAATTGACTTAATTCCTAAAAATAAGGATTGCAAGACTTTATTCTACATCAATTGAATGTAAAGCAAACACTGTATTGAAGCCAAATCTTTACGAGATTGATGAGTTTTAACCCCAGGAAACTTTAGTTAACAGGCAAATCCTCTAGTCAACTGGCTTCAGTCTACTTCTCCTTCATTTGAGAAAGAAAAAAAGAAAAAAAAAAGGCAGGATAATCACTGGCAGAATTGAAGCTGCTTCTCTGAAGTTACAATTCAATTTGTTGATTCACCACAGGGTTTGCCAGAAAGAGGGCTCAATCTCTGTCTTCAGATTTACAGTCTAATGCTAACTCAGTCATTTTACCTCTGTTCATACACTGCTGTATATTTTCAACAAATCACAAAGATATCGGCATTTTATATTTACTATTTGGTGCTTGAGCTGGAGTAGCAGGCAGCACCTTAATTATATTAATCCAGGCTGAGCTATGCTGACCTGGACCGCTACTTGGAGATGCCCAAATCTGTAAGGTTGTCATAACAGTCCCTGCACTTGTAATAATTTTCTTTATAGCTGTACCCGTTATGATTGCAGGCTTTTGAAAACTGACTTGGGCCACTAATAACTCGGACACCTGAAGTAGCATTTCCCCCAATAAATCATATAAACTTTTGCCTACTTCCCCCATCATTCTTACTCCTACTCATATCACCAATAGTAGAAGCTGGTTCTGGTACCAGTGGGACCGTGTATTCAGCTCTAGCCTGCAATCTGGCCCATGCAGGAGCCTCTGTCGACCTAACTGTTTTCTCCTTACATTTAGCAGGTGTCTCCTCAATTCTTGGTATTATTACTTTTATTACTATAGTCTTTAATACAAAACCAGCAGTCATATCCCAATACCAAACACCATTATTTGTTTAATCTTCCACAACTATAGCCATATTACTATAATTACCAATCTCAGTCCAAGCAGCCAGAATTGCCATGCTGTTAAGAGATAGAAATCTAAACACTACTTTCTTTGACCCGGCAGGAGGAGACCGAATCCTATACCAACACCTCTTTTGATACTTTGCTCACCCTGAAGTCTGTATTCATGGCCTAACAGGGTTTGTTATAAACTCACATATCATTACATACTATTTAGGACAAAAATTGCCTTTCAGCTATCTGGGAATAGTATGAGTCATGTCCACTGGTTTTTTAGGAGTTCTCTTGTGGGCCCATCATATGTTTACCATAGGGATAGCTGTGGACTCAGGAGCACACTTTGCATCAGCTACCGTAATTACTTCTATCCCTACAGGAGTAAAAGTATCTAGCTGATTAGCAACTCTTTATTTAATTTTTCTTTTTCTTTTCTTTTTTTTTTTTTTTTGGCTGAGTTGGGTCTTGGTTGCTGCGCATGGGCTTTCTCTGTTTGCGGTGAGCGGCAGCTACTCTTCGTTGCGGTGTGCGGCCCTTTCATTGCAGTGGCTTCTCTTGTTGCAGAGCACGGCCTCTAGGCGCGTGGGCTTCAGTAGTGGTGGCTTGCGGGCTCTAGAGGGCAGGCTCAGTAGTTGTGGCACACGGGCTTTTTGCTCCGCGGCATGTGGAATCTTCCCAGACAAGGGCTCGAACCCGTGTCCCCTGCATTGGCAGACGAATTCTTAACCACTGCGTCACCAGGGAAGTCCCTGGTTAGCAACTGTTCACGGAGGTAATACTATATGACCTCCCACTATATTATGAGTTTTAGGCTTTAGTTTTTCTTTTTACAGTAGGTGGTTTGACAGGAATCATCTTAGCCAACTCATCCCCAGACATTGTCCTCCAGGATATATACTATGTAGTAGCACACTTCCATGACCTAATGTCCATGGGAGCAGTCTTCACTATTATAGGAGGCTTTCTACACTGATTCCCACTATTCTCAGGTTATACAGTTAACTCAGCATGAGCAAAAATTCACTTCACAAGTATATTTGTAGTAGTAAATATGACTTCCTGCAGCACTTTCGTGGCCTCTCAGGGATGTCACTACGTTAGTCTGAGTACCCTGAGGCACACACAACATGAAATATTTTGTCTTTAGGCTCATTCATCTCAGTAGCAGCAGTAATGCTAATAATCTTCATACTTTGAAAAGCATTTGTGTCTAAACAAGAAGTCTTAGCAGTGGAAATTGCTACTCCTAACCTAGAATGGTTACACGGATGTCCTCCACCATATCCTACGTTTCAAGATCCTACCTATGTCAATGTAAAATAAGGAAGGACTCAAGTCCTTTTCAACCAGTTTCAAGCCAACACCATAACAATTATGTCTTCCTCAATAAATGAGATAAAAGTAAAAAGTGATGTAGCTTTGTCAAAGTTAAATGATAGGCTAAAATCCTGTATATCACTAAGGCATATCAATTTCATCTAGGCTCTCAAGATACAACATCACCGATTATGGAAAAACTTTTACATTTTCTTCATCACACATTAATAGTGATTTTTAAAATAAGTTCTCTAGTCCTCTATATCATTTCACTAATATTGACATCTAAACTCATCTGCATACAATAGATGCACAGGTAGAGAAAATGTGAACAATTTACTAGCTATTATTGTAATCTTAATTGCCCTATCATCATTGTGAATCCTTTACATGATACATGAAATCAATAACTCTTCCCAAACCATAAAAAACTATGGGTCAGTAATGATACTGAAGCTACAAATACACAGATTACGAAGATTTAAATGTTGACTCCTCTGTAATCCCCACATCAGAGCTAAAACCAGGAGAATAATGACTAATAGAAGTCAACAACCGAGTAGTTAGGGATAGTCATTGAATATTAGTTTCATCTGAAATCGTTGTACACTCCGGAGTTGTTCCTTCTCAGGCCTAAAAGGAGCTGCTATCCCAGGACGCCTAACTTAAAGAATCGTTATATCAACAGGACCAGGCCTATGTTGTGGACAAGAGAGCTCGTTTTCCTGAGTTCAAAGACAGGACAGAGGGATATGGCTGAGATATGGGGTGAATCTGCAGCCCATGGGGATGCACTCTCCAAGCTCCAGTATAGGAATGGGGCCTCTAGGGTCCCAGGCCACCCACCACGCCCTCTGGAGCAGGATCTGGGCAACATTCCCTGTCAGTGATGAGGCAGCCCTAGCACTTGTCACGCCCCAATGTCGTGTCCTATGTGGGCCCCATGCTCTTGGGACCACACCCCACACTCTGCAGGTCCATGCTACAGGGTCCTTCATGCCTCAGGAGTAGAGACCACACAGCAAGCAGTTCCCTCCGCAACCAGCAGGAGGAGGGGAGGAGAGCAGGGGCACCAGGGGACTCTCACTCAGACAACAACACCCCAGCGGTGGCAGCGGGGACAGTGATGATGCAGATGAGGCACAGACCAAGAGATGGGACCAGAGGACCCAAAAGGCAGCTGGTCAGGTCCTGGCTCACCTGCACCCCGGACACCTTTGTCCCGCATACACCCCCTTCCTCATACACCCTCTCCTTAAATGCAGATTCTTCAGATGCGAACAGGCAGAGCTTCAGATTGAAAGTCAGCTCTTCCAAAATGACCCGTCAGCAAACACGGCAGGATTCCACTCCAGTGGGTGCCCTGGAGTCGACAACTCAGGGATTGAAGTGGATATCGGTGCCAGGGACAGTGGGAGGGAATGGGGAATGAGACTTTCATGGTTGTGGAATTGTGGTTTTGAAGGACGAAAAGTTCTAGTGATGGTGGTGATGGCTCCACGAGAAAGTGAATCTATCTGATGCCTCAGAAACGTGCACTTAAAATGGTGATGATGGTAAAGGGTATATGACGTGTGTTTTATTTCACTTAAAATAAATTCTTAAGATAATGTCTTGTTAATTGAGATTCCATTTCGACTCCCCTTCATCACAAATGTCGGAGGCCCAGACACAGTCCCCTACCTTAGGGGCCATCACGGTACCCTCACAGAGCACGTGGGAGACCATTCTTAGGGGGGGCTAGTCTGTGCTCACCTGACCTCTGTCCAGGGGGACCCAGGCAGTGGTGACCCCCATAGATTAGACATATGATATGCTATAGTATTAATACGATACCACCAAGTGTTGTCACTCACCGGAACACAGAGCAGCAACCCACTCAAACATGCCTGACCTCATATGATTGTGACAAGATGAAGAGAAGAAAAGGAACCACAGGTTAATCAGGACAACACCCTTAATGCAGAGGTTGGAAATCTCAAAGGGGACAGGACACACTGCAGGCAAAGAGCGCATATGCGGTCTCCCCATCCATGTGCTCCTGACCCATGCAGGTATGGTGAGACCCACACAGTCCCAGCACCCTATACCTGGGGCCACACATCCACACTCACCAGGGTGACCCACCTCCCCAGACCCCTCCACCTGGGTCACATGTCCACAGTCCCAGGGTGACCTCACCTCCCCAGACCCTGCACCTGGGGTCACACGTCCCCTTGGTCAGGACACCATGGCTCTGCAGGGGGCTCCCCCAATGTGGAAACAAGCTGGGTCCCTGGGACCTCCTGGGATGGGAAAAAGTGTCAGGTGGGTCTCCTTTCCCCACACTTGTCCCAGAGGAGTCCTCCTCTTCTCACTTTGGTTCTGTGTGATTTTAACTGTTTTTACAGCTTTCATACTAGAGTTGAACACACGACCCTGGTGCTGGCATGCTCAGTCCTTTCTCGTCTCACTTACATGTTGAGAACACTCACAGGACAGCAGGGCTGAAAGCCGAGGGGCAGCTCTGGACTCTGCTGAGTAGGGACGGTAGACTGGAGGGAGAGCTCAGCAGCAGCCTCAGCTGTCACCCATCGGCCTTTTGCCCGATCTGCGTGCCCTGCAATCAATTCAGCAGCTAAACCTGCTTCCCTATGCACCGTGCACGTGCTGGTAAATTGGAATTATTGCCAGGTAGTCCTCCTGAGGATTCTCCATGAGCCCCAGGGAAGGTGAACCTTGCAGGGATTAAGACTAAGGCCCCGACCATAGCACTGACCCTTGGGAGGACCAGGTCACCACACTCAGAAGAGAGGCTGTTACGTACACAAGCCCACCTCAGCTCCAGACCCCAGACATCTAAGCACTGACATTCAGATGCAGGCACGGAGCTTCCCAGTAGTGAGGCCAGGCCGGGTCTCTACCCAGGTCCCCGTAGTCCTAGCGTACACAGAACATGGTCAGGTCTAAATCTTCTTATTCTAGACAACACATGGTCAGCTCTAAACATAATCAGTAGACAGGACATGCAGAGGTCTAAATCTACCATGTAGACACAACTTGATCATGTTTAAACTAGCTTAGGGCTGATCTCATAGGGGGTACAGATCACACACATGGGTCTCTCATCTTTGGACACCCACATCAGGAAACTGAACAAAATCTTTGTCATTAAACATTTCAACAGGCAAAACAGAAATGTTCCCAATGTCTCTGGCCACCTGATGGTCAGCATCCACGGGCGAGCCACGAACTTCTTAGAGTGCAGCCCAGTCTGCTGCCAGGACAGACAAGAAGTGGCCTGATTCCAGCCTCCCAGGCTTCCAGAAGGAGGCGGCCACACTGCAAGCCAGGTCAGGAGAGTCCTGCATGGTCCAGGCAGGGAGATCCGGTCTGTCCATTCGGCTGGCCGATTCCGGGTGGGGCGCTCAGGGCCGCTGAGACCCCTGCACTCAGGTCCTGCTTCCCTGCAGCGTGTGCGTGTGCGTGTGCATGTGCGTGTGTGTGTGTGTGTGTAGAGGGGGCGGTGGCTGACGGCTCCCATAGTTCCCAACCCGGGCACCGCACTGTCTTCGAGGGGAGGCACGGGGAGAGTTAGGGGCACAGAAGCCGTTGGAGAGGAGAACCCACCGCGGAACTCCTTGCATACTGGCTCGCCCCACCCGGACACCCGCCTGCCCATCGTGGGCCGCATGTCGCCCCCCAGTCCCCCACCCCCGAGGGCTGGGTGCCTGCTCTTTCAACAGCACAGGGTCTCACATGAAGGAGACCCAGTGAGGACTGTCAGCCCCCGACTCCTGATGCTGTGTTTGGGGAGAATGAACCCCCTTGACTGGGCGATGGGACCCTGTGAGGAAAGAGGTGTCGGCCCGATCCAAGTCGGGGCCTGGCTGAGATATGAGAAAACAGGAGCCAAGGGCAGGGCCTGGAGGCCAGGCCAACAGGAGGGGCACCCCCGGCCTTGGCCAGGCTCTCCAACGGTGACATTGTTGCTTTAGGGGACCTGGGACAGGTGACTGAATGTAATGGGAGTCTAAACTGGACCCTGAATGGGGCTTAAAGAAGGTGTGAAGGATGTTACTGAGACAGTGACAGTCATTGGAAGACAAACTCTGTGTCAGGATATCCTGCTCCGTCCATTTAAATCCCTGAGATCTGTGACCTTTACGTGGCTACGCAGGATTGTTAGAGCAGCTGCGTGCGGATATATCTGGGGCACAATTCAGTCTGCAGCCAACTTGCAAGTGGTTCCAGCAAACACACAGGTGTGCGCACAGGCAGGCACAGCACACACACAAACATATGCACGTGCACAGCACAAATATATTCACACACTAGCATGTGAACACACATGCACCCATATGCCCATGCACACACTAATGTGTGCAAGTTCACATACCTATGCACATGCACAGCATATGTATGCAAACAGGCACATGCACACGCATAGCACACACACAGGGAATAAAGTGAATCCGTAAAGCATTAATTCCTGAACACAAGTGAAGCTGACATGTATTTTTCCCTTTTCTTAGCCTTGATGTTTTCCACAACAAAAAGTTTAAGAAAAAAGTTAATGGCAAATGACTTTTGATTCATAGGACTTTCTGATTTTATTCCACAAATATTATGACAGTAGAAATGAATGTAGATATTACATGTGTCCACTAATGGATGAATGGAGAAGAAAAACACGGTCCATCAATACAAGGAAAGGCTATTCAGCCTAAAAAGCAAGTCAATTCTGACACAGGATGCAGCAGGGATGAACCTTGAGGGCATTATGCTCAGTGATGTAAGCTAGACACAAAAAAACAAACAGTGCTTGATCCACTCATACAAGGCCCCTAGAGCAGTCGGAAATATAGAGACATAAAGTAGGATGTTGAGGGCCAGAGGCTGAGGGAGGGACAATGGGGAGTGAGTGTTTAATGGGGACTGTTTCAATTTTGCAAGATGAAAAAGTTCTGCAGGATGATGGTGGTCAGGTTTGCACAACAGTGTGAATTACTTCCTGACCCTGAAATGTGCACTTAAAAATGCTTAAGATAGTACATTTTATGTTATGTGTACCAGACCACAATTTTTAAAACTTTTCAAAAAACAACAGGAAATAGTCCATGAATACCACAAGATGCACAACTTCACTAACAACAGAGGGATTAAAGCCATAAGCAAAATACTGTGCATACACCTACCAGAATGGCAGACATGAAAGACATAGTATCAAGCATCAGCAGGATGTGGAGCAATGGAAAGCCTGGTACGCAACGGGGGGATGCAACCACTTCTGAAGCAATCGGGCCTCAGATAGCGAAGTCCGTGCACAGAGACCCACAGTGCTCCTCCCAGTTGAACACAAACCCACCAGCCCTGCACCAGGACACACGGACATGGACTTGCAGCCACAGGAGCCAAACCTGAAGGAACCTGAAGGCCATCACAGACGGATGCAGAAATGAACCATGCACGCTCCTATGAAGGAATATTCCACAGCAATGGAGTACATTTTGTTTAAAGGTAGTAAAACTATAAAAATTATTTTTTAAAGAAAACTATATTTACAAGATGAAAGAATCTATAATTCTGGCACCTAGGGATTGTCGAATGCTCCTAAAAATAGATTGCTGTGGAAACGTTTATTATAGGGAAATTGACATATTCTCTAGGAAGGACGGGGTGAATGGGCCTGCTACATTTTCTACATTGAAGACATGTACAGGTTTTGATTCTACTTCTGTTAAATCAAGTGGGGCTTCACTGGATTTCTGCTACTGCGGAGATAATCAAATTCTGGGTAGGGGTCACGAGAAAATTAGTCATAGGTGTTCTTGTGTAATAATTACTGTTGAAAGTGTAAATGATCCATTTACCAGTAAGACTGAGAATAGAATAACTGCTACATTACTTCATATGAGATGATCGTCTGTGCTATTGTTCCTGGAGCTCCAGTGAGTGAGTATTTTGAATGTGAAGTTCATCCAGATCTGAGGATGGAATAAATGGCTAGGTGTGATATGGCTAATAGAAATAATATGCCTACATTTATACTAATTAGTGGATAAGATATGGGAAGAGGAATTCATGTTGTGAGAGCCAGGGTTAAGGCTAGCATTGGGGCAATAATATAAAAATTGATGATGTTGATGGACATAGTGGTTCTTTAATAAGTAATTTGAACGCCTCAGCAATGGGTTGTAATCATCCATGGGGGCTGACGATTTTTGGCCCTTTCTGGATTTGTATATAGCCTAGGATTTTCCATTTAGTTAATATGAGGAATGCTATGGTGAATTAAATTGGGTAATTTGTGAAAGAATGTTGATTATAAACATATTCTTAGGAAGAGGACTTGAACCAGTGCAGAAAAAGTTTCAGTTTTACATAATTACCGGGCTCTGCCAGCGTAACGAACCCTGTTCTACAGTAGGGTATGTATAAATTAATTGAATGCAGATTATATCATCATTTAGTTTGAAGACATTTTGTAAAGGAAGCCGTATTGCTCTTGTCCTTTCATACTGGAAGAAATCTGCAATAGACAGAAACCAACCAGGATGACTCCAGTCTGAACTCAGATCACGTGAGACTTTAATCGTTGAACAAACAGACAATTAATAGCAGTTATACCGTTGAAATGTCGTGATCCAGCATCAAGGTCATAAACCATATTGCCCATATGAACTCCAGAATACAATTACACTGTTATCCCTAGTAAAACTTGTTCCATTGACCAGTGTTTTAGAAGAACAGGTGATAAAGCATTTTGACTAGCTGGCCTAAATTTTAATCACTCAGAAGTGGTTTTATTCTCCAAAAAATAAATGGCGCATGGGCTCAAGACACACCGTCTTCAGTAGTTGTGGCGTGCAGACTCAGTAGTTGTGGCCCAATGGCTTAGTTGTTCCGTGGCACGTGAGATCTTCCCGGACCGGGGATCGAACCGGGTCCCATAGTTCATTGGCAGGCGAATTCTTAATCACTGCATCACCAGGGAAGTCCCAGATTCGCAGTCTCCCTGTTAATATACCTTAAGCCCAAAGAATCCATGGAAAATTGTTAGAGAAAATAAGGCAATAAAAGATTGTAAGGACTATAACAGAAGCATATAGTACACAGTTCATATAGACACATCCCAAGCAGTTACAAAGTATATTAAAAGGGAGGCTGCAATTTTAAAAGAATAAGGAAAATTATACCCACAAACTCCCAATCTTTCCTGAAACGTTGCAATCTGAAACCCTATTGTAGGAAGCAGAAGATTCCAGGAGATATTCTACAAATGAAGGACTCCAAACCCTGTGGTTGGATAAGGAATTCTGGAAGGAAGGTATCCTCACCCAAGGAGAGCAGGTTCCTATACTTCTCTAACATCACATCCCTGTACAATTCCCATTGATCTTGGTCCAGGCATTCTCACTCCTCTTGACAGAAATCTATGGCCACATCCTGGAATGTCAGCAGTCCCTGAAATTAAACGTACACATGCCATGTGGCCACGGGAAGAGTTCATAATATGACCCAAGAAGAAAACAGCAAGTTAAGGAAGGTTTTAATTTAGAAGAGTGTCTTCAATTATCCACTAATACATATATATATATATATATATATATATATATATATATATATATATATATGTATAATTTTTTTTTTTACAAAGTGACTTTCTCTACCTTATTTCTACCTACAAGAAAAGAGTATGGCATGTGAGCCACAAAACCAGTATAGAGACTATACTTGTCTGAAAAAGAAATGATAAAATGATGGTTTCAACACAGGCATATGCATTTTTGAGTGTTTTATTTATATCAAACTGGATAAAATGTGTGTATTTCTCATAGAGAAAAGACCTGTCGAGGTAGAAATGTACCTTTCAACTATTCATGGGTACACGAGTACACTGGGGAGATTGTAAAAGTGCAGATTGTGATTCAGTAGGTCCGGTGGGCCTGAGTTCTATTTTTTTAACAAGCTCATTTTTAACTAGTGATGCCACAGTCTCTGATTCATTAACCACAACTGTGAATATCAGAGACATAATTAGAAAGGTAAAAATTCATATTTAATTTTGAACTTAAAGTGTTTTATGGATTTTACACCTTTAATAGAATAGTGAGCACAGCAGCAACAATCATTTGTGAGTATTTACTATAGACTGTGTATCTTTCTAATTTTTTTGGGTAGGATTCCAAGAAAAAGGCCTGGGCTGCGGCCACAATGGGCATGGCCCCCAGGCCGGGCCGCCCCTCCAGGACCCCCGACGGGGCCCTGCGCTCCTGGCGGCGCCCTCCCCCGCCGCCCCGCTCCCTCCCGGAAGGCCTCGGGGCAGAGCGGTCCCACCCACTGCGCGCTGAACAGAGCCCGCGTTTCCTCAGAGCTGGAACTCCCGGCTCAGGCGGGGTCTCTTCCCTCCGCCTTCACGGAACTGCCCCGGAGCCCGAGGGGAGGGCAACCTCACTGAGGCTGCCGGCTCTGGAGGTGCCCCGGCTGCCGAAGCCATGACAGTCGCGGGGACGGCGGGCCGGGTAAGTGGGCGCCGACCCTCCGCCTGGTCCGGTGCCCGGGCAGCAGCACAAGACCAGCTTCTGAGGGGCAGGGGTTCGCTGCCACCCGCCGCAGCTGTGCAGAAAGAGCGGCCTCCAGCGTCTGGTCCCCGGGAACTTCGGTCCGTCCTCTCGCCCCTGCCCTCGTCCTGGCTCGCGAGGCCTGGTGGGCGTGAGGAGGGGGTCGGCCTGAGCGTCCTGAGGGGAAACGGGGCAAGGGAGGCGCAGGGTCCGGCTGCAGCGTCATCGCCCCTCTTCCCGACTGCGGGGAAAGCGGCTGAAAACTCCTCCCGAGGTGCGCAGGCCCCTTATTCAGCCGAGACCCTCTGCGCTCCTTCCTCCCTGAGCTAAAGTACCGGGGGGAGGGGACAGGGCAGGGAACTGACGCAGGTAATGGGGAACATCAAAAGGTGATTGTTAACTAAGGAAAACCAGCTCTCCCAAGGTGAGGAATGCGGCGCTTTTCTTTGCCTGGGCTCACTGAATTCCTTCCTTTGATATGCACCTCAGCTCTCTGGGGCCTGCATTCTGTATTTGCATATCCTGAGTGCCTCAGGGCCCGCCGGCTCACATTGGAGGGCTGCAAGTGCTGAAGACTGTGACATCCTTTGTTTACTGATAGGGCAAGAACTATTCCATTTCTCACAGGCTTGAGGGGCAGACAGTGGAAAAAAGTCAGAGAATCTCACTCGGCCTGTACTTTGGTTTACATATAGATAATATTTATACTTAACTGTGCTAATAGAGGTTCTCAAGTCCAATCAACTTGTACTACTGCCCTCTATGTATCAATTTCATCAATATCATAAGATAAATGCCTATAGAATTGACTTAATCCGTTTAAATAGGATAATGATTTTTAAAGGAAACATAATAGAAATATAACAACGAAACCTTTACCACTAAAGGCTGGGTCTGGAACACCCTAAATAAATGTTCCATTGTTAAAATATTGAAAGATGTAGTCAATAGAAATATCAACAAAAATGACAAATAATAAGGGTAGCAGAATGTGGAAATGTTCTATCTTTATCATTAAAGTGGCAGAAAATCATTTATTAGTAGGCACTGGGGGCAGAAGATGCCTGATTTTCTATCTGTGTCATATTTGTGCAGTTGTTTCAACAAGTAACTTAAAGACAAAATGGAAAAACAAGGAGGTTTGTGCCTGAGATCATGTTGATGTGAAACCAGGGATGGCCACCTTGTGCCAGGTGAGTTAAGTTTACCTGGCAGGTAGACCGCAGAGCTCCTGGGAAGCAAGGGTTCAAATTTTTCTGCTGGGTGCCCCTTAGGTTCTGTGACTTGACTGACTGTGAGTCATGTTTCGGGAAAGACCTGATCACAGGAAAAGGGTGGGAATAGAGTGATTTGGGGAGCAGCTAACCACATTCATCACAGCTCACGGCCTGAATGAATTTTAAAGAAACAGGAAAACAAATGCTTCTTATGGAATCAGAGAATGTGAGGGCTGGACAATCCCAGAAAATGAGGAACACCCATCCCATTTTGCAGATGACAAAACAGAGGTCCAGCAAGGTGAAATCCCTCACCCAAGTTGCACCCGTCTCTCCTCCCCACTACGTGGTTCATGAAAGCAGGACTCTTCCTGTCTTGATCACTGCTGAAGCCCAAAAAGGGCCAGGCATCTAGCAGCTGCTCCAAAAATGTGGGTTGACTGTAGGAACAATGCTATTTCTTTCTTTCTCACTCTTCTTCAGGATTGTGCCAAGAACTCCCCAGGTTGCAATGTAATTCGATAAATGTAAATATTAATTGAGTTTTGTTGTGATGAGGACTTAGGCTTTGAAGGTAACAGACTTGGTTCAGATCTTGGTTCTGCCACTCCATAGCTGTTTGGCTTTGGGAAAATTACTAAACCTCTCTGAGATTATTTCCTCCTTTGTAAAGTGGGGATAAATCTATCTGAGCCAGCAGAGCACCTGCATGAGAGATGTGCACTAAATATTGGTCTTTCTCACTCTCTTACGCCATCTCTGTGTTCTTCCCAGAGAAGCTGTACTGAAGGATATAGTACTTTTGTTTAAAATAGTTAACTAATTAATTAATTAATTTGTTTTTGGCTGCGTTGGGTCTTCATTGCTATGCGCAGGCTTTCTCTAGTTGCAGCAAGCGGGGGCTACTCTTTGTTGCGGTGCGCGGGCTTCTCATTGCGGTGGCTTCTCTTGCTAGCCTTAACCCCAATGCTAGCCTTAACCATGGCTCTCACAACATGAATTCCTCTTCCCATATCTTATCCACTAATTAATATAAATGTAGGCATATTATTTCTATTAGCCATATCACACCTAGCCATTTACTCCATCCTCAGATCTGGATGAACTTCACATTCAAAATACACACTCACTGGAGCTCTAGGAACAATAGCACAGACAATCATCTCCTATGAAGTAATGTAGCAGTTATTCTATTCTCAGTCTTACTGATAAATGGATCATTTACACTTTCAACAGTAATTATTACACAAGAACACCTATGACTAATTTTCTCCTGACCCCTACCCAGAATTTGATTATCTCCGCAGTAGCAGAAATCCAATGAAGCCCCACTTGATTTAACGGAAGTAGCATCAAAACCTGTATATGTCTTCAATGTAGAAAATGTAGCAGGCCCATTCACCCCGTCCCTCCTAGAGAATATGTCAATTTCCCTATAATAAACATTTCCACAGCAATCTATTTTTAAGAGCATTCGACAATCCCTAGGTGCCAGAATTATATACAGCCCAAGTCATCATTAAAACACATATAACAATCTCCTTTCTATGAATTTGAGCCTCCTACCTACAATTTTGATATGATCAACGCATACATCTCTTATGAAAAGTTTTTTTACGACTAACATTAACCCTATGTATATGAGAGTTTTCACTACTTGTCATCATACCAGGCAACCCACCACAAATTTAAGAAATATGTCTGACAAAAGAGTTACTTTGATAGAGTAAATCATAGAGGTTTCAATGCTCTTATTCCTGGAATTGAATTCTTCCTAATAATTTTACATTCTCCATGCTACCTACCACATTACACCACATGCTATATAGTAAAGTTCTCTAAGTAAGCTACAGGCCCATACCCCCAAAATATTTTTGTATATCCTTCCTGTGCTAATAAACTCTCATTGTTTTTACCATCATTCTACTGACCATTTTCTCAGGAAATATAATTGTATAACAAGCTCACACTGGTTAATGGTATCCCCATTCTAGTAAAAAACATGAACCCATAAGCTACAGAAGCATCCAACAAATATTTCCTAAAACAGTCCACCACATCAATACTACTTATAATGGCTATTATCATTAATCTAATATACTCTGGTCAAAGAGCACAGTGAATAACAAGAATCTTTAATCCAGGAGCATCCACCCTCATGACAATCGCCCTTGTCACAAAAGTAGGACTTTCCCCATTTCACTTCTGAGTGCCTGAAGTCACACGAGGCATCCCATGAACAGCAGACCTGATGCTATCAACATGACAAAATTGCACCCCTATCAGTTTTATACCACATGTCACCATCCATCAACCTAAATATACTATTAATCATAGTGATATTATAAATCATAGCTGGAGGCTGAGGCAGACTTCGCCATACTCACCTGGAAAATATTACACCCTCCTCATCAATTGCCCATATAGGATGAATAACAGCTATTATAATGTATATTCAGATTATAACAATCCTAAACATACTAATTTATATCATAACAACACTATCTTCTTCTTATTTATGCCCAGATCATGTACTACAAGAGTATCATTATCACACACATGAGATAAAACACCTCCCATCACAATCATTTTCCTCACCATTATAGTATCATTAGGACATCGCCCATCACTATCAGGCTTTCTACGCAAATGAATAATTATCCAAGAGATAACAAAAACGACAACATCATTCTACCAACACTAATAGCCACCATAGCAGTCCTCAGCATATATTTCTACTTGCAGCTAACATACTCCACATCACTAACTATATTCCCTTCATTAAACAACACAAACACAAAACAATTTCAACATACAAAGAAATAACCTTCCTATCGTTACCAATCATAATACCCTCACGGTTACTACACACAACACCCATTCTATCGGTGCTGGACTAGGAATTTAGGTTAGTTCAGACCAAGAGCTTTCAAAACCCTAAACAAGTGAAATTGACTTAATTCCTAAAAATAAGGATTGCAAGACTTTATTCTACATCAATTGAATGTAAAGCAAACACTGTATTGAAGCCAAATCTTTACGAGATTGATGAGTTTTAACCCCAGGAAACTTTAGTTAACAGGCAAATCCTCTAGTCAACTGGCTTCAGTCTACTTCTCCTTCATTTGAGAAAGAAAAAAAGAAAAAAAAAAGGCAGGATAATCACTGGCAGAATTGAAGCTGCTTCTCTGAAGTTACAATTCAATTTGTTGATTCACCACAGGGTTTGCCAGAAAGAGGGCTCAATCTCTGTCTTCAGATTTACAGTCTAATGCTAACTCAGTCATTTTACCTCTGTTCATACACTGCTGTATATTTTCAACAAATCACAAAGATATCGGCATTTTATATTTACTATTTGGTGCTTGAGCTGGAGTAGCAGGCAGCACCTTAATTATATTAATCCAGGCTGAGCTATGCTGACCTGGACCGCTACTTGGAGATGCCCAAATCTGTAAGGTTGTCATAACAGTCCCTGCACTTGTAATAATTTTCTTTATAGCTGTACCCGTTATGATTGCAGGCTTTTGAAAACTGACTTGGGCCACTAATAACTCGGACACCTGAAGTAGCATTTCCCCCAATAAATCATATAAACTTTTGCCTACTTCCCCCATCATTCTTACTCCTACTCATATCACCAATAGTAGAAGCTGGTTCTGGTACCAGTGGGACCGTGTATTCAGCTCTAGCCTGCAATCTGGCCCATGCAGGAGCCTCTGTCGACCTAACTGTTTTCTCCTTACATTTAGCAGGTGTCTCCTCAATTCTTGGTATTATTACTTTTATTACTATAGTCTTTAATACAAAACCAGCAGTCATATCCCAATACCAAACACCATTATTTGTTTAATCTTCCACAACTATAGCCATATTACTATAATTACCAATCTCAGTCCAAGCAGCCAGAATTGCCATGCTGTTAAGAGATAGAAATCTAAACACTACTTTCTTTGACCCGGCAGGAGGAGACCGAATCCTATACCAACACCTCTTTTGATACTTTGCTCACCCTGAAGTCTGTATTCATGGCCTAACAGGGTTTGTTATAAACTCACATATCATTACATACTATTTAGGACAAAAATTGCCTTTCAGCTATCTGGGAATAGTATGAGTCATGTCCACTGGTTTTTTAGGAGTTCTCTTGTGGGCCCATCATATGTTTACCATAGGGATAGCTGTGGACTCAGGAGCACACTTTGCATCAGCTACCGTAATTACTTCTATCCCTACAGGAGTAAAAGTATCTAGCTGATTAGCAACTCTTTATTTAATTTTTCTTTTTCTTTTCTTTTTTTTTTTTTTTTGGCTGAGTTGGGTCTTGGTTGCTGCGCATGGGCTTTCTCTGTTTGCGGTGAGCGGCAGCTACTCTTCGTTGCGGTGTGCGGCCCTTTCATTGCAGTGGCTTCTCTTGTTGCAGAGCACGGCCTCTAGGCGCGTGGGCTTCAGTAGTGGTGGCTTGCGGGCTCTAGAGGGCAGGCTCAGTAGTTGTGGCACACGGGCTTTTTGCTCCGCGGCATGTGGAATCTTCCCAGACAAGGGCTCGAACCCGTGTCCCCTGCATTGGCAGACGAATTCTTAACCACTGCGTCACCAGGGAAGTCCCTGGTTAGCAACTGTTCACGGAGGTAATACTATATGACCTCCCACTATATTATGAGTTTTAGGCTTTAGTTTTTCTTTTTACAGTAGGTGGTTTGACAGGAATCATCTTAGCCAACTCATCCCCAGACATTGTCCTCCAGGATATATACTATGTAGTAGCACACTTCCATGACCTAATGTCCATGGGAGCAGTCTTCACTATTATAGGAGGCTTTCTACACTGATTCCCACTATTCTCAGGTTATACAGTTAACTCAGCATGAGCAAAAATTCACTTCACAAGTATATTTGTAGTAGTAAATATGACTTCCTGCAGCACTTTCGTGGCCTCTCAGGGATGTCACTACGTTAGTCTGAGTACCCTGAGGCACACACAACATGAAATATTTTGTCTTTAGGCTCATTCATCTCAGTAGCAGCAGTAATGCTAATAATCTTCATACTTTGAAAAGCATTTGTGTCTAAACAAGAAGTCTTAGCAGTGGAAATTGCTACTCCTAACCTAGAATGGTTACACGGATGTCCTCCACCATATCCTACGTTTCAAGATCCTACCTATGTCAATGTAAAATAAGGAAGGACTCAAGTCCTTTTCAACCAGTTTCAAGCCAACACCATAACAATTATGTCTTCCTCAATAAATGAGATAAAAGTAAAAAGTGATGTAGCTTTGTCAAAGTTAAATGATAGGCTAAAATCCTGTATATCACTAAGGCATATCAATTTCATCTAGGCTCTCAAGATACAACATCACCGATTATGGAAAAACTTTTACATTTTCTTCATCACACATTAATAGTGATTTTTAAAATAAGTTCTCTAGTCCTCTATATCATTTCACTAATATTGACATCTAAACTCATCTGCATACAATAGATGCACAGGTAGAGAAAATGTGAACAATTTACTAGCTATTATTGTAATCTTAATTGCCCTATCATCATTGTGAATCCTTTACATGATACATGAAATCAATAACTCTTCCCAAACCATAAAAAACTATGGGTCAGTAATGATACTGAAGCTACAAATACACAGATTACGAAGATTTAAATGTTGACTCCTCTGTAATCCCCACATCAGAGCTAAAACCAGGAGAATAATGACTAATAGAAGTCAACAACCGAGTAGTTAGGGATAGTCATTGAATATTAGTTTCATCTGAAATCGTTGTACACTCCGGAGTTGTTCCTTCTCAGGCCTAAAAGGAGCTGCTATCCCAGGACGCCTAACTTAAAGAATCGTTATATCAACAGGACCAGGCCTATGTTGTGGACAAGAGAGCTCGTTTTCCTGAGTTCAAAGACAGGACAGAGGGATATGGCTGAGATATGGGGTGAATCTGCAGCCCATGGGGATGCACTCTCCAAGCTCCAGTATAGGAATGGGGCCTCTAGGGTCCCAGGCCACCCACCACGCCCTCTGGAGCAGGATCTGGGCAACATTCCCTGTCAGTGATGAGGCAGCCCTAGCACTTGTCACGCCCCAATGTCGTGTCCTATGTGGGCCCCATGCTCTTGGGACCACACCCCACACTCTGCAGGTCCATGCTACAGGGTCCTTCATGCCTCAGGAGTAGAGACCACACAGCAAGCAGTTCCCTCCGCAACCAGCAGGAGGAGGGGAGGAGAGCAGGGGCACCAGGGGACTCTCACTCAGACAACAACACCCCAGCGGTGGCAGCGGGGACAGTGATGATGCAGATGAGGCACAGACCAAGAGATGGGACCAGAGGACCCAAAAGGCAGCTGGTCAGGTCCTGGCTCACCTGCACCCGGACACCTTTGTCCCGCATACACCCCCTTCCTCATACACCCTCTCCTTAAATGCAGATTCTTCAGATGCGAACAGGCAGAGCTTCAGATTGAAAGTCAGCTCTTCCAAAATGACCCGTCAGCAAACACGGCAGGATTCCACTCCAGTGGGTGCCCTGGAGTCGACAACTCAGGGATTGAAGTGGATATCGGTGCCAGGGACAGTGGGAGGGAATGGGGAATGAGACTTTCATGGTTGTGGAATTGTGGTTTTGAAGGACGAAAAGTTCTAGTGATGGTGGTGATGGCTCCACGAGAAAGTGAATCTATCTGATGCCTCAGAAACGTGCACTTAAAATGGTGATGATGGTAAAGGGTATATGACGTGTGTTTTATTTCACTTAAAATAAATTCTTAAGATAATGTCTTGTTAATTGAGATTCCATTTCGACTCCCCTTCATCACAAATGTCGGAGGCCCAGACACAGTCCCCTACCTTAGGGGCCATCACGGTACCCTCACAGAGCACGTGGGAGACCATTCTTAGGGGGGGCTAGTCTGTGCTCACCTGACCTCTGTCCAGGGGGACCCAGGCAGTGGTGACCCCCATAGATTAGACATATGATATGCTATAGTATTAATACGATACCACCAAGTGTTGTCACTCACCGGAACACAGAGCAGCAACCCACTCAAACATGCCTGACCTCATATGATTGTGACAAGATGAAGAGAAGAAAAGGAACCACAGGTTAATCAGGACAACACCCTTAATGCAGAGGTTGGAAATCTCAAAGGGGACAGGACACACTGCAGGCAAAGAGCGCATATGCGGTCTCCCCATCCATGTGCTCCTGACCCATGCAGGTATGGTGAGACCCACACAGTCCCAGCACCCTATACCTGGGGCCACACATCCACACTCACCAGGGTGACCCACCTCCCCAGACCCCTCCACCTGGGTCACATGTCCACAGTCCCAGGGTGACCTCACCTCCCCAGACCCTGCACCTGGGGTCACACGTCCCCTTGGTCAGGACACCATGGCTCTGCAGGGGGCTCCCCCAATGTGGAAACAAGCTGGGTCCCTGGGACCTCCTGGGATGGGAAAAAGTGTCAGGTGGGTCTCCTTTCCCCACACTTGTCCCAGAGGAGTCCTCCTCTTCTCACTTTGGTTCTGTGTGATTTTAACTGTTTTTACAGCTTTCATACTAGAGTTGAACACACGACCCTGGTGCTGGCATGCTCAGTCCTTTCTCGTCTCACTTACATGTTGAGAACACTCACAGGACAGCAGGGCTGAAAGCCGAGGGGCAGCTCTGGACTCTGCTGAGTAGGGACGGTAGACTGGAGGGAGAGCTCAGCAGCAGCCTCAGCTGTCACCCATCGGCCTTTTGCCCGATCTGCGTGCCCTGCAATCAATTCAGCAGCTAAACCTGCTTCCCTATGCACCGTGCACGTGCTGGTAAATTGGAATTATTGCCAGGTAGTCCTCCTGAGGATTCTCCATGAGCCCCAGGGAAGGTGAACCTTGCAGGGATTAAGACTAAGGCCCCGACCATAGCACTGACCCTTGGGAGGACCAGGTCACCACACTCAGAAGAGAGGCTGTTACGTACACAAGCCCACCTCAGCTCCAGACCCCAGACATCTAAGCACTGACATTCAGATGCAGGCACGGAGCTTCCCAGTAGTGAGGCCAGGCCGGGTCTCTACCCAGGTCCCCATAGTCCTAGCGTACACAGAACATGGTCAGGTCTAAATCTTCTTATTCTAGACAACACATGGTCAGCTCTAAACATAATCAGTAGACAGGACATGCAGAGGTCTAAATCTACCATGTAGAAACAACTTGATCATGTTTAAACTAGCTTAGGGCTGATCTCATAGGGGGTACAGATCACACACATGGGTCTCTCATCTTTGGACACCCACATCAGGAAACTGAACAAAATCTTTGTCATTAAACATTTCAACAGGCAAAACAGAAATGTTCCCAATGTCTCTGGCCACCTGATGGTCAGCATCCACGGGCGAGCCACGAACTTCTTAGAGTGCAGCCCAGTCTGCTGCCAGGACAGACAAGAAGTGGCCTGATTCCAGCCTCCCAGGCTTCCAGAAGGAGGCGGCCACACTGCAAGCCAGGTCAGGAGAGTCCTGCATGGTCCAGGCAGGGAGATCCGGTCTGTCCATTCGGCTGGCCGATTCCGGGTGGGGCGCTCAGGGCCGCTGAGACCCCTGCACTCAGGTCCTGCTTCCCTGCAGCGTGTGCGTGTGCGTGTGCATGTGCGTGTGTGTGTGTGTGTAGAGGGGGCGGTGGCTGACGGCTCCCATAGTTCCCAACCCGGGCACCGCACTGTCTTCGAGGGGAGGCACGGGGAGAGTTAGGGGCACAGAAGCCGTTGGAGAGGAGAACCCACCGCGGAACTCCTTGCATACTGGCTCGCCCCACCCGGACACCCGCCTGCCCATCGTGGGCCGCATGTCGCCCCCCAGTCCCCCACCCCCGAGGGCTGGGTGCCTGCTCTTTCAACAGCACAGGGTCTCACATGAAGGAGACCCAGTGGGGACTGTCAGCCCCCGACTCCTGATGCTGTGTTTGGGGAGAATGAACCCCCTTGACTGGGCGATGGGACCCTGTGAGGAAAGAGGTGTCGGCCCGATCCAAGTCGGGGCCTGGCTGAGATATGAGAAAACAGGAGCCAAGGGCAGGGCCTGGAGGCCAGGCCAACAGGAGGGGCACCCCCGGCCTTGGCCAGGCTCTCCAACGGTGACATTGTTGCTTTAGGGGACCTGGGACAGGTGACTGAATGTAATGGGAGTCTAAACTGGACCCTGAATGGGGCTTAAAGAAGGTGTGAAGGATGTTACTGAGACAGTGACAGTCATTGGAAGACAAACTCTGTGTCAGGATATCCTGCTCCGTCCATTTAAATCCCTGAGATCTGTGACCTTTACGTGGCTACGCAGGATTGTTAGAGCAGCTGCGTGCGGATATATCTGGGGCACAATTCAGTCTGCAGCCAACTTGCAAGTGGTTCCAGCAAACACACAGGTGTGCGCACAGGCAGGCACAGCACACACACAAACATATGCACGTGCACAGCACAAATATATTCACACACTAGCATGTGAACACACATGCACCCATATGCCCATGCACACACTAATGTGTGCAAGTTCACATACCTATGCACATGCACAGCATATGTATGCAAACAGGCACATGCACACGCATAGCACACACACAGGGAATAAAGTGAATCCGTAAAGCATTAATTCCTGAACACAAGTGAAGCTGACATGTATTTTTCCCTTTTCTTAGCCTTGATGTTTTCCACAACAAAAAGTTTAAGAAAAAAGTTAATGGCAAATGACTTTTGATTCATAGGACTTTCTGATTTTATTCCACAAATATTATGACAGTAGAAATGAATGTAGATATTACATGTGTCCACTAATGGATGAATGGAGAAGAAAAACACGGTCCATCAATACAAGGAAAGGCTATTCAGCCTAAAAAGCAAGTCAATTCTGACACAGGATGCAGCAGGGATGAACCTTGAGGGCATTATGCTCAGTGATGTAAGCTAGACACAAAAAAACAAACAGTGCTTGATCCACTCATACAAGGCCCCTAGAGCAGTCGGAAATATAGAGACATAAAGTAGGATGTTGAGGGCCAGAGGCTGAGGGAGGGACAATGGGGAGTGAGTGTTTAATGGGGACTGTTTCAATTTTGCAAGATGAAAAAGTTCTGCAGGATGATGGTGGTCAGGTTTGCACAACAGTGTGAATTACTTCCTGACCCTGAAATGTGCACTTAAAAATGCTTAAGATAGTACATTTTATGTTATGTGTACCAGACCACAATTTTTAAAACTTTTCAAAAAACAACAGGAAATAGTCCATGAATACCACAAGATGCACAACTTCACTAACAACAGAGGGATTAAAGCCATAAGCAAAATACTGTGCATACACCTACCAGAATGGCAGACATGAAAGACATAGTATCAAACATCAGCAGGATGTGGAGCAATGGAAAGCCTGGTACGCAACGGGGGGATGCAACCACTTCTGAAGCAATCGGGCCTCAGATAGCGAAGTCCGTGCACAGAGACCCACAGTGCTCCTCCCAGTTGAACACAAACCCACCAGCCCTGCACCAGGACACACGGACATGGACTTGCAGCCACAGGAGCCAAACCTGAAGGAACCTGAAGGCCATCACAGACGGATGCAGAAATGAACCATGCACGCTCCTATGAAGGAATATTCCACAGCAATGGAGTACATTTTGTTTAAAGGTAGTAAAACTATAAAAATTATTTTTTAAAGAAAACTATATTTACAAGATGAAAGAATCTATAATTCTGGCACCTAGGGATTGTCGAATGCTCCTAAAAATAGATTGCTGTGGAAACGTTTATTATAGGGAAATTGACATATTCTCTAGGAAGGACGGGGTGAATGGGCCTGCTACATTTTCTACATTGAAGACATGTACAGGTTTTGATTCTACTTCTGTTAAATCAAGTGGGGCTTCACTGGATTTCTGCTACTGCGGAGATAATCAAATTCTGGGTAGGGGTCAGGAGAAAATTAGTCATAGGTGTTCTTGTGTAATAATTACTGTTGAAAGTGTAAATGATCCATTTACCAGTAAGACTGAGAATAGAATAACTGCTACATTACTTCATATGAGATGATCGTCTGTGCTATTGTTCCTGGAGCTCCAGTGAGTGAGTATTTTGAATGTGAAGTTCATCCAGATCTGAGGATGGAATAAATGGCTAGGTGTGATATGGCTAATAGAAATAATATGCCTACATTTATACTAATTAGTGGATAAGATATGGGAAGAGGAATTCATGTTGTGAGAGCCAGGGTTAAGGCTAGCATTGGGGCAATAATATATAAATTGATGATGTTGATGGACATAGTGGTTCTTTAATAAGTAATTTGAATGCCTCAGCAATGAGTTGTAATCATCCATGGGGGCTGACGATTTTTGGCCCTTTCTGGATTTGTATATAGCCTAGGATTTTCCATTTAGTTAATATGAGGAATGCTATGGTGAATTAAATTGGGTAATTTGTGAAAGAATGTTGATTATAAACATATTCTTAGGAAGAGGACTTGAACCAGTGCAGAAAAAGTTTCAGTTTTACATAATTACCGGGCTCTGCCAGCGTAACGAACCCTGTTCTACAGTAGGGTATGTATAAATTAATTGAATGTAGATTATATCATCATTTAGTTTGAAGACATTTTGTAAAGGAAGCCGTATTGCTCTTGTCCTTTCATACTGGAAGAAATCTGCAATAGACAGAAACCAACCAGGATGACTCCAGTCTGAACTCAGATCACGTGAGACTTTAATCATTGAACAAACAGACAATTAATAGCAGTTATACCGTTGAAATGTCGTGATCCAGCATCAAGGTCATAAACCATATTGCCCATATGAACTCCAGAATACAATTACACTGTTATCCCTAGTAAAACTTGTTCCATTGACCAGTGTTTTAGAAGAACAGGTGATAAAGCATTTTGACTAGCTGGCCTAAATTTTAATCACTCAGAAGTGGTTTTATTCTCCAAAAAATAAATGGCGCATGGGCTCAAGACACACCGTCTTCAGTAGTTGTGGCGTGCAGACTCAGTAGTTGTGGCCCAATGGCTTAGTTGTTCCGTGGCACGTGAGATCTTCCCGGACCGGGGATCGAACCGGGTCCCATAGTTCATTGGCAGGCGAATTCTTAATCACTGCATCACCAGGGAAGTCCCAGATTCGCAGTCTCCCTGTTAATATACCTTAAGCCCAAAGAATCCATGGAAAATTGTTAGAGAAAATAAGGCAATAAAAGATTGTAAGGACTATAACAGAAGCATATAGTACACAGTTCATATAGACACATCCCAAGCAGTTACAAAGTATATTAAAAGGGAGGCTGCAATTTTAAAAGAATAAGGAAAATTATACCCACAAACTCCCAATCTTTCCTGAAACGTTGCAATCTGAAACCCTATTGTAGGAAGCAGAAGATTCCAGGAGATATTCTACAAATGAAGGACTCCAAACCCTGTGGTTGGATAAGGAATTCTGGAAGGAAGGTATCCTCACCCAAGGAGAGCAGGTTCCTATACTTCTCTAACATCACATCCCTGTACAATTCCCATTGATCTTGGTCCAGGCATTCTCACTCCTCTTGACAGAAATCTATGGCCACATCCTGGAATGTCAGCAGTCCCTGAAATTAAACGTACACATGCCATGTGGCCACGGGAAGAGTTCATAATATGACCCAAGAAGAAAACAGCAAGTTAAGGAAGGTTTTAATTTAGAAGAGTGTCTTCAATTATCCACTAATACATACATATATATATATATATATATATATATATATATGTATATTTTTTTTTTTACAAAGTGACTTTCTCTACCTTATTTCTACCTACAAGAAAAGAGTATGGCATGTGAGCCACAAAACCAGTATAGAGACTATACTTGTCTGAAAAAGAAATGATAAAATGATGGTTTCAACACAGGCATATGCATTTTTGAGTGTTTTATTTATATCAAACTGGATAAAATGTGTGTATTTCTCATAGAGAAAAGACCTGTCGAGGTAGAAATGTACCTTTCAACTATTCATGGGTACACGAGTACACTGGGGAGATTGTAAAAGTGCAGATTGTGATTCAGTAGGTCCGGTGGGCCTGAGTTCTATTTTTTTCACAAGCTCATTTTTAACTAGTGATGCCACAGTCTCTGATTCATTAACCACAACTGTGAATATCAGAGACATAATTAGAAAGGTAAAAATTCATATTTAATTTTGAACTTAAAGTGTTTTATGGATTTTACACCTTTAATAGAATAGTGAGCACAGCAGCAACAATCATTTGTGAGTATTTACTATAGACTGTGTATCTTTCTAATTTTTTTGGGTAGGATTCCAGGAAAAAGGCCTGGGCTGCGGCCACAATGGGCATGGCCCCCAGGCCGGGCCGCCCCTCCAGGACCCCCGACGGGGCCGGGCGCTCCTGGCGGCGCCCTCCCCCGCCGCCCCGCTCCCTCCCGGAAGGCCTCGGGGCAGAGCGGTCCCACCCACTGCGCGCTGAACAGAGCCCGCGTTTCCTCAGAGCTGGAACTCCCGGCTCAGGCGGGGTCTCTTCCCTCCGCCTTCACGGAACTGCCCCGGAGCCCGAGGGGAGGGCAACCTCACTGAGGCTGCCGGCTCTGGAGGTGCCCCGGCGGCCGAAGCCATGACAGTCGCGGGGACGGCGGGCCGGGTAAGTGGGCGCTGACCCTCCGCCTGGTCCGGTGCCCGGGCAGCAGCACAAGACCAGCTTCTGAGGGGCAGGGGTTCGCTGCCACCCGCCGCAGCTGTGCAGAAAGAGCGGCCTCCAGCGTCTGGTCCCCGGGAACTTCGGTCCGTCCTCTCGCCCCTGCCCTCGTCCTGGCTCGCGAGGCCTGGTGGGCGTGAGGAGGGGGTCGGCCTGAGCGTCCTGAGGGGAAACGGGGCAAGGGAGGCGCAGGGTCCGGCTGCAGCGTCATCGCCCCTCTTCCCGACTGCGGGGAAAGCGGCTGAAAACTCCTCCCGAGGCGCGCAGGCCCCTTATTCAGCCGAGACCCTCTGCGCTCCTTCCTCCCTGAGCTAAAGTACCGGGGGGAGGGGACAGGGCAGGGAACTGACGCAGGTAATGGGGAACATCAAAAGGTGATTGTTAACTAAGGAAAACCAGCTCTCCCAAGGTGAGGAATGCGGCGCTTTTCTTTGCCTGGGCTCACTGAATTCCTTCCTTTGATATGCACCTCAGCTCTCTGGGGCCTGCATTCTGTATTTGCATATCCTGAGTGCCTCAGGGCCCGCCGGCTCACATTGGAGGGCTGCAAGTGCTGAAGACTGTGACATCCTTTGTTTACTGATAGGGCAAGAACTATTCCATTTCTCACAGGCTTGAGGGGCAGACAGTGGAAAAAAGTCAGAGAATCTCACTCGGCCTGTACTTTGGTTTACATATAGATAATATTTATACTTAACTGTGCTAATAGAGGTTCTCAAGTCCAATCAACTTGTACTACTGCCCTCTATGTATCAATTTCATCAATATCATAAGATAAATGCCTATAGAATTGACTTAATCCGTTTAAATAGGATAATGATTTTTAAAGGAAACATAATAGAAATATAACAACGAAACCTTTACCACTAAAGGCTGGGTCTGGAACACCCTAAATAAATGTTCCATTGTTAAAATATTGAAAGATGTAGTCAATAGAAATATCAACAAAAATGACAAATAATAAGGGTAGCAGAATGTGGAAATGTTCTATCTTTATCATTAAAGTGGCAGAAAATCATTTATTAGTAGGCACTGGGGGCAGAAGATGCCTGATTTTCTATCTGTGTCATATTTGTGCAGTTGTTTCAACAAGTAACTTAAAGACAAAATGGAAAAACAAGGAGGTTTGGGCCTGAGATCATGTTGATGTGAAACCAGCGATGGCCACCTTGTGCCAGGTGAGTTAAGTTTACCTGGCAGGTAGACCGCAGAGCTCCTGGGAAGCAAGGGTTCAAATTTTTCTGCTGGGTGCCCCTTAGGTTCTGTGACTTGACTGACTGTGAGTCATGTTTCGGGAAAGACCTGATCACAGGAAAAGGGTGGGAATAGAGTGATTTGGGGAGCAGCTAACCACATTCATCACAGCTCACGGCCTGAATGAATTTTAAAGAAACAGGAAAACAAATGCTTCTTATGGAATCAGAGAATGTGAGGGCTGGACAATCCCAGAAAATGAGGAACACCCATCCCATTTTGCAGATGACAAAACAGAGGTCCAGCAAGGTGAAATCCCTCACCCAAGTTGCACCCGTCTCTCCTCCCCACTACGTGGTTCATGAAAGCAGGACTCTTCCTGTCTTGATCACTGCTGAAGCCCAAAAAGGGCCAGGCATCTAGCAGCTGCTCCAAAAATGTGGGTTGACTGTAGGAACAATGCTATTTCTTTCTTTCTCACTCTTCTTCAGGATTGTGCCAAGAACTCCCCAGGTTGCAATGTAATTCGATAAATGTAAATATTAATTGAGTTTTGTTGTGATGAGGACTTAGGCTTTGAAGGTAACAGACTTGGTTCAGATCTTGGTTCTGCCACTCCATAGCTGTTTGGCTTTGGGAAAATTACTAAACCTCTCTGAGATTATTTCCTCCTTTGTAAAGTGGGGATAAATCTATCTGAGCCAGCAGAGCACCTGCATGAGAGATGTGCACTAAATATTGGTCTTTCTCACTCTCTTACGCCATCTCTGTGTTCTTCCCAGAGAAGCTGTACTGAAGGATATAGTACTTTTGTTTAAAATAGTTAACTAATTAATTAATTAATTTGTTTTTGGCTGCGTTGGGTCTTCGTTGCTATGCGCAGGCTTTCTCTAGTTGCAGCAAGCGGGGGCTACTCTTTGTTGCGGTGCGCGGGCTTCTCATTGCGGTGGCTTCTCTTGCTAGCCTTAACCCCAATGCTAGCCTTAACCATGGCTCTCACAACATGAATTCCTCTTCCCATATCTTATCCACTAATTAATATAAATGTAGGCATATTATTTCTATTAGCCATATCACACCTAGCCATTTACTCCATCCTCAGATCTGGATGAACTTCACATTCAAAATACACACTCACTGGAGCTCTAGGAACAATAGCACAGACAATCATCTCCTATGAAGTAATGTAGCAGTTATTCTATTCTCAGTCTTACTGATAAATGGATCATTTACACTTTCAACAGTAATTATTACACAAGAACACCTATGACTAATTTTCTCCTGACCCCTACCCAGAATTTGATTATCTCCGCAGTAGCAGAAATCCAATGAAGCCCCACTTGATTTAACGGAAGTAGCATCAAAACCTGTATATGTCTTCAATGTAGAAAATGTAGCAGGCCCATTCACCCCGTCCCTCCTAGAGAATATGTCAATTTCCCTATAATAAACATTTCCACAGCAATCTATTTTTAAGAGCATTCGACAATCCCTAGGTGCCAGAATTATATACAGCCCAAGTCATCATTAAAACACATCTAACAATCTCCTTTCTATGAATTTGAGCCTCCTACCTACAATTTTGATATGATCAACGCATACATCTCTTATGAAAAGTTTTTTTACGACTAACATTAACCCTATGTATATGAGAGTTTTCACTACTTGTCATCATACCAGGCAACCCACCACAAATTTAAGAAATATGTCTGACAAAAGAGTTACTTTGATAGAGTAAATCATAGAGGTTTCAATGCTCTTATTCCTGGAATTGAATTCTTCCTAATAATTTTACATTCTCCATGCTACCTACCACATTACACCACATGCTATATAGTAAAGTTCTCTAAGTAAGCTACAGGCCCATACCCCCAAAATATTTTTGTATATCCTTCCTGTGCTAATAAACTCTCATTGTTTTTACCATCATTCTACTGACCATTTTCTCAGGAAATATAATTGTATAACAAGCTCACACTGGTTAATGGTATCCCCATTCTAGTAAAAAACATGAACCCATAAGCTACAGAAGCATCCAACAAATATTTCCTAAAACAGTCCACCACATCAATACTACTTATAATGGCTATTATCATTAATCTAATATACTCTGGTCAAAGAGCACAGTGAATAACAAGAATCTTTAATCCAGGAGCATCCACCCTCATGACAATCGCCCTTGTCACAAAAGTAGGACTTTCCCCATTTCACTTCTGAGTGCCTGAAGTCACACGAGGCATCCCATGAACAGCAGACCTGATGCTATCAACATGACAAAATTGCACCCCTATCAGTTTTATACCACATGTCACCATCCATCAACCTAAATATACTATTAATCATAGTGATATTATAAATCATAGCTGGAGCCTGAGGCAGACTTCGCCATACTCACCTGGAAAATATTACACCCTCCTCATCAATTGCCCATATAGGATGAATAACAGCTATTATAATGTATATTCAGATTATAACAATCCTAAACATACTAATTTATATCATAACAACACTATCTTCTTCTTATTTATGCCCAGATCATGTACTACAAGAGTATCATTATCACACACATGAGATAAAACACCTCCCATCACAATCATTTTCCTCACCATTATAGTATCATTAGGACATCGCCCATCACTATCAGGCTTTCTACGCAAATGAATAATTATCCAAGAGATAACAAAAACGACAACATCATTCTACCAACACTAATAGCCACCATAGCAGTCCTCAGCATATATTTCTACTTGCAGCTAACATACTCCACATCACTAACTATATTCCCTTCATTAAACAACACAAACACAAAACAATTTCAACATACAAAGAAATAACCTTCCTATCGTTACCAATCATAATACCCTCACGGTTACTACACACAACACCCATTCTATCGGTGCTGGACTAGGAATTTAGGTTAGTTCAGACCAAGAGCTTTCAAAACCCTAAACAAGTGAAATTGACTTAATTCCTAAAAATAAGGATTGCAAGACTTTATTCTACATCAATTGAATGTAAAGCAAACACTGTATTGAAGCCAAATCTTTACGAGATTGATGAGTTTTAACCCCAGGAAACTTTAGTTAACAGGCAAATCCTCTAGTCAACTGGCTTCAATCTACTTCTCCTTCATTTGAGAAAGAAAAAAAGAAAAAAAAAAGGCAGGATAATCACTGGCAGAATTGAAGCTGCTTCTCTGAAGTTACAATTCAATTTGTTGATTCACCACAGGGTTTGCCAGAAAGAGGGCTCAATCTCTGTCTTCAGATTTACAGTCTAATGCTAACTCAGTCATTTTACCTCTGTTCATACACTGCTGTATATTTTCAACAAATCACAAAGATATCGGCATTTTATATTTACTATTTGGTGCTTGAGCTGGAGTAGCAGGCAGCACCTTAATTATATTAATCCAGGCTGAGCTATGCTGACCTGGACCGCTACTTGGAGATGCCCAAATCTGTAAGGTTGTCATAACAGTCCCTGCACTTGTAATAATTTTCTTTATAGCTGTACCCGTTATGATTGCAGGCTTTTGAAAACTGACTTGGGCCACTAATAACTCGGACACCTGAAGTAGCATTTCCCCCAATAAATCATATAAACTTTTGCCTACTTCCCCCATCATTCTTACTCCTACTCATATCACCAATAGTAGAAGCTGGTTCTGGTACCAGTGGGACCGTGTATTCAGCTCTAGCCTGCAATCTGGCCCATGCAGGAGCCTCTGTCGACCTAACTGTTTTCTCCTTACATTTAGCAGGTGTCTCCTCAATTCTTGGTATTATTACTTTTATTACTATAGTCTTTAATACAAAACCAGCAGTCATATCCCAATACCAAACACCATTATTTGTTTAATCTTCCACAACTATAGCCATATTACTATAATTACCAATCTCAGTCCAAGCAGCCAGAATTGCCATGCTGTTAAGAGATAGAAATCTAAACACTACTTTCTTTGACCCGGCAGGAGGAGACCGAATCCTATACCAACACCTCTTTTGATACTTTGCTCACCCTGAAGTCTGTATTCATGGCCTAACAGGGTTTGTTATAAACTCACATATCATTACATACTATTTAGGACAAAAATTGCCTTTCAGCTATCTGGGAATAGTATGAGTCATGTCCACTGGTTTTTTAGGAGTTCTCTTGTGGGCCCATCATATGTTTACCATAGGGATAGCTGTGGACTCAGGAGCACACTTTGCATCAGCTACCGTAATTACTTCTATCCCTACAGGAGTAAAAGTATCTAGCTGATTAGCAACTCTTTATTTAATTTTTCTTTTTCTTTTTTTTTTTTTTTTTTGGCTGAGTTGGGTCTTGGTTGCTGCGCATGGGCTTTCTCTGTTTGCGGTGAGCGGCAGCTACTCTTCGTTGCGGTGTGCGGCCCTTTCATTGCAGTGGCTTCTCTTGTTGCAGAGCACGGCCTCTAGGCGCGTGGGCTTCAGTAGTGGTGGCTTGCGGGCTCTAGAGGGCAGGCTCAGTAGTTGTGGCACACGGGCTTTTTGCTCCGCGGCATGTGGAATCTTCCCAGACAAGGGCTCGAACCCGTGTCCCCTGCATTGGCAGACGAATTCTTAACCACTGCGTCACCAGGGAAGTCCCTGGTTAGCAACTGTTCACGGAGGTAATACTATATGACCTCCCACTATATTATGAGTTTTAGGCTTTAGTTTTTCTTTTTACAGTAGGTGGTTTGACAGGAATCATCTTAGCCAACTCATCCCCAGACATTGTCCTCCAGGATATATACTATGTAGTAGCACACTTCCATGACCTAATGTCCATGGGAGCAGTCTTCACTATTATAGGAGGCTTTCTACACTGATTCCCACTATTCTCAGGTTATACAGTTAACTCAGCATGAGCAAAAATTCACTTCACAAGTATATTTGTAGTAGTAAATATGACTTCCTGCAGCACTTTCGTGGCCTCTCAGGGATGTCACTACGTTAGTCTGAGTACCCTGAGGCACACACAACATGAAATATTTTGTCTTTAGGCTCATTCATCTCAGTAGCAGCAGTAATGCTAATAATCTTCATACTTTGAAAAGCATTTGTGTCTAAACAAGAAGTCTTAGCAGTGGAAATTGCTACTCCTAACCTAGAATGGTTACACGGATGTCCTCCACCATATCCTACGTTTCAAGATCCTACCTATGTCAATGTAAAATAAGGAAGGACTCAAGTCCTTTTCAACCAGTTTCAAGCCAACACCATAACAATTATGTCTTCCTCAATAAATGAGATAAAAGTAAAAAGTGATGTAGCTTTGTCAAAGTTAAATGATAGGCTAAAATCCTGTATATCACTAAGGCATATCAATTTCATCTAGGCTCTCAAGATACAACATCACCGATTATGGAAAAACTTTTACATTTTCTTCATCACACATTAATAGTGATTTTTAAAATAAGTTCTCTAGTCCTCTATATCATTTCACTAATATTGACATCTAAACTCATCTGCATACAATAGATGCACAGGTAGAGAAAATGTGAACAATTTACTAGCTATTATTGTAATCTTAATTGCCCTATCATCATTGTGAATCCTTTACATGATACATGAAATCAATAACTCTTCCCAAACCATAAAAAACTATGGGTCAGTAATGATACTGAAGCTACAAATACACAGATTACGAAGATTTAAATGTTGACTCCTCTGTAATCCCCACATCAGAGCTAAAACCAGGAGAATAATGACTAATAGAAGTCAACAACCGAGTAGTTAGGGATAGTCATTGAATATTAGTTTCATCTGAAATCGTTGTACACTCCGGAGTTGTTCCTTCTCAGGCCTAAAAGGAGCTGCTATCCCAGGACGCCTAACTTAAAGAATCGTTATATCAACAGGACCAGGCCTATGTTGTGGACAAGAGAGCTCGTTTTCCTGAGTTCAAAGACAGGACAGAGGGATATGGCTGAGATATGGGGTGAATCTGCAGCCCATGGGGATGCACTCTCCAAGCTCCAGTATAGGAATGGGGCCTCTAGGGTCCCAGGCCACCCACCACGCCCTCTGGAGCAGGATCTGGGCAACATTCCCTGTCAGTGATGAGGCAGCCCTAGCACTTGTCACGCCCCAATGTCGTGTCCTATGTGGGCCCCATGCTCTTGGGACCACACCCCACACTCTGCAGGTCCATGCTACAGGGTCCTTCATGCCTCAGGAGTAGAGACCACACAGCAAGCAGTTCCCTCCGCAACCAGCAGGAGGAGGGGAGGAGAGCAGGGGCACCAGGGGACTCTCACTCAGACAACAACACCCCAGCGGTGGCAGCGGGGACAGTGATGATGCAGATGAGGCACAGACCAAGAGATGGGACCAGAGGACCCAAAAGGCAGCTGGTCAGGTCCTGGCTCACCTGCACCCCGGACACCTTTGTCCCGCATACACCCCCTTCCTCATACACCCTCTCCTTAAATGCAGATTCTTCAGATGCGAACAGGCAGAGCTTCAGATTGAAAGTCAGCTCTTCCAAAATGACCCGTCAGCAAACACGGCAGGATTCCACTCCAGTGGGTGCCCTGGAGTCGACAACTCAGGGATTGAAGTGGATATCGGTGCCAGGGACAGTGGGAGGGAATGGGGAATGAGACTTTCATGGTTGTGGAATTGTGGTTTTGAAGGACGAAAAGTTCTAGTGATGGTGGTGATGGCTCCACGAGAAAGTGAATCTATCTGATGCCTCAGAAACGTGCACTTAAAATGGTGATGATGGTAAAGGGTATATGACGTGTGTTTTATTTCACTTAAAATAAATTCTTAAGATAATGTCTTGTTAATTGAGATTCCATTTCGACTCCCCTTCATCACAAATGTCGGAGGCCCAGACACAGTCCCCTACCTTAGGGGCCATCACGGTACCCTCACAGAGCACGTGGGAGACCATTCTTAGGGGGGGCTAGTCTGTGCTCACCTGACCTCTGTCCAGGGGGACCCAGGCAGTGGTGACCCCCATAGATTAGACATATGATATGCTATAGTATTAATACGATACCACCAAGTGTTGTCACTCACCGGAACACAGAGCAGCAACCCACTCAAACATGCCTGACCTCATATGATTGTGACAAGATGAAGAGAAGAAAAGGAACCACAGGTTAATCAGGACAACACCCTTAATGCAGAGGTTGGAAATCTCAAAGGGGACAGGACACACTGCAGGCAAAGAGCGCATATGCGGTCTCCCCATCCATGTGCTCCTGACCCATGCAGGTATGGTGAGACCCACACAGTCCCAGCACCCTATACCTGGGGCCACACATCCACACTCACCAGGGTGACCCACCTCCCCAGACCCCTCCACCTGGGTCACATGTCCACAGTCCCAGGGTGACCTCACCTCCCCAGACCCTGCACCTGGGGTCACACGTCCCCTTGGTCAGGACACCATGGCTCTGCAGGGGGCTCCCCCAATGTGGAAACAAGCTGGGTCCCTGGGACCTCCTGGGATGGGAAAAAGTGTCAGGTGGGTCTCCTTTCCCCACACTTGTCCCAGAGGAGTCCTCCTCTTCTCACTTTGGTTCTGTGTGATTTTAACTGTTTTTACAGCTTTCATACTAGAGTTGAACACACGACCCTGGTGCTGGCATGCTCAGTCCTTTCTCGTCTCACTTACATGTTGAGAACACTCACAGGACAGCAGGGCTGAAAGCCGAGGGGCAGCTCTGGACTCTGCTGAGTAGGGACGGTAGACTGGAGGGAGAGCTCAGCAGCAGCCTCAGCTGTCACCCATCGGCCTTTTGCCCGATCTGCGTGCCCTGCAATCAATTCAGCAGCTAAACCTGCTTCCCTATGCACCGTGCACGTGCTGGTAAATTGGAATTATTGCCAGGTAGTCCTCCTGAGGATTCTCCATGAGCCCCAGGGAAGGTGAACCTTGCAGGGATTAAGACTAAGGCCCCGACCATAGCACTGACCCTTGGGAGGACCAGGTCACCACACTCAGAAGAGAGGCTGTTACGTACACAAGCCCACCTCAGCTCCAGACCCCAGACATCTAAGCACTGACATTCAGATGCAGGCACGGAGCTTCCCAGTAGTGAGGCCAGGCCGGGTCTCTACCCAGGTCCCCGTAGTCCTAGCGTACACAGAACATGGTCAGGTCTAAATCTTCTTATTCTAGACAACACATGGTCAGCTCTAAACATAATCAGTAGACAGGACATGCAGAGGTCTAAATCTACCATGTAGACACAACTTGATCATGTTTAAACTAGCTTAGGGCTGATCTCATAGGGGGTACAGATCACACACATGGGTCTCTCATCTTTGGACACCCACATCAGGAAACTGAACAAAATCTTTGTCATTAAACATTTCAACAGGCAAAACAGAAATGTTCCCAATGTCTCTGGCCACCTGATGGTCAGCATCCACGGGCGAGCCACGAACTTCTTAGAGTGCAGCCCAGTCTGCTGCCAGGACAGACAAGAAGTGGCCTGATTCCAGCCTCCCAGGCTTCCAGAAGGAGGCGGCCACACTGCAAGCCAGGTCAGGAGAGTCCTGCATGGTCCAGGCAGGGAGATCCGGTCTGTCCATTCGGCTGGCCGATTCCGGGTGGGGCGCTCAGGGCCGCTGAGACCCCTGCACTCAGGTCCTGCTTCCCTGCAGCGTGTGCGTGTGCGTGTGCATGTGCGTGTGTGTGTGTGTGTAGAGGGGGCGGTGGCTGACGGCTCCCATAGTTCCCAACCCGGGCACCGCACTGTCTTCGAGGGGAGGCACGGGGAGAGTTAGGGGCACAGAAGCCGTTGGAGAGGAGAACCCACCGCGGAACTCCTTGCATACTGGCTCGCCCCACCCGGACACCCGCCTGCCCATCGTGGGCCGCATGTCGCCCCCCAGTCCCCCACCCCCGAGGGCTGGGTGCCTGCTCTTTCAACAGCACAGGGTCTCACATGAAGGAGACCCAGTGGGGACTGTCAGCCCCCGACTCCTGATGCTGTGTTTGGGGAGAATGAACCCCCTTGACTGGGCGATGGGACCCTGTGAGGAAAGAGGTGTCGGCCCGATCCAAGTCGGGGCCTGGCTGAGATATGAGAAAACAGGAGCCAAGGGCAGGGCCTGGAGGCCAGGCCAACAGGAGGGGCACCCCCGGCCTTGGCCAGGCTCTCCAACGGTGACATTGTTGCTTTAGGGGACCTGGGACAGGTGACTGAATGTAATGGGAGTCTAAACTGGACCCTGAATGGGGCTTAAAGAAGGTGTGAAGGATGTTACTGAGACAGTGACAGTCATTGGAAGACAAACTCTGTGTCAGGATATCCTGCTCCGTCCATTTAAATCCCTGAGATCTGTGACCTTTACGTGGCTACGCAGGATTGTTAGAGCAGCTGCGTGCGGATATATCTGGGGCACAATTCAGTCTGCAGCCAACTTGCAAGTGGTTCCAGCAAACACACAGCTGTGCGCACAGGCAGGCACAGCACACACACAAACATATGCACGTGCACAGCACAAATATATTCACACACTAGCATGTGAACACACATGCACCCATATGCCCATGCACACACTAATGTGTGCAAGTTCACATACCTATGCACATGCACAGCATATGTATGCAAACAGGCACATGCACACGCATAGCACACACACAGGGAATAAAGTGAATCCGTAAAGCATTAATTCCTGAACACAAGTGAAGCTGACATGTATTTTTCCCTTTTCTTAGCCTTGATGTTTTCCACAACAAAAAGTTTAAGAAAAAAGTTAATGGCAAATGACTTTTGATTCATAGGACTTTCTGATTTTATTCCACAAATATTATGACAGTAGAAATGAATGTAGATATTACATGTGTCCACTAATGGATGAATGGAGAAGAAAAACACGGTCCATCAATACAAGGAAAGGCTATTCAGCCTAAAAAGCAAGTCAATTCTGACACAGGATGCAGCAGGGATGAACCTTGAGGGCATTATGCTCAGTGATGTAAGCTAGACACAAAAAAACAAACAGTGCTTGATCCACTCATACAAGGCCCCTAGAGCAGTCGGAAATATAGAGACATAAAGTAGGATGTTGAGGGCCAGAGGCTGAGGGAGGGACAATGGGGAGTGAGTGTTTAATGGGGACTGTTTCAATTTTGCAAGATGAAAAAGTTCTGCAGGATGATGGTGGTCAGGTTTGCACAACAGTGTGAATTACTTCCTGACCCTGAAATGTGCACTTAAAAATGCTTAAGATAGTACATTTTATGTTATGTGTACCAGACCACAATTTTTAAAACTTTTCAAAAAACAACAGGAAATAGTCCATGAATACCACAAGATGCACAACTTCACTAACAACAGAGGGATTAAAGCCATAAGCAAAATACTGTGCATACACCTACCAGAATGGCAGACATGAAAGACATAGTATCAAACATCAGCAGGATGTGGAGCAATGGAAAGCCTGGTACGCAACGGGGGGATGCAACCACTTCTGAAGCAATCGGGCCTCAGATAGCGAAGTCCGTGCACAGAGACCCACAGTGCTCCTCCCAGTTGAACACAAACCCACCAGCCCTGCACCAGGACACACGGACATGGACTTGCAGCCACAGGAGCCAAACCTGAAGGAACCTGAAGGCCATCACAGACGGATGCAGAAATGAACCATGCACGCTCCTATGAAGGAATATTCCACAGCAATGGAGTACATTTTGTTTAAAGGTAGTAAAACTATAAAAATTATTTTTTAAAGAAAACTATATTTACAAGATGAAAGAATCTATAATTCTGGCACCTAGGGATTGTCGAATGCTCCTAAAAATAGATTGCTGTGGAAACGTTTATTATAGGGAAATTGACATATTCTCTAGGAAGGACGGGGTGAATGGGCCTGCTACATTTTCTACATTGAAGACATGTACAGGTTTTGATTCTACTTCTGTTAAATCAAGTGGGGCTTCACTGGATTTCTGCTACTGCGGAGATAATCAAATTCTGGGTAGGGGTCACGAGAAAATTAGTCATAGGTGTTCTTGTGTAATAATTACTGTTGAAAGTGTAAATGATCCATTTACCAGTAAGACTGAGAATAGAATAACTGCTACATTACTTCATATGAGATGATCGTCTGTGCTATTGTTCCTGGAGCTCCAGTGAGTGAGTATTTTGAATGTGAAGTTCATCCAGATCTGAGGATGGAATAAATGGCTAGGTGTGATATGGCTAATAGAAATAATATGCCTACATTTATACTAATTAGTGGATAAGATATGGGAAGAGGAATTCATGTTGTGAGAGCCAGGGTTAAGGCTAGCATTGGGGCAATAATATAAAAATTGATGATGTTGATGGACATAGTGGTTCTTTAATAAGTAATTTGAACGCCTCAGCAATGGGTTGTAATCATCCATGGGGGCTGACGATTTTTGGCCCTTTCTGGATTTGTATATAGCCTAGGATTTTCCATTTAGTTAATATGAGGAATGCTATGGTGAATTAAATTGGGTAATTTGTGAAAGAATGTTGATTATAAACATATTCTTAGGAAGAGGACTTGAACCAGTGCAGAAAAAGTTTCAGTTTTACATAATTACCGGGCTCTGCCAGCGTAACGAACCCTGTTCTACAGTAGGGTATGTATAAATTAATTGAATGAAGATTATATCATCATTTAGTTTGAAGACATTTTGTAAAGGAAGCCGTATTGCTCTTGTCCTTTCATACTGGAAGAAATCTGCAATAGACAGAAACCAACCAGGATGACTCCAGTCTGAACTCAGATCACGTGAGACTTTAATCGTTGAACAAACAGACAATTAATAGCAGTTATACCGTTGAAATGTCGTGATCCAGCATCAAGGTCATAAACCATATTGCCCATATGAACTCCAGAATACAATTACACTGTTATCCCTAGTAAAACTTGTTCCATTGACCAGTGTTTTAGAAGAACAGGTGATAAAGCATTTTGACTAGCTGGCCTAAATTTTAATCACTCAGAAGTGGTTTTATTCTCCAAAAAATAAATGGCGCATGGGCTCAAGACACACCGTCTTCAGTAGTTGTGGCGTGCAGACTCAGTAGTTGTGGCCCAATGGCTTAGTTGTTCCGTGGCACGTGAGATCTTCCCGGACCGGGGATCGAACCGGGTCCCATAGTTCATTGGCAGGCGAATTCTTAATCACTGCATCACCAGGGAAGTCCCAGATTCGCAGTCTCCCTGTTAATATACCTTAAGCCCAAAGAATCCATGGAAAATTGTTAGAGAAAATAAGGCAATAAAAGATTGTAAGGACTATAACAGAAGCATATAGTACACAGTTCATATAGACACATCCCAAGCAGTTACAAAGTATATTAAAAGGGAGGCTGCAATTTTAAAAGAATAAGGAAAATTATACCCACAAACTCCCAATCTTTCCTGAAACGTTGCAATCTGAAACCCTATTGTAGGAAGCAGAAGATTCCAGGAGATATTCTACAAATGAAGGACTCCAAACCCTGTGGTTGGATAAGGAATTCTGGAAGGAAGGTATCCTCACCCAAGGAGAGCAGGTTCCTATACTTCTCTAACATCACATCCCTGTACAATTCCCATTGATCTTGGTCCAGGCATTCTCACTCCTCTTGACAGAAATCTATGGCCACATCCTGGAATGTCAGCAGTCCCTGAAATTAAACGTACACATGCCATGTGGCCACGGGAAGAGTTCATAATATGACCCAAGAAGAAAACAGCAAGTTAAGGAAGGTTTTAATTTAGAAGAGTGTCTTCAATTATCCACTAATACATATATATATATATATATATATATATATATATATATATATATATATATATATAATTTTTTTTTTACAAAGTGACTTTCTCTACCTTATTTCTACCTACAAGAAAAGAGTATGGCATGTGAGCCACAAAACCAGTATAGAGACTATACTTGTCTGAAAAAGAAATGATAAAATGATGGTTTCAACACAGGCATATGCATTTTTGAGTGTTTTATTTATATCAAACTGGATAAAATGTGTGTATTTCTCATAGAGAAAAGACCTGTCGAGGTAGAAATGTACCTTTCAACTATTCATGGGTACACGAGTACACTGGGGAGATTGTAAAAGTGCAGATTGTGATTCAGTAGGTCCGGTGGGCCTGAGTTCTATTTTTTTCACAAGCTCATTTTTAACTAGTGATGCCACAGTCTCTGATTCATTAACCACAACTGTGAATATCAGAGACATAATTAGAAAGGTAAAAATTCATATTTAATTTTGAACTTAAAGTGTTTTATGGATTTTACACCTTTAATAGAATAGTGAGCACAGCAGCAACAATCATTTGTGAGTATTTACTATAGACTGTGTATCTTTCTAATTTTTTTGGGTAGGATTCCAGGAAAAAGGCCTGGGCTGCGGCCACAATGGGCATGGCCCCCAGGCCGGGCCGCCCCTCCAGGACCCCCGACGGGGCCGGGCGCTCCTGGCGGCGCCCTCCCCCGCCGCCCCGCTCCCTCCCGGAAGGCCTCGGGGCAGAGCGGTCCCACCCACTGCGCGCTGAACAGAGCCCGCGTTTCCTCAGAGCTGGAACTCCCGGCTCAGGCGGGGTCTCTTCCCTCCGCCTTCACGGAACTGCCCCGGAGCCCGAGGGGAGGGCAACCTCACTGAGGCTGCCGGCTCTGGAGGTGCCCCGGCGGCCGAAGCCATGACAGTCGCGGGGACGGCGGGCCGGGTAAGTGGGCGCTGACCCTCCGCCTGGTCCGGTGGCCGGGCAGCAGCACAAGACCAGCTTCTGAGGGGCAGGGGTTCGCTGCCACCCGCCGCAGCTGTGCAGAAAGAGCGGCCTCCAGCGTCTGGTCCCCGGGAACTTCGGTCCGTCCTCTCGCCCCTGCCCTCGTCCTGGCTCGCGAGGCCTGGTGGGCGTGAGGAGGGGGTCGGCCTGAGCGTCCTGAGGGGAAACGGGGCAAGGGAGGCGCAGGGTCCGGCTGCAGCGTCATCGCCCCTCTTCCCGACTGCGGGGAAAGCGGCTGAAAACTCCTCCCGAGGCGCGCAGGCCCCTTATTCAGCCGAGACCCTCTGCGCTCCTTCCTCCCTGAGCTAAAGTACCGGGGGGAGGGGACAGGGCAGGGAACTGACGCAGGTAATGGGGAACATCAAAAGGTGATTGTTAACTAAGGAAAACCAGCTCTCCCAAGGTGAGGAATGCGGCGCTTTTCTTTGCCTGGGCTCACTGAATTCCTTCCTTTGATATGCACCTCAGCTCTCTGGGGCCTGCATTCTGTATTTGCATATCCTGAGTGCCTCAGGGCCCGCCGGCTCACATTGGAGGGCTGCAAGTGCTGAAGACTGTGACATCCTTTGTTTACTGATAGGGCAAGAACTATTCCATTTCTCACAGGCTTGAGGGGCAGACAGTGGAAAAAAGTCAGAGAATCTCACTCGGCCTGTACTTTGGTTTACATATAGATAATATTTATACTTAACTGTGCTAATAGAGGTTCTCAAGTCCAATCAACTTGTACTACTGCCCTCTATGTATCAATTTCATCAATATCATAAGATAAATGCCTATAGAATTGACTTAATCCGTTTAAATAGGATAATGATTTTTAAAGGAAACATAATAGAAATATAACAACGAAACCTTTACCACTAAAGGCTGGGTCTGGAACACCCTAAATAAATGTTCCATTGTTAAAATATTGAAAGATGTAGTCAATAGAAATATCAACAAAAATGACAAATAATAAGGGTAGCAGAATGTGGAAATGTTCTATCTTTATCATTAAAGTGGCAGAAAATCATTTATTAGTAGGCACTGGGGGCAGAAGATGCCTGATTTTCTATCTGTGTCATATTTGTGCAGTTGTTTCAACAAGTAACTTAAAGACAAAATGGAAAAACAAGGAGGTTTGGGCCTGAGATCATGTTGATGTGAAACCAGCGATGGCCACCTTGTGCCAGGTGAGTTAAGTTTACCTGGCAGGTAGACCGCAGAGCTCCTGGGAAGCAAGGGTTCAAATTTTTCTGCTGGGTGCCCCTTAGGTTCTGTGACTTGACTGACTGTGAGTCATGTTTCGGGAAAGACCTGATCACAGGAAAAGGGTGGGAATAGAGTGATTTGGGGAGCAGCTAACCACATTCATCACAGCTCACGGCCTGAATGAATTTTAAAGAAACAGGAAAACAAATGCTTCTTATGGAATCAGAGAATGTGAGGGCTGGACAATCCCAGAAAATGAGGAACACCCATCCCATTTTGCAGATGACAAAACAGAGGTCCAGCAAGGTGAAATCCCTCACCCAAGTTGCACCCGTCTCTCCTCCCCACTACGTGGTTCATGAAAGCAGGACTCTTCCTGTCTTGATCACTGCTGAAGCCCAAAAAGGGCCAGGCATCTAGCAGCTGCTCCAAAAATGTGGGTTGACTGTAGGAACAATGCTATTTCTTTCTTTCTCACTCTTCTTCAGGATTGTGCCAAGAACTCCCCAGGTTGCAATGTAATTCGATAAATGTAAATATTAATTGAGTTTTGTTGTGATGAGGACTTAGGCTTTGAAGGTAACAGACTTGGTTCAGATCTTGGTTCTGCCACTCCATAGCTGTTTGGCTTTGGGAAAATTACTAAACCTCTCTGAGATTATTTCCTCCTTTGTAAAGTGGGGATAAATCTATCTGAGCCAGCAGAGCACCTGCATGAGAGATGTGCACTAAATATTGGTCTTTCTCACTCTCTTACGCCATCTCTGTGTTCTTCCCAGAGAAGCTGTACTGAAGGATATAGTACTTTTGTTTAAAATAGTTAACTAATTAATTAATTAATTTGTTTTTGGCTGCGTTGGGTCTTCGTTGCTATGCGCAGGCTTTCTCTAGTTGCAGCAAGCGGGGGCTACTCTTTGTTGCGGTGCGCGGGCTTCTCATTGCGGTGGCTTCTCTTGCTAGCCTTAACCCCAATGCTAGCCTTAACCATGGCTCTCACAACATGAATTCCTCTTCCCATATCTTATCCACTAATTAATATAAATGTAGGCATATTATTTCTATTAGCCATATCACACCTAGCCATTTACTCCATCCTCAGATCTGGATGAACTTCACATTCAAAATACACACTCACTGGAGCTCTAGGAACAATAGCACAGACAATCATCTCCTATGAAGTAATGTAGCAGTTATTCTATTCTCAGTCTTACTGATAAATGGATCATTTACACTTTCAACAGTAATTATTACACAAGAACACCTATGACTAATTTTCTCCTGACCCCTACCCAGAATTTGATTATCTCCGCAGTAGCAGAAATCCAATGAAGCCCCACTTGATTTAACGGAAGTAGCATCAAAACCTGTATATGTCTTCAATGTAGAAAATGTAGCAGGCCCATTCACCCCGTCCCTCCTAGAGAATATGTCAATTTCCCTATAATAAACATTTCCACAGCAATCTATTTTTAAGAGCATTCGACAATCCCTAGGTGCCAGAATTATATACAGCCCAAGTCATCATTAAAACACATCTAACAATCTCCTTTCTATGAATTTGAGCCTCCTACCTACAATTTTGATATGATCAACGCATACATCTCTTATGAAAAGTTTTTTTACGACTAACATTAACCCTATGTATATGAGAGTTTTCACTACTTGTCATCATACCAGGCAACCCACCACAAATTTAAGAAATATGTCTGACAAAAGAGTTACTTTGATAGAGTAAATCATAGAGGTTTCAATGCTCTTATTCCTGGAATTGAATTCTTCCTAATAATTTTACATTCTCCATGCTACCTACCACATTACACCACATGCTATATAGTAAAGTTCTCTAAGTAAGCTACAGGCCCATACCCCCAAAATATTTTTGTATATCCTTCCTGTGCTAATAAACTCTCATTGTTTTTACCATCATTCTACTGACCATTTTCTCAGGAAATATAATTGTATAACAAGCTCACACTGGTTAATGGTATCCCCATTCTAGTAAAAAACATGAACCCATAAGCTACAGAAGCATCCAACAAATATTTCCTAAAACAGTCCACCACATCAATACTACTTATAATGGCTATTATCATTAATCTAATATACTCTGGTCAAAGAGCACAGTGAATAACAAGAATCTTTAATCCAGGAGCATCCACCCTCATGACAATCGCCCTTGTCACAAAAGTAGGACTTTCCCCATTTCACTTCTGAGTGCCTGAAGTCACACGAGGCATCCCATGAACAGCAGACCTGATGCTATCAACATGACAAAATTGCACCCCTATCAGTTTTATACCACATGTCACCATCCATCAACCTAAATATACTATTAATCATAGTGATATTATAAATCATAGCTGGAGCCTGAGGCAGACTTCGCCATACTCACCTGGAAAATATTACACCCTCCTCATCAATTGCCCATATAGGATGAATAACAGCTATTATAATGTATATTCAGATTATAACAATCCTAAACATACTAATTTATATCATAACAACACTATCTTCTTCTTATTTATGCCCAGATCATGTACTACAAGAGTATCATTATCACACACATGAGATAAAACACCTCCCATCACAATCATTTTCCTCACCATTATAGTATCATTAGGACATCGCCCATCACTATCAGGCTTTCTACGCAAATGAATAATTATCCAAGAGATAACAAAAACGACAACATCATTCTACCAACACTAATAGCCACCATAGCAGTCCTCAGCATATATTTCTACTTGCAGCTAACATACTCCACATCACTAACTATATTCCCTTCATTAAACAACACAAACACAAAACAATTTCAACATACAAAGAAATAACCTTCCTATCGTTACCAATCATAATACCCTCACGGTTACTACACACAACACCCATTCTATCGGTGCTGGACTAGGAATTTAGGTTAGTTCAGACCAAGAGCTTTCAAAACCCTAAACAAGTGAAATTGACTTAATTCCTAAAAATAAGGATTGCAAGACTTTATTCTACATCAATTGAATGTAAAGCAAACACTGTATTGAAGCCAAATCTTTACGAGATTGATGAGTTTTAACCCCAGGAAACTTTAGTTAACAGGCAAATCCTCTAGTCAACTGGCTTCAGTCTACTTCTCCTTCATTTGAGAAAGAAAAAAAGAAAAAAAAAAGGCAGGATAATCACTGGCAGAATTGAAGCTGCTTCTCTGAAGTTACAATTCAATTTGTTGATTCACCACAGGGTTTGCCAGAAAGAGGGCTCAATCTCTGTCTTCAGATTTACAGTCTAATGCTAACTCAGTCATTTTACCTCTGTTCATACACTGCTGTATATTTTCAACAAATCACAAAGATATCGGCATTTTATATTTACTATTTGGTGCTTGAGCTGGAGTAGCAGGCAGCACCTTAATTATATTAATCCAGGCTGAGCTATGCTGACCTGGACCGCTACTTGGAGATGCCCAAATCTGTAAGGTTGTCATAACAGTCCCTGCACTTGTAATAATTTTCTTTATAGCTGTACCCGTTATGATTGCAGGCTTTTGAAAACTGACTTGGGCCACTAATAACTCGGACACCTGAAGTAGCATTTCCCCCAATAAATCATATAAACTTTTGCCTACTTCCCCCATCATTCTTACTCCTACTCATATCACCAATAGTAGAAGCTGGTTCTGGTACCAGTGGGACCGTGTATTCAGCTCTAGCCTGCAATCTGGCCCATGCAGGAGCCTCTGTCGACCTAACTGTTTTCTCCTTACATTTAGCAGGTGTCTCCTCAATTCTTGGTATTATTACTTTTATTACTATAGTCTTTAATACAAAACCAGCAGTCATATCCCAATACCAAACACCATTATTTGTTTAATCTTCCACAACTATAGCCATATTACTATAATTACCAATCTCAGTCCAAGCAGCCAGAATTGCCATGCTGTTAAGAGATAGAAATCTAAACACTACTTTCTTTGACCCGGCAGGAGGAGACCGAATCCTATACCAACACCTCTTTTGATACTTTGCTCACCCTGAAGTCTGTATTCATGGCCTAACAGGGTTTGTTATAAACTCACATATCATTACATACTATTTAGGACAAAAATTGCCTTTCAGCTATCTGGGAATAGTATGAGTCATGTCCACTGGTTTTTTAGGAGTTCTCTTGTGGGCCCATCATATGTTTACCATAGGGATAGCTGTGGACTCAGGAGCACACTTTGCATCAGCTACCGTAATTACTTCTATCCCTACAGGAGTAAAAGTATCTAGCTGATTAGCAACTCTTTATTTAATTTTTCTTTTTCTTTTTTTTTTTTTTTTTTGGCTGAGTTGGGTCTTGGTTGCTGCGCATGGGCTTTCTCTGTTTGCGGTGAGCGGCAGCTACTCTTCGTTGCGGTGTGCGGCCCTTTCATTGCAGTGGCTTCTCTTGTTGCAGAGCACGGCCTCTAGGCGCGTGGGCTTCAGTAGTGGTGGCTTGCGGGCTCTAGAGGGCAGGCTCAGTAGTTGTGGCACACGGGCTTTTTGCTCCGCGGCATGTGGAATCTTCCCAGACAAGGGCTCGAACCCGTGTCCCCTGCATTGGCAGACGAATTCTTAACCACTGCGTCACCAGGGAAGTCCCTGGTTAGCAACTGTTCACGGAGGTAATACTATATGACCTCCCACTATATTATGAGTTTTAGGCTTTAGTTTTTCTTTTTACAGTAGGTGGTTTGACAGGAATCATCTTAGCCAACTCATCCCCAGACATTGTCCTCCAGGATATATACTATGTAGTAGCACACTTCCATGACCTAATGTCCATGGGAGCAGTCTTCACTATTATAGGAGGCTTTCTACACTGATTCCCACTATTCTCAGGTTATACAGTTAACTCAGCATGAGCAAAAATTCACTTCACAAGTATATTTGTAGTAGTAAATATGACTTCCTGCAGCACTTTCGTGGCCTCTCAGGGATGTCACTACGTTAGTCTGAGTACCCTGAGGCACACACAACATGAAATATTTTGTCTTTAGGCTCATTCATCTCAGTAGCAGCAGTAATGCTAATAATCTTCATACTTTGAAAAGCATTTGTGTCTAAACAAGAAGTCTTAGCAGTGGAAATTGCTACTCCTAACCTAGAATGGTTACACGGATGTCCTCCACCATATCCTACGTTTCAAGATCCTACCTATGTCAATGTAAAATAAGGAAGGACTCAAGTCCTTTTCAACCAGTTTCAAGCCAACACCATAACAATTATGTCTTCCTCAATAAATGAGATAAAAGTAAAAAGTGATGTAGCTTTGTCAAAGTTAAATGATAGGCTAAAATCCTGTATATCACTAAGGCATATCAATTTCATCTAGGCTCTCAAGATACAACATCACCGATTATGGAAAAACTTTTACATTTTCTTCATCACACATTAATAGTGATTTTTAAAATAAGTTCTCTAGTCCTCTATATCATTTCACTAATATTGACATCTAAACTCATCTGCATACAATAGATGCACAGGTAGAGAAAATGTGAACAATTTACTAGCTATTATTGTAATCTTAATTGCCCTATCATCATTGTGAATCCTTTACATGATACATGAAATCAATAACTCTTCCCAAACCATAAAAAACTATGGGTCAGTAATGATACTGAAGCTACAAATACACAGATTACGAAGATTTAAATGTTGACTCCTCTGTAATCCCCACATCAGAGCTAAAACCAGGAGAATAATGACTAATAGAAGTCAACAACCGAGTAGTTAGGGATAGTCATTGAATATTAGTTTCATCTGAAATCGTTGTACACTCCGGAGTTGTTCCTTCTCAGGCCTAAAAGGAGCTGCTATCCCAGGACGCCTAACTTAAAGAATCGTTATATCAACAGGACCAGGCCTATGTTGTGGACAAGAGAGCTCGTTTTCCTGAGTTCAAAGACAGGACAGAGGGATATGGCTGAGATATGGGGTGAATCTGCAGCCCATGGGGATGCACTCTCCAAGCTCCAGTATAGGAATGGGGCCTCTAGGGTCCCAGGCCACCCACCACGCCCTCTGGAGCAGGATCTGGGCAACATTCCCTGTCAGTGATGAGGCAGCCCTAGCACTTGTCACGCCCCAATGTCGTGTCCTATGTGGGCCCCATGCTCTTGGGACCACACCGCACACTCTGCAGGTCCATGCTACAGGGTCCTTCATGCCTCAGGAGTAGAGACCACACAGCAAGCAGTTCCCTCCGCAACCAGCAGGAGGAGGGGAGGAGAGCAGGGGCACCAGGGGACTCTCACTCAGACAACAACACCCCAGCGGTGGCAGCGGGGACAGTGATGATGCAGATGAGGCACAGACCAAGAGATGGGACCAGAGGACCCAAAAGGCAGCTGGTCAGGTCCTGGCTCACCTGCACCCCGGACACCTTTGTCCCGCATACACCCCCTTCCTCATACACCCTCTCCTTAAATGCAGATTCTTCAGATGCGAACAGGCAGAGCTTCAGATTGAAAGTCAGCTCTTCCAAAATGACCCGTCAGCAAACACGGCAGGATTCCACTCCAGTGGGTGCCCTGGAGTCGACAACTCAGGGATTGAAGTGGATATCGGTGCCAGGGACAGTGGGAGGGAATGGGGAATGAGACTTTCATGGTTGTGGAATTGTGGTTTTGAAGGACGAAAAGTTCTAGTGATGGTGGTGATGGCTCCACGAGAAAGTGAATCTATCTGATGCCTCAGAAACGTGCACTTAAAATGGTGATGATGGTAAAGGGTATATGACGTGTGTTTTATTTCACTTAAAATAAATTCTTAAGATAATGTCTTGTTAATTGAGATTCCATTTCGACTCCCCTTCATCACAAATGTCGGAGGCCCAGACACAGTCCCCTACCTTAGGGGCCATCACGGTACCCTCACAGAGCACGTGGGAGACCATTCTTAGGGGGGGCTAGTCTGTGCTCACCTGACCTCTGTCCAGGGGGACCCAGGCAGTGGTGACCCCCATAGATTAGACATATGATATGCTATAGTATTAATACGATACCACCAAGTGTTGTCACTCACCGGAACACAGAGCAGCAACCCACTCAAACATGCCTGACCTCATATGATTGTGACAAGATGAAGAGAAGAAAAGGAACCACAGGTTAATCAGGACAACACCCTTAATGCAGAGGTTGGAAATCTCAAAGGGGACAGGACACACTGCAGGCAAAGAGCGCATATGCGGTCTCCCCATCCATGTGCTCCTGACCCATGCAGGTATGGTGAGACCCACACAGTCCCAGCACCCTATACCTGGGGCCACACATCCACACTCACCAGGGTGACCCACCTCCCCAGACCCCTCCACCTGGGTCACATGTCCACAGTCCCAGGGTGACCTCACCTCCCCAGACCCTGCACCTGGGGTCACACGTCCCCTTGGTCAGGACACCATGGCTCTGCAGGGGGCTCCCCCAATGTGGAAACAAGCTGGGTCCCTGGGACCTCCTGGGATGGGAAAAAGTGTCAGGTGGGTCTCCTTTCCCCACACTTGTCCCAGAGGAGTCCTCCTCTTCTCACTTTGGTTCTGTGTGATTTTAACTGTTTTTACAGCTTTCATACTAGAGTTGAACACACGACCCTGGTGCTGGCATGCTCAGTCCTTTCTCGTCTCACTTACATGTTGAGAACACTCACAGGACAGCAGGGCTGAAAGCCGAGGGGCAGCTCTGGACTCTGCTGAGTAGGGACGGTAGACTGGAGGGAGAGCTCAGCAGCAGCCTCAGCTGTCACCCATCGGCCTTTTGCCCGATCTGCGTGCCCTGCAATCAATTCAGCAGCTAAACCTGCTTCCCTATGCACCGTGCACGTGCTGGTAAATTGGAATTATTGCCAGGTAGTCCTCCTGAGGATTCTCCATGAGCCCCAGGGAAGGTGAACCTTGCAGGGATTAAGACTAAGGCCCCGACCATAGCACTGACCCTTGGGAGGACCAGGTCACCACACTCAGAAGAGAGGCTGTTACGTACACAAGCCCACCTCAGCTCCAGACCCCAGACATCTAAGCACTGACATTCAGATGCAGGCACGGAGCTTCCCAGTAGTGAGGCCAGGCCGGGTCTCTACCCAGGTCCCCGTAGTCCTAGCGTACACAGAACATGGTCAGGTCTAAATCTTCTTATTCTAGACAACACATGGTCAGCTCTAAACATAATCAGTAGACAGGACATGCAGAGGTCTAAATCTACCATGTAGACACAACTTGATCATGTTTAAACTAGCTTAGGGCTGATCTCATAGGGGGTACAGATCACACACATGGGTCTCTCATCTTTGGACACCCACATCAGGAAACTGAACAAAATCTTTGTCATTAAACATTTCAACAGGCAAAACAGAAATGTTCCCAATGTCTCTGGCCACCTGATGGTCAGCATCCACGGGCGAGCCACGAACTTCTTAGAGTGCAGCCCAGTCTGCTGCCAGGACAGACAAGAAGTGGCCTGATTCCAGCCTCCCAGGCTTCCAGAAGGAGGCGGCCACACTGCAAGCCAGGTCAGGAGAGTCCTGCATGGTCCAGGCAGGGAGATCCGGTCTGTCCATTCGGCTGGCCGATTCCGGGTGGGGCGCTCAGGGCCGCTGAGACCCCTGCACTCAGGTCCTGCTTCCCTGCAGCGTGTGCGTGTGCGTGTGCATGTGCGTGTGTGTGTGTGTGTAGAGGGGGCGGTGGCTGACGGCTCCCATAGTTCCCAACCCGGGCACCGCACTGTCTTCGAGGGGAGGCACGGGGAGAGTTAGGGGCACAGAAGCCGTTGGAGAGGAGAACCCACCGCGGAACTCCTTGCATACTGGCTCGCCCCACCCGGACACCCGCCTGCCCATCGTGGGCCGCATGTCGCCCCCCAGTCCCCCACCCCCGAGGGCTGGGTGCCTGCTCTTTCAACAGCACAGGGTCTCACATGAAGGAGACCCAGTGGGGACTGTCAGCCCCCGACTCCTGATGCTGTGTTTGGGGAGAATGAACCCCCTTGACTGGGCGATGGGACCCTGTGAGGAAAGAGGTGTCGGCCCGATCCAAGTCGGGGCCTGGCTGAGATATGAGAAAACAGGAGCCAAGGGCAGGGCCTGGAGGCCAGGCCAACAGGAGGGGCACCCCCGGCCTTGGCCAGGCTCTCCAACGGTGACATTGTTGCTTTAGGGGACCTGGGACAGGTGACTGAATGTAATGGGAGTCTAAACTGGACCCTGAATGGGGCTTAAAGAAGGTGTGAAGGATGTTACTGAGACAGTGACAGTCATTGGAAGACAAACTCTGTGTCAGGATATCCTGCTCCGTCCATTTAAATCCCTGAGATCTGTGACCTTTACGTGGCTACGCAGGACTGTTAGAGCAGCTGCGTGCGGATATATCTGGGGCACAATTCAGTCTGCAGCCAACTTGCAAGTGGTTCCAGCAAACACACAGGTGTGCGCACAGGCAGGCACAGCACACACACAAACATATGCACGTGCACAGCACAAATATATTCACACACTAGCATGTGAACACACATGCACCCATATGCCCATGCACACACTAATGTGTGCAAGTTCACATACCTATGCACATGCACAGCATATGTATGCAAACAGGCACATGCACACGCATAGCACACACACAGGGAATAAAGTGAATCCGTAAAGCATTAATTCCTGAACACAAGTGAAGCTGACATGTATTTTTCCCTTTTCTTAGCCTTGATGTTTTCCACAACAAAAAGTTTAAGAAAAAAGTTAATGGCAAATGACTTTTGATTCATAGGACTTTCTGATTTTATTCCACAAATATTATGACAGTAGAAATGAATGTAGATATTACATGTGTCCACTAATGGATGAATGGAGAAGAAAAACACGGTCCATCAATACAAGGAAAGGCTATTCAGCCTAAAAAGCAAGTCAATTCTGACACAGGATGCAGCAGGGATGAACCTTGAGGGCATTATGCTCAGTGATGTAAGCTAGACACAAAAAAACAAACAGTGCTTGATCCACTCATACAAGGCCCCTAGAGCAGTCGGAAATATAGAGACATAAAGTAGGATGTTGAGGGCCAGAGGCTGAGGGAGGGACAATGGGGAGTGAGTGTTTAATGGGGACTGTTTCAATTTTGCAAGATGAAAAAGTTCTGCAGGATGATGGTGGTCAGGTTTGCACAACAGTGTGAATTACTTCCTGACCCTGAAATGTGCACTTAAAAATGCTTAAGATAGTACATTTTATGTTATGTGTACCAGACCACAATTTTTAAAACTTTTCAAAAAACAACAGGAAATAGTCCATGAATACCACAAGATGCACAACTTCACTAACAACAGAGGGATTAAAGCCATAAGCAAAATACTGTGCATACACCTACCAGAATGGCAGACATGAAAGACATAGTATCAAACATCAGCAGGATGTGGAGCAATGGAAAGCCTGGTACGCAACGGGGGGATGCAACCACTTCTGAAGCAATCGGGCCTCAGATAGCGAAGTCCGTGCACAGAGACCCACAGTGCTCCTCCCAGTTGAACACAAACCCACCAGCCCTGCACCAGGACACACGGACATGGACTTGCAGCCACAGGAGCCAAACCTGAAGGAACCTGAAGGCCATCACAGACGGATGCAGAAATGAACCATGCACGCTCCTATGAAGGAATATTCCACAGCAATGGAGTACATTTTGTTTAAAGGTAGTAAAACTATAAAAATTATTTTTTAAAGAAAACTATATTTACAAGATGAAAGAATCTATAATTCTGGCACCTAGGGATTGTCGAATGCTCCTAAAAATAGATTGCTGTGGAAACGTTTATTATAGGGAAATTGACATATTCTCTAGGAAGGACGGGGTGAATGGGCCTGCTACATTTTCTACATTGAAGACATGTACAGGTTTTGATTCTACTTCTGTTAAATCAAGTGGGGCTTCACTGGATTTCTGCTACTGCGGAGATAATCAAATTCTGGGTAGGGGTCACGAGAAAATTAGTCATAGGTGTTCTTGTGTAATAATTACTGTTGAAAGTGTAAATGATCCATTTACCAGTAAGACTGAGAATAGAATAACTGCTACATTACTTCATATGAGATGATCGTCTGTGCTATTGTTCCTGGAGCTCCAGTGAGTGAGTATTTTGAATGTGAAGTTCATCCAGATCTGAGGATGGAATAAATGGCTAGGTGTGATATGGCTAATAGAAATAATATGCCTACATTTATACTAATTAGTGGATAAGATATGGGAAGAGGAATTCATGTTGTTAGAGCCAGGGTTAAGGCTAGCATTGGGGCAATAATATAAAAATTGATGATGTTGATGGACATAGTGGTTCTTTAATAAGTAATTTGAACGCCTCAGCAATGGGTTGTAATCATCCATGGGGGCTGACGATTTTTGGCCCTTTCTGGATTTGTATATAGCCTAGGATTTTCCATTTAGTTAATATGAGGAATGCTATGGTGAATTAAATTGGGTAATTTGTGAAAGAATGTTGATTATAAACATATTCTTAGGAAGAGGACTTGAACCAGTGCAGAAAAAGTTTCAGTTTTACATAATTACCGGGCTCTGCCAGCGTAACGAACCCTGTTCTACAGTAGGGTATGTATAAATTAATTGAATGCAGATTATATCATCATTTAGTTTGAAGACATTTTGTAAAGGAAGCCGTATTGCTCTTGTCCTTTCATACTGGAAGAAATCTGCAATAGACAGAAACCAACCAGGATGACTCCAGTCTGAACTCAGATCACGTGAGACTTTAATCGTTGAACAAACAGACAATTAATAGCAGTTATACCGTTGAAATGTCGTGATCCAGCATCAAGGTCATAAACCATATTGCCCATATGAACTCCAGAATACAATTACACTGTTATCCCTAGTAAAACTTGTTCCATTGACCAGTGTTTTAGAAGAACAGGTGATAAAGCATTTTGACTAGCTGGCCTAAATTTTAATCACTCAGAAGTGGTTTTATTCTCCAAAAAATAAATGGCGCATGGGCTCAAGACACACCGTCTTCAGTAGTTGTGGCGTGCAGACTCAGTAGTTGTGGCCCAATGGCTTAGTTGTTCCGTGGCACGTGAGATCTTCCCGGACCGGGGATCGAACCGGGTCCCATAGTTCATTGGCAGGCGAATTCTTAATCACTGCATCACCAGGGAAGTCCCAGATTCGCAGTCTCCCTGTTAATATACCTTAAGCCCAAAGAATCCATGGAAAATTGTTAGAGAAAATAAGGCAATAAAAGATTGTAAGGACTATAACAGAAGCATATAGTACACAGTTCATATAGACACATCCCAAGCAGTTACAAAGTATATTAAAAGGGAGGCTGCAATTTTAAAAGAATAAGGAAAATTATACCCACAAACTCCCAATCTTTCCTGAAACGTTGCAATCTGAAACCCTATTGTAGGAAGCAGAAGATTCCAGGAGATATTCTACAAATGAAGGACTCCAAACCCTGTGGTTGGATAAGGAATTCTGGAAGGAAGGTATCCTCACCCAAGGAGAGCAGGTTCCTATACTTCTCTAACATCACATCCCTGTACAATTCCCATTGATCTTGGTCCAGGCATTCTCACTCCTCTTGACAGAAATCTATGGCCACATCCTGGAATGTCAGCAGTCCCTGAAATTAAACGTACACATGCCATGTGGCCACGGGAAGAGTTCATAATATGACCCAAGAAGAAAACAGCAAGTTAAGGAAGGTTTTAATTTAGAAGAGTGTCTTCAATTATCCACTAATACATATATATATATATATATATATATATATATATATATATATATATATATATATATATATAATTTTTTTTTTACAAAGTGACTTTCTCTACCTTATTTCTACCTACAAGAAAAGAGTATGGCATGTGAGCCACAAAACCAGTATAGAGACTATACTTGTCTGAAAAAGAAATGATAAAATGATGGTTTCAACACAGGCATATGCATTTTTGAGTGTTTTATTTATATCAAACTGGATAAAATGTGTGTATTTCTCATAGAGAAAAGACCTGTCGAGGTAGAAATGTACCTTTCAACTATTCATGGGTACACGAGTACACTGGGGAGATTGTAAAAGTGCAGATTGTGATTCAGTAGGTCCGGTGGGCCTGAGTTCTATTTTTTTAACAAGCTCATTTTTAACTAGTGATGCCACAGTCTCTGATTCATTAACCACAACTGTGAATATCAGAGACATAATTAGAAAGGTAAAAATTCATATTTAATTTTGAACTTAAAGTGTTTTATGGATTTTACACCTTTAATAGAATAGTGAGCACAGCAGCAACAATCATTTGTGAGTATTTACTATAGACTGTGTATCTTTCTAATTTTTTTGGGTAGGATTCCAGGAAAAAGGCCTGGGCTGCGGCCACAATGGGCATGGCCCCCAGGCCGGGCCGCCCCTCCAGGACCCCCGACGGGGCCGGGCGCTCCTGGCGGCGCCCTCCCCCGCCGCCCCGCTCCCTCCCGGAAGGCCTCGGGGCAGAGCGGTCCCACCCACTGCGCGCTGAACAGAGCCCGCGTTTCCTCAGAGCTGGAACTCCCGGCTCAGGCGGGGTCTCTTCCCTCCGCCTTCACGGAACTGCCCCGGAGCCCGAGGGGAGGGCAACCTCACTGAGGCTGCCGGCTCTGGAGGTGCCCCGGCGGCCGAAGCCATGACAGTCGCGGGGACGGCGGGCCGGGTAAGTGGGCGCCGACCCTCCGCCTGGTCCGGTGCCCGGGCAGCAGCACAAGACCAGCTTCTGAGGGGCAGGGGTTCGCTGCCACCCGCCGCAGCTGTGCAGAAAGAGCGGCCTCCAGCGTCTGGTCCCCGGGAACTTCGGTCCGTCCTCTCGCCCCTGCCCTCGTCCTGGCTCGCGAGGCCTGGTGGGCGTGAGGAGGGGGTCGGCCTGAGCGTCCTGAGGGGAAACGGGGCAAGGGAGGCGCAGGGTCCGGCTGCAGCGTCATCGCCCCTCTTCCCGACTGCGGGGAAAGCGGCTGAAAACTCCTCCCGAGGCGCGCAGGCCCCTTATTCAGCCGAGACCCTCTGCGCTCCTTCCTCCCTGAGCTAAAGTACCGGGGGGAGGGGACAGGGCAGGGAACTGACGCAGGTAATGGGGAACATCAAAAGGTGATTGTTAACTAAGGAAAACCAGCTCTCCCAAGGTGAGGAATGCGGCGCTTTTCTTTGCCTGGGCTCACTGAATTCCTTCCTTTGATATGCACCTCAGCTCTCTGGGGCCTGCATTCTGTATTTGCATATCCTGAGTGCCTCAGGGCCCGCCGGCTCACATTGGAGGGCTGCAAGTGCTGAAGACTGTGACATCCTTTGTTTACTGATAGGGCAAGAACTATTCCATTTCTCACAGGCTTGAGGGGCAGACAGTGGAAAAAAGTCAGAGAATCTCACTCGGCCTGTACTTTGGTTTACATATAGATAATATTTATACTTAACTGTGCTAATAGAGGTTCTCAAGTCCAATCAACTTGTACTACTGCCCTCTATGTATCAATTTCATCAATATCATAAGATAAATGCCTATAGAATTGACTTAATCCGTTTAAATAGGATAATGATTTTTAAAGGAAACATAATAGAAATATAACAACGAAACCTTTACCACTAAAGGCTGGGTCTGGAACACCCTAAATAAATGTTCCATTGTTAAAATATTGAAAGATGTAGTCAATAGAAATATCAACAAAAATGACAAATAATAAGGGTAGCAGAATGTGGAAATGTTCTATCTTTATCATTAAAGTGGCAGAAAATCATTTATTAGTAGGCACTGGGGGCAGAAGATGCCTGATTTTCTATCTGTGTCATATTTGTGCAGTTGTTTCAACAAGTAACTTAAAGACAAAATGGAAAAACAAGGAGGTTTGTGCCTGAGATCATGTTGATGTGAAACCAGGGATGGCCACCTTGTGCCAGGTGAGTTAAGTTTACCTGGCAGGTAGACCGCAGAGCTCCTGGGAAGCAAGGGTTGAAATTTTTCTGCTGGGTGCCCCTTAGGTTCTGTGACTTGACTGACTGTGAGTCATGTTTCGGGAAAGACCTGATCACAGGAAAAGGGTGGGAATAGAGTGATTTGGGGAGCAGCTAACCACATTCATCACAGCTCACGGCCTGAATGAATTTTAAAGAAACAGGAAAACAAATGCTTCTTATGGAATCAGAGAATGTGAGGGCTGGACAATCCCAGAAAATGAGGAACACCCATCCCATTTTGCAGATGACAAAACAGAGGTCCAGCAAGGTGAAATCCCTCACCCAAGTTGCACCCGTCTCTCCTCCCCACTACGTGGTTCATGAAAGCAGGACTCTTCCTGTCTTGATCACTGCTGAAGCCCAAAAAGGGCCAGGCATCTAGCAGCTGCTCCAAAAATGTGGGTTGACTGTAGGAACAATGCTATTTCTTTCTTTCTCACTCTTCTTCAGGATTGTGCCAAGAACTCCCCAGGTTGCAATGTAATTCGATAAATGTAAATATTAATTGAGTTTTGTTGTGATGAGGACTTAGGCTTTGAAGGTAACAGACTTGGTTCAGATCTTGGTTCTGCCACTCCATAGCTGTTTGGCTTTGGGAAAATTACTAAACCTCTCTGAGATTATTTCCTCCTTTGTAAAGTGGGGATAAATCTATCTGAGCCAGCAGAGCACCTGCATGAGAGATGTGCACTAAATATTGGTCTTTCTCACTCTCTTACGCCATCTCTGTGTTCTTCCCAGAGAAGCTGTACTGAAGGATATAGTACTTTTGTTTAAAATAGTTAACTAATTAATTAATTAATTTGTTTTTGGCTGCGTTGGGTCTTCGTTGCTATGCGCAGGCTTTCTCTAGTTGCAGCAAGCGGGGGCTACTCTTTGTTGCGGTGCGCGGGCTTCTCATTGCGGTGGCTTCTCTTGCTAGCCTTAACCCCAATGCTAGCCTTAACCATGGCTCTCACAACATGAATTCCTCTTCCCATATCTTATCCACTAATTAATATAAATGTAGGCATATTATTTCTATTAGCCATATCACACCTAGCCATTTACTCCATCCTCAGATCTGGATGAACTTCACATTCAAAATACACACTCACTGGAGCTCTAGGAACAATAGCACAGACAATCATCTCCTATGAAGTAATGTAGCAGTTATTCTATTCTCAGTCTTACTGATAAATGGATCATTTACACTTTCAACAGTAATTATTACACAAGAACACCTATGACTAATTTTCTCCTGACCCCTACCCAGAATTTGATTATCTCCGCAGTAGCAGAAATCCAATGAAGCCCCACTTGATTTAACGGAAGTAGCATCAAAACCTGTATATGTCTTCAATGTAGAAAATGTAGCAGGCCCATTCACCCCGTCCCTCCTAGAGAATATGTCAATTTCCCTATAATAAACATTTCCACAGCAATCTATTTTTAAGAGCATTCGACAATCCCTAGGTGCCAGAATTATATACAGCCCAAGTCATCATTAAAACACATCTAACAATCTCCTTTCTATGAATTTGAGCCTCCTACCTACAATTTTGATATGATCAACGCATACATCTCTTATGAAAAGTTTTTTTACGACTAACATTAACCCTATGTATATGAGAGTTTTCACTACTTGTCATCATACCAGGCAACCCACCACAAATTTAAGAAATATGTCTGACAAAAGAGTTACTTTGATAGAGTAAATCATAGAGGTTTCAATGCTCTTATTCCTGGAATTGAATTCTTCCTAATAATTTTACATTCTCCATGCTACCTACCACATTACACCACATGCTATATAGTAAAGTTCTCTAAGTAAGCTACAGGCCCATACCCCCAAAATATTTTTGTATATCCTTCCTGTGCTAATAAACTCTCATTGTTTTTACCATCATTCTACTGACCATTTTCTCAGGAAATATAATTGTATAACAAGCTCACACTGGTTAATGGTATCCCCATTCTAATAAAAAACATGAACCCATAAGCTACAGAAGCATCCAACAAATATTTCCTAAAACAGTCCACCACATCAATACTACTTATAATGGCTATTATCATTAATCTAATATACTCTGGTCAAAGAGCACAGTGAATAACAAGAATCTTTAATCCAGGAGCATCCACCCTCATGACAATCGCCCTTGTCACAAAAGTAGGACTTTCCCCATTTCACTTCTGAGTGCCTGAAGTCACACGAGGCATCCCATGAACAGCAGACCTGATGCTATCAACATGACAAAATTGCACCCCTATCAGTTTTATACCACATGTCACCATCCATCAACCTAAATATACTATTAATCATAGTGATATTATAAATCATAGCTGGAGGCTGAGGCAGACTTCGCCATACTCACCTGGAAAATATTACACCCTCCTCATCAATTGCCCATATAGGATGAATAACAGCTATTATAATGTATATTCAGATTATAACAATCCTAAACATACTAATTTATATCATAACAACACTATCTTCTTCTTATTTATGCCCAGATCATGTACTACAAGAGTATCATTATCACACACATGAGATAAAACACCTCCCATCACAATCATTTTCCTCACCATTATAGTATCATTAGGACATCGCCCATCACTATCAGGCTTTCTACGCAAATGAATAATTATCCAAGAGATAACAAAAACGACAACATCATTCTACCAACACTAATAGCCACCATAGCAGTCCTCAGCATATATTTCTACTTGCAGCTAACATACTCCACATCACTAACTATATTCCCTTCATTAAACAACACAAACACAAAACAATTTCAACATACAAAGAAATAACCTTCCTATCGTTACCAATCATAATACCCTCACGGTTACTACACACAACACCCATTCTATCGGTGCTGGACTAGGAATTTAGGTTAGTTCAGACCAAGAGCTTTCAAAACCCTAAACAAGTGAAATTGACTTAATTCCTAAAAATAAGGATTGCAAGACTTTATTCTACATCAATTGAATGTAAAGCAAACACTGTATTGAAGCCAAATCTTTACGAGATTGATGAGTTTTAACCCCAGGAAACTTTAGTTAACAGGCAAATCCTCTAGTCAACTGGCTTCAGTCTACTTCTCCTTCATTTGAGAAAGAAAAAAAGAAAAAAAAAAGGCAGGATAATCACTGGCAGAATTGAAGCTGCTTCTCTGAAGTTACAATTCAATTTGTTGA